>NC_142345.1:21967500-23216250 GCF_054954075.1 Amborella trichopoda | reverse complement strand
CGTATCACAAATTGCCTCGACGGATGTTGTGCTTTGAGAGAAGCAAGAAGTGCAACATTCGGAATGAAAACTTTATGTTGAAGTTCATCTCTTGAATCATCACTAAGACGTGTTTATTTTCTCTCAACATATGTTTTTCTTCTTAGTTACCAGCGCCAATGCAATCCTTGTGGGGTAGATCTTGCTGAGCTTTTCCTAGAGGCGGGTAACTAAAGTGGTCTCTAGGGGACTGGTGCCACACTTGGGGGCTTTCTACAAGTCCTGTTGGAGTCCATTTTTTTTTAGGGGAGAGCAGGTTGATCGGCTACGTTGTAAATGGCTTACCATTTCATATCAGCGAAATCTCCGGATGTCTTAGCAAGCGGGCACCCTTATGTGGGAGTTGATCCCAATCTAGATGATAAGAAAAGAAAGTTTGTTTTAGCCTTTTGGTCGGACTTTGTGTTGGCCTTTTGAGGCCGAATTGTTTTGGCATTGGGCTCGGAGTGAATTTTGTGTGGCCTTTTAGGCAGGGTTTATGTTGGCACTGGGACTGGAGTTTAAGTTGGCCTTTTGGCCGAAGTTTGTGTTTGGCCTTTTGGCTTGAATTTGTATTAGCCTTTTGGCTGGAATTGCTGTGGCCTTTTGGCGGAGTTGGTGAGGCCTTTTGGCCAGAAGTTGTGTTTGGCCTTTTGGCCGGAATTTGTGTTTGGCCTTTTGGCAAGTATTTGTGCTTGCCTTTTAGCCAGAATTTGAGTGGCCTTTTGGCTGGAGTTTGTGTAGGCCTTTTGGGGCCAGCGTTTGTGTTGGCACTAGGGTCGGGATTGGTGTGGCCTTTTGGCTGGAATTTGTGTTAGCCTTTTTGCTGGAATTTGTGTGGCCTTTTGGCTAGAGTTGGTGTGGCCTTTTGGCCGGAGAGAATATTGTGTGGCCTTATGGCTTGGGTTTGTGTTGGCACTGGGGCTGGAGTTTGTGTTGGCCTTTTGTCGGAGTTTGTGTGGCCTTGTGGGGCAGGAGTTTTGTTGGCACTGAGACTGGAGTTTGTTGACACTAGGGCCGGAGTTGGTTGACACTAGGGTCGGAGTTGGTTGACACTAGGGCCGGAGTTTGTGTTGGCATTTTAGTTAGAGTTTGTTGTTACTATGACGGGAGTTTGTGTTTGGCCTTTGGGCCAAAATTTGTGTGGTCTCTTGGCTAGAGTTTGTGTTGGCCTTTTGGGGTCGAAGTTTGTTGGCATTGGGGCCAGAGTTTGTGTTTGGCCTTTTGGCCAGAGTTTGTGTTGGCCTTTTGGGGCAGGAGTTTGTGTTAGCCTTTTGGGGCCAGACTTTGTGTTAACACTGGAGTCGGAATTTGTGTGGCCTTTTGGACGAAATTTGTGTTTGGCCTTTTGGCAGGAATTCATGTTGGCCTTTTGGCCGGAACTTGTTTGTCCTTTTAGCAGGAATTTGTGTGGCCTTGTGGGGTCGGAGGTTTATTGGCATTGGGGCTGGAGTTTGTTGGCACTAGGGCCGGAGTTTGTTGGCATTGGGGGAAGAATTATTGTGGCCTTGTGGGGCCGGAGTTTGAGTTGAGACTGGGGCTGGAGTTTGTTGGCACTAGGGTCGGGATTTGTTGGCACTGGGGTTGAAATTTGTTGTGCTGGATCAAGGGCCTTTGCAGGTTTTTGCTTGAATCAGCTAGAAATGGTGCCACGAGGGTGGTTTTCACCAAGTCGTTTGGCTAAGGCATTTTTATCCATGACTTCGAGGTCACGTCCGCCTGTTGATTTCTTCCTTAACTCATGACGCCCTCACAGGTTTTCATCAAGTCCAGTTTTCTTGTTTTCAAGACTCTTTTTCTCATGGCCTCATGGTCATGCCCACTTATCATTTGTACTCACGGTGCCCTCTTGGGTTAACACCATGCCCATTTTTTTTTTTTTTTGGCTATTTTACCCATAGCCTTGGTGGCTATGTCCGTCTAAAGCTCTCTTTTCTTTTACTCGCGATGGTTTCCATCACGCCCGACCTTTTCTGGAGGAGGCTTATTGAAGCACCCTCCTCGTAGATGATGTGTTGGAGAAGGTGAGTGCAGCTTGGATGCTCTCTCATTGTAGACGCATCGAGCTCTTGTCTTTGACAGCCTTCTGTGAATGGCCTTTGGAGCCAGCGTAATGCCTCTGGTTGGAGGTCCCTTGACGCTAGGAAAGCGAGTCTCTCTGATGGCAGGATTGCATGTCTTGGGAATGTAATCCCGGGAAGCTTGTTTATTCAGGGATTAATGTGCCAAGACGGCGCTCTGATGATGAGGCATCTGTGGAGTGACACGTGGCCGAAGAAAGTGACACCTGGGAGGCAAAGCAGTGGGAGATATGTTTTGTGCCATGTTGATGATGGCGCTTGAGAGGCAACATGGTTGCGGATTTGACTGGTGGTGCTTTGAAAGCGGTGCCTGGGAGGCATCAGAAGACTTTGAATGGTGGTCAAACAAGGCACCCTTGTGATGGCACATGTTCTTATGTCAGGCGCGGTGTCACTCTAGCAACGAAGTGCTTTGATCATGGGCCTATAAGAAGGCGAGGCCGAGGGTGTGGGAAAGTAGTTTCTCTCATTGTTTTGAGAAGCTTCCTTTTCCCTTTTTCCTGCATATAAAGGAGAGATTCCTCCTTTCTTGCAGCGTCTTCCCGAGAGGCCATGTCCTTTGTTGAGGTTGGCTCAGGGGTCCCAGATCCTGTAGGGAGCCCGAGTGTTGGGCTTATGGGTGAAGGTGTTCGACCGTGCAAAAGTGCTGGCGGACCCATGTTGGATGATGAGTTTGTGCCTTTATGTCCCTTCTGCTTGCTTGGGCTTCAGAGCGTAAGGTCGAAGGCTGTGCATAAGAGGTTGATGGCTGTCGGGCCTGAATCCAATCTCGTTCATCTAGAGGTGATGCGGATTGTCATGGTTTTTGCAAGCTCAACATCCTCCTCGTGCTGGCTGACCACTTGAATGATGTGGTCAGTTTCGCTGTTCAACGTTTGGTTGAACTGTTGTTATGGCCGGTAGGAGTGCCTTACCCATGCTTCTTGCATATATTTGCTCTCCTGACTGGCTTCTGGTTCTTCACCTTGGCTTCATGGCAAGGAGTAGAGGGAAGCTTCTTTCTAGGCATTTCATGCTCCTTTTGGAGCGAAGAATTTTGCCTTGCTGAAGAAGTGCCTTTGATCCTCTTGGTACTCCAGTCCCTTTTTGGAGAAGAAGGACCAACCCTTTTAGCAGACACAACTGCCTTGAGGAGGTGGTAGCGCGCCTTGTTAAGAGGCACTTTAAAGAGAGGCACTTTAAAGATGGAAGTTTTCTTCAGAACCTTCTGATCAAGGAATTTTAGATTCATTGTAAATATGATCTTGTATTCCCTTTTGGGCTCATGAAATAAAATCCTCTTTTTAGCTTGCACTTTTGCCCCTGCTCTGCCTCTTTTGGCTTACATTTTTTTTTTTTATCAAAGAACTCCGCGCTATGTAGTTTAACATTGTGCGGCCAGAATGCGTGCTATAGTTTAAGGTCATATAACTTGAACCATTGCATGGAGTAGTTTAACATCGTGCGGCCAGGACGCGTGCTATAGTTTAAGGTTCTATAACTTGGACCATTGCGCGGAGTAATTTAACGTCGTGCGGCCAGGGCGCATGCTATAGTTTAAGGTCGTATAACTTGGACCATTACACGGCGTAGTTTAACATCGTGTGGTAAGGACACATGCTATAGTTTAAGGTTGTGTAACTTGGACCATTGCGCGGAGTAGTTTAACGTCGTGCGGCCAGGATGCATGCTATAGTTTAAGGTCGTAAAACTTGGACCACTGCCTTAAGGATAATATTTCTTCAAGTATCTCCCAATTGATTTGGGGCATATCTTCCTCTCCTTCGGCATTGACTAGCAGATAGGCTCCATTGGGGAAGTCTTTCTTCACCACAAATGGGCCTTCCCATTTTGGTTCAAACTTTCCCTTTGTTCGGCCATGGGTGACTTCTTACTGCCAAGACTAATTCCCCCTTCGTGAATTCCCTTATCCTGGTTGATTTGTCAAAGTCCCGTTGCTTGAGGTTCTTGTGGGTCTCAAGACTCTGTTTTGCTTGTAGCCTTTCTTCGTTGAGAGCATCTAGCTTTTGACAGTAGAGGGTAGCTCGTTCCTCTTTTGTTATTCCATAGTGGAGGGCTACTCTGAGGGAAGGAAATTGAACATCCAACAGTAACACTAATTCACCCCCATACAACAATGAGTAGGGGTTGACTGTGTCGGGCCTCAGACCATGATGCGCTAAGCTTAGATAATTTCTTGCAGTTTTTCATGCCAATCCCTTTTAGTGCTGGAGACAGATTTCCTCACGGCGTCGTAAAGAGTCTTGTTAAAATCCTCGGCGAGGCCATTAGCTCTTGGGTGGTACAAGATCGAATACTTCCACTCAAAGCCAAACTGCTAGATCAGCCTGTCAATTTGGCTGCTTTAGAATTGGGGTCGATTATCAGAAGTGATTCAATCGGGGACGCCAAATCTGTATATGATGTGGTGACACATAAAATTGGCTACTGCAGGGCCAGAGACTTTCTTGAGAGGGATTGCCTCTGCACACTTGAAGAAATAGTCAGTTGCAGTGAGTATGAATGCATGCCGTGTGGAAGAAGGCGGATCGATGGGACCCACAATATTCATACTACATTGAGCAAAGGGCCAAGAGGCCACCATCAAGTGAAGGGGTTCAAGAGGCTGGGGAATGAAGCTCGCATGAATCTGACAGATTGGGCATCTCCTTGCGAATGTGATGGACTCGGCATTCATTGTAGGTCAGTAGTAGCCTACCTAGATGATCCTATCTTAGAATTTAGCACCAAATTGGTGCATTTTGCAAACCCCAGAATGGACTTCTTTGAGCACGTGTTTCACCTCTTCCTGATCAATACATCTGTGTCGTTATACAAAGTTCAAAACAGAGTAAATTCCTGACACATATAGCGTGTGGCCGACCTTCGGATCCTATTTTGCTCGACAGGATGTGCTGAAGATATGCTTTGATGGGGGCGCACCAATCTGTAACTTGCTCCACTTCTGCGAACACATTCCGTAAAGGTTCTGACCTTCCTCCTTCCCCTCTCTCTCCTTAGGTCATAAGGGACTTTGATGGGCTAGATGAATTTCACGTGCCAGCAACGTCTGTCCTGATTAGAGCAGGAGGGCAGTGCTCGGGTACTCGCTCTTCTTAGCTTTCTCTGTGGAGTTCTTTAATGAATTTGGTGCACCTCCATTCCACGATCCAAATTGGCATGGGTCCTCTTAGCGTCATTTGGACTGTCGCCCCTAGTTTGGTGAGTGCATCAGCTTATGCATTGAGTCTTTGGGGGACATGTTCCATCATCACTTCTTTGAATTTGGCGATTAGCAATTTGGCAGTATTGAAGCAAGGTTTGAGATGCTCCCTTCTCACATCATATACCCCTTTGAATTGTCTAAACGCCAATTAAGAGTCACCATAGATGCTCAAACCCTTTAAGTCCATATGGGAGGTGATCTCCAGACCTATTATGAGCACTTGATATTCTGCCTCATTATGTGACCCCACTTTTGGGTGAGAGAAGGATACGGGACGTGGCCGTCGTGGGGGGTAGAGAATACCACTCTCATGCTTCCTTTCTCATATTGCAATGCCCCGCCATAGTGCGTTTTCCATTCGCACGAGTCTGTGGTATGAAAGACCTCTTTGTCGTGAAGATCATCCATCGAAGGGGTACCTATCGATAGAAGATGGGTGGCCAGGAAATCTACCACGACATGTCTTTTGACGGCCTTTTGTGGCACATATGTGATGTCGAACTCCTTGAGAAGTAATGACCACTTTACAAGTTGGCCCGTCAGGAAAGGGGTCATAAAAGGAAATTTATCAGGTCTTCTCTAGAGATGAGGCGAACCGGCTGTGCGAGTAAGTAGTGATGAAACTTTTATACTGCAAAAATAAGGGCTAGGCATTTTTTTATTGGCGAGTAATTTTCTTTTGCTCCCTGCATCCTTTGACTCAAATAATACAGGGCCATTTCTTTGCCCTCGTCATTGTTTTTGACCAGTAGAGCCCCGAGTGACTCATCCAGCGCAACCACTTACAAAATGAGTGGTCTCCACGGGATTGGTGAGGAGAGAATAGGAGGGTTGAGCAGGTAACTTTTGATATTGTTGAAATCTATCTGACATGCCTCGTCCTACTCAAAGGGTATGTCTTTTTTCAAAAGATGGGAGAAGGGCTACCACCATCTCGAGATGAACCTCCTTATGTAGGCTAACTAGCCTTGAATATACATGAGTTCCTGGAGATTCCTCGATGGTGACATTTCTTGGATGGCTTTAATCTTGGTAGGCTTGATTTTCAAGCCTCTATGTTTGACATTGAACCCAAAGAATTTTCCTGACCATACGCTAAGGGCAGACTTTAAGGGATTCATTTGGAGCTGGTGGAGACGAAGCCTCTCGAAGACCTTCCCAAGATTTCTTAGGTGATCACCCTTGCTATTGGACTTGACAACCAGGTTGTCCACGTAACAATCAATTTCTTCGTGAAGCATGTATTCGAAGATGGTAGTCATGGCCCTCTGATAGGTGACCTTGGCATTTTTGAGGCCGAAAGGCATCACAGTTTAACAAAAGACTCCTTTTGAGGTCATGAAGCCGTGGATTCCTCATCTTCTGGGGCCATTCTCACCTCGTTGTAACCGTAATAGCCATCCATGAAGGAGAAATCTTGGCAATTGGCAGTTGAATCGATTAACAACATGTTGAAGGGTGTTTTCCCATACTTTGATGTTGGTGGGGTCGTGGTTTCCCTCCGTGCGGGGGTGACGAAACCCTCTCTCGACCAATTGCGAAGGCTCGACACACGGTGGATGCGCTTACTTGCGAATATGTAGTTGACAGTTAGAGAGATTTTTGCGACTGGAGCGCGGATCGCTCTTACGTCTCTTGGGGGTTCCATGACAAGCCCGGGCGGATGGCCATCTTAGAGAAATTACGAAGTCCTCCAGTTGCTCATCAGAGTGGTTTGGACGAGAGCCCTCTTCAGGTTCTCAATCTCTCTCTCCATTCACTCTCTCCATGCTAACGGGATAGAATCCTAATTCCTCCTCCCTGGAAGCCATTTCGAAAGGGTTTTCTTGCCACTAAAGTGGGCGTGGGTAGAAGTCGAGGGCAGAGGCACATAGGTTAGCACATGTCCGCAGGCTTGTGGACAGGCGGGGGGCTTCCGCGAGGATAGGGTCACACTCGCGGAAGTGAAAGGAAGAGATAAATAGAGAGAGCGAGAGAGAGAGAGAGAGAGAGAGAGAGAGAGAGAGAGAGAGAGAGAGAGAGAGAGAGAGAGAGAGAGAGAGAGAGAGAGAAGGAATGCCTCGGCTCAGGAGAGATGGGATGACCCATGCGACCAGGGTGTTCATGGGACCGCGCACTCAAGGGTACCCTCCTTCTCAAAGTTTTATCTCTCTTCCTCTCTTCTATCCTAAATGGGCTAGGGGCTCACAGAATAAGAAAAAACAAGAATGAACTAGCCTCGGTTCTTCCCAGCCTTTGGGGTATTGGAGCTTCCAAATAAGGGACCTTTTGGAGCTATTTTATAGACTTTTTTACAAATGAGCTAAGCTTGCTTATATAGAGGATTCACCAAATAGGGGTGAACACTCAAAAGCCAAACTTAATTGCAATTAAAGAAATTGAAAACAAATCCCAAATTAGGCACAAATGACAAAAATTTCCCTGTGATATTTTGCCCGAATGATGAGACCGTCCCTGCATGCAAGCTGCTCCACCGTGGGAAGACCTTGGAAGCTGGTCCTGTAACTTGCGGCAATTGTTCTGCTTTTTTAGCAACATATCTTCGTTCTTCTTTCGATTGAAAGAATTTTGATGTACTTCAATCGTGCTGTGGTGGCCTTCTTCCTTGGGAAGAAAGTCCGGCCAGTTTTGTGAATCTTATTTGCTGATGCATCTTCGAGTTGCATCATTTTAGCTCCTGGCTCAGCTTGCAAGTCAGAGAGGAGGTCATTGTAGTTGTTTTGCACCAAGCTGGGGCCGATTTGGTGCATATTTGCATCTTTACCTTTTTTTTAAGGTTACCAGAGAAGAGGATTCCAGCAACCGACTGGATTTGCTTCTTTGGTGACCTGAGGACTCGCATTCATTGAACAAGGGATTGAATGCAAGAGTCATACCACAATGTAGCTCTATGCAAGGTGGTTCTTTTGAACTGTTCCTCGTGTTAATCCATGGCCTAGATTTTGAGCTATGCTTCATCGAATCCAGAGCCTACTGAACGTTTTTTTGGTCCTAGTTTCTCCAACTGCTTTCCTCTTCAAAGCAATAGGGTTTCTCGGTCACACCACAGTGAGTGCCTTAGGTCAAAACGACGTGATCTAGAACATGTCAACATTTGAGTTTGGTCTGATTTCAGTGAAAGGCACCATAGGATGGAGAAGTTTCAGTCATAAAGCATTGTCACAACCCCATTTTCGAGACTGGTTTGGTGAAGCCGCATCACGCTATGGTAAAACCCATGAGTTGTGAGGCCACATGAGCATAGACCCTTCTAGAGGGGTCCGATTGAGCTCAAATTTGGTCCTTAGGGGTTTTTTGATGTTCTAGGCACAATGGCGATGGTTTGGTGCCCTGTTGCAGCCTTTATCCTAGGGTTATAATGGAGGATCCTTCTTTGGTGCTGGGGCACTGCACCTAGGTCACTAGGCTAGAGACTTTATTTTTCAACACAGTCCTGGCCTGCAGGTGTTTCGTGAACCCACGAGACCAGACTATCACTGACTCTCTCCTCATTCGCATAGGCTCATGGAGGAACATAAAAAATTACTTACAACAACTTGCCCCACCGGATGTTGTGCTTCTAAAGAAGCGAAAGGTGCAACATTTAGAAAACTTTAACATCGTAGCTCCTCTAACAAATCCTTACTTCATCATAGTTTTTTTCTTGATCATCGGTTTTTTCTTGATCATCAGCACAATGCAATCCTCCAGGGGTAGCCCTTGCTGAGCTTTTCCCTTGACAGGGGGCGACCAAAGTGGTTTCCAGTAGTTCTGTGCCTTGTTGAGGGGCTTTCTCCGGGTCCCACCAGTATCCATTTTTTTTTTGGGAGATCATGCTGATATTCTTCCGTCGGTGGGCATATGAGTTCTCTAAGCAAATTCTCAATTTTCTAGCCAGTGGGGGCCCTTCTTATGAGCTTTATCCCATTCTGGCTGGGAGTTCCTGATGCTCCAGTTTGCGGGGGCCCTTCTTGTGAGCTTTATCCCAATCCAAATAGAAACGCCAGGAGAAACCAAGGTACCTCTTGGCTTACGTCCTACTGGCCTTGTTTGAAAGCATTTTTCAATACCTTGGTCCCTAATAGGAAGCAAGTCAATAAAGCCTACAAAGCAGTGGAAATTCCTGACAGCCTCAGAATGGCCCTAGAATTTGTCAAATATCTTCATTAGCACTTCAAAAGACCACCTGCCAAGTTTCATCTCGATCAGACATGTCTATGGCAGTGAACACAAAGAAACAATTTCAGCGAAATTGATATCTAGCACTATAAAATAGACTCTGTAACTGGAGCCATACTTTTGGTGCTTCAAACAGCTGTGAGACCACTGCCATTAGATCCAACACTATAAAAAATGCTTATGGGTCAAGTTTTAGCTTAATGGGACACTCCAAGACAAAGTTATGAGTTAAATATCAAAAAGGGGTAGGCCGCACACCATTCCGGTGTGGCCTCACTCCATCAAAACGCCATTAAAGGTGGCTGTTTTTACAGTCACGGGAAGTCACTTTCAGGGCCAATAACTCACTTGTTCCAATTTGGATCGCTCACAAATTTGGTGAGCATTTTCGTCTCATCAAGGCGAGCAATTCGATATGTGGTACGCCCCGTGGCGACGCCCGAGCACAGAGAAAAACTAAATAAAAGTTCCTGATCCTCGAAGGAAGTCGCAAAAAATTCAGCAGTAGCACGCCTCGTTTGAGCAGCCAGATCACAACGCTCGCAAACCCGATCGGCACGAAACCAATTGCATTATGTCCGTGAGGTCCGAGGCTATCTCTAGTCCGAACCTCGCGTACGATGAAAGATTGGATTTCACACACGAAGGCATCAAAGCTGCTGTAAATTTTGACCGTCTGATTTGAAGATTCCAGTCAACAAAATCTTCATCCAGACATGAAATCAAGCTATTTTGTTGCAATGTGATCATAACGGCATGCTCAGTGTGACTCAATAAATAAATCACGAAGAAACATCAAGGAGCGAGCACACAATTGATCCGATGTTTTCAAGATTCATCCAAAATTCAAGTCTCATGATCATGGCTCAAAAACATGATTCATGGCTTAAAGTTGGTATCAAAATGATCACCATACTGAGCCCTACAAGAAAACAATAATCTTTCGATCAAACGGGCACAAGAACGACCCTGGGTCACCCATGGAAGATCACGCAAGTTCTCGGGCAGCAGCAAGGATTGTTCTGAAATTCCAAACAATCCTTTTGCACTCATTTTTAGAATTTCTTTAAATTCAAATAAATTGTAATTATCTTCAATTCTAACTAGGTTTTGCGCATACACCCACATTTTAGCTCAAGTCTATAGAAACATGCAAAGCTATTTTGTAAGGACCTTCGGTTCATATCTCATTGATTCAATAAAATTTCCATTCTTGTTGAAGTTCTTGGGTATGTCTTGGAGAGAGAGAGAGAGAGAGGAGAGAGAAGAAAAGGGTCGGTACCCTCTGAGCAGGTAACTTTCTCTCTCTTCCTCTCTTTCTCTCTCCTCCCCTCTTTCTCATCTCTATCTCTTTCTCACTCCTCCCTTCTTTCTCTCCTCCCCTCTATCTTATCTTTATCTATTTCTCTCTCCTCCCATCTTTCTCTTTCCTCCCCTCTATCTCATCTCTATCTCTTTCTCTCTCCTCCCCTGTTTCTTGTTTCTATCTCTATCTCTCTTTTTATCGTCTCTATCTCCTTCTCTTATGAAGCCAGTCGATGAAGCCTAGCACCAGCTGGATTTTTCTCTCTCCTTCTCTTCTATTGCAGTAGGCAAAGCCTAACACCGACTGGATTTCTCTCTCTCCTTCTCTTCTGTTACAGTTGGTGAAGCCTAACGCCACTTGGATTTCTCTCTCTCTTCCTCTTCTATTGCAGTCGATGAAGCCTAGCGTCGGTTGGATTTCTCTCTTTCATTCTCTTCTATTGCAGTCGGTGAAGCTTAGCGTCGGTTGGATTTCTCTCTAACCTTCTCTTCTGTTGCAGTTGGTGAAGACTAGCGTTGGTTGGATTTCTCTCTCTCCTTATCTTTTGTTGCAGTCGATGAAGCATAGCGCTGGCTAGATTTCTCTCTCTCATTCTTTTCTGTTGCAGTCGGCCAAGACTAGCACTGGTTGGATTTATCTCTCTCCTTTCCTGTCACAGTTGGTGAAGCCTAACGGCGACTCAATCTCTCTCTCTTTCTTCTCTTCCATCACAACTGGTGCAAGCCTAACACCGACTGGGTCTCTTCCTTTCTCTTCTTCTCACACAGTTGGCGAAGCCTAGCGCCGGCTGCATTTTACCTCTCTTCTCCTGACAGTCGGTGAAGCCTAGCACTGATTGCATTTTCTCTCTCTACTTCTGACACAATCGATGAAGCATAGCATCAACTATATTTTCTTTCTCTTCTCCTGACAGTGGACGAAGCCTCGTGCTAACTGTGGTTTCTCTCTCGTTTTAAGGCACAGTTAGTGAAGCCTAGCACCATCTGTGTCTTCTCTCTCCTCTTCTCTGTATAACACTGTCGACAAAGCCTAGCGTCGACTACATTTTCTCTCGCTTCCTTCTAACACAACCGACAATGCCTAGTGCCGACTGTGTCTTCCTTCCCTCTCTCTCTTTTATTCTCCCACCTTCCATACTATTCTCTTGCTTTCTTCTCCCTCCCTCCTTCTATTCCCTTCTTCTCATACTTCATTTCTCATAACCATCATTTTGTTACTCTATCATTCGACTGGGAGGGATTGAGGTTAGCCTCTCATGGTAGTCCTCTTGTCTAGTCGTAATGTTGTTGTGCCAGGATTACTCAGCTCGCTTTAGTGCCATGACAAACTAACCATCATGCCTAGCTAATTGGTACTGGTAATAATGACGTTTAGTAGTAATTCTGTGAGTCGGCCTTAGTTATCGAGCCCGTTTTACTACCACGTCGGGCCAATTATTCATCAACTTTGTCACTGTTTTGATCCTCCTGCTCAGTTGAATTCTTCTCTCCCGGGTCTTTCTTCTCTTATTTTTCTTTTTGAATGCGCATGCTTGTGTACGTTCATCAAAGAGGAAAAGGGTAAGGTTTGACCCACCTGTCTTATAACATTTTCCATATGTGTGTGATTGCAAAAAACAATAAGAATACAAGCCAAGGGAGGCGATTCCGAACCAGTTTTATTATTTGGGGGCTTTCTTCTTGATCTAAGAGGCCGCCCACGCAAGCCAGGCCGAGTAAGTCCCAAACCCACCTGAAATTCCTCTCTCACCGGTTGGTAACACTTGCCCCCGTTCTCGAACGAGATTCCAGAGAGAGTGATCTCAAAATTGTCCTTGGTCTTCCCTCAAAACCCGAGACGTGCGCCGCCCGAACATTTAGATCCAGAGGGCGAGCTCGAGGCACTAACCATCTTGGCGACTTTACTGGGGACTTACTACCCCTTAGTCGGATCGTTCTTATCTAGCTACTTTCATCTTTTATTATCTACTTTCATTATCTTTTCACATTTTATTTATGGCTTGCGAGATCTGTAACCCATTTATCTGGATTGGGGAATTTCTTATCCCTGCATTTGAGAGTGTTCCTAGGGAACAAGTTCCTTCAATTTCATTTCCAACCATCCTCTTGAGCAAAGACCCCGTGTCTCGCTCCCAGGTCTTAACCTGGATTAGTGTGAGGCTGGACTCAATGGTCCCTCACTCCCCACTTCCTCGCTCTGGTGGAAACTCCACCAAGACACCCTAAATCGGCAGCGCTTCTGTTGCCCCACAGAGCATGCACTAGCCACCGGCAAGTCACTCGCCAGTCGTGTTCCTGAGGTACGCCGGAAGATTGTCCAGTCCCTTTCTGCAAATGGCAAACAAGCCGCCATTGGTTTTGTGGGTCTCCATAAGGCTACCCCCCACATTTCTGCACCATTGGTCTCTATCCTTAGAGGCTCAACACATCGGAAACCCCACGGTCTCCACTCCTCACACACACCACATGGCTCGTGTGTTACCCACTCTAGTCACACCTCCAGGCAACCCTTCTGTTACCTCGAGTCCGTGTCCAAGATTGAACCTTCCAAGGCCAGGTCTTGCACATGCTACTCATATGCATCCCACTGCTCGGGGCAACGCCATTATTATGTGAACCTGAGTACACAAGAGACGACCCCCTCATCCTCCTACTATACACACACAAGTGCACCTTGTAAGGGGCAGGCCCACACTTGTTCTCTTACAAACACATGCTCGTAGTTCTTAGCCTCTTAAGGCCTGATCAGTTGCATGAGCTCGGCTGACCACTAGGTCTCCCGTAATCCTTCTTCAAGGGGTGCACCTGCATAACCATCATAGACGTCCACTCGCCCTAGACTTCGGCCTTTGCATGACTCAATCCTGCTTCGACACACTCCTCCTTCATCGAGCTTGCACCTTCAGCCTTGGCACTAAAAGGTTTTCCCTAAGAGTACCATCCTGAACCAACCTTATCACTTTGGTCATGTCTCTGGAGCTTACAAGAGAGCTCAGGGCATTGACCTGGTGGAAGATCATGTCCTTCATCCTCTCTGGCCCAAGATGAGTCCAGTTCCTAGCCTTCATCCATTGCCACACTTGATGGAGATAGCTATCTCCCGTGCAAGAAGAGTTGACCAACTGCAACTAAGATCGCAGTTTTGGCGCGAGATCCATCATAATCTCAAGGCTAAACACGTTAGAGGCCTGGAAATTTTGACTAGGGAGGTGACCAAGGCAGCCAAAACAACCAATTATGACATCATCTTCACCTGAATCCCTTTTACCCCCTTCAGATGATGAAGCCGGAAGAAGAGCTCCATGAGCCCTATGTTGTGGTCAGCGTCGTAGAAGAAGACCCATCCACTCAATAGCCACGGTCCCAAGACCGTCGACAACCGGTTCAAATGCGGTCAACATACAAGAGTTGACTTCAGTTAGGGCATGATGGCCCCTTGCTGACTGACCTACCACGTACAACCCGTCAAGTTCGCAAGCCCTTAGTTGCCACTAATGTTGACGTCCATAGAGAAACAGTTAGCGTAATGGTTATACGCTAGCACGGTGACGCGTAGGAAGAGCACATGAACAAGTTTGAGGATATGGTATGTACGATGATGGAAAAGATTGATCGTATGACGTAGCACAACAGTCAGCTAACCATGAGGTCAATTCCCATCACTCTGATGGTGCACCTCCATGGCTGCCCCCTCCTTCTACCGCACAGTACAATTCTGTCCCTCATCCCGTCTCTCAGACAAAAATTGATGCTATGGTCACCCATAACCTAAAGAATAGACAAATCCCCGGGATACAGGGTGTGACACCTTATCAAAGACCATACCGCTCGTATATTAATCAGTTCTCGTTTCCCTCAGATTATAAGAAAGGGAAGTTTCCCTTATTCAATGGAACCACATCCCCAAACTAGCATATTGCCCACTTTCAGGTATCATGTCGAGAAACAGCGTCTGAGGGGAGACTTCTTCTCCAACAGTTCGTTGAGACCCTCGATGGCTCAACATTTCAATGGTATGCCAGACTTCCTCCAAACTTAGTGCATATATGGAAGGAGATGGAGAAACTGTTTTATCAATGCTTCTATGAGGTTGAGAGTGAGGTTCAAACCATCGAACTTCTCACCCTGACTCAAGACCCCGATGTCCCCGTGGAGAAATTTGGCTTCCCACCATCCTAATCCTATGCCAGAGAAGGAAGCAGTCCAAACTTGCATGCAGAACGACCCGAGATCGCTCTACATTTCGGGGCAACTAATCCAACCTCCATGTTTGAGTTGATCTTTAAACCAGTTCGCGTAGAAAGTTTATCACGCCACCAAGGTGGGACACGACAACCATCTACAAGCTTAGCAAACAATCAGGGCAATGGTAGCTCTCAGAATAACACATGGGGCAGCCAACAGAAATGGGTGATCAGTGCAACCGTCATGATCACTAATTCAAAGAAGGCTCCCTCCCAGACTTTGGACCTCTCTATAGGGGTAAGCACGACAAAGGTAACACACCAGGCTGGCAAGCAACAACAGTCGTACAATCGGGTACCCCCACCAGCCAAACTTGATCGGGGTGATTATTTCACCAGGCATAGGAACAAGGTCTATTCCTTCAAGAAGGAATGGGTCCCTGCATTGTTCCGTTATTATTGGAACAAAAGATGATCTAGCTTCCAAAAGCCAAGTCCCCCGAGCAACCTGACCTTGAGACTCAAGTGAATTATTGTGCCTACCATCGGAGGA
Source organism: Amborella trichopoda (assembly GCF_054954075.1). NCBI lineage: Eukaryota > Viridiplantae > Streptophyta > Magnoliopsida > Amborellales > Amborellaceae > Amborella > Amborella trichopoda. The sequence continues at coordinate 23,200,746 of NC_142345.1, read as the reverse complement.
TCAATCATCCCACAGATAATTGCTACGCGCTGAAAGATATTATCAAGGCCCTGATTCAGAAGGGTTAGATAAAGCTTGAAGCCATAAAGAAGGCCTTTGGGGCAGCTGAGTAACCATACAAGAGGAAGACAAAATGCCTGCCATCCTTTACGCCTTCTTCATTATAATGGTTCAGGAAGGCATAATAACACTGAAGCAGGCAAGGCAACCCTGTCTCCTTGCTAAGGGGACTGAAGATCATTGGTGCCCGTTCAATCACATAAGAGGCCATTACTTGTCGGAATGAACAAGCTTCCTTGATATATTCGCAAAGAAAATGCGGATGTTTTAGGAGTTTTACAATCTCTCCGTAAGCAATCCCCAAGTCATTCCTCTATTGGGGCAAGAATATATCACAAAGCAAGACCTTCCTATTAATGACTCGGATTCCACTGAATCCTCGACTTCCCAGCCAAGGATAGTCTGCCATGGCTGAAGAAGACTCAAGTCCTTAAGCGAGAAGCAGTTTGACAAGCTAAAGCAGTTAGGAAGCCCACCGAGATGAATCAAACATCACCTCAGAAAACAAGAAAGAGATGGTCACCAAGGGCTACTCGCCGAAGAAACAAGACCGATCAACCCTCAGTCGAGCAAGAATTTCTCAGGCCCCTTCCTCCACTGCCAACTTTACTGGACATCAACCCTGGCACGATCCTTCTTCCTTCTTCATCCTGTCAAGAAGACGATCCCATGCCATCTCCCACCCAGCACACGCCCAACGGGGGTGACGACAATAAAAGTGCTCGCCAAATATCTAAGCTAGGGAAAGACCTAAAAGACCCCCTGCGCCTGTCCAACCTTAGTGATGACGTAAAACGTTGCTCAGATCAGTCTCATAAGGGGAACGACCTTAAAAGTCCCCCACTTTCTAACCCTTCTCCTTCTTCTTCTACTGTTTCTCATTCTCCCTCTTTTACATTCTCTGCAAGTACAACCTCGATATGCCTGGACTTCGAGGCTCTCGACCGCGAATTCGAAGGAATCAATATAAGCAAGATGCAGTAAAAATGATTGAGAAAGACCTTGGCACAGGCAGCAGGATTCCTAACAGATGCTGATGCCTTGGCAGCTAAAGCCAAGACAGAGCCACCTTCTTTAAAGAAGCACAAGAAGTTGAAGCCAAAGAAACCCCAGTGGCCCCCTGAACCTGACTTTGAGCAGAGACTGAGAGAATCAAAAGGGAAATGCTCCTACTCTCAGGGAGCTTGCCACCTGTTGCAAATTTCAGGAGCAATACCCACCACGGGGCAGATAAATCTCAGATCAGGGAGGACGCTGCAGCCTCCACCGTAGAAGTTAGGCACCTTGAAGTTCACCAATCTGCCATTGCCCCCTAATCCAAAGACTAGTCTGCCTATCTTACAGCTCCCTAGGCTCCTTCCTATTCCCAATACTTCAAACAATCCACCTATTCTCCAATTCCCTAAGACCCCTTTGATCCCATACACTCAGTCTCTTCCAAAACCACAAACTTCTGTAACGTAAACTAAGCCCGCTGTGGAATCAAGTTAGCCAGCCCACCAAATTAAACCTTCCTACCCAAACCTACTACTCAACCCAACATACCACCCAAATCAGTGGCATGACCAGGAGCACAAGGCCTGGATCAAGAAAAGGTGAAATATGATGTGACCAGAGCATCTATGGAAACTTCCTGCTCTTCTCAGTATCTACGATGCCCTCATGCTCTCGAAGGATTACCGGATGACTCTGGTTCAAGCTCTCTCTAACCCAGAAGTGTACGAAACCAAAGTAGAACCTATTGAGGTCGACCCAACAATTTTATAAGGTATGCCAATCACCATTTCAAAGGATGATTTGCCGCTCAGGAAAAAAATTCATAATCACCCTCTCTTTGTTATTGGCGAATTACATGCTTGCCCCATCAACCGAATTATGTTAGATGGAGGGTCGACAGTCAACCTTATTTCAAGGAGGATCCTTACTCGATTAGGATTGGGGTCTGAAGATCTTACGCTGACGTACGACACAGTATGCCTTCGTTTTAAGATCGGTGAGCTAAACGCTTATGTTTAGTTTCATGTAATCGACATCGACACGTCCTACAATAATCTCCTCGGTCGGCCATGGTTCCATGATTAGAGGGTGGTTCCATCAACATTACACCAATATTTCAAGTATAACCAAGATGAGAGACAAAAAACGGTCTACGCTGAGAAAAGACCATTCCCTGTGGCCAAAATTCACTACGCAGATGCTAAATATTACTTCATAGATCTGGCGTCGCCCCAAAAGCCCAACAATGGAGGTCACAAGTCTACAATCAAGATAGCGTCTTTGTGTCATGAAAATGTGGAGGATGTTGGGAGAACATTGGTGAACATGTTCAAAGAGGAAGAAAGGCAGGGCGGAATTTTACCCCTAACCACCCTTCAGTCCAACATCCCAACCATCATCCCTTAAGGAACTCCTTCTTCACTTGAAAAGGAGTCTTCACCCTCTCCCCCCAGTTCTGAGCCACCTTGGCTGGGAGATGAACCAGAGATCATTCTTGAGATTGAGCAAGTCATGGGGATAGAATTCCTGGCTCCAAGGATCACCTATACGCCGGATCAGTAGAAAGTCCTACATATCCCCATTGCGCTCTTGAATGCTAAAGAGGCGCGACAACGGCCGCAAAATATGTTTCAAAATCCAGTTGCTATAAGTATAGAGGATGCTCCTCAGACTGATGACCAGCTGAAAGTTCTAGTTTTCCCTTACCTCTCAAGAGGAGAGTAGCTCGATAAAGAGCTACTTTCTTCCCCTCAAGGGTAGGATCCCCTAGAAAACTTAAGAACCGAAGTTCGCAGTCTCCAGAGTCAGTTGGAGGTCATGCGTATTGCTCCAAACATCTCAAGGAGTTCGTGTCGGAGACTAAACGCTATGATGAGCTTGACGTTAATGCGCCACTAATGGAGGTCGAAGCCCCAACTAACTGGACTATCTATAGCAACCAGGCTCACCAAATCATGAGGAAAATGAACTATGAGCCCTTGGCCAATACATTGAGAGGAGAAAAAGCAATGACTCCCCATTTTGAAGCTATCCAAGCTGCGGCAACCCACAAAGGGGCTAAACAAGGCCTAGGGTATTAGCCTCTTGGGGCAACAAAAGTGTCGAGAGATATTAAAAAAAACAGAAATCACATGAGGTGCAGCAAAATTAAGAACATAATGAAATAATGCAGCAAAGTCAATCAAAAGAGAGAAGCACTTTATTCATTAGTTAAAAACTTTTACAAAGTACAGGCAAGAGGAAATGGCATGTTTAGAAACTATCAATCGTCTTATTGATCTCTGTGCTGCATGATGCAGGAGAAGTCTTGGTGCCCTGGACATGCTCCTTTAGTTCTGCCACCATTTGAGTCTCTTCTTCCATTGCCATAGTTTCCGACTCAATTGTGTCTTTGAGTTCAGACAAATCTTCAACCAATGAGGCCTCCATGACCCTCCTTTGAACCATCTCTGTCTCAAGGCCCGTGAATTCATGTCTCAGTATTCGCATCTCTTCTTTGATTTCGATCATTCTCTTAAGGCTCTCTTGTGCCTCCCTCTTGAGATCTTGCTGACGGCCAGTAATCGTGGCCTTCTTCTTGATGCAAGCATCTATCTTCTCACGACGGCGTAAGGTCGACTCTTCCAAGAAGGCTAGCCGACTAGTTTCTTCCTCATAATGTAGCACCCCCAACCGCCAACTCTCCAACTCGTTTAGAGTCGCATTAAAATGGGAAAGCACTTCTGGTGCACTCCTAACTGAGGTGGTCGCAACAAAACTCCTTCAGTCTTTCCAAAGCTTCGTCTAGCTCGTTGAAAGGCAACTCCCTTAAGCTCTGAAGGCCTGCTCGAAGCATACTTGCAATCATGTTAGAAACCCCACTAAAAATGGGCCTAGATGGCGATACTGGGATTACTACTGCTGAAGAAGCCCCAATCTGCTCGGGTTCTTCAATGTCAGCCTCCCTGCCTTGACCTTCTCCCATAGGGACCTCTACTTTAGTCTCAGCAGGCTTTGAAGAAACTTGTTCCCCTTGCTCTTCATCTGCCACTTTAGCATTAACAAGTTCAGGAACCGCCTCCTCTCCAGTCAATTCTACTCTAGCCACGGCTTCTTCCATTTTTGGCTTGCACCTTCAATGGTCAGAACCTTGGCCATGAAGAGCTCCGTCCCCTCATCTTCATGACCTGGGAACATGGAGGAAGCAACCTCTCGGTGCCTGAGGGCATCATCAACTACGGGCTCTTCTCCTTGGGTCATAGTCCCTGCCTCGGTCGAGGCACTGAGCTCTTGATGTACGGAGGCCACATCAACATCAGATTCTCTTCCTGAAGCAGTTTCTTCGGGACCTGTAGCCTCATTAGTACCCATTCGAGCTACCTCCGAGTCAGGGATTGCCCCTATATTTACCGCCACAAGATCTGGAGTCACCTCCCGATCGAAGCAATGACAACGGGTTCAGAGTGGCCAGAGTCAGCTGCCTCAGTTTCTGAAGAAAAAGAAGACAATTCAGGAGAAGCAGAAGGTGGTCCAGAGAGTGCAGAGGGTGATACTGGGGGAGTTTTTAAAAGATCAAAAGAGGGAAAGATACCTCCTAGTTCTGACATCATAGGAAGTTTGGCACTCTTGCGCCTCCGAGTACGCCCACTAAGTGAAGACGCTGCACGAGTATTGGCAGCGGTCGAGTGCTTTCTTTTCTTCCCCTGGCCAAAGTAGGAGCAGTCGCTTCAAATTCACCTCCCTGAGAAGGCCCTCCAACCAATTTACTGTGGGGACTACTCCTGATTAGGGCGTTCAAGTCCTGTGGGGGACGCTTTTCATAGCCAGGGACTTGTCGCCCCTCATCCCACTTGAAGACGGAACTAATATTATCGAAGACACTCCAAGTCGTCGTCTTCATTGTAAGAAATTTTGATGAGGTCTCATCAGTTGCTATCTTGCGTGGAAGCTCTAAAGCTCCCTAGTTAGAGGGATAATTTAAGAAAAATACCGCATTAGAAGCAGGAGCATCCACCAGTCTCCTTTGCCTAGTATCCTGATACCAGTTACCATTCACCCCTTTCCAAGGGTAATCTTTATCCCAATATCCGTTGCTGGTGATTCTCCACCATTTCACATAGGCCTTGGTCGTTTGGACCCTCCTACAAAAGTGAGGTAATACATATTTGCTAGTTTTCGTCATCTCTAGACACATAGACCAAGCGGTCTGTATATGCTATGGCAGCCATCGCTCATGGAAAGTTACAAACTCTTCTGTCTTTGCCTTGTTCACCTTGCTTCGGCTCTTTTCGAAAAACATTGAGAAGGGGCAGCCTTGATCAAGCCCGTGTTGACGGGAAAAGCAGTGGGGGAAATACCCCTCTAATCTGGCACTATGCGGAGTCTGATAAGGTAGAACTCCCCCTCTAATGCCTATAATGGACATGCGCTCCTTAATGGTTGTTGGAGAGCCGTCTAGCTCCTTCCCTAACTCATCAAAGAAAGCACGGTTGGTGAAGCTCTCAATAAGGAAGGGGATCCGCCTCATGTTCAAAGAGTCACTCTCAAATAGACCCCAAGCCTCCCTTGGGGTATGAAAGATAGCCCTCTGACTGGAAATCCTCATAAAGAAGGGCCACAATTTATTTTCTAAGCACTAATGCTTGAATTAGGTGTGAGGTAAATAGGCCCCTAGCCACCCGTACATGTAATGCACAGGGAATGGAGTTTTGAAATCTATAGGAAATGCCTCCCCTCTTACAATGCCATTCCCTCCCTCTTTGCCCTTGTAGGCCTTTCCACGGGAGATGGCCCCCAAGCCATGGTAAATGTTACACAAGACTAGCTGAGCAAGGGCATACTCACGCCCTCTGGCCATATCGCATGCCACATACAGTACGCCTAGATGGATGTCATCCCCCCAGCCAGGGAGCGCGAATTTGCATAAAAATAAGGCCAACTATGCGGCCAAGAAGACACGGTCATCATTGGTCTTAAGTTGATATACATGAGGCATCTCCTTTGCAATTGCCTTCCCTTTCACTCTCGAAGTGCCCTGACCACCCTTGGGATAATCCCCACAAAAGAATATGACCCATTCCATGAAGGTGACCCTGTCATTGCCAGACCGGGCGGCGATCGACTGGTAGGCCTCGAAGATCTTTTGAAGACTAGCAGGCAGCTCTTCACTCCCTAAGTTAGCACCACCGAAGATGATCGAGATTGGGGCACGAACTCGTCATGCATGGTCCCGATCATCGGGAGACCTCCAATAAAATGAAGATCTGGTAAAGAGATTCCTGCTTCTCCATGTTCAAGAAGCCATGTATTACTAACATGGATCCACGTCTCCAGTAACACCTTTACTGTGTTGGAGCAACGGTCGTAGTAGCTGCCCGAACAATGGACTACTGTTAATAGTGAAGCACGTTCAAGAGTACTTCTGTACGACCCACCTTGGTAGTCCAGGAAGAGTATCCCTTCAAGTATTTGTGCCCCCCTTGAATTTGGAGGCCTTTTACTGAGCACATTAGTAGTCCCTTTGCTTGTACCATTTGTTTCCATAAGGTAGGCAAGTTCTCTACGGAAGCTATGTTCTGATGAATACAGTGAAGAAGTGCCACCCCTTCTTTAGTACTGACATTGCCGTCATTGCCCTCGCGTACTTTGAAACAAACGAGGTCAGTAATTAAAGTGACACTGAGGGGCCACTCTGGTTCACATACTAGCTGGGTCAACCAAATGGGCTCACCCCTTGATAAAACCTCGGCTGTAAAATCACAGGCACCGATTTCGCCCTCCCTTGGAAGCTTCTTCACATCAGGAATTTGGTAATAAGAACCATTCATTATAAAGGGCTTAGTGGTTTTACTCCCAAAAGTAGTTAAGACACTAGATCAGTGCCGGCTGAGTTTTCCAACACTTAGCGCCAGTTATGTTTCATAATACTTAATGCTGGCTATGTCTGCTAATACTTAGTACTGGCTGAGTCTGCTAACCCTTATCACTGGCTGTGTTTGCCAATGCTCAACACCGGTTGAGTTTGTCAACGCCCAGCACCGGTTGCGTGCCAATGGGTAGCACCGATTGAGTCTATCAACACTCAACATCGGTTGAGTTTGTCAATCCCCAATGTCGGTTGTGTCCTTCAAAGGCCAACGCTAGTTGTAATCAGATCTCTCACACGTGCCATGAAATCTAGTCGTGACACCTCGAACTCAGCTGTGTTGACTGGCAACCGTCTCCACGTCCTTGGCGCTGCCTGACACATGAGTAAGTGCCAACCATCACCACGTCTCGCTGCTCCACCTAAAACACGAAAGAGGTAACCGTACACCATCCTTGCGACGATCTGCCTTAAGTAACCATTTGTTTTCCTAGACCTTTCAGTTTCCGCCAGAACTCAACTGCCGTTCCCAAAAACCCTCTAAAAATCACTACAACCCCGAGGAAACCCCTTAAAACTCCTCGAAAAATTCCCAAGACTTGGGGAAATGCCTACCACTACACTTCTCGCCTTTTCCACCTTCAAAATACCATGGTCGGAGCTCTTCCCTCCACCGAAAAGTCCTTTGTGCTAAAAATTCCTCTACAACTTCACGAAATTCTTGGCAAAGTCTGCTTGTCGACGGCCTTCCCTACAAAAACCACTAGGAATCCCACTGCTTCTGGGACTTCAACCGGGCACCTCTCCTCACTATGAAAGAAAAATTTTGTTTAAGTTTTTTTTACCTTGGTGAAAAGTGAAGAAAACGGGGTCTTACCCCCCTTATGTAGCCTGCACAACCCTCAAACACCCCTCACAAATTGGGAATCCCAGTCGCATCCAAGGGAAGCCAAACGATGGTGTGCCGGAACGGGTCAGACTCGGGTCATGACTCAAGTATCAACCCATGCCCAGCGACGGTTGACTTGACGTTAGGTGAATTCGAAACAACTCTAGCACCGATTGAATTGGAGCCAGGTGAATTCCAAAGAACCTCAGCATCGGTTGACTTGGCGTCGGGTGAATTTCGAATGACCTTAGTGCCGGTTTACTTAGCGCCGGTTGTGTTCAAACAAAGTCGCAGCTCATTCACAACGCCAGATGAGTTTTAACAACCCAACGTCGGTTGGGTTTTTGAAAACTTAGCGTCGGTTGAACACTCGCAAGAAACAATTATTGCTACACCTGACATCGACTGTATTTCAAGCCTTCTATTGTCTCCCATTTCCACCTGCATGTATGTCCCACCACTATCCCTATTGGAGTTGCACCCAGGCTGTTGCGCCCATGCCGTGACCTATCATCCCTAATGGAGTCAGGTGTAGGCCATTATTCCTCATCCTCAAAGAAGTCACGCCCATACTGCAGCCCATTATCCATAGTATAGTTAAGGTCATTCTTACCTCTTTCATTCCCGATGGGTCTGTTTCACACCAATCTATCTTATCCCTAGGGAGTCAGGTTACTTGTCATAAGCCAATTCTCCATAGAGTCTCATCTTTCACCCCAGGGAGCCACGCTTGCCCCCCAAAGCCCTAGTGAAGTCTGATTCCATTCGCCATCCCTCGTTGGGACACCATCTCCATCTGAGCCCTTTGCTTGTGTATGGCCTTAACCATTTTATCCCCAGGGAGTTGGATTGCCGTCCATAGACCTATTCCCCATGGAGCTCCACCTACATAGCGGCACAGTCATGGTTCATGCTGCACGACCCTAAACTGCACAGCCTTGGTCTGTGCTGTACGACCCTAAACTGCACAACCCAGTTCTACCTACACGACCCTAAACTGCACAGCCTCGATCCATGCTGCATGACCCTAAATTGCGCCGCCTCGGTCTGCACTGCATGACCCTAAATTGCACAACCTTTGTCCATGTTGCACGACCCTAAGCTGTATAACTCAGGTCTAGCCGCACGACTCTAAACTGCACAACCTCAGACCCTAAACTGCACAGCCCAGGTCGAGTTGCATGATAAATTGCACAACCTCGATCTGTGCTGTACGAACCTAAACTACACAGCATCGGTCCATGCTGCACGACAATAAACTGCACAGCATCAGTGTGTGCTGCACGACCCTAAACTGCACAGCTTCGGTTCGTGCTGCATGACCCTAAACTGTACAGCCTCGGTCCGTGCTGCACGACCATAAACTGCACAGCCCAGGTCTAGCTGCACGACCCTAAACTGCACAACCTCGGTTCGTGCTGCATGACCCTAAATTGCACAGCCTTGGTCTGTGCTGCATGACTCTAAACTGCACAGCCTTGGTCTGTGCTGCACGACCTTAAGCTGCACAACCCAGGTCTTGCTGCACGACCCTAAACTGCACAAGCTCGGTCCATGATGCATGACCGTAAACTGCACAGCCCAGGTCTCGTTGCACGACCCTAAATTGCACAACCTTGGTCCGTGCTGCGCGACCCTAAACTGCACACCCTCGATCCATGCTGCATGACCCTAAATTACACAGCCTCAGTCTGTGCTGCATGACCCTATACTACATAGCCCTGGTTTAGTTGCACAACCCTAAAACTGCATGGTCTAAACTATACGACCTTAAACTGTAGCGAAGGTCTAGTTGCACGAGCGGAGGTCTAGTTGCACGACCTTAAACTGCACGGTCCTAGTTGTATGACTTTAAATTGCATAACCATGTTCCAAACTATATGACCTTAAATTGTAGCGAAGGTCTAGTTGCACGACCTTAACTGCGAGGTCCTAGTTGTACGACTTTAAAGTACATAACCATAGTCCAGCTGTATGACCTTAAACTATAGTGCACATCCTAACCGCATGACGATAAACTTCTTTGCACAGGTCCAGGAGGTATGACCATAAAGTGGCCCCCACATGCCTTTATGTGCAGTTTCACGTACACCTTCCCTAACCTACCTGTTAGTGTGCGCAAGCCACCGTCATTACCTCCCCAATGTGTTCATTCACTTCATCACACTTCGTCACTCCCCAGTGAGTCTCACCCGTGCTCACAAAATGGCGAATCGTCCTGCCATCCATACTCATTGTAGGTTAGTGGGTCCGTCGTCTATCCACATTTCATACATCATCCATCTTTCATAGGTAGCCTAATGCCATCTCCCCAAGTGAGTCAAAACACCACCATACTCACTCCATGGCCTCCACAGACTATCATTCATCAACACCACAATCTAGCTGTATGTCCTTAAACCATAGTGCATGTCCTGACCGCATGACGTTAAACTGTTTTGCATAGGTGCCAAAGGCATGACCTTAAATATGCATTCACCAAAAAAAGGATGAAATAACGGGCATGGTGTATACCTTAGTAAGGGAACGCCATGAGTAAAAATGATAGACGAGCATGGTCATGAAACCATGAGTAAAAGAGTTCCATGAATAAAAAACTCGGATATGGTGAAAACCTGAAAAGGGCATCGTGAGTAAAAATGGATGAAAAGCGTGGATATGGTTGAGAGGTCATGGGTAAAAGAGCCCCAAAATAAAAAAATAAGTTGGTGAAAACCTTCTCTATGGTGCCGCTTCCCAAGTTCAAACGAAAATCCACAAAGGATGCTTGGACCAATAAACAGGTTGATGCAGCACTCGTCTCAACAGGCGACTTAAGCCCTCACTCAAAGGAAGAAAATCCTTGGTGCCACAATGCCAGGAATCCAAAAATATGAGCGTCAAGGAAAATATTTTGAAAGCCGTAGTCCAGTTGCGAAAGGACTCGAAAGACAGAAGACTCACCAAGACGACAAGACAAGTCTCATGAGGAAGAACATTATTCCCACATGGTCACAAACACACTCTAGAAACAAACACTACAAAGGCAAGAAACTAACAACGCCAGGGTGAAACCTGTTAGAGACTTTAGCTCGCCTAACCGGCAGGCCCAGACCTTTGGGATCGGCTAATAAAACTGCCCCAGACTGGACCTGGTAGACGAGATTTACAGTGGTACTCTGATCGTCAAAATCCAACCTGGTGTAGTAGCCAACAGCGCCTGCCATAAGCAAACAAATAACCTAGACCAAATGGGAACAATGCCCTTCGACATGGCACTCAATTTCCATATGGGTCTGATTATGACATGAGGTTTGTACAAAATCCTCAGCTTCAAAATCACAAAATGTCCACACGAGGGTGAGGAATTCGACAAGATCCCTCAAAAAAGTCTCTTCTCCCCTTAAAGTCCCCATGGACAGACCTGTGAACAATGCATCCCTATGTCAGAGCATCCTAGTTACACCGTTAAGTGAATCTCCTCGGCGTTCATGTGGTCTCGTGGCTAGGAAGAAAACAATGAAAGCCAAAGGAAATTTTCAAAATGTTGTCCTTTTCGCTTCTCTTGAAGCACAACAATCGGCAGGGCAAGCTATTGAACGCATTTTACAGGACCTTGGTCCTTGATAAGAAGCAGGTCAACAAATCCTACAAAATAGTGGAAATTCCTAACAGTCTCAAAATAGCCCCATAATTGGTCAAAGATCTTCAGCAGCACTTCAAAAGACTAGCTGCCAAGGTCTAAGGCAGTGAACACAAAGAAACAATTTCAGCAAAATTGGTCTTTAACATCCTGAAATTGACCCTGTAACTAGAGCCATACTTTTGGTGGATCAAAAAGATGTGGGACCACCGCCATTAGATCCGGCACGGTCAAAAACCCCTATAATTTTCGGCTTAATTGAGCACTCCATGATAAAATTATGGGTGAAATGCCGAAAAGGGGTAGGACACACACTATTCCCGTGTGGCCTCACTCCATCAAAACACCATTAAAGGTGGCTGTTTTTACAGTCACGAGCAGTCAATTTCAAGGCATATAACTCACTCGTTCCAAGTTGGATCGCTCCCAATTTTGGTGAGCATGTTCATCTCATCAAGACTAGCAATTTGATATGTGGTACGCCCCGTGACGACACCCGAGTAGAGAGAAAAACTAAATGAAAGTCGCTGATCCTTGAAGGAACTTGCTGAAAATTCAACAATAGCATGCCTCGTTCGAGTCCCAAAGCATCTGAAGGCAGAAGATTTATCAACTTTGTTGCCCCCCCTTGATGACGTCACGGGTGCCGCCTGATTTTGAAGCATCTTCACCAAGGGGCGACGTGGGGTAGTCCTTGCCTGGGGGCTATGTAGACCTGCCTACGCCTTCGGCCCTTGTGGGCATAGAGGCATCGTATGACACTCAGCCTTCTACGTCTGTGGGTCCCACTACCTTGGCTCCTTCATCGTTGGATTCAGAAGGGTCGATCGTGGAGCCAATGGTCTGGGCGGACCTCTAGGTGCTGCACAAGTATCCCGTCTTTGAACTCAAGGTAGAGCTCGAGGTTGTTAAAAACTGCTTAGCCGGCTTGGAAGCTGTGCAAGAGAGGGGGTCTTTAGCTGGCTGAAGGAGTTACTGGGGGATTTCACCGACAGGAGTTTAGCAGCTGTCTTCAATGGGATGCCACACCGAGGGTCCTTGACGCATGTATAGCTTCCCTACAAGAGAGGTTGATGAAGAAGCGATCCTTCATGCAAGAGTACGAAGGAGAGAGGGAATGACTCACTGCTAGGGACGCTCAATCAATCGAAGAAGGGATCAAACTTTCCCACATACTAGCAGGCATAGAGAGCACAATTACCTCCTTGCAAGCTCATGCGGTTGACCTGAAGGGTTATTGTCATCAACATAAGGAATCGATGGCTTCGAGGTCTCACAGATTGGCACGCATAAGTTTGGAGATGGAGCAGCTCCTTAGCTCGTCTGAGCGAGTGAAGAGGAAAGTCTCTCTCCATGAGCAGTAGAAGCAGGCAGTGTCGGAGGAAGCACTGACATTGAGGGAGACAATGAGCGAGGCACTCGACCGCTTTTGATGGTCTCTCCCCATCTTTCCTCTCTCTCTTATTATTTGTTTTTTGTGTGCGGGCCTTGGTGGCGATCTCAATGAGATATTGTGAATAAAGTAGACCCCCTTTTCTCTCTTCTTGTTTTTTTTTTATCCTGTGTATTGTGCCGAGGTTCCTTCTCCCTTCTTTTTTTTTCTTTTGCGCCTTGGTTTTGAATTCTGCCTTCTTGTCATTGCGGAGAAAACCTGATTCGAGAGCGAATGGCAGATACAGTAGGTCTGGTTAGCCCAAGTAACCAAGACCCTGTTTTTGGCAGTATTTGGCTAACATGACCTCTATTACGGCAAAGGGGGCCAGCATCCCTTTTCCGTCTTTCAGACCCTGATTGCTAGATGGCTCATAGTCCCTCTTCTTCATGATCTGATGGGCCTTAGGTCCATTCAAGTCCAATCTGGGCATAGCCACAGCCTCCGTCGAGGGGTCACTCTGCGTGCTTAGCATGCTGGGGATTCTGAGACAAAGCCTGGCAATGGGGAGCGAGCCGTCTTTAGAGGTACAACTTCCTTCATCCCCATCTCCTGTTTCCCCATTACCTTAGCTCGATCAAGCATGGCCGAATCCTCCCCTTTGTCGTGGGTACTGGGTCCCACCGGAAGAGCATCAGGGGTTGGTCGGGGCAAGTTGGACCATTCTTCATTTCTGGGTGGCCTAGCCGAATCCCTGACAGGCTAGCCGATAGCTCCGATGTGCCTCGAGGGTCGAAAGTGTGGCAAGGCTGCGCTGTAGGTTTGGCCTGGGTCCCCTCCTTTCATCCGGTGGTGAGGGACAAGGCTTTGGGGATCTATAGAATTTTGCCTGATCCCTGGTGGTGTAGCGTAGAGAGCAGGTACTGGTCACGCTTGCCCCATTTGATGTTTAGCACTTTAGCTATCTGAAGTACCTTGGGGTGATGTGGGGAATTGCTGACTCACGGGATTGGAAGCTCATCCGGCTTTCTTAGTGAGGCCGGGATTTGTAGCACCCTTAGGCTGAGGTCCAGCTCTTTTATGGTTGTAGACATCGTCCCTGGTTTGGGTAAGGAGGCAGGGATGTGCTGAATCTTTGCTTCTACCCCATTATGCATTGGCCTGGGCAGAAGAGAAGGGGGAATGCACAGGATCTTCATGATGAGCAGACGGGGAAGCTGGCGAGTTTGACCCTGCCACGACGTCACCGCAAGGTTTGTTCAGTGCCTCTATCCAGAGAACTTCTTGCGTGGGAGGGGAGGGAAGGAGTGCTTCCAGCTCATTTCCTAGATTTGACAGCTCCTCCAATGTTGGGGAGAGACTTTTGTTGATTGAGGTTAGAAGGACAACTTTCTCACGTCTCATTTCTTCCTGAAAGAGATGATGCAGAGACTTCATCATGTCCTCAACATCTTCATGAGAGGTCGAAGGAGTCTCCCTTAACTTGGGATCTGTCCGAGATTTTGCCTATGGTTCAGGCCCCTGGGATTGTGGCAGGTCAGCAATATAATACTTTACGTCCGCGTAATGTGTTTCGACGATCAAGAATGGTCTCTTGTCAGAGTAGACCACATGTTGGCTCTCGCCCTTGTTGTATTTGAAGCATTAATGAACCGTGGAAGGGACCACACCATGCTCATGGAGCCTAGGACGGCCCAACAAGATGTTATACGATGTGTCTACATGAATGACGTGAAAAAGGGTGGCGACGTTCGGGTCTCCAATCTTAAGCTTAAGCCATATTGTGCCCACTAGTTTTTCCCCCGCTTGTTTGAATCCCTGCACCGTTAAACTCGTGGGTTCAAGTTGGTCTATGCTCTGGCCGATTTGGTAAAGAACCCTTTTAGGTATCAAGTTCACTTCGGAGCCTTCATCAATCATGATGCGATTAATTGTGGCGGCATGTAGCTCGCCCGGTATGAACAATGGGCAGTTATAAGACCTTTCTCCAAGTAGCAATCATCTCGGAGAATGTAATAATCATGCAGTTGTAAAGTATGGAAGGGTCCACTTCGACTCGTTTGACCTCTGTTTCGTACACTTCGAGGCTAGAAAGTGCATGTACCAAAGCCATTTAGAAATCTTTAGATACAATAAGGGCCTTATAGATGCTTAGAAGTGTGATGAGCTCCTCAGATGTCCAATCACATCAAATTTAACTTTATCAGCATCAGGCAGGGCAGTTTCCTGGTGTCCCTTCGCCTAAGAGGGAGGAGGTGCTTTTGGGACGCCCCCAGACTAAGGGGTATTCCCTCCAGACGTCGAAGGGACAACGACTCTCTTGGCGGTATCTGGTGGGGAATTTGATTGTACTACGCGATTAGGGAAGATGCAGTAGGAGTGGGGGAACATCGAAGCTCTGTAGGTGAGGTGGCTGGGAAGGGAATGGTCTTCGTGGTAGCTCAAGGGGTCGAGGGCTCCAGAAACTATCTTGCGAAAGGAGCAGGCTTCAAGCGGGAGTGAGCTGACTCTCAGATAGGGGCAGGCAGTGGTGCTGGGAACTTTAAGGTTTTTGAAGGAGGGGGTCTCCGATCAAACCTTAGCCTCCTCCCCGATAGCAGATGTATCCGACCATCTTGAGTCGTTGCGCATCCTTAGTGAAAGGCCAGCATGTGACACACCTCGCGATTGAGGTGGAAGGTAGAGTCAAACTTTGTTCCTGCCTTACTACGGGTCAACGTGGGGGGACGCGAGTCTTGTGCCGTCATTGGTTTTGACACTTCAGGGTCCCGAGGGTGTGCACCGAGTTGATCGAGCTTTAGACAGCCTTGGGGCCTTGGATTGGCCGTGCGAGGCATCACGCGTCATACCCCGACCACACAACAATGGGCAGCATTGTAGGCCTTATCCTTCTTCTCAACGTGTGGCGGCATGGACTTTGAGAGGCTCTTCGAGGGTGAGGTTTATGCCTACCGTTGTGAGAGCAGGACTTCTGTACGTTTCGTTTGTCTGTTGCATAGGTCGCGATGGACCTTCTTCCATAACCAAAAGCAGCCCTCACTTCTCCCCGCCTAACTCTCTCGGTTAAGGCGTAGGCGGAGCTGATTAGAGTCAGCATAGCGAGATACTCGGGAGGGCCACTTTCAAAAACGAAGCTGTCTTTTTAGGCCCTATGTCGGGAGTCGTCTCGCGTTCGTACAGGGCGGGGAGTGGGGAGGATGATACTTGATGGAAACTTCTTTGAGTACCACACAGTGAGTAGCATGGTAGTGGTAGGTGGAGCGATGGGCGTCTGTTTCCTTTCGCAACTAGGAGAGTCCTTGGATCTGCATGTGTATGCACAATCCACAATGGTATTTGGGGAAGCCATAGGGCCAATCCCTTATGTCGTGAGTGGGGGAGTGCATGTGACAGCCACCCGTTTAGCCAGTGAGGCCATCAAGCCTCCCATATGCATGTGCGTTTGATTGGAGGGCTTCCGATCGTCTCAAAAATCTCATGCTGGTCGGGGGCCGGCGTTTGGGCTACCTCAAGCCGTGGAACTATTATGCATGGCATGGGAGGCCCTCGAGCCACCAACATCATGGAACTGTTATGCATCACTCGAGAGGCCCCCGAGCCACCAGCACCGTGTCCGGGCTAAGAGTGAACCGAAAGATTTTGAGGGACAGGGGTAGGCAGTTGCTTGCTCTGATTCATTATTAAGGAGGTCAGGCAGCCAGGGAATTTATGGACATGGGTGTGCACAGTGGAGTAACAGCATAGGCGGGCATGGTGCTCGCCAAGTGGTGGTATGTGCACGGGGTTGCCAGTGTTGGCGATGCCCCTCTGTGAAGCAAGCAGGGTTGCCTTTTAGCTACTCGCGGCAATGGCGGCCCTGTTGAGACCAACCGAGTGAGGGAGAATGACGACAGGGGGGCCATTTTGTGGCCAGTGGCTGATGGTATGCCCATCAGCAATAGAGCGTTTTAATGCGGGGGCGACAGTAGAGTCGCCCGCACAGTGGACCTAGAGGGGCTTACCCCGATGTCGAAAGAGCCGAGACAAGGGGCCTGAGGTCCCATGCCCCGAACTTCCTCAGTAGAGGCCGAAATGGCTGGGCTAGCATGGTTGTATGAGGGCACACACAGGAGGGAGGACCAAATGGTCGAACCTCTTCGCTCTCTACCTCCCACTTCCTTCTCTCTTCGCTGAATGACAGCTTGAGCCTTTTCCCATGTGGCAGGCCTCAGTCACCGTCTCACCCTCTCTCTTTCTTCTAACCCTTTCTCTTGCCTCCTTCTCTCTCCTTTCTCCCTTTTTGTTCTCTCTCCTTCTCTCTTCTTCTCTCTATTCTTCTTCTCTGCCTTCTTCTTCTCTCCTTCTTTCTCTTTCTTCTCTCGTCTCCTTCTCTCTCCTTCTTTCTCCTTTCTCTCTCCTTTCTCTCTACCTCTCTCTTCCTTCTCTCTTCCTCGAGTAGTGACTTGAGGCTTTTCCTTGTGGTAGTCTTCAATCATCGTATCACCTTCTCTCTATTCTCTTCTTCTCTCTCTTCCCCTTGTCTCTTCTCTCCTTCCTTTCCCTCTCTTTTAACTCTTCACTGTCCCTAAGGGACAGCCCCAGCCACCTACTCGTCCTTTTCCTCTTCCCCTCTCTCCTTCCTCTCTTATCTTCTCTCTCTTTCATGAGTGATGATCTGAGGCTTTTCCTTGCGGGAGTCTTCTGTCACCGTCTCGCCTTCTTTATATTCTCTTCTTCTCTCTCACCTCCTTTTAAAATGTTCTTCTTCCCTCTCTCTTCTCTCTCTTTCCTCTCCTTCCTCTTCTTCTATGCTATCTTTTCTCTTTTCCCTGAGCGGTGGCCTCAACCGTTGTCTCGTCCTCTTTCTTTCTCCTCCTCTCTACCCTTTTCCCTCCTCCTCCTATCTCTCTTTCTCTCTAGCCTTCCCTCACTACTTTCTCTTCCCTGAGCGGTGGCTTAAGCCTTTTTCCTGAGTGGCTGGCCTCAGTCGCTGCATCGTCTTCTATCCCCCTCTTGTTTTTTCTTCTCTTCTCTCTCTATTACCTTCTCTCTCTTCTCAGAGCGATAGCCCCAAACCACCTTCTCGTCCTCCTTTTCCCTCCTCAATTCTCCTTCCTTCTCCCTCTTTCTATTTTCTCATATTATCCCTTTCTATCTTCTATCTCCCCCTTCTCTTTCTCCCTTCTCTTTCTCTATCTAGCCCTTTTGCTATCTCTCCCTCTTTCTCTCTCCATCCTCCTTCCTCTCCCTATCTTTTATTTTCTTTCTCCTTTCTCTATCCTTCTCATCAATTATCTTTCTCTCTCTATCTCTCTTTACTTTCTCTCTTTTTTATCTTCTCTCCTCTTCCTCTACCTCTATCTATCTTCTCTCGCTTCATCTTCTCTCTATCTTTCTCAATCTTCTCTCCCCTCTTTCTCACTATCTCTCACTATCACCTTATCTTCTCTCCTCTCTCTATCTTCTCCCTTTTTCTCTCTCACTACCTCTGTCAACCTTCTCTCTCTTTTTGTCTTCTCTCTTCTCCCTCTATATCTATCTATCTTCTTTCTCTTCATCTCCTCTCTATCTTTCTTAATCTTCTCCCCCACTATCTCTTCATCTTCTCTCTCCTTTCTCTTTCTTGCTCAACAATATCCTTCCCTCTTTGACCTCTCTCTTCATCATCCCTCTATTTTCTCCATTCTCTCACTTCTCTCAAAACTAAAAAGACTGTGAGTCCTTCGTAAGGTTGTCAAATTAGCATGGGCTCTATGGTACCATCTCTCCATTTTATTATCCTTCGAGTATACGTGTATGTGTATGCTCGCTTAAGGACAAGTTGGGGTCTCCTGACCCACTTATTTGGACATTTTATGTGTGTGTGTGTATGCGTTTGCAAGAAAGAAGCAAGAGGTTAAGGGAACCTGTCTCAGACTTGGGAGGCTTTCTTCGTGATCTAAGAGGGCACCAATGCGAGCTAGCTCGAGCTTCTCACGGACCCACGTTCGGTAAGTCCCAGCTCACAACTTTAATTCCTCTCTCACTAGTTGGTACGCTACCTGCATCTGTGCGCATACTCACCCTATGCACGTTACCGTTTCTGAGAAACCAGTCTTCGGTCCCCGGGGCTCTCACGAACCCGGGTCCCTATCAGTCGGGTCTTCCCGAAGCAACTGGTGAGATTAAGGCACTAAACCAGCTTAGCTACTCCATTGGGGACATGCTACCCAATCATCGGATCGTTCTTGCTTAACTTCCCTTCATTTTCTTGCTGCTTTCTACAAACATACATAGCTTTGAGGTTGTTCAATCGCTTTATTTGAGTCGGGGATTTCTTAATCCCCATGCTCGTAAGTCCTTTTCGGAAGCAGGTTCTGCAAACCTTGATCCATATCTTTCTTTTGAGTGTCGACCCAGTGTCGCGCTCTCAGGTCCTCACTCAGTTCGAGGCTAGGAGAAATGTAAAGATCCCTCACTCCTTGTCTTCAAACGTTGGTGGACCCCTTGTCAAGGCCCCTTGCATCGGTGGCACACCAGCCACCACAAACTGCATGCACCCCATTACCAGTAAGTCACTTGCTGGTCACACTGCTCGAGGTAGCCACAAGGCCGCCCCTTCCTCTTCTACAATTAGCAGATCACATGTTATTGCTCCAGTGGGTCACTATAAGGAAACCCCTCATTCTCTTTCACATTGAGTCTCTATAGTGAGAAGATCGACACACCGAGGAGGAGGTTCAAAGACCTCTGGCTCCAACACACTCAGCAAAGCTCATGGTTCATCCACTCGAGCTACACCTCGAGGCCGCCCTCGGGTTGTTGTTAGGGTGTGGGTCTTCTTGGATCTGACCCTATACATTCTGCTCATGTGCATTGCACTGTTTAGAGCGACTCTGTCGCTGCACTTTCTCGAGAACACGAGAGCTGACCTCCTCGTCGCCCCTTCCTGCGCATGCATGCTCACTCTATGAGGGGGGGTCACAAGGCCATTCCATCGCACACACATGCTCGCAACACTGGGCATTCTAAACTCGATCCTGCCGTTCGAGCTCAAGTCGAACCCCAGGTCACCCAAAAACCTTCTTCAAGGAGCACACACGCGTTGGTACTATGGTCTACATGAAACACTCTGCCGAAAGGCCACTTACAGCTGACTCCACCCCCGTTCTTCCCTTCTCCTCCGACGAAGCACCTGCAGACATGGTTCTCAAAGGTCTTCCCCAAGAGTACCATCCTGCAGTCCCCTCTTCAAGCTCATATTGCCCTTGGAGATTATAAGCAAGCTTGAGGAAAAGCTCCCTTCACCGACAAAGTCCTTCTTTATCCTTCTCTCCCCATGCCAAGACAATCTAAAAAGGCCAAATAGACTGTCATTGCCTATCCCTATGCCTTACCTCAAGTCATGGAGGTAGCTTTGGCCTGTTGAAGAAGGCCGACCGTAATTCAGGAAGGTCCCGTTCCCAGTTCTGGAAGGGAGTATATCAGAACCTGAGAACCATGCATGAGAAAGGCATATGGATCACGTCGAAGAAGAAGCCTGGAAAGAATGGGGTAAGCAAACCTACTAAACCCCTGGCTAAGAATCCCTTCTACCCGTTGCTGACTGAAGAGCGAGGGGAAGAGGCCTGCACAATCATCACCATTGTAGGAGACAACTCGGGCCCGCAACACCCATGGTCCCAAGACCATCACGAATTGATTCTCACCTAGTCTACATTTAGGGCCCAAGTTTAGTTGGGGCAAATACAGCCCCTGCTGATCAATCTCTCGCACCCAGTACACCAAACACGCAAAGCCCCAGCTGTGCAAGAGACCTCTCCCTTCGAAGAGAGCGTTCGCGTGATAGTCGTTGAACAGCCTGACGACGAACCTTAGGAACGTCTGACTCAGCTGCAGGGCCTGATAAGCTAGATGATGGAAAATATTGAACGAATGGAAAGAGCCAGGCTCCCTAGGAACTCATATCACCATGGGGCTAATTCTCCACAACTTCCCCATCCGGTTGACGAGCTTCCAAGATAGTTGCCTCCTCCCATTCCCATGACCATTCTTACCCTCGCTAGGTCTCGTAGGCTAACATCGATGTTCTGGTCAGCCATGCCCTGTGGGACAGGCAGATCCTCAGATGCGAAACACGTCCCTCTATTAGAAGCCCTACCCCTCTCACATTGACCTGCTCCCTTTTCCACTTAATTACCAGAAAGGGAAACTCCTTGTCTTTAGTGGTGCAATCCCTCTTCTGGATTGATGTGGATAGGACAAGGAAGATGGTTCGTTAGAATCAATGTCCAAGATATCCACTGGTTCTTCCTTAACCTCCATGAGAGGCTCGTCATCCTCAATGATTATGGCGTCCTTTACAATATTATTTCCTAAGGGAGCCTTCATTTTTTGAATTCTCAAAGCCCTAGTTGATTGACGAGTCGATATCTGCTAAGGCACGTTATTAACATCTGTAGAAACGTAGTAGAAGCGGGGTCAAAGATGTTAAAGTTCAAGCAAAAATCAAAATAACGAAAAGCATGCTCACCTGACCCTTGATCACCCGAAATCCCCGCCATGCTCTACCCCAAACCGCCGCGTTCTCTCTCTTAATCGTCGAGTGCGTCTCTCTTCCAGATCACCGTCCATGCTCCTCTAGCTATCGAGCGTTCCCTACTCTTACACCAAGCCCTCAAGCCACTATGGGCCTCCCTCTCTGTCTCGAACTGCCGCGTGCTCTCTCCCGTACCACTCCACGTCTGGTCAAGCCGCCATGCGCCCCCTCTCAGTCTCAGACCACACTGCGTGCTTCTTTAAGCCCCGTGCTCTGCTCCACACACAAGCACTTCTCTTGACGTGACCATTCAAGCAGCCAGCTGTGTCACTCCTTTACACGTGTCGCATGTCGTGCTCTTTTTATGCCATCGTGTGCTCTGACGTGTCCTTTCAAACGTCCATAATATGCTCACACGTGTGAGGATTTCATGTGATAACACGTGTCGCCTTGTCTCCTGCTCACGTGTTCCTCCGCACGTGCGACCGTACAACCTCAGTACCTTCTGTGCGACCCTTCTGTTCTCGTCAGAAAACCCCTCCCAGAATCTCCCCACACTCACTATAGAGCTTCCCCAACACCTACTCGGCAAACCCCTGCCCGAGCTTTATTTGTGGCACCTCGACAAAGTGTTGCTACCCTCTAAAACCCCCTATCGATACTCTTGAGGTCTCAGCCATCGTCACGCCCTCTCCCTTTTTTCTAACCTCCTCTCTCGTCTCCTTCTTTCTCTCCTTCTTCTCACTGCTCCTTTCTCTTCTCTCTCTTCTTCTTCTCTCCTTCTTCTCTCTCCTTCTTTCTCTCTCTTCACTGATCTCCTTATGTCCTTTCTCCCTTCTTATTCTCTCTCCTTCTTTCTCTCTCTATCACTTTATTCCTTCTCTTGCTCGAGCAATGACCTAAGGCATTTCCCTGAGTGGCAGTCTTAAAACGCCTTCTCGCCTTCTCTCTATTCACTTCTTCTCTCTCTTTCCCCTCTCTCTTTTCTCTCTTTCCCCTCTCTCTTCTCTCTCCTTCCCCTCTTTATTCTCTCTCCTCGAGCAGCAGCCTCAACCTGCTGACTCGTCCTCTTCCTCTTCCCCTCCGTCCTTCCTCTCTAATCTTCTCTCTCTTCCCCAAGTGGTGATCCAAGGCTTTTCCTTGAGTGGCATTCTTCAGCCGATGTCTCGCCTTCTCTCTATTCTCTTCTTCTCTCTCCCCTTTCTAGAATCTTCTTCTTTCCTCTCTCTCTTCTCTCTCTTCCCTCTCCTTCTCTTCTACCTTTTCTCTTTTCCTCAAGTGACAGCCTCAGCATTCGTGTCGTCCTCTTTCCTTCTCCTCCTTCTCTCTACCTTTTTCCCTCTTCCTATCTATCTTTCCCTCTTACCTTCCCTCGCTTCTCTCTTTTTCCCAAACGGTGGCCTCATCCTTTTCCCTGAGTGGCAGGCCTCAGCCGCCTCTTCATCTTCTATCCTCCCTTTATTTTCTCTTCTCTTCTCTCACTCTATTACCTTCTCTCTCTTTTACCTCTCTTCCTCGAGCAGTGGTCCAAGACCGCCATCTTGCCCTCCTTTTCCCTCATCATTTCTCCTTTCTCCTCCCTCTTTTGCCCTTTTATCACATTATCCCTCTCTATCTTCTCTCTCTCCCTTCTCTTTCTCTCTCTACCTTTTATCCTCTCGCTCCCTGTCTTTCTCTCTCCATCCTCCTTCCTCTCTTTATTTTCTAGCTTCCCTCTCCTTTCTCTTTCCTTCTCAAACATTCTCCCTCCCTCTCTCTATCTCTCTTTACCTTCTCTCTCTTTTTATCTTCTCTCCTCTTCCTCTACCTCTATCTATCTTCTCTCTCTCCATCTTCTCTTTATCTTTCTCAATCTTCTCTCCCTCTTTCTCACTATCTCCCACTATCTTTATATCTTCTCTCCTCTCTCTATCTTCTCTCCTTTTCTCTCTCACTATCTGTGTCTACCTTCTCTCTCCTTCTATCACCTCTTTTTTCTCTCTACCTTTATCTATCTTCTCGGTCTCTATCTCCTCTCTATCTTTCTCAATCTTGTCCCACACTATCTCACCATCTTCTCTCTATCTTCTCTCTTCATTCTATCTCTTTCTACCTTCTCTCTTTTTCATCCCTCTGATTTCTCCCTCCTCTCACTTCTCTCAACACTAAAAACACCATGAGTCCATCGTCAAGGACGCGCCATAAGGCTGTCAAATTGACATGGGCTCTATGATACCATCTCCCTATTTTATTATCCTTCGAGTATACATGTTTGTGTATGCTCGCTTAAGGATAAGTTGGGGTCTCTTGACTCACTTGTTTGGACATTTTATTTCTGTGTGTGTCTATTTTTAGGAAGGAAGCAAGGAGGTTAAGGGAGGCAAGTCCAAACCAGTCTCAAACTTGGGAGGCTTTCTTCGTGATCTAAGAAGGCTCCCATACGAGCTAGCCTGAGCACGTCATAGACCCACATGAGGTAACTCCAGCCTCACGAATTTAGTTACTCTCTCACTAGTTGGTACACTGCCTGCATTCACACGCGTACTCACCCTACGCGAGTCTTGGTTCTCGAGAGAGCAGTCTCCGAGCCCCTGGGCTCTCATGAACCCAGATCCCTATCTGTCGAATTTTCCTAAGCTGATCAACAAGATCGAGGCACCTAGCTCTGTAAAGGGGAGTGGGAAATCATCCTTGGGACATGCTGAGTTCAAGTCCCTAAAGTCGATACAGACCCTAATCTTCCCATTTTTCTTTTTAACAAGCACGACATTAGCCAACCATTTCAGGTATTTGACTTCCCGAATAAAGCACACCATTTTGAGCTTGTTTATTTTTACTTCGATCTGGATCTCAAAGTCAGCCTTGAACCTCCTCGAATTTTGCTTGACCGACTTGCATGTTGAGTCGATCCCCAATCTGTGGGCTGCCACATGTGGATCGATACCAGGCATCTCCTCATAATGCCAGGCGAACTCATCACGGTTGGCTTTTAAGAAGTCAGTATATTCTTGCTTTTCTTTGAGGGGCATAACGGTGGAGTTGAAAGTGGGCCTTGGGTCAGCTTCATCTCCTAAGTTTATTTCTTTTAAATCGTCTGTCATGGCTTACCCGCCATCCTCTGTGACTTTTGATGCATCATCTATTTCTCCTCATCGGGTGGCGGTGAGCTATCGACAAAGCCGCAAGTGATTAGGTGCCTCGATCTCACCCTCCAGATATGGATGATCTGACGGCACACGTCTCATGTTTCAAGGGAACCCGGGACTTTGAAATCGCTGTCTCGGGAACCTTGCTCAAGAGCAACGACAGGTATACCAACCGATGAGAGAAGAATTTAAGATGGGTTTAAGACTTACGCAGACTGGCTCGCGTGGGCGCCCTCTTAGATCACGAAGAAAGCCCCCCAGTTCTAAAACTGATATGGAGTCACCTCCCTTGGCTTGTACTCTCCTGTTTCTACAATCACACACACACGGTTAATTTACAAGACAAGTGGGCCATGTGACCCCTCCTTGTCTTTAGGCGAATGCACACAGGTGAGCACAGTCAAAAGAAGAAAAAAAGGGTAAGAGAATAGATGAAAGAAGAAGAAAGAGATAGAATAGAGGAATGGGGGGAGATAAGAATTTGACTAGTGGCTAGACGAACACAGTAGCTGGACTACCAAGTAATTGACCTGACGTGGTAGCAAGGCGGGCGCGGTAACAAGACCGGCACAATGGCAACACTATTAGATGACATAATGATCATCAACCGACCTGGCACAATGGCTAGACTATCATGCCAGTAAGGCGGACATGGTAACTAAGACCGGCTCAACGGCAATACTGGTAGGCAACGAGACTATCACGACAGTGTTTTTCTTAGCCTCTCCTGGTCAAACGAGAGGGAAAGAAGAAAAAGCGAGAGAATAAAGAGAAAGGGAGAGGCATGCACAGTATTACTGATATCATGCATGTAAGAAAAAGAAGAGAGAGACAAAAAGAAGAACAGAGGAGCAATGAGAAAGAAGAGAAAAAGGGGGAATAAGAAAGAAGGGAGAGAAGGAAGAAGAAGAAAGAGAGAGACAAGAGAGAAGGGGAACATGGATGGCGATGAGCTTCCACTGTTCATGACAGAGGAGTAAAAAGAGAGAGGGAACATGGACAGTGATGAACTTCTACTGTCCATTACCGAGGAGTGAGAAGAAAGAGAACACGGACAACGATGAGCTTCCACCATCCATGACAGAAGGCTGAGAAGAAAGAAAAAACATGGACTGCAATGTGATTCCGTCGTCCATGACACAAGATAAGAAGAGAGAGAAAACATGGACGACGATGAGCATCGGTTGTTCATGACACGGAGTTAAGAGAAGAGAGAAAACATGGACGATGATTAGAATTCGCCATCCATGATGGAGGACTAAGAGGAGAGAGAAAACATGGACGGTGATGAGCATCCACTGTCCATGATAGAGGGTTAAGAAGAGAGAGAGACGGTGATGAGCATCTACCGTCCATGATAGAGGAGAAAGAGGAGAGAGAGAACATGGGCGACGATGAGCTCTCGTCATCAATGACAAGAATGAAAAGAGAGAGAAATCATGGACGGCGATAAACATCCACCGTTCATGACAGGAGGGTTAAGAAAAGAGAGAAAACATGGACGACAATGAGCATCTGTCGTCCATGACATAGGAGTAAGAGGAGAGAGAAAACATGGACGATAATGAGAATCCACCGTCCAGATAGAGGAGAGAGAACACATGAATGACATCCATGACAGGGGAGTGATAGGGGAGAGGAATCATGGGCGGCGATGAACTTCTGCCACCCATGATAGAGGATTAAGAAGAGAGAGGAAACATGGACGATGATGAACATCCACCGTTCATGACAGGGGAGTGAGACAAGGAAACTTTAACAGAGGCCCAAACCATCGCTCAGGTTAAGACCTGACTCATTGTTTGTGTCCCTGAAGCAAGAAGACATCACGGTCAGTGAAAGCCTCCGCCATGCATGAACAGAGAAGAAAGTAGGAACAAAGAAAGAACAAAGAGAGAGAACAGAGAGAGAAGGAAAGAGAGAAAAAAGAAAGGAAAGATAAAGAGAGAGAATGAAAGTGGATCAAGAAGATCAGAGAAAAAAAAGGAAAGAGAGATATATACAAGAGGAGAGAGAAAGAGAGAGATGAGAGGAGAGGAGAGGAGAGAGAAAGAGATAAACGTGAGGAGAGAAAGAGAGATGAGAGGAGGAGAGAGAAAGAGAGAGATGTGAGGAAGAGAGAGAAAGAGAGATGAGAGGAGAAGAGAGAAAGTTACCGTCACGAAGACGTATCAGACCTTTTCTTCTCTCTCCTCTCTCTCTCCAAGACGTGCCCACAATTTGAATATGAAAACTCTCAAATTTTATAACATGTACTTATAGAATTGGGCCCAAACATGGGTGTATGCCTAAAAAATACCTTCATTAATGATCATTGTAATTTAATTGAATTAAAAAAATTTCTAAAAATGGGTACAAAAGTACTGTTATGCCCCTGCCTAACGATGTGTGAAATTCCAAAACAGTCCTAGCTGCTACCCTTGAACTTGCGTGATCTTCCATGGATGATTCGGGGTTGCTCCGGCATCCGTTTGGCGGAAAGATCATTGCTTTCTTGTCGATCTCGACATGACGATCGAGTTGATACCAACTTTGAGCCATGGATCGAGTTTTTAGGCCATGATCCTGTGACTCAAAATTTGCATAGATCTTAAAAACATCCGATCAATAGTGTGCTTGTTCCTTGATTTTATCTTCAATTTCTTTACTGAATTTCACTGAGCATGCTGTCACGGTCACATTGCAATGAACGCTGCTTGATTTCATGCAACGAACGAAGATTTCACAACTTTGGAGTTTTAACCGGAATCTACAGCAGCTTTGATGCGTTCGTGTGCTAAATCCAACTATTCATACTACGCAAGGTTCGGACTAGGCATAGCCTCTAACCTTACGTACATAATGAAATTGGTTTTGTGTTGATCGAGTATGAGAGTGTCGTGATATGGCTACTTGAGCGTGGTTAGGTGCCTTGATCTCGCCTCCCCAGATCTAGGTGATCAGGTGACATGCGTCTCGGGTTTTGAAGATCTAAGCCCTGAGATCGCTCTCTTGGGAACCTCATTCCCAGAACAAAGGTAGGTGTCCAACTAGTGAGAGAGGAATTTTGGATGTGAGGTGGGACCAACATCACTTGGGTCCGTGACTTATTCTGCCTGACTCACGGCGGCACCCTCTTAGATCACGACAGAAAGCCCCAGCTATGGTTAATTTGGTTCGAAATCACCTCCCTTGACCTATAATCTCCTTGTTTTCTGCATGACACTACTATGGTTAATTTGCAAGACAAGTGGGCCGACAAACCCACCTTTGTCTTAGGGCAATGCGCCTACCTATGGCTGAGAAGGTGATAAGTTAGGGTGATGAAAAGAAGAGGGTTTAAATGAGAGGAGAAAAGAAGAGGGGACTCGATGATGGGACTAGCATGATAGTTGAACCATTGCAATGACTGGCTCGGAGTGGTAAGAAGACGTAATACTACCCGAAACTAAGGTCAATATGACTATCCCAATTTGGTGTGGTAAGAAGAAGGGCATGATACTCAAAACCAACACAACGGCAATGATGCTCGACAGCCAGACCGCTATGGCAACTTTAGACCGAGTCTACCCTCAACCACGTGAGAAGCGAAGAGAATGAGGAGAAGGCACGACACAGCAAAGGGAGGAGGTCTCAATGATGCTTGACACTGCCGATCACAGCAAAAGGGGGCAGCAGTCAACTATAGGCAGCGTTAGGCATCGTCATGGGCAACGTTAGAAGGCAACACATCCCTTTGTGTGTGGCTATAGCTTCTTGCGAAGTGCACGACAATAGTCATGGGACGCAGAGAGGAGCTTGTGCACCACGATAGGCACTGAGCACACGAACGAAGCTTGCGGATGGCGGGAGGCACTGAGCACATGAAGAAAGCTAATGGACGAGGATAGGCACCGAGAGCACGAAGAAAGCTGGTGGTTGGTGATAGGAACCAAGCGTACAAAGAAATCTTGCGGACGGTGATAGGCACCGAGCCCACAAAGAAAGCTCACAGAATGCGATAGGTATGGCCAGGACCCTTTTTCGATGGCGATAGACATCACCATTTGCGATAAGCAAAGGGCACGAGAGAAGCCAATGGACGGCGATAGGTATTGTCGCGACCCTTCACGGGCAGTGATGGGCATCATTGTCTACGATAAGCACGCAATAGGGTGAGATCGATACGGGTGGCAATAGGCATAACTGTCTGTGCTTCTCGTAGAGAAGCAGAGACGAATGAAGAGGAAGAGAAGGTAACTCGCGCATGGTGTTGCCATCACCATGCGCGACCTGTGAAGCCACAGGCGAGCGAAATAAGGGAAGAGGCATACACGACACTACCACAATCGTGCATGGCCTCTGAGAGAAGCTCATATGAAGAAGAAGAAGAACAAAGAAAAGAAGAGAGAGAAGAAGAAAGGGAAAAGGAAAAGGAAAAAAAAGAAAAGAAGAGAGAGAAAATTTACCTTGAGCTTAGCGGTACCGATCCAAAATTTTCTCTCCCCTTTCTCTCTCTCTCCAAACATGACGCAACAATAAGAAAGAAAGGGAATCCTATTAAGCAAAAAATCTCTTTTAGTGAAGTGTTCAAGCCTCTTACATACAATGGTAGTGTATGATATATATAATGTTGTGCAAAACATGGGTGGATTGATTAAAATTAAACCTAATTGCTGAAAATTAAGATTTAATTGAATTAAAAGAAATTAGAAAATAGGGCGCAAAATGACAGATTTGTCCGTTCCTAACAATTTGTGGAATTCCAAAACAGTCCTTGTGCTGCCCTAAAACGCACGTGATTTTTCATGGATGATCCGAGGTTGTTCTGATGCACGTTTGATTGAAAGATGATTGTTTTCTTGTAGGGCTCCGTATGACGATTGATTTGATACCAACTTTGAGCCACAGATCGTGCTTTTAGGCCACGATCATGTGTCTTGAAATTTAAATGAATCTTGAAACTTCAGATCAATAGTGTGCTTTTTCCTTGATGTTTTTCTATGATTTCTTTGATGGATCACATTGAGCATGCTGTCACGATTGTGTGGCAACAAACGCAGCTCGATTCTATGTCTGGACGAAGATTTTGCAACTTTGGATTTTTGGTAGGAATCTGAAATTTCGACGCTGGAATTTGCAGTCACTTCATCGGCTTCGTGTGTGGAATCCAACCGTTCATCATGTATGGGGTTCAGACTAGAGAAATCCCTAGACCTTACACATGCGATGAAACTAGTTTCATGTTGATCTGGTTAGCGAGTGGTGTGATTTGGCTGCTTGAAAGAGGTGCAATGCTGCTGATTTTCCAACGACTTTCTTCACAGATCAACAACTTTTCTTCATGCTCGGGCATCGTCGGGGGGATGTGCCACATATCGAAACGCTCATCTTGTCGAGATGAATATGCTCACAAAATTTGAACACGATCTGACTCGAGATTGGTGCGACATGAGTGTCGAAAGTCACTATTTGTGACTGCCTCTTTAATGGAGTTTAGTTATAGGGTGGCCACACGGGAATAACGTGCGGCTCGTCTTGTTTCATTCTTTTGCCTATAACGTCTTCCTGGAATGTCTGTTTAAGCTTAAATTTGAAGCTTAAGGGTTTTCAACCGTACTGGATCTAATGACAATCTTCTCACAGCAATTTGATGCATCAAAAATATAGTTCTAGTTAAAGGGTCTATTTCTGGGTGCTAGAGGCTGATTTTGCTAAAACTGTTTCTCAGTCTGCACTTCCTTAGACTTGTTGGAATGCAACGAAACTTGGCAGAAAATTTTTGAGAGTCGTTATGAAGATCTTGACCAGTTCTGGAGCCATTTTGAGAATGTTGAAATATCCATTGTATGTTAGGCTTTATTGGCCGGGGACCCATGATAATGAAAAATGTCTTTCGAAAGCATGCCCCATCAAATATTGTGCTTCGAGAGAAGCGAGAACTACAATCATTTGGGAAATTTTCCCTGGCTAGCCACATGATTATGTAAATGTCGAGGAGATCCCCAAAATGCTGTAATTAGGGTGCTCAGACATTTGGACGCAATGTACAGGTCCATCCGTGGAGGGTTTAGGGGGAGAAGAGACTTTTGAGGGATCGGTCGAAGTCCTCACCCACAAGGGACTATTTGTGATTCTGACAGCTTGCACATTTTGTAGGGACCTCATTAGTCAGAATCAGGCTTATTTGGAGTTCATGTTTCACCCATAACTTTTGATGATCAGGGTATCTCTGTAGGTCCCGTTCAGCGAGTTCCAGTCGGGAGCTTTTGGCTTGTCCCGAAGATCTGGGCCTATCGGTTAGAGGGAATTTTGACGAGGCAGCCTCATGGGCCCCACCCTGCCGAGTCCAGTCTGAGGCTTTTTATTGGCCTGTCCCGAACATCTAGGCCTATCAGCTAAGGAAGGTTTTTGGTGAGGCGATCTCATGGCGAGGAATAACACTGAAGTCTTCGGTGGGTTGAGCCCTGACTTTGTCAATTTCTTGCCTTTGTTGGGATCCTTAGCATTTTGGGGGGATCTTACGGTCGTCATCCTCACACTCAAGAACTCTTGTTGTTTTTAGAGGTGAAGTGTGGGAGATTTTATGAGGCTCTCACTCTCAGGTGAGCCATTTTACATTGTGATTGGATGCTGGCAGTTGAGGATTTTGCGTAGAGCTTATTAGCTAGAATTATGCTTGTTTTGGAAATTGGGTGCCGGTTGAGGCTGTGATGCTGTGTCAATCTGTTTTTTGTTGGTCCAAGTGCCCTTTTGGGGTTTTCACCTGGACTGGGGAAGTGGTGCCATAAAGGAGGTTTTCACCAACTTCCTTTTACTCAGGGCTTTTTTACTCATGACCTTTTGGACATGTCCACCCTTTTCATCCATTTTTGGTCACGGTGCCCTTTTGGGGTTTTCACTGTGCTTGGGTTTTTGTTTTCACAAAAATATTTTACTCATGGTTTCGTGACCATTCTTGTCCGTCATTTTTACTCATGGCGTTCCCTTGTCCAGGTGTACATCATGCCCATTTTTTGTAAAGGCGTGTTTAGGGTCACGCCTTCAAGACTTGTGCAAAGCAATTTAACGTCATGCGGTTAGGACGTGCACTATAATTTAGAGTCATACAGCTGGATCGTAGTGCTGATGAATGGCAGTCTGTGGAGGCCATGGAGTGAGTGTGGTGGTGGTTTTGACTCACTTTAGAGAGATGGCAGAGGCTCCCTTTGAAAGATGGATGGTGTGTCAATGGTGGGTGAAAAGTGGTGACCCATAGCTGATGGTAAGTATAGATGGTGGGATGGTTCACCATTTTGTGAGCATGGGTGACACTCACCGAGGAATGATGGATGATTGTAGTGAAGTGAATGGGTTCATTGGGAAAGTAGTGAAGGTGGTGCGCGCACACGAATGGGTCAGTTAGGGAAAGTTTGCATGAAAATGCACATAAAGGGGGTGTGCACATATGTGGGGACGTGTTTAAGGTTGTGCCTTCGGGAAAACAGTTTAACGTGATGAGGCCAGAACGTGCACCATAGTTTAAGGTCATATAGCTTGGACCATGGTTATGCAGTTTAAAGTCATACAACTAGGACCATGCAGTTTAAGGTCATGCAACTAGTCCTCTGCTACAATTTAAGGTCATATTGTTTGGACCATGTAGTTTAGGGTCGTGCACCTAGACCACAGCTGTGCAGTTTAAGGTCATGCAGCATGAATCAGTGTGTGAGTCACCATGTAGGTGAAGTTGCATGGGGGATAGGTCCCTCGATAGTAATCTGACTCCCTGGAGATAAAGATAGTTAAGGTTATACACAAGAAGAGAGATTTAGATGAAGATGGTGACCCTACGAGGAGTGCCAAGAAGAAGCGAACTTCACTGGGGGTTGAAAAGATAAGAATGAACCTAACTCCCTAGGATTAGTGAGTCGCAATAGGATGTGACAACTACTGGGGGATGTTAGTGTGAAAAAGACCCTCCGGGGATTGAAGGGGCAAGTACGACCCCCTTTATTTTTTTTGTACACCTAACTCCACTCGGGATGTTGATGAAATACATCTAGTAAAGAGGTGGTCCATCTTACAATTAAAGTCATGCGTATGGACTATTTCTTGCGTCGTGCATTACAATTTTAAGGTCTTGTAGCTTGGACCTTGGCTATGTAGTTTTAAAGTCATGCAGCTAGGACTATGTAGTTTTATGGTCGTGCAACTAGACCTCTGCTACAGTTTAAGGTCATCTAGTTTGGACCATGGAGTTAAGCCTTTTAACATCATGTGGCTAAGACGTGCATTATTGTTTAAGGTCATACAGCTGGACCATGGTCATTCAGTTTAGAGTCATGCAACGAGGACCATGCAGTTTAAGGTCGTGCAATTAGACCTCCACTATAGTTTAAGGTCATATAGTTTGGATTATGGCTGCGCAGTTCAAAGTCGTGCAGCACAGACCATGGATTATGCAGTTTAAGGTCATGCAGCATGGGCCATGGTTGTACAGTCTAAGGTCATGCAGCACAGACCAAGGTTATACAGTTTAAGGTCCTGCAGCACGGACCAAGGCTATGTAGTTTAAAGTCATGTAGCATGGACCAAGTCTATGGGTAGGGAATGTGACTCCACACGGAATAAAGCCACTAGTGGAGACTTGACTCCCTGGGGATGACAGTCTGTGGTGCAGGGAATGAACTTCCTGAGGAGGCCGAGCGATGGTCTGGATGGGAGTGCCATGGCATGTGCACGACACTAAGTTTTGGATGGCGCACACGACATTAGACCTTGAGTGAAGCACACGGTGCTGCGTTAACTCCTTGACGAAGCGCGCGGTGATAACTCCTTAACAAAGCGTGCGACGATAGCTCCTTGATGAAGCGCACGACGATAGCTCCTTGACAAAGTGCTTGATGATAACTCCTTGACGAAGCACGCGGTGATAACTCCTTGACAAAGGGCACGACGATAACTCCTTGACGAAGTACGAGGTGATAACTCCTTGACAAAGCGTGCAACAGTAAATCCTTGACGAAGCATGCGGTGATAGCCTCTAGGTGAAGCACGCGGCGATGACCCTTTCGGGTCTCGGGCTTGCCACACCCTGACCTGGTCTTATTGTCGTCAGAAGCTGGGGACCGGAGCATCATTTCGAATTTGTGAAGTGCAATTTGTTGCACTGCTGAGTATAAAGGGGGAAATAGTCCATTTTACTAGTTTACCGAAGGGTAAAACAGTCGAAGAGAATTTTTTAGAAAGAGAGCCGAAGCTTCCTTCAAGAGTTTCCCGGCTAGAGGTTTTTCCTACCAAAATTTGAAGTACTCAGGCCTTCAGGAGCATTCTGACAAGATTGAGTAGGTTGTGGGCCTTCGCAACATGCTTACGAGTGTTTTCGAAGAGTGCCAAGGCTTTTTGAGGAAGGAACATGGCTTCTTAGAGCCTTAGCAAAATTAGAAGTAGTGCTTTGTCGAAGTTCGAGTGCTTTTCTTGCAGTTCCATGGATGCTGATAGGTTGCAAAAGGTTTAGGGGGACTATCACGGTCCTCTGGTTATTGGAAGGGAAGAAGGACGAGCAGCAGTGGGCTCACCGAAACCATAGTGAAATTCCGGTGAATTGCAGGGAACTGCAAAAGTGCGAAAACAGGGAGAAGGGAAGCCTGCAAGGTCACAAGGGAACTTTATGGGAATTTCGGTGGTTCTTTTGATATTTTCGACTGTTGATAAGGGGAAAGAATAGGATTAGACGGGAACTCCTGGCAGATGGATAACTATTTCCGGCAAAACCCGAAGGGTTGCGTGGGAGGCAAAAGGTTGTGAGAAGGTGGACCATTGGCGAGGAGCTATGGTTGGGGAACCGAAGAGGTGTGGGACTCAATATCCCCCTTGGGAATTGGAGACAGTGGGAACCGAGGCACTTCAAGGGCATGCACAACATTAGGTCGCATGCAACGCTGCCTTCGGGTGGCGTTAATCTACGCGCAGGGACAACCATGCTTGGCTATATGCCGCTTGCAACATTGGTCGCACGTGGTGTTGGCTCCCTTATGGTGATGGTAGAACGCGACATTGAGTTGCGTAAGGCGATGGCTGTGTACAATGTTGGGTTGCACGCGGCGATGACCATGGACGACGATGTCTCGTGGGGGTCAAGAGTGATGGAAAATGAGAAGGCCCTGCCGCTGTGGTGTGTTGGAAGCTAAGTCCACCACACAATAGTGAAGTCCATGTCATTTTGGAGGAAGGGAATCCATCATGGGCTACTTCCTTGGTTGGCTTCTTCTTTGTGGCATGCAACCATCCTCTCTGGCAGCACCCGACAGATGAATAGAAGCTGACTTGTAAGTGGTTTTGCTTCTTCTTCACTATGAGGGCATTTCTTTTTTTGCTCGTAACCGTCCTCTTATCCTTCGATGCCAGAGTTTTTTGCTATGGGTTTTAGCTTGTAATCGTCCTCTTATCCTCAGATGCAAGAGCTTTGTAGCCTCCCTAATAATGGGCTTTTGATTATAGCTTGCACCTTTTTCTAATGCAATAAAAGAAATGAATTTCCTTTGAGTCGACTTAATGTTCCTCATCTTCATTCCTTTCTTTTCACTACACGCACTGCATTTTAAGGATATGTCAGGGATAATACTTCTTTAAATACCGCCCGTTAATAGGGGGCATCGCCTCTTCTCCATCAGAGTTTGCCAGTATATAGGCCCCATTTTGTGTGTCCTTCTTGACTATGAATGGACCTTCCCACTTAGGCTCGAACTTTCCTTTGTGGCACCCATGCATGACAATTGGTCTCTTAACCGCTAAGACTAGGTCCCCACGAGCAAATGAGTGAAGCTTGACAGACTTGTCAAAGGCTCTCTTCATTCTTCCTTGATTGATCTCGAGGTTCTACTCGGCCTCTAGTCTTTTTTCGTCAAGGGCAACTAACTCCTGGTAAAGGAGCTTTACCCTCTCATCTTCAGTCAGTACTTGATGTATAGCGACACGGAGTGAAGGTATTTGAACTTCAAGGGCTAAAACCACCTCACCACCATAGACTAGGGAATAAGGGGTAGAGTTTTTAGCATGGGAGTGGTGGTGCGATAGGACCACCAAGCTTCAGGCAGCCTCTCATGCCAATTCTTCCTCGACTTCGAACTGACTTCCGAAGCACCCTGTACAGGGTTTTGTTGGATGACTCAGCTAAACCGTTGGCTCGAGGGTAGTACATGGTCGAGTATTTCCACTCAAAACCAAACTGGTTGGCCAGACGATCAACGTAATGGCTTCTGAACTGAGGGCCATTATCATAGATTATTGAGTCTGGATCCCCGTACCGATACATAGTGTGGTGATGCACGAAGTTGGCCACAGTGGTCCCTAGAACATGCTTGAGAGGGACCGCCTCAGCCCACTTGGAGAAGTAATGTGTCGTTGTTAGAATGAAGGCATGACCCAAGGCAGAAGGAGGGTCGATGTGTCTTACAATATCCATACCCCATTGGGAAAAGGGCCATGATGTCACTATAGGATGGAGAGGCTCCAGGGATTAATGAATGAGGCTTGAGTGCATTTAGCACACCTAACATCTTTTAGCGTAGTTTTGGGCGTCAGCCACCATTGAAGGCCAATAATAGCCGAGACTGCGTATGCGCTCGTAGAGCTTAGAGCCGGACTGATGCAGCCCGTATATACTCGAATGCACTTCTTCGAGTATCTTGTGTATTGACGCATCTGAGGAGAATTCCGTATAATGATCAACGAATGAGAACATCCCCATCGAGAAGGGTGTACTTGGTAGACATCCCCCATATGCCGTTGCGTTCTGCCCTATCCTGAGGCAACCTTCCATGCTTTATGAAGTCCATGATAGGCTCCCTCCAGTCTTCCACTTGTCCAACCTCTGCACACATCGGGTCGAAGATTTCAAGATCTTGCTTCTCAGCCTTAGATTATTTACCTCGGGACAAATCCTGCTCTGCCTTAATGACATCCTTGGCTGTAAGGAGAGCTCCGAATGGGTAAGGCGAGAATTTAGGGAAGATATCTCTTTCATCATCTGTATAAACTTCGGTTCTCAAGTTGACATGTCTCCATTCTATTACCCAGATAAACGTGGGCCCTGATGAAGATAGTTGAATGTTGGCCCTGAGTTTGAGAGCGCCTCGGCCTGCGAGTTTAGCCTTCTAGGGATATGACTCAAGGAGAAATCATCGAATTGGGCCATATAAGATTTGGTTGTATCATGGTAAGGCTTGAGATTATCATTCCTTACGTCATAAATCCCCTTAAGCTGCTGAATGACCCTCTCAGAGTCGCCGAAGATGTTTAGCTACCCCAGGTCTTACTCCTGAGCGATCTCCAATCCTATCATGAGGGCCTGATATTCAGCTTCATTATGAGAAAATGCCTCTGCCAGTGAGAAGGATAAAGGAATCATTCCACTGTCGGGAGTCAAGAACACGACGCCGATACCCCCTCTTCAAACTCGAATGCTCCATCGAAATATATCTCCCACAGCCGAGTTAGAACCATATAGAAATCTTCTTCATCTGGGAGATCACTCGACAGGGAAGATTTCAAAGGGACTGGGTGAGCTGCGAGAATGTATGTTAAGGCTTGACCTTTGACTGCCTTTTGTGGTACATACATGATGTTAAACTCAATCAGCAATAATGCCCACTTGGCCAAGGGTTCTGACAGGAATGACCAAGTCATAAGGAACTTGACTAGGTCCACCTTGGAGATTAACTTGACCTCGTGACCAAGCAAGTAATGGCTGAGCTTTTGTACCACAAAGATCAAGGCTAAGCACATCTTTTCGATGGGAGGGTAATTCTTCTCAGCTCCCTGCATCCTCCGACTGAGATAATAGAGCGTTGTCTCTTTCCCCCCATCATTGTTTTGCGTTAGGAGTGCCTTGAGTGACTCATCAACAGCGATCACATATAGGATGAAAGGCCTTCCTCACGCTAGCGTAGAGAGTACTAGAGGATTCAACAAGTACTGCTTGATGTCATCGAGTGCAACCTGGCACGCCTCATCCCATATGAAGGGAGTGTCCTTCTTTAGGAGATGTGAAAAGGGCCTGCATCGTCCTGAAAGGTTTGCGATGAACCTTCGAATGTAGGCCAGCTTTCCCTAAAGAGATCGTAGTTCATGCAGGGTTGTAGGTGGTGGCATGTCCTAAATTTCCTTGATTTTGACGGGCTCAATCTCCAGCCCACGGTATGTCACGATAAGCCTCAAGACGTTTCCTGAGCATACACTAAAGGCGCATTTCAAGGGTTCATCTTGAGTTGGTGATGCCGCAGCTGTTCAAATACCTTTTTAAGGTCTTGTATATGAGCATCTTTTGTTTCAGATTTCGCCACCAAGTCATGCACATAGCACTCAATCTCGAGTTTATAGACACACGATCCTGACATTTCTGCTTCTAGAAGGGGCCCAATGTGAGAGACAATTTTTTGTCCTTGGCTGAACCAAGCAATAAAAGGGGTGGCTTCGAACAGGGAGTTCATGACCTCGTGACTGGGTCACTCGGTACTTGCCTTGATCTGGGCGACGCTTCACGAACTTGAATCATGTGACAGGCCTCGTGGGAATAGGAGCTTGAATATGGCTCGATCTAGGCTCTGGCTGCCAGGGCGTCAACGACTGTCGAGAATCAAGTGGCCTGGGCCAGCATCTTTCTTAGTCGCTTTCACTGTGACCTGCTGATGCTGGTGCCTTCGAGCTCTCTGTTTAGAGTGTCGAAGTCTGGCCATTACCGTGTTGTACCTATGAAAGAGATAGAAGAGGAGGAAGGAGAAGAAGAGTTAGAATGTTCCAGGTAGCTTTTTACATTGTCACCAGAATTGGACGTGTGTAGGGGATATTTTAAGTCTTGCCTTGGCTCTGACCGTTGGGGGTGCTTTTATGGTCGTCACCCGCATTGGACTACTCCCGAGCTCTTGATGACTCATGGACATCCATCTGTTTGGACGACAGGATAAGGTGAGTTACACTTGGGATGAAGTCCTGTAAGACTGGCAGTGGTGGAAGGGGCCTGAGAAATTCTTCCTCGACTGGTAGCTAAGGAAAAATACTCCTTTGGAGAGCGAACCTAGGTGCTCGTCTCCTTTTGGATCCTTGAGAAGGGAATGGATTCATCCCATCGGGCTGATAAGTAACCCTGGCTTGGTGGATTGCCTCACTCTTTAGGGAGTTGAGTCTACTTCGTCCATGATAGACTTCTCAAGGCTGAGAAGTAGAGAGCTCTAAAGGGTCCAGTGTATGCTCATAGGGGACCTATAACGGTGTTTCCTCTTGAATGAGAGCGATGGCTTGGAAGCATTTTAAGAGGATGAAACAAACAACGTGGGCTTTCAACCTAGAGCATTCTTTCAGCTCATGGCCCCATACTTGGTGATATGGGAACCGGAGGTTTCCATACCCTGGGCAAGGTGCTTAGGTTGCCTGGCTGGCTTGGGAGTGACAAGACCCTGTTAGAGCATTACCTTGAAGAGGGTCTGCAGAGGGTCTAGCTCAACGCTTCTTGGTGCTTATATCGGGAGTTCTTCTTGCACTGGTGGAAGAGGGACTTGAGGGTGTCCTTATGGGTTACCATGAACTTCTTGGCATTGCCGCATCTTCTTTGCCAAGAGCACATGGAAGCTGGAGCATTCGCTCAAGTCATGGCCTCGTGTCTGGTGATATGCGCATCAGAGGTTCGCAGTTCCTGGAGGCAGGAACTTGGGTTGCCTTGACGGCTTTGGCGTGATGAGTCCTTCTTCAAGCATTATGGAGCATAGTGCATGGAGGATCGTGGGTGCCTCATCACCCTCTTGGATTGTCACTATGTGAGAAGCCTCAGGTGCCCCAAACGCTTTCTTTAACTCTTCGAGCTTTATGTGACCCTTGTTAATAACGCCTTCGATAGTGGCTTTAAGCTTATAGCAGTCCTGAGTGGGGTGGCCTAGTTTCCATTGATAGACGCAGTAACTCTCATGTGTCTTCTATTCAAATTGTTCTTCAGTGTTGGCCTTCGGTAGCTGGATCATGTTTTGCTCCCGTAGTAGTCGAAGCAGCGCAAGAACCCACTCCTTGTCAAAAGGATAGACCTTGTTCTGGTGCTGGATCCAATAGTCACTTCGATTAATATTTTTAAGAGGCAGGACCATGTTATAGGACTGTTGATTGCCCTTGGCCTGAGATGTTTGTGCCTTAAAGAGGTTCAAGGTTTGAGTGGTGGCGTTCTTAGTGTCAGTCACGGTGACAGCTGCACTAATCACCACTTTTTGCTGGTGTCCCCGATTGTTGGAGCGAGAGTTCAAGCTAGAGGGTTGTTGGCGAGATCCACCATGGTGCTTGGACAGACCTTCTATATGAACTGCTTTAGGGATGAGCTTTGACATGGAGGTTGGATTAGAGGCGTCAACACGCACGGCGATCTTTGGAAGCATATTCAGTATATAGGTTTGAACTGCTTCTTTTTCAGTCATGGGAGTAGCATGAAAGGTTGCCACTATCTCCATCAAGCTATGAACTTGTCAACCTGCTCACCAGGGTCTTGAGACAGGGTGAGGAGATCGATGGGTTCCAAGTTCCTTTGGACTTTGTAGAAGTGTTGATAAAAAAAGTGCTCCATTTCCTGCCATGTGTGCATTGAGTTTGGAGGCAACTAAGCATACCATTGGATGGCTGGCCCTTCGAGAGTCTCGACGAACTGACGAAGAAGGAGTCACCCGTCAGTTGCCGTCTCTCAACAAGCTGCTTGGAAGTGAGCAATATGCTGGTGAGGGGACGTAGTACCATTGAACAAGGGGAGCTTCCCTTTTTGGTAGTTTGGGGGAAACGGAACCTGATCGATATACAAAGGGTATGGCTTCTGGTAGAGCGATGCCTCCTGCATGCCCAAGACCTTGTTCTTGAGACTGTGGGTCACCATGGTGTTTATATCAGCTTGAGAAACCATGCCAGAAGCAGCTTGAGAACCGGTCCTCACCGAGCAATATTCTTGGATCTGCTCAGGTTCTGAAATCTGAAGGGGGAAAAAGCATCTATGAGGCATGAGGTCACTAAGGGTGGTGACCTCAATTGCTTTAGAGGGTTCTCAAGTCAGGATCTGCAAGCCTCTCTTTTGCCTAATCTTGAGGCTGTTGTGGACTCCACCCCAGAATCGGGCTTCAGGTTTAGACTACCCCGCTTTCTTGAGCATGCGAGGGATGTGTCTATTAATTGGACCAAATAGTGGGGTCCAAGGACATAAGGCAACCTGGGTTTTTGTCATGGAGGATGGAGGCCTCTGTCTGACATCTGGCCGTTACCCCGAATTCCTTTTTCGGGCTCGGGTGCATGCCTGACTTAAGGCCGCTGACTCAAGAAGGTACTCTTAGAGAAAACCTTTGAGTACCAAGTCTCGGAGTGCTTACCTGGTGAAGGAAGAGCATAAGAAGGAGCTGGTTCATGACTCCGCCTGAGTTGGGATCGGGGCAGAACTTGCAAGGTCTGTGCGTGTGAACCTTTAAGGTTA
This sequence comes from Amborella trichopoda, assembly GCF_054954075.1. Taxonomy (NCBI): domain Eukaryota; kingdom Viridiplantae; phylum Streptophyta; class Magnoliopsida; order Amborellales; family Amborellaceae; genus Amborella; species Amborella trichopoda. The sequence goes on along the minus strand of NC_142345.1, from coordinate 23,159,917 downwards.
GCCATTCGGGTGACTTGGGGGTCAACCCAGGCTCAATCAACTGGTTCGACCTTAGGAGGCCGAGACCTAAGAGCTTGTGTCTGTGAGAGACCGGGCAGGAGCTTATCTCTCACAGGGTGAAGTTATGTGTGGCGAGAGGAGGGACAGAGCGATTGACCCTCGTGTGCTCGAGCTGGGGCAGAACTAACGCTGCCCTGAGCTATGGGATGCAAATGTATGACGCATGTAGAGTTCGGCCCGAGAAGGTCTAGCACTGGATGTGAGCTCAAGGAAGTATAAAAGTTGCCCCAAGGTGTGGCTCGAGTGTTTGGACCACGAGCCTGTAGGTGTGTGCGAGAGGTGGAGGCCGTAGGGTCTCTGCCTCGGTGTCTCAATCCTCTAGGTATAGAGGTTTGGAGTGGTGAAGGAGTACGGGGGATTGCCATACGGTGACCCTCAGGAGCAATGAAAACCTACTTGCCTCTCGGGAAAGCAGTCAAGGCGGCCTTCCGACGTAGCCTAGCAATATGATCGGCAAGGGACTTGCCAATAGCAGAATGTGTGTTGTGTGCAGTAGCAGATGTGCTACCAACTAGTGAGAGGAATTTTGCATGTGAGGTGGGAATCAACCTCACTTGGGTCCGTAACTTACTCGGGCTGACTCGCACGCATGCCGTTTTAGATCACGACGGAAAGCCGCCCAGCTGCTTCACCTGGTTCAGAATCTCCTCTCTTGACCTACAATCTCCTTGTTTTTTGCACGACACTATTATGGTTAATTTGCAAGATAAGTGGACCGACAGACCCACCCTTGTCTTAGGGCAATGCACCTTCATATGGCTGAGAAGGTGATAAGTTAGGGTGATTAAAAGAAAAGGGTTTGAATGAGAGGAGAAAAGAAGAGGGGACTGGACAAGGAGACAGGACTAACATGATAGCTGGATCGATGTAATGACCGACTCAGAGTCGTAGTAAGATGGGCACAGTAGCTTAGACCGGCGTGACAACAATACTACTTGAAACCAAGGTCGATATGACTGTCCTAATTCGGTGTGGCAGCAAGACGGGCATGGTACTTAGGACCAGCATGACGACAATGCTACTCAACAGCCAGACCACTATGGCAACGCTAGACCGAGTCTACCCTCAGCCAAGTGAGAAGGGAAGAGAATGAGGAGAAGACATGAGACGACAAAGGGGGAAAGTCTCGACGGTGTTGGACACTATTGCTCACGACAAAAGGGTGCAAACAGTGAACTACATGAAGCATTAGGCATCGCCGTGGACAATGCGACAAGCCAACACGTCCCTTTCCGGTGTGAAACGCACAATGATAATCGTGAGAAGCAGAGAGGAGCATGCGCACGACGATAAGCACCGACCGCATGAAGGAAGCTTACGGACAGCGATAGGCACCGAGTGCACGAAGAAAGCTCGCGGATGACTATAAGCACCGAGCTCACAAAAAAAGCTCGTGGACAACGATAGGCACTGAGAGCATGAAGAAAGCTCGTGGATGGCGATAGGCACCGAGAACACGAAGAAAGCTCGCAAAGAGCGATAAGTATCTCCAGAACCCTTTACGGGCGGCGATAGACATTGTCATCTGTGATAGGCAGAGGGCGCTAGAGAAGCCAGTGGACGGCGATAGGTATTATCGTGAGCGTTCACTGGTAACGATGAGCATCGTCGTCTCCGATAGGCGTACAACAGGGTGAGACCCCTGTGGGTGGCAATAAGCATCGCCATTTGTGCTTCTCGTGGAGAGGCAAAGACGAATGAAGAGGAAGCAAAGACAACTCGCACAAGGCGCTGTCATCGCCATGCATGACCTATGAAGCCACAAGAGGGGGAAAGAAGGGAAGAGGCATACATGGCACTGCCAATGCCGCCCATGGCCTCTGAGAGAAGCTCAGATGAAGAAGAAGAAGAAGAAAGAGAAGAAGAGAGAGAAGAAGAAAGGGAAGATGAAAAGGAAAGAAAAGAAATGAAGAGAGAGAAAGTTTTACCTTGAGCCTTCGGGTATCAGTCCAAAATTTTCTCTCTCCTTCCTCTCTCTCTCCAAACGTGACCCAACAATAAAAAAGAAAAGGAATTCTATTAAGTAAAAATTCTCTTCTGGCGAAGGGTTCAAGCCTCTTGGGTATAATGGTAGTACATGATATATATAGAGTTGAGCCCAAACATGAGTGGATTGATCAAAATTAAACCTAATTGCTGTAAATTAAGATTTAATTGAATTAAAAGAAATTAGAAAAACGGGTACAAAATGATAGATTTTCCCCTTCTTAACAATTTGTGGAATTTCAAAATAGTCCTTGTGCTGCCCTAAAACGTGCACGATTTTTCATGGATGATCCAGGGTGGTTTTGATGTCCGTTTCATCAAAAGATGATTGTTTTCTTATAGAGCTCGGCATGACATTTGATTTGATATCATCTTCTAGCCATGGATTGTGCTTTTAGGCCACTATCATGTGTCTTGAAATTTGGATGAATCTTAAAACTTCAGATCGATAATGTGCTTATTCCTTGATGTTTTTCTGTGATTTCTTCACTGTATCACACTGAGCATGCCGTTACAATCATGTGAAAACAAGCGCTGCTCAATTCTGTGTCCGGACGAAGATTTTGTAACTTTGGAGTTTTTGCTGGAATTGGAATTCCGGCACCGAAATTTGCAGTCACTTCATCGGCTTCGTGTGCGAAATCCGACTGTTCATCATAAACAGGGATCGGACTAGAGATAGCCCTAGACATTACGCACGGGATGGAACTGTTTTCGTGTTGATTGGGTTCGCGAGCGATGTGATTTATCTGCTCAAGTGAGGTGCGACACTGCTGATTTTCCTGCGATTTTCTTCACAGATCATCAACTTCGCTCTAGCTTTTCTTAGCGCTTGGGCGTCGTCACGGGGCGTGCCACATATCGAAACGCTTATCTTGTCGCGATGAACATGGCTGGAGACATGTAAGATATGAGCGTCGAAATTCATTGTTCATGACTACCCCCTTTAATGGAGTTTAGTTGTAGGGTGGCCACATGGGAATAGCGTGCGACTCCTCCTGTTTCGCTCTTTTACCTATAAATTCTTCCTAGAATGTCTGTTTAAGATGAAATTTGACCCCTAGGGGTTTTCAATCATGTCGGATTCAATGGAAGTAGTCCCACAAATAATTTAACGCACCAAAAATATAGTTATAGTTATAGGGTCCAAATCAGGGTGCTAGAGGCTGATTCTACCGAAACTATTTCTCAGTCTGCACTGCCTTGGATATGTACGAATGCGACGAAACTTGATAGGATAATTTTTAAAGTGCTTATAAAGATTTTAACCAGTTTTGGGACCATTCTGAGATTGTCGGAATTTCCACTGTATGTTAGGCTTTATTGACCGGAGACCCATGATGATGAAAAATGTCTTCTAACAGAGCAAGGCGTGTTGGTACTGAATTTTCTATAACTATCTTCACGAATCATCAATTTCTCTCTAGTTTTTCTCCCTGGTGGGGTATCGTCATGGGTCCTTCCACATAACAATATGCTTGTCTTGAAGAGACGAACACGCTCACCAAATTTGAGAACGATTCGACTCAGAACGAGTGAGATATGAGTCTTTCTAATTGTTGCTCGGGACTGTGTGGCCTACCCCTTTTGAATGTTTAATCCATAACTTTGTCTTGGACTATTCTTTTAAGCCGAAACTTGATCCTTAAGGGTTTTCGACCATGCTGGATCCAATGGTTGTGGTTCCATAGCTCTTTGACCCACCAAAAATAAATTTCTAGTTACAAGGTCTGTTGGTGTTAGAGGCTGATGTTTTTAAAATTGTTTCTTTGTATGCGCTACCTTAGACATGTCGGATTGAGATGAAACTTGTAGGTGGTCTTTCGGAATGCTTAGGAAGATTCTAACTCATTCTGAAGCAATTCTGAGACTATAAAAAATTTCATTGTATGTTAAGGCTTTATTCACTGACTTCTCTTTTATTCCGCATCGAGGAGCCAAGGTGATGAAAAATGTGTTTAAATAGCTCGCCCCACCGAATGTTGTGCTTCGAGAGAAGCGAGAAGGACAACATTCGAAAAATTTCCTTCAGGTTTATTACTTTTTTCTTCCTAGCCAGAGAATCACGTGAACGTCGAGGAGATTCATGCAATGCTGTAACTAGGATGCTCAGACGTTTAGATGCAATGTACAAGTCCATCCGTGTAGACTTAGGTGGGTCAGAGACATTTTTTTGGGATCCTATCAAAGTCCTCAGCGCCTACTAAAGCAAACCAATGAAACCAAACCAAATGGGAACAATGCCCTTTGTCATGACACTCAATTGCCAGATGGGCCCGATTCTGACTGACGATGTCCGTACAAAATCGTCAGCTTCAGAATCATAAACAATCCACACGAGGGTGAGGACATTGACAAGATCCACAAAGGAAACTTTTCAAATGATTGTCCTTCTCGCTTTTCTTGAAGCACCACATTCGGCGGGGCAGGCTATTTCAACGTAGTTTTCAACACCTTGGTCTCTGATCGGAAGCAGGTCCATAAAATAGTAAAAATTATAGACAGTCTCATTATGGCACCAGAATTGGCCAAGATCATCATCGACACTCTAAAAGACCACCTGCGATGTTTCATTGCGATCAGACATGTCTAAGGAAGTGAACAGAAAGGAACAGTTTTCGGAAAAATGGCCTCTAGCACTCTGAAATGGACCTTACAACTAGAACTATATTTTTGGTGTCTCAAATCACTGTAGGACTACTGCCATTAGATCCAGCATGGTCGAAAACCCCTATGGGCCAAGTTTTGACTTAATCGGACACTCCAAAACAAAGATATGAGTAAAACGTTGAAACATGAGGGGCATCACACTATTCCCGTATGGCCTCAGTGCACCAAAGCACTATTAAAGGTGGTTGTTTTTACAGTCACGGGCAGTCACTTTTGGGGCCCGTAACTCACTTGTTTCAAGTCAGATCGCTTCTAAATTTGGTGAGCATATTCGTCTCATCAAGATGAATAATTCGATATGTGGCACGCCTCAAGATGATGTCCGAGCAGGGAGAAAAGCTAGAGAGAAGTTTTCGATCTGTGAAGAAATTGAAGAAAATTCACCAGCGACACGCCTCGCTCGATGGACCAAATCACGATGCTCGCGTAAATGATCAATGTCAAACCAATTCCATTGTGGGAATTAGGTTCAAGGCTATCATTGGTCCGAACCCCGTACATGATGGATGATCAGATTTCATGCATGAAGCCAACGAAGTAACTGAAATTCTCGTCACCGGATTCTAAATTCCAGCCAAAATTCAAAAGTTGCAAAATCTTCGTTCGAGCTCCAAATTGCGTCCCTTTGTTGCCACTCGATCGTGATAGCATGATTAGTCCACTACGATGAAAAAATTATAGAAAAACATCAAGGCTAGATCGCACTATCGATCCGAAGTTTTAAGATTCAAACAAATTTCAAGTCTCATGATCATAGCTTAAAAACATGATTCATGGCTTGAAGTTGGTATCAAAATGATCGTCATGTCGAGCCCTATAAGAAAACAATAATCTTTCGATCAAACGGGCATCAGAGCAACCCCGGGTCAGCCACGGAAGATAACGCAAGTTCTCGAGCAGCAAGTGGGACTTTTCTGAAATTCTACCAAAACAGTTATTTTGTACACGCTTTTAGAATTTCTTTTAATTCAATTAAATCTTACTTTTTAATAATTAGGTATAATTTTGATCAATCCACCCATGTTTGGGCACAATTCAATATAAACAGGCACTGCCTCATTGTAAAAAAAAAACCCTTGGCCTTCAATTGATGGTTTGAAGATTGAATAACAATTTTGATTCTTTACTTGTGCCTATGAGTACGTCTCAGAGAGAGAGAGAGAGGAGAGGGAAGAAAGGGGTCGGTACCCTTCGGGTGGTAACTTTCTCTCTCCTCCCTCTCTCCCTCTCTCCTTATTTTCTCTCTTTTCTCTCCTTTCCTCTCTCTTTTTCTCTTCTCTTTCTTTCTCTCTTTGTCTCTCTTCTTTCACTTTCTATCTCTTCTCTCACTTTCTCTCTCTCTCTCTTCTCTCTCTTTCTCTCTCTCTCTCTCTTTTCTCTCTCTCTTCTCCATCTTCTCATCTCATCTCTATCTCCTCCATCTTCTCATCTCATCTCTATCTCCATTTGTCCCCTTCGGATGCAACCAGTGAGGCTTATTGCCGGTTGGTCTCCTCTCTTTCTCTAACGATTGACGAGACCTAACACCAACTAGGCTTTCTCTCTCTTCCTCTGTCAGTCGGTGAGACCTCATGCCGATTGGTTTTCTCTCTTTTTCTCTGTCAATCGATATAACTTAGCACCGACTGGGTTTCTCTCTCTTCCTCTGTTAGTCGGTGAGACCTAACATCTATTGATTTTATCTCTCTTCCTCTATTAGTTGGTAAGACCTAACGTCGACTGATTTTCTCTCTCTTTCTCTATCAATAGGGGTGAGCTCGCTCCGATTGGTTTTCTCTCTCTTCCTCTGTCAGTCAACGAGACTTAGTGCCGACTGGTTTTCTCTCTCTCTTCTTTTGTCAGTTGGCGAGACTTAGCATCGACAACTTCCTCTCTCTCACATCTCCTGAAACAGTCAGCAATGTCTAGCATCGACTGCATCTTCTCTCCCTTCTTCTCCCTCCTCTCTTCCTTTTTCTCTCTCCTTCTGTCTATTCCCTTCTTCTCTTCAAACCATTCCTCTGTTACTCTTGCATTCGACTAAGAGGGATTGAGGTTAGCATCTAATGGCAGGGCTGTCGTCTAACTATAATGTTGTTGCGTCAGCATCACTTGGCCCGCTTTACTGCCACGACAGACCGATCATCGTGATTAGCTGGTCAATATTAGTAATAATGTCTAGTGGTGATGCCATGAGTTGATCTTTGTTACTGAGCTCGTTTGGCTACCACATTAATCTAATTATCAACCAGCCAAGTCACTGCTATGATCCCCTTGCTCGGTCGAATTTTTCTCTCCCCCCGTCATTCTTTCTTCTTTTTGAATGCGCATGCTTATGTACGTTCATCAGAGAGGAAAAGGGTGAGGTCCGACGCGCCTGTCCCATAACCTTTGCTATAGACATGTGTGAATGTAGAAAAATAGAAAATAAGAAGAATACGAGCCAAGGGAGGTGATTTCGAACCAGTTTTATTACTGGAGGGCTTTCTTCGTGATCTAAGAGGGCGCCCACACGAGTCAGCCAGAGTAAGTCCCGAACCCACGTTTAAATTTCTCTCTCACCGGTTGGTACTACCTACCCCCATTTTCGAATGAGGTTTCCGAGAGAGCGATCTCATAAATTTTCCGGGCTTCCCCTGAAACCTGAGACGTGCACCACCCTATCCTCTAGGATCCGGAGGGTGAGAACGAGGCAACTAACCAGAAGCGTACCACATATCGAAATGTTCGTCTCGAAGAGACGAATATGCTCACAAAATTTGAGCACGATCCGACTCGTGAGGAGTGAGATATGGGCCCCGAAATTCACTGCCCGTGACTATGAAAACAATCACCTTTAATGGTGTTTTGGTGTAGGGTGGCCACACAGGAATAATGTGCGGCTCCTCCTGTTTCAATGTTTTGCTCATAACTTTGTCCTAGAATGTCCGATTAAGCCGAAACTTGACCCATAGGGATTTTTAACCGTTTTGGATCCAATGAAAGTTGCTCGATAGCTATTTGATGTACCAAAAATATAGTTCCAATTGTAAGGGTCCGTTTCAGGGTGCTAGAGGCCATTTTTTCAGAAATTGACTCTTTGTGTTCACTGCCTTAGACATGTCAGAATGTGACAAAATTTGGTAGGTGGCCTTGTGGAGTTCTTATGAAGATCTTGTTTAGTTATGGGACTATACTGTGGAGAATTCCACTATTTTGTCAGGCTTTATTGACCAGCTTCCTCTTTATTCTGCATCAAGGACCAAGGTGCTCAAAAATATGTTCAAACAACCATGCCTGTTTGTAATTTTTATTCATGACCTTCCTTTATTCCAGTTACACCATGCCCATTATTCTTTTCTTTTTCTTTTTTTGTGAGGGCGTGTTGAGGGTCATGCCTCCGGGACCTGTGCGAAGCCTTTTAACATCATGCGTCTAGGACATATACTATAGTTTAAGTTCATACAGCTAGATGATGGTGGAGATGGATGGAAGTCTATGGAGGCCATGGAGTGAGTACGGTGGTGGTTTGACTCACTTTGAGGAGGTGGCATGAGGCTACTTATGAAAGATGAATGATGTCGGTATGGAAAGTGGATAATGGTGACCCATTAACTGATGGCGAGTATGGATGGAAAGATGGTTCGCTGTTATTTTGTGAGCTAGGGAATGATGAATGGTTATGAAGTTTATGGATTCACATGGGGAGGCAATGAAGGTGGCGCACGCACATGGATGGGTCGGTTAGGGAAGGTCTGCGTGAAGGCGCATGTAAAGGGCGTGTGCGTGTGCGTGTGTGTGGGGAGTGTTTAAGGTCATGCCTCCGAGATTTGGGCAAAACAGTTTAACATCATGCGGCAGGATGTGCACTCTATTTTAAGGTCATACAGATGAACCATAACTGTGCAATTTAAAGTCATGCAGCATGGACCATGTAGTTTAAGGTCGTGCAACTAGACCATCGCTACAGTTTAAGGTCATATAGTTTGGGCCATAGCTATGCACTTTAAAGTCATGCAGCTAGGACCATGCTGTTTAAGGTCATGCAACTAGACCATTACTACAGTTTAATGTCATCTAGTTTGGACCATGCAGTTTAGGGTCATGCATCTAAACCACTAAGTGGGTTGTCATGTAGGTGAAGCTCCACGGGGAATATGTCTGTGGATGGCAATCCGACTCCTTGAGAATAAAATGCCTAAGGCCATACCCAAGAAGAGGGCTGAGATGGATATGGTGGCTCGATGAGGGATGGCAAATGGAAGCGGATTTCATTAGGGATTAGGAGGCAAGTGTGACTCCTTGAGGATGAAGGGCAGTGGCATTCTCATTACTCCACTGGGGATGATAGGCCGGGGCATTGGTGTAATTCCACTGAGGAAGTAGTAAAACACTCATGATGGTGATTAGGCTCAGACATGCATGGCGCTAGCATGAGCAGCAGTAACACATGCAGCACTGGCATGGACGGTAGTAACACAATCAGCACTAGCACAGGCCATGGTAACACACGCAGCACTTGCGTGGGCAGAAATTACACGAACAACGTTGAGCAATCATCACTGACGACGTTGGCCGCACGTGGCATTAGTCACAGTGACAGTTGCACAAATGGCATTGAATGGTCCTTTCTGCATGTCATTAGTCACACGCAACGTTAGTCACAGTTCGTGCCTCGGGCTTGAGCCTAACCCGGTCATGATTCATTTGCCACTTGACGCTCAAGGTTTCATGGGCTGCTAAACCTCTATTCGGGCTTTGGGCCTGAGCCCGGCCCGATCTAGCCCATTGCGATTTGATGATTGACGCTACATGGGCGACGACGGTAACCTGTGTTTGAGCTTCGAGCCTGAGCTCGACCTGGTCCGGCCCATCGCTGTTTGGCCTTCGAGGACCTGTCTAGCATTTCCAATTTGCTTGGGGCACTTCGGGGAAACATCATCTATATAAGGGGGTACAACTCCCTTTTCATCATTTTATTGAAGGTAAAACGACAGTGAGAGGTGAGAGAGAGGACATTTCTTGGTGAGATTTTTAGCAAGAACGCATGGCTCATAGGCAGTTGCTGGAAGTCCGACAAGCAATGAGAAACTCTAGCAGAACACTCGCAGTGGGTTCCAGTGACCAGGCGAGTGCTAAGACGAAGAAAAAAGGAGGTTTGCCAGAGTTAATTGGCATTCAGATGGTAGTTCTAGGATACCGGAGTAGGGAGAAAACCAGGATCGAGGGTGTAACAGAGGCCTGCCACAGGCTTTTGGCAAATTTTCGGTGGTTTTTTAGTATTGTGGAGGAAGAAGAAAGTCCATCAGTGGGTTACTGATGCGTGGGGAAGTTTTCTAGATGAGAAACTGAGAGGTCACTAGGAAGCAACAGTCACCATCCACACATGCAAGGACGTGAACAATCTCGGGGGAGACGAAGGGCCTGGGGAGTTGAAAGGTCACCAGCAGCTGAAGGGACATATGCAAACAAAGGGGAACAAGGAACCAAAAGGTTGTGAGCAGTTGAAATGTCGCAAGTGAACATGCTTGGCGATAGTTGTTAGCGGCAACAGCCACCAGTGGCATTAGTCGCACATGGTAGGAAACACAACGCACATGTCGTTAGTCATGCGCGGCAGTAATTGCTCGCTCAGTGATCCTTTCATAGACAGCGACATGTTTTTCATGGCTGTGGTCATGCACGACGATGAGTCATGATGACGATGATCATGCATGGCGAAGAGTCATGCGTGGTGATGATCATGCACGACGATGACTTGATAGGCAATGTTTCAGGGCATTCACTATTTTTACGCTTTTACGAAGGAAAAACCTATGCCTTGCTTTGTATTGCGACCAACTGTTGTGGTTTCAATGGCTTCGATTGGGAGAGCAGTTGCCTCCTCCCCTCTAAACGTCTGGTTGAACAGGGGCTCATAATTCATTTTTCTCATTATGTGGTGAGCCTGCTTACTATAAATAGTCCAATCAAGAGGGGCTTTGGCTTCTATTTGAGGCGCGTTCACTTCCAGCTCGTCATAGCCCTTGGTCTCCTGCACGAACTCCTTTAGATGTTTTGAGTTTATACACATAACCTCCAATTAATTATGAAGATTGCAAACCTCAATTTTTAACTCTGTCAAGGGATCTTGCTCTTGAGGGAGAGAGGGCCGTCCTTGTTTCTGACTGCTCTCCTCCCACAGAATCAGGGAAGCGCAAGACCTTTCGCGGTGGTTGGTGTGCCAGTTCTGCTTCCAAGAGTGCAATGGGTACATGCAAGACCTTGTGATGGTCTAGCGTGTAGGTGACCTTTGGGGCTGGGAGATCTATCCTCATGACTTCCTGAGTCTTAGTAATCACTTCTGGTTAATCTTCCTGCAAAGGTGACTCAAGATTGGAAGCAAAAGGGGAAGCCTCATCTTCAGGAGAAGATGGAGTTTCTTTAGAGATGGTGGATGGCATACTGGGATGAATGGGAGTCAGAGAGAGGATTTTACCTTGTCTTTCCTCCTCTTTAAGCATGTTCAGAAGTGTTCGCCTAATGTCCTCAACTTCTTCATGCGGCGAGGGTTCTGTCTTCCTCACAGACTTCTGGTCACCATCATTTGGCTTTTGGGGTGACACCGAATTTGTGAAGTAATACTTGGCATTAGCATAATGAGTTTTGGCTACAGGAAACGGTCTTTTATCAGCATAGGCTGTATACTGTCTCTAATCTTGACTATACTTGAAGCACTGATGCAATGTGGATGGAACCACTCCCTGGTCATGGAGCCAAGCGAGGCCAAGAAGGAAGTTGTAGGAGGTGTCAGTGTCAATTACATGAAAATGAGCGTAATCATTTAATTCACCCGATCTTGAGATGAAGGTGAATCGTTCCAACCGGCTTCTCTCCTGACTGGTTGAACCCTTGGACTGTGATGTGATTCAGAGTGAGATCTTCTGACTCTAACCCCAATCGAGTGAGAATTTTCCTTAGGATAAGGTTGACTGCCGACCCTCCATCCAACATAATTTAGTTGATGCGGCATGCATGTAACACACTAGTCAAGAAGAGAGGGTGGTTATGAAATTTTTCTCTCAATTGAAGATCATCCTCTAATAAAGTGATCGCCATAAATCCACTTAAGATTGTCGGGTCCACCTCAATGGTTTCCACCTCGGTCTCGTACACTTCTGATTTAGAAAGAGACTGAACCAAAGCCATACGGTAGTCCCTTGAGAGCATGAGAGCATCATAGATGCTAAGAAGGGCTAAAAGCTTCCTCAGGTGCCCTATTACATCATATTTCACCTTTTCCTCGTCGGCCTTTTGTGCTCTCGATCTTGCCACTGGCTTGCGTGGTATAGTAGATTGAGGAGCAGGTTTAGATGGAAGCTTTATTTTGGGCTGCTGGCTGACTTAGTTCCACAACCAGATAGGTTTAGGTGGTTTGGGTGGATTGAGTGACAGGGATTTGTTTTAGTGGAGTGGAGGTTTGAGTTTGAGGATTGAGGATTAGTGGATTGGCTGAGGTATTTGGGCGAGGAAGAAGTGGTTGGGTGTATGGGACCAGAGGTGTTCCAGGGAACTTAAGGATAGATGGATTTTCTAAGATATTTGGCCTACAAAGCACCCCGGGGGACTTGAGAATGGGTGGATTGTCTGGGTATTTAGGCGAGGAAGGAGTGGTTGACCAAGAAACTTCAGGACCTTTTTCGTCTGAGGTGGAGGTTGTACCGTCTTCCTCGATATCAAGCTCATTTGCCCCGTGTTCGTTGACGATTCTGAGATCTGCTCCATATGGCAGGCTTCTTGAAAATATAAGCTCTATCCTGTTGATTCTCTCTACCTCTGCTCAAAATCAGACTCAGGAGGCCACTGGGGTTTATTTGACATTGACTTCCTGCAGCTCCTAGTAGAAGAAGATGGCTATGACTTGACTCCAGCTGCCAAGGCATCAACGACTGTCAAGAATCCAGCCGCCTGGGATAGTGTCTTTCTTAGCTGCCTCCGATACGTCCTGGTTATATTGGTTCCCTCAACTTCCTTGTTGAGGACATCGAAGTCTGGACACTCTTAGATTGTACGTGCAATAGATATAGAGGAAAAAGGAGAAGAAGAAGAAGAAGAGGGGTTAGTAGGTGATGGACCTTTAAGGTCATCCTCTTCATCAAACTGATTTGGGTAGCTTTTTATGTCATCACCAGAGTTGGACGTGTGCAAGGGATCTTTTAGGTCTTCTCCTTGCTTAAACCATTGAGGGATGCTTTTAGTGTTGTAACCCTTATTGGACATGCCCAGAGTAAAAGATGGCCCAGGGATGTCCTCTTGATGAGTTGACGGAGTAAGGATGATTGCGTCAGGGATGAAGTCCTGTAAGGTCGGCAATGGAGGAAGAGGCCTGAGTAGTTCTTGCTCAATCGATGGTTGAGATATCTTGTTCTTCTGCAGAGTAGGCCTTGGCACCCGTCTTCTCCTGGTTTCATTTGGAGCTGTTTGATCCGTCTTACTAGGTTTGTGAGCAGCCCTAGCTTGATAAATTGCCTCACGTCGTAAGGATTTGAGTCTGCTCCGCTGGTGGTAGACTCTCCATGGCTGGAAAGTCGAAGGCTCAGCAGGATCGTAGGGATCATCATGGGAGACTTGTACTGGGATGTCCTCCTGGCTAAGAGTAGTGTCTTGAGGTTATTCTTCTATAATGACATAAGCAATATAACCACTCTGCACTTTCTTCGTAACCATAGCTTCGAACCCATAGCATTCGCTCAGCTTGTGGCCCCATATTTGCCATATTTGATGGTACGGGCACCAGTGGTTCTCAGTTCCTTTAGCAAGGCATCGGGGCTGCCTTGCCGGCTTTAGTGTGACAAGTCCTTGTTGGAGCATCATACCGAACAGAGACTGAATGAGATCTGATGGCAACGCATCAGAAGAGCGCGAGCCTTCATCTTCCACTCGTATTGTCACCGCGTGAGAGGCCTCAGCTGCCCCAAATGCTTTCTTGAGTTCTTCAAGCTTTATCTGACCCTTCTGGATTCGAGCCTCGATAATGTCTTTAAGTGTGTAACATTCTTCTATGGGGTAGCTTACCCTCCGATGATAAGCACAGTATTATTTTGCATTCATGTCGAGACCGACTTGATCAGGAAACTTGATCTCAGGCAGCTCAATGATATTTTGCTCTAGTAATAGTCAGAGTAGTGTGGCAACCATTCTTTTTCGAAAGGATAGACCTTGTTCTGATGCTTGGCCTAATAATCATCTCGATTAAGGTTTGTAGGTCGAGGTACCCAATTGTATGACTGCTACTGCTTACTTGGCTGAGGCGCTGTCTACATCTTTGCACCTACCCCTTTGGAGAGATCCAAAGTTTGAGAGGCATCCTTCTTCGGATCATTAATAGTGATGGTCGCACTGATTAACCCCTTTTGCTGATTGCCTCGGGCGTTGGTTCCAAAATTACCATTATTCAGGTTGTTTCTCAAGGTCGAAGACTGTTGATGTGACCCATCTTGGTGGCGTGTTAGACTCTCTATGTGAACTGACTTAGAGATCAGCTTCGACATGGAGGTAGGATTGGAGGCCTCAACATGTAGGGAAATCTCGGGTCGTATGTTTCGCACGCAAGTCTGAACTGCTTCTTTCTCTGACATAGGATTAGAGTGGTAAAAAGCCTAATGCCTTTATCTAGCTATGAATTGGTCCAAGAGTTTGTCTGGCTCTTGGGTCAGAGTGAGAAGCTCAATGGTTTGGACCTCTCTCTGAACCTCATAGAAGCACTGATAGAACAGTTGTTCCATCTCTTCCCAAGTGTGTACTAAATTTGGGGGAAGCGAGCATACCACTAAAATTCCGAGCCATCAAGAGTTTCAACTAATTGATGGAGAAGAAGTCTCCCATTAGTTGCTGTCTCTCAACATGCCGCTTGGAAATGCACGATATGCTGGTGCCAGAATATTGTGCCATTGAACAGGGGAAGCTTCCCCTTTTGGTAATCCGATGGAAACAGAACTTGATCAATGTAGGAGGGGTACGAATTTTGGTAAATCATTGTCCCCTGCATTCTGGGGATCTGTCTGTTCTTCAAGCTATGAGTCACCATGGCATTGATGTCTGCCTATGAAACCATTAGGGGACATAACTGTCTTGTGAGGCAAGCAGGAGAGTCTGCTTTGGAGCTGTAATTTTTGAAGGATGGGAAATGGCCTCATGGAGGGACAAATCAGCTGTAGGCCCCGTGCTTTCCATGCGATTTATCTTCTCCATCATGGCGCGCACCATGTGTTTGAACCTATTCACGTGTTCTTGTTGGTCATTGTTAGGTTCGCTCACGACCATAACACTGACCATAAGGCTTCCTTGCTTGGCAGGTCGCGTTCGGCTAATCAATCAGCAAGGGCTCAGCATGTCCCGACTGAATTCGAGTCTTGTACGCTGACCGTGTGAGGACCGGGTCTCGATGGTCTTGGGACCGTGGCTGCTAGGTGGTTGGGTCATCTTCTACAACGCTGACCACTTTGCAGGATTCTTGGACCTCCTCTTCGAGCTCTGTGATTTGAAGAGGGTAGAAGGGGTTCTTGTGAAGAGGCTCATCAGAGCTTGTTATTCCCACTATTTGAGTGACTTCTCTAGTCAGGATTTGCAGACCCCTGTCCTGCTTGGCTTTGAGGTTTTGATGGACCTCATGCTAGAACTGCGATTGGGACTGCAGCTGGCCAGCTTTTCTTGGGCAAGAAAGAGCCGTCTCCATTAGAGGAAGCAATGGGTGCGGACCAGGAATTGGGGTCAGCCTGGGCCGAGGAGGCCGAAGGACTTGATCTCCCATCGGGTCCTTACCTCGAGCTCTCTTATAGGCTCCAGAGACATGACCGAGCTATTGTGGCTAGCTCAAGATGGTACTCTTGAGGAAGGTTTTTGAGTACCAGGGCTCGAGGCTCTTGCCTGAAAGAGAAGGGGCAAGCGGGACAGGGATCGGCTCATGAAGACGTTTGAGTCGAGATCAAGCAGTAGTTCGAGAAGGCGGTGCCTGTGAGTCCCTTGAAGAAGGATCATGGGTGACTTGGGAGTCGATCTGGGCTCAAACAGTTGTCTTGGCCTAAGGAGGCAGAGACCTGCGGGCACGTGCCTGGAAGGGAACTGGAGGGAGCCTGCCTCCTACAAAGTGCGATAGTGTGTGCTGAGAGGGAAGACGAGGAAGTCGTCTTCAGTGTACTCGGGTTGGCACAACGATGATGTCGCCCCAAGTGGTGGGATGCACATGCATGCGTACAGGTTTTAACTTGATTCTGAACACCTACTCAAGGTAACACAAGGGCTGCTCTGAGGTGTGGCTCGAGTGGATGACCTACGAGGCATAGGGTGTGTGCGAGAGGTGGAGGCCTCAGGGTCTCCTCGATGTATTGAGTCTCTGAACATAGAGACCCGAGGTGGTGGAGGAATGTGGGGGATAGCCTTAGGCAATCCACAAGACCAATGACAACCGTTTTGCCTTTTGCAGCTAGGGACTGGGTAGCCTTTCAGAGTACCTCAGCAATATGACCGGCAAGTGACTTGCCGGTGATGGGCTGCATGCTGTGTGTTGTAGCAGATGTGCTACTGATATAGAGTGCTTCAGTGGGGGTTCCACCAGAGCTCGGAGATGGGGAGTTAGGGACTTTTAAGTCCCTTCTCACACCTATCCAGGTCAAGACCAGGAGCTAGACACTGAGTCTTGACTCAGCAGGAAGGTCGGGAACGAAGCTGGAGGAGCTTGTTCTCTAGGGGAAGTCACCACTGTGGGGATCAGAAAGTCCCCGATTCGGATAAATGGGTTAGCGAACTCTGAAGCCATGTGAATGCAATGCAAAAAAATCAAGGAGAAGCTAACCAAATAAGAACGATTCGATGAAGGGGTAGTGTCTCCCCAGTGGAGTCGTCAAGCTGGTTGGATGCCTCAATCTCTCCCAGGTCAGGATGACCTGGTGGCATGTGTCTCGGGTTTCAAAGAGAACCTAGTGGTTAGGTGCCTTGATCTTGCCCTTTAGGTCGATATGACCTAGTGGCACGTGTCACGGGTTTCAAGGGAACCCGAGACTTGAGATCACTCTCTCGAGAACCTTGTTAAGAAACAAGGGCAAGTATTCCAACCGATGAGAGAGGAATTTAAGGTGGGTTCGGGACTTACTCGGGCTGGCTTGCGTGGGTGCCCTCTTAGATCATGAAAGAAAGCCCTCTAGTCCTTCAACTTGTTCGAAATCGCCACCCTTTGCCTGTAATCTCTTGTTTCTACAAGCACGCACACATGATTAATTTTACAAGACAAATGGCCCAAAGGGACCCCACCTTGTCTTTGAGCGAATGTACACGGGTGTACATATCTAAAAGAAGAAAGGGTAAGAAGATTAATGAAAGAAGAAGAAAGATGTAGAATAGAAGAATGGGGAAGAGAGGAATTTGACTTGGTGGTTAGACTAACACAGTAGCAAGACCAACAAGTGATTGTCCCGGCATGGTAGCAAGGTAGGTGTGGTAACTAGACCGACAAAATGACAATACTACTAGATGACAGAACGATCACTGGCCAGCCTGGCATGATGGCTAGCCTACCATGGTAGTAAGGCAGGAACGATAACTAAGACCGGCACAATGGCAATACTGTTAGATGAAAAGATTACCATGACAGTGTTTGACTTAGCCTCTCTTGTTCAAATGAGAGGGAAAGAGGAAAGAAGAGAGAGAAAGAGAGGCATGCACAGTACTACAGAGGTTGGGCATGTGATAAGATGAAAGGAGAGAAATAGAGAAAAGAAGAAGAGAGGAGTAATGAGAAAGAAGAGAAAAAGGGGGAAGAAGAAAGAAGGAAGGGAGAAGGAAGAAGGGGAAAGAAAGAGAGAAGAAAAACATGGACGACGATGAGGTCCCGCCATCCATGACAGAGCAGTAAGGAGAGAGAGAAAACATGGATGGTGATGAGCTTCTGTCGTCCATGATAGAGGAATGAGAAGAGAGAGAAAACATGGATGGCGAGGAGCTTTCGCCTTCCATGACAAGGAAGAGAGAAGAGAGAGAAAACATGAGCGGCGATGAACTTCCGCCGTTCATGACATAAGATTAAGAAGAGAGAGAAAATATAGACGGTGATGAGCTTATGCTGTCCATGACATAGAATTATGAAGAGAGAGAAAATATGGACTGCGATGAGTCCATGATAAAGGAATCAGAAGAGAGAGAAAACATGGATGGCAATGAGCTTCCGCCTTCCATAATAGTGGAATAAGAAGAAAGAGAAAACTTGGACGGCGATGAGCTTTCACCGTTCATGAAATAAGATTAAGAAGAGAGAGAAAACATGGATGACGATGAGCTTACGTCGTTCACACCATAGGATTAAGAAAAGAAAGAAAACATGGATGGTGATGAACTTGGATCGTTCAAGATAGACGAATGAGAAGAGACAGAAAACATGGATGGTGATAAGCTTCTACCATCCATGACAAAGGATTAAGAAGAGGGAGAAAATATAGACGATGTTGAGCTTCCACCGTCCATGAGACAGGGGGAGACAATGGAAGACATCACACCCGACGTTAGGCTTCGCCATGCATGAACAGAGAAGAAATAAAGAGAATAGGGAGAGAGAAGGAAAGTGAGGAAAAAGAAAAAAGCTAGAAGAGAGAGAAGGAAAGTGAGGAAAAAGAAAAAAGATAGAAGAGAGAGAAGGAAAGTGAATAAAGAAGATTAAGGAAGAAAGAGGAAAGAGAGATATAAACAAGAGGAGAGAGAAAGAGTGGGATAGATGAGAGGAGAGAGAAAAAGATAGATGAGGGGAAGAGAGAGAAAGAGCTAAAAGAGAGGAGAGAGAGAGATGAGAGGAGAGAGAATGAGAGATGAGAGGAGAGGGAAGAGAGGAGAGGAGAGAAGAGAGAAAGAGAGATGAGAGGAGAGAGAAAAAGAGAGATGAGAGGAGAGAGTAAGAGAGAGATGAGAGGAGAGAGAAAGAGAGTGATGCGAGGAGAGAGCAAGAGAGATGAGAGGAGGAGAGAGAAAGTTACCTTCACCAAAGGGTACTTGAATTTTTCTTCTCTGTCCTCTCTCTCTCCAAGTCGTGCCCACAATATCAATATGAAAAATCCCAAATTTTAATGATGAGATTGAAAAATCAAGGGTCCTCTGACAATTGTGTTTAGCATGTACTTAGAGAATTGGGTCCAAACATGGGTGTACGCCTAAAAACTACCTAAATTAATGATAATTACAATTTATTTGAATTAAAAGAAATTTTAAAAATGGGTGCAAAAGGATTGTTTTGCGCCTTGCCCAATAATACATGAAATTCTAAAACAGTCACTGTTGCTGCCCTAGAACTTGTGTGATCTTCCATAGATGATTCGAGGTTTCTCCGACGTCTGTTAGGTCGAAAGATGATTGCTTTCTTGTCGGGCTTAGCATGGCGATCGACTTGATACCAACTTCGAGCCATGGATCGCATTTTTGGACCACGATCATGCGACTCGAAATTTGCATAGATCATGAAAACTTCTTATTGATAGGGTGCTTGTTTCATGATTTTTTTTCTTTGATTTCTTCGATGAATTGCACTAAGCATGCCGTCATGATCATGTTGCAATGAACGCAGCTCGATTTTTTGTCCAGATGAAGATTTTGTCGTCTTGGGTTTTTAACCGAAACTTGAAAATCTGGCAGTCGAAATTCGTAGTAACTTTGATGCCTTCATGTGTGTGATGTTTGGACCAGTGCCTCAGACCTTATGTACAAAATGCAATTGGTTTCAGGTCGATCAAGTATGCAAGCACCATGATATGGTCGCTCGAGAGAGGCATGCTGCTACTGAATTTTCTGTAAGTATCTTCACAAATTTCCAAATTCTCTCTAGTTTTTCTCCTTGCTTGAGTATCGTCACCGGGTGTGCCACATATCAAAATGCTCGTCTTGACAAGACGAACACGCTCTCCAAATTTAAGCACGATCTGACTCAAGATGAGTGAGATATGGGTCTTCAAAGTTGCTAATCGAGACTGTAAACTTTGTAACCATTAATGGTGATTTGGTGCAGCGAGGGCGCACGATAGTGTGCGGCCTACCCCTTTTTGGTCTTTTACCCATAACTTTGTCCTAGAGCACCCGATGAAGCCGAAACTTGACCCAAAGGGGTCTTCGACCAAGCCGGATCCAATGAAAGTGGTCCCACAACTATTTGATGTGCCAAAAATAGAATTCTATTTACGGGGTCTATTTCGGGGTGCTAGAGGCTGATTTTTTTGAAATTATTTATTTGTCAGTGCTGCCTTAGACATGTCAGATTGCGACATAACTTGAAATGTGGCATTTTGGATGCTTAGAAATATTTTGACCAATTTTGGAGTAATTTTGAGACTGTAAAAAATTTCACTGTATGTCGCGGCTCTATTGATTAGCTTCTCTTTTTATTCCGCATCGGAGACTCAAGGTGCTGAAAAATGTGTTCAAACAAGTTGCCCCGTACAAATATTGTGCTTCGAGAGAAGCGAGAAGGAAAACATTTAGGAAATTTCCTTTGGCTTTATTCCTTTTTCCTTCTTAGCCACAGGACCACGTGAATGCCGAGGAGATCCATGCAATGCTGTAACTAGGATGCTCAGACGTTTGGATGTAATGTACAGGTCCATCCATGAAGACTTAAGGGGGAGAAGATATTTTTTTGAGGGATCTTATCAAAGTCCTCACTCTCAGACTATTTGTGATTCTGATAGCTGAGGATTTTTTACGGACCTTGTTGGTCAGAATCAAGCCCATCTGGTAGTCGAGTGTCATGCTGAAGGGAATTTTCCCCACGTAGTCTAGATTTTTGTATCCTCTGGTGATATTCCATGTTTCGAGGATTTTGTTTTGTTATTTGTTTTGGATGGTCTGTTGGAGGGCCTTTGGTTGGCGTCCGTCTGCATTGTGCACCAGAATGTTTTGGCGGGTAGGGTACCTCAGTTTATCGAGGTGACCTACTTTGGGTATAACCCCTACCCACTGCTAGCAGTTTCAACAAGCAGGATACCTCTCTTCTTTGTTTGAGGCGTCCTCTGAGGGCTTAATCACGTTGTTTTATAACAAGTCCAAGGTCTGACTGACTTGGCTTTCTTAGGGCATCTTCACCATCTTGAAATGCGTTAGTGACCTTGTGAGAATAGTGCTCTTCTTCATGAGACATGTCTTGCCTTCTTGATGAGTCTTTTATCTTTCGAGTCCTTTTTGCGATTGGACTCAGGTTAAAATTTTTCCTTAAAGGTCATATTTTTTGGGGTCCAGGTATTGTGATACTAAGGATTTTTCTCTTTGAATGTGGCCTGAAGCTGCCTATAGAGGCGAGTGCTGCATCAACCTGTTTATTGGTCCAACAATCTTTTGTAGATTTTCACTTGGATTTAGGAAGCGATACCGTCGAGATGATTTTACTCATTTTTACTCAAGGCGTTCCCTTGTGAATGAGTGTTTAAGGTCATGCCTCTGGGACCTGTGTGAAGCCTTTTAATGTCGTGCGATCAGGACATGCACTATGGTTTAAGGTCATACATATGGACCATGGTGGTGATGGATGACAGTCTGTTGAGGACATTGAGTGAGTATGGTGGTGGTTTGACTCACTTTGGGGAGATGGAACGAGGCTACCTATGAAAGATGGACGATATATGAATGATGTGGGAAAAGTGGTCACCCACTAGCTGATGGCGACAATGGATGGTAGGATGGCTCGCCATTTTGTGAGCACAGGTGAGACTCACTGGGGAATGATGAATGGTAATGAAGGGATTCACTGGGGAATTATGAAGGTGGGGTGCGCACATGGACGAGTCAGTTAGGGATGACGTGTGTGAAAATTCATGTAAAGGGTATGTGCACGTGTGTTGAGGCATGTTTAAGGTCTTGTCTCCTGGACCTGTGCAGAGCAGTTTATTGTCATGCGGCCAGGACGTGGACTATAGTTTAAGGTCATATAGCTTGGATTGTGGCTATGCAATTTAAAGTCATGCAGCTTGGACCATGCAGTTTAAGGTCGTGCAACTAGACCTCCGCTACAGTTTAAGGTCGTATAGTTTGGACTGTGGTTGTTCAGTTTAGGGTCATGCAACGTGGACCATGCAGTTTAAGGTCGAATAACTAGACCTCAGCTACAGTTTAAGGTCATATAGTTTGGACCATGGTTGTACAATTTAGGGTCATGCAGTGTGAACCATGCAGTTTAAGGTCGTGCAACTAGACCTCAACTACAGTTTAAGGTCATATAGTTTGGACCTTGGCTGTGCAGTTTAGGGTCATGCATCTAGGACCATGCAGTTTGAGGTCGTAAAACTAGACCTCCGCTACAGTTTAAGTTCATATAGTTTGGACCAAGGATGTGTAGTTTAGGGTCTTGCAACTAGGACCATAGAGTTTAAGGTCGTGCACCTAGACCTTCGCTACAGTGTAAGGTCATATAGTTTGGACCGTGCCTGTGCAGTTTAAATCATGCAGCTAGGACCATGGCGTGGGTCGCTATATAGATAGAGCTTTATGGGGAACAGATCTATGGATGGTGATTTGACTCCCTGGGGTAAAGTAGCGTAGGTAATACTCAAGCAGAGAGCTTTAGATGGAGATGGTGGCCCTAGAAGAAGTGGCTAATAGAAGCAAACTTTGCTGGGGTTGGGATGTGAGTGCGACTTTCACGGGGTAAAAAGTGAGACTCCATGGAGAATAGGCTTTATAAAAGGTAACCTGACTCCTCTGGGGATAAGATAGAAAAGTTATAAGGACTTGGTATGAAACCATGGGGATAATGGGCTACAGTACGGGTGTGACTCCTACTAGGGATGAGGGACAGTGGCCGGCTCCTGACTCCATTGGGGATGACAGGTCATGGCCTGGGCGTAATGGCATGAGTGTAACTTCACTAGGGATGGTGATAAGACACACACAACGCTGATGAGGTTCTAGCACATGTGGCACTAGAACATGCACAACGCTAGCATGAGAAGCGTAACACACATGATGGTGGACTTTGAATGGTTGTACACATGTGGCGCTTAGCACGGGCGGAGGTAACACACGCGATGCTAATGTGCACATTGGCAACGCACACAACAGTAGACTTGAGAACATAGCTGGTGCTGAGCACAGCCCGTGCTGGGCTTTGAAGAATATAGCCGATGCTTGGTTTTTGAGAACACATCCAACGCTAGGTCATTTTAGAATATTGCTGGCGTTGGGCCATATAGAACACATCCCGCACTAGGTCATTGAGAACACAGAAGGCATTGGGTAATTGATAACATAGCCTACGCAGGGTACAAGTTAGTGTTTAGGTCTTAGGCCTGAGCGCCACTCGGTCTTGGTCTCTATTTCCTCAGTTTTCATGGGCGACCGTAAACTTCCATTTGGGCCTCCAGTTTGAGCCCGACCCTTTCTTGGTCTTTGTTGCTTGAGTTTTTAAAGGTGGTGGTAAACTTCCTTTCGGGCCTCGGGTTTGAGCCTGACCCGGTCCGGCCCATCGTCAATTGGCCATCAAGGACCTGACTGGCATTCTTGGTTTGTAGGGGGCACTTCAGGGAAGCTTTGCCTATATGAGGGGGTAAACCCCATTTTTACTGTTTATCGAAGGCAAAACGGCTAAGACATATTGTTTTAATAGTGAGAGAGAACTTCTGGAAAGCATTCCGACAAGCACGCAGAGCACCTAAGTGGAGTTTGTAGGAGTTTGCCTGCATGCAGGACAAGGTTCTGGCTGAGAAAAGAGAGAACCGAAGGGAACACAGGTGCATTTGTGAGATTGCTAGAGTTTGCAGACAAGGGTAACAGGGGGTTCACTAGGGAGCTTCAAAGATTCTTGCAGTAGTTTTGTCGTACCAGGGAAATGGAGGAAGTTGCAGCAGAGTGCTTTCTTGGGAGTTTTTCACTGGTTTCTAGTAGTTTTCTAGTGGTGTGCAGGAAGGGGAAGGCATTGCAGTGAGTTTTCAATGGGAGAGACGAGTTTTAGGTGGGAAACCGAGAGGTCACGGAGTGAACGGTCACTCGCAGTGAACAATCACTGAGAGATGAATGGTTGTCAGTCTACACGTGCGAGGACATGTGTCGGTCACGTCGCAGCCGGCAGTTGTCAGACGGTGCACCAGGGCTCGAGGTGACATGAGTAGAATTTGTAGCACGTGCAAGAGATTTGAACATGAGCAGTGATAGTCCACTGAAAGCACAGTCAACGCTAGGCGTTAGCGAACACAACTGGCGCTAGACATTAGCGAACATAGCCGGCGCTAAGCATTGGTGAACACAACCGGCGCTAGGCATTGGCAAACACAGTCGGTGCTAGGCATTGGTGAACAAAGCCAATGCTAGGCATTGGCGAACACAGCCGGCGCTAGGCATTGGCGAACACAGCCGACACTAGGCATTAGTGAAGACAATCGGCACTAGGCATTAGCAAACACGGATGGTGTTGGTACTCTGAGAACGCTGCTGGCGGTGGGTTTTGGCAAACACAGTTGGCACTAGCCTGCACGTTAATGATTCGTGCACAGCAGTGAGTCCTTAAACTTTTAATGATGGCCGGGCCTTCTCACAGAATCCCTAACATGAAAAACCTTCCAAGGGAAGGAGAGGTCAGCACTAGTGAATTTACTAATGAAAGTCTAGTGAGGTGCGAGCCCATTTGTCTCATTGATGCACTATGGAAGCTAGAGTGGCCTGTCAGTGTTACTTTTATTACTGACCAAGTTCGCTTTGAAGTCCAGAAGGACAATGACAGTAACGTCAGTATTAAAGAAGGGGTGGTGCTCCTTCATTGCATGCTATCGTAGGAATATAGCTTCTGGGGCCAATTTTCCCACATTGGGGAAGAGAATGGTGAAGAACAAGGGGCTGATGTGGTCTTCTGTCGGCCGTCGTGGGCAAGGGGAGCACCAATATTTAAAAGGGTACTCTTCCTGGACCATCCAGATGCTAGGGTCACACAGAAGCATTCTGGAGCGTGCTTCTCTGTGAGCAGCAGTTTAGTGCTCAACCAGCTGTTATGATAGTTACTACTGGAGACATGGAGTCATGTTAGCAACACATGGCTCCTTGGGCATGGGGAGGCAGGAATCTCCTTATTGGATCTTCACTTCGTTGGCGGCCTTCCACTGATCGGGGCAATGTATTATGAGTTCCTCGGAACTCAGTCATCTTTGGTAGTGCTTGACTGGGTTGAGAGGAACTACATGCCAGTCTTCATAATTTTCTTGAGATATACCAGTTGCGTCATTCCAAGTCTAGCAACAGTCAGGTAACCTTCACCAATGAGTGAAATTATTTTGCGGGGATTACCTTAAGGATGGTCAAGGTACTTTAAGAAAGAAGGGAAAGGAAGTTGTAAAGGGGACACCTCCCATCTATCAATCTGAGACCAGTGATGACTCCATCTTCTTGGCCACTTACATGGCCCTATTCTTATGCAAATTCATTATTCCTGGAGGGGTAGATGACATCCGACCAGGCACACTCTATGTAGCTTGTGCTATGGCGAGGGGACGCCAGTACGCTCTCTCTCAACTAGTCCTATGCAACATCTACCACGAACTGGGACCATATCCAGGGAGAAAGCCTACAAAGGCAAATAGGGGGGAAATGCCATTGTTAGGGGAGAATCCTTTCCTGTGGATTTTAAGACTTCATTCCCCATCCATTACATGTATGAGTGGCTAGGGGCCTATTTCCTTTCCACTTATGTCAGGTGTCAGAGCTCGAGCGAGAAAATATGCCCCTTCTTGATAGGAATTGCTGGTCAAAAGGCTATCTTTCATAGCCCAGGGGAGGCTCGGAACTTGTTTAGGAATGACTCCTCAAATATGAGGCTGGTCCCATTTCCAGTTGGGAGTTTTATTGACCGTGCCTTTGTTGATGAATTACGTAAAGAGTTGAACGTCGCTCCCATGACTATCAGAGAGCTCATGTTCATCTTGAGTGTTAGAGGGGGGGTTTTGCCCTATTGGACCCCGCACAGTGCCAGACTAGAAATGTACTACCCTCATCGCTTGGCCCATCAGCATGGGCTTGATTAGAGCTACCCCTTCTCTATGTTTTTTGAAAAGCACCGTGGTAGAGTATACACCGGGAAGAAGGAAGAGCTTGGGACTCTTCGAGAATCCTGACTGCTAGAGAATATATGGACCACATGGTCCACCTATTTGGAGGTGACAGAGATTAGCAAGTATGTGATACCGCACTTTGGCAAAAGGGTCCGGGTAACCGAGGCCTAAGCACACTGGTGGAGGATTACCAGCTCGGGATACTAAGAGGATGATCACCCCTTGAAAGGGGAAAACTGCAATTGGCGTCAAGAGATTAGACAAAGGAGGATTTTCAACCCTCTCGCTCTTGGCGAGATCTTTGACTTGGGCTATCCCTGGTATTGGCAAGCTCTTGAAATTCCTCGAGAGATAGCAGTTGTTGACACTTCATCGTAATTTCTTTACATGAAGAGAAAGACTGGGAGCATCTTTGATAAACGCAGCTCTGTTTTCGAATGGAGGGAGGGCCGAAAGGTCCCAGGTCATGAGGGACGTCCAATCCAGGACTTGAATGCGTTGATCGGGAGCAGCCCCCACAGTGCTCTTGTTTTAGACTCTTCACAAGTGAGGAGCCTTAAGGTTGCTGCTTCTCCTCTAGTAGGAAGGAAGAAAAGGAAATGCTCTACCCCTACCAGCACTCGTGCACTAGCTCAGGTTGTTAGACCTGCTCAAAGACGTAGGGGTGCCAAACTTCCCATCATTTTGGAGTCAGGAAGTAGCTCTTCCTTCTCTTGTTCGTTAGCTGCTCCCTCAGTGTCACCTTCTGCCCTTTCTTGATCATCTTCTGCCTCTTCTTCAGAGACCGAGGTGGATGAATCTGGCCCCTTTGAGCCTATTATCAGCACTTCTGATGGAGAGGTTACTCCGGAGCTTGGGGTGGTACCTCTAAGTCCAAGGGTGGTTCTTGAACCTGATCCAGTTCCAATGGAGATCGATGGGGTTGAAGGCCCTGCAATTATTGCTCAAAGGGAGGAACAGGGAGTTGTTGCCCCAACTGAGAAAGGAGCTGCGATCATGGATAATGAGGGCCCATGCATCTTTCTTGAGAAGGGGCCTATGGTAAGTGAGGCTCTTAAGCATCAAGAGGCTGCTGCCCCAGAGTGCACAGGTCAGGAAGATGAAGTGGTTGAGCCTTTTGTGGCCTAAGTTTCAGCTGTAGAGGATGCAGGCCAGGTGGAAGAGACCATGGCTTAGCCTGAAGTGGTCACCTTAAAAGATGAAGGCAAAAGAGGAAAGGTGGCCTCTAAACCTATCGAAGCTGAAGTAACAGTTTAGGACAGTGAGGAACAAGGAAGAGATGTTGGCCTTGAACTTGTTGAGGCCATGGCAGAGAGTGAGAGACAAGGGGAGGAGATTGCTTTGGTGCACACTGAGACTGATGTGCTGGCTTCAACAAGTGAAGACTAAGGTGAGGAGGCTGAGGAGACCAGACAGGTTGAGGCCGGGGTTGCGTTTGAATCTGAGATGCCCGAGGCTTTGGGTTTCACAATTGCCTCAAAAGAGCCAATGACTCACCTGGCTATCTTCGAGCCCAGCCCTGAAAGCTGAAGTTCCTTCAATGGTGGTGGACCTGGTAGAACCACCGAGACTTATCTTTAGTGGGGTTTCTAACATAATTGCAGACATGCTTCGTGCGGGTCTCCAAGCTTTAAGGGAGCTACCTTTCACTGAGCTGGGAGAGACAGTGGCCAAACTCAGGGAATTTATCGCTACGATCACTTTTTTTGGGAATGCACCAGAAGTCCTCTATCATTTTGGTGCTACTTTAGATGAATTGGAAAGCTGGAGACTGGAGCGGTTGCATCATGAGGCAGAGAGTAGGAAGATAGCGTCCTTGGAAGTGTCGATCTCACGTTATCATGAGGAAATATATTCTTGCACAGAGTAGAAGGCCATTATGGTTGCCCGTCAACTTGATCTCAAGATGGAGGGGAGAACTTGCGTTAATAGGATGATAGGCATAAGGGTGGATTTGCGAAAGATGAATGATGAATGATGAATGTATCGATCTTGAGAGGGAAATGATTTAGAGAAAGGCCTTGGATGCCTCCTTGACTGAGGATCTATCAAAGCTCAATCGCACCATCAAGTCAGAAACTGTCTCCGTGGAACAGGAGGCTCAAATGGTGGTTGAACTGAAAGAGCGTATTCAGCATGTCGAGGCTTCTTTTGTAGCATCCAAGGCTGTGATCAAGAAGATCATCGATCATTTTTTAGAGCATCTTTCCTTTGCCAGCACTTGAAGTTTTTTTTAAATTTATGAATGAAATGCCTCCTTTGTTTTTACTTCTGGCTAATTTTGCTAGATGAATTCATTCTTCTTTTACTCTGATGCGCCTCATTTTCTTCTTTTGGGCTTGACCGCCTCTCAAAATGTTCATTATCTTAAGGGGACAAGATTGAATACCCTATTCCTTGTTTCGTCATGCAACAAGCAGCTGTGGCTTCAATGACCTCAAATGGGGGAGTAATTGCTTTTTCTCCCATTAACGTTTGGGCAAGGGCTCATAATTGATTTTTCTGATTATCGGATGATCCTTCTCACTATAAATAGTCCAATCAGGAGGGGCTTTGGACTCAATTCGTGGTGCATTTACTTCAAGCTCGTCATAGTTCTAGGTCTTAGGCACGAACTCCTTTTTATGTTTTGAAGCGATACACATAACCTCCAGCTGGCTCTAGAGACTGCGAACTTCACTTCTTAACTCTACCAGGAGATCCTGTTCCTGAGGTTGAGAAGAATATCCTTTCTCAAACTTCTCTCCTCCCACAGAATCAGGGAAGCGCAAAACTTGTAGCTGACCATTGCTCTGAACTGACCCTACTGTGGGGCGAGCATCCTCCATGCTTATGGAAACCGGGGTTTGAAAAATATTCCATGGTGGCTGGCGTGCCATTTCTGCTTTTAAGAGTGCAATAGGGACATGCAAGACTTTTTGATGGTCTGGCATGTAGGTGACCTTTAGCGCCGGTAATTCTATCCCCATGACTTCCTAAATTTTAGGAGTGACCTTTGGTTCATCTTCTTGCAAAGGTGTCTCGGGACTGCAAGTAGATGGGGAAGCTTTATCTTTAGGTGAAGATGGAGCTTCTTCAAGGGTAGTGAATGACATGCTAGAATGAAGGGGAGTCAGAGGGATAATTTTTCCTTGTCTTTCCTCTTCTTTGAACATGTCCACTAGTGTTCGCCCGATGTCCCCAATGTCTTCATGAGACGAAGATTCTATCTTCCTCAAAGAACTTGTAATCACCATCATTTGGCTTTTGAGATAACACTGAATTTATGAAGTAATACTTGGCATCAGCATAGTGAGCTTCGGCTACAGTAAACAGTCTTTTATCAGCATAGATTGTATGTTGTCTCCCATCTCGACTATACTTGAAGCACTGGTGCAATGTGGACGGAACCACCCCCTAGTCATGGAGCCAAGTGGCCAAGAAGGATGTTGTAGGAGTTGTCAGTGTCCATTACATGAAATTGAGTGTAGTCGTTTAATTCACCAATCTTGAGATGTTGACGGACGATATCTAGGACTCCCAAACCGACATAGATGCTATGGTGGCCCATAGCCTCAAAAACAAGGTCCCAGGCATGCAAGAGACACTGCTCTACTAGATGTCATGCCCTTCGTACATTGACCAAGTACCCTTCGCTCCAAATTATCAAAAGGGCAAGCTTCCCCTATTCAACGGTATTACGTCTCCGCGCCAGCATACAACTCACTTCCACGCTGCTTGTCGAGAGACGGCAATTGACGAACGACTCCTCCTCCTCCAGTTCGTCGAGACTCTTGAAGGGCCTACCTTTCAGTGGTATGCTCGGCTGCCTCCGAACTAGGTAAACACGTGGCAAGAAATGGAGCAGTTGTTTTACCAACGCTTCTATGAAGTCCAAAGGAACATCAAGACCATCGAACTCCTCACCCTGATGCAAGAGCTTGTTGAGCCGGTTGACAAGTTCATCACCCGATGGAGAGAGTTAGCAACCTTCCACGCCACTCCCATTATTGAGAAGGAAGCGGTTCAGACCTGCACACGAAACATGCTTCCTAAAATCACCTTGCATGTCCAAGCATCCAATCCACCCTCCATGTTAGACCTCATCTCTAAGGCAGTTTCTTATTGAGGAGTTGTTCAAGCACCATGACAGCCCTCGTCAGCAACCCTCCGATCCAAACTCTCGCTCCAACAGTCGGGGCAACCAAAAAGCAATGATCAGTGCGATAGTCACCATGACTGACACAAAGAGCAAGGCTCCTCAGACTCTGAACCTCTCCAAGGCACAGACGCCTCAAGCTGGAGGCAAGCAGCATTCCTACAACAACGTCCCGCCCCCAAAAAATACTAAGCGAAACAACTTCTGGATCCAACACCGGAATGAAGTTTACCCCTTCGACAAAGAGTGGACGCCTGCTTCGACTGCTTCTAAAACAGAACATAATCAGGCTGCCGGAGGCCAACATCTCAGAGTCAGCTGGGCAGGGGACCAATGAGACGTACTGCACTTATCACAGGAAAGTAAGCCACCGTACTCACTCTTGCTATAAGCTCAATGACACTATCGAAGCCCTTATCAACAAGGGTCAGATAAAGCTCAAAGAGTTGAAGAAAGCGTTCGGGGCAACTAAGGCTTCTCACATAGTCATGATCTAAGAGGGTGACGAGGCGCCTGCTATTCTCCATGCATTTTTCTCCATTATGCTTGAAGGACTCATCTCTCCCAAGCCAACAAGGCAACCCAAGTTCTTGCCGTTAAGGACCAAGAACCTCTGGTGTGCGTATCATCAAATACGAGGGCATGACGTCAGTGAGTACACCGGATTCGATAATCTTCTAGCAGAGAAGATGCAGTAAGGTCAGGAAGTTCAAGGCAACCCAAAAGGATGCCCTCAAGTCCCTCTTCCGCCTAAGTAAGAAGACCTCCTGGCATCAACCCAGGGAAACACGGGACTAGACCCTCTTCGAGGCGATGCGCCAATAGGGCCTCGTCACTCCCAAACCTGCCCGGCAGCCTAAGCAGCTTGCCCAAGGTACGAAAAAACTTCGGTGCCCTTATCACCAAGTATGGGGCCACAAACTCAACAAGTGCTCTGGGTTCGAAGCTATAGTCGCATAGAAAGTCTAGCAAGGCCACATTGTTTGCGCGGTTCTCTCAGAATGCATCCAGGTCGTTGCACCAATTCAAGAGGAAGTCATTGGACTCTTCAGAGCCCTCGATCTCTCAGACTTAGGAAGTCTACCATGGGAGAAATAGGCTCAAGTCCTTGAAGGGTGAAGCGGTCCATCAAGCTAGGACTACTCACCAACCAGAGAGGGTGGTCCGAACACCCCCTCAGGGATCCAAAAGGAGACGACAAGCACCTAGGTCAGCCCACCTAAGGGACCCCATCCCTCGACCACCAGTTGAGGACGAATTCCTCAGGCCCCGTCCTCCACTCCCGAGCTTGTAAGACGTCATCCGAGTTGAAGCTCGCCTTACCCTTTCGTCCAATCAGGTGGACATCCCTCAGCCACCAGTAGCTCGGGAGATGCTAAAGTCACCCTGGTCAAAGCTGAGGCAAGACATAAAAATACCCCCGCACACTTCCAATTCTGGGGACGATGTAAAACTCTTCTGGAAACGTTCTAACTCTTCTTCTCCTCCTTCCTCTATTTTCCCCACAGGTATAGCTCGACGGTGCCAAGACTTTGACACTCTAAACAGAGAGTTCGGAGGCACCAGCCTCACTTGGCCACAGCAAGAGCACCTCAAAGAGATGATGGCCCAGGCGGCTAGATTCTCGACAGTTGCGGACACCTGTCCTTCCGAGAAAAAACCGTGTCATTCTCAGGCTCCCGCTCCCACAAAGCCTGCCACAGAATCCAAGTGCATGAAGCACCTAGCTCGGGGTAAGCACCAAGTGATCCCAGCCACGAGATTATGAACTCCTCCTTCGAAGCTGACCCTTATGTTACCTCTACCAGCCAGAGACCGAACTTCTCCCAAACTCAACCCCTCTTAGAAGCCAAGATGTCAGGATCATGGGTTTCAGTACTTGAAGTCAAAGAAAAACCTTGTGAGTCCCCTAACGAGGAACTTTAGGAAGCTCCATAAGAGTGCGAAGAAGGAGGTCAGACCATGGCTGACGAGCTCAAAGAGATCAACCTGAGGGATGAGGCTGACCTGAGGCCAACTTTCATCTCAGAAAAGATGTCCCTAGAGGAGAAAGAAAATTACATTTCCCTCCTCCGAGAAAATCAAGACGTCTTTGCCTGACATTATCATGAGATGCCCGATCTAGACCCGTAAATTGCTTTCCATCGACTCGGTATTGATCCAACCATCCAACGCATGACGCATAAATCAAGAAGGCTTAGACCTGACCTCGAGATGCAGATCGACACTGAGGTGAACAAGCTCTGGCAAGCTGGATTCATACGCAAAGTCAAATACCCAAGATGGCTGGCAAATGTTGTCCCAGTCAAGAAGAAAAATGGTAAAATCAGGGTTTGCATTGACTTTCGTGATTTGAACACTGCTTGCCCCAACGATGAATTCCCCCTGCCATTCACCGAGATGCTTGTCGACTCCACTGCTCATTGCCAGATCTTCTCTGTTATGGATGGATATTCTGGTTACAATCAAATCAGGATGGCACGGGAAGATGTGGAGGCCACTGTGCTCCTCACCCCAAAAGGTGTCTTTTGCTACACTGTTATGGCTTTTGGGTTAAAAAATGTTGGTGCCACATACCAACGAGCCATGACGACCATCTTCAAGGATATGATCCACAAGGGGGTCGAGTGCTATGTGGATGACTTCGTGGTCAAGCCTAAAACAAAGGATACTCACATACAAGAACTTAAAAAGTTCTTTGAATGGCTGCGACGTCACCAAGTCAAGATGAACCCTCCAATGTTGTCAAGACGTTTGGCTAAGTGGGCATTATTATCGATGGAGTACGACATCACGTATGTACCACAGAAGGTAGTCAAAGGTCAAGCCTTAGCAGACTTCCTCGTGGATCACCCAGTTCCTTTGGAATCTCCCTTGTCAAGTGATCTCCCGAATGAAGAAGTTTTCTGTAAGGCACTAACTCGTCCTAGGGAGATGTACTTTGACAGAGCATTCCAGTCAGATAGAGGGGGTGCTGCAGTTGTGTTCCAAACTCCCAATGGTGGAATGATTCCTCTATCCTTCTCACTTGCAGAGGCGATTTCTCATAATGAAGCTGAATATCAAGCCCTCATAATCAGATTGGAGATCGCCCAGGAGCTAGATTTGGAACAGCTAAACATCTTCGATGACTCTGAGCTGGTCATCCAGTAGTTTAAGGGGATTTTTAACTTAAGGAAGGACACTCTTGGTTAGGTGCATCGATCTCGCCCTTCGAATCTAGGTGATCTAGGGCACGTGTCTCGGGTTTGTGATGAACCTGAGATTTGAGATCACTCTCTCAGAACCTTGCTCGAGGGCAAGGGCAGGTATACAAACCAATGAGAGAGAAATTTTACGTGAGTTCGGGACTTACTCAGGCTGGCTCACATGGGTGCCTTCTTAAATCACGAAGAAAGCCCCCTTGCTGCTTGAGCTGGTTCGGAATCACCTCCCTTGACCTGTAATCCTCTTGTTTTTGTACACAACACTTTTATGGTAATTTGTAAGACAAGCGAGTCGAAGGGACTCTCCCTTGTCTTAGGGCAATGAATGTTTAAGAGAAGGGGAAATCTGAACATCAATATGCATTGCGATGGGCAATGTAAGGAGACGGCGCATCCCTTGTGGACGACGCTGGCTCTTGACGAGGCACACGACGATAGTTTCTCCTAGGTCGCAAGGCGATAAGTCCGAGACGTAGGGAGAATGGGGACAAGCACTGGCACATGGAGGAGGCTCGCAGACGGTGATAGGTGTTGCCACAACCCCTAGCGGGCGACGATACATATCATCGTTTACACTTGACACATGACAGGGGGAGACCCCTGCATGTGGCAACAAACCTTGCAGTCTGGGTTGTTCACCGAGACGTCAAAGCTATGTCTGTGCGTGACGATGGGCAGCGACATCTACATACCTCACTTGAAGTATGAAATAGACGAGTAGAAGGGGAAAGAGAGTTGCGCATGGAGCTGCCATCGCCATGTGTGCCATGCAAAACTAAGGGAGAGGCATGCCGTGCATGACTCCTACTAGGAACTCAGACGAAGAAGAAGGAGAAGAGAGGGGAGAAGAGAGAGAAGAAGAAAAAAAACAAAAGAGAGAGAAAGTCTACCACAAACCTAGGGGAACCGGTTAAAAGTTTCTCTCACCTCACTCTCTCTCTCAAGTGTGACCCAACAATGGTAAGAAAGAGAACCTTGTATTAAAACTCTCCCTTGTGTGTGTATGACTCTGTCTCTTGTTTTTCTCATACAATTATGGTATGTATATATAGAAGTGTGCCCCAAACATGGGTGGATGATCAATAGTAACCGTAATTACTAAAAATTAAATTGAATTAAAAGAAATTAGAAAATAAGGTGCAAAAGGATAGATTTGCCCCTTCTTAACAAGTTGTTGAGGCCTCCCATGCCGTAACCATTCAAGAGGAAGACAAAATGCCTGATATCCTCCATGATTTCTTCATTATAATGCTTAAGGAAGGCATAGTTACACCGAAGCAGGCAAGGAAACCCCGTCGCCTTGCTAGGGGGACTGAAGAATGTTAGTGCCCATTCCATCAAATAAGAGGTCATTATTTGTCAGAATGCACAACTTTCCTTGATATATTTGTAGAGAAGATGTGAGAGTGTCAAGAATTTTACAATCTCCTCATAACTGATCCCCAAATCACTTCTCCATCGAGGCAAGAAGATCTCACAAATCAGGACCTTCCTATCAATGACTCAGACTTAGCGGAACCCTCGGATTCCTAGCCATGGATAACTTACCATGGCCAAAGCAGATTCAAGTCCTTATGACGAGAAGAGGTTTGCCAAGCTAGAGTGGTTTGCCACCCCAGTTAGACGAATCAGACATCACGTCGGAAAACCAGAAAGAGACGGGCACCAAGGGCTGCTGATCGAAGAAACAAGAACCGCTCAACCCATAGTCGAGCAGGAATTTCTCAGGCCCCTTCCCCCATTGCCAACGTTGCTGGACTTCATAACTGGCACAATCCTTTTTCCTTCTTCATCCTGTCAAGAGGATGCTCCCATCTCATCTCACACTGTGTACCCATCTAATGAGGGTGACGACGTTAAACGCACTCCCCAACGGTCTAAGCAAGGGAAAGATCTAAAAGATCTCTTGCACCTATCCAACTCTAGCGATGATGTGAAAAACTACCCAGATCATTCTGATGAGGCGAACGACCTTAAAAGTCCCCCACGTTCTAGCCCTACTCCTCCTTCTTCTCCTGCTTCTCATTCTTCCTTGTCTATGTCTCATGTTGGTACAACCTTGATATGTCTGACTTTGATTCTCTCGATAGAGAACTTGAGGGATCAAACATAACAAAGACACAACGCAAAAAATTGAGGAAGACACTGACAGAGGCAGCAGGACTCTTAACAATTGCTGATGCCCTGGCAACAAAAACTAAGGCAGAGCCACCTTCTTCAAAGAAGTGCAAGAAGTCGAAGCCAAAGAAACCCCAGTGGCCCCCTGAGCCTAACTTCAAGCAGAGATTGAGAGAGTCGAGAGGGCAAAGCTTCTATTCTCGGGTAGCTTGCAACATGGTGCAAATTTTAGAAGCAATACGCACCACGGGGCAGATAAATCTCATATCAGCGAGGATGTTGCAGCCTCCACCACAGAAGTGGATCACCTTGAACTTCCCTACTCCACCACTCCCCTTAATCCAAAGGCTAGTCTGCCTATCCTACAGCTCGCTGAGCTCCTTCCTAGTCCCAATACCTTAAATAATCCTCGTATTTTCCAATTTTATGGGACACCTTCTATCTCATGCACTCATCCCCTTCCAAAACCTCAAACTTCTACCACTCGAACCAAGCACGTCTTGCTATCAAGTCAGCCAGTCGGCCAAAATAATCCCGCTTTACCAAAACCTGTTCCTCATCCCAGTATACCCACCAAATCAGTGGCAGGACCAGGAGCACAAGGCCTTGATCAAGAAAAGGTGAAATATGATGTGATAGGACATCTACAGAAGCTTCCAGCGCTTCTCAATGTCTACGACGTCGTCATGCTCTTAAAGGATTACCGGATGTCTTTGATTGTCTCTCTAACCTAGAAGTGTACGAGACCGAAGTAGAATCTATCGAGGTAAACATGAAAATTCTACTAGGATGTATGCCAATCATCTTTTCAGAAGATGATCTGCAGCTAGGGGAAAAGTTTCCTAATCACTCTCTCTTTGTTACTGGAGATTTAGATGCATGCCCCATCAACCGAATTATGTTAGATGGAGGGTCTCAACCTGATTCCAAGGAGGATCCTTACTCGATTAGGATTGGGGTCCAAAGATCTTACCCCAACCCACGTTACAGTTCAAGGGTTCAAACAATCAGGGGAAAAGCCGGCTGGCATGATACACCTTTGTTTTAAGATCGGTGAGATGAACGATTATGCTCAGTTTCATATAATCGACACCAAAACTGCTTACAATATCCTCCTCGGTCAGCCATGGCTTCATGACCAGGGGGTGGTTCCATCAACGTTGCATTAGTGCTTCAAATATAGCCGAGATGATAAACAACATATGGTTTATGCTGACAAAAGACCATTCCCTGTTGTCGAAATTCACTATGTCAATGTTAAATATTACTTCACAGATCTGGTGTCTCCTCAGAAGCCGAGTGTTGAAGGTCACGAGTCAACAAACAAGACTGTGTCCTTGTCTCATGAAGATGTTGAGGATGTTGGAAGGACATTAGTGAACATGTTCAAGGAAGAAGAAAGGAAGGCCAGAATTTTACCCCTAACTACTCTTCATTCCCAAATTAAGAAACTACCTCTTTGCTTGAAAAGGAGTCTTCACCTTCTGCCCCTAGTTCTGAGCCACCTTGGCCAGAAAATGAACCCGAATTCATTTATGAGATCGAGCAAGCCATGGGGATAGAATTCTCGGCTCCAAAGATCACCTATACGTCAGACCATCAGAAAGTCTTGCATTTCCCATGGCACTCTTGAAAGCCGAAGCAGTGCGACAATCGCCACGAAATGTTTTTCAAAATCCGATTGCTATAAGCATAGAGGATGTTCCTTAGACCATTGTCCAGCCAAAAGTTTTACTTTTCCTCGACCACTTGGGGGAGAAGTTTGGCGAAGGGCAACTTCCTCCCCCTTAAGGGCAAGATCCTCTAGCTGACTTGAGGACAGAAGTCCACAGTCTTCAGAGTTTGTGCCGAAAAACTAAAAGCTATGATGAGCTTGAAGTAAACAAGCCACCAACAGAGGCCGAGGGCCCTCTTAATTGGACTGTCTATAGCAACCAGGCTCACCAAATAATGAGAACAATGAACTAAGAGCCTTTGGCCAATCAGGCATTGAAAGGACAAAAAGCCACGACTCCCTATTTCGAAGCTATCCAAGCCATGGTAGCCCACCATGGGGCTAGACAAGTCCTAGGGTATTAGTCTCTTCGGATAATGAAAGTATCGAGAGGCACTTAGAAGAATCACATGAAGCGCAGCAAAAGCAACGAGAGAATGAAATCATGCAGTAAAGTCAATCAAAAAGAGAAGTGCTTTATTCACCAGTTAAAACTTTTACAAGAACTGAAAAAAGGGGGAATGACATGCTTAAAAATGATCAATCATCTCATTGATCTCTGCGTTGTGCGCTTCAGGAGAAGTCACGGTGCCTTGAACATGTGCCTTCAACTCCGCCACTGTTTGAGTCGCCTCTGTCATCACCACAGTTTTCGACTCAATTGTGCAATCAAGTTCGAACAAATCTGCAACCAATGAAGCCTCCATCGCCTTCCTTTGAGCCATCTCCATCTCGAGGACCGTGAATTCTTCGTTCAGTATTCGCATTGCCTCCCTGACTTCGATCATTCTCTTGAAGCTTCCTTGTGCCTCTCTCTTGATGTCCTGTTGGCACCCAGTTATCAATGCTTTCTTCTCAATACAAGCATCTATCTTCTCGTGACTGCGCAAGATTAACTCTTCCAAGGATGCTACCCTTCTGGTTTCTTCCTCATGATGCAGCACTCCCAATCGCCAGTTCTCCAACTCGTTTAGAGTTGCATCAAAATAGGAAAGCTCTTCTGACGCTGTCCCGATCGTAGAAGTCGCGACGAAGTCCCTCAGCCTGGCAAAACCTTCTCCCAGCTCATAGAAAGGCAACTCCCTCAAGCCTTGAAGGCCTGCGCTAAACCTGCCTTCAATCATGCTAGAAACACCACAAAAAACAGGCCTGGATGGTGCTACTAAGGCCACCATTGCAGAA
This sequence comes from Amborella trichopoda, assembly GCF_054954075.1. NCBI lineage: Eukaryota > Viridiplantae > Streptophyta > Magnoliopsida > Amborellales > Amborellaceae > Amborella > Amborella trichopoda. The sequence continues at coordinate 23,121,859 of NC_142345.1, read as the reverse complement.
GACACCTCGACCTCAAGGATCGAGCTTGTTGAAGTGATAGCCATCTGAGCCACTGGCTCCTCTGAAACAAGATCAAATGCTAGAGCTTCTTGCCCTTCAGGCTCATAGATGGCCATGGCCTCAATCTGCACGGGATCTTCGATGCTAACCTCGTCGTCTCGACTCTCCCTTATGGGGACCTCTACTGCTGTCCCAATAGGCTCTAGAGGAACCTGTTCCCCTTACTCTTCACCCTCTTGAACTATCGACTCATAATCACCAAGTTCAGAAATTTCCTCTTCTCTTTTGCCTTCCTTAGCCGACTCATCTCTGGCAATGGCTTCCTCCATTTCACCCTCACGTTCAACAGCTAGAACCTCGACCACTAAGAGCTCAATCCCGCCCCATCTTCATGACTCGGGACCATGGGAGCAGCAACCTCTTGGTGCTCGGGCACGTCATCAACTTCAGGTTCTTCTCCTCGAGTCATAGCCCCTATCTCTGTCGGGGCACTAAACTCCTCACGCATGGAGGCCACATCGACAGCAGTGCCCCTATCTAGAGCAGTTACTTCAGGGCTTTCATCCTCTTCAGTCTCCACTCGAGCCGCCTCAGACTCAGGAATTGCCCCTGGACTTAAGGGTGTCTCCCTAAGATCCGGAGTCCTCTTCCCATCAGAAGCCACATCAATAGGCTCAGAGCTGTCAGAGTCATCGGCATTAGTTTTTGAAGAAAAAGAAAAAAATTTAACAGAATCAGAAGATGGTTCAAAAAGTAGCAAGGGCGATACTAGAAGAATTCTTAAAAGTTCAGAAGAGGAAGGCCTACCTCCAGTTTCGAACACCACAGGAAGCTTGTCGCTCTTCCACCTCCGAATACACCCACAAGCTGAATACGCCAACAAACAGTCGGGTGCTTTCTTTTCTTTCCCCCTCTTGTAATAGGAGCTGACACCTCAGATCCACCTCCTTGAGAAAGCCCTTCAGCCAATTTTCTATGAGGACCGCTCTCGATTAGGACGTTCAAGTGCTGTAGTGGATGTTTCTCATAACCAAGGACTTGTCTCCCCTCATCCCATTCGAAGATCGAGCTAAGATTGTCGAAGACACTCCCAGTCGTCGTCTTCATTGCAAGGAACTCTGGTGAGTCCTCGTCAGCAACTATTTCAGGCGGAAGCCCCAAAGCCCACCAGTTAGAGGAATAATCCACAGCAAACACCGTGTCGGGAGCTGGAGCATCCGCCAGCCTCCTTTGCTGGGTGTCTTGGTGCCAGATACCGTTCACCCCTTTTCAAGGGTGATCCTTATCCCAATAGCCCTTACTGGTGACCCTCCATCAGTTCACATATGTCCTAGTTGTTCGAACGTTCCTACCAAACTGAGGCAGCACATATTTGTTGGTCTCTGTCATTTCAAGACACATGGACCAAGCAGTTCGTATATGCTCCAGTAGCCAACACTATCGAAAAGTTCCAAATTCTTCTGCCCACCCCTTATACACCTTACTCCAGTGCTTCTTGAATAATATCGAGAAGAGGCAACCTTGGTCGAGCTCATGCTGACAGGCAAAGCAGTGGGGGAAATACCCCTCAGGCCGGGCACTGTGTGGAGTCCGATAAGGTAAAACTCCCCCTCTGATGCTCAGCATGAACATGAGTTCCTTAATCGTTGTTGGGGTACCATCCAATTCCTTCCCCAATTCATCAACGAAATCACGGTCGGTGAACCTCTCGACCAGAAAAGGGACTCTCCTCATGTTCAAAGAATCGTTCCCGAACAGACCTCGAGCCTCCCCTAGGGTATGAAAGATAGCCCTCTAGTTTGCAATCTTCATCAAGAAGGGCCACGATTTATTTCTTGAGCACTGATGCTTGACGTAAGTGTCAGGGAAATAAGCCCCTAGCCACCCGTACACAAAATGCATAGAGAACGAAGTTTTAAAATCTCTAGGAAAAGCTTCTCCTTCTACGATGTCATTCCCTCCCTCTTTACCCTTATAGGATTTTCCACGAGAGATGGCCCTCAAGCCATGATATAGGTTGCATAGGATTGGCTGAGCAAGGGCATACTCATGCCCTCTGGCCATGTCGCATGCCATGTATAGCACCCCTAGATGAATGTCCTCCCCCAAGCTAGGGAACACGTATTTGCACAAGAATAAGGCCAGGTAAGCAGCCAAGAAGACATGGTCATCGCTGGTCTCGAGTTGATAAAGGGAAGGTGTCTCTTTTGCAACTTCCTTCCCATTCCCTTCTGAGTTTGAGGGCACAAACTCGTCATACATAGCTCTGATCATCGGGAGACCTCCAATGAAGTGAAGGTCGAGTAAAGATTCCCGCTTCACCATGACTTAGAAGCCAATTATTACTTACATGGATCCATGTCTCCAGCAATACCTTTACTGTATTTAGCAACAGTCATAATAGCTACCTGAACACTAGATCGTTGCTAATAGCGAAGCACGCTCAAGAGTGCTACCATACGAAGCCAATACCTTGGCAGTCTAGGAAGCATATCCCTTCAGATATTGGTGCTCTCCTTGAATCCGAAGGCCTTTTTTCGACCACCTAAGTAATCCCTTCGCGTGGACCATTCGCTTCCCCAAAGTGGGCAAGTTCTCCTCGAAAACTATGTTCCGATGCATACAATGAAGAAGTGATATCCCTTCTTCAATACAGATGTTGCCATCATTGCCTTTCCACACTTCAAATCATACGGGTCAGTAATAAATGTAATACTAAGGGGCCATTATGGTTCGCACACTGGCTGGGTCAGCCAAATGGGTTCACCCCTTGATAAAACTTCACCCGTAAATTCACGGGCACCGATTTCTCCTTCCCTTGGGAACATCTTCACATTAGGTATATGGTAATAAGAACCAACCATTACAAATGGACATAGCCTTAGCCCGCGGTGGACTATTCATGGCTGGGAAGTTGAGGGTTCCACAGGATCTGAATCCTATTTACTTAGGTCTTATGTCAGGAGGCCCACTCGTAGTGGTGGAGCAGTGACTTAGGGATAACTTTCTGGAACGCTACAAGGCTCTTGGCATCCCTGTATTTTCTTTGTGATTATATCATGGAAACTGGAGCATTCGCTCAAGTGGTATCCCCATATCTGATGGTACGGGCACTAATGATTCTCAGTTCCCTGAGCAAGGCGTTGGGACTACCTTGCCGGTTTTTTTGTGATGAGGCCTTCTTGAAGCATCATAACAAATAAGGCATGAAGGAGATCAGGCGCTTCGTCTTCCTCTTGGACTGTCACTGCGTGGGAAGTTTCTGCTGCCCCGAATGCCTTCTTTAGCTCTTCAAGCTTTATCTGACCTTTCTGGATTAGGGCTTCGATGATGTCTTTTAACGTGTAGCAGTCCTTTGTGTGGTGGTTTATCCTCTGATGATAATCACAATGATTTGCATTGGAATCGAGTCCATCTTGATCAGGGAACTTGGTCTCTGACAGCTCGATCATGTTCTGTTCAGGTAATAATCGAAGTAGTGCAGGGACCCCTTCCTTTTCAAAGGGGTACACTTTATTCTGATGCCTGGTCCAATAATGATCTCGATTAACGTTTGCAGGTGGGGGTACTCAGTTGTACGACTATTGTTGCTTGCCTACTTGAGGCACTTTTTTTGTGTTTACCCCTTTGGAGAGGTCCAAAGTTTGGGAGGGAGCTTTCTTTGGATCACTTACGGTGACGGCCGCACTGATCACTCCTTTTTGTTGGCTGCCCCGGGAATTAGTCCAAGAGCAACCATTACCCTGATTGTTTTCTGAGCTTGCAGACTGTTGTCGTGACCCGCTATGGTGGCATGACAGGCTTTCTAAGCAGACCGACTTAGAGATCAGCTCTGACATGGAGGTCAGATTAGAGGCATCAACAAAACATGTAGAGAAATTTCAGATCACTTGTTTCGCACACAGATTTGAACTGCTTCCTTCTCAAGCATGAGATTGGGATGGTGAACGGCCAAATCTCTCCACCTTGATATGAATTGATCCATAGGATCATCCAGATCCTGGGTGAAAGTGAGAAGCTCGATGGTTTGGACCTCTCTCTCAACCTTATAGAAATGTTGTTGGAATAGTTTATCCATTTGCTCCCACGTATGTATTGAGTTTGGGGGAAGCCGAGCATACCACTGAAAAGCTGGGCCATTAAGAGTTTCAACCAACTGATGGAGAAGGAGTCTCCCATCAGTCGCTATCTCGACATGCCACTTGGAAATGGGCAGTGTGCTTGTGTGGGGAGTTTGTACTATCAAACAGGGGAAACTTCCCTTTCTTGTAGTCCGAGGGAAATGGATCCTGACCGATGTATGAGGAGTACTGCTTTTGGTAAAGCATTGAACCTTGCATACCTGGGATCTGTCTGGTTTTTAAGTTATGGGTTACCATAGTGTCAATGTCTGCCTGTGAGACGGGGTGCAGGACAAAATTTTCCTGTGAGGCAGGAGGGGGAGGCTGCCTTGGAGGTGCATCATCCGAGTGATGCGAGTTGACCTCATGGTTAGTGGAGTGCGTACGGTTTTCATGCAGTCAATCTTTTCCATCACTGCATGCACCATGTCCTCGAATTTATTCATGTGCTCTTCCTGAGAGTCGTCAGGTTCATTCACAACAATTACGCTGATCATTTCTCCAGGAAGGTCAACCTTAGTTGCGTTTGAGGGCTTTCGTGCTTGGCAATTCACGCGTGGCAAATCGGTCAGCAAGGGCAAAGAATGGCCTGATTGGACTTGAGTCTTGTATGCCGAACGTGTGAGGACCGGTTCTTGATGGTCTTGGGACCGTGGCTGCTAAGTAGCTGGGTTATCTTCTATGACACTTACCACAATGTAGGGTTCATGGACTTCTTCTTCAAGCTTTGTCATCTAAAGAGGCTAGAAGGGATTTAGGTGAAGAGGGTCATCAGAGCTGGTTGGCCTGACCGTCTTTGCAGCTTCCCTAGTTAGAATTTGCAGACCCCTATCGCGTTTAGCTTCGAGGTTTTGATGAACCTCATGTCAGAACTGCGATTGAGACTGCAAATGGTCGGTCCTTCTTGCACAAGAAAGAGTAGTTTCCATTAGGTGAAGCAACAGGTGTGGGCTTGGAACTGGGGTCATCTTGGGCTGGGGAGGATGAAAGACTTGATCTCCAATCAGGTCTTTGCCCTGAGCCCTCTTAAGAGCTTTAGAGGCATGACCGAGATGAGGGGGTTGCTTCAAGATGGTACTCTTAAGGAAGATCTTCGAGTACCAAGGCTTGAGGTGCTTGCTCGACGGAGTTGGTGCAGGCAAGAGAAGGGTTGACTCACATTGGCGACAGAGTCGGGAGCTAGGAGCGGTCTGTGACGGCGATGCATGTGTGCCCCTTAAAGAAGGATCACAGGTGACCTTGGGGTCAGTCAAGGCTCGAACAAGTGGTCAGGCCTTAGGAGGCCTAGAATTGCAAGTAGGTGTCTGTAAGAGAACAGGTGAAAGCATGCCCCTTACAGGCGCTAGTGTGAGCTGAGTAGGAGGATGAGGAGGTCGTCTTCCTTGTACTCGGGTTGATGCCACGACAATGTTGCCCCGAGTAGTGAGATGCACATGCATAGCGTGTACAGGGTTTGGCCTTAGGAGGTCTGATTCTAGACGCTGACTCGAGGTAACATAAGGATTGCCTCGAGGTATGGCTCGAGTGAATGACCCACAAGCCTTAGAGTGTGTTTGAGAAGTGGAGGCCCCATGGTCTCCGCCTTGATGTGTCGAGCCTCCAAGCATAGAGACTCGTGGTGGTGCAGAGATGTGGGGGGAAGCCTTTTGACGACCCACAGAAGAAACAACAACTTCCTTGTCTTTTACAGAAACGGATTGGGCAGCCTTCCAACGTACCTTGGCAATACGATTGACAAGTGACTTGCTGGTGACAGGGTGCATGCTATGAGTGGCAGTAGATGTGCTACCGATGCAAGGTATCTTAGCAGAAGTTCCACCACTGCTAAGAGATGGGGAGTTAGGGACTTTTAGGTCCCTTCTCACACTTGTCCAGGTTAAGAGATGGGAGCAAGACACTGGGTCATTGCTCAAAAGGAAAGTTGGGGACGAAGTTCGAGGAACTTGTTCCCAGGGGATGTACGTGAATGTGGGGATGAGAAAATCCCCAATCAGAATAAATGGGTTATAGAACTCAGAAGCCATGTGTGGGCAAAAAAATAAAAAACAAAGGAGAAACTAGTCTAATAAGGATGATCCAATGAAGGGGTAGTCAATCCCCAATGGAGTCGCTAAGCTGGTTAGGTGCCTAAATCTCGCCCTCAAGATCTGGATGATCTGATGGCACGCGTCTCCGGTTTCAGGGGAACTCGGGACTTTGAGATCGCTCTCTCAAGAACCTTGCTCAGGAGCAAGGACAGGTATACCAACTGATGAGAGAGAAATTTAAGGTGGGACTTACTCGGGCTGGCTCGCGTGGGCATCCTCTTAGATCACGAAGAAAGCCCCCCAGTTCTACAACTGGTTCGGAATCGCCTCCCTTGGCTTGTACTCTCCAGTTTCTGTAATCACACATACATGGTTAATTTACAAGACAAGTGGGCCAAGTGACCCCTCCTTGTCTTTGGGCGAATGCACATAGGTACAGGCATACAAAAGAAGAAAAAAAGGGTAAGAGAATAGATGAAAGAAGAAGACAGAGATAAAATAGATGAATGGGGGGAGATAAGAATTTGACTAGGTGGCTTGACTAACAAAGTACCTAGACAAGCAAGTGATTGACCTGGCGTGGTAGCAAGATGCGCACGGTAACTAAACCGGTACAACTACAATACTACTAGATGACAGAACTATCATCAACCGGCCTGACACGATGGCGAGCCTATCGTACCAGTAAGGCCGGCAAGGTAACTAAGACCAGTTCAGTGACAATACTACCAGATGATGAGACTATAATGACAGTTTTTATCTTAGCCTCTCTTGGTCAAACAAGAGGGAAAGAAGAAAAAGGGAGAGGCATGCACAGTACTACCGATGTCGTGCATCTAAGAAAAAAAAAGGAAAGAGAGAGAGGAAAAGAAGAACAGAGGAGCAACGAGAAAGAAGAGAAAAATAGGGTAAAAGAAAGAAGGGAGAGAAGAAAGAAGAAGAAAGAGAGAGAAGAGAGAAGGGGAACATGGACGGCGATAAGCTTCCGCCGTCCATGACAAAGGAGTAAAAAGAGAGAGGGAACATGGACGGCAATGAGCTTCCGCCATCCATGACAAAGGAGTGAGAAGAGAGAGAACATAGATGACGATGAGCTTCCGCCGTCCATGATAGAAGGATGATAAGAGAGAGAAAACATGGATGGCGATATACTTCTACCATCCATGTCACAGAATTAAGAAGAGAGAGGAAACATGGAAGACGGTGAGCATCAGCCGTTCATGACAGGGAGTTAAGAAAAGAGAGAAAACATGGACGGTGATGAGCATCTGCCATCCATGACGGAGGAGAAAGAGGAGAGAGAAACATGTCAAAGATGAGCATCTGCCATCTATAACAAAGGGTTATGAAGAGAGAAAACATCGACGACGATGAACATCTATCATTCGTGATAGAGGAGAGAGAGAACATGGACGACGATGAGCTTCTGTCGTCCATGATAAGAATTAAAAGAGAGGGAAAACATGGACGACGATAAGCATCCGCGGTTCATGACAGGGGGGTAAAGAAAAGAGAGAAAACATGGACGATAATGAGCATCCATCGCCTATGACATAAGAGTAAGAGGAGAGAGAAAACATGAACAACGATGAGCATTCACCATCCATGATAAGGGGATAAGAAAAGAGAAAAAACATGGATGGCGATGAGCATCCACTGTCCATGACAGAGTAGAAAGAGGAGAGAGAGAACACATGGACCACGATGAGCATCCGCCGTCCATGATAAGGGAGTGAGCGGGGAGAGAAAATATGGGTGGTGATGAACTTCCACCGCCTGTGATAGAGGATTAAAAAGAGAGAGGAAACATGGACGGTGATGAGCATTCCGTTCATGACAGGGGAGTGAGATAAGGAAACTTTGACAGAGGCTCGACCCACCGCTCAGGTTAAGGCCTGGCTCATTGTTTGTGTCCCTGAAGCAAGAAGACATCACTTTCGACGATAGGCTCTGCCATGCATGAGTAGAGAAGAAAGAGAGAGATGAGAGGAGAGAGAAAAGAGAAATGAGAGGAAGAGAGGAAAAGAGAGAGATGAGAGGAAGAAAGAGAAAGTAACCTTCACCAAGGGGTATCAAACCTTATCTTCTCTCTCCTCTCTCTCTCTCCAAGAAGTGCACACATTTTAAACGTGGAAATTCTCAAATTTTATTGATGAGTATTGAAAAATCAAGGGTCATATGACAATTATGTTTAACATGTACTTATTAAATTTGTCCCCAACATGGGTGTACGCTTAAAAACTACCAAAATTGATGATAATTAATTTAATTGAATAAAAAGAAATTCTAAAAATGGGTGCAAAAGAACTGTTTTGCCTCTGCCTAATAATGTGTGAAATTCCAAAGCAGTCCCTGTTGCTGCCCAGTACTTGCGTGATATTCCATGGATCACTCGGGGTTACTCCGACGTCCGTTTGGCCGAAAGATGATTTTTTTCTTGTCGGGCTCAGCATGACAATTGATTTGATACAACGTTCGAGCCATGGATTGCGTTTTTTAGGCCACGATCATGCGACTCAAAATTTGCATAGATCTTGAGAACTTCTAATCAACAGTGTGCTTGTTCCTTGATGTTTTTCTTTGATTTTTTTACTGAATTACACTGATGATGTCATCATGATCATATTACAATGAACACAGCTCGATTTTGTGCCCGGACGAAGATTTCGTAACTTTGGAGTTTTGTTTGGAACCTTGAAATTCGACAACCGAAATTTACAGTAGATTTGATGCATTCGTATAACGAATCCAACCATTCATCATACGTGAAGTTTAGACTAGTCATAACCTCGAACCTTATGCACATAATGTCATTGGTTTCACGTTAATCGGGTATGCGAGTATTGTGATATGGCTGCTCGAGCAAGGTGTGCTGCTTTTGAATGTTCTACAACTATCTTCACGAGTCATAACTTCTCTCTAGTTTTTCTCCTTGCTCAGGTATCCCCACGGGTCGTGCCACATATCAAAATGCTCATATTGATGAGACGAACACGCTCACCAAATTTGACAGCGATTTGACTTAAAACGAGTGAGATACAGGCCTTTGAAGTTATTGTTAAGGACTATGCACCCCAGTCTCCTTTAATGGAGATTGGTGCAGGAAGGCCACACAAGAATAGCGTGCGGCCTACCCTTTTTTAATATTTTACCCATAACTTTATCTTGGAATGTTTGTTTAAGTCGAAACTTGACCCTTAGGAGATTTTGCCCGTGCCGAAAATAATGGTGGTGGTCCCACAACTGTTTGATGCATCAAAAATAAAGTTCTAGCTACGGGGTCCGTTGCAAGTGCTGGAGGCAGATTTTTCTAAAATTGTTTCTTTGTCTGAGTTACCTTAAACATGTCGGATTGAGACGAAACTGGACAGGTGGTCTTTTATAGTGCTTGAAAATATTCTGACCTATTCTGGGGTAATTCTGAGACGGTCAAGAATTTGACTGTATGTTAAGGCTTTATTTAGTAGCTTTTATTTTATTCCGTAATAGGGACTCAAGGTGTTGAAAAATGTGTTCAAACAGTGTATCTCAGGGGTCTCACCCGTTTTTCATGCGGGTGGTTCTCCCACGCTGATTCCTCCTTCGGCCTCTGCCAACTCTTGGATGAGTTGGCCCGCCTCTATTACTTCTTGTGGCCCCGAGTTGAGGGTTTCTTTAGGAATGTATTTCTGAGAGGATGATAATGGTTTTGATGAATCTATTGTATGAGAAACTTTCTCGATGGAGAAAGGCCATGTGGGTAGGCTCGGTTGTCTCGGATAACCCAGAACCTCCTTTGGACAATGTCGAGACACCATTGTTTCAACGATGGAAAATTGCACTAGCATGCCCTTGCCATCATTCAGACCTTGATTATCAGATGGCTCATAGTCCATCTTTTTCATGATTTGATGAGCCTCATGGTTGTACAAGTCTCAGCTGGGCATGACCGTAACCTCTAGGAAGAGGTCACTTCGTGGATTTACCTGAACAACTGTTTCTCGGGTTTTGGGGGTGAATCATGGCAAGGGAGAGGGGTCAGACTTCGGAGAGGTCACATCTTTCATTATAGTCTTTCCTTTCCCCATGATATCCTCATGGTTGGGCAAATCTTCTTCGTTACCCCTCATTCTTGATGTTGGATCTCTTGCTTGGTGCTCATGTCGCTGATTAGGGCCACAACATGAATGTGGTTGGGGAAGAATGGACTACTTCTTATTTTTTTGGGAGCGAATTGGGCCTCCGACAGGGATGCTGAGAAGAACAATTCCTGGTGGGAGTCTTGCGTGTGATAAACTTGACCCCCAAGCCCGACTACATTCCTTTCTCTTTCATGAACTGGAAAAGGCAGGACCTTAAGGATCTGTAGCATTCTAAGGGAGCTCCGCTGAGGTGCTGTGGGTGATTGGGACAAATTGCCTTCGACCTTCTCGATACCCAGCACCTCAGGAGTTTGTAATATTTTGAATCGACTAGAGGGATGGTCGACTCTAGGGGAGAGGCCTCCTCACCCCTTCTTAGCGAGGGAGGGATGTGGAGGATCCTTTGGTGAGGTCTTTGTTTCGCCTTAGTCACACGTGACGCTACGGCTCTAAGAGAGGTAATGAGAATACGCAACACTTTAAGATTACCTTGAGCTTGGGTGACTGTGGTCTTTGACGAGTTGACACCTGTAGTCGCGCCTCCATCCCTCTCACTCTGTCAATAAAGCCCTGACTTACAGTGGAATTTTTGACAGTCTCATAATTACCCCAAAGTAGGTGAAAATGTTCCTAAGCACTTCGAAGGCTACATGCCTAGTTTCCTCGCTATTCGACATGTCTAAAGCAGTGCAGACAAATAAACAATTATGGAAAAATCAGCCTCTAGCACCTTGAAACGGACCTTGTAACTAGAACTATATTTTCGAAGCATCAAATGGTTATGGAAACCACCTCCATTGGATCCGTCACAGTCGAAAACCCCTTGGGGTTAAGTGTTGGCTTAAACAGATGCTCAAAGACAAAGTTATGGGTAAAAGATTAAAAAAGGAGAGGTCGCATGCTATTTAAGTGCACCCTCCCTACACCAATCTCCATTAAAAGAGATTGGTTTTTAAAGCCACAACTTGCAACTTTGAAGACTCATATCTCCCTCAACTCAAGTAGAATCGTGTTCAAATTTTGTGAACACGTTCGTCTTGACAAGATGAGCGTTTTGATATGTAGCACGTTCTGTGACGATGTTCAAGCAGTGAGACAATCTAGAGAGAAGATGACTATTCGTGATCAAGGTTGCAGGAAAATCAATAGTACCACGACCCATTAGAGCAACCATATCACGATGCTCGCGTACCCAATAGACGCGAAACTAGTTACATTGCGTGTGCAAGGCCCAAGGCTATGTCTGGTCCGAACCCCACGCATGATGAACGGTTAGATATGATGTACGAAGATGTTAAATTTTCTGTAGAATTTTGGTTATCAAAATCTAAGTTCCACCCAAAAACTCAAATTTATAAAAACTCAAAATTGTGAAATCTTAATTCGGGCATGAAATCGAGCTGCGTTTGTTGTAACACAATCGTGACAGTGTGCTCAGTGTAGTTCAGTGAAGAAACAAAGAAAATACATTAAAAAATGGGCGCACTATCTATTCGATATTTTCAAGATTCGTGTACATTTCAAGTCGCATGATCATGGCTCAAAAACACGATCCGTGACTCAAAATTAATATCAAATCGATCATCATGCTTAGCCCAACAAGAAAGTGATCATCTTTTGGCCAAACAGGCGACAGAGCAACCTCCGATTAGCCTAGGAAAATTGTATACGTTCCATTGGTGTAGAAGGGATTGTTTTGGAATTTTGTGCATTGATGGGCAAGGGAAAAATCATCATTTTGCCCCCATTTTAAGATTTTTCTTAAATCAAACAAATTCTAATTATCATCAATTGGGTTAGATTTTGGGCCTCCACCCATGTTTTGAATCCAAGTCTATATAAACAACGCTATACCCTATTGTAATGGACCTTCAGTTTGATGAATAAAATTTAGAATTAAGCTTTAAGATTGAGGGCCACGTCCAAGAGAGAGAGAAAGGAGAGAGAAGAAAGGTCAAGTACCCCTAGATGAAGGTAATTCTCCTTCCTCCTTTCTTCTCACCTCTTCTTTCTTTCGCTCTCCTCTTATTTCTTTCTCTCTCCTCTTCTTTCTTTCTCTCCTCTTCTTTCTTTCTCTCCTCTTATTTCTTTCTCTCCTCTTCTTTCTCTCCTCTTCTCTCTCCTCTTCTTTCTTTCTCTCCTCTTATTTCTTTCTCTCTCCTCTTCCTTCTTTCTCTCTTCTCTTCTTTCTTTCTCTCTCCTTTTCTTTCTTTCTCTCTTCTTCATCTTCTTTGTCTCTCTCTTCTCTACCTCAAACATGCACGTAGTAAGCATCATCGTGCATGTCCTTCTCTCTGTTCTTTTATCTTTCTCTCTCTTTCCCTTTTTTGCCTCTCTCCTCTCTCTCTGTCACCATCGATGTTCTCTCATATGCTCTTTCTCCTCCCATGGACAGCGGAACCTATCGCCATCCATGTTCCTTCTCCCTCCTTTACTCTTTATCTCTCTTATATCATGAACGGTGAAATCTTGTCGCCATCTATGCTTCTCTCTTTTCTCTTTCCTCTGTCATAGACGACAGAACCCTATCGCTATTCGTGCTTCTCTCTTTTCTCTCTCCTCTGATATGGACAGTGAAGCTCTATTATCGCCCATGCTTCTCTCTTTTTTCTCTCCTCTATCATGGATGGTAGAACCCTATCGTCATCCATGTTTCTCTCTTTTCTCTCTCCTCTGTCATGGATGGTGGAACCCTTTCCTCGTCCATGCTTATTTCTCTTTTCTTTCTCCTCTGTCATGGACGATGGAACCCCATTATCGTCCATGCTTCTTTCTTTTCTCTCTCCTTTGACATGAATGGTGGAACCCCATCGTCGTCCATGCTTCTCTCTCTTTTTTCTCTCCTCTGTCATGGACGGTGGAACCCTATCGCCGTCCAGGCTTCTTTCCCTTTTCTTTCTTCTCTTTCATAGACAATTAAACCCCATCGCCATCCATATTTCTTTTCCCTTTCTCTCTCTTCTGTCATGGATGGTGAAGCCCCGCCGCCGTCCATGCTACTCCCTTCTTTGTCATCTTTCTTCTCTCTTCTCTCTGTTCTTTCTTCTATATTCTCTCTCTTCTTTGTTTATTATCTCTCTCTTCTTTCTCTCTCGCCTTCTTTCTCTCTACTCTCTCTTCTTTCTTCCCTCTTCTCTCTCTTCTTTCTTCTCTCTTCTCTTTTTTCTCTCTTCTCTCTCTTCCCTCTTTTCTCTCTTCTTTCTTCTCTCTTCTCTTTTTTCTCTCTTCTCTTTTTCTCTTTTCTTTCTTCTCTTCTCTCTCTTCTTTCTTCTCTCTTCTCTTTCTTCTCTCTTGCCTCTTCTCTTCTCTCTTTCTTCATCTCTCTTCCGTCTCTTCTGTCTTCTCTATTCTCTCTCTTCTTTCATATCTCTTCTCTCTTCTCTTTCTTCTCTCTTCTCTTTATAATTTCTTCTCTCTTCTCTCCCTTCTCTTGTCTTCTACTTCTTCTTCTCTCTTCTCTTTCTTCTCTCTTCTCTTTCAAATTTCTTCTCTCTTCTCTCCCTTCTCTTGTCTTTTACTTCTTCTTCTCTCTTCTCTTTCTTCTCTCTTCTCTTTCTAATTTCTTCTCTCTTCTCTCCCTTCTCTTGTCTTCTACTTCTTCTTCTCTCTTCTCTTCTCCTTTCTTCTTTTCTTTACTTCTTCTTCTCTCTTCTCTTTCTAATTTCTTCTCTCTTCTCTCCCTTCTCTTCTCTTCTACTTCTTCTTCTCTCTTCTCTTCTCCTTTCTTCTCTTCTTTACTTCTTCTTCTCTCTTCTCTTCTCCCTTCTTTTCTTCTATTCTTCTTCTTCTCTCTTCTTCTCTTTCTTTCACCTTGCCTCTTCTCTTCTCCTTCTCTCTTCTTCTTCTCTCTTCTTCTCTTTCTTTCACCTTGCCTCTTCTCTTCTCCTTCTCTCTTCTTCTATCTCTCATCTCCTCTCTCTCATCCTTTCTCTGCTTTTCTTCCTTCTTCTCTCCCATTATTCTTGTACTATTCCTTCTTCTTTTCTCATTGTTTGACCAGAGGATGAGCTAAGTCTAGTACTATCGTGGTAGTCTCGTCATCAAGCAGTATTGCCATCGTGTCGGTCTGAGTTACTGATCCCTTCTTGCTGCTCCGACATAATAGCCATCGTGCCAGGCTGGTTGGTGTTGGTTCTGTCATTGAGTAGTATTACCACCGTGCTAGTCTGAGTTATCGTGCCCATCTTGCTACCACGCATAATCAGTCATTGTACTGGTCTAGTGTCATGACCCCACGCCCGTCCCCTTTATCGTGCTCTCCGGAGGGCGGTCGAGAGCGGGTCCGTGAACCAGACTCAACGCTTATATAATGTGATAAACAAAGAAAACGATGGAAGCACTAAAACATTACTCATGCAGAATCCATAAACCATACTCCAAAAATCCACTATATATCATATATTAAAATCATTACATATTGCTTCGAGGCATTAGGGATCGATAGTACACACAACCCATAATAAACAATAATTAGGGCCAAAGTGCCCATAAAACCAACAATGAGAAAGAATTATCTTTGAGAGCTTCGAATCCTAAAGGCCAACAGCTTCCACTAGGCCGAGCTTCTTCCACCTATGACTGTTGCTCTACAGAGATAGTAAAATGATAGAATGAGCTATGCAGCCCAGGAAGTAAGTCTAGGTACTATGCATCATTATTAAATCTATCACAGTATAAATATCAGATAAGTTGGGAATCTTGTCAGTGCATCAACCACAGGCATCATTTCAGGTATTAGAATTCTCATTCGATCAATACAATAATTATCATTCACATTCATAGTGCAGATAAAAGGAATCATAAGGATTGATGGTTCATAAACCTTTCCTAGACGAACACTATCATATTGCATAGCAGTCATGCATTTCACAGAGTAGACTCTTGCTTTATCAAAGAGCACCTTTCCATTTCACAATAAACAAATGGTCAGGTCATGCTATATGCCCAAAGCATGTAGCCCACAGGCATTAGTCACATAAGTAGGCCTTGCAATACTCTCAAAGCAAGAACCTCTCAATCTGAATCTGTGCCATGCGATACGCACAAAGCATGTCAAGGTTCTCATAACGCTAATCACATCAGTCACATAATAGGCCCTGCAATACTCTCAAAGCAGGCACCCATTCATATCAATCTTGGTCATGCAGTACACACAACGCATGCCAACGGATGCTCAAAGCATCTGTCACTTCAATCACACTACCAATGAGTGACCCATTGCATAGCGCTCAATATCACAATATCATAACAGAACAGTACCCACCACCAATGGGTGGCCAATATAACAGTCTCAGTATAGAACAGTCAAGCATTAATCTTTACTCGCACTCAGTCAGTGCCCTATGGTAGACAATTCTTGTCTCATTAACGAGGTCTGAGTATCATGCAGACTTACACAACTAATGAGTATGTTATGCCACTTGCATGAGGCATCCATCATAAGAGAGCTATCTCATGGCATTTACACTTGTCAATTAGCATTCCTAACTCGTAGTCTCATTCATGCAATATATATTACAGAGCTATCACAGAGGACATGTATTTATCAAATGATCGCTTATTGCACGATTGTAGCATAATTCGTACATTGAATATGTAGCATTCATGACAGAGAAGCCGTTCAATAACAGTTGTCATCCATTTACACTTGTTACTTAAAAGCCTCAGTGAATCATTCAGCAAGTGAATTTCATTCCATTCACAACTGTGACGTCCTCGTAAAAACAGAGCACTATTTTCAAATAGTGGAGAGTTTTAGTGTGGTTTAGAAGTTGATTTCGAAATAGACTCATTTGAAGCTCATGTGAAGGTGAATTGAATGCATTTGAACGGAGTTTGAGTGCAAAACCACTTATTTCTAAAACATGCATAAATATGAAAATCTCGGTGTTATGTAACAGTGGCATACCCCCTTTCTTAGAGGTATAACTCCCAATCTAGGGAGAATCTCAATATGATTAAAACATACAACTCTAAGTTTACACATAGACCTTTAACATGGAGGTAGTTTGAAGATATTTGGATGACATTCGTTAGGTCAAAAGCTCAGTAAAACATAGGTGACAATTGCTGGAATTTCCTGCAACTGTGGATAGTACTATACCCTCACATTTTGGGGCATAATTATCAATTTACATGGACATTCAAAAAGATTTCAACATGAAAATTTTAGTACACATACAGATCTCTCAAGTGGAAGTGGTTTGGAAGCATTTGGACTCCGTTTGGTCGGTCAAAATTGGTGACAACAGAGGTATCAACTGTGAAATCCAGTGAAATCTGCTAAGAGTGACATATATGCACAATTTATAGAATAGCTCATCATTTATTAAAACTTTCGATAGGGTTAAAAGATAAACATAATATTACACACATGTATTTATCAAATGGAGGTGATTTGAGAACATTTGGATATCATTTTATAAGTCAAACATTTGGTACAAAACGATTAACAGTCCAGAAACTTTATACAGTCTTTTACTAGTGACATACCCACACATTTTGAAGCATGATTTTTAATCCATGGGAAATTTCAAGATGATATAAAGAGAAAATTTGAGGTGGACAACCATATCATTGATTCAAAACCAGTTTGGGTCTATTTGGATGTTGTTTGGCAACTGATAAGTCCAATGCAGGAGCCATCATGGTTATGGAAATTCGCCTTCTCAAGTTTAACCCACATTCAAGAACATTTAAGATTGCATAAGCCAAAGCAAATCTTGATGCAAAACCAAGTTCATAATAAACTATTCCCATAAGTGAACAACTTCACACATTTCCACTACAAATGAAATCATATACATGCCTCAATCGATCATGGCATCTGAGATTTCAAGCTCATCACAATCCATTCATACTCTTACATGTCACCCAAGCATTTTTCCCCCATTTTCAACACTTAACATAAATTCCTACAATTTTATCGATGCATAATAGCTATACTCACTTTCCTGATGCTCACGGTGCTGTTAAACTCCACACACAAACCACTTCAACCTCCTTGGCTATGCTCCCCAATGGCAACAGTAAAGGGCACCCGAGCTCTAAAGCAAGAAAGTTGGGAGAAGAAGAAGGGAGAGCTGCAAAAAGATGGAGGGATGAAGAAGAGTGGGGCTTAAGTACCCATGGGTAAGTGGCAACCACGTGGCTGTCATGCACGACACTGACAAGTGCGACGCCAACACGTACGGCTCTGACAACATCACTTTTCACTCATGACGTTAAGCTTGCTTTATGCGCGACGATGCTCAAGATGGCACTACACTCACGTCGATACTCCAGATAGCGCTACACTTGTGGCGATGATCTCCCATTTTACAAACGGTAATGCGTCTCTTATGCAACCGGCACTGGGTCTTCTAACACAGTCGACACTGGGTCCTCTTACACAGCCACCACTGGGCTCTTCTTACACAGTTGGAGCTAGGATCTTCTTAAATTGCCGACACTGTGCTCTTCTTACACAGGCGGCGCTGGGCTCATACACAGTCGGTGCCGGGCGCATACACAGACTGCGTTGGGCTCTTCTTACTCTCTACTGCCATGAGTGTCTTAGTCCAGAAAGTTGTGGTCTTTACATCTAGTGCCTGTGTCAGGTTAGCCATCCAGTCAATACTCCTTTTCTTCTCTTCTTTTTTTTTATTTTATGCCTTTTTTCTCCACCCCAATCTCTATCCTCCTATTCTTCCTTTTCGTGAATGTGCACATCTGTGTGCATTCACCTAAAGATAAGGTGGGATCCCTCGGTCCACTTGTCTAATAAATTAACCATGTGTGTGTGATCATAGAAACAAAAGAGTACAGGTCAAGGGAGGCGATTTCAAACCAGTTGTACAACTGGGGGGCTTTCCGTCATGATCTAAGTGGGCGCCCATGCGAGTCAGCCCAAGTGAGTCACGGACCAAGGTGAGGTGTGTCCGTCTCACACAAAATTCCTCTCTCATAGGTTGGTGTACCTTCCCTTGTTTCTTAACAAGGTTCTCAAGAGAGAGGTCTCAAGTCTCGAGTGTTTGAACACATTTTTCAGCAACTTGAGTCCCCGATGCCGAATAACAAGAGAAATCGGTCAATAAAGCCTCGACATACACTAAAATTCTTGACAGTCTCAGAATTGTCTCAGAACTGGTTCTAATCTTTCTAAGCAATCCAAAAGGCCACCTGCTAAGTTTTGTCGCAATCCGACATGTCTAAGGCAATGCAGACAAAGAAACAATTTCAAAAAAATCAGCCTCTAGCACCCTGAAACGGACCCCATAACTTAAGCTCTATTTTTTATACATCAAAGAGTTGTGGAACCACCGCCATTGGATCCGGCACAGTCGAAAACCCCTATGGGTCAAGTTTCAGCTTAATCGGGGCTCTAGGACAACGTTATGGGTAAAAGACCGAAAAGGGGTAGGCCGCACACTATTCCCGTGTGCCCTCCCTGCACCAAATCACTATTAATGGTGACTAATTTTACAGTCTCAGGAAACAACTTTGAAGATCTGTATGTCACTCATCTTGAGTCGCATCGTGCTTAAATTTGGAGAGCACGTTCGTCTTGTCAAGACGAGCGTTTTGATATGTGGCACGCCCCGTGACGATACCCGAGCAAGGAGAAAAACTAGAAATATTTTGGCGATTTGTGAAGATAGTTGACAAAAATTCAGCAGCACACCTCACTCAAGCGGCCATATTATGGCGCTCGTGTACCCGAGCGACACGAAACCAATTGCATTATGTACGTAAGGTTCGAGACTATGACTGGTCCAAACCTTGCGTAAGATGAACGGTTGGATTCGGAACATGAAGGCGTCAAAGTTGTTACAGATTTCGGCTGCCGGATTTTTGAGTTCCCGCCAAAACCCCAAGATGACAAAATCTTCGTCCGGACACGAAATCGAGCTGCATTTGTTGCAATGTGATCGTGACGACATGCTCAATGCAATTCAGTGAAGAAATCAAAGAAAAACATCAAGAAACAAGCACACTATCGATCGGAAGTTTTCAAGATCTATGCAAATTTCGAGTCGCATGGTCGTGGTTAAAAAACGTGATCCATGCCTCGAAGTTGATATCAAATCGATCGTCATGCTGAGCTTGACAAGAAAGCAATTATCTTTCAGCTAAACGAATGCTAGAGCAACCCCGAATCATCCATGGAAGATCACATAAGTTCGAAGACAACAATAGGGACTGTTTTGAAATTTCATTTATTGTTGAACAGGGGCAAAACAGTCCTTTTGCACCATTTTTAGAAGTTCTTTTAATTCGATTAAATTGTAATTATCATCAATTTAGGTTTATTTTGGGCGTACACTCATGTTTGGGCTAAAGTCTAAAAGTACATGCTAAACACAATTGTCAAAGGACCCTTAATTTTTCAATCTCATCAATAAAATTTGGGAGTTTTGATATTGATATTGTGGCCATGTCTTTATCAGTGAGAGAGGAGAGAGAATAAATGTTTGGTACCCATGGGTGAAGGTTCCTTTCTCTCTCCTCTCATCTCTCTGTTTCTCTGCTCTCATCTCTCTCTTTTTCTCTCCTCTCATCCCTCTCTTTCTCTCTCCTCTCATCTCTCTCTTTTTCTCTCCCTTGTCTCACTTTCTCTCTCATCCCCTCATCTATCTCTTTCTCTCTCCTCTCATCTCTATCTTTCTCGCTCCTCTCCTCTATATCTCTCTTCCTGTTTCTCATTCCATGTTCTCCTTCTCTATTCTTTCTTTCTATCCCCTTCTTCCTTCTCCCTTCCTTCTTTCTTCTTCCCCCTCTTTCTCTTCTTTCTCACTGCTCCTCTCTTTTTCTTTTCCACTCTCTCTCTCTCTCTTTTCTTCTTCTCACATGCACGACATCGGTAATACTGTGCATACCTCTCTTTCTCTCTCTTCTTTCTTCTTTCTCTCTCATTTGAAAAAGAGAGGCTAATTCAAACATTGTCATTATAGTCATGTCATCTAATAGTATTGCCATTGTGTCAATCTTAATTACCGTGCCCACCTTATTGCCATGACAGGCTAGCCATCGTGCTAGGCTAGCCGATGATCGTTCTATCATCTAGTAGCATTGCCGTTGTGCTGGTCTAGACAGTGCCCGCCTTGCTACAATGTCGATCAATCACTTGCTGGTCTAACTACTATGTTAGTTTGACCACCTTGTTCTATTTTATCTCTTTCTTCTTCTTTCATCTATCCTCTTACCCTTTCTTCTTTTGGATGTGCACGCTCGTGTACATTCGCTCAATGATAAGGTGGAGTCTCTTTGCCCCACTTGTCTTGTAAAATTAATCATGTGTGTTTGATTTCAGAAATAGGAGAGTAAAGGCCTTGGGAGGCGATTTTAAACTAGTTAAAGAATTGGGGGGCTTTCTTCGTGATCTAAGAGAGTGCCCACACGAGCAAGCCAGAGTAAGTCCCGAATCCACCTTAAATTCCTCTCTCATCGGTTGGTATCGAGAGAGCGATCTCAAGTCTCGGGTTCCCTTGAAACCTGAGACACATGCCACCAGGTCATCCCGACCCAGAGGGCAAGATTGAGGCACCTAACCAGCTTGACGACTCCACTGGGGACTTACTACCCCTTTGTCGGATAGTACTTGTTTGGCTAGTCTCTCCTTTGTTTTTTGTTTTTTTACACCCACATGGCTTCTGGGTTCTCTAACCCTAATCGGGGATTTTCTGATTCCCTCAGACACGAGCTTTCTCGGGGAACAAGTTCCTCGAACTTCATTCCCAACCTTCCTTTTGAGCAAAGACATGGTGTTTAGCTCCCAGGTACTGGATAGGCGTGAGAAGGAATTTAAAAGTCCCTGACTCCCCTTCTCCTAACTCTAGTAGGACTTCCACCAAGGCACCTTGCATCGATAGCACATTTGCTATCAATCACAGCATGCACCCTATCACCGGCAAGTCACTTGTTGGTCGTATTGCCGAGGTACGTAGGAAGGCTGCCTAGTCCCTTTCTGCTAAAGAACGCAAGGAAGTTGTTGTTGCTTCTAAGGGTCGTCGCAAGGCTACCTCACACATTTTTGCAGCACCAAGAGTCTTTATGCTCAGAGGTTCGACAATCGAGGTGGAGACCCTAGGGGCTTCACCTCTCACACACACCTTAAAGCTTGTGGGTCATCCGCTCGAGCCACACCTCGGGGCAACCCTTGTGTTACCTCTAGTCAACGTCCAGAATCAGGCCCCCTAAGGTACGGTCCTGTACATGTTATGCATGTGCATCCCACCAGTCGTGGCAACGCTGTCGTTCCATCAACCTGAGTACACAGAAGACGACCCCCTTGTCCTCCTATTCAACACATACTAGCTCACCCTGTAAGGGGCAGGTTTCCACCTATCCTCTTACAAACACCTGCTTGCAGTTCTCGACCTCCTAAGGCAAGACCACTTGTTCGAGCCCAAGCTGACCCCAAGGTCACCCATGATCCTTCTTCAAGGGATGCACGCGCGTCACCATCCCAGACCGTCCCTCGCTCCCGACTCAGGCGCCATCTTGAGTCGACCCTTCTCTTGCCTGCCTTTCCTCTTTTGGGTAAGCACCTCCAGTCTGCTCAAAGACCTTCCGTAAGAGTACCGTCTTGAACCTGCCCCGTCATCTCGATCATGCCTCTAGAGCTCATAAGTGGGATCGGGGTAAACACTTGATGGGAGATCAAGTCCTTCATCCCCCCTGGCCCAGGATGACCCCAGTTCCTGGCCCGCACCCATTGCTTCACCTGATGGAAACAACCCTTTCTTGCACAAGAAGGGCTGACCAACCGCAGTCCCAATCTCATTTCTAGCATGAGGTACATCAAAACCTCAAAGCTAAACGCGATAGGGTTCTGTAAATTCTAACTTGGGAAGCAACCAAGATAGTTGGGGTACCCAGCTCTGATGACCCTCTTCACCTGAACTCCTTCTACCCTTTTCAAATGAAGAAGCTTGAAGAAGAAATCCGTGAATCTTGCACTGTTGTCAGTGTCGTAGAAGCTGACCCAAACACTTAGCAGCCATAGTCCCAAGACCGTCAAGAACCAGTCCTCAAGCGATCGGCATACAAGACTTGAGTCCAATTGGGGCATGCTCAGCCCTTGCTGACCGATCTGCCATGCGTGACTCACCATGCTCGGAAGCTCTCAAATGCGCCTAAGGCTTACCTTCCTAGAGAAATGGTCAGCGTGATGGATGTAAATGAACTTGACGACTCCCAGGAAGAGCACATGAATAGGTTTGAAGACATGGTGCGTACAATGATGGAGAAGATTGACCACATGGAAACCGTGCGACACTCAACTACCCATGAGGTCAACTCCCATCATTCGGATGACACACCTCCAAGGCAACCTCCCCCTCCTGCCTCACCGGACAATTCTATCCCGCACCCTGTCTCACTGGCAGAAATTGATGCTATGGTAACCCATAGCTTAAAAGGCAAACATATCCCAAGTATGTAGGGGGCAATGCTTTACCAAAATCCATACCCCTCATACATCAATCAGGGTCCATTTCCCTCAGACTACAAGAAAGGGAAGTTTCCCCTGTTCGATGGAGCAACCTCCCCACTCTAACATATCGCCCACTTTTAAGTGGCATGTCGAGAGACAGCGGCTGACGGGAGATGCCTTCTTCGTCAGTTTGATGAAATCCTTGACGGTCTGACTTTTCAGTGGTATGCTCGGTTTCCCCTAAACTCAGTACATAGTTGGGAGAAAATGGAGAAACTGTTCCACCAACACTTCTATGAAGTCGAGAGAGAGGTCCAAACCATCGAGCTTCTCACTTTGACTCAGGAATCCGATGAGCCCATCGATCGATTCATAGCAAGATGGAGAGATCCCGCTACTCGCCATCCTAGTCCTTTGCCTGAGAAGGAAGCAGCTGAAACCTGTGTGCGAAACATGCGACTTGAGATTGCTCTACATGTTGAGGCCTTCAATCCAACCTCCATGTCATAGTTGATCTCTAAGTCGGTCTGCATAGAAAGCCTGTCATGCCCACAATAGTCTGCAAGCTCAGGGAACAACTGGGGCGATGGTTATTCTCAGATAAACACTCAGGGCAGCCAACAAAAAGGAGTGATTGGTTAGGTACCTCGACCTCGCCTTCCTAATCTAAGTGATCTGGCTGGCATGTTTCTCGGGTTTCTAGTGAACCCAAGATTTGAGATAGCTCTCTTAGAACCTTGCTCAAGAGCAAGGGTAGGTATACCAACCGATGAGAGAAGAATTTAAGGTGGGTTCGAGACTTACACGGGCAAGCTCGTGTAGGCACCCTTTTATATCACGAAGAAAGCCCCCAGTTGTTTTAGCTAGCTCGGAAACGCCTCCCTTGACTTGCAGTCATCATGTTTTCTACACAACACTTTTATGGTTAATTGGCGAGACAAGTGGGTCGAAGAGACCCACCCTTGTCTTAGGGCATCACATGCTCATATGAGGGAGCGATGAAACAGAAGGCTTCCAATAAGGAGAGAAAAGAAAGAAAACTTGACAAAGGGGCGAGACTAACATGATGGCCCGAAGTCTACCTACTCAAAGGAGTAGCAAGAATGGTTCTCAAGATCAGCACGATGTCAATACTACTCCAAATAGAGACAGATATGGTAGCGCTAAGCTAAGTATACACCTCAATCAAGTAAGGGGAGAAAAGCATGAAGAGAAGGAAAGAGAGTGAAAAGAAAGAAAGCGAGACAGTGGAGGGAATAGGGTCCCGACGGCATTAGATGTTGCTACTCATGATCGTGGAGTAGCAGTGTCACGGCCCTAAAATGGCATTAGCTAGTGCTGTTCACGGTTAGAGGGTGAGTAGAGGACTACGGACGACGCTAGAAATCGCCATTGACAACATAAGAATGTAACACGCTCCTACGCGAGTGATTATAGTCTCTCATAGAGTGCGCGACGATAGCCATTTGCGAAGTGCCCGACAATAGTTCTCATGAGGCCCACGGCGACAGGAGTGGGACGGAAGAAGAATGGAGATGAGCACCGAACTCGTGAAGGAAGCTTGTGGACGGCGATAGGTATTACCGAGGCCTTTAGCTTGCGGTGATAGGTATCCTTGTCCGTGATAGGCGTGCAACAGGGGAAGTGCCCTACGGACGGTAATGAGTTTCATCGTCTAGGCTCTTAACTGATTCGTCGAAGCTATCTGTGAACGGTGATGAGTAGTGCCATCTGTAGGTCTCACTAGGAGAGAGAGAGAGAGACGAACAAAAGGGGCAAGAGAGCTTGAGCATCATGCTACTATCGCCATGCGCGACTTGTGAGATCACCAAAGAGGCATGCACGGCACTGCCGCTGCCATGCATGGGCTCTGAGGAAAACTCAGGCGGAGGGGAGAAAGAAGTGAGAGAGGAAGAGAAAGAATAAGAAGAAGGGAGAAGAAAAGAAAAGGAAGAGAGAGAATATCTACCTCAAGCTTAGGGGAACCGATCAAAAGTTTCTCTCACCTTGCTCTCTCTCTCTAAACGTGACCCAACAATGATAAGAAAGAGAAGTTGTATTAAGTAAAAACTCTCTCTTTTGTGAAAGGTTGAGTCCCTTTTTTTGTGCGTACAATGATGGTATGTATATATAGAATTTGCCCCAAACATGGGTGGATAATCAAAAGTAACCATAATTACTGCAAATTAAGATTAAAATGATTTAAAAGAAATTATAAAATAGGGTGAAAAATGACATATTTGCCCCTTCCTAACAATTTGTGGAATTTCAAAACAGTCCCTATGTTGCCCTAGAACTTGTGTGATCTTGCATGGATAATCCGGGGTCGTTCTGATGCCCGGTTGATCAAAAGATGTTTGTTTTCTTGTAGGGACTGACATGAAGATTGATTTGTTACCAACTTCGAGCCATGGATCGTGTTTTTAATGCACGATCATGTGACGTGAATTTTGAATGGTCTTGAAACTTTGAATCAACAGTTTGCTCGTTCCTTGAAGTTTTTCGGTGATTTTTTTACTAGATCACACTGAGCATGCCTTTACGATCGTGGGGCAACAAATTTAGCTCGATTTTGTGCCTGAACGAATAGTTTGCAACTTTGGAATTATGGCTGGAATCTGGAATTCCAACAACAGAATTTGCAGTGGCTTTGTTGGCTTCCTGTGAGGAATCCGACTGTTCATCATGCATGGGGTTCTGATCAGAGATGGCCTCAAACCTTACACATGCGATGGAATTAGTTTCGCGTTGATCGGGCCCATGAGCAGCGTGATTCGGCTGCCGAGTGAGGCACGATGCTGCTAAATTTCCTGCACTTTCTTCGCGGATCAGTAATTTCTCCCTAGTTTTTCTTTGCATTTGAGTATCGTCATGGGGAATGCCACATATCGAATCGCTCGTCTTGATGCTACGAACATGATCACCAAATTTGTGAGCGATCCAACTTGAGACAGGTGAGATACAAATGTCAAAAGTCACTGCTCGTGACTGTCCCTTCAATGGTGTAAAGTTGCATGGTGGCCGCACGGGAATAGCATGCGGCTCCCTCCTGCTTCCCTCTTCTGCCTATAACTTCTTCCTGAAGTGTCCATTCAAGCTGAAATTTCCTTAGGGGTTTTCAACCGTTCCTGATCCAATAGTGGTTGTCCCACAGTGAATTGAGACACCGAGAATATAGCTCTAGTTATAGGGTTCGTTTCAAGGTGCTTGAGGTTAATTTTGCCAGAACTGTTTCTTAGTCTGGAATGCCTTAGACGCGTTGGAATGTGACGAAACATGACATGAGACTTTTGAGAGACCTCATGAAGATCTTGGCCAGTTCTAGGGCTATTCTGAGACTGTCGCAATTTCCACTGTTTGCTAAGCTTTATTGAGTGGGGGCCCCATGATGATGAAAAATATCTTCCAACAGCATGCCCCACAGAATGTTGTGCTTCAAGAGAAACAATAAATGCAATCATTTGGGTAGTTTGAGGGATCTTGTCGAAGTCCTCACCCCTAAGGGACTATTTGTGATTCTGAAGCGCAAGGCCTTTGTTGGGACCTCCTCGGATAGAATCAGACCTGAGGGATGTTGTCGAAGTCCTCACCCTCGAGGGACTATTTGCAATTCTGAAGCATGAGGCCTTTTTAGGGACCTCCTCGGACAGAATCAAACCTGAGGGATCTTGTCGAAGTCCTCACCCTCGAGGGAGTATTTACGATTCTGAAATGTGAGGCATTTATAGGGACCTCCTCGGATAGAATCATGCCTATGTTGAGGCCAAGTCTAAGAACCTTTTGATCAAAATTTTTCGCTATTACATCAAGTTTGCTTTTGATGCTCAAGGTATCTCTGTAGGTCTCGTCTAATGGGGTCCAATTGAGGGCTTCTGACTAATCTTGAAAGTCTGGTCTCATGTAGGCTAGGGGATTTGGGAAGGAATACCCTAAAGCCTGTGGCAGGTTAGACCTTGGCTTCATCAATTTTTTGCCTTTGTGATGGTCTTTAGCATTTTGGAGGGATCTTCTAGTCATCATCCTCACCCTCGAAGACTCTTATTGTTGTTGGGAGATCTTATGTGGCTCTCACTCCCGCACAAGTTATGTTGTTGATGTTTGAAGTGCGAGAGATCTTATGCAGCTCTCACTCCCTAGCAAGCCATTTCATGTTGGTTGATGCTTGACATTGGAGGATTTTAGGTAGACCTCATTAGGATTGTGATTGAGTATCAGCTGAGGCAGTGGTCGTGCGTCAACCTGTCTTGTTGCTGCAAGTGCCCTTTGTGGGTTTTCACTCAAACAAGTGAAGTGGTGTCGTAAAGATGGTTTTCACCAACTTCTGTTATTTTTGGTCTCTTTTACCCATGACTTTGCAGTCATGTCCGCCCTTTTCATCTATTTTTACTCACGATGCCCTTTCAGGGTTTTCACCATGCCTGGGTTTTGTTTTCCACACAACTCTTTTACTCATGGTTTTGTGACCATGCCAGTCTGTCAATTTTACTCATGGAGTTTCCTTGTTCAGGTGTACACCATGCCTTTTTTTTGTGAAGGCGTGTTTAGGGTCCTGCCTTCGAGACCTGTGGGAAGGCTTGTAACGTCATGCGGTTAGGACGTGCACTATCGTTTAGGGTGATACAGCTAGACTGTAACAATGGTGAATGGTAGCAAGCATGATTGTGACTTCGACTCACTTTTGAGGAGATGGCACGAGGTTGCCTATGAAGTGTTGATGATAAATGAATGGTGGGTGAATAATGGTAACCCACTAGCTGACGGTGAATATGGGTGGTGAGATGGCTTGCCATTTTGTGAGCATGGGTAAGATTCCCTAGGGAATGGTGAAGGATGGTAATGATGAATGGACTCACTGAGGAGGTAATGGAGGTGACACGCGCACACGAAGGGGCCGGCTAGGGAAGACGTGCACAAAGATGCACCTAAAAGGCATGTGCATGTGTGTTGTCTCACTGGAGAGGTAATGGAGGTGGTGTACGCACATGAACGGGTTGGTTAGGGAGGACGTGCACGAAGATGCACGTAAAAGGCGTGTGCACGTGTGTGGTCTCACTAGAAAGGTAATGGAGGTGATGTGCGCACACGAACGAGTCTGTTAGGGAGGATGTGCTTGAAGATGCACGTAAATGGGGGAGTGCACATATCTGGGGGCATTTTTAAGGTTATTCCTACTACTCCTAGGCAAAGAAGTTTAAAGTCATGCGGCCAGGACATGCACTATGGTTTAAGGTTATATAGCTTGGACAGTGGTTATGCAATTTAAAGTCATGGAACTCGGACCGTACAGTTTAAGGTGGTGCAACAAACCTCCACTACTATTTAAGGTCATATAGTTTAGACCATGGTTGCGTAGTTTAAGGTCATGTAGCATGGACCGTGGTTATGCTGTTTAAAGTCATTCAACTCGGACTGTGAAGTTTAAGGACATGCAATAGACCTCCGCTATAGTTTAAGGTCATATAGTTTGGACCATGACGGTGCAGTTTAAGGTCATGCAGCATGAACTATGCCTGTGCAATTTAATGTCATGCAACATGGACTATGCAGTTTAAAGTCATGCAATTAGACCCCCGTTACAGTTTAAGGTCATATAGTTTGGACCATGGCTGCGCAGTTTAAGGTCATGTAGCATGGGCCATGGCTGTCCAGTTTAAGGTGATGCAACATGGACCATGCAGTTTAGGGTCGTGCAACTAGACCTCTGCTACAATTTAAGGTCATATAGTTTGGACCATGGCTGCACAGTTTAAGGTCATGCAGCATGGACCATGGTTGTGCAGTTTAAGGTCGTGGGGCATGGACCATTTCATGTGTCACCATGTGGATGAAGCTTCATGGAGGATAGGTCCGTGAATAACAATCTAACTCCTTGGGGAAATAATAGTTAAGGATATTCACAAGCGGATAGCTTTAGATGAAGATGATGGCCCTACGAAGAGTGGCAAGTTGAAGCGAATCTTCACTAGGGATTAGGGGGGCCAGTGTGACTCCATGGGGATAATGATGGGGCTTCATGTAACTCCACTGGGAATGACAGTCCGGAATACAAGTGTAACCCTGTTGGGGGTTGAGAATATAAGCATGGATCTAACTCCCTACGGATAGTGGGTCACAATAGGATGTGACTCTCACTGGGATGTTGGCATGAAACAGACACATTAGGGATCAAAGGGTAGGTATGACCTTTTACAGACATCTAACTTCACCGAAGATGTCAATGAAATACACCCTAACAAAGAGGTGGTTCATCTCTCAGTTTAAAGTTATGCGTGTGGGCCATTTGTCATGCTTTGCGTTACAGGTTAGGGTCTTGCAGCTCGGACCATCACTATATAGTTTTAAAGTCATGCAGCTAGGACCCTTGCTACAGTTTAAGGTCATGTAGTTTTGACCTTGGTCGTACAATTTTGAGTCGTGTGACGAGGACTTAGTAGTTTAAGGTCGTGCGACTATACCTCCACTACAGTTTAAGGTCATATAGTTTGGAGCATGGCGGTGCAGTTTAAGGTCGTACGACTAGACCTCCACTACAGTTTAAGGTCATATAGTTTGGACCATGGTGGTGCAGTTTAAGGTCATGCAGCACAGACCGCTGCTACCGTTTAACGTCATATAATTTGGACCATGGCGATGCAGTTTAAGGGCATGCACTACGAATCGTCGCTACAGTTTAAAGTCATATAGTTTTGAATATGGTGGTGCAGTTTAAGGTTATGCATCACGGACCGTCGCTATAGTTTAAGGTCATATAGTTTGGACCATGGCAGTACAATTTAAGGTCATGCAGCACGTAGCATCGCTACAGTTTAAGGTCATATAGTTTAGACCATGGCGGTGCGGTTTAAGGTCATGTAACACAGACCGTAAAAGGGGTGAGAGAAAGAGACTCCATGGGGAACACAGTCGTCACCGAAGATTGGACTCCCTGAGGAGTGAGAATGTGGTGCGAGGAATGAACTTCCTGAGAATGTAGAATGAAGGTTCATATAGAAGTTCCCTAACATGCGTGTGGCACTAAGTGTTGGACGACGCATGTGGCATTAGGCTTAGATGATGTGCGCAAGGCGTTAGGTCCCTTGTTGAAGCGCATGTCCGTAGCCCTTGACAAGGCCTGCGATGATGACCCCTGGGCAAAGGTGCACGACGATGGCTCTTAACGAAGGCGAGCAGCGATGGCCCTTGACAAAGGCACGTGGCGATGGCCCTTGATGATGGCACGTGGCTATGGACTTTGGGTAGAGCACGCGACGATGGCCTTTTCGAGTCATGGGTTTTGACCTGCCCGGGCTTGGTTTTAATGCCGCTAGGAATTGGGGACTGGAGCGTCATTTCGTGTTTATCGAAGGCAGTTTGCGTCACTGCTGGGTATAAATAAGGGGAGAACCCCTCTTTACTGTTTTATTGAAGAGGTAAAATAGTGGAAGAGTTTTCTTAAAGAGAGAGAGGACTAGAGCTTCTAGGGAGAGATTTCCCAACTAGAGAGCGAGCTCTTTCTGACGTGCTTCAGTGGGTTGTGGACCTTCGCAAGGTGCTTGCAAACATCTTTGGAGAGTGTAGAGGTTCTCCTAGCAAGGAACATGGTTTCTCGAGTCCTTAGCCGGTTTGAAGAGGTGCCCTGCCAGAGTTTGAGTTCTCCTTTGGTCATTTCACGGTTGAAAGGGAGGTCACCGAGAGCTCAGAGGGCTCTGTCAGTCCTCTGGTTATTGAAGGAGGAGGAGAAGGAATAGCAGAGGGCTCATAGGGAACTTAGTAGAATTCCAGTGAGCTTGTGGCGAGTTGCCTAAGTTGCCTATGTTCCCGTCTATCGGAAAAGGGGAAAGAATAGGGTCAAATAGGGATTCCCATCAGACAGCGAAGTGTTTCTGATCGAGAGAGGCTATGTCAGTAGGGGAAAGAACAGGGCCGGGCAAGGATTTTCGATGGTCGGAGTAGTAATTTTGGAGAAATTCGAAGGATTGAGAGGAAGGCAAAGGGTCATGAGAAGGTTGACCATCCTCGTGGGGAGATAGTTGGGAAAACCGAAGAAGCACGAGGTTTAATACCCTCTAGGAATTGGGGACAGTGGAAATACCATCACGGTGCTTTGCATGTCCCTAGGCCGCAGTCGGCGATAGCCACTTTCGAGAGCGTGTTGCTCACAGCAATGGGCTCACATAGCGTTAGCTTTCCCGAGGTGATGGTAAGATGCGACATTGTGTTGCGCACGACAATGGATGCATATGGTGTTGAGTCATGCGCGGTGATGACTATGGACAATGATGTCTCGCGATGGTTAAGAGTGATGGCAATCAAGAAGGCTGTTCCACCGTGATATATTGGAAGCTAAGTCCCCCAGCACAACCGTGAAGTCCATGTTGGTGTGCCTCATCTGATGAATTGGAAGCTAGATATGCCTCGTCAGATGAATTGAAACTGACTCAAAAATGGTTGGCTTCTTCTTCTTGAGGAGAGCATTTCTTCGGTGGGTTTACTTCTTCTTCACGAGGAGAGAGTTTCTTCGATGGGTTTGCTTCTTCTTCACAAGGAGAACATTTCTTTCTAGCCTGTAACTGTCGTCTTATCCTTAAATGCAAGAGCTTTGTTACTTCCTTAGTAATGGGCCTTTGATTGTAACTTGTAACTCTTTTTAATGCAATGAAAGAAATGAACTTCTTCTAAACTGGCTTAATGTTCTTCTTTTTCATTTCCTTCTTTTCTTACTGCGCACACCGCAGTTTAGGAATACATCAAGGATAATACTTCTCCAAGTATCCTCCGTTGATAGGGGGCATTTCCTCCTCTCCATCCGAGTTTGCCAGTACATAAGCCCCGTTTGGTGTAACCTTTTTTACTATGAACGGACCTTCCCACATGGGCTCGAATTTTCCTTTGCGATGCCCATGCATGACAATCAGCCTCTTGAATGCTAAGACTAGGTCCCCACAAGCGAATGAGCGAACCTTGACAGACTTGTTAAAGGCTCTCTTCATTCTTCCTTGATTGAGCTCGAGGTTCTGCTAGGCCTCTAGTCTCTTTTGGTCAACGGCGTCCAACTCTTGGTAACGGAGCTTTATCCTCTCATCTTCAGTCAGACCGCCTCACCTCCATAGACGAGGGAATAGTGAGTGGAGTTTGTAGCATTCTGAGTGGTGGTGTGATAAGCCCACAGAGCTTCAAGTAGCTTCTCGTGCCAATTTTTCTTTGACTGAGGCATTCAACAAAAAATGCACAAAGTTTTGTTGAATGCCTCAGTCAACTGGTTGAGTATTTCCACGAGAAGCCGAACTGGTTGACTAGGCAATCAACAATATGGCTTCTGAACTAGGGGCCATTATTAGAGATTATTCGATCCGGAACCCCGAATCGGTAGATGATGTGGTGCCGCACAAAGTTGGCCACAATGTCCCTGGAACTTGCTTGAGAGGGATCGCTTCAGCCCACTTGAAAAAGTAGTCTATTTGCTAGAATGAAGGCATGACCCAAGGCAGAAGGAGGGTCAATGGGTTCCACAATATCCATACCCCACTAGGAAAAGGGCCATGATGTCACTGTATAATGGAGAGGCTCCGGGGGTTGATGAATGAGGCTTGAGTGAATCTGGCACACCAGACATCTCTTAGCATAGTTTTGGGCATCAGCCACAATTGAAGGCAAATAATAGCCGAGTCTGCAATGTGCTCCTAGAGCTTAGGGCCAGGCTGATGCAGCTCAAAGACACTCAAGTGCACTTCTTCAAGCACTTTGCTTGCCTCTTGTGCATCGACACATCTGAGCAGAATGTCGTCAAATGACCCACGAAAGAGGACATTCCCGTTGAGAAGGGTATACTTGGTAGACATCTGTCGTAAGCCGCTGCGTTCTGCCCAATCCTAAGGTAGCGTTCCATGCTTTATGAAGTCTATGATAGGCGGCCTTCAGTCTTCTACTTTCTCAACCTCTGCAGACATCGGGTCAAAGAATTCTAGCTCCTGCTCCTTAACCTTTAATTATTTTCCTTGGGACATTTCTTACTCTTCCTCAATCCCATCTTCAGCCGCGAGGAGTGCCCCGAATGGGTAAGGCAGGCATTCAAGGAATACATCCCTCTCATCATCTCCCAAGTCGACGTGTCTCCATTCGGTTACCTAAATTGGAATGGGCCCTAACGAAGACAATTGAATGGTGGCGCTGAGCTTTGAGAGTACATCTGCCTGTGAGTTTAGCCTTCTAGAGATATGACTCAGGGAGAAATCATCAAATTGGGCTATGTAATATTTGGCCATTTCATGATAAGGCTTGAGAGCTGTTGGAATGTATATTTCATCAACATGAGGCCCTCGCTCAATAAAGGCCTAGCAAGTAGTGGAAAATTACAAAATCTCGAAACAACCCAAGAACTGGCCAAGGTCTTCATGAAGTATCTCAAGAGTCTCCTGCCAAGTTTCATCGCATTCCGACATGTCTAAGGCAGTGCAGACTGAGAAATATTTTCAGCGGAATCGACAGCTAACACCCTGAAATGGACCCCTATAACTAGAACAACATTTGTATCTCAAATTGCTGTGGGACCACCACCATTGGATCCGTCATGGTTGAAAAGCCCCTGAGGTCAAGATTTAGCTCAAACGGACATTCCATGAAGAAGTTATACACGAAAGAGTAAAACAAGAGAAGCCGCACGCTATTCCTGTGTGGCCACCCAGTAACACTACACCATTGAAGGGACAGTCACAACCAGTGAATTTTGAAACTCATAGCTCACTCATCCTAAGTCGAATCACATTCAAATTTGGTGAGCATGTTCGTCTAGTCAAGACGAGCAATTCGATATGTGGCACGCCTAGTGACGATACCTGAGCATGAAGAAAAGCTAGAGAGAAGTTGCTGATCGGTGAAGAAAGTAGAAGAAATTCAGTAGCATCGTGCTTAGCTGGAGTGGCTAGATCACACCGCTCGGGAGCCCAATCGATGCGAGACTAATTCCATTATGAGCATATGGTCTCAGGCCATCTCAAACCCGAAACCCGTACATGATTCATGGCCACATTCTGCACAAGAAACCAACGAACAGATTGCAAATTCTGTTGCCGAAATCTTTGATTCCGGCAATAATTCCAAACTTGCAAAATATTCGCTCGGCCCCAGAATCAAGTTGCGTTTGGTGCCTCATGATCCTATTGGCATGCTCAATGTGATTCAGCGAAGAAAGCACAAAAAAACATCAACGAACGAACACTCTATAGATCCAAAGTTTCAAGATCTACTCAAATTTCAAGTCACTTGATCGTGTACCAAAAACACGATCCATGGCTCAAATTTGGTACCAAATCGATTGTCATGCCGAGCTCTACAAGAAACAATCATCTTACGATCAACCAAGATCAGAATGACTTCGGATAAGCCATGTAAGATCACGCAAGTCTTAAGGCAACACAGGGACTGTTCTGGTATTCCTCAACTTTTTAGGAAGGGGCAAATCTGTGATTTTGCACCCTAATTTTTAATTTCTTTTAATTCTATTTAATCTTAATTTTTTGCAATTAGGGTTACTTTTGATCATCCACCCATGTTTGGGGCACACTTCTATGTATAGGTACCATCATTGTACTAGAAAAAGAAGAGATAGAGGCATACGCACACAAGAGGGATTTCACTTAATACAAGTTTCTCTTTCTTACCATTATTGTGTCTCGCTTGAGAGAGAGAGTGAGGTGAGAGAAACATTTGACCGGTATCCCTAGGTTTGAGGTAAACTTTCTCTCTCTTCTTTTTATTTTCTTCTTCTCTCTCTTCTCCTTCTTCATCTTAGTTCCTCGTAGGGGTCATGCACGGCAGTGGTAGTACCGGGCATGCCTCTTCCTTGATCTCACAGGGTGTGCATGGTGATGACAGCGTCATGAGCGAGTCTCCTTCCCCTTCTACTCGTTTGTTTCTTCCTTCAAGTGAGGTCTGTAGACGACGCTGCCCATCGCCGCCCACAGACGTAGCTTTGACATCTCGGTGAAGAAC
This sequence comes from Amborella trichopoda, assembly GCF_054954075.1. Lineage (NCBI taxonomy): Eukaryota > Viridiplantae > Streptophyta > Magnoliopsida > Amborellales > Amborellaceae > Amborella > Amborella trichopoda. Next base: position 23,087,208 of record NC_142345.1, on the reverse strand, counting down.
CCAGACGGTAATGTTTGCTGCCGCCTACAGGGGTCTATCCCTGTAGTTCGTCTAGTGTAAACAGAGATACCAATCACTACCCACTAGGGGCTTTAACAACACCTATTGCCATCTGCGAGCCTCATCCGCATGGCCAGTGCTCGTTGTCGTTCTTCTTGCATCCCGTGCTTATCGTCGTGCGACCTAGGAGAAACGATCGTTGTGTACCTCGTCAGGAGCTAGCGCCATCCACAAGGGATGCACCGTCTCCTTGTATTGCCCATCGTGATGCCTATTGACCTTTGGATTTCCCCTACGCTTAGCTGTCTCTTTCATTCCTCCTCACCTCTTTCTCCTCTAACTTGACTGAGGGTTGACCTAGCCTATCACCGACACACCGACCTCAGTTTCAAGTAGTATTGCTGCTGTGCTGGTCCTGATGACCATGCCCATCTTGCTACCACTCAGAGTCGGTAATTTCTGGATGTCATGTTAATCTCACCCCCTACGTCAAGCTCTCTTCTCTTTTCTATATTTCATCGAACCTTACACTTCATCGCCTTCTCATGTGAACGTGCATTGCCTTAAGACAAGGGTAGGTCGCTTCGACCCACTTGTCTTACAAATTAACCAGAGAAGTGTTGTGCAGAAAAATAAGAGGATTACAGGTCAAGAGAGGCGATTCCCAACCAGCTCAAGCAATTGGGGGGCTTCTTTGTGATCTTAGAGGGTTCCCACGCGAGCTAACCCGAGTAAGTCTTGAAGCCACGTAAACTTTGTCTCTCATTGGTTGGTATACCTTCCTTTGCCCTCTAGTAAGGTTCCGAGAGAGTGATCTCAAATCTCGAGTTCATTAGAAACCTAAGACACGAGCCGCCAAATCACCTAGATCCGGAGGGTGAGATTGAGGCATCTAACCAGCTTAACGACTCCTCTGGGGATTTACTACCCCTTTATCGGTTCGCTCTTGTTTGATCAATTTCCTTTTTACTTTTTGTACCTATTTCTATGGCACCTGGGTTGTTCTACTCATTCATCCGAGTCATTTACTTCCTTTTCCCTGCACTCGTGGCTGTCCCAGGGAAGCGAGTCACTCAAGCCTCCTTCCCTACTCTCCTTCTGAGTCAGGACTCACGATTTGGCTCCCAGATTCTCACTTGGATCTGTGCAAGAGGGGACTTAAAGGTCCCTATCTCCCCACTTTCTCACCCTGATGGACTCTCCACCATGGCCCCTTGCATGCGTAGCACTCCTACTGCCGCACACCCTGCTACTGATAAATCTCCTACCAGTCATATTGCTGCGGTACGCCGGAAGGATACCCCATCCATCCTTGTGAAAGGAAAGCAAATTGTCGATGGTCCTGAGGTATGCCGCAAGGCAACCCCCTGTGCTCCTTCACTACTTCGAGCCTCAACACCTGGAGAGTCAGTACACACTCAAAGGCTCATGGTCTATCCACTCAAGCAACTCCTCGGGGCAACCCTCATGTTGCCTTGAGCTCTCATCCAAGGTCAGGCCTTGTCAGGCAGGACCCTACATGCACCATGCATTCGCTTTCCACAGCTCAGGGCAGCGCTAGCTCTTTGCCACCTTGATCACAAGGGGGTCGACTGTTCTGTCTTCCCTCCCTGCACACACAACTTCACCTTGTGAGAAACAAGCTCCCTCCTTGTCCTTCACAAACACAAGCTCGTGGGTCTCAACCTCTTCAGGTCGAACCCATTGATCGAGCCTTGGCTGACCCCCAAGTCACCCAAACGGCTGACCCTAAAGGTGCACACGCACCATCTTTGCAGGTCCCTCTCGGATCCAGACTCATGCGAAGTCACGAACCAAATCTTTCCTATGCCGCTTCCCCGATGCCAGGCAAGTACCTCAAGCCCTGGTACTCAAAGGTCTTCCTTAAGAGTACCATCTTGAGCCAGCCCCAGCTCAACCAAACACTCGGGCCTCATAAAGGAATTCAAGGCAATGGCTTGATGTCAGACAGAGGCCTCCAGCCTCTAAGACAAAAACCCAAGCTTCCCTCCATCCTTGGGCCCCACTCTCTGTTCCAGCTCATAGACATGGCCCTCGCCTGTTCGAAGAAAACGGGGCAGTCCAGGTCCCAGGCTCGGTTCTAGAATGAGGTCCACAACCACCTCAAGATCAAGTAGAAAAAGAGGCCTGCAAATCCTGACCAGTGAAACATCCAAGGCAGTCGTGGTCACCACCCCTGGCGACCTCCTGCCTTATAATCCCTTCTTCCCTCTTCAAACTCCGGAGCCTGATCAAGTCCAGGAATATTGTTCGGTGATCACCACCTAGAAATCATGAACTCAAGATCATCAGGAACTGGTCCTCACAAGATCGACATACAAAGCCTTAGTCCAGTCGGGTCAAGTTGAGCCCCGTCAGAATGACTTTTGATGCATGACTCGCCAGCCTTAGCAGTCTGCTGCATCACCTAACTCTGACCTCCTAGAAGAAACGGTCAGGTTCATGGTGATCAACGACCAGATCGATGCTCAGGAGTAGCTGATGAACAAGTTCGAGGAAATGATGCAAGCCATCCTTGGAAAGATGGAGCGTCTAGAGGCCTCAAGGCCCCATTCTTCGTCTGATTCCCCGACCTGTGAGGACACAACTCCTAGGCAGACTCCCCCTTCTGTCTCCCAAGACAACTCCTCTTCTCTCGAGCTCTTCTAAACCGACATAGATGCTATGGTGGCCCATACCCTCAAAAACAAGGTTCCGGTCATGCAAGAGACGCCACTCTACCAAAAGTTGTATCCTTAGTACATTGACCAGGTGTTGTTTCCCCCGAACTACCAAAAAGGGAAACTCCCCCCGTTCAATGGTATTATGTCTCCTCACAAGCATATGGCCGATTTCCATGAGGCCTGCCGGGAGATGACAACTGACGGATGTCTCCTCCTACGCTAGTTTGCCCAGAATCTCGGAGGACCAGCCTTCTAGTGGTTTGCTGGGCTGTCACCAAACTCGGTGCACATTTGGCAAGAAATAGAGTAATTGTTCTACCAGTGCCTCTACAAAGTCCAAACGAACGTGGAAACCATCGAGCTCCTCACCTTGATGCAAGACCCTGATGATCCGGTTAACAAGTTCATCACCCGATAGGGAGAGTTGGCGACCTCTCACGCCGCTCCCATGACCGAGAAGAAAGCAGTCCAGATCTGCATACGAAACTTGCTTCCCGAGATCACTCTACATGTCGAGCCATCCAATCCACCTCAATGTCAGAGCTCATATATAAGGAAATTCGTATCGAGGGATTGTTTAAGCACCACGACAGCCCTCATCAGCAATCTTCTGACTCAAACTCTCGCTCTAGCAGTTGGGGCAATCAAAAGGCAGCAATCAGCGCGGCCGTCACCGTGATTGACACCAAATGCACGGCTCCCAAAACTCTCGACCTCTCTAAGGAACATACGCCTCAGACCAGGGGTAAGCAATAGCCCTACAATGAAGTTCTGCCTCCTAAAAATAGTAAGCGAAATGACTACTGGAACCAACACCAGAATAAAGTTTACCCCTTTGACAAGGAGTGGATCCATGCACTGATCCAACTGCTGTTAGAACAAAACATGATCCAGCTGCAAGAGGCCACCACTGTAGAGTCACCGGGGCAAGATTTGAATGAGAAGTAATACGCCGATCATAGGAGAGTAGCCCACCCCACACACGACTACTACAAGCTCAACGACACTATCGAGGCCCTTATCAACAAGGGTTAAAGCTCGAAGAGTTTAAAAGGCATTCGGGGCAGTCGATCAAAGAGGACAACGGGGCACCTGCTATCCTTCGTGCATTTTTCTCTATAATTCTCAAAGAAGAGATAGCCACCTCAAAGACTACAAGGCAGCCCAAGTTCTTGCCAACAGGCGCCGAGAACCTCTGATGTACGTATCACCAGATAAGAGGTCATGACGTCAGCAAGTGCATTGGCTTCCATAAACTCTTGACAGAAAAGATGCAGTAGTGTCAGGAGGTTTAGGGGGACCCAACAAGACACCCTTAAGTCCCTCTTCTGCCTATGCAAGAAAACCCCCTGACTTGAGCCCAGCAAAATACTGAGTAAGACCATCTGCAGGCCCTCTTTGAGGCAATGCTCTAGCAGGGTCTTGTCACCCCAAGTCCCAGGGCACGAAAAAACTCTGGTGCTCCTATCACCAATTGTGGGGTGATATCTCACATTAGGCAGATGGTACTGAGTTATCAATATCTCAGGAGTCGGCCAAATTGGTGACGACATTAAAAGCACCCCACAACAGTCATAGCCCGGGCATGACCTTAAATACCGCTTGCAAATGTCCAATTTGGGTGACGATGTAAAAAGCTGCTTGAAATGTTCTAACTCTTCCTCTCCTTCCCCCTCCTTTATTCCTTTTGTAGGTACCGCTCTGCGATGCCAAAATTTCAACACTCTAAACAAAGAGTTCGGAGGCACCAGCCTCACCATGTCACAGCAAGCGTGCCTCAAAGAAATGCCTGCCCCATGAAGAAGTGGCAAAACCACTTGGAGAAATTAGCCTTGGTCCCGCCAAGGAGAATGGTTACAAGCCAAAAGAAAAAGCCACCCACTTTCGAGTCAACTTCAATTCATCTGACGAGTAAATCAAATATACAAGGAAGACTTCATTGCTAAGGAACTAGCCTATGATGAAGAGCATACCCTGTTCACAGTGGATGCCCTTCCACATAACAATATGGACTTCATGGTCATGATGGAAGACTTGGCTTCCAACACACTGTGACAGCAAGGCCTCCCCGTTTGCCATCACTCTTGACCCCCTTCAAGACATATCTGTCTGAGGTCATCATCGCGCACAACACAATATCGCGTCCTATCATCACCACAAGCAGGCTAATGCTGCGCGGGACTATCGCCACGAGCCTCATGCCCCCAAGCGTGGCTATCGTCGTGTGTGACCTAGGGATGTGCCAAGGTGGTGCTGCATGTGACTTAATCGCATGCGCTACTTTAAAGCACCCTAGTTCCCAATGTTCCTAATTTTCGAGGGGCATTGACACCTCTTCGGTTCCCCTAATAGTCACCCCCCTGCGACGGTCCACCTTCCTACAACCTTTCTCCTTCCCCACAATTCTTCAAGTTTTATGGGAATTCACTTCCACCTATAGGGAAAATCCTTCCCACTTTCTGCTCCTTCCTGGAGTTAATGAAAAACCATTGGAAAGTCCCCAAAAAAAGCTCCCCTAAGTTCCTGCGACCCTGCGGATTGCCCTTTTCCCTAGTTTCCCACTTCAACAATTCACCAAAGCTCACTGAAATTCGACTAAGTCTCCGGTGAGCTCAATGCAGCCCCTTCTCCTTCTCCTCCAACAATCAGAGAGCTGATAAAGCCCTCTGAACTCTCTACGACCTCCACTTTAGTAGCTGAAAGGCCGGAGCAGCACTCGAACCCTAACAGGGCACCTTTGCAAATTTTGCTAAGGCCCCGAGAGACCCTCTTCCTTGCTAAGAAATCCTCGACACTTTCTTAAAATTCTTCGCAATCACGCTGCGAAGCTTCACACCTCCTGAAGCTCGCCAGAAAAAGACCTAAGGACCTGTCTCTGCAAGTTTTGGTCGTGAAGTACTCGTCGAAAAACCCTCCCCAGAAAGCATTAGCTCTCCCTCTCTTTCAAAAAAGCTTTCTAGTATTTCACCCTTCGCTAAAATAGTAAACTGGGGTTTCCCCTCTTTTTAAACACCACAGTACTGCAAACTGCCCTCGACAAACTCAAAATGATGCTCCAGTCCCCAGCTCTTGATGGCGATAGGACCAGGCCAGGGCAGGCCAAGCCCAAGGTCTGAAGCATCATCGTCGTGCGCCTCGTCAAGACTTGCATCACATGCCACATTAAAAGGCTAGTGTCACGCGCCCCATCAAGACTTTTACCGAGCGCCTTGACGAGAGACTATCACCGCACATCTCGTTCAGAGATTATCGTTGCGCGTCTCATCTAGAGGTCATCGCCACGTGTCTCACGCACAGATCAATACTACACGAAACGTTAAGGGCTGCTCCCACGTGCTTCACCAAGGGCTTAACGCATCACCTAGGCTTATTGATGAATGCGCCACTCCACACTTACTGGCACGCATAGGCCTTGACACTCCCCGTTAGACCATCGTCTCTCGATCATAGGAACTTCATTCCTTGCATCACAATCTATCTACTCAGGGAGCCCAGTCTCCAGTGACTGCTCTATTCCCCCATGGAGTCACATCCCCTCACCGCAACCATCACAGTCCGTACTGCGTGATTTTAAACTGCATTGCCACAATCCATGCTGCATGACTTTAAACTGCAGTGTCACGGTCCATGCTGCATGACTTTAAACTACACTGTCGCGGTCCTTATTGCATGACCTTAAACTGCACAGCCATGGTAATTGTCACATGACTCAAAACTGTACGACTATGGTCCGAACTATATGACCTGAAACTATAGCGGAGGTCTATTTGTTTGAACTTAAACTGCAAAGTCCTTGTCACATGACTCAAAACAGTACAACCATGATCTAAACTGTATGACCTTAAACTATAACGGAGTTCTAGTTGCATGACCTTAAATTGTAAAGTCCTTGTCACATGGCTCAAAACTGTACGACCATGGTCCGAACTATATGACCTTAAACTATAGCGTAGGTTTAGTTGCACGACCTTAAACTGCAAAGTCCTTGTCACATGACATTAAACTTATGACCACGGTCCAGTTGTATGACCCTCAACTATAGTGCGCGTCCTGGCCACATGACGTTTAAAGGCTTCGCACATGTCTCTAAGGCACGAAACTAAAACATGCCTTCTAAAAAAAAATGCGCATGGTGTACACCAGGATAAGGAAATGCCATGAGTAAGAATGGCAGACGGGCATAGTCATGAAACCATTAGTAAAAGAGTTCCATGGAAAAAGAAACCCAGGCACGGTGAAAAATCCAAGAGGGCACCGTGAGCAAAAATGGATGAAAAGGGCGGACATGACCACAAACTCATGGGTAAAAGAGCCCAAAAATAACACAAGTTGGTGAAAACCGTTCTCACGGTCCACTTCCCATGTTTAAGTGAAAACCCACGAAAGGGCGCTTGGACCGACAAAGCAGATTGACGCACTTCCTCAGCCTCAGCCGACTCCAAAGTTTCATGGCTCATCTGGGAGTGAGAGCCTCTTAAGATCTCCCCGATTTCATGGCCCATCAAGGAGTGAGAGCCTCATAAGATCTCCCCAGTTTCATGACTCATTAGGGAGTGAGAGCCTTATAAGGTCTTCTCGGTTTCATGGCTCATCAGGGAGTGAGAGCCTCAAAAGATCTCCCTAGTTTCATGGCTCATCAGGGAGTGAGAGCATCATACGATATCCCTAGTTTCATGGTTAATCAGGAGTGAGAGCCTCATAAGATCTCCCTTGTTTCATGGCTCCTTAGGGAGTGAAAGGACATAAGATCCCCTCAGTTTCATGGCTCATCAGGGAGTGAGAGCCTCATAAGATCTCCCCGATTTCATGGCTCATCAGGGAGTGAGTGCCGCATAAGATCTCCCCAGTTTCATGGCTCCTCAAGGACTGAGAGCTGCATAAGATCTCCCCAGTTTCATGGCTTATCAAGGAGTGAGAGCCACATAAGATCTTCCAAGTTCAACAACAACAAGAGTCCTTGAGGGTGAGGATGATGACCAAAAGATCCCTCCAAAAATTCTAAGAACCATCGTAAGCGCAAGAAACTGATGAACCCAGGGTTTAACCTACCATAGGCTTCAGGATAGTCTTTGCCAAACCCCCTAGCCTACATGGGACCAAACTTTCGGGTTGGGACAAAAGCCTCAGACTAGACCCACCTAGCCGGAATCCACAGGAGATACCTTGAGCATCAAAAGCAAACCTGGTGTAGCAGAAAACAACACCGATCGAAGGTTCGTAGCATTTGGCCTTCAAAAAAGGCCTGGTTCCGTATGAGGAGGTCTTGACAAAGGCCATATGCTCTAGAACCGCAGATAGTCTCTCGAGGGTACAAAATTTGACAAAGATCCCTCAAAATTCCAAAATGATTACACTTCTTGATTCTCTCGAAAAGCTACATTCGGTGGGGTATGCTGTTGGACGGTATTTTTCAGCAACATGGGGCCCCTGCTCAATAAAGGCCTAACGAGTAGTGGAAATTCTAACAGTCTTAGAATAACCTCAGAACGAGTCAAGATCTTCATGAGGTCTCTCAAGAGTCTTCTGTCAAGTTTCGTCACATTCTGACATGTCTAAGGTAGTGCAGACTGAGAAACAGTTCCTGCATAATCGACATTTAGCACCCTGAAATAGACCCCTATTACTAGAGCTACATTTTCAGCATCTCAAATTGCTGTGGAACCACCACCATTGGATTCAGTACGGTTGAAAATCCCTCAGGGTCAAATTTCAGCTTAAACAAACATTTCAGGAATAAGTTATAGGTGAAAGAGTAAAACAGGAGAAGCCGCATGCCATTCCCGTGCGGCCACCCTATAACACTACACCATTGAAGGGACAATCACCACTAGTAATTTTAGATACTCATATATTACTCATCATTAATTGGATCGTGCTCAAATTTGGTGAGCATGTTGGTCTAGTCGAGGTGAGCGAGTCGATATGAAGCACGCCCAGCGACAATACCCGAGCAGGAAGAAAAGCTAGAGAGAAGTTGTTGATCTATGAAGAAAGTACAAGAAATTCAGCAGTGTCGTGGCTCGCTCTAGTGGCCAAAACACATGGATCACAACCGATCGACGTGAAACCAATTCCATTGCGGATGTACGGTCTCGGGCCATCTCTGACCCAAACCTCATACATGATTAACGATCAGATTCTGCACACAAAGCCGACGAAGAGACTAAAAATTTCGTCGCTAGAATCCTCGACTCCGGTCAAAATTCCAAACTTGCAAAATCTTCGTTCGGCCACCCAATCGAGCTGCATTAGGTGCCATGTGATCGTAGTGGCATGCTCAGTGTGATTCAGCAAAGAAAACAAAAAAAAATATTAAAGAACGAACACACTATTGATCCAAAGTTTCAAGATCTAGTCAAATTTTAATTCACATGATCATGTAGTAAAAACATGATCCATGGCTTGAAGTTGGTATCAAATCGATCGACATTCTGAGCTCTACAAGAAAACAATCATCTTACGATCAGCCAAGCATCAGAACACCCTGGATCGAGCATGCAAGATCATGTAAGTGCTAGGGCAAGACATGGACTGTTTTGGAAATCTCGAAGGCCTTCTTCAAATCTTAAAGCTTTATCTGACCTTTAAGAATGAGGACCTCAATGATATCCTTTAGCATGTAGCAGTCATCTGTGGGATGATTGATCCTCCAATGATAGGTACAATAATTCGCCTAGTGTCAAGGTCAGACTGCTCAAGGATCTTGGTTTCAGGAAGTTGGATCATATTCTGCTCCAATAGTAATCAGAGCAGCGCAGGGGCCCATTCATTCTCGAAGGGATAAACCTTGTTCCTATGTCTGGTGAAATAATCACCCCGATCAAGGTTGGCTACTGGAGGTACCCGATTGTACGACAGTTGTTGCTTGCCAGCCTGGGGTGTCATCGTTGTCGCGATTACCCCTTTAGAGAGGTCCAAAGTTTGGGAGGGAGCCTTCTTTGAATCAGTTACCATGATGGTTGCACTGATTAACCCCTTTTGTTGGCTTCCCCGTGTGTTATTCCAAGAGTTACCACTGCCTCGATTGTTTGCTAAACTTGTAGATGGTTGTCGGCCGTCGAATTTCAGATTCTGACCAAAACTCAAAAGTTGCAAAATCTTCATTCGGGCTCCAAATCGCATCCTGTTCGTTGCACGATCATGACGGCATGCTCAGTGAACTACAATGAAGAAATCACGGAAAAACATCAAGGAACGAGAGTTCCATTCTCGATCCAAAATTTTCAAGATTCATCCAAATTTCAAGTCTCATGATCGTGACCTAAAAACACGATTCATGGCTTGAATTAGGTATCAAATCGGTCACCATGCCGAGCCTTACAGCAAAACAATCATCTCTCGATCAAACGGGCAACAAAGCCTGGATCAATCATGGAAGATCACGCAAGTTCTCGGGCAACGACAAGGACTGTTCTGAAATTCCATCTATTGTTAAGCGGGGGCAAAACAGTCCTTTTGCACCCTATTTCTGAATTTCTTTTAATTTAATTAAATTGTAATTATCATCAATTTAGCTAGTTTTTTGGTATTCAACCATGTTTGGGCTCAATTCTATATAAACATGCAAAACTTAATTGTAAAGGACCTTTGGTTCATTCTTGAGATCATTGAACAAAATTTCCATTCTTGCTTAAAGTTCGTGGGTGCATCTTGGAGAGAGAGAGGAGGGAGAATTAAAGGGCTGATCCCCCTCGATAAGGTAACTTTCTCTCTCCTCCTCTTTTCTCTCTCATCTCTTTTTTCTCCTCCTCTTTCTCTCTCATCTCTTTTTTCTCTTCTCCCTTTTTCTCTCTCCTATTTATCTCTCTTTCTCTCCTCCTTTCTCTGTCATCTTTATCTCTCTCTTTCTCTCTCTTCTTTTATCTATCCTCATCTTTTCTCTCTCATCCTTTTCTCTCACATCTCTATCTCTCCCTTTTCTCTCTCTTCTCTTCTTTTCATCTCCTTCCTGTTTTCATCTTTATCTCTTTCTTTCTCTCCCTCCGCTGGTCCATCATGTCTCTCTTTCTCTACTCCTCTTTCTTCCTCCATTCAAGCATGAAGGACCTATCGTCTGGCGTGGTTCATTCCTGCCCCTAAGAAATGAACAGTGAGTCGGGCCTTAGCCCGAGTGGAGGACTGGGTCTCTATCAAAATTCTCTCTCTCCTCTTTTCTAGCCCAGACGACAAAGGCACATCGCCGCATGTGTTCCCTCTCTCTTTTCCTTTCTCGCAGTCGGTGCAAGCCTAGTGCCGCCTGTGTTCTCTATCACTTTCTTCTATTCTGTCACTTCCTGCGCAAGACTAGCACCGCTTGTGTTCTCTCTCCCTCTTTCTTCTATTCCGTCATAGCCGGCACAGGTCTAACACCGCTTGTGTTTTCTTTCTTTTTCTAGTTTTCTTTCTTAGCTGACATAAGCTTGGCACCACCTGTGTTTCTCTCTCTTTCTTCTCTTCTATCATAATCGGTATAAGCCTAGCGCTGCCTAAGTTTTCCATCCTTGTTCTTCTATCCCAGAAGGTGGAGGCCTATCGCCGCCTGTGTCTTGTCTCTCTCCTCTCTCTTATGTCATGGACAGCGGAAGCACATCGCCACTTATGTTATTTCTCTTTTTGTCACAGCAGGCAGAGGACCAGTGCCGCCTGTGTCTTCCCCCCTCTTCCTTACATCACTGTCGACGAAAGCCATCGCCATCTGAGTCTTCTCTTTCTTTCTCTTATTGACATCTTTGTGTGTCTTTACCTTTACATTTTCTTCTATCCTCTCTCATACTCTTCTTCTCCTTTCCTTCACTTTCTACCCTTCTTTCTATTCTCTTCTTCTTTTATCCTTCTTCTTTTCTCTCTCTTTCTGATCTATATTATTTGTTTCTTTTATTCTTTAGTTTGATTAAGAAGGGTAGAGACTAGCCTTCCATGGTAGTCATGTCATTTAGCTGTAATGTCCTTATGCCGGTTAGAGTTACTGTGTCCATTTTTTTGCCACTAAAGACTAGACATTGTGTCTAAAAAATTGGTATTGGTACTGTCATCTAGTAGTAATTATATTAAGCTGGTCTGAGTTATCGAGCTGGTCTGAGTTATCGAGCCCATTTTCTGCAACGCCTGGTCAATTACTTACTAGTTTAGTCACTGTGTCATTCACTGTCTGGTCAATTGCTTGTAACCCCATTCTTTCTTCTCTCATTCTTCTCTTCCTCTTTTTGAATGTGCACGCTCCTGTACATTCTCCAAAGGCAAGGTGAGGTCTCTTAACCCACTTGTCTTGTAACATTTACCATATGTATGTGATTGAAAAAACAAGAGAGTACATGCTAAGTGAGGCGATTCCGAACCAGTTTTATGACTGGGGGGCTTTCTTCATGATCTAAGAGGGCGCCCACGTGAGCCAGCCCTAGAAAGTCCCGAACCCACCTTAAATTCCTCTCTCATCGGTTGGTCTACCTGCCCTTGTTTTCGAGCAAGCTTCCCGAGAGAGCGATCTCAAGTCTTGGGTTCCCCTGAAACCCGAGACACGTACCACCAGATCACCTAGATCCAGAGAGTGAGATCGAGGCACCTAACTAGCTTGGTGACTCTACTGGGGACTTACTACCCCTTAGTCGGATCCTACTTGTTTGGCTAGTTTCTCCTTTTATTTTCTACATTTCACACTTATGGCTTCTGTGTTCTATAACCCGTTTATTCGGATCGGGGAGTTCCTTATCCCCTCATTTGTGAGTGTCCCCAGGGAATAGGTTCCTAGAACGTCATTCCCATCCTTCTTTCTAAGTAAAGGCCTCACATCTAGCTCCCAGGTACTAACTCGGATTGGTGTGAGGAGGGACTTAAAGGTACCTCACTCCCCCTCTCCTCGCTCTGGTGGAACCTTTCTTAAGGCACCTTACATAAGGGGCACACACGCCACCAATCACAGCACGCACTCTGTCACCAGCAAGTCACTTATCGATCGTATTGTCGAGGTACACCGAAAGGTTGCTCAGTCCCTTGCTGTAAAAGGCAAACAAGTTGTCGTTGCTTTAGTGGGTCGCCACAAGGTAGCCTGCCACATTCTTGCACCACCACGAGTCTCTATGCCTAGGAGCTCGAAACATCGAGGCAAAGACCATGCAGCCTCCACCTCTCACACATAACCTAAGGTTCATGGGTCTACCACTCAAGCCACACCTCCAGGCTACTTACGTATTGCCTCAAGCCAGTATTCAAGATCAAGGCCTCCTTGGGCTAGGTGCTGTACACGTTATGCATGTGCATCTCACCACTTGAGGAAAAGTCGTCGCTGTGCCAACCCGAGTACACAGCGGACGACCTCATCGTCCTCTTACTCAGAACACACTAATGCATCTTGTAAGGGGCAGGCTTCCACCTGTTTCCTTACAAAAACTTGCTCGCGATTCTCGACATCGGCCAGTCAATCTACTCGAGCCTGGGATGACCCCAAAGTCGTCCGTGATCCTTCTGTAAGAGACGCACACGCGTTGCATCCCCAAATCGCCTTTCCCTGCATCGACTCGGGCATCATCGTGATTCGATCATTCCTCCGCGTGCTCCGTCTCTTTTGGACAAGCACCTCAAGCCTTAGTATTTTGGACAAGCACCTCAAGCCTTAGTATTCGAAGACCTTTCCCAAGAGTACCGTCTTGAATCAGCCGTATTGTCTCGCCCACGTCCCTAGAGCCCATAAGAGAACTCGGGGCAAAGACCTTATCCGAGACCCACTCCTTCTTCTCCCTCGACCCAGGTTGACTTCAGTCCCTAGCCCTCATCCTATGCCGCACCTGATGGAGACAGCCCTCTCTTCTGGGAGAAGAGCTAACCAGTCGCATTCCAGTTCGCAATTCTAGCCTGAGATCCTTCAAAGTCTCAAAGCCAACGTGACAAGGGTCTGTGAATTTTGACTAGAGAAGCAGTCAAGATAGTTAGGACAACCTTCTTCACTAGAATCCCTTTTGCCCTCTTTAGAAGAATCATGTGCCTTGGTCAACGTTGTTGAAGATGACCCATCCCCCCAAAAGCCATGATTCCAAGACCGTTGAGAACCAGTCCTTACCCGCTTAGCATTCAAGAGTCGGGTCCAATCGGGGCATGCTGATCCCCTATTGACTGACTTGCCACGTGTGACTCGCCAAGTACGAAAGCCTTCGACTACATCTAAACTTGACCTCCCTGAAGAAATGATCGGCGTCATGGTTATAAATGAACCTGGCGACTGTCTGGAGGCCGTATGGAAAGGTTTGGAAGGCTGGTCCAAGCAATGATGGAAAAGACCGATTGTATGGAGGTTGCCCGACACTCGGTTAACCATAAGGGCAATTCCCATCACTCAAAAGATGTGCCTCCCGGACAGACTCGTCCATCTACCTCACAGGACAATTCTGTACTTCACCTTTTCTCTCAGGCAGACATCGATGCTATGGTAACTCACAGCCTGAAGAATAGGAAGATCCCAGACATACAGGGCTTGACGCTTTACCCCAAGCCGTACCCTTCTTACATTGACCTGGTTCCCTTCCCCCAGGACTATAAGAAAGGGAAGTTTCCTCATTTCGATGAAGCAACATCTCTCCGTAAACATGTAACCCATTTTCAAGCAGCATATCGAGAGACAGCAGCTAGTGGTATGCTCGACTGCCTCCAAACTCAGTACATACTTGAGAGGAGATGGAGAAGTTGTTTCATCAGCGTTTCTACCAGGTTGAGAGGGGGTCCAAACCATTGAACTTCTCACCTTAACCTAGGAGTTAGATGAACCGGTGGATAAATTCCTATCAAGGTGGAGAGATCTAGTGGCTCACCATCCTAATCCTATGCTTGAGAAGGATGCATTTCAAACTTGCATTCGAAACATGCGACCTGAAATTGCTCTACACGTTGAGGCCTCTATCCCAACCTCCATGTTAGACCTAATCTTTAAGTCGGTTCGCATTGAAAGCTTGTCACACCATCATAATGGGTCACGACAACAATCCTCAAATTTGGCAAACAACCGGGGCAATGGTAATTCTAGAACCAACGCCGGAGGCAACCAACCAAAAGAAGTGATTAGAGGATTGTTATACACTTAAACCCACCCACACAAAATACTGTGCCCATCATTGAAGGGTAAACCACCCCATGGAGGATTACTATGCACTTAAAGGCCTCATCAAGCCTTTGATTCAAAAGGGTCAGATTAAGCTTGAGGAACTCAAAAAGGAGTTCGGAGCAACAGAAGCCTCTCACATAGTGACTATCAATGAAGAAGACGATGCCCCTGATCTCCTTCAAGCCTTCTTTGTCATCATTCTTCAACAAGGTCTTATCACACCAAAGCCAGTGAGGCAACCCAAGTGCCTTGCTAAGGAAACTAGGAGCCAGTGGTGCTCGTACCACCAGATATGGGGTCAGGATCTAAGCGAATGCTCAAGTTTTCATGAGATAATCGTGAAGAAAATTCATGAATGTCATGAATCCTATAACCATCCAGAAGGGGACCCCCAAATGACAGCTCCATCGTGCAAGAAGGCCTCCCAAATCAAGACCTAGTTAATGATGATTCAGATTGCGGAACCCTCAACTTCCAGACTATGGATAGTCTACCATAAATGAAGTAGACTAAAGTCGTTAAAACGAGAGGCTATCTGTCAAGCTAAGGCTGCCCACAAACCTAGTGAGATGAAGCAAGCACCTACAAACGCACCCAAGAGGAGACGGGCCACAAGAAGGGCTCTTAGAATGAACAAGCTCTTGCTAAACCCTTGGTGAAACACCCTGTGTTTGCCATAGGTCTCATTGAAAAACTCACCCTCACCATTAAAATCAAAAAAATTTACCCTAATCCGTTTAGCCTTCGATGAAGCAGTGAAAATGGGGTTACCCCCCTTTATATAGGCGAAGCTTTCCTCAAATACCCCTCACAAACTAAGAATGTCAGCCGTGTCCTAGAAGGCAAAACGACGATGGGCGGGACCAAGTCGGGCTTTGACCCGAGGCCCGAGCAAAGTTTTACCGCTCCCCGTGAAATCCCACGCAACAGAGATCAGGACCGATTGGGCTGGGGTTGAAGCCCGAATACTAACGCATACCCAACAGCGGTTGTATTCTCAACCCAGCGCCGGTTGCATTTTCAACAACCTAGTGTCTGCTGAGTGTTCAAGAAACAGTGTTGGCCGCTCTTAGTGCTGGCTAAGTTTTCAAAGGCTCAGCGCCGGCTGAGTGTTCAAGAAGTAATGTTGGTTGTGCTCAACGTCGATTGTGTTTTTCATCAAACTAGCTTCGACTGTGTGTCCAAGAAATAATGCTCGCTGTACTGAATGCCGACTGTGTTCTAAAACAGTCATTGACTCATCCCTCATGCTAAAGCTGTGTGTATTCGACTATTATTATCCTCAGTAGAGTTGCACCCTGACGCTGACCTATTATCTCCAGCGCAGTGGTGCCCAAGTCGTTCAACTCAGGCCATGACCTCTCATCCCCAGTAGGAGTCATACACATACTGCAACCCATTATCTCCAGTGGAGTTAAGGTCAATTTTTACCACTGTAATCCCTAGTGGATCTGCTTCACACCTTGCTATTCCTGTCCTCCAGGAGTTGATTTCCATTTTTTTAACCTTTAAGGGACCCACACTTGTTCCCATTATCCACAATAAAGTCGGCCTTCCCATCTGAACTCCTTGTTGGCTATAACCATTTTATCCCCAAGGAGTAAAATTGTCATCGACAGACTTATTTCCCATGCAGTTTCACCCACATGACGACGCAGCCTTGGTTCGCGTTGCATGACCTTTCCGCGCTGCATGACCGTAAACTGCATAGCCTTGGTCTGCGTTGCATGACCTTAAACTACACAGCCTTCGTCTCCGCGTTGTAAGACCTTAAACTGTACAGCATTGGTCCGTGCTGCATGACCCTAAACTACCCAGCCTTGGTCTACGTGCACGATCCTAAATTTCATGGTCCAAACTATATAACCTTAAAACTGTAGCGGAGGTCTAGTTGCACGACCTTAAACCACATGGTCCAAGCTATAGGACTAAACTGCATAGCCATGGTCCGAAATATATGACCTTAAACTGTAGCGGAGGTCTAGTTGCACGAAACCGTATGGTTGGTGCTGCATGACCCTAAACTGCGCAGCCTTGGTCTAAGTGCATGACCCTAAATTGCATGGTCCGAACTATATGACCTTCAACTGTAGCGGAGGTCTAGTTGCATGACCTTAAACTGTATGGTCCAAGCTGTAGGACTTTAAACCGCATAGCCTTGGTCCAAACTATATGACACTAAACCATAGTACACGTCCTAGCCTCGTGACGTTAAAAGGCTCACCATCATGGTCCGAACTATATGACCTTAAACTGTAGCAGGTCTAGTCGCGGTCCAAGCTGCAGGACTTTAAACCGCATAGCCACGGTCCAAGCTATATGACCCTAAACTATGGTGCACGTCCTGACCGCATGACGTTAAACTGCTTAACACAATTCCAGGAGGCATGACCTTAAATATGCCCCATACACATGCACACGCCCTTTACATGCATCTTCACACATGCATTCCTTAACCAACCCATTTGTGTGCGCACCATCTTCACCAACTCCCCAGTGAGTCCACCTTTCATCATTACCATCCATTATCCCCAGTGAGTCCACCTTTCATCATTACCATCCATTATCCCTATTGAGTCCTACCCATGCTAATAGAACGACGAGCCATCCCACCATCCATATTCACCATCAGTTAGTGGGTCACCATTTTCCACTTTCCATTCATACATCATCCATTTTTCACAGTTAACGTCATGCCATCTCCCCAAAGTGAGCTAAAACACCATAACACTCACTCCATGGGCTTCATAGACGGCCATCCATCTCCACCACGGTCCAGTCGTATGACCTTAAAATCATAGTGCACGTGCAGGCCGCATGGCGTTAAATGGCTTCACACAGGTCCCGGAGGCATGACCTTAAATGTGCATTCACAAAAAAAAGAGAAAAAGAAAAAATGAATGAATAACGGGCATGATGTACACCTGGACAAGGGAACGCCATGAATAAGAATAACGAATGGGCATGGTCGTGAAACCATGAGTAAGAGAGTTCCGTGAAAATTAAATCCGAACACGAAGAAAACCCGAAAGGGCATCGTGAGTAAAAATGTAAGAAAAGGGGTGGGCATGGCCGAAAGGACGTGAGTAAAAGAGCCCCAAATAAATGGGAGTTGGTGAAAACCGTCTCTACGGCGCCGCTTTCCAAATCCAAGTCCAAGTGAAAGTCCACAAAGGACGCTTGGATCAATAAACAGGTTGATGCAGCACTCACCTCAACAAGTGGCTTCAGCCCATACTCAAAAGAAAAATCCCTGGTGTCACAATATCAGGACTCAAAAATATGAGCTTCAAGGAAAATATTCAAACAGCCTGAGTCCAGTCACAAAAAAGGACTCGATGAGTAGAAGATTCGCCAAGAAAGTAAGATAAGTCTCTTGAAAAGAGCATCATTCCAAAGAGGTTACAAAAACACTCCGAAATGTTGAAGACGCCCCAACAAAGCTAAGTCAGCCATGACTTTGGTGCGGTAATTAGGATCAAAAGCTATCTTGAATGTCGGAACTACACAATAGTGGGTAGGGGTTATACCTAAAGCTGGTCACCTTAATAAATTGAAGTACCCTACTTGCCAAGGAATAACTGGTGCACAAAGCAGACGACGTCGCAGAAGGCCCTTCAGCACACCATTCATAAAATCCTCGAAATGTGGCTCAACACCAGAGGATACCAACAACAGACCAAATGGGAACAATGCCCTTCAGAATGACACTCAATTGTCAGACGGACCTGATTCTGATCAACGAGGTCCGTACAAAATCCTCGGCTATCAAAATCACAACTAGTCCCTTGAGGGTGAGGAGCTCGACAGGATCCCTAAAAAAAGTCTCTTCTCCTCCTAAAGTCTCAAAAGGCAGACCTGTGAACAATGCATCCCTACGTCTGAGCATCCTAGTTGCAGCATGCGTGAATCTTCTCGACGTTATGTGGTCATGTGGCTAGGAAGAAAAAAGTAATGAAGCCAAAGGAAATTTTCAGAATGTTGTTCTTTTCGCTTCCCTCGAAGCACCACATTCGACGGGGCAAACTGTTTGAACACAATTTTCAGCACCTTGGTCCTTGATGCGGAATAAAGACGAAGCCGGTCAATAAAGCTTGAAAAAATAGTGGAATTATCGACAATCTCATAATAGTCCCAGAATGATCAAGATCTTGATAACCAATCCAAAAGGCACCTGCCAAATTTGTCGCATTCTGACATATTTAAGGCAGTGAACACAAATAATCAATTTCAGAAATATGGCCTCATGCATCCCAAAACAGACCCTTACAATTGGAACTATATTTTTGGTACATCACATAGCTGTGAGACTTCCACCATTGGATCCGGTATGGTCGAAAACCCCTATGGGTCAAGTTTGAGCTTAATCAGACATTTCAGGACAAAGTTATGAGCAAAACATTGAAACAAGAGTAGCCGCACTCTATTACCGTGTGGCCACCTAACACCAAAACACCATTAAAGGTGACTATTTTCATAGTCACGGGCAGTAACTTTCAGGGCCCATATCTCACTCGTCTCGAGTCGGATCACTCTCAAATTTTTGTGAGCATGTTCGTCTCGTCGAGACAAACGTTTTGATACATGGTACGACCCTTGAAGATGTCTTAGCAAGGATAAAAGCTGGAGAGAAGTTGCTAATTTGTGAAGAAGTTGCAAAAAATTTAACAGCGTCACACGTTGCTCGAGTGACCAAATCACGGCGCTCGCGCATCTGATGAACATGAAACCAACTCCATCATATACGTAAGGTCCGGGGCCACAATTAGTCTGAGCTTCATACATAATGAATGGTTGGATTTTTCACATGATGGCGACGAATTGAGTGTAAATTTCAGCCACAGGATTTCAGATTCCGGCCAAAACCCAAAATTTGTGAAATCTCCGTTTAGGCTCCAGTTCCTTGCCACGCGATCGTGATGTCATGCTTCGTGCACTACAATAAAAAAATCATCAAGAAACGAGCGCACTATCAATTCAAAGATTTCAAGATTCATCTAAATTTCAAGTATCATGATTGTGACCTGAAACCACGATTCATGACTCGAAATGGGTATCAAATCGATCGTCATGTCGAGCCCTACAACAGATCAATCATCTTTCAATCAAACAGGCATTGAAGCAATGCCAGATCAATCACAAAAGATCACACAAGTTCTCGAGCAGCAACAGGGACTGTTCTGAAATTCGATTTATTGTTAGGCAGGGGCAAAATAGTGCTTTTACACCCTATTTTCTTAATTTCTTTTAATTCAATTAAAGTGTAATTATCATCAATTTAGCTAGTTTTTTTGTAGCCACCTATGTTTGAGCCCAATTCTATATAAACATGCAAAACCTAATTGTAAACGACCTTTGGTTCATTCTTGAGATAATTCAATAAAATTTTAATTCTTGCTTAAAGTTCATAGGTGCGTCTTGGAGAGAGGGAGAGGAAAGAGAAGAAAAGGGTCAGTACCCATTGATAAGGTAACGTTCTCTCTCCTCCTCTTTTCTCTCTCATCTCTTTTCTCTCTCCCAATATTTTCTCTCTCATCTCTTTTCTCTCTCATCTCTATCTCTCTTTCTCTCTCCTCTTTTCTCTCTCATCTCTATCTCTCTCTTTCTCTCTCCTCTTGTCTCTCTCATCGCTATCTCTCTCTTCTTTTATCTCTCCTCCTCTTTTCTCTCTCATCATTTTCTCTCTCGTCTCTATCTCTCCCTTTTCTCTCTCTCTTTTCTTCTTTCCCTCTCTTTCCTACTTTCATCTTTATCTCTTTCTTTCTCTCCGTCCTCTGGTCCATCATGTCTCACTTTCTCCATATCGTTTGGTGTGATGCCTTCCTACTCCTGAGAAATGAACAGTGAGTCGAGCCTTAACTCGAGTGGAGGGCTGGGTCTTTATCAAAATTCTCTCCCTCCTCTCTTTTGTCTTAGATTGTGGAGGCACATCATAGCCTATGTTCTCTATCTCTTTCTTTTATTCTGTCACAGCTGACGCAAGCCTAGCATAGCATGTGTTTTCTCTCTTTCTTCTATTCCGTCATAGTCGGCGTAAGCCTAGCACCGCGTATATTTTCTTTCTCTATCTTCTCTTCTTTCATAGCTGACGCAAGCTTGGCATGGGCAGTGTTGCTCTCTCTTTCTTCTCTTTTATCATAGCCGGCATAAGCCTAGCATCGCATGTGTTTTCCATTCTTGTTCTTCTAACTCTAACAGTGGAGGCCTATCACTGCCTGTGTCTTATCTCTCTCCTCTCTCTTTTATCGTAAACGGTGGAAGTACATCGATGCTTGTGTTCTTTCTCTTTCCTCTCTCTTTGTCACAGCTGGCAGAGAACCATCGACTTCTCGTGTCTTCTCCCCCTCTTCTTCACATCACAACCGACGGAAGCCATCATCGTCTGAGTCTTCTCTTTCTTCCTCTTATTGTCATCTATGTCTGTCTTTACCTTTTCTTTTCCCTCTATCCTCTCTCATGCTCTTCTTCTCATTTCCCTCACTTTCTCCCCTTCTTTCTATTCTCTTCTTCTTCGCTTATCCTTCTTCTTTTCTCTCTCTTTCTAATCTCTATTCTTTCTTTTATTCTTTCGTTTGATTAAGAGGGGTCGAGACTAGCCTTCCATGATAGTCTTGTTGGTTAACCATAATGTTGTTGTGTCAGTCAGAGTTACTGTGTCACCTTTATCGCCACACAGACTAACCATTGTGTCTAGCTAGTCGGTATTGGTACTTTCGTCTAGTAGTTAGTTTGTTAAGCTGGTCTGAGTTTTCAAGCCTATTTTACTGCCACGCCAGGTCAATTACTTACTAATTTAGTCACTATGTCGATCTCACCATCTGGTCAAATGCCTCTAACCCCAATTTTTCTTCTCTCGTTCTTCTCTTCCTCTTTTTGAATATGCACGCTCGTACACATTCCCCAAAGGTAAGGGGGGTCTCTTGACTCACTTGTCTTGTAACATTTTTTCTATGTATGTGATTGCAGAAAAAGGAGAATACAGGTCAAGTGAGGCGATTCCGAACCAGTTTTACGACTGGAGGGCTTCCTTCATAATCTAAGAGGGGGCCCACGCGAGCTAGCCTGAGTAGGTCCTGAACCCACCTTAAATTCCTCATTCATCAGTTGGTCTACATGCCCTTGCTTTCGAGCAACCTTTCTGAGAGAGTGATCTCAAGTCCTGCATTCCCCTGAAACCCTAGACACGTGCCGCCAAGTCACCTAGATCTGGAGGGTGAGATCGGGGCACCTAACCAATGGTCACGAAACCACGAGTATGAGAGTTTCGTAAATAAAAATCGCACACAGTGAAAACTCAAAAAGGGCACTATGAGTAAAAATGGAAAGAAGGCAGACATGGCCTTCAGGTCATGGGTAAAGAGCCTAATAAAATAGAGGGTGGTGAAGACCATTTTTACGACACTACTAGCCCCTATCCAAGTGAAAACCTGCAAAGGGGGCTCGGAACAATAAAAGCAGGTTGGTGTAGCATTCGTCTTCACATGCAGCTTCAGCCAACATTTCATGAAAAGCTCCACGGTAGCAGAATATTGTGTTGTCGAGACCTCAAAAACAACATCCCCAACAGGCTAGAAACTGTCAAAACCTATCTACAGCTAGAGTGAAGCCAATCATGACTGCCTCAACAAAACTCCTCCCGAACCGAACTAGACATTAGGGACAGACCCGCGACTAGACCCGGCAGGATGGGACCTCAGAGGTACTCTACTTGTCAAAGAAAATCTGACGTAGCAATAAAAAATGCCACCAAAGATGTCCAACGTGGTGTAGACTTTAAAATCATCCCTCAAACAAATAAAAACAGTCCACGCGAGGGTGAGGACTTCAACAAGATCCCTCAAAACTTTCTATCTCTGTTCTTCTCTATTTCTCTATCTCTTTCTCTATTTCTCTCTCTATTTCTCTATCTCTTTGTCTGTCACTCTTTCTATTCATCCTTCTTTCCCTTCCTCTCTTTATTATGCTATCTCTTCTTTTATCTTTCTATTTCTCTCTCTTTCTCTTTCTCTCTCTATCTCTATTTCTCTATTTCTCTTTCTATTTCTCATTCTCTTTCTCTATCTCTATCTCTATTCTTTTATATCTATTCTTTCTCTATCCCCCATCCCACTTTCTCTTTTTCTCTTCTCCTCTCCCCTGACAAGCATGGTAGTGATAGCACCGTGTATGACTATCTTGCTCTCTCTTTCTCTTTATTTCTCCTTCTCTCTCTTTCTCTATTCTTGTCTCTTTCTTTCTTCGTCTCTTTTTCCTTCTTCAGTGCTGGGTGAACACGTATCCCAGTCATTCTCTTCCTCTCTTCTTCTGACATGCAAGATAATGGTAGCGTCGTGCATGCCTCTCTTTTTCTCCTTTTCTCTCTTTCTCTCTCCTTTCTATCTCCACTATCTCTCTCTCTTCTCCTCCTTCATCTCTTTCACCTTTCTTCAATGCTGGGTGAACACGTAGCCCAGTCATTCTCTTTCTTTCTCTCTTCTTCTCTCTCCCAACATAAACAATAGTGGCAGCATCATGCATGCCTCTCTTTCTCTCTTTCTCTCTCTTTCTCTCTCTTTCTTTTCCTTTCTCAGTGCTGGGAGAAAATGTAGCCTGATCCTTCTCTTTTTCTCTTCTCTGACACGCACAGTACTGGCAGCACTGTGCATGTTTCCTTGAAATCTTTCTCTCTCTTTCTTTATCTTTTCTATCTCTCTCTTTTCTTCTCCTACGTTTGGAAGAACACGTAGCCCAGTCAGCGTCCCTTATTCGATGCTGGGTAAACACGTAGCCCAATCATCATCCTTCTTCAATGTTGGGTGAACACGTAGCCCAATCATCATCACAAGGCCATGATAGGTACCGTTCGACAAGGTGAGGACTTAAAATACTAATTCCTCCAAAACACAAAACAGTTCACATGAGGGTGAGGACCTCAACAAGATCCCTCAAAAGTCTTTTCTCCCCCCAAAGTCTTCATGGATAGACCTATGACAAATGCATCCAAACATCTGAGCATCCTAGTTGTAGCATTGAGTGGATATCTCCTCGGCGTTCACATGATCTTGTGGCTAAGAAGAAAAAAGTAATAAAGCCGAAGGAAATTTTTCGAATATTGTCCTTCTTGCTTCTCTAAAAGGACAACATTCGACGGGACAAGCTGTTTGAAGACATTTTTTAACACTTTAGTTCCCCTATGCGGAATAAAAGAGAAGCTGGTCAATAAAGCCCTGACTTACAGTGGAATTTTCGACAGTCTCATAATTATTCTAAAGCAGGTTAAAATGTTCCAAAGAACTGTGAAAGCCCACCTGCCAAGTTTCCTCGCAATTCGACATGTCTAAGGTAGTGCAGACAAAGAAACAGTTTAAAAAAAATCAGCCTCTTGCACCCTGAAACGGACCTCGTAACTGGAACACTATTTTTGGAGCATCAGATGGATATAAGACCACTGCCATTGGATCTGGCACGGTCGAAAAACTCTAGGGGTCAAGTTTTGATTTAAACAGATGCTCCAAGACAAAGTTATGGGTAAAACATTGAAAAATGAGAGGCCGCACGTTATTCCCGTGCACCCTCCCTGCACCAATCTCCATTAAAAGAGACTGGTTTCACAACCATAAATAGAAACTTTGAAGACTCATGTCTTCCTCATCTCAAGTCGGATCGTGCTCAAATTTTACGAGCGTCTTCGTCTTGTCAAGACGAGCGTTTTGATATGTGTAACGTCCCGTGACGATGTCCCAGTAGCAAGAAAAGCTAAAGAGAAGATGGGGATTAATGATCAAGGTTGCAGGAAAATCAACAGTACCCTGACCCACTAAAGGAGCCATATCACGGCGCTCGCGCTCCCGATCAACACGAAACCAGTTGCATTGCATGCATAAGGTCCAAGGTTATGTCTGCTCCGAACCCCGTGCAGGATGAATTGTTAGATATGATGCATGAAGATATTAATGTTGCTGCAGAATTCTTGCCACTAGAATCCAAGTTTCGGCCAAAACCTAAAATTGTGAAATCTTCGTTCAGGCACAAAATCGAGCTGCATTTGTTGCAACGTGATCATGACGGAATGCTTTGTGCAGTTCAACAAAGAAACCAAGAAAGTACATCAAGAAATGAGCACACTATTGATTTAACGTTTTCAAGATTTTTGCAAATTCAAGTTCCGTGATTGTGGCCTAAAAACACGATCCGTGACTCGAAATTTGCTTCAAATTGATTGTCATGTCAAGTCCAACAAGGAAGTGATAATCTTTTGGTCAAATAGGCATCGGAGTAACCCCGGATCAGCCCAAAAAAATCGCATACGTTTCATGAGTGCAGCAAGGATTGTTTTGAAATTTTATGTATTGATGAGCAAGGGTGAAATCGTCATTTTTTCCCCATTTTTAGATTTTTCTTTAATTCAAGTAAATTGTAATTATCATGAATTAGGTTAGATTTTGGGCATCCACCCATGTTTTGGACCCAAGTCTATATAAACCACGTTATACCCCATTGTAATGGACCATCAGTTTGATGAATAAAATTTAGAATTAAGCTTTAAGATTGAGGGCCATGTCTAGGAGAGAGAGAGAGAGAGGAGAGAGAAGAAAATTTTGGTATCCTTAAGCGAAGGTAAATCTCCTTCCTCCTCTCTTCTCTCTCCTCTTCTTTCTTTCTCTCTCATCTTCCTTCTTTCTCTCTCCTCTTCTTTCTTTCTCTCTCCTCTTCTTTCTTTCTCTCTCCTCTTCTTTCTTTCTCTCTACCTCAAACATGCATGACAGTAAGCATTATCGTGCATGTATTTCTCTCTCTTCTTTTATCTTTCTCTCTCTTCCTCTTTTTTACCTCTCTTCTCTCTCAACATGTACTACGATACGCATCATCGTGCATGTCTCTCTTTCCTTCTTTCCTCTTTTCTCTCTCATTTTCCCTCTTTCTTAATCTTTTCTTTCTTCCAATCTTCTCTTTCATTTTCTCTTTCTACTTTCCCTTCTTTCTTTGCTTTCTTTCTTGATCTCTTTTTGCACTTTCCTCTCTTCTCTCTCTTTCTCTCTCTTTTCTGTCTCTCCTGTCTTTCTCTCTTTCGTCATGGACGATGGAACCTATCGCTGTCCATGTTCTCTCTTATGCTCTCTTTGCTTTCATGGATGGTGAAACCCATCGTCGTTCATGTTCCTTCTCCTCCCTTTACTCTTTCTCTCTCCTCTATCATGGACGACAGAACCCCATCGCCGTCTATGCTTCTCTATCTTTTCCCTCTCCTCTGTCATGGATGACGAAACCCTATCGTCGTCTATGCTTCTCTCTTTTCTCTCTCCTCTGTCATGAACAGTGGAACCCTATCACCACTCTTGCTTCTGGCTTTTCTCTCTCCTCTATCATAGATGACAGAACCCTATAGCCGTCCATGCTTCATTCTTTCTTCTCTCCTCTGTCATGGATAGTAGAACCCTATTGCCATCCATGCTACTTTCTCTTTTCTTTCTCCTCTGTCATGGACGGTAGAACCCCATCGCCATCCATTCTTCTTTCTTTTCTCTCTCCTCTAACATGAACGATAAAACCCCATCACCATCCATGATTTTCTCTTCTCTCTCTCCTCTGTCATGGATGGTGAAACCCTATCGCCGTCCATGCTGCTTTCTCTTTTCTTTCTCCTCTGTCATGGATGGTGGAACCCCATCATCGTCCATGTTTCTTCCCCATTTCTCTCTCTTCTGTTATGGACGGCGAAGCCCCATCACCGTCCATGCTTCTCTTTCTTCTCTCTCTTCTCTCTCTTCTTTCTTCCCTCTTTTCTCTTTTCTTTTTTCCCTCTTCTCTTCTTTCTTCTTTGTTCTCTCTCTTCTTTCTTCCTTCTTCTCTTATTTCTTCTCTTCTCTCTCTTCTTTCTCTCTTCTCTTTTCTCTCTTCTCTCTCTTCTTTCTTGTTTTTTCTCTCTTCTTTTTCTCTCTTCTCTCTTTTCTCTCTCTTCTTTCTTCTCTCTTATCTCTCTTCTTTCTTTCCTCTTCTCTCTCTTCTTTCTTCTCTCTTCCCTCTTCTCTCTCTTCTTTTTTCTCTCTTCCCTCTTCTCTCTCTTCTTTCTTCTCTCTTGCCTCTTCTCTCTCTTCTTTCTTCTCTTTTCTTTCTTCTCTTTTATCTCTTCTTTCTTCTCTCTTCTCTTTCTCTCTCTTTTTTCTTCTCTCTTCTCTTTCTTCCCTGTTCTCTTCCTTCTTCCTTCTTTCTTCTCTTTTCTCTCTTCTTTCATCCCTTTTCTCTCTCCTTTCATCTCTCTTCTCTCTCTTCTTTTCTGTTCTTCTTTCTTCTCTTCTTTACTTTTTCTCGCTTCTCATTTCTTTTGTATTCTTTCTCTTCTCTCCCTTCTCTTCTCTTCTACTTCTTCTTCTCTCTTCTCTTGTCCTTTCTGCTCTTCTTTACTTCTTCTTCTCTCTTCTTTACTTCTTCTTCTCTCTTCTCTTCTCCCTTCTTCTCTTCTTCTCTTCTTCTTCTTCTCTCTTCTTTTCTTACTTCTCTCCCATTATTCTTCTATTATTCCTTCTTCTTTCCTGATCGTTTGACCAAGGGTGAGCTAAGTCTAGTATTGTTATGATAGTCTCATTGTGGAGCAGTATTGCCGTCGTGTCGGTCTGAGCTATCGTGCCCGTCTTGCTGCCCTAACAAACTAGCCGTCATGTTAGGCTGGTTGGTTTCGCTCTTTCGTTGAGTAATATTACTGTCATGCCGGTCTGAGTTACCGTGCCCATCTTGCTACCACGTAAAATCAGTCATTGTACTGGTCTAGCCCCTGTGTCAGGCTAGTCATCCAGTCAAACCTCTTTTTCTTCTCTTCTTTTTCCTCTATATTACTCCTTTCTTCTTCACCCCAATCTCTATCCTCTTATTCATTCTTTTCTTGAATGTGCACATCTGTATGCATTCACCTAACGATAAGGTGGGGTCCCTTGGCCCACTTGTCTTGTAAATTAACTATGTGTATGTGATCACAGAAACAGACGAGTATAGGTCAAGGGAGGTGATTTCGAACCAGCTGTAGGACTAAGGGGCTTTCCATTGTGATCTAAGAGGATGCCCATGCGAGTCTGCCCTAGTGAGTCCGGACCCAAGTGAGGTGTGTCTTGCCTCACATAAAATTCCTCTCTCACCGGTTGGAGTACCTGCCCTTTTTTCTTAACAAGGTTATCGAGAGAGTGCTCTCAAGTCTCGGGTTCTCTTTGAAACTCGAGACATGTGCCACCAGTTCATCCTGACCCGGGGACGAGATGAAGGCTTCTAACCAGGGACGTCTCCGTCGTTCTTTTGCTCAAGTGCAGGTTTTGGGGATGAGGTGAGGTTACCGTCAACCGGAGTGAGCGACATCAACCTCCCACATCGTGTTTCTTATCGGAAGAGATGATTGAGAGATCCCATCATGTGTTCTGCGTCCTCGTGAGAGGTTGGGGCGGTTTCACTCACTTTTGGATCCATTCGAGATTTCGCAGATAATGTAGGCTCCTGGGGGCGTTCTAGATTTGCAAAATAATATTTTACATCAGCATAATGCGATTCAGCGATTGAGAACGATATTTTGTCAGGCACAAACCGCATATTGCCTCCCATCTTGACTATATTTGAAACATTGATGAGCGTGGATGGAACTACACCATGCTCATAACGCTAGGGGCGACCCAATAGGATGTTATAAGAGGTATCCATGTGGATGACATGGAACAAAGTAGTGTTGTTCAAATCCCCGATTTTGAGTTTGAGTTAGATTGCGTTAGCCAGCTTTTCTCCAGATTGGTTAAACCCTTGAACGGTGAAGGTTGTAGGTTGAAGTTAGTCCGCACTCAATCCAATCAAGGAAAGGATCCTTCAGGGTATTCAATTCACTACTGATCCTCCATCCAGCATGATTCGGTTGATGTGACAGTCGTGGAGTTCTCCTGTCACAAAAACGGGGCGATTGTGGGGCCTCTCCCCCAGCTACAAGTCATCGTTTGAGAGCGTGACAGTCATTCAATTGTTGAGTATCGTCGGATCTACTTTGACTCGTTCGACTTCGGTTTCATACACTTTTGAGCTAGATAGTGCGTGTACCAGAGCCATTCGATGGTCATCAAACACCATGAGGGCATCGTAGATTCTTAGAATGGCAGCGAGTTCTCTCAGATGCCCAATCAAATCATATTTAACTTTGTCTACCTCGGTGGTCGGATGCCTCGATCTCGCCCTCGAATCTAGGTGATCGAGTGACACATGTCTCGGGTTGGGAAGACCCGAGACCTGAGATAGCTCTCTCAGGAATCTTGTTCATAAAACAACGGTAGGTGCCCAACTGGTGAGAGAGGAATTATAAACGTGAAGGGAGGACCAACCTCACCTAGGTTCGTGACTTACTCGAGCTGACTCACGTGGGCACCCTCTTAACTCACAATGGAAAGTCCCCCAACTACTTCAGCTTGTTCGGAATTGCCTCCCTTGACATGCAATCTCCTTGTTTTCTGTAAAACACTAACATTGTTAATTTGTAAGACAAGTGGGCCGAGGGACCCACCCTTGTTTTGCGGCAAACATGCACAAATGTGCACATTCAGATGACAGAGAAGATGAGAAGTTAGAGTGATGAAGAAGAGGATTTGAATAAGAAGGAGAAGAGAACTTGACACAGGAGCGAGACTAGCACGATAGCTAGACAAGTAAAGTGACCGACTCGGAGTGGTAGACAGACGAGCATGGTAACTCAGACCGACGCGACGACAATACTACTCGAAACCAAGGCCGATATGACCATTCTAATCTAGTGTGGCAGCATGACGGGCATGGTACTCAGGACTAGGACGACGGCAATACTGCTCGACAGGCAGAACGCTATGACAGTGCTAGACTGAGTCTGTCCTTTAGTCAAGTGAGGAGAGAAGAAAAGAGAATGAAGAGAAGACGCAAGGTGGCAAAAGAGGAAGGTCCCGGCGGCATTAGGCATCACCAGCCACAGCCGTGGAGTAACAATGTCGTGGCCCCTAGACAACGCTGGACGTTGCTTCTCGCGGCTGAGGGGGGTAAGCAGTGAACAACAGATGGTGTTGGTCATTACCGTCCTCAACACGAGAAGGCAGCGACAACCCTTCGCGGGTGGCGTTAGGTATCTCTATCTGCAATAGGCACAGAGCGCAAAAGAGAGGCCTGCGGACAACAGTAAGCATCACCATGACCCTTCGCAGGGGGTGATAGGTATCGCCATCTGTAATAAGCGTGAAGCACGGGTAGACCCCAGTGGGCGACGATCAGCATCATCGTCTACAATAGATGTGAAGCACGAGTGAGACCGAAGAGGGTAGAGATAAGCATAGCCGTCTGCAATAGACTCGAAGTGCGAGTGAGACCCTCGCGGGTAGCGATAGGGATCGCCACCTACACTTGTGCAGGACATCGAAGACACGCCTGCCGACGGCGATGAGCAGCGTCGTCTACGACCCGTGATAAGAAAGAAACATAGTTCACGGTCAGCAATGCATCGTCGTGCGTGACACTAATCCGAGAACCGAAATAAGAGCTCGACCCACTACTCAAGCACGACCTGGCTCTTTGTGTGCCCCTTCAGACAACGTTACGCACGACTAACGCCGTGCGTGAACTATGTTGAGGGAAAGAGACAAACGAAGCGAGAGGAAAGAGAACTTCGCACATGGCATTGCCATTGCAATGCACTACCTGCAAACTCAGAAGAGGAGGAAGAAAGAAAGAGGCATGCACAACATTGCCACTGCCGTCCATGGCCTTTGAGAAAGACTCAGCAGAGAAGATGAAGATAGACGAAGAAGAAGAAAGAAGAAGAGAGAGAAGAAAGGGAGAGAGAGAAAATACCTTGAAGATAGGAGGGGTACAACTCTAAACTTTCTCTTTCCTCTTTCTCTTCAAGACGTGCTCAAGAGAACTCAAGAAGAAAGCTTTGATTTTTATTGATTAATGATTTTCAAGAGAGTCTAAAGAGAGCCCCTTCCTTAATGAGATATAGTGTCTATTTATAGACTAAGGCTAAAATGTGGGTGGATTACTCAAAACTAACCCTAATTGGGGATAATTACAATTTATTTGAATTAAATAAAAAAAAATAGGGTGCAAAATGACTGATTTACCCCTATCTAACAATTAGAGAAATTTCAAAACAGCCCTTGTTGAGAACTAGGGACGTTCTTGATTCTTCTTGGACGATCCAATGACGATCCGGCATCCGGATGAACAAAAGATGATGGCCATCGTGCAGGGCTCGAAGCTATAATCATTTTGATAATAATTTTAAGTCATGAATCACACTTAAAAGAATGATCACATAACTTGAAATTTGAATAGATCTTGAAAACCTTTGATTGATAGTGCTTCTTGATCTTGATATTTTTCTGAGATTTCTTTGCTGAATCGCACTAAGCATGTCACCACGATCGCATTGCGACAAATGTGATGTGATCTAGTGCTTGAATGAAGATTTGACAATCTTGAACTTTTGGCCAGAATTCAGGATTCCGGTTGCCGGAATCTGCATTGACTTCGACTGCATCATGTGTGAAATCTGACCGTTCATCTCGAGCGGTGTGTAGACCAGCGATAGCCCTGGACCTTATGCACATGATGGAACTAGTCTCACATCGACCGGCCTTGCAAGTGTTGTGATTTGGTCGCTCAAGTGAGTTAATGTTCTGCTGAATTTCTGCAATGTGCAGCTTCGAATCACGAAATTCTCTCTAGCGTTGCTCCTGACTCAATCATCGTCACGGGATGTACCACATATCAAAATGTTTGTTTCGACAAGACGAACACACTTCAATAAGTTTGAGCTCGATCCGATCTCAAACGAGGGAGATATGGATGTCGCAAGTTCACTGTTCGTCATTGTGCTTTAATATAGTTTAGTTCCAGGGTGGCCACACGAGAATAGTGAGCCGTTTCTCCTGTTTCGATCTTTTGTCCATAACTTCTTCCTGAAGTGTCCATTTAAGCTGAAATTTAACCCTGAGGGTTTTCAACCATGCAGACTCCAAGGGCGGTGGTCCCACAGCCATTTAATGCTCCAAAAGTAGGGTTCTAGTTATAGGGGTCCTTTTTAGGGTGCGAGAGGTTCATTCTGTCAAAACTGTTTCTTCTTCTACACTTCCTTAGACATGTCAAAATGCGATAAAACTTGGCAAGAGGCTTTAGGAGTTCTCATGAAGATCTTGACCAGTTTTGGAGCCATTTTGAGACTATCAAAGTTTCCACTGTTTGTCAGGCTTTATTGATCGGCTTCTCTTTTATTCCACATCAGGGATCCATGGTGCTGAAAAATATCTTCAACCAGCATGCCGCACCAAATTTTGTGCTTGGAGAGAAGTGAGAAGGACAACATTCTGAAAACTTCCTTCGGCTTTATATCTTCTTTCTTCCGAACCACAGGACCACGTAAATGCCGCGGAGAAATCCACACAATGCTATAACTAGGATGCTCAGACGTTTGGACGCATTTGTAGTAGATCCATTCATGGAGACTTTGGGGGAGAAGGGACTTTGAGGGATCTTGTCGCAGTCCTCACCCTCATGGGACCGTAGGGATTTGTTTTAACCCTATCAGACGAGTTTGCGATCTTGTGTTTACGAGGGATATTTTTGTCACGGGACCGTAGGGATTAGTTTTAATGTCGCAGTCCTCACCCTATCGGAAGGTACCCCCGAGGACCATTTTGTTTTTATGAGGGATATTTTGGTCATCTTCCTCACCCTAGGGACTCTTTTTTATTTTGAGGGATCTTTTGTTCATCGTCCTCACCCTCAAGGACTCTTTATGTTTTTAAGAGATCTTTTATTCATTGTCCCCACCCTCAAGGACTCTTTTTGTTTTTTAGAGTTGTTTTGGTTATTGTCCTCACCCTCAAGGACTCTTTTTTATTCTTGAGGGATCTTTCGGTCATCGTCCTAACCCTCAAGAACTCTTTCTTTTTTTTGAGGGATCTTTTGTTCATCGTCCTCACCCTCAAGGAGACTTTTTATTTTTGCTGTTTCGGAGGTCTTGTGAGGCTCTCACTCCCAAGTGAGCCATCTTGTGTTGTGATTGGATCCTGACAGCTGAGGATTTTGGGTGGACCTCGTTAGCCAGAATTACTCCTGTTTGGCTATTGGGTAAGGGTTGAGGCTATGATGCTCCGTCAACGCGCTTTATTGGTCCAAGTGCCCTTTGCGGGTTTTCACCTAGACTGGAGAAGTGGCATTGTCTCTCTACCAGTCTATGAGGCTTAGCATCGGTTGGTCTTCTCCCTCTTCTTCTATTAGTCGGTGAGACCTAGGGCCAATTGGTTTTCCCTCTCTTCTTCTATCAGTTGGTGAGATTAAGCACCAGTTATCTCCCTTCCTCTCTTCCTTCTTCTCTCTCGTTCCGTCTATCCCCTTCTTCTTTTCAACCATTCCTCTGCTCTCTCACGATCGATCAAGAGGGATTGGGGTTAGCATCTCATGCCAGTCCTGTTGTCTAGCCGTAATGTTGTTGCACCAGGTTTGCTTAGCCTGCTTTCCTGCCAGACTGACCATCGGGCCTAGCTAGTCGATATCGACAATAACGTCTAGTAGTGATCTTGTGAGCCGATCTCAGTTATCGAGCCTATTTTGCCACCACGTTATGTCAATTATTTGCCAACCTAGTCATTGCCTTGACCTTCTCGCTTGGTCGAATCCTTCTTTCCCCCGAGTTTTCTTTCTTCTTTTTGAATACGCATGCTTCCATGTGTTCACAAAAGAGGAAAAGGGTGAGGCCTGACCCACCTGTCTGGTAACGTTTGCCATATATGTGTGTGATTGTAGAAAGCAAAAAATAAGAAGAGTACGAGCCAAGGGAGGCGATTCCGAACTAGTTTCATTACTAGGGGGACGTGGAAATAGGAAATGGAGCAGTTATTTTACCAACGCTTTTACGTAGTCCAAAGGAATGTGGAAGCCATCGAGCTCCTCACTCTAACTCAAGACCCTGGTGAGCCGGTTGACAAGTTCATCACCCAATGGAGAGAGCTGGACCCATCACCAGAACAACATAAAGCGATAGGACTTCTGAACCCAGCACCAGAACAAGGTGTATCCTTTTGATAAGGAGTGGGTCCCTGCATTGCTTTGACTACTACTGTAGCAAAACATGATCCAGCTGCCGGAGATCAGCAGTCAAGAACAAGCTGGACAAGAGACACATGAGAGTTATTGCTCCTATCATAGGAAAGTAGGCAACCCCACTCAGGACTGCTATAAGCTCAATGACACTATCGAAGCCCTTATGAACAAGGGTATGATAAAGCTCGAACAGTTAAAGAAAGCATTTGGGGTAACTCAGGCTTCTCACATAGTGACTATACAAGAAGATGTTGGGGCACTCGCCATTCTTTGTGCACTATTTTACATAATTCTCAAAGAGGGACACATCACGACAAAGCCAACAAGGGAGCTTAAGTTCTTGCCTCAAAGAACTGAGAACCTTTGATGCTCGTATCACCTGATACGAGGCCATGACATGAGCGAATGCACTGGCTTCCACAAAACCTTGGCAAAGAAGATGCAGTAATGCCAGGAAGCTCATGGTAACCTAGAAGGATGCCCTCAGGTCCCTCTTCCACCAGTGCAAGAAAACCTCCCGATGCAAGCTCTAGGAAGCACTGAGCTAGACCCTCTGCTAGCCCTCTTCGAGACATTGCTCCAATAAGGTCTCATCACTCCCAAGCCCGCCAAGCAACCTAAGCACCTTGCCCAGGGTATAGAAAATATCTGGTGCCCATATCACCAAGTATGAGCCCACGAGCTGAAAGAATGCTCTGGGTTCGAAGCTATTGTCACTCAGAAGGTGCAGGACGGCCACATCATTTGTGTTGTTCTCCCAAAGCAATTCCAAGTCGTCACTCCCATCCAAGAGGAAATCCCACTATAGGTCTCTTATGAGCATGCACCGGACCCTTCAGATCCCTCGACCTCTCAGCCCTGGGAAGTCTACCATGGGCGAAGTAGGCTCAAATCCATGAAGCATGAGGCAGTCCACCAAGGTAGGACTACTCATCAGCCCGATAGGGTAAACCAAACCCCTCCTCAAGGATCCAAAAGGAGAGCACCTTGGTAAGCTCGAAGAAGGAACCACAACCTCAGCCACCAGTCGAGGAAGAGTTTCTCGGGCCCCTTCCTCCACTGCCAACCTTACAGGATTTCATCACAGGCGTAGCTCACCTTATCCTATCGTCCAATCAGATGAATGTCCCTAAGTCATCAACAGCTCAGGAGTTGTCCAGTATGGGTGACGATGCTAAAAGCACACCACAGCGGTCAAAGCCGAGGCAAGACCTAAAATACCCCCTGCACACGTCCAATTCCGACGACGGCATAAAAAGCTGCCCGGAACATTCTAACTCTTCTTCGTCTCCCTCCTCTTCTATTTCTTCCATAAATGTAGCTCGAAAGTGCCTAGACTGCGACACTCTGAACTGAGAGCTCAGAGGCACTAACCTTAGTAGGTCGCAGCGAAAGTGCCTCAAAAAGATGCTGGCCCAAGCGACTGGATTCTTGATAGTCGTCGTCGCACTGTGAACCCAAGCCAAGACGGAGCCATCCTCAAGCTTCTATTTCCACGAGGCTTGTCATATGATTCAAGTTCATGAAGCGTAACCCAGTTCAGGGTAGGTACCGAGTGACCCTAATCACGAGGTCATGGATTCCCCATTCTAATTCGACCCTATCATTGCTTGGTGCGACCAGGGACCATAAATCTTCTCTCACACTAGCACCTCCTAGAAGAGAAAATGTCAAGATCGTGTCTCTACGCTCGAGATTGATGAGAAGCATCTTGAATCCTCAATTACGGTCATATTCGCCCTGGAGTCACATTAACTCCCACACCTCTTTGATTTCCCCATCAATCACTCCTTGTCGACGGTCCACCTACTCATGACCTTCTGCCTCTCGATCGTTGCAGACCTATGACACCTTGGGTTCTCGTTCGAGCTTCCGTTTCTCGTTGGGAACTCATTCTTGACCATCGAAAATTACCTCTAACCCTGTTCTTTCCCCTTTTCAATAGTCACGAAAATCGAAAAAACCACCAAAATTCCCGTTGAAGTTTCCCTGTGATCCTGCGGATTTCCCTTCTCCCTGTTTTCGTACTTCAGCAGTTCGCCACAAACTCACCGAAATTCCACTTAGTTTTTTGGTGAACCCATTGCTACACCTTCTTCTTTCGATAACTAGAGGATCGTCAGCTCCCCTAACTTCTCTGCAACTTCCCTTTATCCTCGGACTATCGGAAAAGCACCCCAACTCCAGCAGAGCACCACTGCAAATCTCCCTAAGGCTTTGAGAAGCCCCGTTCCTTGCTCACGAAGACTTGGCACTCTCCAAAAATGTTTACAATCATGTTGCAAGGACTTGCGACCTGCTGAAGCTCGCCAGAAAGCTCCTGAAGGCCTGTCTGCTGCAAACTTCGGCTGGGAAATTCTCGTCGTAAGTGTCCTACCAGAAGCTCTGGCTCTCTCTCTCTCTAAAATTCTCTTCAATTGTTTTACCCTTCTATAAAATAGTGAAATGGGGTTTTCGCCCTTTTATACTCAGCAGTGCCACAAACTACCCCTCACGAATTCGAAAAGATGTTGTAGTCCTCATCTTCAGACGGCCATAAGACCAGGTTGGGGCAGGTCCAGTGCGAGACCCGAAAGGGCCATCGCTGAGGCTTTGTCAGGGGCCATCGTTGTGTGCTTCGTCGAGGGCTATCACAGCTTGCCTTCGTCGAGGGCTATCATCATGTTAGGCCATCGCCACACACTTTCGTTAAGGGCTATCGTCACACGTCTTTGTTTAGGGCTATCGTCGTGCGCTTCGTCAAGAGCCATCACCGCGCGCTTTGTCAAGGATTTAGTGTCATGCACCTCACCAAGTGGCTAACATCGTGCGACCTTCATTGAAGGCTTAAAGCCACGAGCACCACCCAGAACTTAGCGTTGTGCGCATGCCATCTGAACCTTTATCCTGCATCTCCAATAAGTTCATTCCCTGCACCCCAGTCTCACTCTTCACGAGTCAAGTCTCCAGTTACAGCTCGGTTCTTAAGAGAGTCACTTTCCCTTACCACAGCCACAGTCTAGTTGCACGACCTTAAACTGCATAGTCCAAACTATATGACCCTAAACTGTAGCAGAGGTCTAATTGCACGAGCTTGAAACTGCATGGTCCTAGTCGCATGACTTTAAACTGCGTAGCCATGGTCTGAGGTACAAGAACCTTTGAGAACTATCAATTCTGTGAGGCGGCGATGCGAGTCACTGAATGTCCACTTACAGACCCAGCCAAGATCTCTATGGCCTTAGAAAATGCCGCTCCCGAATACAAGTCCTTCTTCAGCCAAGATCTTATCCCTTACTCTTTTGCCTCCATGATTGAGTGGGTGGCACGTCATGAAAGGGCCAGAGGAACACCCCTCAGCACCAGGCATGAGAACGAACCTATAACCACTCCCCAAAATAAGATAAATAAGAACAATAATAACAACAAAAAGAGGAATACTTCCGTTTAGGTTAATGAAATTGTCATTAATGGGCCGGCTCGTGGTTTAGCCATTCAACGAAACAATTAGAACCAATACCAAAGGGGTCGACTTAGAGTCAATGCTCAAAATAACAACCAAAGGCGAGAGGATAATTCCTCTCCTCTCAAAGACCCATTTTGAAAAGTACTGGAATTACTCATGTCTAAAGACATGGTTTACCTCTCAACACCATCCAAGCCACCATTCCAAGTCACGGATAAGAGAAAATGGGGTAAATGGCACCAAAATCATGCACACAACAACCAAAATTTCTTTCATTTGAAACGGGTTATTCAAGGGTTGATCAATAGGGAGACATCACTGTCCCACCAAAATATCAGCCTGTTGAAGAGTCTAATCAAAAGATGGGTATCTTCACAAGTCCTCTTCCTGAAAATAAGGTCACAATGGTCGAAAAAATAGAACCCCAGAACAACCCGAAAGGGACGTTGTCATTCACATGATCGAGAATGGAGATGAAGAAGAAGACCCGGCTCAATTCATATTCCCTTGTGGTCACCACCTCCAAGAACCCCAAGAGACCTATTGGATCTTCTAAAAGGAAACCCTTCACCTCAAACCCTTGACAACCCACCTAAGTGGGACCAATATGATGAGGATGATATGTTAAAAATCGATGTGATCTAGATCAACGATAAAGGATCATCCTTCAATCGAGGGGCCAACACCCCAAAGTACCCCATCACTCTCATAAGGGTTGACCCTATCGAGCTTCAAGCAGGTGATGTAGAATCCTTGACTAAAAGAGGTCAAGTTTTCAAGCCCATCTGTTTGATGGCCGATACCCTCAGGAAAGAATAGGGAAAACCATTAAGCCCAAGCCACGGGCGATTACCATAAATCAAGAACCCCAAAAGGAGTCACGAGAAAACTCGACTCGACCACTTATGATTTACCGGCTCATCTTGGCAAAATCCAAGCTCACATCTCCAACTTGGAGCTACTCGCCAACTCACCAACACATAGGGCCCAAATTGAGAAATTCATCGCCAAGACGCACATCTCGAGCAACACACAACCGGATGAGTTGTTCAGAATGATCAACCATCTGATGACACCAACTCCGATTGTATTTACAGATGAAGATATCTTGGACAGGTTCAACCGCTTTCACGTCTAACCATTGCACATCACCGTTTTCATGCAAGGGTATGAGATATGAAGGGTACTCGTTGACAACGAGGCACCCTTAAACATATGTCCTGTGAAAACGGTGAAGTAGATAGGTAAGAGCCCAGATGATTTTGAGCCGTGTCAGCTCATACGATGGGACCAAGAGACAAACTGAAGGCATATTGCCTCTCACTCTCAAGATCGGGCATGTCATCCAAGTGATAAAGTCTTATGTCTTGGACATAAAATCCTCATTCAACATGCTGTTAGGAAGGCAGTGGTTGTATGAGAATCTCGTGGTGGCCACTACACTCCATCAATGCCTCAAATTTCCTACCTAGAACGTCATCGCCAAGGTAGGTGCTGAACTTTCTTCTCTTTTGAAGCCTAATGTAGATAACGGGAAACTTGCCAAAGGAGTCGAGCTCGGAGAAATCCCACTCGTTTCCCTTGAGCAAGCCAATTGTGCTACCTTACGCTTAGATGTCAGTGACCTTATACCTCAAACTTGGCAAACTTCTGAATTCATGGAAGACTTCATCGAATGTCAACATTGATACGGTTTCAGGTCCCTCGAAGCCTGGCACATGCTATTATCTTGAGGCTTCGAACCAGACCAAGGTTTGGGAAGTCAAGGGCAAAGCGTAACGGAGGCAATCTCTTAATCACTCCAAGCCAAAATCGAAACCGGGGATTGAAGAGGGCTCGAGTGTTCTTTCACCTTATTGCAAAGCCGGATGAAGCCTTAATGCCATCCAGGCTTTGTATCTGGAAGCATTCAAAGCCTCGACCCTCTCAATGCCCGTCCTTCGAAATGGCCAAAGGTCAACCTTAAACCCCCAACGGTGGAAAATTCTCCTTCCACACCTCAGCACACACAAGAATTGGGAATTGAAGACATTTTCACTGACCTAGACTTGAAAGTATACACAATTGACTCTGACACAGTCAATCATGCTTATTCGCCTGTTCGAACCCAGGGACGGAATTGGTCAACCACTCCCCTATCTCGAGAATAGCTGGATGCATGTTAGCGGCACCTTCAAGTCTTGATGCCAAAAACTGGATAGGCGCAGGGTGGCCACCTAATAACCCTGTGCGTCCGGTCCCTAACATATCTCTCGCGAGTCCCATAAGGGACACCTCTTGTGACATTTCAAAAACCGGTGAAAATTCGAAACATGATAAAAATGATTATAAGGAAAACTAATTTTTAAAAATGCAAAACACTAAAGATAGCCCATTAATGATGCAAAACACCCAAGATGACGAATCGGATAACCTGAATGAAGATCAAGAGAACCAAGAGTCCAAAGAAATCCCTCAACCTGAGGAACTCACTTCCCATGCTGAGCAGTTTAAGAAGAGATTTGATGGTGACCCAACGGCTACCATCGAAGAGACAATCGA
Source organism: Amborella trichopoda (assembly GCF_054954075.1). Lineage (NCBI taxonomy): Eukaryota > Viridiplantae > Streptophyta > Magnoliopsida > Amborellales > Amborellaceae > Amborella > Amborella trichopoda. Next base: position 23,047,415 of record NC_142345.1, on the reverse strand, counting down.
TGTCAACCTAGGAACCGAGTAGGATCCATGTTTAACCTAGATTGGAACCTCCATGTCCCCTGAGGAGCAGAAAAACATGATTTCCTTTCTCAAGGAATATTGTGATGTCTTTGCCTGGTCATATGATGATACGCCAGGGTTAGATTCCACATTGGTGCAACATCACCTATGTATTCAATGAAGGGGCAAAGTCAGTAAGGTAGAAACTCCACGTCAAATAACCCACCTTGAGTTCAAAATCAAAGAAAAAATCAATAAACTGCTCAAGGCAAAATTTATTACCCCTGTCGATTACTCGGAATAGTTGGCCAACATAATGGTTGTACCCAAGAAAGACGGGAGGATCCGAGTGTGTGTCGACTACAGAGACCTCAACATGGAATATCCCAAAAACAAATTCCCATTATCAAATATAGATGGCTTGGTTGACAACACTGCAGGCCACAAGATGTTGCCGTTCATGGACGGTTTCTTGGGTTATAACGAGATCGTCATAGTAGAAGAAGACCATACCAAATCATCATTCATAACGCAATGGGGAACCTACTGCTACCATGTCATACCCTTTGACCTAAAAAATGCTGGGGCAACTTATCAACGAGCAATGACTAGCATCTTCTACGACTTAATGCACACCATCATGGAAGACTGCATCGATGATATCCTAGTCAAGTCAAAGGCCAGATCCAATCGCCTCACTAACCTGAGAACCATTTTTGAAAGACTCCGAAAACATCAACTCAAACTCAATCCACAAAAATGTGCATTTGGAGTTGAATTCAGGAAATTACTAGCCTTTATAAAAAGCCAAAGGGGCAATGAGCTTGACCCATCCAAAATACGGGCCATCACCAAAATGCCCCCTCCTCGGAAGATCAGAGAAATATGTGGGCTTCAAGGTCGCATATAAGCTATAAGGCATTTTATCTCACAACTGGCAAACTAATGTGCAAACTTCAATACGCTCCTTAAGAAAGATACCCCATTCATATGAAACAATGAATGTCAAGAGGCGCTCGACTAAATCAAGGAGTACCTAACCAAACCTCCCGTCCTTAGTCCTCCTAATCTAGGCAAACCCATGTTCCTATGCACATCTATGAAAGACAAAACCATAAGGGCGATGTTAGAACAATATGATGACCATGGAAAAGAACAAGCCATGTACTACATCAGTAAAACCATGGTCGATTATGAGATGAGATTCATAGATGTGGAGAAGCATTGCTTAATGTTAATGTGGGCTATGCAGAAATTAAGACATTGTCTTATCTCATACAGTCAAGCTCATCTAAAAAAATAGACCCACTCAAGTACCTATTAGAGAGACCAGTTCTTAACGAATGTTTGATAAAATGGAGAATGCTATTAGGTGAGTCCGAGATCGAATATGTCACTCAATAATTGGTCAAAGGATAAGTCATTGCTGACCATTTAGTTGAACACACACTGTTAGATAACATGCCCGTTAACATGGATCTCCTTGATGATGACCTCTTCACAATTGAGGCTCAATTTGGAAACTATACTTCGACGGTACAAGAAACAAATACGGGTCAAGTGTAGGGCTTATACTATGCTCCCCTATTTTAATGTCGACAACCATTAGACTGAATTTCCCATGTACCAATAACATTGTTGAATAGTAAGCCTCGATAGCCGGACTCGAGAATGCCATGGAACTAAATATCCAACAAATACGAGTCATTGGTGACTCCTTGCTCATCAAAAACCAAGTTCAGGGGATTTGGAAGGCCAAAGAAGAAAAAATCAAACCCTATCAAGAAAAGGTGTGAAAGATGATAAAATATTTTAAGCAAATCACCACGCTGCCATTTACATAGGCACAAGTATGACCCTTCCCCACCAAGGATCGAGAAAGAAATAGAGCAAGAAAATGAGAACGATGAGGAAGTATCTTTTGTGGCCTCAGATGCGTTAGTCAAAACAAAATCATGATTCTATGATTGTATTGTCCCTGTTGAAAGATGGGTCATACCCCAACGGAGCCACCAAAAAGGATAAGGAAGCCCTTTAAAGGTTTTCTATGGGTTTCCTAATAAGAGATGACCTTCTATTCAAGAAATCCCTCGACGGCATCATCTTGTGGTTCCTCAACCATCCAGAAATCAACTAAATATTAACAAAATTACACGATGAAGGAGGTCATTCTGAGGCAGCTTTCTTAGCCCAAACAATCTGGTGTTAAAGCTATTATTTAACCACCATGGCCGAAGATTGTTGGAAATTAGTTAAGAGGTGTCTCAAATGTCAGTTTTATGGAGATCTCTTCCATGCACCATCAGTACCACTTAACACCGCCCCTATAGCCTTTTGTCATGTGGGGTCTTGATATCGTTGGAATGATTTCACCAAAAGCCTCGAATGACCACCGTTACATACTAATGGCTACAGAATACGTCACAGAATATGTAAAGGCCACATCATTTGTCAAAATTGAAGGTCAGTATGCTGCCCAATTCATAAGAAATAACATTGTATTCAGATTTAGCATTTCGGAATCAGTCATTACTGACAATGGAATCAACTTCAAAAATGAAATAGTCACTAAGGTGTGTAAAATGTTTGGGATAACGCAGAAATTCTCCACACCCTACTACCCTAAAGGAAACAGACAAGCAGCTCAAAATTATAGAAAGAATAATAGAAGGTGATAAAGATCGGCACGAAAAGCTAAACAACGAGCTATGGGCCTACCAAATAACTGACAAGAGTACTACTGTCATGATCCCTATACTCATTAGTGTATGGTATGGAGGCTGTGCTACCCATTGAAGTCGAGATACCGTCTCTCCGAGTGCTCATTCATAAAGATTTAGATGAGGAACAAAGAATCGAAGCAGGAGCCGTTGTCCTCGATACTTTGGATGCAAGATGATTACGAGCAACATAAAACATCGTAGCTTACCATCGTAGAATCGAAAGAGCATACCAAAGAAAAGTTGTTCCCCAATAATTCAAAGAAGGAGACATGGTACTCAAGAAGATCTTTCGCGCTCCTGCAAATCCGCACCCATTAAGTAAGTTCAAACCTAATTGGGAGGGGCCATTCCTGGTAACCTGAGTGCATACAAGCAATTCCTTCAAAATAGAAAATCAGGAGGGGGAACTCAATGACCCCATTAATAGAATGTATCTCAGAAAATACTACCTGTAATGGGCTCAAAAACAAAAATGAAAATAAAGGGCATGGCGAACATCTGAAAAGGCATCATGGGTATAAAAAAAAAAAAAATAACAATTAAAAAAAAGTCCTCCAAAAAGGAGGCGCTAGTCTAAAATCTCAAGTACAAAATAAGTGCTTGTAAGCCACAATAATACTGCATAAGAATACCTTGAGGATGGAGACTCCTCTTAATCCCTACAGGTTCCCAATAGACCCAACCTCAGGAAGATATGGAAAAGCAACATGAATTGGAGACCCAAGACTTCAACGAAACCCAGGAAGAATGTTGAGACCTCTCCAAGAAGGAAGCCCAGCAAGAACTCAAAGTACTCATCATGGTTCTGAGAAACACATGATGGGATATCCAAAGGCCAAGGGAAACGTCAAGACTCTTGTGCACTCACGATTTTACCAGGAAATCTTTTTCTTCATCTTTAAATAAATGAATAAAAAATAAATAATGAAAATTACCACCGAAGGGACCACAGGTGGCAAATACTATAAGGTTTGTCCCTCTTTGAAAATGCTTTTCAAATTAACTGTTAAAATCATCTATTCTAAAAAATCTTCCCTTTCTAGAAAGGACTTCTTCCATCACTACAAAAGGTTAAATTGTTAGTTAATTTTAGCGCTTGCTATCGAAGCCAACTTCCTATGCCTATTATGAACGCTTGAAACTAGTAAGACACTCCATGGTTGTATGAGTATAACTGTCAACTACCACATATCGGAGATGGGTGAACCTCGCCAATGACGATATTGCCGAGTTTGAGAGCTTTTTCTCTCTCAACTGGATTCCCTAAGGTAAAAAGAGGCAAACCCATCCCTGTGTGTGTGCGTATGACGGTCCATTAACTAGAATTTTGGGACAAAAACTCTATAACTAGGGGCTGAGTTTGTCAAAATTTAGTCTGAAAGGTGTGTGCAAATAAAATGTCACTATCTGCCTCGTTAAATCAATTTCACATGCAAAGATTAGCAAATAAAACACCCCATAACTGGGGCAAAAAAAAAATCCCCAAAAACAGGACAAAGGCAAAAAAAATAAAAAAGTCTTTGGGCAACACTATCTGTGTCGCCAAACTAAAAAACAAAAGTTAAAAAATGTGCTCCTCGGTGGCATGAGCCTAAACTTTAAACCAATTTCAAAAAACTATAAAATATATATATATATATATATATATATATATAATAACAATAACAAAAACAATAACAACAACAACAACAAAAAGTCAAGTGTATCCGTCTAACCCAGTATGACGTAAAAGGTCGGGTGTATTCATAAAACATCTAGCCCCATATGATGTAAAAGGTCAGGTGTATTCAGAAAATATTTAGTCCCACATGACATACAAGGTCGGGTGTATCCGTCAAGCCCCGTATGACGTAAAGGGTCAGGTGTATCTGTCCATCTTTGCATGACGTTAAACTGCTTATGGTTGCAGGAGCTAAAACTGCTAACTAAAAATTTCTTTTTCAAAAAACCTTTCTCATTTCAAAATTTTCATTATATGTATTGTGTTTTCAAAAACTTTAATTTCTTTGATAAAATCGTGACCTGTCCAAAGCTTCAGGTTATATTCAAACTTCCCACTCGTTTTCAAAATTTCTAAAAAGACTTTAAAAAAGAACGGAACTTGGACACCCGTATATGACGATTACCGCGTTGTCGCCTCATCTCTCTCTTCAAAATTGACTAGGCAAATATTTTTCTAAACAAGTAAAACCTATAGAAATCCTTAGGAAACCCTAAGGGAATCAAAGACAATGTCAGTTTTAAAAATTTGAAATTGTTAAAATCCCTAAAGTTAAGTGGCATGGACGGAAAATCCAACTCGAGTTTCAAGCTTCTGTAACTCACTTACATCTCACGACGAAAACCCTAGGATGAAAATGCCCTAGGTGGGTGAGCAGAGAGCGCAATATCTTGGAGGGATAGTTGGTGTGCCTTCTGACCATGAAATGTCAGGATAAATTTTAAAATGTCTGCAGTGTCTACTTCTTTGCCACCAACATGTCCCTCAATGGATACGGAGAGGGGCAACTGTAGACACCCCATTTTAAAACTGGAAATTTTCATGGTTTTCCTAAACCCATAAGACCATACTATTTCAGTAAATCCCTAAACGATAAACCACCATAATCCATGGTCCCCATCCTATGATTCACACCTAGCAAATATTGTAGTTTTACTAGTTATCCATTCTACACCTAGCAAATCTTTTAGTTTTTAGTAGTTATCCATTCTATACCCCTATTGAGTCTATAAAAAAAACATCAACGTGCCTCTTTTAAGGGTGAAACATGATGCGTTAGGAAACGTGAGAGAGATAGAGAACCCAAAGAGAAAACCTATGAGAGAAAACCTAGATGTGGAGTAGCAACCTTAAGTCCTAGCCCCCCCTGAAACCAACTTTTAGCCAAAATTAGCAAAACTCTAGTTCAACCAAGCCAAGGTTTTGGTGAAATTTTGTGGACACCCCATTTTAAATCTAGCGAATTTTGTGGTTTCCTGAACCTTTAGAACCACATTATCCTAGTAAACCCAAATCCATAGCCCACACAGCCTACTCTAGACCCAGAACCATTCTGCTAACCCAGAACCTTGTAAACATCATGTTTCGACCAGAATCCTACGAACGCCCAATTTTATAGAAAAATCATTAAAATAGTAGAAAAATATTTTTTGACCCAAATTTTCTCTGAGAGCTTCACAAGATCTTGCACTACACACCTGAACTAAGAAACGGTAGTTTTGGTTAGATTTGATTTCGATGACACTAGCAGTGTAACCCAGCCCAGACTGGATGACACCACTGGTGTCACCCAACCCAGTTTGACCCAAAACTGTTTGAAATTGGCAGGACAACCCACTGGTCAGTCCTGGGTAGAAATTTGCCATTTTTGGCAGTTCGAACTTAGGCGACACCAGTGTCGCCCAGCCCAGACTGCCTAAAAATGGCAGTTTCCACACAAGAATGATCCCTGCCATTCTGGACAAATTTTCCATTATATTTTTCAATTTTGGCTAGGCGACACTGCTAATGTAGCCCAGGCCGAGGACCCTAAAAAGGTAATCCAGGGTTGGCAATTGGCTGGTGATGGAAAGTTGTCCTTTTTCAAACGATTTCAGATTATAAAAACTTCATTTTCGTGGCTATGTGAGGGACTGCTTTAGAGCCTGAGGGTTCTTGAGGAAGAAAAATTTGTTGAGCTTACCTTAACCCTAATCAGTAAACCCTAACCCTACGCATGAGAAACCTTTTCAGGGCACAACAACCCTACTTTTAAACCATCCTTAGGGCATAACAACCATTTTCAATCAGATATCTACTAGTCAACATCCGAATCATTGAGGCAAAGAGGACGTCAGTTCTGATACGGGCGAGCCCTTGAAGGTTCTCGAGTCCCGGGCCATCCGGCCCAGTTTGGTATTGTTTTCTTCCCCTTTCTTTCTTCTTCTTCCTATTGTTTTGATTTTATTTTGATTAGTTTTCTTTGAAACCGTATTTTAATGTCTTGGATCATGTTGGCTCTACCCCAGATCTGAGAGTGGATCTACTTGTTTTCGGGCAAGTCTGGCCTCATATCTGAATTCGATTTGTCCCACTCTCTCTACCACTTTATTTTCATCAGTTTAAGGTTTCAAGATCCGAGAGATATTCGTCGGAAGACCTGTCCGATTTTCATCTTAAACAAGTTTCAAGAGAGAACAACATTGGACATACGTACGGACGTACATACACAACCGTGGTTTTGATACTGGGCTGCGGGTGTTCCTATTACTCCTGATACCAAGGATGGGGTGCCCTCCGTAGAGTACATGCAATGGTACTCGAGGGTGTTAAGAGCTCAGTTTGGAATTCTGCATGGCCAAGGGGCATAATATATACCCCAAGAAGATATGCCAACAAGTCAAGAATGGCAAGAAAATGTTGTTTTTTTTATTATTATTTTGCTGTTAAAATTTTATGGCATGTGACATACACATTTTACTATATTTGTCTGTTTGCAAATTAAAAGGGTGCAACTCACACTTCACATGAATGGTAAGAAAATGTTATTTTTATTATTATTTTACGATTAAAATTTTATGGCATGTGACATACACATTTTACTATATTTGTCTGTTTGCAAATTAGCAGGTTGCAACTCACACTTCAACGCCTTACTTTTACATTGAATTTTGCTAATATGGGACCCATCGCTCAAGAGCATGTAATAGCTACTCGTCGGGCACTGTCCATCCAGGAGGTGCAAGCCGTTGAGGAGGCAAATGAAGAGGAGGAGACGGATAAGGAAGCAGAGGCCGAAGAGGTAGAGACAGAGGCAGAGGAAAAGGAAGAGGTTGATGAAGAGAAGCAGGAGGCGGATGAGGAGGCTGACGCGGAGGAGGTAGAGGTGGCCCCCTTCACTGAGCGACGATTCAATTTTCGACTATGATCGGGTCAAGGCATTACAGTAAGGCAGTAGGCCTAGCCAGGTCAATTCGGGGTTAAGTTTGGTAGAACAAAACAATAGAAGGCGAGGTGTGGACGATCATAGAACTTTATATGGTTATTTTGTATAAAGCTCGACAAAAAAAAAAAATGTAAAATCATATTTACTGGATGCTCCATAATTTTGTAATGAATGGCCTTTTGGACTAGTTGTTCTATTAAATCAAACGTGCCATTACTTTTGTTGGTAATTGCAACTGGTTTTAGATTTGTTTCATAAGTTGGTATTTGGAAGGCTACTTTATTAATGCGCAGTGCTGGGTTTCATTCATGGTTCATGCTCTCCATACTTTTTGGCAATGTGTAAATTCTGAACTAATTATTAAGTTCCATTTCTGGGCGAAGATAAATAGAAATGAGAGAACTTTTCACGTGCTTAACTATGGTTGTGATGAATGGTCATGCCTTTGAAGCACGCATATATACTGAGAATGTTTGTAAAGGCTTCCTTTGATTGCAATTTCTTTTTTTTTTTAACAGGATGCGGTGCAATGTTTTTAACATCGGATCGCATTCTGTTCAATAAAATTTGAACGGTTCGATGTTAGAAACATCGAACTGCCCCCTATTCAAAAAAAATTGAATCGAATGCGGTTTGATGTTTTTGACATCAAACCAACCTCTGTTAAAAAAATTGAACGAAATGCAGTGTGATGTTTCTACCATCGGATCGACCTCTTAAAAAAAAATTGAGCAAAGTTAAAAAAGTTTAATAGAATGCGGTCTGATGTCTTAACATTGGACTAGCCTCTATCTAAAAAAATTTAGAATGCAGTGCAATGTTTCTACCATCAGAGCACCCTCTGTTGAAAAATAATAATAGGATGCGGTGCGATGTTTCTAACATCGGACCACCCTCTGTTCACAAAAATTTGAAAAGAATGTGGTGTGAAGTTAAAAACCTCAAACCGCTCTCTATTAAAAAACAAAAAATCAAATGTTGAACAGAAAGTGGTCCGATAGTAGAAACATTGCACTGCTCTCTAATCAAATTGTTTTAAACAAAAACATTGAACCGCATTCTTGATGCAAATTGAATTCATAAAATTTATTTATTTTGAACTTTATTCTATTCTGAGGCATGGTAGGAATTTTATTTATTGATTGTTTGTATGAGGGGGTAGAAAAGACATTTAGTTTAGAAGTTGGGGTAGTGCGTAAGTTACCATATGGGGGGGATACGTATTCGTTTTTTGTGTGACGATGGGTTTCTTAAAGTAAGAAAGTTGAATGGTAGAGAGAGAGATTTGTGAGACCACACATCATTCATATATATATATATATATATATATAAAAAGAGAGAGAGATGGAAGGGAGGAGAGTTTTTTACGGTCTTTTTTAGTGGAGTGGATAACAAAGGGGGGACGTGCTTCTTTGAAGGGGGTTGGGTATTTTTTGATAAAGACAACTTTTATTCAAAGAAGAAGGGTTTCTTCTCCCTTTGGCCAAATTTACAGCCACATTAAATTCTCCATTATTGCTAATTGTTTTGGTGTTTCAATATCAAAAGAATGCCAGATTTAATTTCTGGACTCTTTTTGCATCAAGTGGTATCAGAGCAACGGTTGGCAACTACAATAGCTAGTCGTGTAGGTCGTGGTGGCCTTGGGTATACCGCCTTATACCAAAGGATCAACTACTTGACAGAGATGGTTACACAGTTGCTGCAGGAGAGAGATCAGCACTAAGGTGTCCCAAACGAAGTGGTTCCCGTGTTGGTGGATCCAAATTGGGAGGATCTTGATGGAGATTGGCACGAAGAGGGGCTTAAATCTAGGATGGAGCATCCAGGTTATATATCCGATCATCCAATTTTGCTTGATGCGCAACGGCGTCGACAAGAGCGTGAATCTGATGAAGAGTCAGCCAGCGGGCTACCCCGAGTCCGAGATGCACGGAGATAGGGTGGAAACGCATGATCGAGCTCGAGATGCACGAAGTTACAAGTGTAAGAAGTCAGATTCAAGTATTAAAATTGCTTTATGGAAATATTTTCCTTCAAGATTTTTTTGATTGGTTGAGCTCGGTTGAGCGCTTCTTTGATTGGAAAGAATTGTCTTATTCAAAGAAGGTCAAACTTGTGGCTCCTAAACTTAGGGGACTTGCATCAGTAAGGTGAGATTATGTTCAAGAAGCAGGGATTAGAAAAGGCAAAGAAAAGATCAGTTCATGAACTATAATGAAAGGAAGGATGCATAAGCAATTTCTCCTGTCAAGCTATTCATAAACATTACACCAATAGTTCCATAGGTTGCATCAAGGTACAAAAATCTATTCGGGAGTATACAGAAGAGAGTTAATATTTAGCCTTGAGTAATGGGATAGATGAGACTAAGGAACAAAAGGTGGCATGCTATGTTTCGAGTCTGCAGAGTTTGATCCAAGATGAGCTCGCATTGCATCATATGCCTCGGTTAGATGTGGCTTATCAAGCCACTTTAAAGGTGGAGGAACTACAAAGAAAGGGGGCAGCCATATGCCGACCCACACTCAGGGCGGGATCATCACAGACCATGTGGTCGGTGCCTCCAATTCGGGGAGCTCCTATAGCAAAAGGTGGCCCAGCTGCCAATACTCGAGCACGAACCCGAGCCTAAGAGGCTGCTAGTCTGAGGTGTTTTAGGTGCAATGAGGTGGGGCACTGAGCTGTAGAGTGCCCATTGAATGCAGCCCAGCACCATGCCAATTTGTTAGAACCTGAATATGACGCTGAAGAAGGGGAAGGCCATGAAGAGTATCATGCGAATGAGGCTGAAGATGGGGCTGATTTTAGTGATCTAGTTGATGTAGTTGTGGCTGATGAACGAGATACCTTGCTGGTTTAACATGTTTTCTCAATGCTATGTGCACCCCAGGAAGAGTGTTGACCGAGGACTAACACATTTCACACCCGGTGTACGCTGAATGGCAAGGTTTGCAGTGTCATCATCGACAATGGGAGTTGCGAAAACGTGGTCTTTCAAGAGATAGTAGACAAGTTACATCTCAAAGCTGGGAAGCATCGACATCCTTACAAGGTTGCATGGTTCAAATAGAAGGCTAAGGTACTTGTATCTTCTCGATGCTTAATTAAAGTTTTCATTGGTAAATTTTATAAGGATGAGGTTTAGTGTAATCTTGCACCAATGGATTCTTGCAACATACTCCTAGGACGTCCCTGGCATTACTGCCCTTCCGTGAGGAGACTCCACCCAAGTCTTCTTAAGAAGAGGGTATGGCTCTTCTTTCACTCGACCAGTTTATGGACATGAGTAAGGAAAACGAGCTAATTTATGCACTTGTGGGAAGGGACTTGGGACAGCTTGTTTCAGTGCCCAGACCTCTTAAACCACTTTTTTAGAGTTTGAGGACCTAGTGCCAAATGAGTTACCTGCTGGATAGCCATCCATGAGGAATATACAACATTGTATAGACCTACCTAGGTAAAGCTTGCTTAACCTACCAGCTTATATACCTCATACTTGAGTCGATATTCATACCTCTTGCGTAACTTGGCTGTGAATGTGGGGGGTCTTGAAGCTATTTGGGAAGCATATTCCACGGATCCATATTCATCTCTATTGTTTCAAAGTGTAGTACAAGGGGGTCTTGAAGCTATTTGGGAAGCATATTCCATGGATCCATATTCATCCCTATTGTTTCAAAGTGTAGTACAAGTGATCATTCCTCTTACTACTAGTTCACTTTATCTGATGGATATTTATTTTATGGCATACGGTTACATATTCCTGATACTTCTCTACAAGAGCATCTTATATCGGATCTCTATGGAGGAGGCCTTAGTGGTCATTTTGGTAGAGATAAGACATATGCCTTGGTGGAGTAGCGATATTTTTGGCAATGCATGAGGCACGATGTGTATCGTGTTGTTGACAGGTCCAGAGTATGTCAGGTAGCTAAGGGACATTCTCATAACAAGGGCTTTACACACCATTACATGTCCTGACTAAGCCTTGGGTTGATGTTTCCATGGATTTCATTTTGGGGTTTCCTAGGACAATGCAAGGATATGACTCTATTATGGTGGTGGTGGATCAATTTTCTAAGATGACACATTTTATACTGTGTAAAAGGACCGTAGATGCTATGATGGTTTCCATTCTCTTCTTTAAATAGATAGTGCGGTTGCATGTGCTTCCTAAGACTATTACTTCAGACCGTGATACTCGTTTCTTTAGTCATTTCTTGAGGACTTAATGGGAATGGGTATTAATTTGCAATCCAGCAGTGCTTATCATCCACAAACAGATGGCCAGACCGAGGTGGTCAATAAAAGTGTGGGCAACATGCTAAGGAGTTGGTTGGAAAAAATGTGAAAGTGTGGGATTTGGTGTTACCTCAAGTTGAATTTTCTTATAATTATTCTGCAAATCGGTCTACTAAGAAAACTATTTTTACAGTAGTTTATGGTATGTCTCCTTTACATTTTCATGATTTAATTCATTTGCCTGCATGTGAGATTTTAAATACAGATGTTGCGAGTATGCCAGAGTAACTATTTGATGTTGGAGATCTTGTGATGGTGTATTTGAGACCAGAACGATTTCTTGTGAGTACCTATGGAAAGTTCAAAGGCAGGAAAATTGGACCCTAGCAAATAAAAAAGAAGATCAATAACAATGCTTATGAACTAGAGTGATGTCGGTGGGGTCCTGGTTTCCCTCCTCGCGGGGGTGAGGAAACCCTCTCTCGAACAATTGCAAAGGTCCAGCGCACGATGGACGTGCGGGCCCTCTTACTTGCAGATAGGAAGCTGACAGCGAGAGAAATTTTGTGACTGGAGCGTGAATCGCTCTTACACCGCTTGGGGGTTCGGGGACGCACCAGGGGGGATGGCCCTCTTATAGACACTCCATTTTAATCTAGAAAATTCTATGGTTTCCTGAACTTTTAGGGCCATATTATCCTAGTAAACCCAAAATCTATAGTTCACATAGCCTACCTTGTGACCCGGAACCAATCTGCCTACCCAGAACCCTACAAAAGCCCTGTTTTGACCCAGAATCTTGCAAACGCCCTACTTTACCAAAACAATCATTAAAAAAAGTAAAAAAATTCATTTTGACCCAATGTTTCTCTAAGAGCTTCACACGAGGCTGAGGAACACCTCGAAAGTGAAAATCTTTAAATTGGACAAGTTTTGTTTGGGCGACACTGGTAGTGTCTCCAAGCCTAAACTGGGTGACACGCCTAGTGTCGCCCAGATTTCGCGACACTGTCGGTGTCGCCGAACCACTTTTGCCCCAAATTGAAATTTTCCCTTCTTGAATTGTTTTCTCACATTTTTTGACGTTTTTACCAAATGTTTTGGACGACACTAGGTAGATCTGTACCCCCAAAAATGATTTTTTTTATGAAGATCTGTTGGTTATGGAAGTATATCCTTTCCAACAGATCCTTGAACCTTATAAAATATCTCTTTCATGGCTATTCATAGGAATCTTTAGATGGCTTCAGAAGGTTGAAAACCCAGGAAAGAGTTAGCTGAGAAAATCCTAACCCTAACCGTAAGGTTGAAAACCCTAAACCTTAGACCTAGGGCAAAACAACCCTAGTTCTAAACAATCTCCAGAGCATAAAAACCCTTCTTCAACCACTGATCTGCTGGTTAACATTCGAATCAAAGTGGCAAAGAGGACGTCAGTTCTGATACGGACGAGCCCCAGAAGGCTCGGGAGTCCCAGGCCATCCGGCACGGTTTGGTATTGTTTCTTCCTCTTTCTTTCTTGTTCTTTTAATGTTTTGATTCTGTTTTCTTTATTTTGATCTGTCAATTTGCTTTAAAAATCATGTTTTGATGCTCTGGATCATGCTGGCTTTGCCACAGATATGAGAGTAAGTCTGCTTGTTTCTGGGTAGATCTGGCCTCATATCTGAATTCGATTGTCCCACTTTCTCTATCACATCTCTTTCATAAGTTTAAGGTATCAAGATTTAAGAAATAATCGTCGAAAGATCTGTCAGATTTTCATCGTAAACAGTTTGGCACCCACCGTGGGGCCTTTCGACCTTGATCTAAGCCCCAAAATACAATTTTTATTCACTGGTTTTCACTGATTTTTGTCCCAAAAGTCAGTAGTGACCAGGATCCATGGAATTGGTGCTGCAAAACCTTGTTTTTCTGGGTAACACCACCACTGCTACCAAGTTTAAAAGTTTCAGAATCTATTGAAAATTTGTATATCTTCCCTAGGATCTCTCTTGTGACTGCTAAAACATTTTCAAATCAAAATAAAATTTTTAAAAATACTAACAAAATATTTTTCTTTATTGAGATCTATTTTATCTATTCTATCCTACTTTACTCTGTTTTAATTTATTTCATCATAAATTGTTTTTTTCCTGCTTCTTCCAAGTTTATTGTAGCTTTATTTCATAAATCTTAAAAAAATAAAAATAAAATTAAAATTAAAAAAATAAGTTTTTCGGGCTGCAAGGGTGACACCACTAGTGTCGCCCGACTGCAGAGGTCCCAAGAAATTTTTGGGACCCCACAGACCACTTCCAAGGTCTTTTGGCTCCTTTTTCACCAAATTTTGGCCTAAAAAAATTTTTTAAAAATAAAAAAAAGTTATTTTTCTTTAGATAGATCTATTTTGTTCCTGTCTTTTTTATTTTATTTTAGTCTATTAATTTTAATTGAAATCATGTTTTCCCTGGTTTCACCATGCTTAGTTTAACTGCGTTTCATCAACGTTAAAAAGATAAAAAGTTTTAAACTAAAAAAAATATATTGAGGGTTGCTTGCACCCTCCCTGAACCGTGTCCCATTCAAGTCACCCTCGGCTCGGGCCACACTCGCCTTAGCACGAATTGTGCTTGGTCTCACTATTTTGATTGTGCTTAGGGGTTGCTTTCCCCTCCATCTATATTGTTCTTTGAGAGAGCTTCTCCTCGAAGCGTACATCGCTAGGCACGATCAGTGTCAAGCGATCGCTTTTATTTAATGGTTGCATTGTGTGCTTGAAAATTATTTTTTGATTGCGTGATTCTTTACACACTTCAGTGCACACCGAACTAGGAATGCCCGGAAAACCAGCAAAAAATATTTTGAAAAGCCCCAAACTCCACGTTAACGGCATGAGGGGAACCTCGTATTGAGAGTCAAGGCGGCTTGGATTCACGTAACTTTAACTGTGAGCACCCCTCCGTAATCCTTTGCCTCAAAGCAACTCTGCGTATAGTAGGACCTGGTGAACATCCTATAATAGGAGGCCAAGACCTATGAGAGGACCCATATCAGCCTAGTCGCATTTCAATAGTTAGGAACTCTCAGGCCAACCCTACCCATAATCTCGGTCAAAAGTTTTTTGTATGTTGTGATTGCTTATTTTTGTTGGTTAATCTTAGATCTCATTCCCGATCCGCTTTTGATCCGAGCTGAACCCTCTAGGTCCAAGTCAGGGCTTGTACCTAGCTTTGCTTAGGTCTGAACCAAGTTTCTCCTTGGTCCCCTCTCGGTCCTAGCTGAAGGATCGTTCCTAACTCATCTTTGATCCAATTCGGGTCCATAACTTGTCTGATCATCAAAATTCTCTGGGTCCATGTTCAGGCTTATATCCAGCCTAGCCCAGATCTGAACCAAGTTCACACCCAGGTCCGAACCTAGGCCCCCTCTTAGTCTGAGCCTAGGGCTCGTACCTAGCTCAACCTTGATCCAATTCGTGTCTACACCCGGTACAATATTCAAAACCCTCTAGGTCCAACTCTAGGCTTGCACCCAGCTCGGTTCAGGTCTGAATCAGGCTCACACCTAGGTCAGAACCTAGACCCACTCTTGATCCGAGCCGAGACTTGTACCTATTTAGTCTAGGTTCTAGCATAGGTCTAAACATAGAGCTGCCTCTAGGGCTAGACTAGTCTTACCCTAGTTTAGGGTCTGAACCAAAACCCTTTGAGTCTAGCAAATCTAAGTTCCAGTTTAGTCTTAGCCTAGGTCTTATTTAAGGTTTTACCCCTAGAGTCAGGCTAAGTCTGCCCTAAGTCGTTGAGTCTAGCTCTTACCTTAGCCTATATTCTAGAACCCAGCCAAAGAGAATCACCATATCGGTACTCAAGGTGATCATGATGATTGCTCCATAGCTGACTCTAAACCAAACCTGCACAAACCTAGGGACCAGTATGTCACGATCCCATGGGATTATCGAAGGAACTCAGGTCAATCCATTATCCAACACCCAGGTCTTCAATTAGAGGCAGAGTCACAAGGGTCCACTCCTAATCTTGAGATTTGTGTGTTCCAAAAGACTAGTTCTGTCCGAAAGACTCTGAATAGTCAAGGGGTCCGACCTGAGGTCGTCCTGCAAGGGCTCTTAGGCAACCAAAGTAGGACTCGAGTGAGGGAAGATGTTCATGCAGTATCAAATGCCAATTCCCATAACAAAACCAAGATAACCTTGAGGCACAACGACCTCAAAACCAAGACCCACCTAGGTCTAGGGGATCCAACCCAACCTCGAGCCATCATAGTACAACTCATGATGTCCTGAACACCGTATGAAGTAGAGATGTCAATCATGACCAACCCTTAGGCGAGATAAGCATCCAAACTGCCCTTAAAAGTCTAGTTGACCTAGGTTAGACTGTTCATGCCCAAGCTTACAGGTCGATTCCAAACCAACTTAGTGGTATAGGTCAACACCTAGCACAACCGAGTTAGCCGATTCTTCAATCGGTCCTTCTAGTTCATTCGGTCCAACAAACCATGCAATTTTCGCAACCGATGGCGACACCTATGGGCCCAGTATGCTCCTTAGGAAAAAATATATCAAACCGCCCTGGTGACTGTGCCTCATCAATCTCAGGCCCATGCATGCCAA
This sequence comes from Amborella trichopoda, assembly GCF_054954075.1. Lineage (NCBI taxonomy): Eukaryota > Viridiplantae > Streptophyta > Magnoliopsida > Amborellales > Amborellaceae > Amborella > Amborella trichopoda. Next base: position 23,030,910 of record NC_142345.1, on the reverse strand, counting down.
CATTTATTTCAAGTCTCGACGCATCAGTCTATGCTTGGGAACCCATTGACTGATGGGCCTACTGTTATGCCAAATACTCAACACGAAGGCACCTTAAAAGCAATGCAGGATATGTTTGTAAGAAGGGGCATGCATGAAATCCTACCCCCGAAGGCCTATGTTCATGAGAGCCTTGGAGGCATGGACGACCTTCCCCTGGGCATTGTCATCCAAGAATTTAGAAACACGTTCAACGGGAAGAGCGATCCAGATACTCACTTCAACATGTACCTCCTCTTTGTACGAGCTTTACGAGATAAGCCTAACCAGTTGAAGGCCATATTTTCGCAAACTTTGACCGGTGAGGCCTTGAACTGGCATCAGAGAACAATGTCTGCTCGACCACACATCACTCCAGACGAAATGTTCAACCTATTCGTTTCTGACTACCACGGGTAGACACCAAGACCTCTCTCCCTAGGTGAGCTCAGTGCAACGGAACAAAACCCTAGAGAATCCTTCGAGGATTTCATCGGTCAATTCTGCGAGGTGGCAATGCGGGTCATAGAATGTCCACTTACAAACCCAGCCAAAATCTCCATAGTCTTAGAGAATGCCGCTCCTAAATACAAGACCTTCTTTAGCCAAAGTCTTATCTCCCACTCCTTCGACTCTATGATCGAGTGGGTGGCACCATATGAAACGGTCAGAGGAACACCCCTCAGCACCAGGCCCGACAATAAACCGATAACAACTCCCCAAAATAAGAACAAAAAAAATAACAAGGGGAATGCTTCCGGTCAGGTTAATGAGATTATCGTTAATGGACTGACTCAAGGTTCAGCTACTCAACACAACAATCAGAACTAAAACCGAAGGGGTCAGTCTACATCCAACGCTCAAAATAATAACCAAAGGTGAGAGGATAATTTCACCATCTCAAAGACCCATTAGAAAACATGTTTAAATTAGTCCTGACTAGAAACATGGTTTGTCTCCCACCACCATCTGAACCACCATTTCAGGTCACAGATAAGAGCAGGTGATGCAAATGGCATCAAAATCATGCTCATGATAGTCAAAATTGCTTGTATTTGAAACAGGTGATTCAAGGGTTAATCAATAGAGGGAACATCACTATCGCACCTAGGAATTAACCTGGTTAAGAACCTAATCAAAAGATGGGTATCTTCACAAATCCTCTCCCTAAAAATATGGTCACAATGACCGAAAAGCTAGGAAATCAAGACAACTCGAAAGAGAACATCATCATTCACTTGGTTGAGAGTGGAGGTGAAGACGATGATCCCAGTCAATTCATATTTGCTTGTGATCATCACTTTCAAGAGCCCGAAAAAGATCTTTTGAGCCTTCTAAGAGGAAGCCCTTCACCTCCAAACCTCGATAACCTTCCCAAGTGGGACCGATATGATGAAGATGATATACTAGAGATCAATATGGTCAAGATCAACGAAAAGGGATCATCTTCCAAACAAGGGGTCAATACCCCAAAGTCTCCCATTACTCTTGCTAGGGTTGACCTTATCAAGCTTCAGGCTCCCTAACCCGATGAGGCCGAGTGTTCAAACCCATTCAATTGATGGCTGATACTCTCGATGAAAGAATGGGAAACACCTCAAAATCCAGACAACCGGCAGGGGTCGCAGATCACTAACCAAATAAATAAATTCAAGGATCCGGAACCACTTACGATATACTGGCTCATCTCAAGAAGATCCAGGCTCAAATCTCCATCTTGAAGCTGCTTTCCAATTCACCAGCACACAGCCCAAAGCGAAAAGGTCCTCGCCAAGACACACATCTCGAGAAACTGACAGCAAGATGAGTTGTGTGGAATGATCAACCAACTAATGGCACCAACGTCAATCATGGTTACGAATTGATGACATCCTAGCCAGCTTCAATCGCTTTCCTGTCCAACCTCTTCATATCATCGTTTTCATGTAATGATATGAGATACAGAGAGTGCTTGTTGATAATGGGGCATCCTTAAACATATGACCTATGAGAATAGTGAAGCAGATAGGCAAACGCCCGAATGACTTTGAGCCATGTCAACTAACTATTGCTGCATACGATGGGACCAAACGACAAGCTGAAGGAATACTGGCTCTCACACTCAAGATCAGCCCTATTGTCCAAGTGATAAAGTTTTATGTCTTGGATATAAAACCTTCATTCAACATGCTGTTAGGAAGATCATAGTTGCATGAAAACCTCGTGGTCACCTCTACACTCCATCAATGTCTCAAATTTCTGACTAAAAATGACGTCCTGAAGGTTTGAGCTGAGCCCCCTTCTTTTCTCAATCCTAGTAGACATTATGGGAAGCTAGCCGTAGGGGTCGAGCTTTGAGAAATCCCACTCACTTCCTTCGAGCAAGCCGATTGTGCCACCTTACGCCTAGAGGCTGATGACCCTGTTGCTCAAATTTTGCAAACTTCTGCATCAATGGTAGACATTATCCAATGTCAACATCAATATGGTTTTGAGTCCCTCGAAGCTTGACACATGCTCTTCTCCCAAGCCTTCCAACCAGGTCAAGGCTTGGGACGTCAAGGGCAAGGCGTAATGGAGGCAATTTCTGAATCACTCCAAGCGAAAACTGAAAACGAGGATCAAAGAGGTCTCAAGTGTTCTCTCACCTTGTTTCAAAGCCGGATGAAGCCTTCAAGCTATCCGGGCTTTGTATCTAGAAGCATTCAAAGCCTCAACCCTCTCGATGCCCGTCCTTCAAAACGGCCAAAGGTGATCCTTGAATCCCCAATGGGGAAGAATTCTTCTTCCACACCTCAACACACATAAGAACTAGGGATTGAAGACCTTTTTGCTGACCTGAATTAGAAGGTATGCACAATTGGCTCTAACACCGCCAAGCGTGCTCATCTGCCTATTCAAACCTAGGAACGAAATTGGTCGATCATTCCTCTATCTCGAGAATCACTGGAAGCATAGCAGCATCACCTTCAAGTCTCGGTGCCAAAAAACGTATAGGCGTAGGTGGCCACCCTGGGCCTCTAGTCCCCAACATTTCTCTCATGAGTCCCATAAGGGACACTTCTTGTGTTATTTTAAAATCTGTTGAAAATTCAAAACATAATAAAATGGATAATAATGAAAAAGAATTTTCAAAAACAGCGAACACTCAAGATATCCCAATAACAGTGCACAATACCTAAAACAACGAATTGGAAGACCAAGATGAAGATCAAGAGAGCAAAGAGTCTGAAGAAACCCCTCAGTCTAAGGAACTCACTTCCCATGTTGAGCAATTCAAGAAGAGGTTCGATGGTGACCCAACGGCTATCATTGAAGAGACGATCGATGTAAACCTAGGAACTGAGAAGGACCCAAGATTCACCAAGACTGGAACCTCCATATCTCCTGAAGAGCGGAAAAATATAATTTCCTTTATCAAGCAATATTGTGATGTCTTTGCTTGGTCATACGATGATATGCCAGGGTTAGATCCCACATTGATGCAACATCACCTAATATTCAAAGAAGCGGCAAAGCCTGTAAGGCAGAAACTCCGACATCAAAAGACCCCCCTTGAGCTCAAAATTAAGGAAGAAATCGACAAACTGCTCAATACGAAGTTCATTACCCCTATTGATTACTCAAAATGGTTGGCCAACACAGTGGTCGTACCCAAGAAAGACGGGAGGATCCGAGTGTGTGTCGACTATAGAGACCTCAACAAGGCATGCCCAAAGGACAATTTTCTATTACCAAATATAGATGCCTTGGTCGACAACACTGCGGGGTACAATATGTTGTCATTCATGAACGACTTCTCGGGTTACAAGTAGATCCTGATGGCAGAAGTGGACCAGACCAAGACTTCATTCATAACGCAATGGGTAACCTATTGTTACTGTGTCATGCACTTTGGCCTAAAAAATGCAGGGGAAACTTATCAATAGGAGATGACCAGCATCTTCCACTATTTGATACATACCATCATGGAAGACTATGTCGACAACATTCTGGTCAAGTCGAAGGCCAAGTCTAATCATCTCACCAATGTAAGAACCATTTTTGAAAGACTTCAGAAACATCAACTTAAACTCATCTGCAAAAATGTGCCTTTGGACTTGAATCCAGCAAATTACTAGGCTTTATAGTAAGCCAAAGGGGCATTGAGGTAGACCCATCCAAAATATGAGCCATCACTGAAATGCCCCCTCCCCGAAACATCAGAGAAATCTGCGGGATTCAAGGTTACATACAAGCCATAAGGCATTTTATTTCACAGCTGGTAGACAAGTGCATGCATTCAATAGGCTCCTTAAGAAGGATACCCCATTCATATTGGATAATGAATGCCAAGAAGCGTTTGATCAAATCAAGGAGTATCTCACCAAACCTCGTCCTCCTAGTCCAGATAAACCCATGTTCCTATGCATATCTGTGAAAGATAAGACCATGGGGGCAATGTTAGGACAATACGATGACCATAGAAAAGAACAAACGATATACTACATCAACAAACCATGATTGACTATGAGACAAGATACACAGACGTGGAGAAGCTTTGCTTAACGCTTATGTGGTCTATGCAGAAGTTAAGACACTATGTCTTATATCATACAGTCAATCTCATCTCAAAAATTGACCCACTCAAGTACCTACTAGAGAGACCAGTCCTTAACAGATGTTTGTCGAAGTGGAGAATGCTATTGAGCGAGTTCAAGATCGAATATGTTACTCAAAAATATATCAAAGGACAAGCTATTGCTGACCACTTAGCTGAATACGCACTGCCAGATAGTACTCCTGTCAACACGAATCCCCCTAATGACAATCTCTTCATAGTTGAGGACCCAATTGGGGAGCTATACTTCGATGGTGTAAGAAATGAGTATAGGTCCGGTATAAGAGTCATATTATGCTCACCCGAGAAGATTTTAATGCCAACAACTATTAGACTGAATTTCCCGTGTACCAATAACATTGTTGAAATGAAGCCTTGATAATCGGGCTCGAGAAATCCATGGGAATAAAAATCCAGCAAATATGAGTGATTGGTGACTCCTTACTCGTCATAAATTAAGTTCAAGGGATTTGGAAGGTGAAAGAAGAAAAGATCAAACCATATCAAGAAAAGGTGGAAAAGGTGATCTCATATTTTAATATAATTACCTTTCAGCACATAACTAGGAAAAATAATTGATTCGTCAATACCCTTGCGACCCTTGCTTCAATGGTTGATATTCCTTCAGAAATCACCACGCTGCCATTCTACATCTGGAACAAATATGATCCTTCCCCACCAAGGATGGAAGAAGAAATAGAACAAGAAAATGAAAACGATGGGGAAGTGTCTCTCCTGGCTTCAGAAGTGCTAGTTAAGGCAATACTATGGTTCCACGATGTTCTGTCCCTGCTGAAAGATGGTTATACCTTGAAGGAGCCACCAAAAAGGATAAAGAAACCCTTCGAAAGTTTTCTATAGGATTCTTAGTAAGAGGTGATCTCCTGTTCAAGATATCCTTCGATGGCATCATTCTTCAGTGTCTAGATTAGCCAGAAATTGACCAAGTACTGCCAGAGTTACACAATAAAGGAGGTCATTCTGGGGCAAACGTCTTAGCTCAGAAAATCAAATGCCAAGGCTATTACTGGACCACCATGGCCGAAGATTGTTGGAAGTTCGTTAAGAGGTGTCCCAAATGTCAACTTTATGGATACCTCATCCATGAACCGTCCGTGCCACTCAAGTCAACACCGCCTGGATGGCCCTTTTACCATGTGGGGTCTTGATACCATTGGATTGATCTCACCAAAATTCTCAAACGACAACCATTTTATATTAACGGCTATAGAGTACTTCACAAAATGAGTAAAGGCCGCATTGTTTATAAAAATTGAGGGACAACATGTTGCCTGTTTTATAGAGAACAAAATTGTATTCAGATTCGGTGCTCCTAAGTCAATCATTACTGACAATGGATCCAACTTCAAGAATGAAAGGGTCACTAAGGTGTGCAAAAAGTATGGGATAATGCAGAAATTCATGACACCTTACTACCCTCAAGGGAACAGACAAGCAGAGGCCACAAACAAAGGACTTCTCAGAATTATAGAAGAAAAGTTAAATGACGTGCTATGGGCCTACCAGACAACTGAGAAGACTCATACTGGTATGACCCCATACTCATTGGTGTATGGTATGGAAGCAGTGCTACCCATTGAAGTGAGATACTCTCTCTTTGAGTGCTTATTCACAAAAATTCAGATGAAGAACAAATTGCTGCCCTCATTACCTTGGATGAAAGGCGACTACAAGCAACACAAAATATCGTTGCCTACTACCGTAGAATTGAGAAGGCATACTAAAGAAAAGTTGTTCCACGACAGTTCAGAGAAGGGGACATGGTACTCAAGAAAATCTTCCACACTCCTGCAAATCCACACCTTTTAGGCAAGTTCAAGCCTAATTGGAAGGGGCCATTCGTGGTTTCCAGAGTGCACGCAGGCAATTCTTACAAGATCAAATATCAGGAGGGGTATGAACTCAACGACCCAATTAATGAGATGTATCTCGAAAAATATTCCCCGTAACGTGCTCAAAAGCGTGGTGAAAACCGCAAAAGGCATCACAAGAAAAAAACAAAAAAGAAAACCAAAAAAAAAATGAACATCGTGAAAACCTAAAAAGGCATCACGGGTAAGAAAAAAAAGCACAAAAAAATCTCCAAGAAGGAACTTTTGATTCAAAACACTCAAGTACAAGTGAGTACTTGCAAGTTCTGACAAAACTGCACAAGCAGACCTTGAGGACGAAGACTCCTCCTAAACCCTGCAGGTTCCCAACAGGACCAACTCAGAAAGATGTGGGAGGATAACATGAATGGAAAACCGAAGGGACTTCGACGAACCCTAGAAGAATGTCGACACTTCTCCAAGATGGAATCCCGGCAAGAATCCAAATAACTCTTCATGGACCCGTGATTTACAGGATAAAAGCTCTAAAGGTAAGAGGACAACTTCGAGATTTTTGAGTTCTCACGATCCTACGAGGAAATCCTTTCATCATCTTTGGGTAAAACAAGATAAAAGAAAATCACCACCAAAGGGGCCACAGGTGGCAAAACTGTAAGGCCCATCCCTTTTGAAAATGCTTTTTCAATTTGATTGTTAAAACCGTCCATTTTCAAAACCTTTTTAGAAAGAATTTCCTCCATCACTACAAGAGGTTAAGCTGTTAGTCGATCTGACCTCACTCTCGAAGACAACCTCCTGCGCCTGTTATGAAGGCCTGACACTAGCGAGACACTCTATGGTTGTATGAGTATAACTACCAGCTACCACATATTGGAAATTGGCGAACATCGTCAATGATAATATTGGCTAGTCTGGGAGTGTTTTTCTATCGATTGGATCCCTTGAGCCAAAATGAGGCAAGTTCATCCCTGCGTGTGCGTACGATGACCTAATAGCCAGATATTTGAAAACAAAAACCCTACATCTAGGGAGCTGAGTTTGTAAAAATTCAGTTTGAAAAGTGAGTGCAAAGAAAGTGTTCTATTATGCTTCGATGAATGAAATGCACAAGTAGAGATGATCAAAGACGCACCAACAGGGGCAGCAACTAGGAGAAAATAAAAAATTAGAAGGGATTCCACAATCCCAGAGGACCAATCAAAATGGGAAATAAAATTTCGATTTTATTTTTCCTTTAAAAATGGGCTTATTACATGCACTTACGCAATCAACTCTGATCGAAACTTCTACTGTCCCAACAAACTTCAACAAAACTAAAACTAGTGAAAAATAATGTTCATCATGAGATCAACTTATTCATGCCAAGAAAAAATTAAAGAAGAAGAAAATATTTGGCTATTCAGTCTTCGGCTTCGGATCAACATCCTTCTCCTTGAGTTCTGCCACAAAGGCCACCCATCGAGCCAATTTGACTTCAGCCTCTTGCAAGCTGATGTCAGACACTTACTCATTGGCTTTGATTCGTGTATTTGAACAAGAGGCACCATCTTCTCGAGGAGGCATGAGACCCTGAGTAGGAGCAAAAGTTCATCATGAAGTCTCGACGCCTTAGGAAATAGCGAAAGAGGGCAGACACGTTCCCATCAAGAATCGTAGTTGGAGGTGGTCGTGGGCTTATCTTGCTTAATCAATCCCTCACTGGAAGAAGACTTCTTCCCCTTCCATGACAAACCTGCCTTAAAAAGAAGTGAGGCGGAGTGTCGTCGAAGCGGAAAGATAGGGCGACGAACGATCGCCTCTCTTGTGGAAGTGTAATTTTGAGTATGGTGAAACTGGCAAAGCACCCTTTGAGGGAAGTACCCCTCTGTGAAGAACTGCCCTGCTAAAATAAGACATGAACATCCCATAGAAGGCAGAAACAGGGGCACATTCTCAAGACCCCTGATCACCCAATCGAATGATGACAACTCAAAATCATGTGATAATGGTTGCCGTCAAGAAGCCGGGTTGTGTCATTGACATATTACAGTCCTAGAGCAGCAGATACAACCCTCATTGATCAAGGAGGACGGACAATGGCAATGTGTTCATAGGCCCAAATCTACAGAAAAGCACAAGCCAAAATCACCCCAACAGATCACAAACCGATAATTCAGGCCCCCAGAACCATCCAGGGCAAATTGACCTTGGCGACACTAGTGGTGTCACCCAGCCTGTGCGGGTGACACTAGCAGTGTCACCCGGGCGACACCTCTATCGTCACCCAAACCAGACCCTCTCGGTTCTGTCCGGGCTTTTTTCAATTAATTCTTATGGTAAAAATATAAGATCTAGGGAACAAAACCAAAAGAAAAACTGAGTTGCAGGGGGAAAATAAAAATAAAATTGAGTTAAAAAATATACTTGCAAAATCAGGATACTACCCTCAATGAATCGGTCACCTTCCGTGACCCGGCCGTGAAGACCCCGGTAAATGCTCGCTAACACAGTCGGAACAATGGTGTAACCTGCTCTCTCCCAAAAGGCATGGGCAAAAGGAATAAGGGAACTTCGAACCGTCATACGACCACTTGAAAATAGGATGGATCCTAACTGCACAAAAGGAAAAATACGGATCTGTTCGGCTGCCCCGAGACAGCTCTCGATTCCAGACCAGCAACTCCATATCGACTCATTGACCATGTGAAAAGTAGGCAGCCCCAAACAGTCGTGCACCCATTATGGAATGATCATCGGTGGAAGTTGAAGGTTGATATGCAATCCCAGCCAAGCTCAAGCAAGAAACCCTGGCAACTTGCTCCAAAGTTGGCGTTGTCTTGACTATAGGAAGGAAGAAGGTATTTATTTAATAGTTGAACCTCTCAGCAAGAGCCTCAAGGAGTGGAAAGTTCACATGGCAGGAGGCCATGTTCAAGAAGCCTATCATTGAAACTGAAGCCAAAAAGGCCATGAGCTCAGGCTAATGCCGAGCCGAAAGAAACCAATCCCTGAACTCAGGCTCGATGACAGGGAAGCCATTGACACATAGAGGAACTTCACCCGATTGAAGGCCCTGCGAGGTATGGGAGGGCAGACCTTTAGGGAAGTGCCTAACCCTAGAAAAAAGAGGGGAAGCCTCCTCCTCTCTTCCATTGTCAGCCCTTTCAGTAATCTTTCCTTTGCCCTTGGAAATAGCATTGTCCCGCCTAAGAGCCACGAAAGCCTGAGGGTGAGAACAAGGAATACTAGTAAGATTAGAGGGGAGATGATGAAGGAAGAAGAAGATGAAAATGGGAGGAAGAAAGAAGAGATTAAAGGATGGGAGAAGAATGGGAAGAAGATGATTTTTATAGAAAACAAGAAATCCAACCCAAAACTCGTCTTGTAGCTATCCACTTCAACCAACAGAAGGTTTAGATAACTCTAAAACCTTCCAAAATGATAAACTTTGATTTGGAGGTTGAAGATCTAGGCGACATGCTTGGTGTCGCCTAATTCTATACTCAAGCTGGGCGACACTAGTGTCACTAACAGTGTCGCCCACAAAATTTTTTAAAAATAACCCCTCTCTTATCCCAGTCTGTTCAAAATAAAATAAAATAAATTAAATTATTTTTGTATGGGCGACATTCCTAGTGTCACCCAATCTTTTTTATCAAAACCTTTTTTTTTTAATTCCCCAACTTTCAATAATATATATATTTGTATGGACGACACGCTTAGTGTCGCCCAGCCTGTGAGGGCAACACTATGCGTTGCGCCAAGGCGACACCATTGGCGTCACCCAAATATTTTGGCAAAAACCCCTTCTTTTACATCCCCAACGAAACACATAAAAAAAAAAAAAATTTTTTTTTAGGCAACACGCCTATTATTGCCCAGCTTGTGAGGGTGACACTACTCGTGTTGCTTGGGCGACACTATCCGTGTCGCCCAAATTATTTTTTACAAAACTCATTTTTTTCACACTCCAAAGCTTTCCACTTAAAAAATAATAATAATAAAAAATTATGTGGGCAACACTACTCGGGTCACCCAAATATTTCATGCCCCCATTTGTTTCTAGCATTTGCAAAACTGAATAGAAAAACAAAAAAAAAAATTTGGGGGATGACACTAGCCGTGTTGCTCAGGCACTAGGGTCGCCTAAAACGTTTTTGTCCAAAATAAACCCATTCAATTTTGAGATCTTTTAGGGATCGAGCTTGGTTATATAATGAGTTTTTATAGCTGTTTACAAACATTTTTATATTTTAAAAAATTTTAACATGCTCCTTCGTTGCATGAGCCTAAACTGCCAACCAATTTTGCAAAAAGGGTAGGGTGTACAGTCCATCGTTGTGTGACGCTAACTGCTTAGAGAGCTCTTTGGTTGCAGGAGTTAAAACTGTTAACCAACCTTGTCTTTTGAAATATCTTTCTCTTTTCAAAATTTTCACTATGTATCTTTTGTTTTCAAAAACTTTAATTTCTTTGTTAAAATCGCAACCTGTCCTTGCTCCAGGTTCTATTTCAAATCTCCCGTACTTTCAAATTTTCTAAAACAACTTTAAAAATGAAGGAGCTTGGACACCTGTATATGATGATTACCGCGTTGTCGCGATTGTTGCGTTGCTGCATCGTCTCTCTCTCTTCAGATTCAGCCAGACAATTCTCTTTCTATAGAAAGCTTTTCCAATATACAGCCTTAGGAAACCCTATGGAAATCAAAGGAGATACCAGGGTTAAAATTTCAAATTATGAAACCCTTGAATTTAAGTGGCATTGTCAGAAAATTAAACTCTAGTTTCAAACTTGTGTAACTCATTGACATCTCATGCTGAAAAACCTAGGACGAAAAATGCCCTAGGTGGGTGAGCTCGATGAGCACAATGACTTGGAGGGTTTAGTTAGTGTGCCCTTTGACCACGTGAACTCAGGAAAAAATTTCAAAAATTTCTGAAATATTTTTGATGTTCACCTGCCCCTCGAAGGACATGGAATGTCAAAGTGTCTACTTCTCTATCACATCTCTTTCATGATGTTCACCTGAATTTCTGAAAATTTCTGAATTATTTTTGATGTTCACTTGGCCTCAGATTTGAATTTGATTTGTCCCACTTTCTCTATCACATCTCTTTCATGAGTTTAAGGTGTCAAGATATGAGAGATCTTCGCCAGAAGATCTGTCAGATTTTCAATGTAAACACCTCTAAAAGCAATTACGAAGCTCTCCGACTACTTGTCAGCAGGGTTTGGATGGGGGCCCTCCTCAGGTTATCAATCTCTCTCTCTCCTTTTTCTCTTTCCATGCTATCGGGATAAGATCCTGATGCCCCTCCTCCTTGGATGCCCTTTTGAAAGAGTTCGCTGGCCGCTAAAAGGGGTGTGGGTAGGAGTCAAGGGCAGAGACCCGCAGGTTAGTACATGTCCACGGGCTCTCATACAGGCGCGGGCTTCCGCGCAGACAGGGTCACACGCCTGGAAGTGGGAGGAGGAGAGCGAAAGCGAGAGAGAGAGAGATTGAAAGAGAGAGAGAGAGAGAGAGAGTGAGAGAGAGAGAGAAGGAATGACTCGGCTCTGGAGAAATGGGATGACCCGTGCAGCCAGGGTGTCCGCGGGACCGTGCACTCAGGGGTACCCTCCTTCTCAAAGTTTTCTCTCTCTTCGTCTCTCCTATCCCAAATAGACTAGATGTTCACAGAATAAGATAAGACAAGAATAGACTATCCTCGATTCTTCCTAGCCTTTGGGGTAGTGGAGCATCCAACATGGGGACCTTTTGGAGCGATTTTCTGGATCCCTATGTGTGTATGTTACAAATGAGCTAGGTTTGCTTATATAGAGGATTCACTAAGCATGAGTGAACCCTCAAAAGCGAAGCTCAATTACAATTAAAGAAATTAAAAGCAAATCAAAACATTAGGCACAAATGACCAAAATGTCCCTGTGATCTTTTGCCTGAATGATGAGACCGTCCCTGCATGCTGGCTGCTCCACTATGAGAAACCCTTGGAAGCTGGTTCAATAACTTGCGGCAGCTGTCCGGCTTTTTCAGCAGCACATCTTCTTTCTTCTCTTGATTGCGAGCATTTTGATGCCCTTTAATTGTGCTATGGTGGCCTTCTTCCACGAGGTGAATGTCCGGCCAGTTTTGCGAACTATGTTTGCCAATGCATCTCTGAGCTGCATGGTTTTAGCTCCTGGCTGTGCTTTCAAGTCAGAGAGGAGCGAGAGGATTTTTTTTGTTGTGGCAGCACCAAGGCTCGAGATAAAAGGGTGGAACCAGAGCACTAAGGCTCCGGTGTCGAAAATAAGAGGGCAACGGTAAGGCTCGAGATAAAAGGGTGACACCTGAGCACTGAGGCTCTGGTGCCGAAAATAAGAAGGTGAAACTAAGGTCAGCAATTAAAAAGAAGGTGGCACTGGGGCTGCAATTGTTTTGGAAGCACTGGGGCAGAAGTTTTTTTTTTTTAAGGCTCTGGGGCAGGAGTTTTTATTTTTTTAAGGCTCTGGGGCTGGAGTTCTTATTTTTTTAAGGAACTGGGGGCGGAGGGTTTTTTTTTGAAGGCACTGGAGCCAGATTTTTTTTTTTTTTTAAAGGCACAGGGGCCGGAGTTTTTTTTATGTAAGGCTCTAAGGCCAAAGTTTTTTTTTTTGGAAGGCATTGGGGCCGGAGTTTTTTTGTTTGAAAGGCATAGGGGCCAGACTTTTTTTTTTTTAAAGGCACTAGGGCCAGAGATTTTTTTTGAAAGGCTCCAAGGACAGATTTTTTTTTTTTTGAAGGCATAGGGGCTGGAGTGAGGAGGGTTGGCCCGAAGGCTAGAAGAAGGAGGCTCGGTCCAAGTGCCCTTTGCAAGTTTTCACTATGACTGAAAGGATATGGTACCAGCAGAGTGGTTTTCACCATACCCTTTGCTGGGTGCTTTTACCCATGACTTCGAGGTCACGTCCACCCGTTAGTTTTCACTTTAACTCATGGCTCTTTTTGCGAGTTTTCATCATGCTCAGATTTGTTTTTAAGACTCTTTTACTTATGGCTTCATGGCCATTCCCGCTTGTCATTTTTACTCATGATACCCTTTGCGGGTTTTCACCATGCCCCTTTTTTTTTTTTATTGAGCGATTTTACTCATAGCCACTTTTTTTTTTTGCTATGTGTGCCTGCAGCTCTTTTTCTTTTACTAGTGATGATTGCCATCACGCCCGGTTTCTCTTTGTTTTTGGGGGGAGAAAGGGGCCACCAATTTGGTGAACCTTGACGAAGGAGTCTTGAGAGTGTGACCCTGCCTCGGGTTGATTGTAGCTGCTGGGGGCTGAGGCAGGGTCTTTTTGCCTTCTAGGGCTTTGTCTCGAAGAGTAGCTTTATGGTGACTCAGGCGGCTTGTGTCCACATTGGGTCGATGATTGAGGTGTCCGAGGGAGGTGTCGGATGGTGCCCACGGTGGTGGAATGTTGGAAGTACCCCCAGGGTGGTGTGATGAAGAGGCACCCGCGAGGGGTGTGGAGATGGCACCCTCGGGGGGTTGAATGAAGAGGCACCCGCGGGGGGTGGAATGAAGAGGTACCCCTAGGGGGCAGAATGAAGGGGCACCCGAGAGGGGTGTGGAGATGGCACCTGCGAGGGGTGTGGAGATGGCACCCGTAGGGGGGGGAATGAAGAGGCACCCCTAGGGGGTGTGATGAAGAGATACCCTTGGGGGTGTGGAGATGGCACCTACGGGGGGTGTGATGAGGAGGTACCCGTGGGGGGTTTAATGATGACATGCCCCAAAGGGAGGGCCTCATGGAGACATGCCCCAAGGGGCAGAGTTTGTAGAGGTCGCGTTCGGCTGACGAGATGGCTACATGCTAGGTGAGGTCAAATGGAGAACGCCACATGGCGGGGGGGCCTTGGCACAAGATCTGCTTGAGTGATCTGTTGATAACGTCAGGCTGGTAGTGCGGCGGCGCAAGATTTGATGGTGACGCTTCCTATATAACACCTGGTAGGTGAGGCGTGTGAGGGTTTAAAAGTCACGGTCAATAAGGCGTTGTTGTGGTGACACGTGGTCGAGCAACTGGGCAGCACAGTGCTCGGGAAGCAGCAAGCATTGATGAGCCTAAGCCTTTAAAAAGGGGTTAGGGAGGAGAACATGAGGGCAGCTTTTTCCCTTTGTGATGAAGTTCCCATTTTTTATGCTCCTTCATATGGAGGCAGCGTGGAGACTTCATTTTCTTTCAAGAGCTTGGCCTGTGAGCGATGCCCACTGCGGGGGCTGACTGCTTGACACCGACCTTTGTGGCGTGTGCTGGTTTTGGGCATCCTTGTGAAGGTGTTCAACTACGCAGAGGTGATGATGTACCCATGACAGAGGGCGAGCTTGTTGCTACGAGGCTCCTCTGTTTTTGCGAGACCCATGGCATGAGGCTTGCGGCCATGTACGAGGTACCAGAGGCCAATCATCCTTGCTGGAGGATGAGTTGAAGGAGGTGGCGCTCCCCATGTTCTGCAAGTCTTTCATCAAGAGATGGATGCCACCGCTTGAAGGCACCACCACCGCGGAGGGTGGTTGGTCTCTTGAAGGGAAGGGATCCACTTTAGAACGGATGTACACGTTTTTTTTGTCACAAATTGCATTGTAACAAGCATGTATTCCTTTTTTGCTCATGAAGTGAAATCCCTTTTTGTGTTGAATTCTCCTTCTTTGCCTTGTGTCGCCACGTGCTTTTCTCCTTTTTTTGTTGGCCGGTGCAGTCCTTATCCCTGCTGATGATGGGGATAAGGAATGGCCTATGGAATGCCCATTTTTCCCGTGGGGAGATCGCTGCTTGTTGCGTGATGATGGTTGAGATGCCCTTGCGGGTTTTCATCCCAACCCTTGGGGAATGTGTCGTTGCCGATTTTCGCAAGACTCCATTCTTTTTTTTTTTTTTCAAGGGGGAGACTGCAAGGGGGTCTCGTACATGGGCGAGACAAGGAATAGGGTTCGCTTGCCCGTGAAGTACAATAGTGCAGAGGCGAGCCCCGGCACTATTAGTGAGTGACGGTGTGCACCCTCACTTTAAGCCGCTTGCCTGGGACCTCCGCTTACAGATAGTATTTCATTATGTATATGTCATTGATCAGAGGTATGGCCTCCACCCCTTCGGCATTAACTAGCAAATATGCACCATTGGGGAAGACCTTTCCTACGACAAATGGGCCCTCCCATTTTGGCTCGAATTTTCCTCTTGTTTGGCCATGAGTAATAATAGGCCTTCTCACTACCAAGACTAGCTCACCCTTGGAGAAGGCTCTTCTCCTGGTGGATTGATCGAAGGCCCTTTTCATATGATTTTTGTGGGCCTCAAGGCTCTGCCACGATCGACGCCTTCCCTCATCGAGCGCATCTAACTCTTGACAGTGGAGAGTGGCCCGTTCCTCACTCTTCATTCCGTATTGGAGAGCCACTCTCAGGGACGGTAATTGAATTTCCAACAAGACAACAGCCTCGCCTCCATACACTAGTGAGTAGGGGGTGGACTATGTTGGTCCCCGAGTCGTGATGCGGTAGGCCCAAAGGGTTTCAGGGAGCTTCTCATGCCAATTCCTTTTTGTGACAGAGATGGATTTCCTTAGGGCGTCGCATAACATTTTTTCGAATGCTTCGGCGAGGCCATTGGCTCTTGGGTAATACATGGTCGAGTACTTCCATGGGAATCTGAATCTTTCGGTTAGCTTGCTAATCTGGCGGCTGCCGAATTGGGGACCATTATTGGAAGTGATTCGGTCCAGGACACCAAATCTATATATATTATGGTGGTGGACAAAGTCGGCCACCGCGGTCCCCAGGACTTTCTTGAGAGGGATTGCTTCAGCCCACTTGGAAAAGTAATATGTCGCAACGAGTATGAATGTATGTCTCGAAAAGGAGGGCGGGTCGATAGGGCCTACAATGTCCATGCCCCAATGTGCAAAGGGCCAAGATGCCACCGTCAGGTGGAGAGGTTCAGGTGGCTGGTGAACAAAACTTACATGGATCTAGCAAACTGGGCAGCTTTTTGCGAATGCAATCAAGTCCGCACTCATGGTGGGCCAGTAGTAGTCTATTTGCAGGATCCTATGGTAGAGATTGGGGCCTGATTAGTGCATCCTGCACACCCCAGAATGGACTTCCGCGAGGACACACTTTACGTCGTCGTGCTTGATATATCTGAGCAACATGTCATTGTAGGAGATTCGGATCAGAGTAACGTCTTGACACACGAATCGTGTGGCAGACCTCCGAATCCAGTTCCGTTCAACAGGGTTGTCAGGCAATTGACTATGCAATAGATATGCCTTTATGGGAGAGCGTTAATCAGTCACTTGTTCTATTTCCGTGAACACATGGTCTATAGCTGGGTGCTCTTCGCTTTCGTCTGCCTCCCTTGTGCAGGAGGTATGGGGGTGGACGAGCCTTAGAAGCCACCAGCACGTGCTGTAACCAAAACGGGGTGGCACTGCTCGGGCAACTCTCTTGCCTAATGTTCCTCCTTGGGCCCTTTCGTGAATTTAACACACCTCCATTCCACGACCCATATTGGTGGGGTTCTTCAACGACAACTGGATTGTTTCCCTTAACTTGGTAAGTGCGTCTGATTGGGCGTTAAGCCTCCGAGGCACATGCTCCAGAGTCACTTCGCCAAGTTTGGCTATTAGTGACTTAGCAATGCCGAAATAAGGTTTGAGGCTCTCCCTCCTCATGTCATATATCCCCTTGATTTGTCTAATTATGAACTCTCAATCACCGTAGATGTCTAAGTGTTTTGCATCCAAGTCAGAGGCGATTTTCAGGCCTATGATGAGTGCTTGGTACTCGGCCTCGTTATGCGACCCCACCCCCAGGAGGGAGAAGGACAGGGGGATTAATCCCTCCCGAAGAGTGATGAATACCACTCCCACTGCTTTTTTTGGACTGGAAGGCCCTGTCGAAATACATCCTCTAGCTGCAAAAGCTTTCCACTTTAAAAATCTCTTCATCCTGCAGGTCGTCGGTTGTGGGTGTGCCTTCCGGAAGTGGGTAAGCGGCCAGGAAGTCCGCAAGGGTTTGACTTTCGATGGCCCTTTGTGGCACATATGTGATTTCAAATTCCATGAGGAGTAATGACCATTTGGCAAGTTGCCCTATCAGGCAAGGGCATGATTAAAGGTACTTTATAGGGTCCGCACGAGAGATGAGTCGAACAGGCTGTGAGAGAAGGTAATGGCACAGCTTCTGTACCTCGAAGATGAGGGCTAGACATGTCTCTTTATTAGTATGTAATTGACCTCTACTCCTTGCATCTTACAACTCAGATAACACAGGGTCGTTTCCTTCCCCTCGTCATTGTTTTGAGTGAGTAGGGCTCCTAGCAACTCGTCAAGTGCGGCCACGTATAAAATGAGGGGCCTCCCTGGGATGGGCATGGAGAGAATCAAGGGGTTGAGAAGATAGATTTTGATGCTCTCAAAGGCTGTCTGGCATGCCTCATCCCATTCAAAGGCGACCTCCTTCTTTAAGAGATGAGAGAAGGGTTGGCACCTACCTAACAGGCTAGAAATGAATCTTCTTATGTAGGCAAACTGACCTTGGAAGGATCTGAGCTCCCGTAGATTTCTTAGCGGTGGCATCTCTTGGATGGCTTTGTTCTTGACGGGGATATCCCTGACAGTACACCAAAGGCACATTTCAAGGATTCATTTTGAGCTGGTGGAGGCAAAGTCTTGCAAAGAGTCTTCCGAGGCTTGCTATATGGCTCCCCCTACCTACATAGCATTCGACCTCCTCGTGTAGCATATCCTTGAAGACAGTGGTCATGGCCCTTTGATAAGTGGCCCCTGCATTTTTTAGGCCAAAGGGCATCACCGTGTAGCAGAAGACACCTTTTAGTGTCGGGAAAGCTATGGATTCCTCGTCCTCCTGGGGCATCCGTACTTGGTTATAACCGGCATAATCGTCCATAAAGGAGAAGGTCTGAAAGTTAGTGGTGGAATTGATAAGTAACTCTGTGAAGGGAAGGAGGAAGTTACCCTTAGGGCAGGTCACATTCAAATCTCGAAAGTCGATGTTGACCCTGATCTGCCCATTTTTCTTTTCGACTGGATCTAACTTTGTCACGACCCCACCCCCGTTCCCTTTACCATGCTCATCGGAGGCCATTCAGGTTGGAGTGGCTCAACACTTAAATAATGCAGTAAATAAAGCAAACCATGGAAGAACTAAAACATTAACTCTGAATGCAGAAGCCAGAACCATACTACAAAAATCCACTATACATCATTTGTAAAAATCATTACATATCGGTTAGAGGCATCAGGGCCTGATAGTACACACAACCTACAATAAACAATAATTTAGGCCACAGTGCCCATAAAACCCACAATGAGAAAGAATTATCTGCGACAGCTTCAAGTCCCAAACGTCAACACCTTCCACTAGGCCAAGCTTCTTCCACTTGGACTGTTGCTTTATAGAGATAGTAAAATAATAGAATGAGCTATACAGCCCGGTAAGTAAGTCTAGGTACTAAGCATCATTATTAAATCTATCACAGTATAAATATCAGATAAGTCAGGAATCTTGTCAGTGCATCAATCACATGCATCATTTCAGGTATTAGAATTCTCATTCGATCAATACAATAACTATCATTTACATTTACAGTGCAGATAATAGGTATCATAATGATTGGCAGTTTAGAAACCTTTCCTTGACAAACACTATCATAATGCATAGCAGTCATGCAATTCACAGTGTCATTCATTCTTCTAAAACCGAACGCATTTCATAGTAGATGTTCTTGTCTCAATGCGCTACACTCGCGGCGATGCTCTCTACTAACGTGAGTGTCTTAGTCCAAAAAATTGTGGTCCTTACATCATCCCTCCTTAAAAAGGATTTTGTCCCCAAAATCATACAATACGAAATCCCAAAAATCGGGTGGAAGGGCACCCACACCTCCACTACTGTTCATTCAACTATATATAGTCTCATCTTCAGCATCTCATAGTCTATACTTCACATTTCACACACAGTGTCATGCACTAACCATTCAGATACCCTAACAATTCAAACATCCTATTAACCCAACCAGCCAACACAAATCAAATTAAGCCACTCAACTCTAATCAATCTCAACCAGTTCAGCCACTACCAGCTGGCCATCAGTATCAGTCTATAAATAAGGTCCGGCAATACTCACAAAGCGGCACCTTACAAGCATCAATTATACAATACACTCAAAAAAGGCACCACAGAATCACAATCACAAAACTAAGCCCTGCAATATGCCCAAAGAAGGTGTCTCACTACTATCAATCATAAGGTCAAGCCTTGCCACAAGCCTAGAGCAGGCTTTCTATCAATATCAATCACACAGTTAGGTCCTACAATATGCTAAAAGTAGGCATATGTATCAGTATCACACAGTTAGGCCCTACAATATGCTCAAAGCAAGCACTGTAGTACAATCAAAATATCAGGTCCTGCAATACGCTCAAAGCAGGCACCCTATCAATATCAATCACGGCCATGGAATACGCTCAAAGCATGTGCCACAGAGTCACAGAGTCAGGCCCTGCAATACACTCAAAGTAGGTACCTCATCACAATCACAATGTCAGGTCCTATAATAGGCTCAAATCAAGCACCTTACAAGCATCAGTCATGATCATGCAATACCCTCAAAGCATGACAATCAATCACATGGTCGGTCCTACAATATGCTCAAAGTAAGCGCCTTATCAATCACAATAGTTAGGTCTTACAATACGCTCAAAGTAGGTGCCTTATCAATCACAATAGTCAGGTATTATAATACGCCCAAAGTAGGCACCCTATCAGCATCAATCATGTAGTTAGGCCCTACAATACGCTCAAAGTAGGCACCTCGATACCATCACAAGATCAGATCCTGTAATACACCCAAAACAGGTACCTCATCACAATCACAATATCAGGTCATGCAATACGCTCAAAGCAGGCACCTTACAAGCATCAGTCATGGTCATGCAATACGCTCAAAGCATGTTAATCAATCACATATCATAATATGGTCACGCAATACGCTCAAAGCATGCCAATCAATCACATATCACAATATGGTCGTGCAATATGCTCAAAGCATGCACCACAGAATCACAAGGTCAGGTCCTGCAATACGCTCAAAGTAGGCACCTTAATAATCACAGGATCAGAAAGTCAGGTCTTGTAATATACTGAAAGTAAGCACCTCACCAAAAATTAACCAGGGTCATGCAATACGCTCAAAGCATGCTCCAATAAATTGTGTAGCACTTGCCACATTCATACCATGTTTCATACATCACATTCACTCATTGTAAGATTGAATACACAGGTTATAGCATAAAAATACTTATCACTTCAGTCACATGGCACGTATTAGTTCTCAACTAGATGGGGTAGGACATACCCCTCAATCAAGGTTCCACACAGTCATCATATAAAAAGGATCTCTAAGGATCCCCCAAATCAGTTGCACACAATTAAGCACAGTCAGACAATAAAGGTTCAAATTCTATTATATATGCCAAATATGGTATTACAATAACAGTGAGAGGAAACAAGGTCTAACAAAACTTTTTACATTTCATATTACAATAAAAACACTTCTAGTTCTCCGATGTGGAGGCCTTAGCTCTTTCCCCTTCAAGTGCAAAGGCCCTACCCTGAGTCTTGGGTCTGGGTTCATTCTAATCCAGTGGCCCGACTTGCCGAAATTATAACATGTATTGGTCTTCAGCCAGCACTCAGAAGTGGCATGGCCCTGCTTCCTGCAAGGGTACAATGCACGACCTGGCTCTGCTTGATGTCGCCTTGGGAGTTATTTTGGGCCATGTCATTCCTACGCCTTTCCTTTTCTCGTAGACCCCCAGAGGGTGGAGGTCCTGTCTTTCGCTTCTCTTTCCTGGAGGTCAGGTCTTTCGCTTCTCTTTCCTCAATTGATAGTCATCACAGTCTATTTCCATCTTCCTAGCCAAATCCGCCAATGGAGAGAAAGCCTTAAGATTGGCTGACAAGACTCTCCCTCTGATATCAAGCCGCAACCCTCTCTCGAACTTACTTGCCTTCCTAGCTTCTGAGTTGATGATATGCGGTGCATATCGGGATAACTCTGAAAATTTGGCTACATACTAATCAACGGTTAGATTCCCTTACTGTAACTCTATGAATTCAACCTCCTTTCTTTCCTTTGTTGATTCAGGGAAATATTTCTCGTTGAAGGCCTCCAAAAATCCTTCCCAAGTAGGTACTATCTCATTCTCTTCCCAGGCCTACTGGACCGAATGCCACCAATGTTCAGCGTCCCCTTCTACCATGAAGGCACCCAGTCTCAACTTCTGCTCATCAGAGCACTGTAGGACTCTAAATATCTTTTCCACTTGCATTAACCATCTCTCTGCTTTCTCTACACTTCTCTGCCTTAAGAAAGTTGGGGGTATTAGCCTCTTAAACATCTCTATTAGGTAATTATCATTCTATGGGTGGATAGGGTCGACATCAACTCTTTCATTATTTAGGTCATGGCTCCCAGGGTCCTACCAAATTTACTGAGGGCTTCAGTGTCATAGTTACTGGTACTCCCATAGTAGCCACGAGCTCTCGGCAATTTCAACCTACTCAAAGGAACACCTAGTCACTACTCCATCCTAAAACCACTCTAAGGACAATCCTAAAACTCCCTAAGCCAAGGAACCTATCCTGGTTGCTCTGATACCATAATGTCACGACCCCGCCCCCATCCCCTTTACTAAGCCCGGCGGAGGGCGGCCAAGAGCGGGTCCGTGTACCAGAGGTAGCGAATGCCACTCAAGTCGGAGTGGCTCAACGCTTATATAATACAGTAAACAAATATGGTTTTAGTTTCAAAATTTTGTGGTCATTCTTATCTTTATTCCTTTTAATTGTTTTTTTAGTGGTAGCTTTTGACTTACTCTTTACTTTTCATGGATATTATCATATCCACATGAAACAACTCGAAGTTCATGAGGTGGAGTAGTTAGATGCAACTAGATAAAAACTAAGGGTAAAATAGTCAATGCTAAACCACAATGTATATTTGGGACTCGGCACTCAATTTCGTATGCAGTGAAGAATGTGAAAAAGACGAAAGTCAAAGCAGTGAATTTGAGTGAGTGACCAAATTCCCCACGTATACATTACTTTTTATGATGTATTTATATATAAGATGTAGTTTTTATGAGGCCTAGGCTTTATAAAAACAAAGTAAAGGCCCACGGTTCACCTTGAATCCTCGACTTGCAAGCATATCATAACTCTCTATAATGGCTTTAAAATCAATTTCTAATATTGATTATAATTTTTATTTATTTCTTTTTTGAATGATTAACAATCGCTTTTCATTCATTGAATGAAAAATTACTATGAAAGCAAAACAACAAAAGGAAAAAAGACAGAAAAAGGAAAGAGGTGAGAAACTGAGAAAATAAAGAGAGAATCATCACCCGCTACACCCCTGACAATAGCATCAGCACTTCCATTCCGTTGTCTATGGACATGGATAAAAGATACATCCTTGCCACAGAGGCATCTATCAATATGATGCCTAATATGGACCCAGTACCAAGGGGTAGAGGAAGGTTGCCTGCACCTCTTGACTTTGCGGATCCTTAACAACAATTTTTAGGATAAAATGGATAATCTAGATACTGTGTTACAATATACACTTTTTTTGGGGTTTGAAATTCTTTTTTTTTTTTAATGTTTAAAATTCTA
Source organism: Amborella trichopoda (assembly GCF_054954075.1). Taxonomy (NCBI): domain Eukaryota; kingdom Viridiplantae; phylum Streptophyta; class Magnoliopsida; order Amborellales; family Amborellaceae; genus Amborella; species Amborella trichopoda. The sequence goes on along the minus strand of NC_142345.1, from coordinate 23,007,763 downwards.
ATTTTTTTTATAACTATAAATGATCAAGGTCGAGATGATTGATTTGAAGGTTTTTCGATGTCGAAATTGCAATTTTTTGTAGTTTTGAGGTGAAGCTTTACTTAGTTTGATAGGGCATCAACCCTATCAAACCACTTCGTTTCTTTTATCACATGGAATCTACTTTGGAAGGGGATATTTACTCTCACTCCCCCTTAAAGTCCCGCCGAAATGTTGTATTCTAGGTTCATGAATTTTTTATTTTTTATTTTTTTTGAAATTGTTGTTTTTTCCAAAACAACAATTATGGTCTCATTAACAAGGTCGAGTATCATTCACAATTATGGTCTCATTAACAAGGTCGAGTATCATTCAAACGTACACAACTAACCAGTATGTTGTGCCACTAGCATGAGGCATCCATCATAAGAGAGCTATCTCATGGCATTTACACTTGTCAATTATCATTCCTAACTCGTAGTCTCATTCATGCAATATGTATTATAGGTCTATCACAGAGCGTACGCTTATTGCGCAGTTGCATAGCATTATACAGTGAATATGTAGCATTCATCACAGGGAAGCCATTCGATATCAGTTACCATTTGTTTACACTTTTTACTTAAAAGGATCAGTGAATTCAGCAAGTGAATATAATTCATTTCATCCACAACTATGACGTCTTCGTAGGAACATAGCACTATTTTCAAATAGTGGAGAGTTTTAGTGCGGTTCAAAAGTTGATTTCCAAATAGACTCACTTAAATCTCATATGAAGGTGAATTGAATGCATTTGAATAGATTTTGAGTGAAAACCATTTATTTCTAAAATAGGCACAAATCCGAAAATCTCGGTGTTATGTAACAATGGCATACCCCCTTTCTCGGAGGTAACTCCCAAGCTAAGGAGAATCTCAAAATGATTAAAACATGCAACTCTAAGTTTACACATAGATCTCTAAAATGGAGGTAGTTTGAAGATATTTCGACGATATACGATGGGTCAAAATCTCGGCATAATGTAAGTGACAGTCACTGGAGATTCCTGCAACCGTGGACAATACTATACCCTCACATTTTGGGGCATAACTCTCAATCTACAGGGAGTTTCAAAAAGAGTTCAAAATGAAAATTTTAGTACACACACAAATTTCTCAAGTGCAGTCATTTGGAAGCACTCGCACTGTATTTGGTCAGTCACAACTGGTGACAACAGACGTATCAGCGGTGAAATCCAGTGAAATATGCTAAAAGTGACATATATGCACAATTTAAAGCATAGCTCATCACTAATGAATGATTTGGACATGGTTAAAACATAAAAATCATAGTAGACACATGCATTTTTCAAATGGCAATGATTTTAGAACATTTGGATATCATTTGATAGATCACACATTTGGTACAAAAAGAGTAACAGTTCAGGAATTTTCTGCAATCCTTTAACAGTGACATACCCACATATTTTGAAGCATAATTTCTAATCCATGGGAAATTTCAAGATGATATAAAGAGAAATGTTGAAGTAGAAAACCACATCATGCATTCAAAACTGGTTTGGGTCCATTTGGATGCCGCTTGGCCACTGAAAACTCCAATGCAAGAGCCATCACAGTTCTGGAAATTTGCCTTCTCAAGTTTAGCCCACATTCAAGAACATTCAATATTGCATAAGCCAAAGCAAATATTGATGAAAAACCAAGTTCATAATAAAATATTCCCATAAGTGAACTACTTTACACATTCCATCACAAATGAAATCATATGCAAGGCTCAATCAATCATGGCATCTGAGATTTCAAGCTCATCAGAATACATTCATACTCATACATGTCATCCTAGCATTATTCCCCCATTTTTAACACTTGAACATAAATCCCTACAATTTTATTGATGCATAATAGCTAGACTTACTTATCTGATTCTAATGGTGCTCCTAAACTCCACACACAAACCACTTGAACCTCCTTTGCAAGGCTTCTCAATGGCAGCAGCAAAGTGGTTCACACGCAAGCTCTAGAGCGAGAAAGTTGGGAGAAGAAGAAGAGAGATGGGAAAAAAGAGGGAGGAGTGAAGAAGAGTGGGGCTTAAGTACCCGTGGGTAGGTGGGAACCACGTGGCTATCATGCACGGCACTTACAAGTGCGGCGTTGACACGTACCGCTCTTATAATATCTCTTTTCACTCACGACGTTAAGATTGCTTCATGCACAACGATGCTTCAGACGGCGCTACACTCGCGACGATGCTCTCCCATTTCACAGACGGCGATGGGTCTTACACAGCCTGCACTAGGTCTCCATACACATTCGGCACTGGATCCTCTTACAAATCGACGTTGGGCTCTTTTTAAACAGCCGGCACTGGGCTCTTCTTACACAGCCAGTGCTGGGCTCTTCTTATACAACCAGCACTAGGATCTTCTTGCACAGCTAGTGCTGGGCTCTTCTTACACAACCGGTGCTTGGTTCATACACAGCAGGCGCTAGGTCTTCCTTACACAGTCGGCACTGGGGCTTTTCTTACTCTCTACTGCCGTGAGTGTCTTAGTACAGAAATTGTGGTCCTTACAATGTTAGCTAGCCATTTTGGGTATTTCACCTCTCGAATGAAGCGTGCTGCTCTAAGCTTGTCCACCTTCACTTCGATCTGGATTTCAAGGTCGGGCCTAAATCTCCTTGACTTTTGTTTGACGGGCCTGCATAACGGGTAGATTCCCAAGGTCGAGGCTGGGCATCTCCTCATAATGTCCGGCAAACACATCTTGATTGGCTTTCAGGAATTCAATATAATCTTGTTTTTCTTGAAGAGTCATGGCAGCGGAGATGAAGGTGGGTATTGGGTTGGTTTCGCTACCCAGGTTTATTTCCTTCAAGTCGTCCGATGTGGCTTGCCAGTCAACTTCTAGGATCTTCGGTGCCTCTTCTATTTCCTCGTCTCCTACTAGTGACTCATCCTCCACGAAGGAGTGTGCCTTTGAAACTCTAGGTGCTTGTCCTGCCAGGGGCCCCCTCTCAGTCACTTCCCTCTTCCCAGTATCAGGGACAGGCTGCTAAGGGGACAGAGTAAGTTCTTGTGACATCGTTATATGCAGCACTTGTTCAAGAGGGGACGGCGGCCATGGGGGGCTCAAATGCAAGGGTAACCAAGGCCCTCTTTCTTGCGATACTGAGAACATATGGCCTTAATCATAGCAAATGGGGCCAACATTCCCATGTCATTGTTTATACCTTGGTTACTAGGTATCTCGTAATTCATCTTTTTCATAATGCGATGGGCTTTGGGACTGTATAGGTCATCTGGACGTGCTTGCCACCCCCAGTGAGAGGTTACCCGTAAGGTCTTTTTGGTCATGCTGCTCGCATGTTTTCGGAGTGAACTCTGGTAACAGAGTGTATGAGAGTCTCAAGGGGGTACGCCTCTTTGTTTCGCCTTTCCTTTGTATCCTTGCCTGGCAGGACAGGCTCGAGCCCTGCTGCTTGGTCGTGATCGCTTGGTCTTCTTGTGGCGGCCCACACACCTCTAGGAAATGGAAGAGCAGTCAGAGGTGGGTAGCCCATCCCTTGCTTGAAGATGGCTGTGATGAGGTGCTGACAGGGGGATACTCACCTGTTCAGCTGGTGAGGCCGTTGGGCCTCCTGAGTGCATATGCGCTTGCTTGGGGGACTTCCAATTCTCTCAGAAGTCACGTGTTGGTTGGGAGTCAGCATTTGGGCTGCCCCATGCCGTGGAACTGTTATGCATGACACAGGCGGCCCCAAAGCCACCAGCATCGTGTCCGGGCCGAGAGTTACCCGAAACCGCTCGAGGGGCCGAGGTAGGATTCCCCATAACCCGATTCATTATTATGCCGGTTGGTCCACTGGGGAATCGATGGACATAGGTGTTCACGGTGGAGTAACCACGCAGGCTAGCATGGTGATTGCCAGAGGGTGGTATGTGTGCAGGGGTGCCAGTGTTGGTGATGCGCCTTTTGTGAAGTTGGCGGGGTCACCTTTTAGCTTCCCACAACGATGACGGTCTTGGCAGGACCAGCCGAGTGAGGGAGAGTAGCGGCACGGGGGCCGCTGTTGGATCTGTGGCTGACGGAGTGCTTGCCAGCAGTAGAGTGTTTAAGTGAGCGGGCGGTGGTAGAGTCGCCCATGCAACAGGTATTAAGAGGCTCCCCCTGAACACCGAAAGAGGCGAGGCAAGGTGCCTAAGGGTCTGTGCCCCAAAATTCCTTAGTCGAGGCCGAGATGGTTGAGCCAGCGTGGCCGCATAGAGGGCACACACGAGAGGGAGAACCAAAGGGTCGAGCCTCTCCATGAATGGCCCCAGGTATGGGGATGTAGATCTCCCCAACCCGAAGGAAAGAGGGACAAGCGGATCCCATAGAAAAAGTGGAAAGAGGGGAAAGAGAGATTGGTACCTAGAGAGGCTCGAGCCAACGATAGGGTGACACGTCCCCAGTAGAGTCCCCAGTTGATGTTGGTGGGGTCTAGTTTCCCTCCTCGCGGGGGTGAAGAAACTCTCTCTCGCACAACTGCAAAGGTCTGGTGGGCGATGGACGCGTGGGTCCTCTTACTTGTGAATAGAAAGCCAACGGCGAGAGAGATTTTTGTGACTAGAGCTCGAATCGCTCTTACGCCACTTTGGGCTTCAGGGACGCACCTGGGCGGATGGCCCTCTTAGAGTAATTACGAAGCCCTCCGGTTGCTTGTCAACACAGTTTGGATGGGAGCCCTCCTCAGGTTCTTAATCTCTCTCTCTCTCTCCTTTCGCTCTTTCTATGTTATCGGGATAGAATCATGATGTCCCTCCTCCCTGGATGTTGTCCTCCCTGGATGTTGTTTCGGAAGGGTTCGCTGAACGCTAAAAGGGGTGTGGGTAGGAGTTGAGGGCAGAGGCCCACAGGTTAGCACTCGTCCACGAGCTCGCAGATGGGCGCGGGCTTCAGCGTGGACAGGGTCACACACACGAAAGTGGGAGGAGGAGAGTGAGAGAGAGAGAGAAAGAGAGATATTCGGCTCGAGAGAAATGGGATGAACCGTGAGACCGGGGTGTCTATGGGACCGCACACTCGGGGTGTAGACACCCCATTTTAAATATGGAAAATTCTATGGTTTCCTTAACCTTTAGGATCACATTATCCTAGTAAACCAAAAATCCATAGTTCACACAGCCTACCCTGTGATCCAGAACCAATCTTCCAACCCGGAACCCCACAAAAACCCTGTTTTGGTCAAAAATCCTACAAACGCCTTGTTTTACCAAAAAGACATTAACAATAGTACAAAAATCCTTTTTGATCCAAATTTTCTCTGAGAGCTTTCTAATTTTCTCTGAGAGCTTTACAAGAGACTGAGGAACCCACCAGAAATGAAAAATATCAATTTGGACCATGTTTGACTTGGACGACATGCCTGGTGTCCCCCATAATTTTTGGCCCAAAATGAAAATTTTCTTTCCCGTGCTGTTTTTTCTACCTTTTGTGAGGTTTTTTCCCATTTTACTTGGGCGACATCAGTTGTGTCACCCAAATCCGTACCCCCAAAACCGAATTTTTTGAATGACGATCTATTGGTTATGGAAATTTATCCTTTCCAACAGATCCTTGATCCCTATAAGATGCCTTTTCGTGGCCATTTGAGGCACGGCTTCAAAAGATTGAAAAAAACCCAAGACAGACTTCTGCTGAGAAAACCCTAACCCTAATCTTGAGCATGAAAAACCTAGACTTAAGGCACAACAACCTTAGATCTAAACTATCTTAGGGCACAAACATTCTTTGAAACTAGAGATCTTCTGGTTGACATTCGAATTAGAGAGGCAAAGATGATGTTGAGCCCTCGAAGGCTCAGGAGACCCGGGCCATCCAGCCCGGTAGTCCCGGGCCATCCGGCCCTGTTTGGTATCGTTCTTTAATCATTTCTTGCTTTTCTTTCTTACTGTTTGGTTAAGTTTTATTTTAATTTGATTGTTTCATTTTCTTTAGAATCATTTTTCTTAGTGTCTTGGATCATGTTGGCTCTGCCACAGATCTGAGAGTAGATCTGCTCGTTTCGGGGTAGATCTGGCCTCAGATCTGAATTCAATTTGTCCCATGTTCTCTACCACCTTTAGTTTTATCAGTTTAAGGTATCAAGATCTGAGATATCTTCATCGAAATATCTTTCATATTTTGCATCATAAACAATTTGGTGCCCTTGTGGGGCAGTTCGAGCTTGATATAAGCACCAAAATACAATTTATATTCACTGTTTTTCATTGATTTCAGTCACAAAAAGTCCCAATATTTGGAAATTACCAGGATCCAGGGTTTCGGTGCTGTGAAACTCTTTTTTTCTAGGCGACACCAGTAGTGTCGCCCAGGCGACGCCACTAGTGCCGCATAGATCCAGGGCGACGCTCCCGGGGTCGCCTAAATGTAAAAGTTTCACAATCTTCTAAAACTTTATAGATCTGCTCTAGGATCTCTCTTGTGGCTGCTAAAAAAATTTTAGATCAAAATAAAAATTTTCAAAATACCAAAAAAATTTTTTATTTAATATAGATTTGTTCTGTCTACACTGTTCTGCTTTACTATGTTTTAATTTATTTAATTATAAATATTTTTTTCCCTATTTATAGAAGTTTATAGTAGCCTTATTTCATCAATATTAACAAAATAAAAACAAAAAAAAAAATATATATATATTTTTTTGGGCGACCCTAGCAGAGTCGCCCACCCTGCAAGGGCAACGGTAATACTGCCCTGGTGACACCACCTGTGTCACCCCACTGCAGTTGTCCCAGAAAATTTCTGGGACCCCACAGGCTATTTCAAGGCCTTTTGGCTTCTTTTCCATCAGGATTTGGCTCAAAATAAAATTTTTAAAATATATAAAGGCAAAAACGTTTGCTTCTAATAGGTTTGTCATGTTCCTGCCTTTTTTATTTTATTTTAGTTTGTTGATTTTGACTGAAATAATTTTTTCCCTACTTTCACGATGCTTATTTTAACTATGTTTCATCAAATTTAAAAAAATAAAAAAAGTACATTGACGGTTGCTTGCACCCTCCCTGAACCGTGTCCCGTTTGAGTCATCCTCGACTTGCGTCGTGCTCAACTTGGCATGGACTGTGCGTGGTATCACTTTGTTTACTATACCTTCTTAGGTTTTCTTATCCCTCCCTCTATATTGTGCTTCGAGCGAGTTTTTCCTCAAAGCGCGCATTGCTAGGCGCGATCAGTGTCGAGCGCTCACTTATTTTCTTTATTGCATTGTTTGCCTGCCTGCTTGACAATTTTGTTTGATTGTGTGCTTCTTTACAAACTCCTGCACACACCAGTCAGGGAATGCTTGGAAAACTAGCAAACAAATATTTTGAAAACCCCCAAAATTTGCGTTAACGGCGTGAGGGGAACCTAGCTTTGAGAGTCGAAGCGGTTGGGATTCGCATAACTTTAACTGTGAGCGCCCCTCCATAATCCTTTTCCTCAAAGCATCTCCACGCATATTAGGACCTGGTGAACGTCCTACAACAGGAGACCAGGACCTATGTAGGGACCTATATCAGCTTAGTCGTATTTCAATAGTGAGGAACCCGCTCCCATGCTAAGCCTATCTATAATCTTAGTCAAAAGTTTTCATGTTTTGTGCTTGATTATTTATGTTGATTAATCTAAGATCTCAATCCAGACCCGATTTTGGTCTGAGATGGACCCTCCGGGTCCAATTCCAGGCTTGTACGCAGCTTAGCCCAAGTCTGAACCAAGTTTCGCCTTGGTCCAAACTTAAGCCCCATTTTGGTTCGAGCTAAGGGCTCGTGCCTAGATCAATTTTGATCCAGTCTAGGTCCGTACCCAGTCTAATCTATCACAACCCTCTAGGTCTAAGCCTAGACTTGCTCCCAACTCAGTCCAGCTTCGAACCAGGCTCACACCCTGGTCGGAACCTAGATCGACTCTTGGTCTGAGCCGAGACTCGTACCTATCTAGTTTAGGTCTTAGTCTAGGTTATAGCATAGGTCTAAGTTTAGCGTTGGCTCAAGATCTAGACTAGGGTTACCCTAGTTCAGGGTCTGAACCAAAACCCATTGAGTCTAGCAAGGCTTAGGTTCCACTCTAGTCTTAGCCTAGGTCTTAGTTAAGGTTTTGCCCCTAGAGTCAGGCTAGGTCTGGCCTGAGTCGTCGAGTCTAGCTCTTACCTAAGTCTGGATTCTAAAACCTCACCAAAAGCAATAACCATGTCAGCCACTCAAGGTGACTATGATGGTCGCTCCATAGCCGATTCTAAGCCTAACCTTCCCAAACCAAAGGACCAATATGCCACGATCCCTTGGTATTATCGAGAGAACTAAAGTCAATCCATTATCCAACATCCAGGTCTCCAATTAGAGGCAGAGTCACAAGGGTCCACTCCTAATCCTGGGATTTGTGTGGTCTGAAAAGCTAGTTCAGCCTGAAAGACTTTGAATAGTCAAGGGGTCTGACCTAGGGGTCATCCTGCAAGGGCTTTTAGGCAACCAAAGTAGAAGCCGAACGAGAGAAGAAGTTTAGGTTGTATCAAACGCCAATTCCCATAACTCAAACCAAGATAAACCTAAGGCATAGCGATCACAAAACCAAGACCCACCTAGGTTGTCACGACCCCGCCCCCTGACCCCTGCCTTCCCAAACCAGAGAGCGACAAAGTGCGGGATCGTGATCGAAGGTGCATACGCCTCTTAGGTGGGAGTGGCATCAACACGTATTAAAAGTGCCGAATCAAAGCAAAACCACGAGAAGAAAATAAATATATTCCACCAAGCATTGAAAACTGAATAAATTAAAACCATTAGCTTCATTCCATTCCAAAATTCCTTACAATAAAGTTCCAGGCTTACGCGCCTGACATTCATCCCAAAACATTACATTAAACAAAGCAACACGTGGCAGCGCCACTAGGCACCTACAAAGACAAAAAGGATCTTTAACCGATCTGGACTCTGTAGGCCTGCTATCACTGGTCAGTTGCTTTTCATGTACGGTCAAGCATTATCACTCTACACAAATGAAATAAGCGGAGTGAGCATTAAGCCCAATAAGTAGATCACTGCCCTTGCATTCCTGACTATCAGTATATACATTATAACATGCCCATAGTTCATCAGAAATCGCATTCGTCTCACAAAGTATAGTCACATATCATAGTACATATGAACGTTATATAAAGAGGACATGACTTAGTTAACAACGCATTACTTGTTCTTGAGATGACATCAACCTTTATGCATGTTACAGTTACAGTTAGATGTTCTCACAGAATACAGAATTTCGACAAGCAGAATAGATTAAGTTACTCCTGAAGTTGAAGCTACATCGATCAGGCTAAGTGAATCCTGAAACTTGAGACTTCTACCCTCATTCAGGTGGGAGGATAATGACAAGTGGAGGTCCTACTTCATAATATTCTCACTCACACACCCATCCCCAATGCGCTTTGGGGTTTTTTATAGGTTGAGGCCGTATAAGACACGACCCTCTCTTGTGCCCTTAGGCGAGAGGACATTACACTACCATTGGAGGACCCAATGCATAGTGCTCATAACAATTCACATATCATGCATAATTCATATAATAGAATCTTAGTATCGCAATCACAGGGTGATGGTATCAGTAATGCATGATAACAATAATAATGTTACAAAAAATCTGCATCAGTGTCATAGAGTAATAGTATCAGTATCATACGTTATCATAGTCACAAAGTCTCAGTGTCGATGTCATATTTTTTGAAGTTTCAAGCAGTAATATCCAATAAAAAACAAGGTCATCACTTCCAATTCATTTAAAATTTAAAGATAGTTCCAAAGTAAATTTCACACTAGAAAACCCTATCTTTCAAATGGGGGTGGTATGAAGCCAATTGGACCTCGTTTGGCCTCTTAAATGTTCAAAGAGATGAGGGTTTACTAGCTTCACCCTGCGGTGCACAGGGGACATCAATATACTCTGCTTCATATTACTATAACTCTCAAACCGTGAAGCAAATTGCTATGGTTCCAAAATAAACGTTTAAGACAAGACATATATCTTTCTAAAAAGCTAATTTCAAAGTATTTTGATTCCATTTAGTGGTTCAAATAGTATTTTCAAACAAGGTATTAGTTCTGAATTTTATCAACACTGTCCACAGTGACATACTTTCATAAAATGAAGTATAACTTTCAATCAAAGAAGAATTTCAAAATAGTTTCTGCATGAAAATTTTGGCCCATTCGAAGATCTTTCAAATGGATATAGTTTGACAAAAAATTGACTTTATTTGGTTAGCTTAGATCAATTAAAACAGTAGCATCAGTGGAAAATCTAGGAAAACAGTCAATAGTGATATACCCTCTCATGTTGAAATATAACTTTATTTCAATAAGGAATTTTAGAAGTAGAAAAAATCGAAAATTTTACTAGACTCTTACCTCTTTCCAATGGCGGTAATTTCAGGTCAATCGGATCCCGAAAGCCTTTTTCGAAAACATACATATTCTTGAAATTTCACAATGGTATATAACATATCTCAAGGATCTCAAGGACACATTCCATGACCTTCATTCCATGGCGAAGAACAAGATAACAATTGTTCTCTCACAATGTACACACATAACATGCATTTCTTACATTATCTAAGAATCATACATTTGTTTTTAACATCCACCATTTTCATATAACAAAAGCCTCAATTTTCAATAAACAAGACATATGGAATTTCTACATCACATACACTTTCATTAACATGCATAAATTCCCATGCATCGTTATGACTACAATGAAATGATGATGGATCCACTTACCTTGGATGTATCTTGCCTCCAAAAACCTTCTTCTACAGCCTTCTTCAACACCTAAAGGGGTTGTTCTAATAGTGAGCTAATGGGAATCTCCTTCGTAGCTCTTACCTTGGCCTTAGAGAGAGAGATGAGGAATAAGTAAAGTGGTGTGAGAGTGAGAGGAGAGGGCTTAAGTACCCTATGGCTGGGTGGCAGTCCAAGTGGTGCCAGGTGGAGTAAAACAGGACAACTGGCACGCAGGACAGCATGCACTCAGCAGGAGGCGCTCACTGTCCATGCACGATAGTGACACAGGAGGTGCTACTCCATCTCTCTATCTTCATAGCTGGCACTAGCCTCTCTCTCTCTCTCTACACAGATGGCGCTGGCCTCTCTCTCTTCTACACAGTCGGCGTTGGCTTCTCTCTCTCTCCTACACAGCTGGCATTGGCCTCTCTCTCTTCTACACAGCCAACGCTGGCCTGTCTCTCTACTCCAATGCCGGCACTGGCTTATTTTTCTCCTACACAGCTGGTGCTGGCCTCTCTCTCTTCTACACAGCCAGCGTTGGCCGCTCTCTCTTCAACACAGCCGGTGCTGGCCTCTCTCTCTCCTACACAGTCGGTACTGGCCTCTCTATCTCTTCTTTCTGACCCAAAAAAATCTTGTGTTGTTACATAGGTCTAGGGGATCCAACCCAACCTCGAGCCACCATAGTACAGCTCATGATGTCCTGAACACTGTACGAAGCAGAGGTATCATTCTAGACCAACTCTTAGGCAAAATAGGCATCCAAGTTGCCCTTAAAAGTCTAGTTGACCTAGGTTACACTGTTCATGCCCCAGATTACAGGTCGATCCCAAACCAACTCAATGCTATAGGTAAACCCCTAGCACAACCGAGTCAATCGATTCTTCAATCGGTCCCTCTAGTTCATCCGGTTCAACAAACCATGCAATTTTTGCAATCGGTGGCGACACTTATTGGTCAGTATGCCCCTCAAGCACAAATGTATCAAACTGCCACGATGACTACGGCTCATCAATCTCATGCCCATGTAAGCCAATATGTACCCCAAGTGTCAACTCTCCAGTCTACGCTTGGGAACCCACCGACTGGTGAGCGTACTGTCATGTCAAATACCTAGCAAGAAGGAACCTTAAAAGCAATACAGGATATGCTTGTAAGAATGGGCATGCATGAAATTTTACCCCTGAAGGTCTACATTCATGAGACCCTTTGAGGCATGGAAGACCTTCCCCTGGGATTTGTCGTCCAAGAATTTAGAAATAAGTTCAATGGGAAGTGCGTCAGATACTCACGTCAATGTGTACATCCTCTCCGTTCGAGCTTTGCGAGACAGGCCTAACCAACTGAAGGCCATATTTTCACAAACATTGACTGGTGAGGCCTTGAACTAGCATCGGAGAACAATGTCTGCTCGACTACACATCACTTTAAACGAAATGTTCAACCTATTAGTCTCTCACTACCACAGATCGACACCAAGACCTCTCTCCCTGGGAGAGAAACAAAACCCAAGAGAATCCTTCGAGGATTTCATTGGTCGATTCCACGAGGTGGCGATGTGGGTCATAGAATGTCCACTTATTGATCCTGCCAAGATCTCCATAGTCTTAAGGAACATTGCTCCGAAATACAAGGCCTTGTTCAGCCAAGGTCTTATCCTCAACTCTCTCGACTCCATGATTGAGCACGTGGCGCGACCTGAAAGGGCCAGAGGGACACCCCTCAGTACCAAGCTCGACAATAAGCTGATAACAACTCCCCAAAATAAGAATAAAAACAATAACAAGGGGAATGCTTCCGGTCAAGTTAATGCGATTGTCGTTAATGGACCGGCTCGAGGTTCAGCTGCTCAACGCAATAATCAGAACCAAAACCGAAGGGATCAGTCTAGAGCCAACGCTCGAAATAATAACCAAAGGCGAGAGGATAATTTTACCCCTTTCAAAGACCCATTAGAAAATATGGTATATCTCCCACCACCAACTGAACCGCCATTTCAAGTGACTTATAAGAGCAAGTGGTGCAAATGGCATCAAAGCCATGCTCTTGATACCCAAAACTGCTTGTATTTGAAACGAGTGATTCAATGGGTAATCAATAAGGGAGGCATCACTGTCGCACTTAGGAATCAACCTGTCGAGGAGCCTAATCAGAAGATGGGTATCTTCACAAATCCTCTCCCTAAAAATAAGGTCACAACGACTGAAAAGCCGGGAGCTCAAGACAACTCGAAAGAGAACATTGTGATTCACATGATTGAGAGTGGAGACGAAGAAGATGATCCTAGTCAATTCATATTTGCTTGTGATCATTAGAATCAAGAGTCTGAAGAAGATCTTTTGAGCCTTCTAAGAGGAAGCCCTTCACCTTCAAACCTCGATAACTTTTCCAAGTGGGACCGATATGACGAAGATGACACACTAGAGATCGATATTGTCAGGATCAACGAAAAGGGATCATCTTTCAAACAAGGGGCCAACACCCCAAAGTCTCTCATTACCCTTGTTAGGGCTAACCCTATCGAGCTTCATGCTGGTGAGGTTGATTCCCTAACTTAAAAAGGTTGAATGTTCAAACTCATTCAATTGATGGTCTATACTCTTGATGAAAGAATGAGAAACACCTCAAAAGCTAAACAATTAGCAGGGGTCGCAGATCACGAACCGAATAAAGAAATTAGAGGATCCACAACCACTTATGATCTACTAGCTCATCTTGAGAAGATCCATGCTCAAATCTCCATCTTGGAGCTACTTGCCAATTCCCCAACCCACAGAGCCCAAATCGAAAGGGTCCTCGCTAAGACATACATCCTGAGGAACACACAGCCGGATGATTTGTGCGGAATGATCAACCAGTTGATGGCACCAACGCCAATTGTGTTCACGGATGATGACATTCCAGACAACTTCAACCGCTTACATGTCCAACCTCTGTACATCACCGTTTTCATGCAAGGATAAAAGATACGGAGAGTGCTGGTTGATAATGGGGCATCCTTAAACATATGCCCTATGACAATAGTGAAGCAGATAGGTAAAACCCCAAATGACATTGAACCATGTCAATTAACTATCGCTGCATACGACGGGACCAAGAGATAGGCTGAAGGCATACTGCCTCTCACACTTAAGATCGGCCCTTCGGTCCAAGTGATAAAGTTTTATGTCTTAGACATAAAACATTCATTCAACACGCTGCTAGGAAGACCGTGGCTGCATGAAAACTTCGTGGTTGCCTCTACACTCCATCAATGCCTCAGATTTCTGACTAAAAATGGCGTCGCGAAGGTATGTGCTGAACCCCCTACCTTTTTCAATCCTAGTATACATAACGGGACGCTAGCCGTAGGGGTCGAGCATGGAGAAATCCTACTCGCTTCCTTCGAGCAAGCTGATTGTTCCAACTTACGCCTAGAGGCCGGTGACCATGTTCCTCAAATCTTGCAAACTTCTGCATCAATGGAGGACATCATCCAATGTCAACATAGATATGGTTTTGGGTCCCTCGAGGCTTAACACATGCACTTCTCACAAGGCTTCCAACCAGGACAAGGCTTGGGAAGTCAAGGGCAAGCCGTAACAGAAGCAATTTCTGAATCACTCCAAGCAAAAACTGAAAATGGGGATCGAAGAGGTCTCAGGTGTTCTTTCACTTTATTTCAGAGACAGATGAAGCCTTCAAGTTATCTGTGCTTTGTATTTGGAGGCATTTAAAGCCTCGATCCTCTCGATGCCCATCCTTCAAAACGGCCAAAGGTGATCTTTGAATCCCCAATGAGGAAAATTTCTTCTTCCACATCTCAGCACACACAAGAACTGGGACTTGAAGACCTTTTTACTGACTTGGATTTGAAGGTATGCACAATCAACTCTGACACAGCCAAGCGTGCTCATCCATCGATACAAACCCAAGAACAGAATTGGTCGATCACTCATCTACCTCAAGAATCACTGGAAGCACACCAGCGGCATCTTTAAGTCCCGGTGCTAAAAAACAAATCGGCACAAGGTGGCCATCTAATCACCCTGTGCGTCCAATCCCCAACAGTTCTCTTGCGAGTCCCATAAGGGACACCTTTTATGTTATTTCAAAATTCGTTGAAAATTCAAAACATGATAAGACTGATAAAAAAGAAAAAGAATCTTCAAAAATGACGAACATTCAAGATAGCCCAATAACGGTGCATAATACTCAAGAGGACGAATTGGACGGGCAAGATGAAGTTCAAGAGAGCCAAGAGTCTGAAGAAATCCCTCAACCCGGGGAACTCACTTCCCATGTTGAGCAATTCAAGAAGAGGTTTGATGGTGACCCAATGGCTATCATCGAAGAGACGATCGAAGTAAACTTAGGAATTGAGAAGGACCTAAGGTTAACCAAGATTCGAACTTCTCTATCTCCCGAGGAGCTGGAAAATATGATTTCCTTACTCAAGGAATATCGCGATTCCTTCACTTGGTCATACGATGATATGTCAGGGCTAGATCCCACATTGGTGCAACATCACCTAATATTCAACGAAGGGGCGAAGCCTGTAAGGCATAAACTTAGACGTGAAAAGACCCACCTTGAGCTCAAAATTACAGAAGAGATAGATAAACTGCTCAAGGCGAAGTTCATTACCCCTGTCGATTATTCAGAATGGTTGGACAACATAGTGGTCATACCCAAGAAAGACGGGAGGATCCTAGTGTGTGTTGACTACAGACACCTCAATAAGGCCTATCTATAAGGCAATTTTCCATTACCAAACATAGATGCCTTGGTCAACAACACTGTGAGGCACGAGATGCTGTCATTCATGGACAACTTTTCAAGCTACAACCAGATCCTCATGTCGAAAGAAGACCAGATCAAGACTTCATTCATAACGTAATGAGGAACTTACTGCTACTGTGTTATGCCCGTTGGCCTCAAAAATGCAGGGGAAACTTATCAAAGGGCAATGACCAACATCTTCCACGATTTAATGCATACCATCATGGAAGACTATGTCGATGACATTCTGGTCAAGTCAAAGACCAGATCTGATCATCTCACCAACCTGAGAACCGTTTTCGAAAGACTTCGGAAACATCAACTCAAACTCAATCCAAAAAAGTGTGCCTTTGGAGTTGAAGCAGGCAAATTACTAGGCTTTATAGTAAGCCAAAGAGGTAGGTCTCATACTCTTGCGTTTTCCATCTTCATGGACGAGAGTGAAGTTCGTGTTGTTTTCCGTATTCAATAGTCTACACACTACTACCCACCACTATATTATAAGCTTAGACACTGGAGCACAGCAGGAAAGCACTGCATCGACACTGGAATATAAAAGCATGTACAACAGTAAGGGGGACAACGTCTTCTGTTGCTTATATAGGCCAGGTAAGAAGAAGTAGTGATGAGTCCTAGTTTATGCGTGACTACTATTATTATACTCTATAATCAATCCTCTACTACATACTATTATAATAAAAAGAAAAAGTGCCTCACTAAGAATGGGGAAGCGAAAGACAGTAAATGTCCCATACCCTTCACTTGATTTAGGGCCTAAGGCTAACAATCCATTGTCCCCTCCAGTGCCTGTACGATCTGATCTTTCATTTCAGGTACTGGTGGCTCCTCATCAAGTACTTCGTCAATCCAAGCTTGAACCACCGGAATAATCTGCTTGGTCATCATCATGTCAGCTGGATTCTCTACTGTGGCAATCTTCTTCACTGTAAAAAGACCCTGAGATCACATCCCGAATGAAGTTCACTCTGATATCAATATGATGCTTGGTCCTCTCATGGTAGATCTTCTTTTTGTTCAGATGTATGGCACTCTAGCTGTCACAATGCACTGCAGTCTGATCCTGCTGCAAACCCAGAACCAAAGCTCTAATAAGCCAAATAGCTTCCTCCCTCTACCAATGCCATGTACTCTTCCTCAGTGGTAGACAAGTCAACTGTAGACTGCAAGGTTTGGTTTCCTTCCAACTGATAGCACAACTGTAGAGAGTGAAAAGATATCCAGTCAAAGATCGCCTCCTATCCAGATCACCTGCATAGTCTGAATCAAGATATCCAAGAAGACTACTAGAAGTCTCACTGCTCCTGTCATAGACCAAGCCAATATCTGCACCTTCACTACCTTTATAAAAAACAGTTCCAGCAGAAGACGAAGGGATGGCACTTGCTTTCCTAACCTTCACGAACAGAGGTTATTTTAGCCTACTAAGCCTTTCCCCTTTCTCTAAGACCCACGGTCCTCCAGAGCTACTGCTTTAATAATCAACTGAGCTCAGGAAGTAAGGTTAAGACGTCGACTTATACAGGGTCTTGTCCGAATCAGACTTCGATCCTGGGATAGTGAGAATTCAGTAGAAAGTCAAGTAGTATAAATCTGGGATGTACCCTTTTGTTGATGAAGAGATAATAGCGCCAATTTCCTGACGGTCTTCAATCTTTCTTTCTTGGTTCTCCGCCCTCAAGAGCAATGGCTTTCTCTTGCTATTCTCGTCTTCCTGTGAGCTATAGGTTGTTCAAGAAAGCAAGTCTCAAACCGGTCCGGTCCCTTCATTGAATAAAGCGTTAAACGATCACTTTCAGCTTTGTAAGTTCAGCTGATTAAGTAAGGCGAAAGGTTGGACGGTGCAGCTCTGGTTCTTCTTTCTTATTCCTTTAGTTCTGAGAGATGTCCTGTCCTGCTGTAACTCCTTTTTCCCTAGGTTCAAGAAAGGCCTTAGAAATATAAGTAAGCTGAAGCTCCCGTACTAATAAAGTAAGCAATTTCCGTTGAGGCCGTCCTTTCCGTGAAAGACTTTGACTCGCTCCTTGGTTGTGTAAGTAATAGCTGAACCTCGATTCTCTCTTAAAGGGAGGACCGAAGGCTCGTCCTTGCTGCTAGTTCCATGTGCTTAAGAAAAGAGAAATGCGACCTAGAAGACTATTGGCAGTATTCCCTTACCTTATTGTGCTCTTTGCCTTCTAGCTAGCAAGCCAAACGGGACAAGTGGGAAAAATGAGGCTTTTAGGAGGATATAGAGGTTTCTGTTTGAAACGTCTTCCTATTGCTGCTTGGGGGACAGAGTCCTCTCAAACTTTGGTCTAAAGCCACCTACTAGAAAGAACAGACTAATACCGGTGACCACACCCATTATTACACCGATTCATTAATAGGAATAGCACCGGAACCTGCTGGGTTAGCTACTGCTGGGCTTGGGCGAGGCTTTCTTGCACTAGGTATGAGAGACCATCATATGGACGGCTAGGCTTGACGCTCTTGCCCTTCACTTACCACCGAAGACAGGATAGAAGAAGGGGCGGGGACTTCAACTAAGCTTAAGCTACTGCTGAAGAAAGGACAGGACCCACTACTGCAGCAACCATAGCTAACGAACAAAGGTTTTCTTTTATGGCTTGAGAGTGAATCGCACTAGACCCACAGGGATCAACTAAAGAGCCAGCAAGTCACTTACCTGCATCGGATAAAGTCAATGAAACTTATTAAGTGGGGAATCAGAAGTAAGCTAATCCACTAGAGGCGTATCCGTTGCGGGCTGACCGACGTATTGGCGCACGAAGGGAAGGGTCCCAACAAAGCTTATAGCGAGATGTAACACATGCAAGCTACAGCCGGTGACCTTCTAGATGGCCCAGCGTTCAGGTTCATTAGAGTCCCTTCAACATCCACTTTTCAGGGATTAAAGGGCAGGTGGCAGAGTCATACGAAGCGTAGTCTAGTTAGTCGTTCATCAATAGATATTCGTAGTGGAGTCTAATAGTTGAACGATCAAGCTAGTTCATTTGGTTGTTGAGGCAATAGGTGTAGCGGCTGGCTCATCTCATCTAGGTAGTTGATCATGGCATTGTTGAGCAATTCGCGTGCTGTTTCAGAATCGATCGGGCAAGCTCACTAGCTAGGTCGACAAGGGAAGGCGAGCTACTGGCCACGAGTCGTTCCCAAGACTAGTAGTACGGGGTCGTTCCGGTCTATAGTAGTTGCAACCACCCAGACATCTAAAAGCGGGTAGTAGTTGATGACCCTTGTTGCAGATCTGGAGTTGAACTGGAGGTTGCCAGCTCGAGAGCTAGTAGTAGAGAGCCGAAGTTGAAGGTCCCCTTGAGAGTAGTAGTTCAACCAACGCTGTGCAGTCTATAGTGCCAACCACGTAGTCGATGTCAAGTGCTCTAGGGTCCTCACCACACCTAGTAGTTGACTAATCTAGTAGTAGCAACCAGATCGGGCATAGTCGTACCGGAGCACCAGATCATCGTAGTAGAGGAGCAGGCAAAACCATAGTAGATGCCAACCACTTGCTGTACCCAGTAGCTATACGTAGTAGTAGATGGTCGATAAGCAGCTAGTAGTGCGAGGCAACCATGAGTTCCGAGTTGATGCAGACTAGGCTGGAGGGTATGGGAGTCCCAAGTAGGCATCTGGCAGTTCAGCTTGTCAGGGAAGGAGGTCGAAGTACGCTGGCTGGCTTGTCTTCTCATAGTCGTAGTAGCAGCAGCCCTGAACTTAGTTGCATTGCATCCCCCATAGGTAGAGGCAGTAGTCGAGGACCCACCGACGAGAGCCACCTCTTCTGTTCCGACCATGCCGGGAGTAGGGGAAGGTTGGGAGCCCGGCTAGTGACCTCAACAACCAAACCAGTAGTCGCCATCGCTTGTTCCCTTGTCGTATATAGTAGTAGAGGGACTAGACCGAGTTGTTGACATCATCATATAGTGGTATGTTCGAAAGACTGAATCAACAACTACTATATATATATATATATATACTACTGATATACGAATGGACTGAGAAGACTACTACGTATAAACTAGTACTACACTTAAACTCGAACGACAGACTCCTTAACTACGTTGTTAAGACTCTCGAAAGTGACTTCTAATATAACTACGTACTTGTTACTAGACTTCACTCAACTCCGAATGAAGCAATGGGCAACGACTACTACCCATATCCGACTGACCACACTAGCTGATGTACCGCATGTCCCTACTCAACCGCGCGCTCACGACTGAACGAGCCCATTCGATTATCTGTTCATCCACTAGCACCAACAGTAGGCATTGGTTCCCCGATATATATATATATGGGTTGCCTTTCTAGTCCGACCTTGGCACGATTGATGTAGTTGTCTGATCCAATGCTACTACTAGGGACTTGCTTCATGGGGCATATACTAGCTACTTGAACACGCATCCTTTCGACTGGTCGTCCGATCTCTCGACTTGTTCCCACCACACTCGGCAACGCACTCGCAGGCCACCCCAGCTACTACTGGAAGCATTCGACTATTAAATAGGATCTCGTGAGCCCACACCCTTATACGCGCTCGCTTCATTCCTTGTCCGACCCTTCCCTCCCCTGCTTGAACTCAGAGCTTGCCTACTATGAAAAGGTTTGCATTCCGACTACTCCAGCTGCAACTGCCGTATAGCCGCTACGACTAGCTGACCTAGTATAGCTACTACACCAGCCAAGCTCTTCCCCGGCCCTTCTCAACTCCATATCTATGAGCTGCACTCTCGTCACTAGGCAAATGGAACGAGCACACTAGCCAATGAACGAGTCAGTGTAGACTACACTAAACTAAATCAACTAGAACGTAGTACGACTTACTTTCTTTTGGGCTATACGATAGGTAGTAGTCCCTATTAGTAGAGTTCCGCTACTACATAATAAAAAAGAGCTAACAGTTTCACAGTTACACCCCGGCCAGGTAGGTAGTAGTTAGAAGGTTCTTTTATTATCGTGACTGAACTACAGGAAGCAGCCAAGCCACCACTCGAAGGCGGGCACTCTCTATCACCACGTAGCCGTAGTAAGGTGCTGCAACAGATCTAGTATCTCTCGTATGCTTCTTCTAGAAAGAATCGGAATAATGTGTTGGTAGCTAAGTGTAGATCGGCATAGAGGAGCTCGGGTAAGTGGATGGAGTTGTTGTTATGAGTAGCTTTTTAGTAAGTTGAATCTGGAAGTTGCAGTAGACATCATGTTGTTTCGTGCTTTGCTGTTGTTCCTTCTTTCTTATATATTATAAAAGGCCGCACCTAGTGGGGTACTAGCATGCGCTCTGTGGAGTCTCATCTGGCTGTCCACCTCCCGGCGCTGTGTTCCTTCTAGTGGCGAGGACCTCTGTATCCACCAACTTTGTAAAGCTAGTAAAAGTAGTAGAGCTCCGCGCTGTCCTTAGTAGTGGGCCATCAAGTTGGTACTGAGTGTAGTAGTAGGATTGTCGTGGCGCTTGAACCTGATGTTTCTAGGCTTGCAGGTAGTACGAGTTCAGTATGGGCTAGAGGAGGTAGGGGACCTACTAGTTCATGAAGCGAGTAGTTATAGAACAATTGAGGTTGCATCTAATACATAGTAGTACGGAACTGCTGGACATCCAACTAGTAGCTGCGGGGCTCAAGGTGTTACGGGAGGAGTAGTTGAACCACTCGTTCCCGACTACTTACAACTGTTGCAGAGCGCTACTCAACTCTAGCCCTAGACCGTTGGGACACTGGGGACGCTTCCGCATTGTGGCTATATATTATGTCGTTTTCATCGTCTACGTACAACCCACCTTTGCCTACTACTAAAAAAGTAGTCCTCACGCTCCCACTACATAGCTTGGATCCGAGCTACCTCCCCGAGCTCCACTACTATACTACTGGAAGAGCCGAATATCCATCTTTGCTGCCCTGCCTGCAGGCGAAGCGCTCTAATGGCCATTGACACCGGCATCATGAAAAATGAGCTCAACCCCAAATCCAGCATGCCCTGCCTAGCTACTACTACTACTGGCATCCCAAGACCGGCCAGCTCCCACTCGCATCGCACTACCTGGCTGAGCTACTTCGATTGGCAACTACTAGCTGCTCAACACCACGTCCCCATGCCTCAACTAGAACCGCCCATACTTGCTTGTTGGTCCCTCAACCACTACTACCATGACTACTAGCCTATATATGAGATGCCTACATGAACTACTGAGAGGACCGAGCCTTGCGGATGGAAAAACAAGAGAGAAAACCAACCGCATACATGAATGTGCCTTCGCATACGACAGTACTAGCTCCCCAATAAGCAGCTTGCCGTTTCACTGTCGTTCTCGTTACAGTTCACCTTACTGGGTGTTGTTGAATATGCATCAAAGGAGGCGCGCGCACATACCCTCCAACTACTATATGAGCTACTTGAGGTTGGTAGTGCATCGACTACGCAATGGGTGGACTGGCCGCACATGCTCCCGGATTTGAACTGTGAACCGCTCGCCTTGGCCTAGTAGTAGTTTCCTAGCTTCCCCGATTGAGTTGTTGAGGAGTACGTGCGTGGGAGTAGTTGAATATAGTAGTAGCTATGGTTCGGGTAGTTGCAGTAGCTGCACTCATGGTTGCATTCAGTACTTGCTATTAGACTTGAACTGCCACTAGCTTTGCTGATTGTTGCAACACCTAGGTGTACTAGCCGAATTGAACTGCTTCTTGAGGTCGGACTAGCATGTCCGTGTTTGCCGTTGCGTCTCCGTAGTATGTCCCAAAGCCAAACAAGCCAGAGAAAAAGCACATGA
This sequence comes from Amborella trichopoda, assembly GCF_054954075.1. Classification (NCBI taxonomy): domain Eukaryota; kingdom Viridiplantae; phylum Streptophyta; class Magnoliopsida; order Amborellales; family Amborellaceae; genus Amborella; species Amborella trichopoda. Next base: position 22,985,445 of record NC_142345.1, on the reverse strand, counting down.
AACACCATCCACTGTTTAGTACTAGTAGGCGATGCGGTCTAGTTGATCCGAGCTGCCCTTGCTGCTACTGCTATAGCCAACCCCAGCTTCAACTCCCCGGTCGTCCACACCAACCACCTAGCCGACCAACACCACCGATTACTTAGTGCATTGATCCCACCATTTCATGACGTAGTACAGTTGCATTATAGTAGTTGTTGAAACAGCCACCAGTTGACCTATCGAGATTTTGAGGGTCGTACAGTGCGAGTACCCAAGCTACCTACTAGTTGCTTCAGCCAGCTCATCGCTCTTGTTCCCCGACATTGCATCGAGTAGCGCGTGGGTCGCTTCAGTACAGTTGCTTATTGGAGTTGCGAGTACGGGTACCTGCCCCCTCCATCTGCTCCTGGTCCTCGCGCTCAATACCAGAGGAACGACGATAGAAGGTTGCCGAACCTATGATGGTTGCCTTCTTCTGGCTACTTCTTACTCGTAGGTAGTAGGCCGATATTCATATGGAGCGCTCACTCCACTGGTGCTACTACAATTCCCCAATATGTAGTGGCCTATACCAAGAACTCCGGGGTCAGCCATAGATCCCCACCCCGGCCTATTCACCAAGTCTGGTCCATATATAGTCTGCTGTCTTGGAAGCCACTTAGTAGTAGCACTTTTTGCTGACCCCTATTCACCAAGCACGGGTGGTGCCACTTAGCCCTTCACTCTCACTAATCGCCCCTTTGTCATCCATCGAGGTAGTACCATACTATATATGTAGCGAGGTACTGCCTATACCTGCACCAACCAAGACTTATGATCTACGGGTAGCTGCCACCACCCGCCCTCTATCGTACCTCTATTTACCCATGGCCATATCTCCTTATCATCGGCTCCTTCTCAATTTGAATGCCCATGCGCTTGCTTGGTGCAGGTGGTAACTGTTGGCTCGTCCCACCGGGTTATCTAGTAGTCCTTTCCTGTTTGTTAGATGCGACTGGCACAGCAGCTTCTTCCCAACAGACACGGCAGAGAGTGGTAACCTAGCACACTGTCCCGGCCTAGCCCCACCACATCCTCCCCCCGAGCCTAATATAGTAGTGTTGCAGTAAGAGCCCCTGCCCCATATTATGAAAAAATTGTAGTGCTAGTAGTGTGCATGAACGACACCCTTATACCTGTACCAGTACAAGTCAGGGGGGCTAGCTACGTTGAGCATTTCCCAAATCGTACTAGGTCACGTTTACAGGAAAGTGGAACTACTACTGCATCGATAGCTGAAAGCACTATCGTTAAACGACGCGAAGGATGCAAGGTCTCTTATTTGTTTATATGTCACCTGCAAGATAGCAAACGACTACTACGCGGAGACGTGGGAAGCGCTTCATCAACTCGCTCACTACAAGATGGAAAACGGAGCTATCTCTTCCACTACTAGTAAGGAATTTATTTTGAAGTTACACCATCTAGACTGCCAGATAGGCTCAAGGTAAGGGCGAGGTGGGGTGAATTGCATAGCTCACTGTAGTAGTAGACCACCAACGTTGTTTTCGTAGCGAGGTCATGTCCGAGTAGTTATAGTAGTTGTTGCACTAGTAGTTCCATCGGCATCATATATAGATAGATAGAGCGGGGATGGGACACGAGCGTTGGTGGCCCATCAACTTGCATTAATAGTCTATATTCTAATAGTATATGCTTCAGTGATGCCATTGGCTCTGGTATAGTGGAGTAGAGAAACGACAGATGTTCAGCGACCATATGCGAGATAAAAACACCGATCGTTGACCCCCCCGGCCATGATCCATCGAAGTAGCTAGTAGCCGTAGTAGATGTTAGAGTCGTCCCCACAAGAGCTGTCAGCATCGGGAGTAGGAGCAGTTGATCCATTCATTCCCCCGGCACAGATAGTAGATCGGAGCTGGTCTTGGCTTGTTCCCAGAGCTAGCTATATAGTAGTGGCTGGCGTAATCCAACCGGGTAGTGCAAGTTCAATTGATAGTAGTTTCCGAGGGTGAAATGAAGCCACCGATCCCCCAGTTCCATGTTCGCATATCTCGATAGCCGCTAGACTCATGTCTATTATTGCCTTCGAGCTCCCCACGTGGCCTCGCTCCCACCACCAGCTGAGGGAATGAATGGGTCTGGTAGTCTACGTTGCAGCTAGTAGTTCAGTCGTCGTAGTAGGCTAGAATCTAGGGATGTTCGAGCAGCATAGAATGGGACCGGCCCGATTCGACTCATACCAGACTAGGCCCTCCAGGTAGCGGTTCGATCTAGGGCAAGGTTGGGTCCAGAGCTCTAGCCATTGAGTAGTCGGTTGCCTAGTAGTTGATATAGTAGTAGCAGTAGTAGTGGAGTTGAAAGAGACATGAGAGCAACCTCTTCGCGTTTCTGTTCCAATGAGCCTGTTCCCAACTACTAGTAATTTGTTCAGTGTTTAGTAAATCGCAACCACCACCCTCCACCCCAATGTTGTTCATGAATCGGAGTACTGGATCGATATAGCCAATAGCAGTTCAACTTGCAGCCTAGCATCCCTAGTAGTACATCAACGAGCATAATAGTAGTAGAGTGCCTTCGGGAGGAAGCAGAAACCGGAAGGCATAGTAGCAACATGGCAGCTAGTGGAGCGGGAGACCGGAAGGCAAGCAGCTCATAAAGTGTTCATTGTATATATATAGAGTAGTGGCGTTGATCACAGTCAAGTACATGGCCCTATACTACTAGTGAGCTTGTTGGGGCTGGTCGGGTCGGGAGTGCATTTCATATATATATGTATATATATATATATAGATATAGTAGTAGCTCCCAATGTCTATTTTGAGCAAGTAGCGATACGAGTTCATGTTGCTGTTCTCAGCTCAGTATAATATAGTAGTACATCAAGTAGTAGATCTTGGAGTGGCGTGGGGCATGTAGTAGACAGCTAGGCTAGTAGTAGCAAGGACGTTTGTTCCCGAGGTTCGACAGAGCTGGCAGCCTAGTAGTTTAATTATATCGTAGTAGTTCATTTCAAGTAGTTGCAACTCCAACTCATAGGAGTAGACCATGCGGGAGTAGAGGTGAAACGAGCTCTTCCCAGTTGTTTAGTCCCTCAACCCCAATAACAGTATATCAAGTAGTTCAAGTAGTAGAGGCTTGGAGTTCACAGTAGTAGCTAGTTCAAGTAGTAGCTCATGGCCAAGTTCATAGTACGAGTAGCGGGAACGTGCATGGGACAGTTCAAGATGCACCCAGTAGTAGTTCATCGAGTAGTTGAGTCAGTACAACAGTAGCAGTTCAGTATATAGTAGTAGCGGGAAGCGGGGCATAGGTCAAGTAGTAGCGAGTAGCTAGGCCGGTGGAACCATTCGACTATTATTGGCTAGTTGGTTAGCCTCCTTCCAAATCTCAGTAGTAGCGGAGCTCAACATTGATCATAGTAGTAGCATATATATATATATATATATATATATATAATATAGTATAGATTGGAGTTGGAGCTCATAGTAGTAGTAATTCATCAAGTAGCAGTTCAATTGGAGTTGGGTTGTTGTTCGGATGTCGAGTACACTAGCTGCCCATTCGCTATTGGGTGACGAGGGCGTTCAGCTACTAAGACGTACGTCAAGCTGGTTCGAGTCGCGATCAAACCCATTATCCCAAAAAGAGCTGCTTCGGAACTATTGAGACAACAACGGCTAGCTCCCCAACTTACTGGATGAACTGTTCCCCAGGGGACTGTACATCAAACTCGTTCTTGCTTGTCCTTGCAGCATAGCCATGAGTAGTTGGAACGTGCTAGTATAAGTAATGGCTGTTTAGAGAGCGGGGCTCGATCGCCAAAGCTACCACCACCCTAGTGATCCGGGCAAGAGTGGCACTGAAAAGATAGTAAATGCCCATGGGAGGACTGAACAACGACCGAACTACTACGTTAAGACACTCTCGAAAGAGACAGAGTGAAACGAGCATCCATTGGTGGCTAGCCCGGGTAGAGGAGATGTGCCAGTTGCCATAGCTGTTGTTTCAGAGCTGGTTGAGTCACGAACTCGGATTGGCGTATCAGATCCATTTCAGTAGGTTATCAATGTTAGCCAGCATACTACTAGTGCCAGGGCGTGCGGTGTGTTCATCATCAGTAGTAGTCGCAGTAGTTGATCTCGAGTTGCAAGTAGGCGTCTTCTAGCTCAATGCCCTTGGGATAATAATGGAGCTGTATAGCTACATAGCTGCAACTGTACTCGATCGAATGCAAAAAAACCCCCTGACCGACTCGTATACGCGGGATAATGAGCTAGTAGTAGCAACAACACTCGCACTCGCACCTGCAGCTCTGGGGAAACAGGAAATCCGCATCTCGTACTCGACCAATATCGCAACCACTTGAACAACGGAAGCTACCTAGCTCAACAACCACCAACACCACGTGCGTACCATTCCACTAGCTAGACCACTCTCATATGAGCATGCTCCCATTTCAGACCAGTACATCGACCGAGAACCACCTGTTGTTCCCACACTAGCTACTCGATTAGCCCGACTACTTGAACCACTAGCAGCGAGACACCTCCGTCAACCAACAACTGCCGATCATACCAAAGGTGTTTCAACTCCAATGCCAGCAACAAGAGACAACCTAGTACGATAGGGGAACCACAAACAAGAGAGTAGTGGCCACCCGCCCGGGAACAAAAAAGCTACTTTTGGGGCGATGGAGCAACCTGCATATGGGACCAGTACGTCGTGGAGGAACAATGGAGCTATCCAACCACTAGCTAGACCACTCTCATATAGCAACATGCGAAGATGGAAACGATACGAAATGGAGCTGCCAATGATCTGCCCGAAAGCAAGCTTGCGTACTACTACTATGCGACCAGCGTCTCTTTTATCGGAAAAAAGCTGAACTACTACCCTACTGTTGGGTTCTTCGGATCGGACCATCGATTTACCAGTTCGTATACGAGTGCGACCAGAGCTGCCTAAGGGCCAAGGCCCAATAGTTGCAATCGAGTTGCCAGATGCAGTAGTAGTGGAACGCCGAGAGCACCAACCGTAGCACGGTTTACCCAACCGCACCACCAAGCCATTCAGGCCAGTGAAAAAGTAGTGCATATTGTCCCGTCCGATCCACTGTTGCAGCACATGCGGGAAAGAGAGGGCCAGGTCGATTATGGACTTGCGGAACGTCATGTTCAAAACCGGTTCAGTGCGTACTCTCAGCATAGTCCATCGCCCATAGCCTCATCAACTCCAACAACTGCAACTCCCAGGGTCATAAAGGATGAAAGCAAGAGTGAAGGTCGTGTATAATTATGTCTGATGTTTAGACAAGTGGATTTCAGGCCGTAGTAGTAGATGCAGTAGTGAGGTTTTTATAGATATAATATAGTAGCTCAACTAGACACGCTGATGGTAGTCGAATGCGAAGTGGATCTAATCTACTACATGTTCGGTAAAGCCACGGGTTTTCGAGTAGTATTATAGTAGAGAGGCAGTTACCAACCGACGCTCGTTATCGAGGTATCACCATCACTCGATCTTGTATAATATTATGTAGTAGTAGCCAACCTACTCGTTAGATTCAGGTTGCTAGTAGAAACACCTAGATAGAGGGCAGGAGTAGTATAGTAGAAGGGTGTCCGCCGTGCTGCTCTGGCTGCACTAGTCAGAAGAAGAGGAGTAAGCTCATACCGATGAACGTATGAAAGTATCCTCGCGTAGTTGCTTGGACGTTGGGTTGGGGAAGGTCTCAAGAATAAGAATTCTTATAGCAGGTGTCTGGCTTCTAGTCGTTACGGTTAGTAGTGTGCAGAGCTAGTAGCATAATAGGTCATCATGTATGTAGTTGTGAGGAGTCGCTGGTGTTGTTGTAGCTCATCAAGTTTTACAGTGGGCTTGGTGTGTCTAGCTTTATTGGAGTTTTGAGCTCAGTATAGAGCGAGTAGAAAGAGAGCAAGGTCAGTTAGAGTGGGCAGATGGAGTAGCGAGTGAAAGTAGCAGTCCAAGTATAGTAGCCAGAGTGTAGTTGGCAGGTGGGGGATTGGTTGGAGCTCTAGTCGTTCCGCAGTCCCTCGTAGTCAGGTCAGAGTAGTCGTCGTGTTCCTCCCTAGGAGTAGCTGATGAAGCTATTATATCATAGCTCAGCCAATGTAGTAGTTGTAGGAGAGGCAGTAGTATAGTTGGATTGGACCTGAAGTTGCAGTAGCAGTGGAAGAAGCAGGTAGGTAGTAGCAGCTTCATAGTCGTAGTATTATAGCAGCTGGAGCACAGCTCGGGAAGCGGATGTAGCTGGAGTTCATCCTCGTCGTAGTAGCTGGCAGTAGTGGAAGCGTCACTATAGTCACTGATGGCAGACGTCGAGCTGATTCCATCTCCTACTAGTTCGGAAGAACCGTCCCCTATCATATTATAGAACAGCCGTAGAAATTGGAACCCCTGTTACTATTATTTGTGGATATTACGAATTGTATGGAAAGGTGCCTTATTATAATAATGGGGCCCCCTTAGAAGAAATTTTTCTTAAATTGAGAATCATGATAAGGTATATTGAATATTTTATGCCTAAAAGAAAGGCGCTAGTTTGAAGCTTTCTTTCTAGCCAGTGCAGAGAAAGCTCGGCTTTGCTATCGTTCAGGACTTTTTTTCCTAAAAACAGGCTGAGAAATGGCAACTTGGATCTTTAGCTGCTCACCTTCCATATCTTGACACAGAGGCAGTGCGCTAGAAAGCGAGTTTCCCTCTCCCAGCAGCCGTTGCCCTCGCCAAGCTACGGTTGGCAATCACCACGCCCAAGTGGCAGCGAAAGCAGACCAGATAACTCTTATACTCGAGAAGTTTTTCTGTGCCCTTGTGTAGAGTGCTTTGATGCTAGTTACGTATAACAGACGGCTGCTAAGCAAACGGAATTCCCCTCTGAGGTCGATAATGAAAGCTCCCATTTCACCTCAGAATATATTTGGCAATGTTGGTCATGCTGCCAGGGGCTTCGAGATGAGTCAGTCTATTTCTATCGGCCGGCTGGTGGGAGCGAGAAGTTTGGGATATGTTTGGTGTTTCTTCCATCAATCATCTGGATCTACGCCGTATATGAACAGATTCTGGTTTCGAGGGTCATCCATTACGAAAAGACCTTCCCCTGAGTGGATATGCGGAAGTACGCTATGATGATCCAGAGCGCCAACCTTCAGAAATGGATGGGGCCAAGGATTTCATAATTGGACGTTGAATCCATTTCATATGATGGGAGGGAGGGAGCAGACATATTCGCAGAAACAAAACTTTAAAAAGTCGTTTGTTCTTTCCTCAACAAATACGAAGAAGAAGATGAAAATTCATTAGATTGTGGACCAGATTTATGTTATATGCAAAGAATAGTAGTTGGATCTCGAATCTGGAATCTGGGTCAAGGTAAAAAAGTCCTACAGCGGCTAAAAGGTGTCGTCCCCCTCTTCTGTCAACTGTTGAAAGAGCATAGCCCAGGAATGAACCATATCGATAGGAAAGAGAAAGTTATGTTCTCTTTTCGTCTCCCCTGAAACTGAAGAAAGACAGCGCGTGCTGAAACTTGGATCAAATCGCAGAGAGAAGAATGAAACCCAAACGGCCCTTGGTTTGGTATGGAGTAGGTTCCGTATAGGGGAGATGCGCAGATTGCTGACTATATTATATGAATTTCATTGGCTGCCTAGCTAACTTGCCCTCGCTACACGTCTCTGCCTGGGACTGAACTTTCTCCGGGAGTCTTGGAGGACTGAGCTTTAGATTGAACAAGACGCTCTTGTTCCTCGTTATCCTGCCTCTAACTTCTCAATCTGGCGCAGATTTGTCACCTTTTCTTCGTCGCTTGCTTATGCTTGCTTCTTCTCAATCTGGATAGAAGAGAGATTTGTCGATAGGCTTGTGCCTGTTCAGTCTATTATTCAAGTCTATTCCTTCCGCAAAGGAAAAGTTGGAATTGGCAACAAGCGGGCTTCTGCTTTTTAAGGAGGAATGGCTGAGGGGCTTCCGCCAACAGTGAACCATTAAGGATCGCATCCCGCGCATATTCTTCTTGGTATTGAATCCGCTCGTCTTTTGATAGAGCGGTACTATGTTCGATTCCCCGATGACCGAGCAGCAAGCAGTCCATGGCTGGCTAATCACGGTTTGACCAGCGAAGTTGGCTTACCTGCTATGAGCGCCTCTTGGACAAATGGCCTTAGCTAAGGCGTCTTGAGGCCCTCTTCGTATCCTCAGCTCGCAGCAACTCACTAGAATGGGGTATCCTATAGTCAATTAAGAAACGATCTGTACAAGAAGATGAAAATTTGTTTGATTGTGGACTATTAACATAGCCTTCGATTCCCTTTCTTTTCCGGCAAGCCACTCTGACATCAATTTCATTAGGAATTGATGATCTTTTAACCAACCCGCTCAAAGTCTCGCTGAGAAGAGCGAAACGCCCTCGATTTAGGAATGGTAGGAATAGAGATAGATAGGCCCGCGCGCTTTAAGGAATTTCTTCCATTTCTTCGACACCATCTTCCCACTGACCCCGGCCCCTAACTTTTTTTTTGGCTATTGCCCTATACTTATACTATAGTATGATTCAAGTGTACCACCCCTTCCCAGTTCAAGACTGGCTAGAAGAAGGTATGATTAATTCAGTCACCCTCAGGTCATAATAGAGTCTAGTGGGCTCTCGCTTAACGGATCAAAGGGGGATGGTGAATTAGACTCAGCCTATGCTAGCTCAGCCAGATGATGTCTGCTGGTTGGTAGAGGTATTGATAGCAATCACCCTTTACCATAATTGGTAGGAGTAGTTGCGGAACAGTAGCGCATCTTACTCGTACTCGTCGGCAACCATACGGTCACCGATGAAGCAGCGCAACCTGGTCTGCTGGAGCATTATCCTAAGCCCACCATCTCTTTAATCTTTCTTTGGTGTTGAAATTTCCAGGAAAGGCCCAGGGAGATCGAACATCGAAGATTCAGGAAAGAGGTTTCTTTAGTCTGAGCGGGGCTTGCGCGCAAATGTGTTGGTTGGGCCTGATAACAACTCGGCACATTAGAGAAAGTTTGGTCCCAAGACAAGGTACAACTTTTGGAAGGGGACATGAGAAAGTCTGGCAAAAGGGATCAAATAGGAAATGATACTCTGAATCATATAACTATAATGAAATATACGATCAACCAACATTTCTCTCATTTGAAAAAGAGTCAGAAGAAATGGTTCGATCCTCTTATTTCTCGAACCGAGAGATCCATGAATCGGGATCCTAATGCATATAGATACAAATGGTCCAATGGAAGCAAGAATTTCCAAGAACATTTGGAATCTCAAACTGGAAGAGAAAAGCCAGACTTCTCGGAGGAAAGAAAAAGAATAACAAATACGGGCAATCAATAGTAATCCCTTTGAGAAAGTGAGACGAACTACAAATGACATTACTGTAGACAGAAACCATCTCAATTCTTCCCCCGAAGCAAACTTCCAAAAAAAGGCTTGTGGACATCTGGTCTAGTCGTGGGACCAGGCCAGAAAGCGATTGCTCGATGGGAGCACCTCCTGTTGTTAAAAGGTGCGGGCCCCGGAATAAATAGTAAAAAGGGAAGAGTGGTTCATAATAATATTGGCGTGACTGCGAATCAATGGGCTGGAATTTACTGGGGAGATGGTCTACCCGCTCCGCGTAGTCGCTGTCATATTAATCATCAGAGTTATGATCCACCAACCCGCTAGTTCTTTTTATGAGGCACCAGCAGGAGAATTTCTCCTGGAAGCAGGGGAGCTACTGAAACTTCACGAAACTAGCACTGGAAACTGACTCTAAGCAGCAAAGGTACAATAGTGCACTGCTTCAATGCCCGACAAGGGAAATAATGTAACTCTCCCCAAGTCTTTCTTGTCTATAGCCAGATTCATTAATACAATGGAACTCCTGTGATTCCTATCTTTTATCACTATATAAGATTGCCATTCCCAAGAAATGATCAGGAAAGCTTAAGCGGCTTTCTTGCTCTGGGTCCGATAGCAGAGGCAAAGAGAAATTCGTCTTGTGCTTGCAGCTCCAGAAGTTTCAAGAGCTTTTGGCGCCACCCAAATTGAGCCTTCAATCGCAACACAAGCACAGCAGGATGCAGAGATTAGCAAATGAGTTTCTGGGGTGCTACTGTTATTACAGCGGATCTGTCAAAGCCTTGCCTCGTTCCTCCTGCCGAATCATCAGAGACATGGAATCACATTACTGTAATGAATGAAAAGGTTAGGTTGTCGATACTAACAGCAAAAAAAAGGGAGCGAAAGCTAGCATTTTGTAGGTAACCGTTCGATTGTCTCTTTGAAGCCTTGCTTGTCCTATTTCGATTGCTTCTCCTACTTATTCGTATGACCCGAAATGCGTTATGCATCATGAACGATAGTATTCTGGGGTTTCCATAGCTCCTTCACTTCAGCTCGGGTTTCGCTTCCGTTATGAGTAATGCCATGATCAGCCAGTTCGATTTGTCGATTGTTTCTTCGTCTACTTTCTTTTTTCTACTTTAAAGCAAGCAAAAGTATGCAGGTTTTTTCTTTTTATAATACGCCATTCGTTCTACTTTTTCTCGGAGAGAGCTAGGGCATTTGATCCCACCACTCTTAGCGCTGCTCCAGTCCTACTCTTTTCGTTTTGGGATTTGAGACCCAACTGAGAGATTCACCCCTGCCCACAAGCACAAATCCTCGGTGCGAAATGTAAGAAAAAAGTACCCCAAGAGCTTCAGACTGACTCGTTGCGCCCCGAGTAAGGCAAAGACGAATCCGAGCTACTTCAGCAGGCAGTCAAGCAGAAGTCTCAGCATGATTGGAATCGCTCTTCTACCATGTACAGTTTGTGTGTGTTTTTTTTGGGGGGGACTCCGATTCTCCCAGTTGCGGCTTTCTTGCAGTGGAACTCTCCCGATACAACCAAGCAAGCTGAGTCTATTGAGTCGTCGAAAGCCCATGGCTGCGCTCACTTTTTATCGGCCGGATCAGATCGGCCGAAAAAAGAATAGTTAGCCGCTGCTATTAAGGAGCGAAGAAATAATATCGCTAGCGCGCTCATGCTGTCTCTATTTGACTTTTGAACTACGAACTACAACAACAGCAAGCAACAACGAGCCGCATATGTTCACTTGCGTTCACCACTCTCGTTCTTGCGTGCTCTTCCTAAGCTGCTTAAACAAACTGATTGATAGGCTAGGAAACTGCGAAAGCCTTCCGTCACTGGATCCGGGGATGTTTTCTCATAATTGAAAATCTCTTTTTAGACTCAAGTCGATGAGGTAGTCGAGGTAGGCATGTTTTTTCCCGAAAGGCGTGGCGTTCTTCATGACTCCCGTCTGAGAGAGAGAGACGGCTTTTCTTGAATATTCTTTTATTTCCGAGGCGAACACCTTCCTCTCCTTTCAGTCGAATACCTGAACAAGTTCATAACTAATGGCACTGGCATCTCATCTGGTGGCCCGATAGAAGATTGGAATGTGCGGTCGGCCCCTATTCATTCCCTATCAATGGATCCGCCCGCCAACTATCAACACAAAAGTCCTATCGATGAACTACCAGTGCTATTGTTCGCTAAGCGCGTACGATGTAGCCAAGGGGTAGCTAAGCCTAACTGTATAAAAGTAGATATATAAATCTGTTGCCAGTTTTTGTGAAGGAGCGGATTAGATTTAAAACTTTAAGATGAGAAGGTCACATATGATTATGTATGGAAAGATAGAAGGAAAATGACCACTCTTTTGGGTATTCACTTAATCTTATTAGGTGATCAAGTGCGCATTGCGGAAGGAGATGAGCCTAAGACTACGTGTGTAACGCGATATGGTGCATTTGAGTTCTTGGTGATGCCTTTTGGGCTAAGTTGAAATAACTGAATTTGGATTGTTCGGTCGAGTGAAACCCCATGGGCAGAATAAGGATTCCTTTCTTACGATTATTCCATGCTAGGATCGGCTGCTTCAACACCTAATCCAACGCTTGGTACGGGTGCTTACAATAGGAAATTTCATGTGGGCGACACCACTGCATGCACTCACTTCGAAGAATTCTTTGACCATTTAATCCAGCGGGAGTCCTCCCTTCCATGGGAAAACGGACATTGTGAGGTTTCTCTCCCAGCCTGCCCGTTAAACTCGAATATTTGCTCTTTGTAATTCACCAATGTGATCCCCATTACGGATGGACACTTGCTTCTTCGCAGGAGAAGTATATATATATATATATATAGGGACATTATAAAGTTCACAACCCTTCAAATATCAAAAGTTAATAATAGAATGAGTTGTGAATGGTAGATTTACTAACTTCGTGATTTATTTTTTAAAAAGATAAAATTTTTGTGTTCTCTTCATCATTATTAAATAAGTGTAATTTTGTAAATATCATGACAAGACAAAGGATACTTTTCTCATCTCCATAAGGGTTAAAGTTGAAACTTTTATTAAAGGACAAAGACACTCCATAAATTACTTCTAAAATGCCATTTTACTTTTGTAAAATTTCAAATTTGTCATTGCTTAATGGTTAAGTTACCTATTAAAATAATTCTTTTAAACAAAATTTGAGGATCTTTTTGGTAAATACATCCATTAAAACCCCCTCTAATATTAACCTTTGTATTTTAAGGGGTTGTTAACTCTAGATAAACCCCCATAGATATATATATATATATATATATATATAGGATGTGGTTTCCATAAGGTTGCAACCTTCAACAATCCAATTTTAACATATAATTTTGATGTAAAATATTCTTAGGATTATCTCAAAATCTATTTTCATATCTAATTATAAAATTTTAAACTCCAAAAATGATTAAAATCAAGTAGATCTATTAACATATAAAAATTTTAAAAATAGATGGTCAAGATAATGTGTTGTAAGACGCACTATTTCTGAGACGCAAAATCCTTTTTTTCTTTCATAATCATACTTCTTGATGTCAAGATGCTCAATTAGAGGGCTTTTCAACATTAAAAATAATATTTTTCAATAGATTTTTTAGGTGCATCGGTAGTTCTATATTTTAAGGTTGCAACCTTATATAAACTTTTTCCATATATATATATATAGGGGAATGATTTCATGCAACGGTTGTATAGCAATATAATGCAACAACCTTAAAAATCCGTGGTAGTATCATTTGTTGGACCCCAATTTTTAATTGTGCACTCTTTTCATTCCTTGAATAATCACACGAAAACAAAATCTGAAAATGCACCTTAGAAAGTGTTGTTTTAGCCCCATCAACATAAGCCATCCATTGTGTTAAGGTGCTTAGATCTAGGCCTTCGAAGGAATTTTTCTCTTTTCAAAATTTTTAGATAGCTTTGTTATCTTAGATGAACAATGTTGAAAAAGAAAAAAAATGGTTTTGAGTTCATAAAGGCCTAGATCATGAAATTGACCATGACCACATAAATGATTTGAGTTGCATGGGTACCCAACATGGCACCCAAGATTTTATATGGCCATTACTTCACGTGCTGGAGCATCTAAAGTACTTGTTGTTACAATACCTTTTGCCGATTTTGCTCCTTCTTCTTCAAATGGGGTTGTAACTCCACTTCCACAACTCACCACCAGTCAATATCAGTAACTTTTATTACTCTTAAACACCGATGGACAAACCTCTGCAACAAACTTTGCAGGTATACAACACTGTAACTCTGCAGACCACTCTCCAATTACCTCTTGGGGTCATTGATTTAGGTGCTTCCAACCACTTTACACCCAACTTATCGTTGCTTTCTCATGCTACTAAAAATGCAAATGCTCAACCTGTATGTCTTCCAAATGGTACTAAGGGTTACTCATACTGGAAAGTCCATTCTTTCTTCTACTATTATGTTAGATGGTGTTCTTTGTGTACCATCTTTCAATTTTAATCTTCTTTTCACCAGTAAGTTAACCGATTCATTGAACTGTGCTGCCATTTTTTTTCCAATATTTTGTGTCTTTCAAGACCTGAAAACAAAGAAGCTGATTGGGCTGGGTGGGATGAGAGATGGGTTGTATCACCATGTTTAGCCACCAAGAAATAAACAAGTTGCTCTTCCTACACATCGTGGTTCAAACTCTGAACTTTGGCATCAAACACTAGGACATCCATCCCGACATAGTTTGTCCAGTTTACCACCATCTCATTTAGATATTTTTCCATGTTCTGTTGCACCTTGTGATGTAGCATTTTGGCTAAACAAATCTATTTTCCATTTACTTCTAGTTTGAATAAATGCTCTTCTCCTTTTGAACTTATTCACTGTGACATTTGGAGAGGTTATCCAACCCCTTATCATTCAGGTGCTCATTATTTTCTTACCATCGTGGATGACTTCTCTAGATGAGCTTGGATATATTTAATGAAATTCAAATCTGAAACATATACTTTTATGAGGAACTTTCTTGCCATGATAAAAACTCAGTTTCATTGTCATGTCAAACAAGTTAGAACAGACAATGGCACTGAATTCTTATCTATTTCCATGAAAACTATGTTTCATGAACAAGGCATATTACACCAACGAACTTGTGTGCACACCCCACAACAAAATGGTGTTGCGGAATGCAAGCACCGCAACCTTTTGGAGGTAGCACGTGCCTTGCATTTCCAAGCTAATTTACAAATTGCTTTTTGGGGAGATTGCGTTCTAACAACTGCATACTTAATAAACTGAATGACTACTCATGTTGTTTATGGAAAAACACCCCATGAAATGCTCCTTCGATGCAATCCCAAATATGACCACCTTCACGTTTTCAGATGTCTATGCTGTGTCCATAATAATGATACTCAAAAATATAAGTTCGAAACTCGAGCAAAACATTATATTTTTATTGTTTATCCACTTGGACAACGAGGCTACCGGTTGTATGATCTTAGCTCTAAGAAAAATTTTACTAATAGGGACAAGATCTTTCATGAAAATATTTTCCCGTTTCAAAACACTAAGCTATCTACTACCACTGCTGCCTCCTTTATCCCTGAAACCCAATATTATGGAATTATTGATGATGCCGTTTAACCTAGACACCATCTATCTACATCAACACAAATCAGACTCCCTACACACTCTAATCCGCTTAAAATGAGCAAGCCTTACCTAATGGAAGATTCCTTTGGATCATGTGTCAGTAAAAAACCAAAATACCCCTCTGTCATTTGAATGATTAGAGCTCACCGGCAACCTTGGAAAAAATGCTACACACTGTATGTACTCTCCATACTGACCCGGATCCGACCTAGAGTGGATATCGGATCCCCAATGTAATCATATGATTGGCCAAAGCCAATGTCCCTTCAGTACTTCCCAATGGATACTGGCAATACCCGCTAAGGGTACTTCAATTAGATAGTCGTCCATGGCTGCCTGACATTATACTGCTTATCTCATCCATGGCTGTATGATGTTAAACTACTTACCTCATCTATCACCGCATGACGTTAAACTGCTCGGATGACTCCTAGGTCACATGAGTTTAAAATGTGAACCAAATCTATTTATAGCTTTTCAAAAATACATCTCTTCTAAAAACCCAAAAATCTAATACTGGGGGCAACCTGGTCTGGAATTTTATCAAAAACTTTCACTATGTGAATGTCATTTCAAAACCTTTAATTTTTTTGTTCAAATCGTAACCCAGCAATGCCATTTGTTCTAAAATCATTCCCCCTGTAGTCAAAACTTTCTTGATCTGAAAAGTAATTTTCGAAAACAAATGAGACTGAATGGCCTCGATAATGATGATCATATTGCACTCATAATCACTCGTTCTACATGGAAATAACTATTGTAAGTACAAACTGCTTATCATCCCTTTTTTCCCTATTAAGAAAATAAAAAGAAAAAACTCCCAATTCCTAAGCCATCACCAACCTTAGATAACCCTAAGAACACACGTAGGATATGAGGCCATGTACGATCTATTCAATCGAGATTTCTCCGCCCATCTCAACTACTGCATTCCATCCAAGATTTTTTATTCTGAATCCTTGGGGAAGCGGTACACCGGCCTACGACCTATAAACAGAGCTACAAACCTGTGACGTCCTGCACGATGGGCTAAGCTAACTTCCAGGTCCCAAGCAATGATATTGGGAGTGACCAACCTGCGACGCCCCGAACAATGGGCTAAGCAAACCATCGGATCCCATGTGAGACCACAAGGCACCATGGGCCCCTCTCCTGAGGCCAAGACTCCGTGAATGAAGAGCCTAGATTATCTCCTCCACTCAACTCTCTTACTACAAAGGTCTACTTCTTTGCCGCTTTGTATCTCACCGCTCAAGTGAGACACAAGCGACAAAGAGAGGCAACTGTAAACACCCTAATCTCCACTGGAGAAGTTATGGATAGGTTGAAATGTCCCAGGTAGATCACCCAGATATTTTAAACCATTCACCCTGGAATTCCTCTTTCGTAAACTTAGCCTCCACCAAACATTCATTGCTCCAATGGGACCAAAGGCACCAAGAGGTGAAACAAGGCAAGACAGACTAAGAGCGACCGGACTTCGAAGTACGCTAAAAGGGAAGGCACTGATGTTGCCCCAACGGCCACTGAAGCCTTACCAAAAGTCTAAAGGTGGAACACCGAAGGCACTTCAGTCATCAAACAGGGGACTTGAAAGACCAAAGCTTGATGCCATTCCCAGTGGTGCTAGTGCTAGTCCAAATAGCATCAACGTCAGTCCAAATAGCACCAAGTCTAGTGCCTCCCAGTGATCCTCCAAGAAAGACCAGAACTCTGGCGGCAATGCTAATGCTGTCAAGTCCATTCCAACCAACACCAGGTCCCGAGACCTCCATCAGGCGAGCAACAGCTTAGCTAACAAGACTGAGATTACGCGCTGACATGTTAGTCCATACTCGCAGACATGGCAGACCCATACTGGCATGTCAAATGTCACTACAGCTCAAGGTTGTCGAATTTCTATTGGATGAAGACCAGACGAAGGTACAACGCAACCAAGGCGGCATGTTGGTTAGTATCTGATGGCATTCCAAATGCCATCGACACCAGTTGAAAAAGCTTCAAGTTGTGATTGGTCCATCTGATCTAGACCAGAGTCACTAGAACGCAACATGTGTTCGAAAAATGATCTAAAGGTAGTCAGAATGTCACTGACACCATTGCCAATGATGTCAAACACTGATAGGGCCGTATTGCTCTCATTAATGAGCAATTAATGTTTTGTTGATCGTCATTATTACTGCATTAATGATATGGTGTCATTCCAACTAGCACCGGCATCATTCCAAATGTCATAAGAGCTTCGATGGTTCAAAATTCGTACAAAATTGACCTACAGGTTGTCATGGGTCCATTTTGCCTATAAGTAGCCCCTTATTGTCTCTGTCCTAGAGTCCAAATTCTAATGGTTGTAAGCTAAAGCTATGCCCGAATTCAAATGATCCTTCAGCTTAGAATCCATTGATCTTGAGCTCAAAGTTGAGGTTGAGAGAAACGCCCCAACGTGAGCCCACTTGAGCAATCTTCATTCTACCAAACATCTTCAATCCAAAACTAAAACTACTAACTCATTTAAGCAACACTATCAACCAAAGGTGGTCCGGATAATTAGACATTCTGGGCCCTCTTCTTCCTATTTCTACTCACCCCGTTAAAAACCAAGAAAGTTTGGGATCTACTGTGCAACAATATGATCTGAATTGACATCGACTTTAGGTACCAAGCCTGGGGGCCCGGCCTAAATGTTGTTTTCTTTCTTCTGTCATAAGTTTTTCTAGCGTTTATTTTCATTAATGAGTTATAGTTGTGACTTTCTTCTTTGTTTCTTCATTTCACGATTTATTTTTTCCTTATCTCTTGTTTTGCCTCCTAGATTAATTTTCATTAAATAACGATACTTGTGTATTTTCCATTATTTTCCACTTATTTATGACCTTATTTACATTCCCCTCTTCCTCTTTCAAATTAGTATTTAATATCCTTGGTTATATTTAATCCTTTCTTTCTTCTTTTATCTTTTTAATTGCATGATCATTTCCCCTTTATAGATTTGCATTTATTTCCTTTGACTGGTCATATTTACTTCTCTTTTTTGTCTTCCTCAATTAGTAGTGTAGATCTTCTTCTCTTTCCCTTATCTCTTATTTTCTTCATTAAATAGTTATCCTCATTTTCTTGGTGACATTAATTTCTTATTAGGTTTGTTGTGCCCCTTCTTCTTTCCCCTTTTTACTTTTTTATGCTATACATCTCTCCCCTTCTCTAATCTCTTTCAGTAAAAACTTATTTTCTTTCATTTATTGTGTTTCTTTTCTTTAGAATAATGATATCTACTCTTCGTTTCTTTTTTCCCCTTATCTTATAGGCTAGGTCTTATTCCTTTATGTTTCTTTCTCTTTTCCCTCTCGCTTATCTGTTCAATTAAATGTTTGTTCTCCTTTCTATATTATGCTCCTTTCATTGTGGTTATGGATATTTACTTTCCCTTTCTTCCCTTTCTTTTACCTTGTCGTTTAGATTTCATCTCTTTCATCTCTCTCATCTCCCTACTTTCTCTTTTGTTTACTTCATCTTTTCTCTTACATTTGTTCAGTACTTTAGTTTCTCTTACCTTCTATCTCTTACCTTCTTCTTATTACATTCATTCTTCTTGCTTTATCTATCATCTTATATTATTGATCCATCTCCATCTATGCTTCTCTCCCCCTTTCAATGTGTCATTCTCTACTCCTCTCTATGTTATTTATTTTAGCACTCTTTTTAACACTCTTTCCTTCTATATCTTTCTTGTATTTAATTTTATTACTCTCATTGCATATTATTTATTAGAGTTAGTTTTTTCCCTCTTTCTCTCATTTTATTCCATATTGTATTGTTATTTTTACTCACATCTTGTACTCATATCCCTAGTCTCATTGACAAGAATCTCTTCTCCTTTCTTCTTCATTTTCACTCTTTCTTTTCTTTAATCCTCTCTCTCTCTCTCTCTCTCTCTCTCTCTCTCTCTCTCTCTCTCTCTCTCTCTCTCTCTCTCTCTCTCTCTCTCTCTCTCTCTCTCTCTTTCATTTTATACTATGCATGTTTAGTGTAGATAATAGTTTGGATTTCGTAAGTTCCATGCTCTTTAATTTTATTCTTCTTGCATCTTATAGTTAGAATCTGTACTCCTATTTATCTCTATTTTCCTAGCGTAGTAGTTTACATGTGGTTTTTCTCTTTTATTCTCTTTCTAACTTGCTTCTTCTAAAAGTTTATCTTTTCTGCAAAGCCCTTTTCGAAAGCTTTATTCTTGAATTCTAAGGTTGAAGGAGGAGGGAAGTCAACTTTGTCGGCGATCCGAGAGGGATAAGGTCTTATGACCCGATTATCTCTCGAACCGTAATTTGAGGATTTATATATATACAACTGTGATAGAACAAAAGCTACAAAAGCGAATTTATCCATGACTGCAAACTTCTTTTATATTACTCCAGCTGCACATACGAACAATACGGCTGCGATTACTCTAAAAAATTTCACAATAGCTTGATGAGTTTGGCTACTCGATAAGTGACCATCATTATCCTTACAAATCATGGTTAGAAAGTGTAAATATCTTCTAAAAGAATGCATAATAGGATGAATAGCATACATAGAGAACATATTCAAAATTCAGAAACACACAACTTAACATAATTCTAAAGATTGGAATGCATACTAAACTAGTATGAGAAAGTTCATATATAATTCCTTTAACAGATATTCCCATTTTAACATAATACAAAGGATTTCACAAAGTACCTTATTGGCATCCCAAGTAGGTCATCTATATATATACCCCACCAACGTACTGGATGGGTCCACTCATATCTTACCGGTGTAACGACTGAGTCCACTTAAACATACGATTCATATCAAGATCATCAGTAATCTAACTTTAGTAGTTTAAAACATGACTGCAATTGAGTATCATATATGATCAAGCAAGCATTCACAACAACAGAAGTCCTGCAGTAGAAGCACTAACCTTGGGTCCAAGGCTAGAACTTTTACCATCCCGCAGGGAGAAGCGCCACCAACGGGTAAGTCCGTTGCGTAGTGCCTCACACACGCACATATCCCATGTACGCTTTGGGGCTTTTGATAGGCACTGGCCTTGCAAGACACTCCCTACACCACCTTGGCAAGGAGTTTGCACTATTAGGATGTCAATCGCTATGAATAGAGGAGCGACCACCCAAACAACTCCTGCCCCTACTCCCTTCCTATCATTTGAGAGTCGGGGAGGTCACACTTGCCGATACAAATATCTCATCAAATCATAACAGAGGCATTTCTCTATGCACTCATATCTTATCAGAAGCATGTTGTCATGTACACATATCTTATCATAAGCATGTTGTCATGCACACATATCATATCAGAAGCACATTGTCATGCACACATATCTTATCAGAAGCATTTTGCCATGCGCATATATCTTATCAAAAGCATATCTCACATGTAATCACAAGAATCATCAATATTTTTATGCTATTCATATAGTCCTAAGGGACATTACTATGTCATACTATCATGCATGTAAACTCTAAAGACTTTATTATGCCAATTGCAGGCCATATAGCAATGTAGTAGATATCAGGCAACAATAATGTTGTATTTTCAAAATATTCTTGAAATTATTAACATAAATTCGCCTGAACCAAGTTATAATAATCACTTGCATATAACATTTGTACACAACACTTACACAGAACACTTGCACATTGCATATAACACTTGCACATAATACTTGCACATAACAATAACATTTGCAGGTAACACTTACGCATAACTCTTGTGCATAACACTTGCATATAACATTTATAGTATCTAAGACTTTTGTTGCAAATATTACAAATAAATGCAGAAATATCTCGAAATATTATAAAAATATCAATTTTCTTCAAATAATAATTTTTCAAGAAAATGAAGCCACTAACACATAAAACTTACGACATCTAAAATTTATAACAATAAACAGAATATCACAATTTTACTAAAAGCAGAAATATCAAGTTTCAAATAATTGTTTTACAGGAAAATAAGATCACTTACACATAAAACTTACAGTGTCTAAAATTTATAATAATAGACATAAATAATCAATTTTATTTCTAATAATTTACAGTGTCTAAAATTCCTAACAATAGACAAAAATAATAATTTATTTCTAATAATTTACAGTGTCTAAAATTCCTAACAATAAATAGAAAAAATAATTTATTTCTAATAATTTACAGTGTCTAAAATTCCTAATAGAACGAAATAATAATTTATTTCAAATAATTTACAGTGTCTAAAATTCCTAACAATAGACAGAAATAATAATTTATTTCTAATAATTTACAGTGTCTAAAATTCCCAACGATATACAGACATAATAATTTATTTCTAATAATTTACAGTGTCTAAAACTCCTAACAATAGACAGAAATAATAATTTATTTCTAATAATTTACAGTGTTTAAAATTCCTAATAAACAGAAATAATAATTTTATTAAAAGCGGACTATTTTTCAGGAGAATAAGGTCACTTACATAATACTTATAATATCTAAAGTTCTTGCTGAAGATATTATAATTAAATACATAAATACATAAAATTTACAGTATTGGCAATACTACAATTGAACGCGAAAATAATATTTTTTGAATTGATGATTTTTATTAGAAAATAAAGTCACTTACTTTGATGATGTCGATATGCCCATGGGATGATTATTCCTGAACTGATACATATCACTACGAAGAAGAGAAACCATGGGATTGGTTAGGCCATCGATTACAGGCCTCTATTCCATATCTCTAGTAATCTCCATCGCCACCTAAATGGTCTCTATCAAACTTCTGAACGCTCACCATCGCATGAGCTGCAAGGCTCACAATCGATTTTGTGAGGCGTAAGAGAGAGAGAGAAAATTCAATACTGCATTCGTAGCTAAATATGGATGATCCTATTGTCTTTCAAAGCTTTTCCATATTTAGCCCCAATTCACAAGTTCCATTACTTAAAACTGAAGAAGTTTAAGTGGTTTTATTTGCTAACAAGAGAGAGGGGTTTTAGAGAAAGATGAATGGTAGTAGTCAGCAAGGGAGGCTAGTATGCGAAAGACACCCAGTTTTGATCATCAAGTATTCCATATTATAAAGACTGCCCGAAGGGAGGGTTACCTATGGAAGACTGAAAGCTCATTAATGATAGTGGTGATTCTCCGGTATGCTCTCTGTTTTTATGTAAATGATAAGTAGAAAAGTAGTATTAACTAGAAAGAACAGTGCAGTAGCAATAAATGCGAGGATATTTACTTCCATAATCTCATTTTTTTTATTTTGATTCACAATTACTCGGGATCTGCTTGACTTGCTTTGAATGAAGGTCGTGTAACAAAGGAAGAATGAGATTCAAGTCGAGCGACGAAAGGAAGTGCCACGAAGATGGCGATCCCTTTCTTCATTTGAAGGACAAGGGGAGAGACACCTCAAAATAAGGTGTCAAAATAATGAGAATGAGAATGAGGGTTACAAAGTTGACATGTAGATTGTACCAGCCATCAATTAAGTTAAAAAAAAACTTTTGTAAAAGCTGGTAGACCAAAGGTCCATATTAACAAAATGGACTAGCACAATTTTAAGTGGTTTTGAAACACTTTATTTTAGTAAACAGCTAACAATCCCCACCTGTTCTCCAAATAATAAGACCTCTTTCTAAAGATATCAGAAAAGAAGAAAAGAATGGTCCTTTATGGTGTATTAATAATACAATGGACCACCACACAAAATCATTTTTTTATATAAGTATTTTGTTTTATATTTTTATATTGTTATCATTACTACTATTATTACTATTATTATTATTATTATTGTTGTTGGTCAGTTTTAGAAAAATTGGGTCATCACAAATAGCCATTGGAGAAGATGAAACCAACTCTATATAGAAATCTATGGACGAGATAAATGTTGTTAGACGTATGGCAAAGGGGTGCGTGAGTGGGCGTACCCCATCCTTTTCCTATATACTAGAGTTAATTATCTAGCATTGTGGTTGTAAACAAAGAACGGTAGCACAACTAAAGGCTTAAATTAAACTAAAATATACCACAACTAAACCAACAACATATAACTAAAAATTAAAAATGAAAATTTTGTCTAAAGAGGAATGTGGCTGACAAAAATGAGGCATGAAGCCTTGGAATTTGCCTGAGCATGGCTGCAACAGCAACGAGCACATAAATCTAGCACTTGCCAAAACAATTAGAGCAAATTTGGAACCAAGTCGAGATCCTTATTGCCAATAAAGAAAAAAGAAGAAGAAAACAAGTCGCCCACCAAATCATATTACGCGCAAACTCCACTTAATCATGACATAAATCGACCTTCAAAATAGTATATCAAACCGTAAATCTGTTCTTTATTTCTCCATATTAAGCCTAATAATTGTAGGGACAAAAAAATAACAACATAAATCAAATATCTGAATTGCAGAGCATATTTCAAATATCTAGAATTTTAGAGCATACTTTTGAATTTTGCTCATATATATCTAATATTTTTAATAGCGTTATCAAAGCATTCAGTGAGTACAAAAATCGAAGTGTCACTGCAAAATAATAAGTGAGGGTTTTTGCTGGTCAGCAAAAAATAACTTCTAAGAGCAATATAACACAAGAAATGCACAACATTGGGAGAAAAAATTGCTCAAGCGCAAATTACGTTGAGGAAAACAATGAGAAGCTAAGAATAAAACTAGGAACTCGTATTCGAATAAAAAATATTTGATTGTAAGAGAAGAATAGAAATGCGTAATCGAGATAAAGTATCATCAATTAAATTTTCTCAAAACCACGTCGTTTGAGAAACCCAATAAAGAAAAACTATGAGATGCTAGGAAAGAAATCAGAAATTCAGACTTAACAAATAGAGATCGAAGATGTCCTAGAGATTCAGATTGGGGAGTTTGTGATAATGAAGATACAGAGAGATAGAGGAGGATTTGTGAAGGTTTAGGCACACACATGCAATTCAACAGTTAGTGTTCATTTTCAACTATCAATAAACAACTCGTTACGCCAAATAATAACCCAAATACAGCCCCCACATAATGTATAGCATATAGTGCAACTTACCATCAATGCTCATGTCCCACGTTCTTACAGGACCCAACCTCATGGCAGAGTTTGGAAATAACCCTTTAGAATGTAAAGAAATTGCACTATTAGGATTTCATAATCATTCACAATGAGTAACATCATATAGAAGTTCTAATACATCTATGTTGGCTATGTGGCTTTTGAAGGCCTTAAAGCCAATAGTCTTATGCTCAGTGGGAGTTAGAGGGAGACTGAATCTAGGTGCTTGGCGCACTAAGGCTCAGATTCATATACCCGAGTATTTGAGGCATTGAGATTATACGTTTTGAGAGTGTGAACTCTCGGGGAGGTGTAAGGGTCACCTCCCAGTCAGGAATATATTGATTAGAATGCCTCATAATTGCTGTGATAAGTCAAGGCTTGGAGAATCCAATCGAGAATATTAGAACCCGAGTATTTAAAAGAGTAATCGCCCAATATGGATTGGTCGGCTCATGGGATATGAGCCCGTATCTTGACACGAGACCGTTCCATAGCATATGTACCTACAGTCGTATGGAGAAGTCACATTTCTATAGTATTATCTGACTTAGAAGAGCTAGTGCACATGTGCTTTGAGAGGACCCCTGTATTTGAGTAGGAACATGTTCCACAAGGGTGCACCAGTAATCCATTGAACCCCCGGTGACTAGAAGCTCTGGCTCAACGAATTTGATGTGACCAATTATGTGTACCTGTCATAGACTATGGAGCATAGGTCCATTGGGTTAGCTTGAGACACCGGTGGAACGTCATTCGGGTTAGCCCAATGGAAGACTTCGACTAGTGTTATAAGTCTAAAGATCTCATATATCTTTGGCCCAAGTTAATCTAAAATTGAAGAGAAAAGATTTTATATTAATGAGAAATTGTGTAATAATGTTGAGAACTCATTTAGAGAATTTTTGAGATTTTTGGAGAATTTTTTAGATTTTTTAAACAATAAAAAATATCATTTTCAAATTTGTTTGATGTAAACACCAAATGACATATTATGGGGATGCCACATGGATCCTAAGTGACTATAGGGATGCCACGTGGCATCCCCACCTCCTCACTTATGGATGACATCATGCTAATCCATGTGGGGACCTATTTGTCATTTATGTTTTTGTTGGTATTATGTTATAACATGATTATCTTGTTATTTAAAGGGTTATATATTATTATGACTTAAGTTTGATTTAAGTCACATATTTTTTTTTACTTATATGTGTCATTTTTGGTATGTGTGAAGTCCTGAGATTTTGAGAAATAATTTAATTCACATTATTATCCACATATGATTTTGTAGCATGTGAGTATATCTTATGTGGCACCACCTTATGGGTTTGACCCATGTGAAACTTTAGTGTTGTTAAAATCTTATTGGTGGTGTCATAAGATATTTTAGTCACATGTGTAGATGTCCCATATTACTTTTATTTCCATGTGCTTGTCTTTTATTGACTCTCACAAATTATTAAAAAACCATGGGCATAAATGTAAACATGAATTTGGACTTAATGGGGAATAAAACATGGAGCTAAGGGCTTCAAGGTAAAATGATTATAAACCTAGATCTTGAGGAGTGAAGGGTGTCAAAATTTTATCCATTGATCTTGGTGATAAGATATGGATAAGTGGCTTGGATAAAAGCCTCGCATGTGCCATTGATCTAAGACATCAAAGATCAAGATCAAATCCATCTTTATGATCTAAGTGTAAAAGAAACTTATGAGATCAATTATTACCCAAACTTAAGTATTCACTTCAAAGAGAGAGAGAGAGAGTCCTTGACAAAAATGTGGTCACCCATGAGACTATCTTCTTTCTTGAGCTTTTATTTGAAACCCTTCCATGAAGTAGTCCATCATTTATGTGATCAAGCTCATATCATTGCTTTATTTAGGTATTGATTTTTCTTATCATATTTTTAATTCTTACCTCATTTCTATTATCAAAGCGTGCTGTAATTCTTAATTTATAGTAGATATCTTCACTTTTGGTCATGAAAACTTGATATTTGAAGAGTCCCAAAGCAATAGTGTAGTCCGTACATATAGTATGTGTAGACTATCTTGCTTACTCCATGATCTTGAGTAGTTTCAACTTGATTTCTTGATCTTATTTTTCTGAAATTTTTTATTGAGAATATACAACTGATGAGATGTTTATTTCATCATATTTGAGCATAAGAAATAGTCCATTGAGTTCCCTTTTTTATGTTGAAAAGTTTGTGTGGTCCTTTATACATGGTGTAGTTTCACCATAACTTCTTTATTTTGTGTAGTATCTCTCTCAAACTTTGAAGGGTTATTTTGATACATGTCTCTCTCATGATTTGATCCCCATTAAGTGAAATAAATGTGATTATTGGCTTTCCATTGGATTGATCTCCTTGAGTTATTATTATCACCCGTGCCTTAAACAATGGGACAAAATGAAGTCCTCAAAAGGCCTTTTCGTGGCTCGGGCATATGGGGTTCGAATCATGGTTTCCCCATGTATGTTTGCATGTTAATTTGATATATTTATAGTTATTAAATGGATTTATGATTGATTAAGTTGACTATGTGTTATGAATATTGAGATTGTGTTTTTTTTTTTTTTCTTGCGGTATGAGCTTTAATGCTATGCATTATTGTTTATGCGAATTGAAATCTTATTGAATTATTATGATCAAGTATATGATGTGTATGACGTATTATGAGGATGAAGAATGAAGACGAAATTATCATATAATTTTGATATAATAAGGAATTGCGAGTGCAAGTCATGCAATATCTTGTAGAGATGTACAATGTGAATATTTGAATATTGTATTCAGTTTAATTGTACTTTTTAGTACAGGATTTGTAAGGGACCTAATAGGGTTGAATTTTATTATTCAAATGTGTATAAACCATGTTTGTAGGCTGGAATATATGTATTATGGTTTTGCATTGAGATATTCATGCATTTAAACCCTTGAGTTTTTATACAATGGATTTTTTTTTTAAAAGATTTCATTTCTAGCCTATTGGTCTTATACCACCAACAATCTAGAATAAAAATTTTATACAATTAAAATTCAAAATGCATTACTGCTTTTCACGAACGAACGATGAACAAGTTTTTTTGTCATGCCCAGTGTGCCCCTGCAAATTGCACATTTCCTAGAATTTTCTTTCAGCTTCTATCCTTCTAAATTGAGCCTTTTTTGTTTTATTTGAAGGCCATCCTTTTGTACGTGCGCGTTGAGTGTTAAAGATATTTTGGCCATGGTAACGTCCACTTGGTGTGTAAATACAACAAACAACATACTCATCATCATTGCCATGACTCATGGTGTCAACCTGTGAACCTCCATTATGCTTGAATTAACCATCAACCTAATTAATACCACTGTGCATTATAGGCATACAAATTCGTGGATCTCCACACTTTCGGAGCACGCTTGGCGAGGTATCGATTTCTCTTACATACCTCGTTATATCAAATGGAGCGTGGTAGTTTAGATGTATTTTGACTTTGTTTGCCGATGTCATCAAGAAAAACTCCCTTCTTTACGTGCTTTTTCTAATGCCTCATTATGTAATGTAGAGGGACTTCAAATATATTTTTTACCATAAAAATCTTCAACGTGTGATTGCAAAGAAGGCCCATCTTCTCATATACGTAACAAATGCTAGAAACAATCTTCTTATGGACATTGAATTCCATCAAATATGGTCTAGATCTGGTTCTCGTATTTGCCACCTTAAAGGTTGAAAGTTGTCCATTGTCATCGACTAACTCACTCATAAAAATCATGTAATTAGCCACCTCTTCCCCAAATAACTTCAAACATCTTTTGAGTATAGATCTTTGATGCTTGTGACTCAATGAAAGAAGTTGCTCTTAAGATTGGAGTAGTTGTAATATTTTTTAAGTTGTTTTTCCTCTCTTTTTGTACCTTCTTATCTTGCACTTTTGCAGATATTTCAAAAAATGTATACAAGCTTGTGTAGTATGTCAAGTACATCTTGAAATACTTTTCATTCCTTTACTTCTTTGGGTAGAAGTCTTACCATTTGTGAATGTGTTAGTCATGTATGCGTCAATCCATTGCATACAACAACTATAAAGCCTATTGAACAATTCATTACTTTCCAGCTCATATTTCTCAATCATATATTTCCATATCAATTCAAATTTTTCTACTGTTGGGCTAGCACATACCACTTGAACATATATAAAAAAGAAGGATGCCTGCACAAGACATGTTATAGTTTTCTTTAATTTTTGCTAGTATATGCCACTTACCATAATAGTACTTACTTTGGTTTAAAACTTGTCTTACTATAGTTGAAATTGCATGGTCTTGATCATTGAGAATAATGCCTTGTTGCTGTCCACTCATTGCTTCTAACCAATTTTTAAATACCCAAACAAATGATTAAACCTGCTCGTCAACTATGAGTGCAAATCCAAAGAAGGTCGTATTGAAATGGTTTATTCCAAGTATGGCTGCAAAGGGCATGCTAAACGAGTTTTTTTTTAAAGAGGAATGAAATGTAACCACACAAGAGAAGCAGTGGTAGGAAACTTTCATTTGGCATCTACCCATAAGATGTTGAGAATATGATTGTCTTCATCTAATTTCAATCTATAGAAAAATGATGGATTCGATTCTTTCATTTTATAGAGCCATTGCATAATGAGTTTACCATCTTCTCCTCTTCGTTTTCTTCTGGCACTAGCAATGTTATTTTGGATGTCCTTTTGTGTATAAGTGACATTGTTGATCCCTCTAGTTTTCTCTATGAATGTTTCTAGCTTTAACTATTGTTGGGCTCATTGAATTTATCATCAACTTTGTGGCGTCCGTCAATATTTGTTGGTGTGACTTAGACGAGCTTTACTTGGAGTGACTAGCTCGTTATTGTGATCCTTAATAAACCTTGTCACAACCCACTCGTTGTCCACCTTTCTACTTTGGCCCAACTTTGCCATACACGCACACCTGGATTGAGGGAGCACCTTTCCACTGACCTAATCTTTCTCCCATCGAACTTCTCTTCTTTAGAGCAATAAAGTTCTCTATCAATCCTTTGACCTTCGTTGTTATGGGCAGTGCCTTTATGGCTACCAATACCTTTAGCCAACGTATAAGCCTTATAGTAGGCATATTCATCATCATCTGAAGCAAACTTCATTCCTACATAAGGTTCTTCTATTTCTAGGTCTTTGGTTAGTCCATCTTACTTTTTTGTGAATTTTATAGGAGGGGTTACACGATAAAAAACCTGCTTCATGGGCTCAATGTGTCACCCATGTTGTCTAAATTGGGCAAGTGGAAGATAACACACCCTCTGAAACAGTGCGATCTATCTCAATTTTTAAACTGACCCTACATAAAAAGGCAAATGTACTCAAATCTTTATAACAAAATGAATATAAAAATACAAATAACATTAAACAAAATAGCCCATTTGTAGTCTACTCAGATTTTATTACTTCCATTATAGGATCCACAATATTCAAAGCAATAAGTGGTAAACATAATATAACCCAAATATACATTTATATGGGCACTTCATACAAGTATTCCTATAAGAATATTTATCAGTCAATCATTCTCACAATATCAATAAGGAAGTGAAGTTCATTATGTTGGAAATATGGCCTATCAAGGCCAGTAGTTTCTCATTTAGTAGGAGCGATTGAGAGATTGAAATCTTGGCATCTTGAGAAATGGAGCTCAAATTCTTTTACTCCCAGTACGTATGAGGCATCGATAGTTCACGTGTTGAGAAAGCAATTCTCAAGGAGGTGTGAGGGTCACCTCCTAGTCAGGATTTTATAGGTTAGCGTCATGTTTAGCTGCAATCGGCCAAGGCTTGGGGAATCCAAATAAGAAAAATAAAACACGAGTACTTATTGAGTATTCGCCCTGTATGAAATGGTCAAGACTTACGGAACATAAGTCTGTATCTTGACAAGAGACCATTGCATGGCATGTGCATTTTCATTTCGTACGGGAAGCCACTCTTCCAAATACATTATCCGAGTTTGAAAGAGCCAGTTCACATGTGCTTTGAAAGGACCCCTGTAATTGAGATGGATCATGTCCCACAGGGGTACACCAGTAATCCATTGAGAGCCGAATGATCAGAAGTTCTGACTCAGCGGCTATGATATGGTCAATTATGTGTCCCTGCTTTAGACTGTGAAACATAGGTCTATTGGGTCGATCTGAGACTCGGCGGAACATCATTTGGGACTAGCCCAATGGAGTACTCCGATACCTAAAGTTATTAGCCTGAGATCTCACTATAACTTTTATCCAATTTTATAATGATTAAAAAATTTAATAATTACTAAAAAATATTTTAAATATTTATTGTGAATTTTAAATCTTTTTTCAGAATTTCGTTTGCTAAAAAATAAGGGTTTTCATATTGTTTGGCTCAATTTTCACTTTATCCCTGCCTGGTAGTGCCATGTGGCGTCCGAGTGGCCATAGGGCTGCCACATGATACCCCACACCTCACTCTAAGATCACCGCCCAGCTGGGCACTGATCCCTAGGCAAGGGCCTAGATTGGCATTTGGTTGTTTGTTTTATAAGGGGTTGTGTTAGTGTTTTGTTATATATTGTTATATTTTGTTATATAATGTTATAAATTAAGGCCTCATTTTTTCACATGTCTTAATTAATTTACATATGGGTCATGCATTGTATGTGTGAAGTTTAATTAATTTATTTATTTGATATTAAAGAGAAAATACATTTTCAAATTTGAGTTGAAAAATATCTTCACACACATGTGTGAAGGGGATATTATCTTTAAATTGATTGGTTTGAAATTTTAGATCTACAAAGTGATTGGCTTTGATAAAAAAGAATATCTCCATATGTGTGAGTTTCGCCAATTACTTATTTTCCCTTTAGCCTTTGTGGTTATCTACTCTAATACATTATTAGAAAAACTAAGGGTATTTTTATAAGGCTATATTTGATACAATTGGAACAAAAACATGGGCCAAGGATAAAATGGTAAAGTGGCATAACTTAGGGTGAGTGATAATAGTGTGAAATCACGTCCCTTCATCTTAGTGGTTTGATAGGGATGGGAGGCTAGGTGCATTAGCCTCTCATGTGCCTTTAAATTAATGCATCAAGGGCGTTGATTGAATCCAAAGTTACACCCATGTTATAAAAGCACATCATGAGATCTCAAACCCTAACTATCTCATCTCTTGAACCATTTTGGAAAAAAGTTGCTCCCCTCCTTCTTCTAAGATTTTGTGAGAGAAAATTTAAGAGAGAGAGCTTTTAGAGTTTCATTAATGGTGATCTTGATGGTGGTCCTCATTTCTTATGCTTAAGTCCATAATGTGAATTTATCAAGGTAAACTCCATTGAATTTTTTTTTTCTCATAAGATCATATTCTTGGAATCTGTAGTTGCCGGAGTTTTGTATTTAGAAAATTTTCATTGATCTTAGAATCCCCATTTGATCATCTTTTTCATCATGTTTATTCATAGTGTGGTCCTTCATGAGTTATAGTTTATATGTATGAGAATTCATGATCATGCATACTTTAATTACTTTGCTTCAAACCCATCAAATAATTTAGCCTTAGAGTGTCACTCTATTTTCAGAAATTTTCATCATTTTTTTACTTATGGGGTTTCATAATCTTTCCATACAAGATTGTTTTGGTGGTCCGATAGACCACTGCATGTAGTTTGGCCATAACTCTCTTGTTCTTTATCCGATTCGATTTAAACCTTTTGCATTCTTTTTTGGATGATAATACTACTGTGTTGAGATCTTAAGAATTGATTTTAATGTGTGTAATTTCTTCCCATTTGGATTAGACACTTTTGTGAGATTGAACCACTTTTGTACAATCTGAATGGACAAAATTAAGTCCTTATAGGGCCCGATTGCGTGACCCCGGTACAAGGGGTTCGAAACATGGCTTCCCTATTTTAATTTTCCATTATAATTTCCTGTTTAGTTGATTTTATTCTTTAGAATTTTTTTTAGATTAGTTGCATGATGTATTTAAGGGTTGAGACATAGTTTATGTAATTTGTGCTATGAAAGTGTAATTCCTCAGCTAGGCTCACTTTTTATGTAATTGCCCCATAAGGGGTTGGTATTTGAGTTTATTTACAGTGGTTATACAAGGCTAGAAATGGTTGCAATTGTTATGTAAAAGGATTGTAACTTATTCACTTAGCTTGGTTTTTAGCAAGTGGCTTGTTGAAGGTGTCTATTTTGCCTTGTTTTTCGGCTTGAAAATTTGCTCTAGTCTTTGTATCCACTATCTATTGGTATCTGAGCTAGGCTCATTTGCAACCGCTTTTAGGGCCTTTAGAGGGATTATAGAGTGCCAAATAAGAACCCATGACAGCCCGTTCAATACTCACCGAATTGCTTAAGGAGGAGAGGTTCAATGGAACCAATTTCTCCAAATGGAGAAGGAAAATTTGTTATGTGTTTAATGAAGATGGTCTATTGCTATTAATGACTTCTAGACCACCTAATCTGCCCACAATCAATGCTCCTCAAGTATTTAAGGATGCATATGAGACATGACATAACAAAAATCAAAGTGCCGTGAATATTATTTTTGGAACCATGAGTGATTGCTTTGTTAAGGAGTATAAGAATTCCATATGTGTCAAAGATATTATGGAAAGCATGAAAAATAAATCCGACACACTGAATGAAGCTCAAAGGATCATTAAAATGAGGAATCTCATGTGTTGCAAAATGGATGATCACACCAAAGTGGGTGATCATCTAAGAGAGTTCAAGAGTTGTATAAGAGAGAGTGAGAGAGCCACTCACTCGTATGATGAGATGGCACAAAAGACGATATTTGTTCTTTCAATCTCTCCCTCATAGGAGATCTTTCTGGTCAATTTGATGGCCAAAGATGCACCTACAACAGTGGAGGCGATTTTATTTTTTATGAAAGGGCAAGAGCAAAGAAGGATGACAATGGATGGACCATCTTCCGTGGTCACTATGGTAAAATCTCACCAACCCTCATCTTCTTCAACTCCCTTAATCATTATCCTATCTCTTCTTCTCTTCCTAACTCTTTTATGGTGAATACATGTAATGTGGGAATGAGTGGGAGTGATAATACTAAAAATAAGAAAAGAAAGGGAAAATGCAAATGGAAAGGGAAAGGGAAGGGAAAGCAAAAGGGAAAATCCTACTCCCCTTATCCATCTTACCCTCGTAAAATCCATGCCTACCCACCAGACTATGCTAGTCTCATGCCTTTTAGGCCTAAACCACCACCCACACTCATTATGGTAGGTGGGAGGTCGGTTTGGCCCTCACGCCAAGATTATTTGAAGGTGTAATGCTTTAGATGCAAGAAATACGGGCATACCCAAAAGTTTGTAGGTATCCTCCTCCACAAAACCCTCATTTTGCTCTTAAGCCTAATACCGGTAAGCCTCAAGCTAATACAGGTGGAGGATCAAGGAAAGAGAGAGTTTGCGTAGTCCATGAGACTTTGATTGCCAATGAGGAGGCAGATGTGTGGGTTATTGACTCGGGAGCTACTATCCATGTGACAAATTCTATGAAGGGCTTTAGAAGATTTTATGATGTCAAACCCGGTACCCATAATCTTTATATGAGTGGAAATCAAATGGAAAGGGTCTTAGGAAAATGGGACTATGTGTTAGAGCTCACTAATGGTGAGACTCTCATGCTTAAGGACACCCTCTATGCACCCGGGATGAGGAAAAATCTCATCTCAGTTTCCAAGATGAGTAAAGCTGAGTTTGTGCTCTTGTTTAATGAAGAAAAGGTCTATGTGCATGATGGCTCTATTAATGGAGACCTTGTTTTTGTAGCCCACTTGGTTCAAGGGTTTTACGAAATCAAAGTGAAAAAGAAGTTTGCCTACATGGGTGATGATTTACAAAATTTAACTTTATGGTTAGGTCACATTAATCCATGAAGAATGCATATTATGATGAAAGAAAGATTGCTTGATAAAATAAATATCGATTCTCATAATAGATGCGAGGCTTGCCTTAAAGGAAAGATAGTAAAGAAGTCCCACCAAAAGGTCGAAAGGGTCTCTAGTCTTTTAGAACTAATCCACTCGAATGTGTGTGGATCTATGAGTGTGCCTACCATGGGGCACATGAGGTACTTCATAACATTCATTGATAACCATTCCTGTTTTGGTCATACCTATCTCATGAGAAACAAAAATGAAGCCATAACCAAAGTCCAACAATATAAAGTGGAAGCTGAAAACCAACTTGGTCGAACCATCAAAAACCTTAGATTAGATAGGGGTGGGGAATATACCTCCCAAGCCTTCCAAGATCTTTATGTCCAATATGGCATTGTCCACTAAACCACCATGCCTTACTCACCCGAACAAAATGGGGTTCTCAAGAGAAAGAATAGGACCTTAGTTGAGATGGTGCGAAGTATGATGAGTATCGCTAATCTTGGTTTAGAGTTTTGGGGGGAGGCGATTCTCACCGTCACATATGTCCTTAATCGGACTCCCACCAAAGCAATTCATTCAACTCCTTACGAACCCTGCATGGGCCGACCTCCCTCAATAAAGAACCTTAAGGTTTGGGGATGTTCATCCCATGTGCTCATACCATCCCAAAATAGGTCCAAACTTGATCCTAAAACTATAAAATGTGTTTGCATATGATACCCAAGTCATGGGAAGGGTTTTAGGTTTTATATCCTCTTGAATCGTAATGTGATTGAAAGCCTTGATGCCCATTTCGTTGAAGATGAATTCCTTGAGAGAGAATCAACCCAAAAGAGAGTACACTTCCATGAGCTTGTGCCTAACAAATAAATTGAAACCATCTCACTTAGGGGAAGTGAGAGAGTAAAGATACCACCTACCTTTTTCACTTACCTTGGAGAGGACTATGAGAGGATTAGTGAAGAACCCGATGATGAACCTTATTCTTACCTACTTCCTATGTCTTGTCCGGATCATATGTTATGGAAGGAAGCCATGCAAGATGAGATAAATTCAATCACAAAGAACCATGTACGGGAGTTAGTCCGATTACCACCTAACCTTAGATCCATTGGATGTAAGTGGATATTCAAAGAGAAACTTAACTCCAAAGAGCGTATTGAAAAATATAAAACAAGACTTGTAGCAAAAGGTTTTACTCAAAAAGAAGAGGTAGATTATTTTGACACGTACTCACCTGTTGTCAAAATGCCTTCAATTAGGATATGATCATATCCATAGCAGCCTACCTTGACCTAGAATTGCATCAAATGGATGTGAAAACTGCCTTCTTAAATGGTGACCTAAAAGAGGATATATACATGAACCAACCCGAGGGTTTTGTTGTGAAAAGAAAGGAAAAGTTTGTGTAATCACTTTATGGTCTCAAACAAGCTTCAAGAAGATGTTAGTCAAGTTCCACCAAACCCTGATTAGATATGGATTCAAACCAAATGAGGATGACCATTGTTTATACCATAAGACCAATAAGACTGGCATTCATGACTTTATATGTGGATGATATTCTAATGGCTAGTAACACCCTAGACCATATAAGGGACACAAAGGCATTGCTATCAAGTAATCTTGATATAAAAGATATGGAAGAAGCTTCATATGTGTTAAGGATTCATATTATAAGAGATAGAGCAGTCCGCAGTATTCAATTATCTCAATCTACATATTGCAAGAAAATTCTTGAGAGATTTGGTATGAGTGAATCCAAGCCTATAGATACACCTGTGGAAAGAAGAGGAAAATTAAATGTCAATATGAAACCAAACACTGATCTTGAGAGAAATGAGATGGAAAGGATCCTGTATCGGAGTGCCTCAGGATCACTAATATATTTAACCATGGGAACTAGACCCAATCTAACTTTTGCTCAAAGCTTGATTGGTCAATTCCAAAGTGATCCTAGATTAGAACATTGGAAAGCCGCGAAAAGAATCATGAGGTATTTGAAAGGAACATTTGATCATGGATTAACCTATGGCAATGTGAGTGAGCTTAAAGTTTTGGGATACACAGACTTCGACTATCAAGGAGACCTGGATGACTCGAGATCCACTTCGGGTTATCTATTTTTTTATGAGGGTGTGCCATTTCTTGGCGTACCAAGAAACAAGACACTGTAGCCTTATCTATCATGGAAGCCGAGTATATGGCTTTAAGTTCAGCAACTTTAGAAGCCATTTGGATTAAGAAGTTCTTGAATCATCTTAAATTCAACCCTCTAAAACACGGAACTATTATAATCATATGTGACAATCAAGCAGCAATAGCAGTGGCAGTTGAACCAAATTTCCACAGCAAGTCAAGGCACATTAAAGCTTAATATCATAAGGCACATTAAAGCTTAATATCATAGAGTAAGAGAAGAGATAGTAGCTGGTGAAGTAGAAGTTGCTTACATTCCATTTAAGGCTATGCATGCAGATCCTTTAACCAAAGGCTTGGGGGCAAATGATTTTATGAGGCATGTGCATGGGATGGGTTTAAGGAGGTTGACATAATTGTTATTACTTTGTTTATTTCTTATGAATGATAAATCCATGGATAAGTATGCATGCTTAGATTTATTGTGAATGATAATGAGAGAGAGATATATACGAATTCAGACCTCAAAAGGCCAAGTGGGAGAATGTTGGAAATATGGCCTATCAAGGCCTAAATTCTAGTAGTCTCTCATTCAGTGGGAGCAATTGAGAGATTAAAATCTTAGCGTCTTGCGAAATGGAGCCCAGATTCTTTTACCCCTAGTATGCATGAGGCATCAAGAGTTCACATGTCGAGAAAGAAATTTCTCAAGGAGGTGTGAGGGTCACCTCCTAGTCAGGATTTTATAGGTTAGCCTCATGTTTAGCTGCAATCAGCCAGGGCTTGGAGAATCCAAATAAGAAAATAGAACCCGAGTACTTATTGAGTATTCACCCTATATGAAATGGTCAAGACTTATGGGACATAAGTCTGTATCCTGACACGACACCATTGCATAGAATGTGCATTTTCATTTCGTATGGGAAGCCATACATTATCCGAGTTTGGAAGAGCCAGTGCACATGTGCTTTGAGAGGACCCCTGTAATTGAGTTGGATCATGTCCCACAAGGGTACACCTGTAATTTATTGAGAGCCGAATGATCAAAAGTTCTGGCTCAGCAGCTTTGATATAGCCAATTATGTGTCACTGCTTTAGACTGTGGAACATAGGTCTATTGGGTCGATCTGAGACTCGACGGAACATCATTCGGGACAAGCCCAATGGAGTACTCTGATACCTACAGTTATTAGCCTGAGATCTCACTATACATTTTTTCTGATTTTATAATGATGAGAAAAACATAATAATTGCTCAAAAATACTTTAAATATTTACTGTGAATTTATGATAATTGTTCGAAATTTTATTTGCTAAAAAATAAGGGTTTTCATATTGTTTGGCTCAAATTCCACTTTAGTCTTGAGTTGTAGTGTCATGTGACGTCCAAGTGGCTATAGGGCTGCCGCATGACACCCTATACCTTACTCAAGGATCACCGCCCAGCTAGCCACTGATCCCTAAGTAGGGGACTTGATTGACATTTGGTTGCTTGTTTTATAAGGGGTTGTGTTGTGGTGTCTTGTTATATATTATTATATTTTGTTATATAAAGTTATAAATTAAGGCCCCATTTTTATCACATGTCTTAATTAACTCACACATGGGTCATGCTTAGCATGTGTGAAGTTTAATTAATTTATTAATTTGATATTAAAGGGAAAATGTATTTTCAAATTGAAAAATATCTTCACACATGTGTGAAGGGGACATTATCTTTAAATTGATTGGTTTGAAATTTTAGATCTACAAAGTGATTGGCTTTGATAAAGAAGAATATCTTCATATGTGTGAGCTTTACCAATTACTTATGTTCCCTTTAGCCTTTGTGGTTATCTACTCTAATATATTATTAAAAAAACTAAGGGTATTTTTATAAGGCCATATTGGATATAATTGGAACAAAAACATAGGCCAACGATAAAATGGTAAAGTGGCATAACTTAGGGTTAGGGTGAGTGACAATGATGTGAAATCCCATCCCTTCATCCAAGTGGTTGGATGGGGATAGGTGACTAGGTACATTAGCCTCTCTTGTGCCTTTGGATTAGTGCATCAAGGGTGCTGAATCCAAAGTTACACCCTTGTTATAAAAGCACATCATGAGATCTCAAATCCTAACCATCTCAACTCTTAAACCATTTTGTAAAATTGTTGCTCCCCTCCTTCTACTAAGGTTTTGTGAGAGAAAATTTAAGAGAGACAGCTTTTAGAGTTCCATTAATGAAGATCTTGATGGTGGTCCTCCTTTCTTATGCTTAAGTGCATAATGTGTGTTTATCAAAGTAAACTCCATTGAATTTTCTTTTCTCATAAGATCATATCCTTAGCATCAATAGTTGCTAGAGTTTTGAATTTAGAAAAGTTTCATAGATCTTAAAATCCCCATTTGATCATCTTTTTCATCATGCTTATTCATAGTGTGGTCCTTCATGAGTTATAGCCTATATGCATGAGAATCCATGATCACGTATAGTATCATTTAATTACTTTGTTTCAAACCCATCAAATAATTTAGTCTCAGAGTATTACTCCATTTTTAGAACTTTTCATCGCGTTTTTACCTATGGAGGTTCATAATCTTTCCATACAAGATTGTTTTGGTGGTCTAGGGACCAGTGTGTAGTTTGGCCATAACTCTCTTGTTCTTTATCCGATTCGACTCAAACATGTTGCATTATGTTTTGGATGATAATGCCAATGTGTTGAGATCTTAAGAAGTAATTTTAAGGTGTGTAATTTCTTCCCATGTGGATTAGAAAATCTTGTGAAATTGAACCACTTTTGTACAATCTGAATGGACAAAATTAAGTCATTATAGGGCCCGATTGCATGGCCCCGATAAAAGGAGTTCGAAACATGGCTTCCCTAGTTCAATTTTCCATTCTAAATCCCTGTTTAGTTGATTTTATTCTTTAGAATTCTTTTTAGATTAGTTGCATGATGTATTTAAGATTTGGGACATAGTTTATGTAATTTGTGCTATAAAAGTGTAATTAATAAGCTAGTCTTGCTTTATATGTAATTGCCCCATAAGATGTTGGTATTTGAGCTTATTTACAGTGGTTATACAAGGCTAGAAATGGTTGTAATTGTTATGTAAAAAGATTGTAACTTAGTCCCTTAGCTTGGTTTTTAGCAAGTGGTTTGTTGAAGGTGTTCATTTTGCCTTGTTTTTTGGCTTGAAAATTTGCTCTAGTCTTTGTATCCACTATCACATTATTCTTGTACCTACTTTTTTGGTGCCATTTTTATTAATTCCTTATCTTTTCTATAGTTAAACATAACAAACAACCACTTTGTACAGAAATCCAATCTCAAACAATACACAAGTTTCTGTCTCAAGAATTTCAGCAAATGCACCAATAAGAAAAACAACAATATTTAAAATTCGTCAAGAGAACTTAGCTCTAAAAAAAATTTGTAGGAGAAAAAAGTATTATCCATCATGAAAATTCTAAAGTCATAGACAATCCACAGTTACATACACATGATCAACATCTCAATACACACACACACAAAATATAAAAAAAATTAAAAAAATAAAAATAAAAAAATAAATTATATGAGAGAAATAGTTTTGTAGCATAACAATTCACAATCACCATCTCAAACATACATTTGAAATTGTTCTTACAATAGAAAATGGATAATAAGGCATACACCATTTAATGTATCAAAATGTTCTTACAATAGCATATGGATAATAAGGCATACAAACATTTGACATATCTCCCTAATAATTACTACATAAGAGTTAGCCTCATTTCTTTTTAACATTGCATCTATAAAACTTCTTTTAATGACTCGGGCATAATAGATCATACATTTTGCATCTATTTCATAGTATATTTTGGGATAACATAATAATTATACTCATTTCTCATGTTTAATTACAATTTACAACATCTAATTCATATTAGTATCATCATTCATACCACATTCTATCATCTAAATAATTTAATGCTTTAAGAGTTAAACATAGCTTTATCAAGGTTTAGTCTGCATCCATAGAGCCCAAAGAGTAAGTAGAAGCATCAGATAAACGTCTATCTGTCAACATAGCTTCCCATCGTTTCAATGCCTCTTATAAGTGCGGATATCAAGCCAAACATTGTGAGTCTGGATATCAGGCCAACCCCTTTGTCAATCACTATCTAAATCTACTCATAGGAAACTTAGGGAAATCTATGAGTCATTACCGGTGGCAAAAGAGAGGCTCATTAGTGTAGCCATAATATATATATATATATATATATATATATATATATATATATATATATATATATATATATATATATATATATATATATATATATATAGAGAGAGAGAGAGAGAGAGAAAAAGCTATGATTAGCCCACTAGCTTATATGAACATATGAGCCCAACGGTTCAGATTGAATCTGGGCCGATCTGACCATCACGGATGTCCGATAGTATTTGAATTTTAATTTTTTTTATACAAAACTAAATTTTAGGAGTGTGTTCATAAAAAATAGTTGAATCTTCGAAAAGTATCAAAAAAATATTTTACATGAAATAAATTGACTAAAATAACCCCCAAAAAGTTTTGGGGGTATTTTGGTGATCTTAATTTTCACGGATAATTTTTTTTATATTTTTATTAGGTGTGCCTTGATGATTAGAACACACTTCTAAAATTTCAAGTTGTTTAGATTTATAGAAAAAAAATCAAAATTCAAACACGAAATGAGGTCGTGACCGTTAGATCGGCCCAGATTGGCTCATATCTTCAAATGAGCTAATAGGCTAATCCCAGCTTTTTCATATATATATATATATATATATATATATATAGATTGGAAGATACTACAAAACGCCTACAGGAGAAAATGAACGGGGATTTTGCCTACCCTCATTACCATCTAAACTTCATCGCACAGTTACATTTTTCTAATAGTATTTTAATTTTTATTTATTTATTACTAATCTGAATGATAAAACATTTGGATTGTATGTACATCTTAGTGAGGTGCATCTAATAAAAATATGAAAAAAATAATTCACAAAATATAAATTGACCAAAATACCCTAATAAATTTTTGGATATATTTTGGTCAATTTATATTTTGTGAATTATTTGTTTTCATATTTTTATTAGGTGTATCTCACTAATATGTACACACGCTCCAAATTTCAAGTAATTTGGATTTGTAGAAAAAAAATGAAAATTGAAATACTAACTGACAATTGTGATCGTACGATGAAGTTTGATGGTGATGACGATAGGCCAAGTCACTATTCATTTTCACCTATAGGCGTTGGAAAGATTTTTTCATATATATATATATATATATATATATTAGGAGTGAAGCAAAAATACTCACCTCTGTATGGCAAGAGGGAGATACACTACTGTGACGTATTGTTGGTGTGTCGAAAGAGCGAGAAACAATGTTGTGGTCTCTGACGCTGGTGTGACGAAGAGGGAGAGTCATGGGAAGAGAGAGAGGAATAGAGGAGTGAGTGGGCTGGGTGAGAGAGAGGAATAAAGGAGATAATGGGATAGGAGAGAGAGAGAGAGGGGGGGTTTATTTTGATCAAAAGTTGTAGAGGAAATATTGGAAATGATAGGAGCAGTTGTGCACATCCTCTTGCAAAAACTGAGGGAGCTACTATGGAAATGGCAGAAGCAG
Organism: Amborella trichopoda; assembly: GCF_054954075.1. Taxonomy (NCBI): domain Eukaryota; kingdom Viridiplantae; phylum Streptophyta; class Magnoliopsida; order Amborellales; family Amborellaceae; genus Amborella; species Amborella trichopoda. The sequence continues at coordinate 22,943,602 of NC_142345.1, read as the reverse complement.
TTGCTAGTGTGACGAGAGACGTTGTTGTAGTCTCTATGGAGAAGATACAAGCCTTCCTCGAGAATGGCTGTGAGGGAAAATGGTGGGTAGAAGTCAGAGAGAGGGGAAATAGTAGAGAGAATAGAGAGAGAGGGAGGGAGAGTGGAAATGGTTGAGAAGAGAGAGAAACGAAATGGCGGGAGAGAGAAAAGAGAGGTGAAATGGTAGAGATATGGTAGACAGCTGAGAGAGGGTGAGGGTCATGGGGAGAGAGAGGGGAAATGGCTGACATGAAGAGAGAGGGTGAGGGTCATGGAGAGAGAGTGTGCACGAGAGAGAGCCCCAAGCTTTGCAATAAGCTGTACGGTTTCAATATTTGAAATGGATTTTTTTGGAGCTCTCTCTACATGTTAATTTAGCTTGGTGCAATCTACGTCGTCAGGTGTATTATGGAGGAAAAGTATTCAGAAAAGATAATTGATTTGTATAAGGAGGTAACGGTCACTCTTGTCAGCAAGACTTAAAGTCAAGCAGTTGTATGTTATTGACTTGATTGAGTTCATAATTTGTTTTTCTCAAACTTAGTGATACACTCAAGCCATGACTCAAAGTTCATAATTCGTTTTTTTTAAATTTAGTGATACACTCAAGCCATCCAATTTGAGTTCTACAGTGATTGTAACCTTGTAACAATGGTAAAGGTCAAATGGTATACCTAATATGTCGAAAAACTGAAGCCAAACTTGTCTTAACAAATTGGTTATGGGTCTCGACTTGGGAGCTGTAAAATATTGCTCAACCTTGCTCGTTACAAGCCAAGCCGAGCCGCTGACAAGTGAGCATGATTTGCTGACAGCCCTAAACTGATAGTGTCAACGGCCCTAAGTTTGTTTGGAGTGTTTTCTCCCTGCTTATAATTGATATTTTTACGCTCTCCATTGTTAGGAACTGTAATATGTTGTGAGGCATGGTGTTTGCAACTAGTATTTTTCATCTCTTCCTTTTAGCATTGATTTGGCTGTTTTCGTATAGGTAGAGAGCTGTACTCGTAATTTACAAACGACTGCACTCGAGTACTTCTATGTGATTATGCGGAGCCTTTTGCAGTCAATTTTTCTTTTTTAAACAAGTATATTTGCTTTATATTTATTTACTATTGAAATATACAAGGTAGATAGATAGTATTCTAAACCCTATATTCTACATATTTGGAAAATGAAAATGTGCATTTCTTGGGGGATGTTTGAATACCTAGAAATACATTTTCAGAAATGTTTTATAAGGAGATGGCACGATTGTGGTGTTTAGATAAAAATTTGGGATAAAAAAGTATTTTCGTTAGAAATTGTTATCCTCATTTCGAGCCAAAAATAAAGAAATTTGTGTCCTTGCCTTTACCTTCATAAATTTATTTCTAGCCAAATTTCCCCCTTACAAAGATACTTACATATAAAACATAATTAACTCTGCCAAAACACCCCCACGAGTTAGAGAGAGAAACAGTCTCAAATTTTAAACTTTAGAGAAAGAAAGTATCTTAAACTTTTAGAGAGAGAAACTATATCTAATTTTTTGAAAGAAAAACTACTCACAATGTTTTAGAGAGAAACTATCTGAAGATTTTCTCACAAAGAAACTATTTCAAATTTTATCTTTTTAGAAAAAGAAAATTTTTAAAATTTTATAGATAAAAACTATATCAAATTTTAGAGAGAGAAACGCTTTATCATATTTTACAGAGATAAGTATCTAAAAATATTTTAGAGAGAGAAACTACCTCAAATTTTAAGTTTTAGAGAAAGTACTTGAAATTATTTAGCGAGAAAAATATATTAAAACTTTTAGAGAGAGAAATTGTTTGAAATTATAAGTTTTAGTGAGAGAAACTATATCAAAAATTTAGAGAGAGATAATCTCGAATTTTTAGTTTTATACATAGAAAGTAAGGAAAATTACAAAAAACCCCCGAGACCCCGCTTTCTATGCAACTTACCCGCAACCTAACTATTCTCTCACTTTTTTCCCCAAAACAAACTTTCTATGTAAATACCCCCTAAGGAAAAACATTTATTTTTTAGAAAAAAAATGCCCTTCCCATACACAAAAATAATTTTGGCTAGATTTGACGTTGACTTTTTTACCCCAGTAGCACATTGCCAAAGCGCACCATCATATTGTCGGAGCGCCAAAGTGCCGGACGGCCATAAGACAACTACAGGACCAAAACTAAGTATTGTCCGGCCACCTTTTGCAATTGCCAGACCGCCCTTTATCGGACCGCACTTTACACAATGCGGGAGCCCTGCTGCAAGACCGCACTTTACACAGTGTCAGAGCCCTACAATCGGACCGCACTTTACACGGTGCCAGAGCTCTACTGCCGGACCGCACTTACACAATGCTGGAGCCTCTATTTTGGTGGGATAGAGGAGAGAGAGGCGTGGCTAACATAAAAGTAAGTAAGGGTAGTTTAGGTATTTTTTTATTTTTATTTTGGTTGGGGGGTATTTGCATACAAAGAGTATTTTGGTGAAAAAAATGAGAGAAAAAGTTAGGTTGGGGTAAGGTTGTATAGAAATTGTAGCCTTGAGTTTTTTTTTTTGTAATTTTCCGTAGAAAGTACTTGAATATTCTAAGAGAGAAACTATCTCAAATTTTAAGTTTTATAAAAAAAAAGTACCTGAATTTTGAAACAAATAAACTATCTCAAAATTTTTAGAGAAAGAATCTATCTCAAATTTTAAAGTCTAAAAGAGAGAAACTATCTCAAATTTTAAGTTTTAAAGAGAGAAAGTACTTGAAAATTTTATTAAGGACATAAAGTACTTGAAAATTTCAAGGCCGAGAAATTATCTCAAAAAGTATAGAGAGAGAGAGGCTATCCCAAATTTTAAGTTTTCAATAAAGAAACTATCTCAAAAATTTTAAAGAGAAAAATTACCTCAAACTTTGAGTTTTAAAAAGAGAAAGTACTTGAAAATTTTTAGGGAAATAAACTATCTCAAAGTCTGATAGAGTGAAACTATATCAAAATTTCAAGAGAGAGCAATTATCTCAATTTTTTTAGAGAGAAAAAATATCTCAAATTTTAAATGTTAGAGAAAGAAAGTACGTACAAATATTTAGAGGGAGAAACTCTCATAAATTTTAAATAGAGAAACTATCTCAAATTTTAAGTTTTAAAGAAAAAAAAATCTCAAATTTTTTTAGAGAGAGAAAGTATATTAAAATTCAAGAGGAAAAAGTATATCAAATTTTAGAGAGAGAAACTATCTCAGATTTTAAGTTTTAGAGAGAGAGTAAATACTTGAATATTTTTCGAGAGTGAAAATATCTCAAAATTTTTAGAAAGAAATTTTCTCAAAATTTTGAGATATTTTTAGAGAGAGAAAATATCTCAAAATTTTGAGCTTTAGAATGAGAAAATACTTGAAATTTTTTAGAGATAAAACTATCTTTAAATTTTTAGAGACAGAAACTATCTCAAATTTTAAGTTTTTTGAGAGAAAGTATCTCAAAAATTTAAAGAGAGAAAGTCTCGTAAAATTTGAGAGAGAGAAATTATATCAAATTCTAGAGAGAGAAACTACCTTAAGTTTTTTAAAGAGGCAAGTTATATAAACAATATAACAAGAGAAACTATATCATATTTTAAGCTTTAGAGAGAGAAGTATCAAGTTTTGGATAGAAACTATATCTAACTTTAGAGAGAGAAATACCCAAAGTTTTTATAGAAAAATTATCTCAAAATTTTTGGAGAGAGAATCTATCGCATAGTTTAAGCTCCAGAAAGAAAAACTACCTGAAAATTCTTAGAGAGAAACTCTATCAAATTTTAGAGAGAGAAACTACATGAAAATGTTTAGCTAGAGAAATTATCTCTAAATTTTAGAGAAACAAACTATCTCAAATTTAATGGAAAAAAAATGACACTATAATAAATAATACAATAAAAAATCAACCAAAAAAATAAAAAGAATAATAGAAAAAAAAAAGCCATGAAAATATTATACATGCATGTACCATCCAAACAGCATAAATCTGTTTTATAGGAAATACTTTTCTCAAGAAATACATTTCAAAAGAAAAAGTTTTTTCGAGGCAATCTTTTTCCATGGATCCAAACGGCCCCTTTGGTTGTAACAGGTTTCAGACTTCAATTCATCATAACTCACTGTTTACTTCAGTTTAGTGGTGTTGAAATGCCTTCTATTGTTTACCGTGAATTATCTATTACTTCCTATAGGCTTCAAGAACCATTCTATAGGCCTCAAGAACCATTTTTGAAAGTTCCATGTTGCAGCTCTTTTAGAAGGCTTTCGGGCAAATTGCAATTGATTGTACATCGTTTATGAAGCCTACCATACTTTTACTAGCATTGTTATGTTCCAGTCTATAGGGTGTTTGCAACTGTTGTTGTGGACTTTAAGAAGCCTTTTTTTCTTTTTTTTTGGGTATTATTTGAGATTCCTGCGATCAGGTTACTTTGTCAATTGCCAGGGCAAGGATGTGGATTCTGACTTAGTTTTGGAGAACAAGGACAGATTGTAATGGTTCACGTACATCCTCAATATTGGGAGGAAGTAAATGATAGTAGCCAAATCGTTGTATCATGTGCGAGGAAGAATCAATTGATCACTTGTTTTCGACACTGCCCAGAAACGAGCAAAATCCGAGCATCAAACTTGCAGTGCCTTGTGGGTCTGGGTGACCCTGAGATCAGTTCATCAACTGTTTCACTTTCTTCTTGCCTCAGTTTTCAAGAACAAGGACAGCTTCTAATGTTCACCTACATCCTCATAATTGAGAGGAAGTTTTACATTAATGATAGTAGCCAAATTGTTGTATCATGTGTGAGGAAGAATCAAATGATCACTTGTTTTCTACACTGCCCGGAATCGAGCAAAATCCGAGCATCAAACTTGTGGTTCCTTGTATGAGTTTGGGAGACCCTGAGATCAATTGATCAATTGATTATCATTTTCTTCTTGCCTCCTTTCCCTTTCTCAGGTCTAATTCTGTGGAGACCATGATCTTGGTATGATTTAGAGCACATGGGTTGAATGAAATACTCGAATTTGTTTTTGTTGTACATCTCATACAGTTCTGCAAATGTAAAAATCTTTTATGGATTTGTCAGTCGAAGATTTTGCCACTAACTGGAAAGCAATCATCTTTTATGTATTACTCAGTTGAAGAGTTGCCACTAACTGGACAGCAATCATATACTCTACCTATAAATATTTAATGTTATACATTTGGTTTCCCCCCCTCGCTGGCTGCCATCCATCTTAACATTGAAGATTTCTCCCTAGGCAACCCGGTCAGGCCAGTTTGTAAGGATTGTTTTGGGATGGGGATGGTGCATTGTGGGTGGTGCTCTCATTCTATACAAATTCTACCATTGGGGAAAGAAAAGGCTTGTTGGAGGATATTAAGTTTTTCGATTGAAGCTGAGGTACTGTACCTCCCTACTCATATTGGGGTACTCAAAAAATGTTGTTGCTTGCGCTTCAAAAGTTTCCCCAATTCTATGGCATCTACAACAAATCTTCAACCAAACTTTCAACCTGACGACCTCATATGATGTTTCCTATAGACATGCCTGGAGTGAGGCCAATGCCAAGGCGGACTCCCTCGCTAAACAGGGAGCTACAAGTCTTTAGTTCCATTTCTCATTTCTAATTGTAACCAGCAGGCCTTTCTGCCCAAATTTTTCACCTACAGTAGCATTTTGTAAGCTGATGATTTTATTTTAAAATACAAATAAAATTTTTAAGTCCTCGAATCTGTAATATCCAAGATTGAATGAACCAGAGAAAAGGAAATGGGATCTAGAGGTTCATGGATTTTATGGATACCTTCTAGATCGTTAGACATCCAAACCACGAGAAACAACTCTTCCTGCTTCTGAGTACACAAGAACTAGTTTATGATGAGCAGCCTATTTTTTATTCCAAAAAGCATGCGCTAATGAGTGCATAGCTAAACACGATTACTGAAGAAGGCATTTTAGATTTAATAGCATAAGAACTTGCTTTGGTGATTCTCCAGATAAACTATTAAACGTGGTGAATTTTAGTCGATGACATTTTGTCATGAAAATGAATTAGGAGCGACGACCGGTGATGAAGAACATTAGTTCAGATAAATCAATTAAATGCGGCTAATAGCTAGTCAAAATTTTCTTTGCAAGTATAGATAGTAAAGTAAAAAAGTAGTGGCTGCATTATAGTTTGCTGGGGATTACTCTTCTCAGTTTAACATATACCTGCAGGGGATCTGTTTTCAGACTTTAACTAATCCCTGTGGGCACATTGTTTTCAGTTAGGATCATATTTGACAGGCACTCTGGGTGGTCGAGGGGGTAGGTTCGGCTCTGTAAACTTGTCCAACGAGGATGAAGCAAAATATGCCAAAGATGCCATGGATGGAAGATGAGCTACCAAATATGCATAAAAAATGTTGATTATTAGAAGGAATTTTGGTGATCATATTTCAGCACAGTGAGTAGATAAGAGAGCCTGCATATCTGACAATACGGCCTCCCCATGTACCTAATTCTGTAATCTCTCTCTCTGTCTCTCTCTCTCTGTCCCACCTAGACACCAGGCCTAACCACTGCAGATCCTTTTCGACAGGCATGGTCGGGTCGTCCTTTTCAGATAAACTTTGCAATTGAGAAATTTTGAGTCGCGCCACTGGTAGTACCCCACCTCTCTGGCGCTGGTGGCGATGGGCACTAGACAAACCAAAGAAGATTTTTACTTAAGATTGAATCCCTTGGTCTTTACTCTATTCTTGAAGCATATTGGAGATTTGTAATGCATCTGAAAGGCTTTGAAAAGCTTTGAAATTGATGGTTATCTACCTTTAGCACAAAGTGTGGCTCCCATGGAGGGATGAATGGCCAAATCCAGCGAGCATATGATCAATATTAATGAGTGAGATGCATTTGCGACCGTAAGTTTCTCCTTTGGGGCTCCATTGCTTTTCGGTTTTGTTTTGTTATCCAAAAATGACTAGAAGATTCTGTCTTCTTCTTTCTGGAAATCTTCTGATTGTTGTAGAATCCTGTGTGAGTCCATTGGGCTAAAGGCCAAAGGGATAATTGTTGAATCTTCTTAGTCCTTTTTTTCTCTATTTATACCATTAGATGCATGTAGATTTGTAGAGAATGTCTTAAGTACTTTTATACGTGGTTGTCTGGAATCCAAATCTTTGAAAGAAGCAGCTGGTTAACAATGGTCAACTTTGCAATATTGGCAGAAATTTTAACTTGTGGGGATATTGTCCTGATAAATTGAATGGCTACTGATTTTTTTCTAGATGATCTCAACAATAAGAATAGTTAGATGGATTTTTATACTGTTTTTTCTCTCTTTGTAGTACAATCAGAAATATCAGAGGATTATTGTAAATTTTAGTTTCTGATGAAGAAAATTAACTATTTTGCAAATTATTTAATGAAAATGTTCATATTCGTCAAAGCTTCAAAGCTAAACTACTTTTTCAGTTGGGAATAAACAGATAAAGCTTGATAAATTTGCGATAAGAAAGGCATATCTAGTACATATATAATTGTTGTGATAGTTATTAGCCTACAAAACCACTAAAATATCTTGAGGTCGACCCCACAGTTGAGTGACTCAGTTTCTTCTGGTTTCTATTCTTATCTACTGTATAAAAATTACAACACCATACACCAAGTCGCATATCCATCGTTTGGTTCCCATAGTGGACGGTGAAGAATGACTTTGGTCCTATATGATGGACATATATATGAATACAGTTAATCTTCTCCCTTTCCCATTAGGAATAAACAGGGAATGCCACTTTGATTGGCCATGTACCACCCCTTATTGGTGCATGGCACACTGTTCCATCTGCTAAAAGGGTGAAAAGAAAGGGAAAAGCAGGCCACACATGAAGCATTGTAATGTCATGTGTAGGAAGCATTATTCTTGAAGTCTCTTTCCTTTAGCATCATATTGTGCAACTCTTTTCATCATAGAGCCTCCGGTTGACTTATCCTCTTGGAAGGAGGAAGCGTTAGGTAAGAGAAGTGTACTGGGAGCTATTAAAACAGGTGTACAAAATAGTCCTCGTATAATCATAGTTGGGACATTAAAAGTTTAAGAAGTTACTCTTTCGACTGTCTGATGCATACTTTAACAACCTGAGGGGACATAACTGGAAGACTGTAATTCGGTGTATAAAAAATCGCCTTGACCAATGCCTGATTAACTTGCCCGAGTCAAACACGTTATATATATATATATATATATATATATATATATATATATATAGGCCTTTGAACGCCTTACAATCTCTCCCTTACATTCTTATCCCTCCATTACAGTATCTCTCTTTCTCAAGCTTTTCTCGCTTATTCTCTCTCACGTTAATTACATAACCTGGTAAACTTCTATACTATCAATCCTTTCTCTAAGGATTTATCGATATAGCCTCTCCGAGTGTCTTGAAGCCTCTTTGTCTACAGCTCCCCATCGTGGCCGTAGTCGATCTTTACGTCCTCAGTCTTAGCATTGGGAATCATAGACTTGTTATTGTAGAAGAGATTCATGCACCCTCATCGCATGGGGTCGTATCTGAATAGCTCAAGGGAGTTCTTCAATCATGTTGCTCCCTTTTGTAGCTAGACAACTAGTGCCACATATCCTGGTTCCATAGTAGATAACATTATAGTATGTAGTTCCAGTTGGTCCACTAAGCAAAAGTAGGTACCCCCATCGAAATGTTAATATATCTGGATCCCTTTGTCAGTTTATAATAAAATAACTATAAATCAAAAGTTAAATGCTGGTGTAGGGCCACTAGCCTATTGGTAAATATAGGCCCAATAGCCTAGATTCAATCTGGGCCAATATGATGGACGCGATCTCATTTCGTATTTTTATTTTTATTTTTTTCTACAAATTCAAATCATGTAAAATTTTAGGCTTCTATTCTTCTCATCAACGCGCACCTAATAAAAATATTAAAAAAATAATTAACAAAAATATAAATCTACCAAAATTCGCCTAAAATGTTTCAAGAGTATTTTGGTCAATTTATTTTTCACGAAATATTTTTTTGATATTATTATTGGATTCTAAAGTACACTAGCCCAAAATTTCTAGTGAAAAGGATTTATATAAAAAAATTAAAATTAAAATGCAAAATACAATCGTGATCATTGGCTTGGTCAGATTCATTCTAGGCCGTTGAGCCTATATGTTATTGTAGGCCAGTGGCCGACGCCAGCATTTCCCAAATCTAAATATCCGAGCATCTAAAACAACTATTGGACAATAGAAACTAGCACTCAAAAAGAACATGTACTATGCCATGAGGTAGTACCTCAAGTTTCATGTCAAAATAACTCATCGCCTGTGGTCTTGCAATATGCAATCCTTTTTCAAACTATAAAGGTTCAACAACACTAGTGTCTTAATTCTAAATCCACACAACATGTGTCAGGGAAGCCTAACAATATGGGCATCCTAATATATTCCCTATGGTTCACGGTATTAGGTAATCAAGGATTCTAATGAATTGATTATCAGATTAGGTAAACAATACTATAAAAACATGAATCAAGACATATTGGTATTTAAAACTAGTGCAAAGATAAATGACACTTTCTCTCATATTTATAAAATAATTTCAAGACTCAATAGTTTTCTTTTTTATCAAAACACTTGACTTGGTATATTTTCCCAAGCAACAATTAGAAAATAGCACAATAGTTTAATAAGATTTTCACAAAGAATTGGTGGACCTTGCAAGACGATTTTCTTTAAACCGTATACATGACTTAGTTTTTCAACACAAAAAGTCTAATTCATTTTTTTTAAAAACACATAATAAGTCTTTGCAAATCGTTTTACTGCATTCACCTTTAAGTCTCACCAAGTCATGTCATAGCCATATATATATATATAATAATAATAATTAAAAAAACAAAAAGGAGTCATAAAAATCCATTTATAATTTTATCTAAAACAGGAGCACGATTAAGAGATGGTTATCAAAACCTGACAAATATCCAAAACACACATATTCTTAGAAATTTTGGAGATCTTAAGATGGGGCCTTATCTCATGTAGTACACCATATCACTAAACATTACTGGGAGAACAAACAATAAAAGTTGTCTTATTGGAGCATAAAAGAATGGGTGCAACACTCCTTTTGTGCTACATATTTTGACTGAGCCATACCCATCTCATGTGTTTACTATTTTAAGTGGCTCGCACAAATATAAGAAGGCAAATATAAAGGGTACTCAAAATTGGCTCTTTCAAAATTGTAGCACCTATCAACTAATGTCCTTTCTCTCCATACATATACACAAAACGAGGCAAGATATAATTAAAAGAAGTATGAAGGTTAGGTTAGACTCAAAAAAAAAAAAAAAAAGAGGCTGCAAGTTATTGAATCCTCTTTCACCTGTGATATGTTTCACACTTAAAAACCGTATGATGTGTTCCTAGGCCTTTCATGATCCTTGCTTTTACTTGTTGATGAAAGTTTTGGTACAACTGGTGGAGAATTACTTGGTCATCTTTTGCCCATGTCAAGGAAGTATCCAATTCTTTGGCACTTGGATTCTTCCTTATTCATATGTTGAAGAAAAAATTTTCTCCATGCCATTACTCCAAAGGTCACAAATTTTATTTTGCTAATGATTTTAGAGTATCTACACTACCACCCTTCATTGCCCAAAGATGAAGATAAACCAAGATGCCTTTTAAATGTCATAAAATATACTCATTTCATACTATAACACTTTGAATGAGCCTAAAAAAGTTTCCATTATAGGGAGTACAAAAATGTGACTTAACATGTCATACCTTTCGATTTACTGCAGAATAGAAGATGAGCATCCCTTGATAAAAATAGGATATCTCTCAACTCACAAAGAGTTTATCTCTACAAATTTTTCAGTATGAAAATAGATAAAAAATACAAAATAGTACTTAGTGACATCTCCAAATCACACCATTTACTAAGTCTATGAATTGATGACGTCCACGTCACAATACAGTTCATACAACAAAAAATCAGGATGAACATTCCTCAATTAAATAATCTTTTTATCTCAATCCACAGAGAGTTCTTCCTCAAATTTTTGCTGTTAAAAACTGGACTCAAAACCACAACTCCATATCATGGTATAAATTCCAATTAACATCTTTCTAAGGAAACAAATAACTGACATTCACGCTACAACGAACGAATCAGATTGCAGAAATTTAGGATGACTCTTCCTCAATAAAATATTATTTTCTCTTGATGCCCATGGATATTTCTATCAAATAATTTTTTTAGAAAATAGACTCAAAATAAAAATATTGGAATTTAGCATCCCAAAACACTATGTTAACAAGGGCTATAAGATCATGACATTCACATGATAATAATAGTCTTCTTTACAAAAAACAATTTTTGAACATCAATCAATAAAATAACCATATCTTTCAAACCACATGGGTTTTCTCTATGAAATTATTTTTGTTTGAAAGTAGAATCAATTTGAGTAAATTAGAGTTATATGTTCCCCAAAAATAAAATATTTACTTGATGAGAAAATATAGTATATAATTCCTGAAATTTACAAGATTAGAACTGACACCCCTCAATGATGAGTCCATAACTCTCAATCCCCACATGATCTCCTATTAAAATTTTGCAGGGAGATACTACTAGTAAAAAACAAAGTAGGGTATGCTCAAAAAAAATAACTTATCCTCTAATTCATATTGGTGTACTAAAACAATACAAAAGCCGTAATATGCAGAGTGTGTCTCAATGATGGAAACATGCCAATAATTCTTCTGGAGGTTTATCACTTCCACAAAGCTATTGGATCTCAAGTTTCGGATTCAAAACTCACCAATAATAACAAAACTAAAACAATATGGCAGAACGAGACCTAACTCTGATACTAATAAAAAAAGGAGGTAACCTAGTACATAATTTAACATTTAAAATTTCTCTTTTTCTTTAGTAATACCAGCTAGATTACTTAAATATATCCAAGAATTACAATAGTTGTTCAAGAATAAGCTGTAACAGAATTTAGGATTTTCTCTTGTATACCATTGAAAATTATATGCATGAAGAATCAAGAAACCTAGAGCAATTAGAATTGTTGAATACATTGCCTCAGGTTACCACCATCGACTTCGTATACCCCCACACTGGATCTCCTCCACCAATGGTGCAAGGGATCTAAATATTTCTTGTATCTCAATAAATGGGAAGTAATGCTAAGCCCTATTTCAATCTCAAGAGCATGCACACAAAAATGGGTTTTCTCTTCTACTCATCTATGTTCTAAAACCCTAGGGGAGTGTCCCCCTTTTTCTTTTCTTTTCTATGAGTGAGAGAGAGAGAGAGAGAGAGAGAGAGAAAAGTTAAGGTGGAGAGATAGTGGCATGCGCCCTTGAGGGGGACAGAGAGTAAGAGAGAAAGAGAGAGAGAGCTCAAGTCTAGGGTTGTAAATTGAAGACTATGGAGATAAACTTATAGAATTGAGGTTAAGGTTAGGGTTTCTTACGGTTTGCCATCTTTGTAAGAGTTTATCTTGACCATTGATCAGAGGTTACCTGTGGAATGAGAGATCTTAGCCATACAATCCATAGATCAATCATCATAATCTAATGGAATGAGTTAGAACTTTATTCCTTAGCTTCCTTAACCTAATCTCATTAAATATTAAGTGTAGAGAAAATATATTGTACTTTCTTTTTATTTTCAATCAATCTCTGCACATGCTTCTTTTGGAAATCAATTAGCCTCTTTTCAAAATTTCTCTATCTCATTTCAAATCAATGCATGGCTTATGACACAAGCCAACATAAACTAAAAAAGAGTGGAAGGAGTTGGAACGAACTCTATGGGGATATAGTGGGCCCCATGCCCCCATCAATTATGGGCTAGAATGTTGGCCACATAGTGTATAAGGGGCCCCCAAACAATTTAATTATTTTGGTACAATTAAAATGATTTTTAAAAAATATTAAATAATTTATTTTCTTATTTGAATATTTAAATACCAAAAAGCTCCAATTTTAGTTCATTTAAAAGGTAATTTTGATAAAAATAAAATATCTAAAAAATTGTAAAAAAAAAATTTTAATATTTTAAAAATCATTTCAAATGAAAATAATTATTTCTAAATTAATTTTATGGGAATCAAATCCAACTATGTCAAGAAAAATACGAAAATAATGAGGCACTACTCTTTACTAGTGACTATGTCCCATACTCATTGTTTCGAACTGACCCAATAGTTCCTATGACTCACAATCTGTCACGGGGCTTCATGATTGAACTACCAAAAGCCATCTAATAGGTGATGAGAGCACAATCTTAGTGTATGAACTGTAGGTTCCCCCAAAAGAACAAGCCTAGGTCACACAGACGTGTACACATATTGCAATTAGTGCATGGGGACTATCTCTCGTACATGTATATACAATACCCTCAATGGTGATCACTTCCCAATGCGGCTATGATATATATATATATATATATATATATATATATATATATATATATATAAATATGATCCAATGCAACCATTGTATCGTAATATAATACAACGACACTTTTAGAAAACCATGTTTGTGGTATTTGTATGACCTCAAATTTTGCACACACACCATCTTCATCTCAATAATCAATCCTCAAAAACAAAAAGGTTCAATTTGAAGCTCAGATATGGTCAAAATGAGTCCCCTCCAAAAACGAATTGAGACCATTCATTTTATGATTTTCAAGATCTTAGCCTTTATAAACTCAAAATCAGTTTTTTCTTTTTTAACAGTGTTCATCTAATGATAATAAAGCCATTCAAAATAATTGGAAATGAAAAAATCCTTCTAAGATCTAGATCTAAGCATCTTGCCAAAATGAACGGCCTATGCTAATTGGGCTAAAAAAGTACTTTCTAGGTTGTGTTTTCAATTTTTTATTTTTTGTGATTGTTCATTAGAAGTGTATATTTTAAAATTTGGATCAAACAAATGGCCATAAGATGGTTTTTTAATGTTGTTGCATCATATTATTATACAACGGTTGCATAATATCATTGCTCATATATATATATACCGTTTGATGGTCATGATGAGGATTTGGCCATTGTCCCTTCAAGCCTGTCAATCACATACAAGGGTCATGAACTCCCTAGGCCAACTACGCTGGGCATCTCTCAGACCGTATCAAGATATGACCCTGCAAACCCTAATCGGTAGTGTTATACGTCCAGGTATCATAGGCTTTTAAAACTCAACTAGGCCTAGCTCGTCAAGCCTAGTTTGAGTCTTGGAATTAATATTGCCAACTTTGGCCACTTTAGACCGTAATCCTTTGTTTCCTCTAGACCATATGCCCACTAGAGTTTTCATATCACTATAGTCATAGTTTTACATGCTCTCGTAAGGCCTTTAAATTACCACATAACCTCAACAATCCAAATCATTGAAGACCTGGTCACAGGCTCTCAAAGGGCGCTTGATAGTCTACCATATCCAAAATTCTGGTAGAGCAGGTTACACGCCCTGAAAAGGCTCATGACTATCAAACCAAATCAAAATCCTGGTAGAATGGGAAATACACCATTCTACCATTGGATCTTTAAGTGTGTCTCGGTGTTGAAACATATCAATAATTCTTTTGGAGGTTTATCACTGGACCACAAAGCCATTGGATCTCAAGTTGTACATTCAAAACTCACCAAAAATAGCAAAACTAAAAGAATATGAAAGAAAGAGACATAACTTTGATATTAATAAAAAAAAAGTAGGTAATCTAGTACAGTATTTAAAGTTTAAAATTTCTCTTTTTCTTTAGCAATATCAGCTAGAACACTTAAATATATCCAAGGATTACAATATTTGTTCAAGAATAAACCATAATACAATCTAGGAGTTTTTCTTGTATACCATTGAAAATTATATACATGAAGAATCAAGAAACATAGAGCCATTAGAATTATCAAATACATTGCCTCAAGTTACCACCATCGACTTCGTATACCTTCACACTGGGTCTCCTCCACCAATGGTGCACGGGATCTAGGTATTTTTTGTATCTCAATAAATGGGAAGTAATGTTAAGCCCTATTGCAATCTCAGAAAGCATGCACACAAAAATGGGTTTTTCTCTTCTACTCCTCTATGGGGGGCATGCCCCCTTTCTCTATGTTCTAAAACCCTAGGGGAGTGCCGCCCTTTTTCTTTTCTTTTCTATAAGTGAGAGAGAGAGAGAGAGAGAGAGAGAGAGAGAGGGAAGAGTTGAGGTGGAGAGATGGTGGCATGCCACCTTGAGGGGAGATGAGAGAGAAAGAAGAGTTGAGGTGGAGAGATGGTGACATGCCACCTTGAGGGGAGAAGAGAGAGAGAAAGAGAGAGAGAGAGAGCTCAAGTCTAGGGATGTAAATTGAAGACTATGGAGATGTACTTATAGAATTGAGGTTAGGGTTAGGATTTCTTACAGTTTGGCATCCTTATGAGGTTTCATCTTGACCATTGATCAGAGATCACATGTGGGATGAGAAATTTTAGCTATACAATCTATAGATTAATCATCATGATCTAAAGGAAGGTGTTAGAACTTTATTTCTCAGCTTCCTTAACCTAATCTCATCAAATATTAAGTGTAGAAAAAATATATTTTACTCTCTTTTTATTTTCAATCAATCTTTGCACATGCTTCTTTTAGAAATCAATTAGCTACTTTTCAAAATTTTCCTATCTTATTTCAAATCAATGCACGGCTTATGATGAAGCCAACATAAAGTAAAAAGAGTGAAAGGAGTTGGAACGAACTCTATGGGGCCCATCAATTATGTACTAGAATGGTGGGCCCATAGTGTATAAGGGCCCCCCAAACAATTTAATTATTTTAATACAATTAAAATGATTTTTTAAAAAATATTAAATAATTTATTTTCTTATTTAAATATTTAAATATTTAAATACCAAGTTTTAGCTTATCTAAATGTTAATTTTGATAAAAATAAAACTTCCAAAAAATTCTAAAAAAATATTTTAATATTTTAAAAATCATTTCAAATGTAATTAAATTTTTTTTAAATTAATTTAATGGGAATCAAATCCAACTATGTCAAGAAAAATGTGAAAAAAAGGTGGTACTACTCTTTACAAGTGACGATACTCATTTTTCCAAACTGATCCAATAGTTCCCATGACTCACAATCAGTCACGGGGCTTCATGATTGGATTACCAAAAGCATCTAATAGGTGATGAGAGTACAATATTAGTGTATGAACTACAGGTTCCCCCTAGGAACAAGCCTAGGTGACACTGATGTGCACACACATTGCAATTAGTGCATGGGGACTATCTCTAGCACATATATATACAACACCCTCAATGGTGGCCACTTCCCAATGTGGCTTTGATATATATATGTCGTGTGATGGTCATGATGAGTGGCCTTGTCCCTTCAAGCTTATCAATCACAAACAAGGGTCACGAAGTCCCTTGGTCAACTACCCTGGGTATCTCTCAGACCACATCAAGATATAACCCTCCAAACCCTTATCAATAGTATTATACGCCCAGATATCATAGGGTTTTAAAACTCAACTCTATCTAGCTCGTCAAGCCTAGTTTAAGTCTTGGAATTACTATTGTAAACTTTGGCCTCTCTAGACCATAATTCTTTGGTCTCTCTAGACCATACCCCCACTAGAGTTATCATATCACTATAGTAATAGTTTTACATGCCCTCGTAAGGTTTTTAAATGACGACATAACCCCAACAATCCAAATCATGGCAGACCAGGTCACAAGCCCTCAAAGGGTGCTCGAACGTCAACCAAAACCAAAATTCTGGTAGAGCAGGTTACATTCCCTGAGAAGGTTTATGATTGTCAAACCAGATGAAAATCATGGTAGAATGGGAAATACACCCCAAAAAAGGCCCCTGACTGCAATTATGCCTTGACATAGTAGGAAATAAGTCCCAAGAAGGTCCTTGATTGTCAAATATGGCCTCCAACAGAGCGGGTCACATTCCCCAAGGAGGCTCCCAATTGTCTACACGATTTTAACCTTGTAAGAGTAGGTCGTCTGTCCCAAGGAGGCCCTTGACTACCAATCAAACTTGAATTCTAATGGATTGGGTCACATGCCCTAAGATCTCTTCTGACTGCCAACCGAACTTGAATTTTGATGAGATGGGTTACAAGTCCCAAGAGCCAAATGCTGGAATGAAAAACCCCAAGTTACTCCTTGATAGGATAGATGTGGTCTCCCCTCTTCCAAAGTCTTGTTGATGTTGCTAAGTAGAAACAAACTTGGAGGAAAAACTAAAGCCTTGGCAATGATTCGGAAGATAGCAAGGGTGATTTTCTACCAAATATCACCCTTCTCACTCCTCTTGAAGCATGACATTCAAGGGGGCAAGCTATTTATGAATATTTTTGACACAACACCCCTTGTATGAATAATAGAGGAGGCCGATGCATCCATGGCTTTTAGACACCAACTACGCCTGAAAAGCCTTAGAAGTACATGCCCAATAAAGTTCTTACTTTGAAAGACCCTTATGAGAAATCAGCATGGCCCCAAAAAAGGCACAAGAATGGCCCCTAATACCCTGATGATATCCCCCAAGTTTCAACCAAATTGAGCGAGGCTACTAGGCGATACGAGGAAAGTAAGATAAAGGAGTAGTGTACCCTATAAGTATATAAAACACATGGAAATCGACATCAGAGCGCATCTAGACCATTGCTAACGACTTCTGAGGGTTGAAAAACCACCAACCCCAATTTTAGTCCAAATGGACCTTTTTAGGCCCTACATTTCAAAAACGGGTGGTTTCTATCAACTCGAATTAGTTTCCAAAACTAGCAAAATTGTGCTGCACTTGCTAAAAAAGGGGAAAACTTTCTGCCCTTGAATCTCTCAATCTGCAGGGTGGATTAGGCTTAAATTTGGGTCGTGCTCCTTGAAGAGCACGATCTTTTGGTATAAGCCACTAACATGATCATCGACCGGCTCAAAAGATATCCTAGAGAGAAGTCCAAAAGTTTTTAAGCTCCTGCAAAAATGAGTTTGCGTAACCTCTTCCCACTCCAATGACCACATTTTTTTATCTGACTGTTAGATAAAGCTCAAACTTAGTGCATTTTGATCACGACTCAATTATCTTTAATTTCACTTAAGAAAAGGCGGGAACAGGTTCCAAGAAGATGACCCACCTAAGGCTCGAATGTGGGCACCAATTTTTGGATAACGTAAAATCAATTTTCTGGAATCATAACTTGGTTGATCAAAGTTCATTTCGCACAATTCTTAATGCAAAACGATCATGTCAACATCCCCTTTGATCTACTAACAAAAAAATAATAAACTTGGAATTTTTAGAGTAATCGATTTGAAAAGACAAGAATCATTTGCACAAAAACCATTAAACTCAAAAACATCAAGAACTCCATCAAATCTTTATGCTTCTTTGCAAATCACATACCAAAATGATCATGTCGAAATGATATGCATTTTCCTAGTGATAGATTGCCTGTTTCGATGAGTGAAAATCCCATACCAAGACCCCATACCATGTGGATGGGACGAGGCCTTTTTGAGGGACCTATTTAATAATTTTGAACTTTGTGCAAGGATTTTTTTGTCAATCTTTCATTTATACAAATTTCCGTTCTATTTTTTGTATTTTTCTTTTTACTCAATTCCTTTGGGTTTTGACTATCTGCCTTGGTTCAAAGGGGCAGCTCCATATAAACCCACTACTCATGTAACATAAAAAAGAGGAAAGGGCTCTTTTTTCCTTGAGTGTTAATGGAACTCTATCACTTTGAGAAAAGGAGAGATAAATATTTTGCAAAAGAGCTTTACCCCTTAGCCCCTAACCCTAGGTTAGTTACACATAGTTAGCCTAACCAAATCTTAATCAACCTTGGTTAAGTTTCTTTACTTAACCAAGGGCCTCCTAAACCATAACCTAGCCATAATTCCTTAACCCAACCACCTGGCCCACACCTATCCTACTCCCTACCCTACACTTTAACCTATGCCACACCCTTGAACACTCCAAAATTGTGTCGGTGATATTAATTGAAAATGCTTGAATAAACATTAGACTCAAACTGATTAACTAGAGAACAACATACTCAGAGCCAAATTGGCCCGCGCATCCTATATCATATAAATACAGGTTTTATATATGTATTACTGAGAATGGACAAGTTCTAAAGGTTTAGTTCTTTGTTACAATTTACATAAGCCTAATCTAGGCCCAATACCCTTGATTCGTTGAAACTTATACATTTGATTCTAAGAAATAAAATGCACAGTCATACATAAATGAAAATAATACCATGAGTATATGGGCCTATATACCTAAACTTAAACGCATGGGTATAGTCGTATGATCTGCTCCTCTTCAAGATCGAGCATCGAGTGGGCTTGGATACAATGTTTTCTCTCTCTATATCAGATATGGCTCCTAAAACAGCCATAGAAGGGACTGGTTTTTAATGTACTGACAATACACTTACTGTCTATCTCTGTCACACTATCTCGCTAATTCAATCCTCTTAAGCTAAAGGAATCGAATTCCCCTCTTCATCAAGGATTGTCAACTAATAATAATGAAGTCTTCAATTGATAACCATGAACTCTTCAGTCTTTATCCATCTGCTGATCTACGCCTTCATATTTACGCGTCAGTCTTCATGATGATAATCACGCCACTTAACTTGATAATCACATAATTTAAATGGATTGGTATGCATGCACAAGTATCTTCTGATGCTAATCATATATCTCAGTCATTATCTATCTGATATTAAATTTCGAATTCACCGATCCCAAATCCATCAAGGACACCACGGGAGAAAAATAAGAGATTCTATTTTTCTTTATCAAGCATCAGTTATGTTTTGCAGCACAGTTCTGACATGTCTTTGTAATTCTTTAACCACTTTCAGATGGTAGATTTATTAATCATGAAACTTGGAGAGATGAAATTGGACTCTGAGACAAACACAACAGTTGAAGTCTCGCTTGAAATGGATGATAGATGAGAGAGATCTTGTCCATTCAAATTTTCTTTGTTTTTGTTGAAAATTGTGTTAGAGTAGACCAGTATATTGCGGATGAAACCGCTTCCACCACATAACTTAGATAGTACCACACATTTTAAGGTGATAGGTAAATGAGTAGGGAATCCAGTGGTCCTAGTCCCATAAGAAAGTTCTTCATATCAAGATAGAAATCCAAATTTTGGTGACTAGGAGTCATCCTGGTTGTAACATAAGAAGTATAAAGCATTTAAGGCTTCAAGTACCGGACGATGGGTTAAACCACCTCTGAATGATATGATACTTTAGAAGGAGGGATATCATACTGCAAAAATGATTTCTTGAAAGTCACAGCTCAATCCCAAAACATATTGTTCTGGGGCATTGGTAAAGGCATATCTTGATTGACAGTGTGTAACAATCCTAAAAAAAAAAAAAAAAAAAAAAAAAAAAAAAAAAAAAAAAAAAAAAAGGAGAAAAGATTCTTTTAAATAGGTGATGGTCTGTTTGAATATGATGGTCCTTGGGGACCATCACTATCTTCAAAAACTTTTACTTCGTTTAACTTTTGCTTGCCTGTTTTGCTTGCTTGCTTTTGCTTCCTGCTTGCAGCTTGCAACGTCCTTTAGCGGACGTGGTTTTCGTACGTTAAAAGCAGACTTTTAACGCGACACTTCAGGTATGAGGTAGAGCGTAATAAAATAATATAATAATACGTTATAGGAATTTAAATAGGGGATGTGAGCACTCCCACCCTAAAACAAAATTTTGAGATCTCTCTCTCTGGTCGAAACACAGTGAACTTCTCTCTCGAACCGAATTTTTTATCGGAAGCTCCCTCTCAAATAATTGTGGGTAAGTGATATCGTCTTTCTGAAAAATAGTCTGTTTTTAATAAATAGTGATATTTCCATCTAGGATCTTTATATTATAAGTTTTGTGTGTAAGTAACATCGTCTTTCTGAAAAATAGTCTGTTTTTAATAAATAGTGATATTTTCGTCCAGGATCTTTATTTTATAAGTTTTGTGTGTAAGTGACCCCATTGTCTCGAAAAATAATCCATTCTTTTTAAAAATGAAATGAAATAAGTATTTATGATTATTATCATGAATTTTAGGAGCGATAAATTTTATGCGCACGTGACCTCATTATCTTGAAAAATAATCTTTTTAATAAAAATTGTGATATTTTATCTATGTTAGAAACTTTGAATGCTGTAAATTAGAAAAATAAATTTATTTATTTTCTTGTCTATTGGTAGAAATAAATATGATATTTCTGCTTTTAGTAAAATTGTGATATTTCTTTCTACTGTTTTGAATATTTAGACATTGTAAAATTCATGTGTAAATGACTGCCTTATTATTTAAAAAATTGACATTTTTGTAATTGATTATAGTAATGTTGTGAAATGTTTATTTGTGGATTGATATCCCATAAATTGTGATAATTCCGTATTCTTGAATTTTTTTATAAGAATTTTTCTATACATATTAAATTGGCAATTATGCTAGAATGCCTTTACAAACTGCTACCTTTCTAAATTTGAGCCCAAAATATTTGATTGGTTATTTTTGAAATATTATAGAGAGTGACTGTTATTAATGGTTTAAGTGAAATTCATATTAATGGTTTCAGTGATATGTTGAGTACATGATATTGCTGCTTTCGAATATTTAAAGAGATTTAGAAATAATTTAAGTATGCAAGTGGACTCATCCGGTTCGCCGGTGAGGTATAAGTGGGCCTATCTGGGACGCCGGTAGGGATTAAGTGGACTCATCCGGTACGCCGGTGAGGTATAAGTGGACCTGCAGGGATTAAGTGGACCTATCTGGGACGCCGATAGGGATTAAGTGGACCCATCAGGACGCTGATGGGGTATATAGGTGACCTACTTGGGACGCCAGTAGGGTATTTTGTGAAATCCTTTGAATTATGTACTGCCGTTAAAAGTGTTATAAGCATTTCAATTACTCGAATTATACTTAAATTATGCATTTATTGAAAGTGAAACTGTTGATGCATTTCTGTTAATAGATCTCATTTTGGAAAATATTGATATCTTTCAATCATGATTATTTTTAGGATTATGATGATCACTTTTACTGAGTAGCCAAACTCATCAAACTATGGTAAACATTTTTTCAGGAGAACTACGGATTCATTTTGAGTGCTAGTCAAGATCAACCTTGGAAGATACTGTTGTTGTGCTAGCTTTCTTTCTTTACTATGTAAGACCTCGCCACTGTAAATTTGTCCTATCAATAGATGTATATATGTTTTGTCTGTCACATCTTAGGAATAATAGTATTGTAAATTATTGGGGTGTGACAATTATGGTATCAGAGCAATAGGTTTAAGATCCTTAGGAAATTTAAAAAGAATGTACTTAAAATTACATTTATTGTGTGTACAGACCGGGATAAAGTCAGGATCCAGAATAGCTGAAGCCAATATGGAAGGAATTTACAAAGCCTTGGAAAATATGGTCGCTCTAATGCAACATCAGATGGAAAACAACAATCCACCTAGGCAGTCAGTTACAGGAAATGGTGGGAGCAATATCGAACAATTTAAGAAATTAAACCCACCTTCTTTTAAGGGTGCTGTAAACCCACTGGAAGTCGAGAGATGGATTATGCAACTGGAAAAAATATTCGAGGTTATGGAATGTCCTGATGACAGGAAGGTGGCCTTGGCAGTTTTTATGTTAGAAGGTGAGGCACAACACTGGTGGCGAATGGCAAAAGGAGTATTGGTCAAAGAAAATAAAACCTTGACTTGGGAAGTATTTCTAGAGGCATTTAATGAAAAATATTTCCCAGATTTTATTCGAGACCAAAAAGAAATGGAATTTCTAGAATTAATCCAAGGAAATAAGACAGTAGCACAGTACGAGGCCAAGTTTACTGAATTGGCCAGGTTTGCACGACATATGATTAATAATGACCCAAGAAAGGTGAAGAAATTTGAAAGGGGTCTCAGGCCAGCTATTAGAAGCAGAATATCAGTCTTGAAATTAAGAAATTATGCTGAAATAGTGGATCGTGCCCAAATTGTCGAAAAAGATTTTGAAGATTACCAAAAGACGAAAAATCAGAACAGTCATGTTAGACCTACATCATCTAATCGACAACAGTTTGAAAGGCCAAACAGGAAGCCAAGGCCCTCGCTATTTCCAAACCCAATAGAACCATGTAGAAAATGTGGGAAAAATCATGGATCAAGCCCTTGTTATTGGAATACCAGAGCCTGTTTTAAATGTGGAAAATTGGGACACCAGATTAAACAATGTCCTAGCTTACAGACACAACAGCTTCCAAAGCAGGGAGAGATAGCTCCGAAGCCTCAGATGAAGGAAAGAGTATTTGCGATTACCAAGCAAGACGCTCAGGCCTCAAAATTAGTGATCCAAGGTACTCTTACTATCTTCCAAAAAGTAGCTCATGTTTTGATTGATCCTGGATCTACTCATTCATTTGTGTCACAACACTTTGCATGCCACTTAAAGGTAGAACCAGAACAATTAGAATACATTCTAGAGGTAGCCACACCGATGGGAGATTCAATTAACACCAATATAATATACAAATCATGTGTAATAAAGATAGAAGAAAAGGAACTGTTGGTTGATTTAATACTCCTGGAAATTCAAAATTTTGATGTAATCTTAGGCATGGATTGGCTCTCTGCATACCATGCAAGTATTGATTGTTATAAGAAAATTGTTACCTTTAGTAATCCGAATCAACCAGCATTTTACTTCAATAGTGTCAAAGAAGACACCCCATCATATTTAATCTCTTGTATTCGAGCTAATCGCCTCCTTCGAAAAGGGTGTCAAGGCTTTCTTGCCTATATCAAAGAAGATAGGAAGGAAGAAATAAATTTGGATACCACTCCGGTTATCCGAGAATTTCCCGATGTTTTTCCTGAAGAATTGCCAGGATTACCGCCTGACAGGGAAATTGAATTCTCCATTGAATTATTACCAGGGGTAGCACCAATTTTTAAGGCACGTTACAGAATGGCTCCTACAGAACTTAAAGAACTGAAACAACAATTGGAAGAATTATTAGATAAAGGTTTTATCAGGCCCAGTGTGTCACCTTGGGGTGCTCCAGTACTGTTTGTCAAAAAGAGAGATGGGACTATGAGATTGTGTATTGATTATAGACAGATGAACCAAGTGACAGTGAAAAATAAGTATCCATTACCTAGAATTGATGATTTATTTGATCAATTACAAGGATCACAAGTGTTTTCAAAAATTAATCTTAGATCTGGATACCATCAGCTTAAGATTAAAAGTGAAGATGTACTCAAGACAGCTTTCAGAACAAGGTATGGCCATTATGAATTTTTAGTCATGCCTTTTGGATTAACTAATGCATCGGCTGCATTTATGGATTTGATGAATCGAATCTTTAAGCTCTTTTTAGATAAATTTATTGTGGTATTCATCGATGATATTTTAATTTATTCCAAGAATCAGAAGGAACATGAGCAGCATGTAAGAATAGTATTGCAAATATTAAGAGAAAAGAAATTGTATGCCAAATTTAGTAAATGTGAATTTTGGCTTGAACAAGTGACTTTTTTAGGACATGTCATATCAAAAGAAGGTCTATCAATTGATCCTTCAAAGGTTGAAGCCGTTGTTAATTGGAAACAACCAAGTAATGTGACTGAAGTTCGAAGCTTTTTGGGATTGGCAGGATATTACAGAAAATTTGTAGAAGGATTTTCTCGAATCGCAATCCCATTGATTCAATTGACACAGAAAAATGTCAAATTTGAGTGGACAAGAGAATGTGAGGAGAGTTTTCAAGAACTAAAAGTTCGATTAACTTCAGCACCTATTTTAACTATTTCTGAGGGGAGTGGGGGATTTGTGATTTATAGTGATGCTTCACATAAAGGTTTGGGCTGTGTATTAATGCAATATGGGAAAGTAGTGGCATATGCATCCAGACAGTTGAAAGAATACGAGAAAAAATATCCAATTCATGATTTGGAGCTAACTGCAATAGTATTCGCTTTGAAAATATGGAGGCATTATCTATATGGTGAGCAATTCGTAATATACACGGATCATAAGAGTTTGAAATACCTTTTCTCTCAGAAGGATTTAAATACGCGGCAGATAAGATGGATGGATTTCTTAAAAGATTATGATTGTACAATCCATTATCATTCAGGAAAAGCTAACGTTGTGGCCGACGCTCTAAGTAGAAAATCTACGGGAGTCTTAGCTCATCTAATGATCCAAGAAATGCGATTGTTAGAAGAAATAGTGGATTGGCATCGAACTCCGTCCATTAATGGTGTGGTAAGTATGATTGCCAATATTAAGGCGGAACCCCAATTAATCCAACAAATTCAATTGGCACAAAAGAAAGACCATCAGCTTATAACAATTATAGAAGAGGTGAAACAAGGAAAGAGAGATGAATTCTCTATATGTAGTGAGGATTTGCTAAGATTCAAAGGTCGGGTTTGTGTCCCGAATGATGAGAGTGTAAAGAAAGCTATCTTAGAAGAAGCACATCATTCTCGTTATACAATACATCCCGGAAGTATTAAAATGTATCAGGACCTGAAGAAAACCTTTTGGTGGAATAATATGAAAAAAGAGGTAGCACTATTTGTGTCTAAATGCCTAACATGCCAGCAAGTAAAAGCTGAACATCAAAGGCCCGTTGGGTTGTTGCAGCCTTTACCTGTGCCAGAATGGAAATGGGAACACATCTCTATGGATTTTGTCTCTGGCTTGCCTAGAACAAATTCAGGACATGATAGCATTTGGGTCATTGTGGACCGGTTAACCCCAAAGCTGCCCACTTTCTACCGATTCGCACGATGTACACTTTGGATCAACTGGCTCAACTGTACATTAAGGAAATAGTGCGGTTGCATGGAGTTCCTGTCAGTATTGTATCGGACAGGGATACTCGGTTTACTTCTAAATTTTGGGCTAGACTACAGTTAGCCATGGGGACGAGACTCACCTTTAGTACTGCCTTTCACCCCCAAACTGATGGACAATCGGAGAGGACCATCCAAATCTTGGAAGATATGCTGAGGGCCTGTGTTAATGACCTTACAGGAAGCTGCGATGACCATTTACCCCTGATTGAGTTTGCTTATAATAATAGCTTCCAATCCAGTATTCAGATGGCACCATATGAAGCCCTGTATGGAAGGAAATGCAGGTCACCCATATGTTGGGACGAGGTCGGTGAAAGAAAGCTTTTGGGGCCCAAAATTGTCCAGGTAACCACAGATAAAATAACATTAATTCGTGAAAGGCTCAAGACAGCTCAGTGTCGGCAAAAGAGTTATGCCGATAACCGAAGGAGAGATCTTGAATTTGAAGAAGGTGATCGAGTTTTCCTAAAAATCTCACCAATAAAGGGTATTATGAGATTCGGCAAGAAAGGAAAGTTGAGCCCACGTTACATCAGACCATTTGAAATCCTGGAAAGAATTGGAGGTGCCGCTTATAGACTTGCCTTACCACCCAAATTGGCAAATGTCCATAATGTCTTTCATGTATCTTCACTACGAAAATATTAGCCCGACCCATCCCATATCTTAAAATATGAACCTTTACCGATCAGGAAGGACCTATCCTTCATTGAGCAACCAATTTTGATACTGGATAGAAGGGAGCAAGTGTTGCGTAACAAGGAGATTCCTTTAGTCCGTGTATTATGGCAGTACCATTCAAGAGAAGAGTCGACTTGGGAACGAGAAGACGAAATTAGAGAAAAATACCCCTATCTTTTTCAGTAATCAGGTACATAAATTTGGAGGACTAAATTTCTTTAAGGGGGGAAGAATGTAAAAATCCTAAAATTAAAAAAAAAAAAAAAAAAAAAAAAAGGAGAAAAGATGCTTTTAAATAGGTGATGGTCTGTTTGAATATGATGGTCCTTGGGGACCATCACTATCTTCAAAAACTTTTACTTCGTTTAACTTTTGCTTGCCTGTTTTGCTTGCTTGCTTTTGCTTCCTGCTTGCAGCTGGCAACGTCCTTTAGCGGACGCGGTTTTCGTACGTTAAAAGCAGACTTTTAACGCGACACCTCAGGTATGAGGTAGAGCGTAATAAAATAATATAATAATACGTTATAAGAATTTAAATAGGGGATGTGAGCACTCCCACCCTAAAACAAAATTTTGAGATCTCTCTCTCTCTGGTCGAAACATAGTGAACTTCTCTCTTGAACCGAATTTTTTATCGGAAGCTCCCTCTCAAATAATTGTGGGTAAGTGATATCGTCTTCCTGAAAATAGTCTGTTTTTAATAAATAGTGATATTTCCATCTAGGATCTTTATGTTATAAGTTTTGTGTGTAAGTGACATCGTCTTCCTGAAAAATAGTCTGTTTTTAATAAATAGTGATATTTTCGTCCAGGATCTTTATTTTATAAGTTTTGTGTGTAAGTGACCCCATTGTCTCGAAAAATAATCCATTCTTTTTAAAAATGAAATGAAATAAGTATTTCTGCTTATTATCATGAATTTTAGGCACGATAAATTTTATGCGCACGTGACCTCATTATCTTGAAAAATAATCTTTTTAATAAAAATTGTGATATTTTATCTATGTTAGAAATTTTGAATGCTGTAAATTAGAAAAATAAATTTATTTATTTTCTTGTCTATTGGTAGAAATAAATGTGATATTTCTGCTTTTAGTAAAATTGTGATATTTCTTTCTACTGTTTTGAATATTTAGACATTGTAAAATTCATGTGCAAATGACTGCCTTATTATTTAAAAAATTGACATTTTTGTAATTGATTATAGTATTGTTGTGAAATGTTTATTTGTGGATTGATATCCCATAAATTGTGATAATTCCGTATTCTTGAAATTTTTTATAAGAATATTTCTATACATATTAAATTGGCAATTATGCTAGAATGCCTTTACAAACTGCTACCTTTCTAAATTTGAGCCCAAAATATTTGATTGGTTATTTTTGAAATATTATAGAGAGTGACTGTTATTAATGGTTTAAGTGAAATTCATATTAATGGTTTCAGTGATATGTTGAGTACATGATATTGCTGCTTTCGAATGTTTAAAGAGATTTAGAAATAATTTAAGTATGCAAGTGGACTCATCCGGTTCGCCGGTGAGGTATAAGTGGACCTATCTGGGACGCCGGTAGGGATTAAGTGGATTCATCCGGTACGCCGGTGAGGTATAAGTGGACCTGCAGGGATTAAGTGGACCTATCTGGGACGCCGATAGGGATTAAGTGGACCCATCAAGACGCTGATGGGGTATATAGGTGACCTACTTGGGACGCTAGTAGGGTATTTTGTGAAATCCTTTGAATTATGTAGTGCCGTTAAAAGTGTTATAAGCATTTCAATTACTTGGATTATACTTAAATTATGCATTAATTGAAAGTGAAACTGTTGATGCATTTCTGTTAATAGATCTCATTTTGGAAAATATTGATATCTTTCAATCATGATTATTTTTAGGATTATGATGATCACTTACTGAGTAGCCAAACTCATCAAACTATGGTAAACATTTTTTCAGGATAACTACGGATTCATTTTGAGTGCTAGCCAAGATCAACCTTGGAAGATACTGTTGTTGTGCTAGCTTTCTTTATTTACTATGTAAGACCTCGCCATTGTAAATTTGTTCTATCAATAGATGTATATATGTTTTGTCCGTCACATCTCAGGAATAATAGTATTGTAAATTCTTGGGATGTGACACAGTGACTATGGACGTTGGGTTAAGCCAACTTCGAATGATTCCCAATTGATATAGTTCTTGGACATCAAGGCACATTAGGCCTCATTGTATATATATCTTCAAGAATTCACATCAACATGACATCATATGGTGATGTATAGCTATTCCCCATTGGTTAAGCCTTATCTCCTTAACTGACGACGAATTAAAAAAGATATATCACATCTCATCCAAAACTTCTCCAATATCTAGTGGAGAGGTATATATGGGCTATGGGAGTATAGTATTTCAGAGTTTCATCTCAAATTGAAATGTCTTCATAGTCTCTTATAATAGACCGTACGTCACAATGTATGTGTGTAACTGACGATGAATCTGGAAAATATATTATCTAACCGCGCCAAGTTCCTTCATATATCACAAGAAGAGGCACATCGAGGTCTTAGGAATATATGTTTCCTAGAACCTGTGTCACAGTGAGATGGCATTAATATCTTCTATCATCAACCATAACTCAAAAGATGAACCTTCTTGACTAGTGGTATCATGTCATTATCGATCGTAAGTCAGAACATATTGGACTGGCTAACGACTCAAGACTCTAAAGATATATTGGGCCTTCATAACATGAATACTGTGCATATTATATCTTTCATATCATATCATATCATATCAAAGGCATGTCACACCTTCATATTATGTCAGAGGCATATCTTGGAAGGTATCTTCAAGAACCATGCTTATATCTTATCCACTGTCTGTTACGACAATTATTAAGTGTTTGTAAAATACTTCGCCTTATAATAAGACCTTCAATCTATCAAGTAGCTGTTAAAATGTATTTAGTCTGTTTTGTGGCTAAAATTACACTCAACAAAACCACCTCAGATGTTACATGTGTGGGAGAATCCCAAAAGGTGTGACATCTAGTGATTTAGGTGACTCACATCTATCTTAAAATGATTCCGAGGTTGGACATAAGAATTATGCCATATCTTGGGCATCGGTCATTGGTAAGAGCCTTAGATTGAATAAATCTCGAGCGAGTTCGAGCTTGGACTTATGCTTGAAGCTATATTATGGGCATCAATTAGCGGTCAAAACCTAAGGAAAAACATTAGTTGGAAATGAGTTCAAGGTTGTACTTTGGCTTCAGTCATAAAGGCATTTGCCATCATTCAGAACCTTAAAAAAAATATGTATATGAAAATAGTCTAAGGTAAAACCCTAACTTGAGCCACAAGGGCATTAGTCGTAAGTTAAGATCCCTAAGTTGTATATGAGAAATATGAATCTAAGGATCGAACCTCAACTTGAGTCGTAAAGGCATCAGCCGTCGATTAGGAGCCTTATGCTTGAAATGAGAAATTTGAGTCTAAAGATAGAACCTCGACTTGAGCCACAAAGGCATCAGCTGTAAGTTAGGAACCTTGGGCTTATATGAAAGGTATGAGTCTAGGAATCGACCTTGACTTGAGCCACAAAGGCATCGGCTATAGATTAGGAACATAAGGCTTCAATGAAAGGTATGAGTTTAATAATCGAACCCTGACCTGGGCCACGAAGGCATCGGTCGTAGGTTACCATAGGTTAAGAATGTACGGCTTATATGAAAGGTGTGATTTTAATAATTGAACCCTGACGTTAGCCACTAAGGCATTGGCTGTAGGTTAGGAACCTCTAGCATATATGAAAGATATGAGTCTAAAGATCGAATCATGACCTGAGCAACGAAGGCATCAGTCATCAATTAGGAACCTTAGGTTTTATATGGGACATATAGGTGAATTTAGGCTTTAACTTACATGAAACCCTTTTCTTCCTTTTTCTCAAGCATCATGAGTCCCAAGGCATTCTTGAAAGAAGGCCAAGATTGGAGAATTAAGTGTATCGGGGTTGTGTTGGAGCCTTCCACACCCTCATAAAAGGGGATGGGTAGCCAATGCTTAAAGTCACAAGACTCCAAGGGATTCTATAGTTTATAATCATACAGTAAGGACTATATAACGATGTTTTAGGTCATACATCATGGACCTATTGGTAAGCATTTTAGGGTCATGCATCACAAACCATATGATAAATAATTTAGAGTCCTTTATCATGGACCATAAATGAAGCCCTTTAAAGTCATTCGCCACGACTATCTATAAATGAAAGTTTAAGGACTTTCCAAATATGTCATTTATGTGTCATGATCAAAACTATATATATATATATATATATATATATATATATATATATATATGCATGCATGCATGCATGCATGTATGTATGTATGTATCGAAGATACTACAAAATGCTTATATGCGAAAATCAATAGTGATTTTCCTTACCCTCATCACCGTTCAAACTTCATCGCACGATCATAATTGTCTGGTAGTATTTCAATTTTTATTTATTTTTATTAATTAGAATGATATGAAATTTGGAGCGTACGTAGATCTTAGTGAGGTGCACTTAATAAAAATATGAAAAAAAATAATCGTAAAATAGAAATTGACCAAATTACCCTGTAAATTTTTAGGGTATTTTGATCAATATATATTTTTCAAATTATTTTTTTCATATTTTTATTAGGTACATCTCACTGAGATGTACACAAGCTACTAATTTCAAGTAATTTGGATTTATAGAAAAAATATGAAAATTGAAACACTTCTGTACAACTGTGACCATGCGATGAAGTTTGGATGGTGATGAGGGTAAGCAAAATCACTATTCATTTTTGCCTATAGGCATTGGGAAGAGTTTTCATATATATATATATATATATATATATATATATATATATATATATATATATATATATATATATATATATATATATATATATGGGAAAAACTGGGAATAGCCCACTAGCTCATATGAGCATATGAGCCCAACGGCCTAGATCTGACGATCACAGATGTCCAGTAATGCTTGAATTTTATCTTTGTTATACAAATCAAAATGAATTAAAATTTTAGGTATGTGTTTTTCTCATCAAGGCGCACCTAATAAAAATCTAAAAATAATTATTTGCGAAACAAATGACCAAAATATGCCCCTAAACTTTTTGATGATATTGTGGTCAATTTATTTCATATAAAATGTTTTTTTGATATTTTTGGAAGATGCCATTATTTTTTATAAACACACGCCTAAAATTTCAAGTGATTTGGATTTGTAAAAATTAAATAAAATTCAAGCACTACTGG
This sequence comes from Amborella trichopoda, assembly GCF_054954075.1. Lineage (NCBI taxonomy): Eukaryota > Viridiplantae > Streptophyta > Magnoliopsida > Amborellales > Amborellaceae > Amborella > Amborella trichopoda. The sequence continues at coordinate 22,911,601 of NC_142345.1, read as the reverse complement.
ACATCCGTGATCATCAAATCGACCCAAATTCAATCTGGGCTGTTGAGCTCATATGTTCATATGAGCTAGTGGGCTAATCCCAGTACCTTTGGATTTTGAGGGGTTGTTAACTCTAAACAAACCCATATATATATATATATATATATATATATATATATATATATATATATATATATATATATATATATATAAGAAAAAAGTGGCATAGGCCCACTATCCTACAACTACATATGCGCCCAATGACCCGAATTCAATCTGGGCTGATTTGACGGTCACAACCTCGTTTTATAATTTACTTTCTACAAATCAAAATCACATGAAATTTTTGAAATCTCTTTTTCTCATCAAGATGCATCTAATAAAAATATTAAAAAACTATTTGGCAAAATATAAATTGATCAAAATACCTTTGAAAAGTTTCAAAGGTATGTAGGTCAATATTATTTTTGAAAATTACTTTTCAAATATATTTTTTATATTCTCCTATTTTTAAAGAACATCGCACTAGAAATCAGGTCGTTGAAAGTTCGAGGATTGGAGACTTGTAAACACAATGCGATCTTCGGCATCTAATTCTTTATGCACACATTCACCTCTTGTAGCTTAGGCCGTAGACTGGCTTTACCCACACTGAGGTTCCGCCATCGGTCAATATATTTTTGCACGGGTTCATGGTCTTTTTGCTTGGTATTCAGAAGCTCGAGCAAATGGACATCCCTCTCAGTGCTATGACAGTGTACTAAGAAGGCTTCCTGTATCTGTCTCCTTGTGAGCATAGACCCTGCAGGTAGTCGCAAGTACCATGTGAAGGCTGGTCTTGATAAGGATTTGACAAACTGTCGCATCAGGAGATACTCGTTATTAGTCACATATCGATACAAGGTGGGAGAGAAGTTGATGTGGTGAGCCGTTCCCATCAAACTTAGGGAAGTTCTGATATTGATATCCTGAAGGATAGGTATCCCATCGACATACGCCTGATACAACTTCTGATAGGTGTCAATTGGTTGTATGCCAGGGAGATGCAATGCTCGTAAGTTCTCCATTACTAGCTCATGCATGTTCTCAGCTGTCAGGGTGGATTGGAGAGTAATGGAGGTGACTGTGTGGGGTCGTCATTGGGTTGTTGGTTCCCTGCACTGGGATTGGACAACTGTTGTTTTGATGCCTCATCAGTAGTTGCAGTCGCGCGAGATATCTTCAGTGCTTCAAACTCAGAGCTTTGCGTCAATAGTTCAACCTCCCTTTGAGCTAAAAGGGCCTCCAGGCATGTTACTTTCTCCAACTCCATCGAGGGACTATCGGCTCCTCCAACCATCATTACATTTGCTATGGGTCCCTCGATTGGTGGTCCGACAAACTCACCACTTGAGGCCATTGAAGATGATTCCAACAGTTCAAATGTGGTAATCTGAATGTCTGTAGGCACATACTAGGTTTTTTGAGCCTTGGTCATACTCTGAGTGACATATTGAGGATTGATATTGACCTACTGATGTTTATTTGCTTTGCTTTTTGAAAGATTGATAGGAGGAGGTCCCTCATTAGAAGAGAGGGATCATATGTCATCGAAGCTCAATGTGGCTTTATCTTTTTGGGGCGCCTTTTCCTTACCATCCCCTCGGTCGATGGTCCCTGTCATATTACATGGGCATACTTCAAAAGGAGTAGCTTTCATATCGTAACTCATTTGTTTTCAAGTTGTATGGGGTATCAGGCCCATAAATCCATACCACATTTAGACCATGGGGTGGTCGTTTCATTGGGAGGATTCTCATTATTTGAGAGCAACATATTGGTTGAGATCCTCTTATGCCTTTCCAAGGATCATCTTCAAGTGCATCTGTTGCATATGCGTGAGTGGTCGGTCTTGGATTTTTCTCATGCCCTTGCGCAAATCGTACACGAGGAAGGAAAGTCCTCCTCTTTAAAAACCTCTTCTTAGCCGTCCCTCTCACGTTCAAGAGAGAGGAAGAGAAGAGGGCTTGTGTGTCTTTTATGCCCCTTTCTCGAGTTCATGCACGTGTGCGTGTGAGGATGACTCATGTACCCATTGGGATAAGGGTTAGATAGTGCAATATGTGTGTGTGGTTCGAACCAACAAAAGAAAGGATATGAGGTAAGGCTTACATAGCTTGGTAGGGATCGGGATGCACCCGGGCTTTTAGATAAGTGAGAAAGCCCCCCATCCACTAAAGGCTCGGTATGGATTCGGCTCCCTAACAAATGTTACATATTATATTACCCACTTGATAAAATGACTTAGAATGTTGTCCCCTTTCGCTCGCCCTTTCTAGTGTGGTCTTTAGGGGGATGTTTAGGAAATGTAAGAGGAGAGAGATAAAATAGAATAGAGAGGGAGAGTAGACAGATATAAAATAGAATAAAGAGGTAGAGCAGAGAGAGAGATAAAGAAGAAGGGAGGGAAGAGACTCACCCAAGAATTGGGCGGACTTCAGGAATAACCTCCCTAAGGAGGTATTTACATGAAGACAAAGAAGGTATCGGGCTCAAGGCCTAGATACCCTGGAGGATTCACAAGAAACTATACTAGCTAGATAAAACTAACCAAGATGAGTCTCAGAAGAGCCCCCTAGAGATCAATGAAAAGAATGATAGAATATGAAGAAGAGCGAAGCAATATAGAAGGTGAGAGAAGAAACCTCTTACCCCCTAAACCATATGCCATATGCTTCTTGAAGTGGAGACTAACAGCTCAGACAATCATAGGAGAGAGAGGGGAAGTGAGAAAAGGGGGCGTAGAGAAGAAGAGAAGAAACCTCTCAACCCTTAGACCATGTGTCGCACGCTCCTCGAAGTGGAGGCTAATAGCTCAGACGATTTTTGGAGAGAGAGAAGGGAAGTGAAGGAAGGGATGTAAAGAAATAGAGAAGAAGAGTAGAAGAGGAGGTTAGGATGAGAGTGAGTGACAGAAGCCAGAGTGTGTGAGTGAGAAGAGTGTGTGAGTTAGAGTTTGTGAGTGAGAGTGTGTGTGAGTAAGAGGGTGGGTAGGTGACAGAAGAGTGCATGAGTGAGAAGAGGGTGAAAGAGAAGGTGAGAAAACAATGGGGCAGCGGCTAGCCTGCTGTCTTGACTTGAGGTCTAAGAGTGATAAGAGAGTGGATGGTGAAAGGTGAGAAGGCAGTGGGGCAGCGTCTAGCCCTCTACCCTCTTAAGTGTGAGAGATGAGTGAGGAGGGTGAGAGGGCACTGGGGCAGAGACTAACCTACTGCCCTTTGGAGAGTGATAGAGGTGACAAAGAGGGAGGTGGAAGAGCGGTGAGAAAAGAGTGGGGCAGTGGCTAACCCGCTACCCTCTTGAGGTGGGAGTGACGTGAGAGAGAGTGAGGGAAAGACAGGGGAGAAGAAGAAAGAAGAAGGAAGAAGAAGAAGGAGAACAAGAAGAAAGAAGGAAGACGAACAAGGAAGAAGAAGAGGAAAGAAGAAGAAGAAGGAAAAAAAAGAAGAAAGAAGAAGAAGAAAAAAGAAGAAAGAAGATGGACCGTTTACCTATGCGGGTGAGGTGATGACTCGAGCCCATAGGTTGGGTGTACTTCCCCAGGATCATTTGAAGGTGAAGGTGCTTGGAAGAGAGGCTCGAACCCTTTAGTGGAGGCGTATGGCTAGGTTCGATTAGGTATACTACGGTGTATGGCTAGGTTAGGTTGGGTAGGCTAGTATGGGTTGGGTAGACTAGGTTGTGTTAGGTGGACTAGGGTGTATGGCTAGGTTAGGTTAAGTGGCTAGGTTGGCTTGGGTATGCTAGGTTGGGTTGGGTAGACTAGGGTGTATGGCTAGGTTGGGTAGTGCGGTGTATAGGTACTATGGCTACGTTTGGTACTGTGGTGTATGGGTACTATGGAGTATGGGAGATGTGGAGTATGGTTTGAGCAGTCTATGGACTAGGGTTAGGGAAGTATGGACTATAGTGTAGGTTTGGGTTAGGGTGGTCCAAGGGGCTTTTGGGTAAAATTTTATGTCTCCTCTCATATGGCAAGAAAGTAAGCTCACACACAAAGAAAAAGCTAGCACAAATCTCTTCTTAATAATTCTTTACCTCCTTTCACCTTTAAGTTACAAATGAAATGGAAAGTTCTTATATAAAAAGTGCCCCAAACATGGGTGGATGATGAAAAGTAAACCTAATTACTAGAAAATACATAACTTTTGCAATAAAGTGAAATTTGTTTTTGGAAAATGACCTTTTTACCCCTTACAACATTCACTAAAATGACTAAATAGTCCCCAAAAGGATCCTCGTGGTTCGCTTTTTGTTCGAGGCTCTTTTGGGCATCTTTCAACGAGCTTTTGAGCGATCAACCACATAATTAAAAACCTTCATACCGTGGGGAATATTTTGGTATGCATTATTAGGGTTGGGGCGGAGTTTTGAGTGTATTCTCAAAATTTGGCCAAACCCATGAAGTTGCAATTTTGAACTCTTGATCTTTATTGTTCTTTGTCATTTCGGGTCGCTTTCCTTATCATAAATCGATGGGAATTTTTTCCCGGTCTTTCTTTCATAAAAATATCTTCATTTCAATACCGAATGATCATTTCTAAATTGGGGAGGTGGCTGAAAAATGGGATTCCGGCCACCTAAAAATGCCTCTTTTTATATGCCATAAAAGAACACATTATCGACTTCCATTTTGAATGAGTAAGTACTCAAATTGAAGCTCTCTGAGCTACAGTCGCAACAAACCCAACCTTGAGGCCATAGAAGTCCGAAATCTCAATTTATAAGCCCTGGAGTGCGAAGATATGAAGCTGTAAAATTCGGCATTTTTATGGATTTTGGTGATCTTCACTCTAAGATTTCTCCCAAACCGTGAATGCCCATGGTGCGTTCCACCCACAAAATTGACGGTTCGATGAGAGGAGAAAAATATCCAAATTTGGGGTTGATCCGATTCAAGACGAGGGACATTGAAGCCTTCAAAGTTTCCCGTTTTTAGAAAAATTAGTTTTTTGAAGTACAACCTAGAAAGGTAAGGTTGGAATGAGCTGAAATTTGGCATACAGGATTTTCTCGGCCCCACGAATCCATTGGACGTAGTCCCATAGTCACTAGAGGTTTCTAGAGTGGAGTTCCAATTATGGTGTGCAGTATCATACTAGAAACTTGCCTGTTTTAGAACGTACGACCTTGGAAGGTCAGATGGGGGTTAGGAAGGCCTTCTGAATCCATTGGCAATGGTCCCATAGTTACTGGAGGTCTCTAGAGTAGAGCTCCAGCTATGGTGCCTCGTAGCATGATAGTAGCTCAAGTTGAAAATGAATTTTATACGTGTTTCTTCCATTTACATCCAAATTGACCGAACCTTGGAGGGGATCCGTAGATCATCATGGGGGACCTACATGCTCAATATGAGAGTGAAATGATGTCTATATCATGGCTTTCCAAAACACACCATGGTTAGGGTTTCCGTAGTCCACAAGCATTTTTAGTACCTATGGGTTTATGTTATCACTGACTTCTCCATTATTTCTACCAAGGATACAAGCCTGTCAACCCTTTGGGTGGATCTATCTCAGTCCAAGAGGTTAACGACGACCCATAAATTGAAGGTGACGAACTGGACGAGTTGAGGTCACAAGGAGACCTAACTGCTAGCTATGAACCAATGATGTTAAAATTACAACCGTTGGCTCATGAGAGATGAGCGATGGACTAAGCAAGTCAAGGTTGCAAAGACACCTAACTGCCAGCTTTTGATCAATGGGAGATGAACAATTGAGTTAGGGTCGCGAAGATTCATAACCGTCAGCTTATGTGTGACGAGAGGACTCCTAACTCCATCTTATGGATAGCATAGGGTGAGCCAAGCATGTTAGTATTGCAAAGACTTCTAAGCATCGGCCTATGGACACTAGATGAGGATTCAGACATGTTAGTGTCGTGAAGACTACTAACCATCGACCTATGGGTAGTAACTGACGAGCCAAGTGATTTCGCGTCACGAAGAATTTTAACTGCTGGCCTATGGGTGTTAGATGAGGAGTCAGGTATGTTAGTGTCACAAAAACTCCTAATAACTTACCTATGGGAAGTAACTTATGAGCTAAGCGATTTAGCATCACGAAGACTTCTAACCACCAGCCTATGAGCACTAGATGAGGAGCTAGGCATGTTAGTGTAAGACTTCTAACCACCAGCCTATAGGTAGTGACTGACGAGCCAAACAAGCTAGAGTCACGAAGATGTCTAACCTTCGGGCTATAGGCAGCCGTTTTAATGTATTTTTGACATGCTTGTATCCCCGATGTGAATAATGAAGAAGCTAGTGGTGACTTAGACCTATAGGCACCAAAATGCAAGAGGATTACGAAAGTCCTGATCAGAATAAGCCTAATTTTGGAAGGATTTAAAAAGGTTCCAGATTGACCTCAAAAAATGTGAAAGGGTGGCAAACAATCTTTTAAGAGTGCCCACCAAGTTTCGTCCCAATACGATCAAGATAAAGCAAATCATAACGAAATTTACATTTCGCAGAATCACTCCCTGTCATGTTGAAAAGTACCTCATAACTAGAGCTATACCATCAATGTCTCCAATGAGAATCAAACCACTACCATTGGATCTGAAAGACCTAAAATACCCTGATACCAATTTTTTTACTTGTTTGGACACTTCTAGACCATCCTAGGGCCAATATACCTAAAATGGGTAGGTTATATACACTATTCACATGATGCTTTAATGAACCAGTTTCGATTTATATAAACTGCTTTTTCGATTTCAGTGTTGACTTCCAAATCTCATAACTCACTCATCTAGATGCCAATCGAACCCAAATTCGAAGCACGTGGATCTCATCGAGCCGCACGTTTAGATATAAGATATAGCTCGAGTCGTTACCCGGATTGAGAGAAATCAGAGAGAGAATTTGCATTTCAATATTCATGCTTTGCAAGATTTTTATAGAAGAACACCCACCCATTCGAAGGGGAATATCTCAAAGTTCCAACATCAGAAAACTTCAAGAATAGGTATGTTGCGACCATGGTACGAAGCGCTTCGACTTGAGGTAAAGTTTGAATAAGATCGAGGTCGTGAAGGCAACTGATTTGAGTACGAAAGAAGGCATTTCTTTCGGTAATCAGAATCCCAATTTTGAACCATCTATCCAATTTGGAAAGTGATCATTTGGCATCCAAATCAAGGGATTTTTATTGTAAAATAATCACAGTAACTTTTCCTTCAATTTGTAATAAAGAAAATGACCGGAAATAAAAAGAAATGGGCTCGATTAAACATTTAAATTTTTGTGTTTATGAGTTTGCCGGATTTTAAGAGCCTCAGACTCCGACTCAACCTTAATAATGGATATTAAAATAATCCCCTCGATACGATAATAAATTTTGCGATGATTGATCGTCCAAAAGCTCTTTGGATAGTGCCCGAAAGAGTCCCCAACCTTAATAATGGATATCAAAACGATCCCCTGGACAAGGAAAATTGCTTTTTTAATGATTGATCATCCAAAAAATCATTAGATAGTGCCCGAAAGAGCTCCGAATGACAAGCAAGGCAAGAGCTTCTTTTTTTGGGGATGATTTGGCCATTTTGAAGAAAGTTGTGAGGGGCAAAACAATCATTTTGCCCCAAAAACGAAGTTCACTTTTAATTCCAAAAATATGTAGTTTTGAGTTGTATTGATCATCCACCCATGTTTGGGGGAGATCATATTTAAGCTCTTATCTCTCATTTGTTACCTAAGGTTCAATTTAATTAAAAGAGTGCTTTATTTTAGCTTCTTTTTTATGATTTTGCCTTCATTCTCAACCTAAGAGAGAGGAGAGAGAAATATTTTACTTTTGAGAGACTACCCTAGGACCACCCTACCCAAGCCTTGGACCACACATGCGCACACGCACTCATGTCGGGGTGTCTAGGGCGGACAACTGTGGGTGCCGGTCGACCAATGTCATTCTCGAATAGACCTCAAACCAATAACAAAAAACAAGTGGCTTTAGAAGAGCCCAAGGGACAAAAACTATGGAAAAACAACCAAGTTCAAAATTTAGAAATTTGACAATTGAGAAATTGGCAACTTAATATCAAGTAACATGGGCAGCAAATATGGTTTGGAGTCCGGACCAACATGAAGAAACATCGTAAGAAAGGCTTAGGTTGAAATTCCTGGGACGAAAATGTTATGGGTGACTGATTGGGATGACTCCGTGTCTTGTGTTACATGTCCACATGATGGACTAGTGTTCTCTCTGACCATTTGATATTAGGAGAAAAAGTTAAGAAACTATCTGTAGGTGTCTACTTCTTCGATACCCGCTTATCTCTCGAAGGACAAAGTGTGCTAAAAAAGAGAAATTATAGACACCTAATTTTGAAATAAGGAATTTCTCCTAGTTCCTAAACCCCAGAGACAACAATAAACGTAGTAATACTCCGTAGCATATCCTCAAAATTGACACTCAAGCGACCTAGCCTCATATACCCCTCAAAACTCACCCAAATTGGAGTGAATATAAATCTAATATGTGGAGTTGGTCAAGAGCTTTTGAAAGCTCCAAGAATTGTTCTATTCGTATATAGTTTGAAATTCATGGCCGCACAATTTTATTTATTGAAAATGCCAAATATGTCTGGATGACACTTTTCAGTGTCGTCCAACCCAGAAACGTGGACCGACAGTGTCCAGACTAAACCTGACTAGAAATACTTAATGTGATACTCGTGTTGTCGCCTAACCCAAGAAAGACCAAAAAAACACTCGGATGATAGTGGGATTGTCGTCTCATCCAAATAGGCCCAAACAATAGTGAGATTATCATCTAAACCTTTTTCTCGTGATAAATCCAGAAATTCATGATAATAGATAGGGATAATGGTCCAAAACATGTTGCAATGCATGAGAGGACCTATAAAGCTTCCATAACGTGCTTTGATCATCGTCTTGAGATTCATAGAAAGCCTACTTATTAGAGAGTCTTAAAACCCTAATATCCAAATATCGTAAACTTCTAGGATAGTGTAAACCCTAGAAAACTTGAGTTTAGACCCATGTCAAGGAAATCTCAAAATCTAAAGGGAAACCCTAGACAATTTCATCAACAATCATAAAACCCCAATTTTTAATTGTTAAATCAAGCCCAAGGGAGAACTATGTAGGTACTCTTCAAGAAAAAGCGAAGGTGCACATCGTAAACAATGATGCTGACGATGCCATCGTCAGGTAGTTCAAGACTTTTCTTGAATGAGATAGGTTAAGCCATCTTTAGGCAGTTTGAGACTTTTGTTGAATGAGATGGGTTAAGGCATCTCTAGGCAGCTTGAGACTGTTGTTGAAACTGAGATGGCTTACGCCATCTCTAAGCAGTTAGATAGTGCTTTTCAGGCTAAGATGGGTTAAGCTATCTCTAGGCAGCTTACGACTGCCGTTGAGACTAAGATGGGTTAAGCCATCTCTGGGCAACTTGATACTGCCGTTGAGACTGAGATGGGTTAAACCAACTCTGGGCAACTTTAGGCTGCCATTGAAACTGAGATGGGTTAAGCCATCTCTAGGTAGTCAAATAGGGCACACTTGAATGATGTTATTAAGAGCCATACTCATTCTTGACCATCTTCTAAAGATGATCATCCATCGCATGTTCGTTGCATGTCTTCAAGTGGTCATTCTTAGTCATGCATTGAGACTAAATAATTATACATTTCAAGGACAAGGTATGGGCCATTCGCAACTCTATGTTTGTTAAGAGTTGATCAGAATGTATCTGGTCTTTTTTAAGATAAACATATACCCAACAGTAGATTAAGACTAGGCCAAACCACTGGGAAACTATGGGTTGGGGGAGAATCATTAAAGTGCCCTCCAGACTGGTCCATTGATGCCATAGACCTAGACTGGGATGGGATCTGTAAGGACCGGACTTTTCCAGCATATGGTGGTGCGCCAGCGAGTCGTCAGTAGGGGCGATCTGGCGCCCAGACCCTGTCGAGCGTGAGGGCATTACTGTCATGCTAGATGCTGCCGTATGCATTACCACCGTACGCAATGCCACCGTGTGCATTGCCACCATGCACGACACCGCCATGTGCGTTGCAGCTATGTGCGTTGCCACCGTGCACAACGCTGCCCAGCACGTGATAGTCCAGTGGAAATTTTTCTCTCTCTCATGAATGCTTGCATGTTTCTTGAGAACCATGTGGCACTTGCATGTCCCATGTGTGCCAAATGTCAGGTGCATGCTGCCGTCCCCTTCTTTTGCATATTTAAACCCCACCTTCACACCCTTCCAGTGTTTTTCTTTCTCTCACCCATGTCCTCCCTCTCTCCAACTTAGAGCTTTGAGCTTGAGCTATTCTTGGAGCTTGGCTCTTGAAGAGAAGCCTGTGTGGAGCCTTATGTGTTTCACTTAGTGTTCTAAGTGGATCTAGTTCCCATGTTCCATGTTTTTGTTTATTTAGCTTATCAAAGTGTGGAATTTCAAGTATGAATATGGATGTAATTGTGATAATGGATGTGATTGAAAATATGAAATCTTGTTAGTATGTGCTCTGTTTTACCATAACTGTGACTCCCAATTGTGTAATTGTTTGAGCATTAAATATGTCTTTGTTGATCATAAAATTTTGTGGGAAGTAACCTTTGAGTCTATTTTAAGTTGGAAAAGACCAATTTCCAATACCTCTTTTGGTTTGAAAGTTATTAGGCATTTTCTAAAGTATTTCATAACTATGATATGATTTTCCAAGAACTCTATGTGTTTTTTTATGGAATTGTTCACTGACCAAAATGTGTCAGAATGAGGTCAAAATACTTCTAAATAAAATATAAATGAGTCTATTAGAAAATTGTTTTCGGAACCATGATAAAATTTTGCATGGATTGGAAGTTATGCCCATTTGTATATGGGAATGTCACACTGGAATCTGTTGTGAAGATAGGAATTTTCAAGAACTGTGACTCACCTTTCTGTGATCAATTGAGTATAAAAAACACCTTCATTAATCACAAAATTTTGTGATAAAACAACCCTTTGAGTCTATTTTAATATGGAAAATACGTCTTATCAATATCCCTTTTGGTTTGAAAGTTATGAGCCATTTTCAAAAGTATGCTAGGATTGTGAAATGAAATTCATGAACTACCGAGTGTTTTTGTGTGGAAATTTTCACCGACAGAAATGTCAGAATGGAGTCAAATCACTTCTAAATGAAATATAAATGAGTCTATTTAAAAAGTGATTTTGAAAGCATGATGAAATTCTCTATGGTTTGAAAATTATGTCGGATTTTCTATTCCGGTATTACTCTGTATTTGTTGCTTTGAAAAGCCAGAAGTTTCAATCGAAATCACCAACAGTTCGACAACTTTAGGCCAATATTGAAGGGTTATCCCCTTCACAAAAGTTGTGTTTTAATGAGCCTATAGTGTTATAAAAGTGGTTCCAGGTCGAAATAATTTTTGAATCTCATGATACTCCTCTAAAGGTGGACCCTATTCACTGTGGAAAAACCAGAAAAATGGCATGATGATATCTTTTGAACTAATGAGCCTGTTGGTCGGTTTATATGTATGACACGACATGATGATGTCTCTCGAACTAATAAGCATGATAACATGATTATGTGCATGGCACGCCAATGTTTTATGTGACAATGGAAATGTGTTGCTAATGAGAAATGTGCGCATGATAGTATGACAAGCCCTTTTATGTTATGAATGCATGATAATGAGAAAAACTCTTGAATGATATGGGAGCATGTAGCAAGACATGCTCTGTTATTATATGTGTAAATGATTATAATACATGCTCTATAGTGATATGTGTGTTGTACGTCATTTTTGACGTACTTTCATGACTTGTATGTCATTTTTGACGTACTTCCATGAGCCCATGCAAAAAATGAGAGAGTCGACGAAAGTCTAGTCTCATGAGTTCAAGAAACACCCGCAGACCAAGATTGTGTCGAAAATAAAGCCTCCAGCCTGGTGATCTGAGTGCGGTTCCTTCGCACGAAAAAAGGCCCCTTCACTATAGCCCCATGCTAGCAGCTGCAACAAGGGATCAGACCACTGCCATTGTGCTCAGAACGTTGAAAAACTGCCAAGGACAAAATTTGGGCTCAATCAGACCTCCCTAGAGGGGTCTACGTTCATGCGGCCTTGTAACTTATGGGTTTTATCATAGCGCAGTACGGCTTCACCTAATCAGTCTCGGAAATGGGGACTGCTATGATGTTTTCTGGTAATGACTTTGCCAACCCACGGTGCTTTCCGTCGAAACTAGACAGAGCTCAAACGTTGATACGTTCCAGATCACGCCAACCCCGTCATTTTGACCTACGGGACACACTGTGGCATGACCGAGAGCCCCTATTGCTCTCAGAAGGAAGGTAGCCGGAGAAACCAAGGAGAAAATAGGGTTCAGCAATCTTTGGATTTAGTGAAGCATAGCTCAACAACCAACGCGAGGAGGAGTTCAGCAGAATCCCCTCACAAAGATCTACATTCTGGTACAACTCTTGCATTCAATCTGTGGTTCGATGCATGCAAGTCCTCAAGTCACCAAAGAAGAAAATCCATCAGGTTGCCGGAATCCCTTTCCCTGGTAACCCTCAAAATAAGGCAAATGCACAAATCGACATCAAATCAACCCAAACTTGGTGCAAAATAACAGTAGCAGCCTCCTCTCTAACTTGCAAGCAGAGCTAGGAGCCAAAATGACGTAGCTCTAAGATGCATTGGCAAACGAAGTTCACAAAAACAACCGGACTTTCACCCTGGGGAAAAAGGCCACCACAACACAATTGGAGGGCATCAAAATGCTCACAATCGAGAGAAAAATGAAGATATGTTGCTGAAACAGCCGAACAATTGCCACAAGTTGCAAAACAAGCTTCCAAGGTCTTCCCATGGTGGAGCAGCCTGCATACAAGGACGGTCTCAACATTCAGGCTAAAGATCATAAGGGCATTTTGGGTATTTGTGCCTAATTTTTGGATTTGTTTTGAATTTTTTTAATTGTAATTAATCTTGAAGTTTGAGCATTCACCCCAGTTTGGAGAATCTTCTATGCAAGCAAGCTTAACTCACTTGTAAAAAGGCCTTTTGGGCCTTCTTTTAGGAGAGACTCCATAACATTACCCCTGAAGGCTAGGAAAAATCAAGGCTAGATTATGCTTATTGGTTTGTCTTTTTCATAAGCCCCTGAGGGAGAGGATAGGGGGGAGAGATAAATTTTTTAGGGAAAGAGGATACCCCTGAGTGTGCGGTCCTGTGGGCACCCCGGTCGCACGGGTCCCCCCACCTCTCTTAAGCAGAGTAGTCTCTCTCTCTCTCTCTCTCTCTCTCTCTCACCTCCGCGTGCATGGTCCCCATCCACGTGACAGCCCTCGTCCGTCTGCGAATCCATGGACACGTGCGAACCCGCAGGTCTCGTCCCTTAGGTCTCTCCATATCCCCTTCAGTGGCCAGTAGGTCCCCTCCATAAAAGGGGGCTAAGGATGAGGGACATTCGGATCCCACCCCAAAAGCATAAAGAGAGCGAGAGGAGAGAGGTTGTAAGCTTGAAGAGGGCTCTCGTTCAAACCGCGCTGACGAACAGCCGGAGGGCTATGTAGTTGCTCTAAGAGGGCCATCCGCCTGGGCGTATCCCGAAACCCCCAATGCGACGTAAGGGCATCCACGCCCTAGTCACAAAAATCTATCTCACACTCGCCTCCTATCCACTAACACGTGGGCCCACACGCCCGTCACGATCCGGACCTCCACAGCTGTTTGAGAGAGGTTTTTCACCTCCCCGCCCAAAGGGAAATCAGGACCCCTGACATCAATGCGTGCATGATTTTTAGACCCGCTAAGTGCCATGTGATAAGACCTGTGTGGTCCGCTATTTGATAAGTGCTATGTGAAAAGTGCTACGTGATAAGTGATATGTGATAAGTGATATGTGATAAGACCTGAGTGGTCAGACATTGTGTCGGCAGTCAAGGTATATTCCCTGACTCCCTATGATAAGACAGGAGTTAAGACTATTGTGTGTTGGGAGGGTCGCGCCCCCCAAAATCTATGTGGGCACTACACATTGGATCATCCTTTGGTAGTATAAGGCTTTCTCACTTGACGGGCGTAAGGAGAGGATCGTGTCTTGTAAGGTCATCACCTATCAAGAGCCGAAAGGCGTGATGGGGACTGTGTTTGTGTGTGAAGACATTACGAAATGGTTCACCCATTTATCATTGTTTTCCCTCTTGAGTGATGGTAGAAGTCCTAAGCAATGGCATTGGCTTAGCCTGACTAATAGGGCTTATACTTCGGGAGTAAGGGAAACTAGGGAGTGAGTTAGTTGACACTTGTTGATATTTGCCTAAATTCATCAATCTGTTAAGACTTGTATGGCCGAATAACTTTATAGACTCTATTTTGTATCATATATGAATTATCTGATTCATCATTGCTTTACTATGAATTGTGCACTACACACGAGTAGAGTTGATTTTGACACATGGCTCATGTTTTATAAGAATTACATAATATCCTTCATATTTTTATGAGGAAATGTTCATAAGCAGGGTGGCATGGTAACTTGATCTATTTACTGAGCTTTACAGCTCACTCTTTCATCTTCATCTATGTAGAGCGATAATCGCCGGTGGAGGACGGGCGCTTTGGTGATCGCGACTGACGCTTAGAGCTCCATGCTTTCGTGGAAGTCTGTTATTTTCAATTGTATGTTTTGGTTGGCGATGACCATTTAATTCTCATTTATTTTGAAGTCATGCAAATGTATTTGGGCCTTTGAATCCTTGGTCATATCTGTAATACTTTTGGATTTCTTTTGTATATATATAGATATAGTCTGGGCTTAGTTGTCTGTGATTGTGTGACTGGAGTTTTGTTTATCTTTCGTGGTTTTCTTTGGTTCTTTTTCTAATAGCATTGAGTGCACGCCCACCTGAGTGGCATTCGCTACCTTTGGTCGTGGACCCATACCCTTCAGCCTGTTGCCCTCCAGCTAGTATGGTAGAGCAGTAGGAGGTGGGGTCGTGACAATTTATGGTATCAGAGTAGCTAGGATACGATTCTTGACCTCGAGAATTTTAGAAGTGTCCTTAGGGTAGTTTTGGATAGTATAGTAATCTGGGTGTTCCTGCTTTAGGTTAAAGATGACGAGGACTCGTGTCAATAATTTGAGCTTGAGTAATGAGAACACTGAGGCCTTTGGGGAATTCTTCAAGACGCTCGGGGCCATGACGCAAAAGATGAAGGACTATATGCCGGCCTTGGCTGCTTCTACCGCACACAAGGCATATAGTGGATTTATTAAGAGATTCAGCAGACTTGCACCCTGAACATTCTTGGGACATGGAGGATTAGAAAGGTCTGAAAGATGGAGGAGGCAAGTAGAGAGAGTTTTTGAGGTTTTGCATTGCTCGGATGAGCAGAAAGCCAGGTTGTGATCCTTAAGCATTGGTGGAGCTCAGTGAAGCAGTTCTGATTAGAGACAGGGACTGTGGCCACCTGGGAGAACTTCCTAATGGCATTTGATGATAAATATTTTTCTGATTCTGTTCGGGAGATGAAGGAAGTTGAGTTTATTGAGCTACAATAAGGCGGACTGTCGGTAGAACAATATGCAGCTAAATTTGCAGAGCTCTCTCGGTATACGCCCCATATCATTAACACAGAGGCCCAGAAGGCAAGTAAATTTGGAAGAGGCATCAGGCCATATAATCGAGGGAGAGTAATGACGGCTAATCTTAAGACATTCTCCCTATTGGTGGACCTAGCCTTGAAGATTGAGAAAAATTGTGAGGAGTTCCGATTGATGAAGGATGGGAGAATAAGGTCCGCACTGTTTGAAAATTTTGGGAATAAGACTCGGCCTCCTCCTAAGGGAAATTTTAGAGGACGAGCTCACCAGGGGAACATGAAGGCCCAAAAGAATTTCCCGGGCAATGTTAGAGAGAATCAGCGCTTGACATGCTCATATTGTGGGCTAAGCAACCACTCGGCAGTTGAGTGTTATCAGAGGAAGAGAATGTGCCTTAAGTTTGGAAAGCCTGGCCACTGGATCAAGGACTGCCCTATGATAAAGTCGGAGAACCGACTGAAGACTCAGGGTTGGGTGTTTACACTTACGGAACAGGAGGCGAAAGCTTCCACTTCAGTGATCCGAGGTACGCTCTTAGTTTGTGGTAGAGAAGTTAGAATTTTGATTGACCTTGGTTCCTCTCTTTTGTTTATTGCACCTCATTTTGCATGTCATATGAATGTTGAACCTTCACTTATTGACTACACATTAGTAGTGGGCACACCTGTGGGGGATTCTATGAAAACAGACATAGTATAGAAGCAGTGTGGGGTTTTGCTTGAGGGGTGTGTCCTGCCCATTGACTTAATACTTTTAAATATTCAGGACTTTGATGTTATTCTAGGCATGGACTGGTTGTCTACACACCATGCCACTATTGATTGTTATAATAAAACTGTGACCTTTAATCACTCTGATTAACCTGAGCTGCACTTTGTTGGCACCAAGGATGCTCCCGCTCTACATTTTACTTCAGCCCTTTGGGCTTACCATCATTTAGCTAAAGGATGTGTCGGATACGTAGCCTACGTGGTAGAGAATCGGGTTGTCCAGTCCAAGTTTGAAACTATACCAGTGGTAAGAGAATACCCAGAAGTTTTTCTCGAAGAGTTGTCCTCTTTACCTCTAATAAGGGAGATAGAGTTTGAGATAGATGTGATCACTGGTACTGCTCCCATCTCTAAAGCCCCATATAGAGTGGCCTCAGTAAAATTGAAGGAGCTGAAAAAGCAATTGTAGGAGTTGTTAGAGAAGGGGTTCATCCGACCCAGTGTGCGCCGGTTCTCTTTGTGAAGAAGAAGGATAGGTCCATGAGGCTTTATATAGACTATAGGCAGTTGAAACAAGTAACAGTGAAGAATAAGTACCCCCTGCCAGGATTGAAGACCTCTTTGACCAGCTTCAAGGGGCCCAAGTGTTCTCCAAGATTGATCTCCGATTGAGTCATCATCAATTGAGGGTTATGAAGGGAGATGTCCCCAAGACCGCATTCAAACCCCAATATGGCCACTACGAGTTTTTTGTAATGTCGTTCGGATTGACTAATGCCCCAGCTATTTTCTTGGACATGATGAATATAATTTTCAGACCCTTTCTGGATGATTTTGTTGTGGTCTTTATTGATGATATTTTGGTGTATTCAAAGAGCCTAAAGGAACATGAGCAGCATCTGAGAGTAGTTCTTCAGGATTTAAGGTCGGAGAAGTTGTATGCTAAGTTGAGCAAGAGTGAGTTTTGGCTTCCTAGTGTGGCCTTCCTTATGCACGTTATTTCTAAGGATGGGGTCACGGTTGACCCTTCTAAGATTGAAGCCGTGCTCAAGTGGGGAAGACCAACAAACGTGACGGAGTTCCATAGTTTTCTGGGACTAACAGGATATTACAGACGCTTTGTAAAAGGATTCTCAAAGATAGCACTCCCTCTGACCCGTTTAACCTAAAAAAGTGTGAAATTTGTATGGTTAGATGACTATGAGAAAAGCTTTCAAGAGCTAAAGAAGAAACTAACCACTGCTCCGATATTGACCTTACCTGAGGGAAAGGAGGACTTTGCAGTTTGCACGAATGCCTCTCATAAAGGGCTCGGATGTGTACTTATGCAGCGAGGAAAGGTCATTGCATATGCCTTCTGACAGTTGAAACCATATGAGTAGAACTATCCAACTCATGATTTGGAGCTTGCGACTATAGTTTTCGCCTTGAAAATCTAGATACACTACCTCTATGAAGCCCAATTTAAGGTGTTTATGAATCATAAGATCCTCAAGTATCTGCTTTCCCAGAAGGAGTTGAACATGAGGCAAAAGAGATGGATGGACCTATTGAACGATTGTGATTGTACCATCCAATATCACCTGGGCAAAACAAATGTGGTAGCAGATGCTCTGAGTCAGAAGCCCATGTTATCGGTGGCTCATTTAATGGTCTGACATATGAAGTTATTAAAGGATGTAGTGGGATGGCATCCGGCTCCGCCCCTTGGTGGTGCGGTAAGTATGACAACTTTTTCAACAAATCCATCTGGCACAAGAGAAGGATCCCCAGCTCATAAAATTTTTGGAAGAGGTGAAGCTAGGAAAGAAAGACGATTTCTCTGAGTAGTGATGACTCATTGAGATTCAGAGATCGGGTCTATATACCGAATGATGTGGATGTGAAGAGAGTTGTCTTAGAGGAAGCTCATCGTTCTTGTTATGCTATACATCCCAGGAGTACTAAGATGTATCAGGACCTGAAGAAAACTTTCTGGTGGAATGGTAAGAAAAGGGAAATAGCATTGTTTGTTTCTAAGTGCTCAACATGCCAGCAAGTGAAAGTAGAGCATCGAAAACCCATCGGGTTGTTGCAGCCCTTACCCGTGCTAGAATGGAAATGAGAGCACATTACTATGGACTTTGCCTCTGACTTGCCTAAAATGAGTTCTGGGCAGAATAGCATTTGGGTCGTTGTGGACCAGCTGACCAAAGCTGCTCAGTTCTTGTCGATCTATGCGACCTACAACTTGGACAAACTAGCATAGTTATACATCAAGGAGATAGTGAGGTTGCATGGGATACCAGTTAGCATCGTGTCTGACAAGGACACTAGATTCACCTGTAGATTTTGGGCTAGTCTGCAGTCAGCCTTGAGAACAGGACTTACTCTTAACAATGCTTTTCACGTCCAGACTGATGGGCAATCATAGAGAACCATTCAGACTTTGGAAGATATGTTAAAGGCTAGTATCTTTGATTTTAAGGGAAGCTGGGATGATCATTTACCCCTGATTGAATTTTCTCATAACAACAACTTCCAAGCAAGTATTCAGCTGGCGCCTTTTGAGGCCCTTTATAGAAGAAAGTAAAGATCACCCATTTGTTGAGATGAGATTAGTGAGAGAAGGCTTTTAGGGTCAGAATTGTCCAAGCGACCTTAGAAAATATTGATTTGATTCAGGAGAGACTCAGAACAACTAAGAATTGGCAAAAGAGTTACGTCGATAACCGAAGAAGAGACATCGAGTTTGCGGTGGGTGATTGGGTTTTCTTGAAGGTGTCGCCAACTAAGGGCATTATGAGATTAGACAAGAAAGGGAAGTTGAACCCGCATTATATTGGACCTTTTGAGATTCCTGGAAAAGTTGAAGGCATGGCATATCGACTTGTCCTACCACACCCTAATTGCCGAACATCCACGATGTCATTCATGTATCTCTGTTAAGGAAGTACCTTCCTGACTCATCCCATGTTCTAAGATATGAACCAGTTTCGATCAGAGAAGACCTGACTCTCATTGAGCAGCCAATTGTGATATTAGATAGAAGAGTGTGGGTGCTGCGAATAAGGAAATCCCTCTAGTCAATGTGTTGTGACAGTACCATTCACGGGAAGATTCGACCTCGAAACGGAAGGTTGATATTTTGGAGAAGTACCCCCTTTGTTTTTTTAGCAGAGGCACGATTTTGGGGATAAAATCCTGTTTGGGGGGGGGGGGGGGGGGGGGTGATGTAAGGACCTAGACGTTTTTGGCATATGGTGGTACATCGGCAAGTCATCGACACAGCTGATCTAGCACGCAAACATTGTGTGCATGGCGTTGCTACCATGCGTGATGCTACCATGTGTGTTGCCTCCATGCACTCCATCGTGTGCGTTGCCGCCATGCATGAGGCTGTCGAGCGTGCGACAGTCCAGGGGAACATTTTTCTCTCTCATGATTGCTTGCATGTTTCTTAGGCACTATGTGGCACTTGCATGTCCCATGTGTGCCAAAGGTCTGCTGCATGCTGTTACCCCCTTCTTTTTCTTATTTAAACCCCACCTGCAAGTGTTTTCCTCTCGCTCACCCACGTCCTCCGTCTTTCCAACTTAGAGCTTTGAACTTGAGTCATTCTTGGAGTTTGACCCTTGAAGAGAAGCCTGTGTGGAGTCTTGGGAGTTTCACTTAGTGCTGTAAGTGGATCTAGTTCCCATGTTCCATATTTTATTTTATTTAGCTTATCAAAGTGTGGAATTTCAAGACTGAATATGGATGTAATTGTGAAAATGGATGTGATTCAAAATATGAAATCTTGTTAGTATGTGCTATGTTCTACAAAAACTGTGACTCCCATTTGTATAATTATATGAGCATTGAAAATGTCTCTATTGATCATGAAATTTTGTGGGAAAGTACAAAGATGGAAAATACCTCTTACCAATACATCTTTTGTTTTGAAAGTTATTAGGAATTTTCTAAAGTATGTCATAATTGTGATAAAATTTCCAAGAACTCTAAGTGTTTTTCTGTGGAACTTTTTACTAACCAAAATGTATCAGAATGTAGTCAAACCACTTTTAAATAATATATAAATGAGTTTATTCCAAAAATGGTTTTAGAAATATAATAAAATTTTCTATGGATTGGAAGTTATTCGCATTTTTATATGGGAATGTCACATTGGAAAATTCTACTCTGAAGATAGGAAATTTCCAGAACTATAACTCCCTTTTATGTGTTCAATTGAGTATCAAAAACATCTCTGTTGATAACGTAAATTTGTGGGAAAGTAGCTCTTTAAGTCTATTTTAATATAAAAAATACCTCTTGTTAATATCCCTTTTGGTTTGAAAGTTATGAGCCATTTTCAAAAGTATGCCAGGACTGTGAAATGAAATTCCAGAACTGCTGTGTGTTTTTGTGTGGAAGTGTTTACCAAAAAAAATATGTTAAAATGGATTCAAACTACTTCTAAATGAAAGATAAATCAGTATATTTCAAAAGTTGTTTTGGAATAATGATGAAATTCACTGTGGTTTGAAAATTATGTCTGATTTTTTATTTAGATATTACCTTGTATTTGCTGTTGTGAAAAGCCAAAAGTTTCACTCAAAATCACAAAAAATTCAGTAAATTTAGGCCAATATTTACAGGTTATTCCCTTCATGAAATTTTTGTTTTAATGAGCCTAAATTGTTATAAAAGTTGTCCCAGGTCCAAATGATTTTTGAATCTCATGATACACGTCAAAAGGTAGACCTTGTTCACTGTGGAAAAATCAGAAAAACGGTATGATGATATCTTTTGAACTAATGAGCCTGCTAGTCGGTTTATATGTATGACACAACATGATGATGTTGTTGGAAGGTATTTTTCATCAATATGGGGCCTACGCTCAATAGAGGCCTAGCAAACAGTGAAAATTTCGACAGTCTCATAAAAACCATCGAACTGGCCAAGATCTTCCTGAGGTATCTGAAATTTCTCCTGCTAAGTTTCGTCGCATTCCGACATGTCTAAGGCAGTGCAAACTGAGAAAACGTTCCCGCAAAATCGGCCTCTTGCATCTTAAAACGGACCCTATAACTAAAGCTACATTTTCGGTATCTCAATTGCTGTGGGACCACCACCATTGGAACTAGTACATCTGAAAACCCCAAGGGGTCAAATTTAAGCTCGAATGGACACTCCAAGAAGAAATTATAGGCAAAAGAGTAAAACAGGAGGGGCCGCACGCTATTCTCGTGCGACCACCCTGCAACTCCACGCCATGGAAGGGACAGTCACAACCAGTGACTTTTGATGCTCATATCTAACCCGTCCTAAGTCGGACCGTGCTCAAATTTAGTGAGCATGTTCGTCTAGTCAAGACGAGCGATTCGATATGTGCCACGCCCCGTGATGGCAACCGAGTGCTGAGAAAAGATAAAGAGAATTACTTTTGATCATCCACCCATGTTTGGGGCAAATTCCATATATACGTACCAGCATTGTATGCAGAAAAAGAGACACACACAGGATCTATCTCCTTGCAAAAGAGAGGGTTTTTACAGAATATGATTTCTCTTTCTTCCCACTGTTGTGTCACATTTGAGAGAGAGAGTGAGGTGAGAGAAACTTTTGATCGGTACCCCTAGGTTCGAGGTATACCTTCTCTCTCTTCTTTTCTGTTCTTTTCTCTCTCATCTTTTCTCTCTTCTCCTCTTTCTTCATCTTCTTCCCCGTCTGAGCTCTTCTCAGACGCCATGCACGGCAGCGGCAGTGTCGTGCATGCCTCTCTGGTAGCCTCACAGAACGCGCATGGCTATAGCAGTTCCATGCATGCATCTCTTTCTCTCTCTGTTCTATCTCTGTCGTGAGGCCTACAGATGATGTTGCTCATCACCGTCTGTAGACATATCTTAAGAACCTCAGCGAAGGACGCAGGTAACAAAGCCTATCACCACTTACAGGGGATTCACCCCGTCGAGGGACCGTTGCAGACGACAATACCCATCATCGTCCACAAAGGGTCGAGGCAATACTCATTGCCGAGCGCTGGCTTCTTCCGTGCTTCCCTGTGCCCATCGTTGTGTGCCCTACGAGAAGTAATCACTGCAAGACCTGTGAGAAGTTATAATCATGCGCCTCATTAGGAGCCACCATTGTTCACTAGGGGCATGTCGCCTCCTCGTGCTGCCAAAAGAGTAAAACAGAAGGGGTCGCACGCTATTCTCGTGTGACCACCCTGCAACTCCACGCCATGGAAGGGACAGTCACAACCAGTGACTTTTGATGCTCATATCTAACCCGCCCTAAGTCGGATCGTGCTCAAATTTAGTGAGCATGTTCGTCTAGTCAAGACGAGCGATTCGATATGTGGCACGCCCCGTGATGGCAACCGAGTGCTGAGAAAAGATAAAGAGAGTTACTTTTGATCATCCACCCATGTTTGGGGCAAATTCTATATATACGTACCAGCATTGTATGCAGAAAAAGACACACACACAGGATATATCTTCTTGCAAAAGAGAGGGTTTTTACAGAATATGATTTCTCTTTCTTCCCACTGTTGTGTCACGTTTGAGAGAGAGAGTGAGGTGAGAGAAACTTTTGATCGGTACCCCTAGGTTCGAGGTATACCTTCTCTCTCTTCTTTTTCTGTTCTTTTCTCTCTCATCTTTTCTCTCTTCTCCTCTTTCTTCATCTTCTTCCCCGTCTGAGCTCTTCTCAGACGCCATGCACGGCAGCGGCAATGTCGTGCATGCCTCTCTGGTAGCCTCACAGATCGCGCATGGCGAGAGCAGTTCCGTGCATGCATCTCTTTCTCCCTCTATTCTATCTCTGTCGTGAGGCCTACAGATGATGTTGCTCATCACCGTCTGTAGACGTATCTTAAGAACCTCAGCAAAGGACGCAGGTAACAAAGCCTATCACCGCTTACAGGGGATTCACCCCGTAGAGGGACCGTTGCAGACGGCAATACGCATCGTCGTCCACAAAGGGTCGAGGCAATACTCATCGCCGAGCTCTGGCTTCTTCCATGCTTCCCTGTGCCCATCGTTGTGTGCCCTAACTGCAAGACTTGTGAGAAGTTATAATCATGCGCCTCATTAGGAGCCATCATTGTTCACTAGGGGCATGTCGCCTCCTCGTGCTGCCAACGGCGATGCCCATTACCATCTGGATTCTTCCTCCCTCTACCGTATCTCTCTTTTCTCTTCATCTATTTCTCTTCTAACTTGACTGAGGGTAGATCTAGCTTAGCACTGCCATCTCGGTCTCGGTTTTGAGTAGAATTGTCGTTGTGCTGGTCCTGAGGACCATCCTCGTCTTGCTACCACTCCGAGTCGATAATTGTCCGAATGTCATGCTAGCTTCACCTCTTCCTCGAGTTTTTCTTCTCCTTTCTATCTTTATCTAAAACTTTGCATTTCATCATGATCTCACATGACTTCTTGAACTTGTCTTACAAATTAACCATAGAAGTGTTATGCAGAAAACAAGAGGATTGCAGGTCAAGGGAGGCGATTCCGAACCAGCTAAAGCAGCTTGGGAGCTTTCTTCGTGATCTAAGAGGGAACCCACACGAGCCAGCCCGAGAAAGTCCAGAACCCACCTAAAATTCTGCTCTCATCAGTTGATATATCTGCCCTTGCTCTCAAGCAAGGTTTTGAGAGATCGAGGCACCAAACCAGCTTGGCGACCCCACTGGGGACTTACTACCCTTTTAGTTGGCTCGCTCTTGTTTGACCGGTATCCTCTTTTATTTTCTGCATTCATTTCTATGGCACCTGGGTTGTTCTACCCATTCATCCGAGTCGGGGACTTCCTTATCCCTGCACTCGTGACTATCCCAGGGAAGCAAACTGCTCAAGCTTCCTTCCTTACTCTCTTCCTATGTCAGGACTCATGGTCCGGCTCTCAGGTTCTCACCTAGATTGATACGAGAGGGGACTTAAAAGTCTCTACCTCCCAACTGGCTCGCCCTGGTGGACCCTCCGCCAAGGCCTCTTACATCGATGACACATCTGCCACCACACATGGCACACACCTAGCTATGGGCAAGTCTCTTGCTGGTCATATAACTAGGGCAAGCCGAAATGCTGGCCCCATCACTCTCACGAAAGGCAAGCAAGTTGTCGTTGCTCCTGAGGTTCGCTGTGAGGAAACCCTCCATATTCTTTCACCGCTCTGGACCTCTAGACCTAGGGGCTCGACACATCGAGGCAGAGACCCTGTGGTCGCAACCCTCGCACACACCCAAGGGCCCGTGGTCCATCTACTCGAGCCTCACCTCGGGGCAACCCTTACATAGCCTTGAGCTCGCATCCAGGGCTAGGCCTTCTCGGT
Source organism: Amborella trichopoda (assembly GCF_054954075.1). Classification (NCBI taxonomy): domain Eukaryota; kingdom Viridiplantae; phylum Streptophyta; class Magnoliopsida; order Amborellales; family Amborellaceae; genus Amborella; species Amborella trichopoda. The sequence goes on along the minus strand of NC_142345.1, from coordinate 22,886,967 downwards.
CCAACCCTTCATGCACCATGCATTTGCTTTACACAACCCGGGGTAGCACTAGCTCTACACCACCTCGAGCACATGAGGGTCGAACACTCCGTCCTCCCTCTTAGCACACACAACTTCACCCTGTGGGAGGTGGGCTTTTGCCTCACCCTTCATAGATACAAGCTCGTGGGTCTCGACCTTCTTAGGCCGGACTCATTGACCGAACCCGAGTCGACCCCCAAGTCACCTAGACGGCTAACTCTAAATGTGCACACGCACCGTCTTGGCAGGTTCCTTTCCGACCTCAACTCAGACGAAGTCGTGAGCCAACTCCTTCCTCTGTCGCTCTCCCGACACCAGGCAAACACCCTGAGCCCTAGTACTTGAAGATCTTCCCTAAGAGTACCGTCTTGAGCCAACCTCGGGTCAGTTGTGCACATGCGCCCCACAAAGGAACTTGGGGGCAACGGCCTGAGGTCAGATAGAGGCCCCCAACCTCCAAGGCAAAAACCTAGACTGCCTTTTGTCCTTGGACCCCACTCCCTATTCCAGCTCATAGACACGGCCCTTGAGTGTTTGAAGAAGGCGAGGCAATCCAGGTCTCAGGATCTGTTCTGGAGTAAAGTCTACAGCCGTCTCAGGGTTAAGCAGGAAAGATATCTTGAGATCCTGACCAAAGAAGCCGTCAAGGCAGTCGAGGACACCACCTATGATGACCTCCTGCCTCGTAACTCCTTCTTCCCTCTCCAAACTACTTAGAAGCCATGGTTCTAAGACTGTTAAGAACCGGTCCTCACAAGATCGGCGTACAAGGCTCGAGTCCAGTTGGGGCAGGCTGAACCTCTCTAGACTGACTTACCACGCACCACTCGCCAACCTTGGCAGTCCACTGTCCTGGTAGGTTCTGACCCTCCAGAAGAGACGGTCAGTGTTATGGTGATCAATGACCCGTACGACCCTCAGGAGGAGCAGATGAACAAGTTTGAGGAAATGATGCAAGCCATCCTTGGAAAGATGGAATGTCTAGAGGCCTCCAGGTCCCCTTCTTCGACCGATTCCCCTCCTGGTGAGGACACAATTCCCAAGAAAAGTCCTCTATCAGCCTCTCAAGTCAGTTCTACCTCCCGCGGGGTCTCCCAAACCGACATAGATGCTATGGTGGCCCATAGCCTCAAGAACAAGGTCCCAAGCATGCAGGAGACGCCGCTCTATCAATAGTTGTACCCTTCATACATAGACCAAGTACCCTTCCCTCCGAACTATCAAAAGGGGAAGCTCTGCCTGTTCAATGGTACTATATCTCCGCACCAGCATACTGCTCACTTCCAGGCGGTCTTTCGAGAGATGGCAACTATCGAAACTCTTGAAGGGCCGACCTTCCACTGGTATGCGCGGCTGCCTCCCAACTCAGTACACACATGGCAAGAGATACAGCAGTTGTTCTATCAATGCTTCTACGAAGTCCAAAGGAACGTGGAGACCATCGAACTCCTCACCTTGATGCAAGACCATGGTGAGCCGGTTGACAAGTTCATCACCCGTTGGAGAGAGTTGGCAACCTTCCATGCCACTCCCATGACCGAGAAGGAAGCGGTCCAGACCTGCATACAGAACATGCTTCTCGAGATCGCTCCACATGTCGAGGCACGCAATCCACCCTCCATGTCAGAGCTCATCTCCAAGGCATTTCATATTGAGGGATTATTCAAGCATCACGACAACCCTCATCAGCAACCTACCAGCAATAGCTCTCGCTCCAACAATTGGGGAAGCTAAAAGGCAATAATCAGCGCAGCCGTCATCGTGGCCTACACTAAAGGCACGGTTCCTCAAACCCTAGACCTTTTTAAGGCACAAGCGTCTCCAGTCAAGGGCAAGAAGCAGTCCTACTACAGCGTCCCGTCTCATAAAACTTCTAGGTGAAATGACTACTAGGTCCAGCACTAGAATAAGGTTTACTCCTTCAACACAGAGTGGACGCCTGCACTACTTTGACTGCTGCTAGAACAGAACATGATACAGTTGCCGGAGGCCAGTACTGTGGAGTCGGCTGGGCAGGAGGCAAACGAGAAGTACTACGTCTATCACAAGAGGGTATGCCACCCCACTTACAACTACTATAAGCTCAACAACATGATCGAAGCCCTTATCAATAAGGATCTGATAAAGCTCGAAGAGTCGAAACAAGCATTCGGAGCAACTGAGGTTTTTCACAACGTCACGATCCAAGAGGACGATGGGGTACCCACGATCCTTCATGCGTTTTTCTCCATAATGCTCGAAGAACGGCTCGTCACTCCCAAGCCGAAAAGGCAACCCAAGTTCCTGTCACCAGGAACTGAGAACCTCTGGTGCGCGTATCACCAGATATAAGGCTATGACGTCAGCGAATGCACTGGCTTCCACAAACTCTTGGCAGAAAAGATGCAGCAGTGTCAGGAAGTTCAAGGAAACCTAAAAGGACACCCTCGAGTCCCTCTTCCGCATGAGAAAGAAGACCTCCAGACGCCAGCCCAAGGAAGCACTGAGCTAGACCCTCTGTAGGCCCTCTTCAAGGCAATGCTCCAACAAGGCCTTATCACTCCCAATCCTGCCAGGAAGCGGGGCGTATTACCCAAGGCACGAAAAAGCTCTCGTGCCCATACCACCAAGTATGGGGCCACGAACTCAATGAATGCTCTGGGTTCGAAGCTATAGCCGTAGAGAAAGTCCGGCAAGGCCATATCGTTTGTGCGGTTCTCCCGAAACTCGTCCAGGCTGTCGCTCCTCGTTTCAAAGAAACCCACACCACCAGCCCTAGAAAGTCTACTATGGATGGAGTAGGCTCAAATCCTTGAAACGTGAGGCAGTCTACCAAGCTAAGGCTACTCACCAGCCTGATATGGTGGTCTTGACACCCCCTCAAGGATCCTAAAGGAGACGACAGGCACCTAGGTCTGCCTACCGAAGGAATCATCCTCGTCAATCACTAGTCGAGGAAGAACTCATCAGGCCCCTTCCTCCACTACCGACCTTGCAAGACTTTATCCCAGGCGCAGCTCGCCTCGTCCTTTCATCCAATCAGGCAGACATCCCCAAGTCACCAACAGCTTGAAATTCCCCTCATATGGGTGACGACGCTAAAAGCACCCCACGATGGTCAAACCCTGGGCAAGACCTAAAATATCCTCTGGGAACGTCCAACTCCAGCGATGACGTAAAAAGTTGCCCGGAACGTTCTAACTCTTCTTCTCCTCCTCCTCTCTTATTTTCTCCACTAGTGCAGCCTGATAGTGCCTAGACTTCGACACTCTAAACAAAGAGTTTGGAGACACTAGCCTCACCCAGCCACAATAAGAATGCCTCATAGAGATGCTGGCCCAGGCAGCCGGATTCTTGACAGCCACCGATGCCCTGTCAACTCAAGCAAAAACCAAGTCAACTTCAGGCTATTGTTCCAAAGAAGCCTACCACATGGTGCTGATCTTGGAAGTACCAGCTAGCACGAGCAAATAGCTCTAAGATCGGAAAAGAAGCTACAGCCCATACCTCAAAAGCTCAAGGCCCTCGGGTTTCCTGATCCTCCGTTTTCCCCCAAACCTCATCCCCAAACCTCTGCATCCCTAATACAAGCTCCTATTACTTTCTCATCAACCCAGACCGCACTGGCTGAACAACAAAGTCAGCTGGTGTCCCAAACCAAAACCCAATCAAAACTTGTTCCTAAGCCTGCCCTATCACCCACACCAGTGACAGGATCAAGAACACAAAAGACTAATGAGGATAAAGTGAAATACGATGTAATTGAGCACTTGAGAAAGCTTCCAGCCCATCTATGTATCTATGATGCCCTTATACTATCTAGAAACTACTGTATGGCTATGGTTCAAGCTCTTTCTAACCCAGAGGTGTACGAGACTGAAGTGGAACCTATTGAGGTTGACCAGGCCATCCTGAATGAGTGCCTGGCAATCTCTTTTTCCGAAGATGACCTTCAATTGGGAGGAAAATTCCACAATCGCCCCCTCTTCCTAAATGGTGAACTTCATGCCTACCCTCTCAATCGGATCATGTTAGACAGAGGGTCAGCAATCAACCTGATCCCAAGAAGGATCGTCACCTGATTGGGATTAGGTTCTGATGACCTCACGCCTACCCACATAACTGTGTAAGGGTTTAACTAGTCAAGAGAAAAGCCGGCCGACACAGTGCGCCTTCGTCTCAAGATGGGTGATATCAACGATTACACCTAATTTCAAATGATCGACATCAATACATCTTATAACATCCTGCTTAGTCATTCGTCACTTCACGACCAGGGAGTAGTTCCTTGTACACTCCACCAATGCTTCAAGTACAACCGAGATGGAAGGCAACACACAGTCTATGCTGATAAAAGACAATTCCCTGTAGCTGAGACTCACTATGCTGACGCCAAGTATCATTTCACAAAACTTCCAGCATCAAAAAAGTCAAAGCATGATGACTGGAAGCCTATGAGAGAGACAAGACCTTTGTCTCATGATGACGTTGAGGACCTGGAGCGAATGATCACGGAAATGTTCAAAGAAGAGGAAAGACAGGGCAAGATCCTCCCCTTGGCCCCTATCCACTCAAGCATACCTTGCCACCTCTCCGAGGTCATGGTATCCTCTCCCCCTCTGCTTCTACCCCGCCAAAACGAAATGGCGAGCTAGAAGAGGACCTTGAGCTTGAAGAAGCCCCGAAGGTAAACCTTCAAGCACCGAGGGTCACTTATACATAAGACTAGCAAAAGGTCCTACATGTCCCCATCGCTCTTTTAAAAGCAGAACTAGTATCCCAACCATTAAGGAAGGTACTCCAAGTTCCATCCTCCTTGAACAAGAGGGTCATCAACAGCCAAAAGAAGGTCCTACACTTCTCGGGGGTTGTTGAAGAAGTACAGCTAGATAAGAGCCATCCCTTCGGCTCCCAGGAACAAGACCCCATTTGGCAGAGCTGAGAAGCGAGGTTCATAACCTCTAGAGCCAATTGGAGGTCATGCGCACTGCTTCAAAGAACTTAAAGGGATTTGTCCCTAAGATTAAGACTTATGATGAGCTCAAGACCAATTCACCTCGAATCGAAGTCAAAGCTTCCCCAGACCGGAGCATTTACAGCAAGCAGGCTCATCAAATCATGAGAACCATGAATTATGTGCCCCTCTCCAATCAAACATTAAGAGGTGAGGAAGAGACTGCTCCCCCATTCGAAGTCATTGAAGCCACAACAAGTTGTCAGAAGGCAAAGCAAGGGGTGGGATATTATTTTCATCTCACACTAACAAAGGATGAAAAGCAATAAAAACAAAAGAAGACAGAAGAGCGAGAGACATGTTGCACAACACTCTAAGCAAAATGTGGTATTTCATTCATAAAACCAAAAATTCATACAATTAACATTATCAATACCAAGAGTTGGTGTACAAAGAGTTATAAACGAGAGCGCTCACTCATGCCTCAAGACTAAGCCTATAATGGTCTTGTTGGGTCTACTTGATTCCGTTCTTCAGGGCTGCCGCCTGAAGGAGGGCAAACTTTCTGACCAAAGGAGGATATTCCCCACGTACCAACTGAGGAGAGAATGGGCCTTTTCCTACCTCACGGGCCACAGCAAGTAAGCTTTCTAAATTTTTGATGTTAACAATCGAAGGAACCTCTGAAGGAAAAATATAGATATCTGGGTGAACGAACTTACGCATGAGCGAGTTGGTTCTAAGGTTACCCAAATGTGCCGTTGCAGAATCAGTGACAGTCAAAGGCCAAGGAAAGAATGCAAGTAAATGCCTAATAGAGGGATATTTCTCAATAGAATCTGATACTTCTAAAGATGAAACTTCTCTAGCCTATCGAACCATTTCAGTCACCTTCGTTTTGAACGAGTCTGCGCAAGGAACCACGAAGTTTGTGCAAGGAACCTCGAAGTCTATTAGCTTCTTTGCCAAAGAGGGGAGCATGATCAACTCAAAGAGAGAAGCCCGACTGAAAAGTTGATAGGCGATTCTCAGAAGATCGCGTCCGTTGTCTACAGAAACATTACGGCGATTGAGCCTGATGAGTTCTGCAGGGAAAGGCATCATAGCCTGCGAAACAACAAGGCCTCCCCGAATGCGCCAGACAAGAGGATGAATAACTTGTCTCGAATGGAAGTGACTACAAAAGCTGAGCCTATGATAGGTTCCCTTCGAGTGGAAGAGGTATGGCCCCCTCTCAAGGTGGCAAGAGGGATAGCCATGTTTCCCATGATTATCAGGTCATACTCGCTCTCACCTATCAAGACAGGAAGTTGAGGAGAGGGATGTGGTTAATTCTGAGTAGTAAGAGGCTCCTCATTCTCAATAACCATAGGGTCCCTACTTGAAGAAGCCTTCCTCCTAGCAGCTTTAGAAGCCTTGGCCGATCGACGAGAAGACATTCATCGGAGGACACTAATTATCGCCAAGGTCAGGACTATCGCCGTATGCCACTAGGAGGGAATCACTGCCTCGCACTCAACTGAGGGTTATCGCCATCCCACAACCAAGGTGTATTAATGCCTCGCTCCAGTTGTCAGCATGCAACACACGTGTGCCCCTTGAAATCTGGGCATGCCGCCTGAAACTTGCAGCGTAGCCTGTCACCACCCGTGAGAAGGATGATCATTCACCATCCCATGACCCTTCGACTCTTCGACCGATATGGTCCCATAACCTTTCGGGTTCCCATCGGCAATTTTCCCTCCTCACTAAGAATCCACTGCCGTCCACTGGAAAAACCTTCGGATCTTTCCTTCCCCCTGGAGTTAGCGAAAACCACCGAAAGTCCCTAGAAGACTTCCCTGCAACCATGCGGATCTTCCCTTCCCCCTGATTTCCCACTTCAGCAATTCACCAAAGCTCACCGAAATTCCACTGAGTTTTTGGGGAGCCCAATGCAGCCCCTTCTCTTTCTCCTCCAATGACTAGAGGACTGATAGAGCCCTCTGAACTCTCTGCGGCCTCCTCAGCAGCAAAACGACCTGAGGAGCACTCGAACCCTGGCAGCACACCTTTGTAAATCGTGCTAAGGCCCTGAGAAGCCCTCTTCCTTGCTAAGAAAGCTTCGACACTGGTCGAAAAGTGTTCGCAATCACTCTGTGAAGCTTCGCACTTCTTGAAGCTCACCAGAAAAACTCCTAAGTCTGCAGGTTTTGGCTGGAAACTTTTTGCAGGAAAATCCCTTACCAAAGGCTCTGACTCTCTCTTTCTATAAAATGTTTTATCCTTCGATAAAATAATGAATGGGGTTTTCCCACTTTTATACCCAGCGATGCCGTAAACTACCCTCGACAAACATGAAATGACATTCTAGTTCCGAGTTCCTGAGGGCAGTAAGCCCAGCCGGGGTCGAGTCAAGCCCGAGACTTGAAAAGGTCATCGCCGCAAGCTTCATTCAAGGTCAGCCTTGCGTGCTCCATCAAAGGACTATCGTCGCGCGCCCCATTTGGAGGCTATCTCCGCACGCCTCATCAAGAGGTCATCACTGCAGGCCTCGTCAAGAGGTCATCACCACGTATTTTGTCTGGAGCTACCACCGCGGGCTTCACTAAGGGGCCTAATGCCGCGTGTACCATCCGACACTTAGTGCCAAGCACCTGTCGTGGCAAACTCAGTCGGACCATCGCCCTATACTCTCAGAAATTTCATCCCCTGCACCATAGCCTCACTCCTCAGGGAGTCCATCCTCCGATGACAACTCTACTCCCCATGGTGTCACATTCCCTCACCATGCCACTGTTACGACCACGCCCTCGACCACCGTTCCTTAGGCGGCAACGGGCGATTGAGCACGTGTTCGTCATTCAATGCAACGTTTTGAAACTCAGGTAGGAGTGGACTCAACGCCTTTATATTCAGAAATCGAGCAAACCATGGAAGATAACTAAAGCAACATGCTTAACTAACAAAAGAGTAAGAAAAAAAAAAAAAAAAACACCGCACACCAAAATTCATAATATAAAAATCTTCCAAAATATTACATTCAGTTCGGGGCAACTCGGTCCAATATTACACATATCCACTAAGAACAAAACAAAACCAGGGCCAAACAGCCCCGACATAAACAAGATTTAAGCACCTTCTTCAAGAACACTAACTTTGTCTTCCAGTCGCCAAACACGAAGTTTCAGCCCTGTACCTGCCGCTATCAATCTACAAGTAGAGGAGAAATAATGAGATGAGCTATGCAGCCTAGTAAGCAGGTCTAGTGTTATACATCTGTGATGGAACTATCCATATGTGACAATAATGCAGTTTATCAATATAAAGTCATAATTTAGCATAAATGCATATCAAGTCAAGATATCGAATATGAACATTTCATTTAAACAGCAGTCATCTCTAAATCAGTGCGATCAGAGCCTTCAATTAATGAAATCATAAACCATTCCATCATTATTATGCTAAACATTCCTTATAAAGAAATTCAATCAATACCCACGCACTCCTTGAATCACTAACTCCCATAATAGAGGCCTTATCCATCTGGTTCATTGCTTAAGATCTCTACCATCACACAGGAGGGAGGGTAATTATAAGTGGGGTGTTAACTTCGTAATACCCTCAACACACTCACACTGTCCCCAGCGCGCATTAGGGTTTTGATAGGCCCTTACCTTGTAAGGCATCAATCACATATCATTTCATAAATATAGGGTGCAACCTTTTATCCTCTCCCTTAATCCACTCCTCTCATTACGCAGGTTAGGGGATATGTTGGCATCTCTTTCCTTACTATCGATGTGTGTCCCATCACGTAGCAGGCAATATCATAGTATGATCCACTACCGGTGAGTGTCCCACTGCATAGTGGCCAATATTCTCATCAATGTCTTAGTGAACCTAGCTCTCACTATCGATGGGCTCGTGTCCCACAGCGTAGAGGCCAATGTTCCCATCAATAAGTCCTATATTCGCTACCAAAGGGCTCGGGTCCCAATGCATAATGGTTAACACTCTCTTCAATGTAACAACATAATATCCACTACCGATGAGTGTCCGTAGTGGTCGATAACAATATACGCAGTGGCCATTCATCACATCATCATAACAGTATCCACTACCGGTGAATGTCATGCTGCGTAGTGGTCAATAATAACATCAACAGTGGCCGTTCATTTTCTCATAACAGATGGACCATATTTCATCATAACGTTATAGAATTTAGCAAAATACAAGCATTTCATAAGTTATCACAGGGCATTTGCACATAAGCTTTCTCAATAGCATTTGCCATTCATTGTTAATTCATTTCATCATTGTCACTCTCGTGGCCCCAAAGTACAGTTTACGCGACATCATTCACATATATTTATGGCATTCTCATGGAATTTATCATATGGCATTCAAATTCATCATATATCAAGATAACTTAGCGTCGCATGGTCATACAATGATGCAGAGACATGCCCCTCTTAGCGAGGGCATAGCTCCTAATGTAAGGGGAGTTTCAAGATGCCTCCAACATGAAACCTTGAGATAATACACATTTCCTTACAAAAAACAGTGATTTGAATAAGTTTGGGTGCCATTTGATTGGTCAACAGCTCAGTAAAGAGGGAGCCTTAGTTGTTGGAAATTTCCTGCAACAATGCGCAGTGACGTGTTCGTGCATTTCGTGTCATAGCTCAAAATCCGTGGGGAGTTTCAAACATCTCAAAACATGCAACTTTAAATACATTCATAAATATTTCCATTGGAAATAATTTCAAGGTTTTGAATACCATTAGCTAGGTCAAAAGCATTGCCCAAAAAGGGCCACAATGGCTGGAAATAGCAGCGACTGTGAACAATGTCACGCCTCCACTTTTAGGACCATATCTTTTTATCCATGAAAAATGTTATCATGACCAAATAAGTAAACTTGGATTATACACACATCACTTTCATTTTGGACCCCTTTTTTCCTATTTGGATCCCATTTCATCATCGAACATATAATTGCAAAAACATTCACAATTTTGGAAATTCACATTCTCAAGTTAATATATTCTTAATGTTTCTTAACCAAGCTACACTTTGAGCTTGGAACCTTATCCATGATAAGGAGTCTCATAATGAGCGATTTCATAAGTTTCCATAAATAAAAGATCAAACATATAGTAAACATAGTCTTGACATTGAGAAGCACAACCTGAAACTTCAACCTCATGCTAACCCATTCATTCTTCACATTTTCCTTTATATCATCTAATCCATTTCAACATGTTTACAACACTCATGGATGCACAAAGCTAAACCCACTTACCTTGACTTCTCAAGGTATCACAAATCCTCACTCATGGCCTTCACGGTCTTTCCTTGGCTTCACCAGTGGGCTGTCTTGAAAGGGGCAGCAGTGAACTTCAAGAGCGAGGGAAAAGTTGAGAAAAATGGGAGAGACCCATGTTACCCAAGGCTTAAAAGGAGAGGGTGGTTGGAAAATACTGTGACTGACGCAATTACTCATTGCTCTGACACGTACGGGGTGGCTTTGAATGTACAGAGGCTATACGTTTGACTAAAACACTCCCAACGCTGCACTATTAAACATCCAACTGACGCTGCTCTCTTCTTATCTAACCGACGCTGCTCTTTCTTCTCTTCCAACTTGCGCTGCTCCAACCGGCGTTGCCCTCTGTTTTCTTCCAACTGGTGCTGCTCTTACTTATCTTCCATCCATCGCTGCTCCTCTTCCAACCGGCACTACTCTCTCTTCTCTCCAACCGATGCTGTTCTCTCTTCTCTGCCAACCGGCGCTTCTCTCTCTTCTCTTCCAACCAACGTTGCTCTCTCTTCTCTCCCAATCGGCACTGCTCTCTCTTCTCTTCCATCAGGCGCTGCTCTCTCTCTTCTCTCCCAACCAGTACTGCTCTCTCTTCTCTTCCACCTACATTGCTCTTAAACATGTGTGGCAATGCCTCAGACGGCAATACTCTACATGCCTTTCCAGCACGGCGAATATCCTTACGCCTTCTCTCTCGACATTACATCTTTCTTCTCACGCGGCGATACTTGCTTGGGAGAAAATTGTGGCCCTTATATTATCCCCCCTTTTAAAGGGATTTTGTCCAAAAAATCATATTAACACTAGCTAAAAAGGTGGGGGTATTTCTCCCTAATCTGCTCCTCCCGTTCCCATGTCGATTCTTTCCTTGAATGATATTGCCATTGTACCCAGATTAGAAGAATTTATTTGTTACGTAACACTTGTACTCTTCTGTCCAAAATCCCAATCGGTTGCTCAACATAGGTCAAATCTTACCTGAGTGGCATTGGTTTATACTCCAAGACATGGGACAGGTCAGGTTGATATTTCCTTAGCAGTGATATATGGAAGACATTGTGGGCACTGGTCAGTTCAGGTGGCAAGGGAAGTTAGTAAACCATGCTTCTAATTCTTTCTAAAACTTCAAAAGGTCCAATGAGTCATGGGCTCAATTTCCCCTTTTTACCAAATCTCGTAACACCCTTGGTTGGTGATGCCTTTAGGAAGACTCGATCCCCTACTTCAAACTCGAGGTCTCTCCAGCGATTATTAGAGTAGCTCTTTTGCCGACTTTGGGCTATCTTGAGCCGCTCTCTAATCAAAGCAATCTTCTCATAAGTCATCTGAACCATTTTGGGCCCTAATATTCTTCTTTCGCCCACCTCGTCCCAACAGACAGGCGACCTACACTTTCTTCTATACAAGGCCTCATAAGGTGCCATCTGAATACTGGCTTGGAAGCTGTTGTTGGTCTTCCCAACTTCCCTTAAAGTCAATTACACATGCCCTTAACATTTCCTCCAAGGTTTGAATGGTTCTCTCTGACTGTCCATCTATTTAGGGGTGAAAGGTGGTGTTAAATGTAAGTCTGGTTCCCAATGCTGACTACAGACTTGCCTAGAATCTGGAGGTGAATCTAGTGTCCTTGTCTGACACTATGCTGATGGGAACTCCGTGTAATCTCACAATTTCTTTGATGTACAATTGGGCCAATTTATCAAGAGTATAAGTCGTGCGAACCGGTAAGAGGTGAGCAACCTTAGTTAATCGATCAACTATGACCTAGATACTATCATGCCCTGCACTTGATCTCGATAATCCAGAAACAAAGTCCATTGTGATGTGTTCCCATTTCCATTCTAGTATGGGTAGGGGCTGTACTAGTCCTACAGGTCTTTCATGTTCTGCCTTCACTTGCTGGCATGTCAAACAGTTAGCGACAAACTGTGCCACATCTCGCTTCATGTTGTTCCACTAGAAGGTCTTTTTCAAGTCTTGGTACATCTTTGTACTCCCTAGGTGTACTGTGTAGCAGGAGTGATGTGCTTCGTCTAGGACAACCCTTTTTATCTTCTCATCATTAGGAACACACACTCGTCCTCCAAACCTTAACAAGTCATCATTGCTAATGAAGAAAGCTCCTTTTCCTTCCATTTTTATTTCTTCAATGATTATTGACAGCTGGGGATCCCCTTTTGGGGCTGCTTGAATTTATTGAAGGAGTTGGGGTTCCATTCTTAAACATGATAACATTATTTTCCCCTCGCTACGGGGACTGAGATGGGTGTTACTCCTCCACATCTTCTAATTGCTTCATCTCTCGAATCATTAAATGTGCCATGGAGACCACAACTTTCGACTTAAAGCATTGGCTACTACATTAGTCTCACCTGGTTGGTAATCAATTGTACAATCATAATCATTCAATAAGTCCATCCATCTTCTTTCCCCATGTTTAGCTCTTTCTGGGAAAACAGGTACTTGAACTCTTGGGGTCTGCAAACACCTTAAATTGAGCCCCATAGAGGTAGTGTCTCCAGATTTTAACACAAACACTGCTGCCACAAGCTCCAAGTCGTGAGTGGGATAGTTCTGTTCATGCGGCTTTAGCTGTTTGGAGGCACAAGCAATAACTTTATCTCTTTGCATAAGTAAACATCTGAGCCCTTTATGGGATACATTGGTATAAACCACAAAGTCTTCATTTCCTTTGGGCAAGACTAATATTGGGGCTGTGACTAATCTCTTCTTAAATTCCTGGAAACTCCGCTCACACTCCTCTTACCACACAAAGTATGCATTCTTTTGAGTCAGCCGAGTTAGGGGGAGCACTATTCTTGAGAACCCTTCTACAAAGCGCTTATAGTACCATGTCAGTCCCAGGAAGCTACGAAGCTCGGTCACATTTGTTTGCCTTTCCCACTTAAGTACAGCTTTGACCTTTGAGGGGTCGACCGTGATCCCATCTTTAGAAGTAATGTGTCCAAGGAATGCTACATTGGGGAGCCAAAACTCCCTCTTGCTCAATTTAGCATACAATCTTTCCAACTTCAAAGTTTGCAATACCATCCTTAGATGCAGCTCATGCAGTTACCGGCTCTTTGAATATATCAAGATATCATCGATAAACACCATTACAAAGTCATCTAGGAACTGAACACCATATTCATCAAATTCATGAACACAGCAGGGCCATTGGTTAATCCGAACGGCATCACAAGAAACTCATAGTGACCGTATCGAGTTCTTAAAGCGGTCTTTGGGATGTCTCCCTTTTTGACCCGCAATTGGTGATAACCCGATCTGAGGTCAACCTTCGAGAACACTTGGGCTCCTTGGAGCTGGTCAAAGAGGTCGTCAATCCTAAGCAAAGGGTACTTATTTTTCATCGTCACTTGATTCAACTGCCTATAATCAATACTTAATCTCAAGGACCCATCTTTTTTCTTCATAAACAAGACTGGTGCACCTCAGGGCGACACACTAGGTCGAATAAATCCCTTATCCAATAATTCTTGCAGTTGCTCTTTTAGCTCTTGCAATTCCACTGGGGCCATTCTATAAGGGGCTTTAGAAATGGGATCAGTGCGAGGTACTACCTCTATCTCGAACTCAATTTCTCTTTTTAGAGGTAGGGATGGAAATTCTTCTGGGGGTATTCTTTTTCTATGGGTATCTCTTCTAACTGGGCCTGAACATCCCGATTCTTTACTACATATGCCAAATATCTTACACATCTCTTAGCCAAGAGGCGAGAGGCCCAGAGGGCAGAGACAAAATGCAGAGGAGAAGTATCCTTAATGCCCTCAAGGTGTACTTCTACTTGATCCGGACGTTTAAAGGTTACCGTCTTTCCATGGCAGTCAACGGTGGCATGGTGTGTAAACAACCAATCCCTGTCTAGAATTACATCAAAGTCTTGAATATCCAGGTGGATCAAGTCACACCCATCAATTGTAATCTCACATTGTTAATATACTTTATCAGTCTCCATAGAGCCTCCCACCAGTGTACATACTACTAAAGTGTAATTGAGACATGTAGGTGAAACATTCATGTAACGAGCAAAATGAGGTGCAACAAATGAATGAGAGAATCCGGGGTCAATTAAGACTTCAGCATTAATATCACAAATTGAGAGCATACCTCTGATCACTGAGGTGGATGCCTTAGTCTCTTGTTCAGTGAGTGCAAACACTCGTTCTTGGGTCGGGCGATCCTCGGTCTTCATCATTGGGTAATCCTTCGCCCAGTGGCCAGACTTGCTGCATTTTAGACATACATTCTTCTTTCGGAAGCATTCCGCGATAGTGCTTCTCCTATAATAAGTACAAATCGGGCATCAGTCATTGTCTATATTGCCTAGAAAATTCGTTGGAATTCTTGGGTTAGGTGGGTACGGTCTCTCTCTGGCGTTTCTCTTAGAAGACTGCTAGGGTTTCTTCCCAAACTTTTTCGACGGCACTGCTTTCCTCTTTCCTTCCTCCCTTACCCTGCGAGCCTCACAGTCTTTTTCCATCTTCAGAGCATGGTCTACTATCGGGTGTATGACTTTATATTGGCCAACATCACTCTACTCCTGATATCTAGTCGTAAGCTCCTTTCAAATTTAGTCGCCTTTCACTCCTCGGTATTTATGATGTGGGGGATGTGGGGTGCATACCTAGAGAGTTCTGCGAATCGAGCGGCGTATTGTTCAAGAGTCATGGCCCCATTGCTGGAGTTCGATGAATTCTACTTCCTTCCTTTCCTTGACTGAATTGGGGAAGTACTTCACGTCAAATGCTATTAAGAAGTTTTCCCTAGTGACCTTGGTTCTTGTCTCCCTCCAAGCTTACTTTACCAAGTCCCACCAGGATTCTGCTTCCCCTTCCAGCATAAAGGCCTCAGGCCTGACTTTATGCTCATTTGAGCAGTTTAACACCTTTAAGATCTTCTCTATATGTTTCTTCCACCTCTTAGCCTTCTCCACTCCTCCATGCCCCAAAAAGGTTGGGAGTTCCATTCTCTTATACCTCTCCATGAGGCTACTATCATTCTGCTCTGATATTGGGGTAGACTGGGTTGGCATCGATTCTTCATCACTTGGGTCATCACCTCCAGACTCTTGTAAAACTCTTCGAGTGCCTCCGTGTTTTCATTACTGGAACTCATGTGGTGATTATGAGCTCTCGACATCCCTTAACCTAGTCGCAAGAACACCCAGTCACATGCCTACCCCAAAACTAATCTAAGGACTCTTCTAAACTTCCTAGGCCAAGAATCCTCTCCTGGCTACTCTGATACCATATCTGTCACGACCCCACCCCCGACCACCATACCGTAAGCGACAACGGGCGATCGAGCACGATTTCGTGATTCAATGTAATGTTTGTCACTTAGGTAGGAGTGGACTCAACGCCTTTATATTTGGAAATCGAGCAAACGATAGAAGAGAACTAAAGTGACACACTTAACTAGTAGAAGAGTAAGAAAAAAAAAAAAACTCTGCACACCAAAATTCATAATATAAAAATCTTCCAAAATATTACATTCAGTTCAGGGCAACTCAGCCCAATATTACACATACCCACAAAGAAATAAACAAAACCAGGGCCAAACAGCCTAGACATATGCAAGGTTTAAGCACCTTCTTCAAGAACATTAACTTTGCCTTCCAGCTGCCAAACACGAACTTCCAGCCCTGTACATGCCGCTATCAATCTACAAGTAGAGGAGAAATAATGGGATGAGCTATGCAGCCCAGTAAGCAGGTCTAGTGTTATACATCTGTGGTGGTGCTATCCATTTGTGACAATAATATATATTATCAATATAAAGTCACAATTTAGCATAAATACATATCAAGTCAAGACATTGATTATGAACATTTCATTTAAATGGCAGTCATCTCTAAATCAGTGCGATCAGGGCCTTCAATTAATGAAATCATAAATCATTTCATCATTATTATGCTTAACATTTCTTATAAAGAAATTCAATCATTACCCAAGGACTCCCTGAATCACCTACTCCCGCAGGCTAAGCCAATCCCATTTATTAAGACCTCTACCATCACATAAGTGCGAGGGTAATGACAAGTGGGGTGTCCACTTCGTAATACCCTCAACACACTCACACGGTATTCAGCACGTATTGGGGTTTCGACTCAAGGAATCAATCACATATCATTTCATAAATCTAGGGTGCGACACGTTATCCTCTCCCATAACCCGTTCCTATCATTATGCATGTTAGCGGATATGTCGGCATCTCTTTACTGACTACCGATGAATGTCCCATCACGTAGCAGGAAATATCATAGTATCAGCCACTACTGGTGAGTGTCCCACTGCGTAGTGGCCAATATTCTCATCAATGTCTTGGTGAACCTAGCTCTCATTACCGATGGGCTTGGGTCCCAATGCATAGCGACCAATGTTCACATCAATAAGTCCAATAACTGCGATGAAAGGTCTCGGGTCCCAATGTGTAATGGTCAACACTCTCATCAATATAACAGCACAGTATCCACTACCGGTGAGTGTCCCACTGTGTAGCGGTCGATAACAATATAAGCAGTGGCCATTCATCACATCATCATAACATTATCCACTACCGGTGAGTGTCCCACCACGTAGTGGTCAATAATAACATAAAAAACGGGCATTCATTTTCTCATAACAGATGCATCATATTTCATCATAACGTCATAGCCTTTAGCAAAAGACATGCATTTCATAAGTTATCACAAGGCATTTACACATAAGCTTTCTCAGTAGCATTTGGCATTCATTGTTAATTCATTTCATCATTGTCGCTCTCGTGGCCCTTTTTTCTCACCAAGTGCAGCTTACACGATATCATTCACATATCTTTATGGAATTCTCATGGAATTTATTATGTGGCATTCACATTCATCATATATCAAGAAAACTTAGCATCGCATGGTCATACAATGATGTAGAGACATGCCCCTCCTAGCGAGGGTGTAGCTCCCAGTGTAAGGGGAGTTTTAGGATGCCTCCAACATGAAACTTTGAGCTAATAATCATTTCTTTACAAAAAACAGTCATTTGAAGAAATTTGGGTGTCATTTTATTGGTCAATAGCTCAGTAAAAACGGAGCCTTAGTTACTTGAAATTTCCCTACAACAGTGCATAGTGGCGTGTTCATGCATTTTGTGTCATAACTCAAAATCCGTGGGGAGTTTCACACATCTTGAAACATGCAACTTTAAGTATATTCATAAATCTTGCCAATGGCAGTAATTTCAAGGTTTTTGGATTTCATTAGCTATGGCTACAGTGGCAGGAATAGCAGCGACTGTGAACAGTGTCACGCCCCGACATTTAGGGCCATATCTTTTTATTCATGCAAAATATTATCATGACCAAAGAAGTAAACTTGGAGTATACACACATGTCTTACATTTGCGACCAATTCGGTCCTATTTGGATGTCATTTCATCATCGAAAATATAGTTGTAAAAACATGCACAGTTCTGGAAATTCACACTCTCAAGTTAATATATTTTTGAAGAACACTTAATGTTTCTTAGCTAAGCTACACTTTGAGCTTGGAACCTTATTCGTTATACGGAGTCTCATAGTGAGTGATTTCATGAGTTTCCATAAATAAAGGATCAAACATATAGTAGACACAGTCATGGCATTGAGAAGCCCTACCCGAAACTTCAACCCCGTGTTAACCCATTCATTCTTCACATTTTCCTTTATATCATCTAATACATTTCGACAATTTTACAACACTCATGGATGCATAAAGCTATACCCACTTACCTTGACTTCTCACGGTATCACAAATCCTCACTCATGGCCTTCACGGGCTTTCCTTGGCTTCACCAGTGGCCTCTCTTGAAAGGGGCAGCAGTGTACTTCAAGAGAGAGGGAAACGTTGAGAAAAATGGGAGTGACCTGTGTTGCCCAAGGCTTAAAAGAGCGGGTGGTTGGAAAACACTGTGGTTGACGTAATCACTCATTGTTCTGACACGTACGGGCGGCTCTGACATGTACAGAGGCTGTACGTTTGACTAAAATACTCCCTACATTACACTATCAAACATCCAACTAGTGCTGCTTTAGCTGGTGCTGCTCCAACCGACGCTGCTCTCTCTTCTCTTCAAACCGGCGTTGCTCCAATCGACGCTGCCCTCTCTTCTCTTCCAACCGGTACTGCTCTCTCTTCTCTTCCAACTGGCACTGCTCTCTCTTCTCTTCCAACCGACATTGCTATCTCTTCTCCTCCAACCGACGCTACTCTCTCTTCTCTTCCATCCGACGTTGCTCTCTCTTCTCTCCCAACCGGTGATTCTCTCTCTTCTCTTCCAACCGGCTCTGCTCTCTCTTCTCTCCCAACCGGTGCTGCTCTCTCTTCTCTTCCAATCAGTTCTGCTCTCTTTCTTCTCTCCCAACCAACGCTACTCTCTCTTCTCTTTCAACTGGCGTTGATCTTAAACACGTGTGGCAATGCCTCAGACGACATTACTCCACACGCCTTTCCCACACGGTGAAAATCCTTACGCCTTCTCGCTCAACATTATATTTTTCTTCTCACGCGGTGATGTTGGCTTGGGAGAAAATGGTGGCCCTTACATCCTACTATGACCCTCTATCCTTAGGGAGTTAAGGTCGTCCTTATCCCTTCAACCCTCAATGTGGTTCATTTATGCTTTGGCCTGTCATCCTCAATGGAGTTACGTACACCCCATTGGTCGTTGTCCTCGAGAAGTCACACTAGCCCTCCTAAACCCCAGTGAAATCTCTTCCGTCTGCCACTCCTCGAGTGCTGCCATCTCCACTTTAAATCTCTCTTCTGGTGTACAGCCTTGACCACCTTTATCCCTAGGAGTCAGATGGCTATCCACAACTCATCCCCCATTTAGCTTTACCTACATGATGACCCACACACTGGTCCATGCTGCATGACCTTAAACTGCACAACTATGGTCTGTGTTGCATGGCCTTAAACTACACAACTATGGTCCAAACTATATGACCTTAAACTGTAGCAAAGGTCTTGTTGCACGACCTTAAACTGCATGTTCCTAGTTGCACGACTTTAAACTGCATAACCACGGTCTCAACTATATGACCTTAAATCATAGTGCTCGTCCTGGCTGCATGACGCTAAACTACTTTGCCCAGGTCCAGGAGGTATGACCTTAAAGACACCCCCACATACACGCACACAGCTTTTACGGGCATCTTTGCACATGGCTTCCTTAATCGACCTGTTCGTGTGCGCACACAACCTACATTTGCTCCCCGGTGAGTCTACATACATGCAAACACACCTTTTGCGTGCATCTTCACACACACCTTCCCTAGCCGGCCCATTTGTGTGCGCGCACCACGTTCACCATCATTACCATCCTTTCCCCTAGTGAGTCTTACCCATGCTCACCAAACGGCGAACCCTTTAGCAAGCCATACTTGTCGTCAACTAGTGGGTCACCATTGCTCACCCACCATCCAACCATCATCAACTCTTCACAAGGCAACTTCATGCCATCTTCCCAAATGAGTCAAAAGTCATCACCAAGCTCACATTACGGCCTCCACAAACCTCCATTCGTCACCACTACAGTTCAGTTGTATGACCCTAAACTACAGTGCACATCATGACCGCCTGACATTAAAAGGCTTCGCATAGGTCTCGAAGGGACGACCCTAAACATGCCTTCTCAAAAACAAAATCCAGGCACAATCAGCAAACCTGGTGTAGTAGCGAACAATGGCGACCAAAGGTTCATAGCATTTAGCCTTCAAAAAAAGGCCTGATAGTCCCTTGAGGGTGAGGACTTTGACAAGATCCCTCAAAATTCTCAAATGATTGTACTTCTAGATTATCTCGAAGCACAACATTCTGTGGGGCATGCTGTTGGAAGGTATTTTTCATCAACATGGGGCCTCCCGCTCAATAAAGTCCCAGCGAATAGTGGAAATTTCAACAGTCTCATAATACCCCAAAACTGGCCAAGATCTTTATGAGAACTTTCAAAAGTCTCTTGCCAAGTTTTGTCACATTCCGACATGTCTAAGGCAGTGCAGACTGAGAAATAGTTTTACCAAAATCGGCCTCTAGCACTCTGAAACAGACCCTATAACTAGAGCTACATTTTTCGGGGTCTCAATTTGTTGTGGAACCACTACCATTAGAATCGGTATAGTTGAAAACCCCTAAGGATCAAATTTCAGCTCGAACAGACGCTCCAAGAAGACGTTATAGGTAAAAGAGTGAAACAGGAGGCCGCACGCTATTCCCTTGTGGTATAACACCACGCCATGGAAGGGACAATCACGATAAGTGACTTTCAACGCTAATAGCTCACCCGTCCTAAGTCGGATAGCGCTCAAATTTGGTGAGCAAGTTCGTCTAGTCAAAGAGTGATTCAATATATGACATGCTCTATGACGACAACCAAGTGTGAAGAAAATCTAGAGAGAATTTGTTGTTCCGTGAAAAAAGTGCAGAAAATTCAGCAGCGCCGTGTCTCTCTCAAGCGGCAAGATCGTGCCGCTCGCAAGCCCCGATCGACGTGAGACCAATTCTATTGCGGTCGTAAGGTCTCGGCCTATCACTTACTCGAACTCCGTACATGATGAATGGTCAGATTCTACACACGAAGCCGATGAAGCGACTCAAAATTCTATTGCCAAATTCCAAATTTTGGCCAAAATTCCAAAGTTGAGAAATCTTTGTTCGGGCACAGAATCAAGCTGCGTTTGTTGCCTGGCGATCGTAACGGCATGCTCAGTGTAGTTCTGTGAAGAAATTATCGAAAAACATCCAGGACTGAGTGCACTATTGATCTGAAGTTTCAAGATCCACTCAAATTTCAAGTCACATGATCGTGCATTAAAAAAATGACCCATGGCTTGAAGTTGGTATCAAATCGATCATCATGCCGAGCCTTATAAGAAAACAATCATCTTACGATCAACTAGGCATCAGAACGACCCCAGAGCATCCATACATGATCACGCAAGTCAACACAGGGACTGTTCTAAAAATCTAGTAATTGTTTAGAAAGGAAAAATCTCTCATTTTGATTCCTATTGTCTAATTTTTTTAATTCAATTTAATCTTAATTTTTAGCTATTAGGGTTACTTTTGGTCATCCATCCATGTTTGGGGCAAATTCTATATATACATATCAGCATTATACGCAGAAAAAGACACACACAGGGGATCCATCTCCTTCCAAAAGAGAGAGTTTTTACTGAATATAGTTTCTCTTTCTTCCCACTATTGTGTCATGCTTGAGAGAGAGAGTGAGGTGAGAGAAAATTTTGACCGGTACCGTTAGATTTGAGGTAAACCTTCTCTCTCTTCTTTTTTCTTTTTTTCTCTTTCTCCTCTTTTCTCTCTTCTTCTCTTTCTTCTTCTTCTTTCTCATCTGAGCTCTCCTCAAAGGCCATGCACGCTAGTGGCAGTGTCGTACATGCCTCTCTGGTAGCCTCACAAGTCGTGCATGGCAATGGTAGTTCCATGCGCGCATCTCTTTCTATATCTATTCTATCTCTTTCACGAGGCCTACAGACGATGTTGTTCATCGTCGTCTGTAAACGTATCCTAAGCACCTCAGAGAAGGATGCATGTAACGAAGCCTACCGCCACCCGCAGGGGCTTCACCCCATCGCGTTACTGTTGCAGACAGCAATACCCATCGCCGTCCGCAAAGGGTCGAGACAATACTCATTGTCGCGCGCTGGCTTCTTCCACGCTTCCCTGCACTGTGCCCTATGAGAAGTAATTGTTGTGAGACCTATAAGAAGTTTTCGCCAAGCGACCTATGAGAAGTTATCGCCATGCACCTCGTTAGGAGCCATCACTATCTCTAGGGACACATCGCCTCCTCGTGCTGCCAACGGTGATGCCCATTACCATCTGGATTCTTCCTCCCTCTGCCGTCTCTCTCTCCTCTCTTCATCCTTTTCTCTTCAAACTTGACTGAGGGTAGATCTAGCTTAGCACCGCCATCTCGGTCTCGGTTTTGAGTAGTATTGCCGCCTTGCAGGTCCTGAAGACCATGCCCGTCTTGCTACCATTCCAAGTCGATAATTGTCCAGATGTCATGCTAACTTTGCCTCTCCATCGAGTTTTTCTTCTCTTTTCTTTCTTTATCTAAAACTTTATGTTTCATCATGCACTCACATGAACGTACGTTGCCCTAAGATAAGGGTAGGTCTTCTTGACCCACTTGTCTTACAAATTAACCATAGAAGTGTTGTGCAGAAAACAGGAGGATTGCAGGTCAAAGGACTGAACCAACTAAATCAGTTGAGGGGCTTTTTTCATGATCTAAGAGGACGTCCATGCGAGCCAGCCTAAGTAAGTCCCGAACCCACCTAAAATTCCTCTCTCATCGGTTGGTATACCTACCCTTGCTTTCGAGCAAGGTTCTGAAAGAGCGATCTCAAACCCCGAGTTCACCAGAAACCCGAGGTACGTACCGCCAGATCATCTAGATCCGGAAGGTGAGATTGAAGAACCTAACCAGATGTCTCTCAAACTAATAAGCATGATAATATGATTATGTGCATGGCACGCCAATGTTTTCTGCGAGCATGGAAATGTGTTGCTAATGGGAAATTTGCGCATAATAGTATGACATGCCCTGTTCTGTTAAGAATGCATGACAATGAGAAAAGCTCTGTAATGATATAGGAGCATGTAGTAAGACATGCTCTGTTATGATATGTGTAAATGATTATAATACATACCCTATAGTGATATGCGTGGATGATTTTGATACCAGCTAAGCGCTATGCGATAAGTGCCATGTGATAAGACCTGTGTGGTCGGCTATGTGATAAGCGATATGTGATAAGTGCTACGTGATAAGTGCTATGAGATAAGTGATATGTGATAAGTGCTATGTGATAAGACCTGAATGGTCAGGCATTGTGCCGGCAGTCGAGATACTTTTCTCGAACCCCCAATGATAGGACGGGAGTTTGGATGAGTGTGTGTTGGGAGGGTCGTGCCCCTCAAAATCTATGGGGGCACTACGCATTGGGTCATCCTTTGGTAGTGTAATTATCTCTCGCTAGAAGGCCGTAAGGAGAGGGTCGTGTCTTGCAAGGCCACCACCTATCAAGAGCCCCAAAGCACACTGGGGACTCTGTGTGTGTGTGTGTAAAGACATTATGAAATGGGTCACCCATTTGTCATTGTTTTTACTCCTGTGTGATGGTAGAAGTCTTTAGCAATGGGATTGGCTTAGCCTTATGAATAGGGCTTTTACTTTAGCAGTAAGGGGAACTAGGGAGTGAGTTAGTTGACAATTGTTGATGCTTGCCTAAATCTGACGATCTATTAAGACTTGTACGACTGAATAACTTTATAAACCTCTGTTTCGTAGCATATATGATTGATCTTATTCATCATTTCTTTACTATGAATTGTGTACTACACAATAGTAGAGTTGATTTTGACACATGGCTCATGTTTATAAGAATTTCATAACATCCTGCATATTGTTATGAGGGAATGTTCATAGGTAGGGTGGCATGGTAACTTGATTTATTTAATGGGCTTTACGGCTCACTCTTCCATCTTCATCTATGTTGAGCGATATCTACAGGCGGGGACGGGCGGTTTGGTGATCGCGGCGGGCGATTGGAGCTCTGTGCTTTCATGGAAGTCTTTTATTTTCAATTGTATGTTTTTGTTGGCCATGGCCATATAATTCTTGTTCATTTTGAATCATATAAATGTATTTGGGCCCTTTTGAAGCCTTGGTCATATATGTAATACTTTTGGACTAGGTTTGGTTGTCTGTGATTGTATGACTGGAGTTTTGTTTTTCTTTTGTGGTTTGCTTTTATTCTTTTTCTTATAGCGTTGAGCGCACTCCCACCTGAGTGCTACGTTTGGCCGCAGTCCCACACCCTGTAGCCCTCCAACAAGTACGATTCGTGACAGGATCATGCACTTGAGATTATGAATTGACCTCACATTGGTTTTGTCTTAAGATAGGATCCCAACCTATTTCTATTCGAGCAAGGCAAACACAACATGAAAGTTTGCTTAAGTTTCTATAAGTGAAAATGTTCAAGATAGGGAAATGCAATTAGATTCAGGGTACATCCACGCAAGTCCAGAGCCACTCTTATGGGAATTTCTATAGGGTCCTTCTATTGCAGGGTACTTTTAGGGCAAGGAATGGCAGAGGGATGCTCACAGTTAAAGTTGTATAACTTTCAACTGTCCAAATTCACAAAAGCTAGGCGCCCCTCTCAGTGTTAATGCTAACTTGGGGGGTTTTCCTAAAAACCTTTAAAATAGTTTTTGTTAAATATGCGAAAGGTGTGAAGCACATGCATTTGTGAAGGATTGTGGCAAGCACATAGCAGTAATAAGCTAATAAATGATGCGTAAGGAAAATATAGGAAGAAATAATGAATGAGGAAAACTAGAGATATATTATTGTTTTTCTTTTTGATGTATTTTCTATTTTACTACTATATTTTTTATTTTTTATTTTTTTATTGAACGAAAGCAGAAAATTAAACAAGAACAACAATATAAAAAGCAATATGCCCCTGGAAACAAACACATGGGAAGAAACAATAATAACCCGACATATCAAAGGCAGATTGAAGACATCGTCACAATTTGCAACGTTGAACTGCTCTAGTGGCGCATTTTATGTTGTTAATCTCTCTACATTCCATGATGAATATTGCTTCAATGACAGAAATAGCCTTCAGATTTTGTAGTTTTTCCTATTGTGATTCCTTTTTGTTTTCAATTGGTCAAAAAACAACCACCGAATGTGTTCATGGTATTGTTTTTTACTAGATTTCCTCGTGATTGCAAGCTCAAGGCCCTCCCCCCCCCGCCCAAATTGGCACCAAACTGCTTACAACCAAATATTGGGAAGATTTTAGAGGAAATCCTCTTTTATTTATGCTTTACACTAAATCAATTCAAAGCTCGATTGAAAGAGTGGGGCCATCAAATTATAGTCTATGAGAAGATGAGCTCACAAAAGTAGAACGGTTGAGATCATGTAAATATCATAAAGAAACAAGATAAAATGAAAAGAACATAGAAAAAGTAAAATAAACGAAAAATTAAAGGAAAGAATAAACTAAAAATTAAAGGAAAGAGAAGAATCACTTACTTAAAAGCTAGCCCCACAATAATAGCACCTGGAGTTGGTGGCCCGGATTAGACGAGCAATTGAAGCACCTTCATCCTCAATGCTAAAGATTTGCTTAAAACAAAAAAGATTTTTTGAGCTTGAAAGGAGATTCTTAACTAGGGCATATTCTTCCCAAGGTTTTGATTATTTGGCCGAGAGATTATTTGGCCTAAGGCTCTCGGTTATAAGGTTTCATTGTTGAAGTATTTATAGGGAATTGAAGGATTAATGGCTTATGGCTTCCATGGTTTGGGTGAGAAAAGCTCGGAATTCTTGGGCATAGGGTTCATGTAGGCTTCTGAATCTACAGGTCATCTAATGTGGAATGTAGTACCGAAAGGGGTTAAATAGCATAAAAGGGTCTACTAGGAATTGGACTACTTTTGCAAAAAATGTGGAGCTAATAGGCTCTAGCCACATGATTTGCATCGTTGAGTTCATAGAGTATCCCACAACGCGTTTGTGGTCTCTCAGCCCTAGACAATTTTGGATAGCTCTAGATATGATAGAATCTTGTTGAGTCCATCATTTGTGGTGTGACCCATTTTTTAGGCGATTTTGGGACAATCTATGATTTTTTTCCTTTTTAGAGCCATATACTACTCTTTTGCATAGGGTTGAATAGATTTGGACCAATTTAGATGATACTTTGTGCTCTCGGGATATGTCTAGATAGATTAGGATAAGTGTGGGGTAAATGTAATGATTTTAGGATATCTTCTAAAGATTTTATAGGGATTATTGTCTGTGGACCATTGGATACGGTATACTGGAGTTCATTAGGCTAATATAGTCCCTAATCGTTCAAGCTATGGGTTCTTAGGGATTTTCTTAGCTAAAATTCAAATAAGATGTCAGAGCCTTATTATATATACCATTTAAAGATTTCACAAGCTTATAATCCTTGCGCTCTTGTCCTTTAAGGACATATCATTTTTAGGTTGTTCCAAATATATTTTATCATCTAGTTCACCATGCATGCTATTTTGATGTTCATTTGGTGCATTTGTTAATGGTTTATGGAAGCTAATGCAATGAGTACACAGATGGGAGCTATTCTAGGCATTGATCCATAGGAATCAAAGAATTTGAAACCTTCCATTTGCTTAAGACCCTTAGTGACCAATCTAGCTTTAAATTTATAAGTTCTACTGTCGTCCCTAACTCCCCTTCAAAAAGTCATTTTTCTACACAAAGGTCAAGATTAGAACTAGGAGTAAATCCACGAGCTCATAAGTTCTATTATCCAAAACATAGTCCATGTCATTATTGGCTACTTCCCTCCAAAAGAATGAATATTTGCTATAATCCCTTGAAATTAATGCCCTGAAACTATTTACTTGGACAAGATCCCAGCTCATAAATTGAAGAATGCCATTGTGTAAAGTCTTTGACACACCTAAATTGTTAGCTTTTGGGTCCTCAAAAGCCAAATTTTAAGAGTTCTTTCTTTACATCCTGCAGGAATACCTTAACCATCTGATGTATACCTTAACTATTGCACTTTTCATGTACCATGGTCAAAATGGCAATCTCTTCTTAACAGCAGAAATGGAACTCCTTAGCAAAGAACTAAGTGTAGAGAGGATAATAACAAAGATTGTGAGTGCAACGCTTGCACTTCTCACTTAGAGTATACACATGATTCAAAACAAAACTCAAAGCTCAAACTTCTGTAGAAGGAACACAAGCTTCAACAAAGGACCTAGGGAAAACAGGTGCTCTTGACCCCTTGGAGGTAGTAAACAACCCCAGGTCGAAAATTCTAGAAGCAATCAAACCCAGAAGTATACCGAAGGTACCTAGTGAAGCACTGTGGAACATCTTAGAGTTTTATTGTCGACAAAAGCCTCTCAACATAGTCTCTGGATTGATTTGTCTTCATTATCGACTTGTTTTAGTTGGTCTTGGTTTCGAATAAAAATGTACATATTCGTTTGAGAATTTTGGAAGTGAAAGTTGGTTTCTAGTTAATTCTAGTGAGAAATCACAATTTACCTTAGGACCTAGGCAGGATTGGAACTCTATACATCATTTTGTAGCACCCCACCACCCTGACCGCTTAGAGGCTAAATTTTAGTCTGAGATATAAAGATTTTATATCAACCGTAGTGAAGTCTAGTAGGCGTTGAAATGGTGGGAGGACATTGCAAACAGCGTGAAATGTGGCAAAGTGTTCGATAGTGATATGAGAGAGAAAAGATAACCACATTGATAGGCCACCTAACCATGGTGAGAAATCATGAGCTTCTTGTTATACTTATGAATGCTTAACTCTTGAGTGCAGTTGAGCTTCTAACTAAACCATGTTATATGGGGGTAAGTGAATCTTAACCTCAGACATTATAGGCATGGCGAGATGAGGAACCACAACATTAGCCACAACACACAGCACATGCATGTGCAAGTCTAAGACGCACATTGTAAGCATCCAAAGCCAATAAGCCAGTGCCACCTTAATAGAGACAAAAAAATCATGTTTTTGGAAAGGCTACTATAGAAATATTGGTCTTTTGGAGAATATAACAAGATAGAAAAGTGTATATTGCAGATAACAAAATAGAAAAATGTATATTTTACAATTGTATTACCATTATATATGTAGTGAAAGAACCATCACAAGTAAAAAGTGTGGGGCACAATTATTTTCTCAAAGATTTCCTCTCTCTTTAAAATTTCTTTTTGGTTTTAGAGCAGACAACAACCTCCTCTTTCTTCTGGTGCTTCAAATAATAATTTTAACTGACAGTAATCTTCATCCCTCATGTTTGTTTTTTTGTCAATGCCATAATTTCTTTTCACACATTTTAATTTCTATAAAGACCATTAAAGACATACCTTCCTCACATTTTCTTTCTTTTTTTTGACAATATTACGAAGGTTTATTGCTCAAAAAGATATGACAAGAAAATTAAACATGAAGTAGTTCATCAACAAGAATTGTCTCAGCCAGTGACACCCCAAAAGTAGCTAAACGATTCAATATCTCATTTGCCTCCTGGTCGACATGATTAAAAGAGAGAAAGTTAAAAGAGAGAAAGTCCTTGACTGAGATCCACTATCTCAGCCCAAATTGAATAAAACTTCCACAAAGGATTTGGAATTTTGTTGCACCAATTTATGACATTTTGGGAATCACTTTCCACAATAACTGTAGGCCCCTCAAATTTCCTTTTAATACATATTAGGCCCTACAAAATACCACAAAACTGCGCTTCATTTGAGGTTGAAAGCCCACAAGGCCCTACATAAGATAGGAAAACTAACCCATTTGAATCTCTCACTACTCACCCAAAACCAACTAGACTCACTACTCACCCAAAACCAACTAGACCTGGATTACCAAAAGAGTTTTCATCAAAATTTATTTTAAAAGAACTCACTCCTAGAGGATGCCACTTACCTATAAGTTTGAGCTTCCATGATTTATTTGTGCTCACATTTCTCATATTTACCGAGATATCTACCTTAGATCTCTTCCTTCATTTGTTATTGAAACCCAATTCCAGACTTCATACAAAAAAACTCACTTTCATTGCCTCCATGCTACAGCCATGAAAAGTTCTACCATTTATCTCCCTCCATATATCCCATAAAAGAGCTACTCCAAATATCATCCAAAGTATTCCACATTTATGTAGGCCTGGAACATCCATTTGTGGTAACAATTCTCCATAACTCCTGGGCATGACCATGTGAATGCTTATTTTATCAAAAGCCTATTCCCAAAAGGCACGAGTAAATGGGCAATGCATAAAGAGGTGATCAAAATTTTCTTCATCTTCTTTGCAAAGCAAACAAATGTTCAATATAACTCACCCATTCTTTTGCACTTTTTCTCCTTCCTATCTTCTTCATCTTCCCTTCTCTCACACATTCTCACATCCAATTCTTTCCTCCAGCAAGTTTTCTTCAATCATTCATTAACCAACCAAAAACTAGTAAAGCCTTCTTTCATTTATTAAGAGCCTTTCTTTCATCTCACTGTTTCAAGACATTTTTCGACACCTTGGGTCCCCGATATGGAATAAAAGAAAATCTGATCAATAATGCCCCGACTTACAGTGAAATTCCTAACAGTCTCATAATCGCCCCAAAACTGGTGAGGACCTTCTTAAGGATCTCAAAAGGCCACCTGCTAATTTCTTCGCAATCCGACATGTCTA
Organism: Amborella trichopoda; assembly: GCF_054954075.1. Lineage (NCBI taxonomy): Eukaryota > Viridiplantae > Streptophyta > Magnoliopsida > Amborellales > Amborellaceae > Amborella > Amborella trichopoda. The sequence continues at coordinate 22,857,402 of NC_142345.1, read as the reverse complement.
AGGCAATGTAGACAAAGAAACAGTTTCTAAAAAATCAGCCTCTAGTACCCTGAAACGGACCCTGTAACTGGAACCCTGTTGTGGAACTATCGTCATTGGATCCTTCATGATTGAAAATCCTTAGGGATCAAATTTCAGCTTAAACAGACGTTCCAAGAGAAAGTTATGGGTAAACGACGGAAAGGGGTAGGCCGCACATTATTCTCATGTACCCTCCCCGCACCAGTCTGCATTAATGGAGACTGTTGTCACGACCCCTCCCTCTGACCCTAAACGGTACGAACTAGCTGCGACAGGGTGCGGGACCGTGACATGAGATGGCAAACACCACTCAGGTCGGAGTGTCTCAACGCTTTATAACACACGGGCCTTGAAGCCTTAAACTTTATTGTAAAAGTTTTGGAGAGGATTATAATGTAATATATTTTGGATAAATGGGTTTGCCGAGTTTTAAAATTATTTGTAGTATTTACTTAATTTGCTCGATTACCGAAATTGAAGGGGTTGAGTCCACTCCTGTATGAGTGACAGATGTTACGTGGAGTTCATGAAACCACCCACGCTCTATCGCTTGTCGCCCTGTAAGGTATGGTGGTTGGGGGCGGGGGTCGTGACACAGTATCACAGTAACAGTAGCAGTATCACAGTAACAGTGAAAATATCACAATAACAGTAGCAATTTCACAATAACAGTAGTAGTATCACAGTAACAGTGGCGGTATCATAGTAACAGTGGCAATATCACTGTAACAATAGCAGTATTACAGTTAAGCATTACAACTCAATTTCCTGCAATTATAGGCAATAACATGCACTTGCAATTAGGGTTGTAACTTTTGGTCCATTTGAAATTTGAAGACGATTCCAAAACCAATTTTATACTAGACACACTCTCTTTCCAATGGGGGTAGTTTGAAGATAATATAATCCCATTTGTCCTCTTACAGGTTCGAAGAAATGGGGGTTTACTAGTTGTACTCTACTGTGTACATGGAACAACGACATGCCCTGCTTCGTATCACTAAACTTCTCAAACCGTGAAGTATTTTGAGACAATCTCGAAATCAAAGTTTAAGAAAAAACATATATATTTCTAACGAGGCCAATTTGAAAACATTTGGACTCCAATTAGTTGTTCAAAGGTCCGTTCCAAACAAGGTGATAATTCTGAGTTTTATCAAAACTGCCCACAGTGACCTATCTTCATAAAATAAAGCATAACTTTCAATCTAAGAAGAATTTTAAAATCATTTCTACATGCGAATTTTAGCCCATCAAGGAGCTTTCAAATGGTCATGGTTTGACAGGAAATGGACCTCGTTTGGTTAACTAAATTTAGTGACCACAACAGTGTCAGTGGAAAATTCAGAAAAACAGTCAAGAGTGACCTATACGAACATTTTGAAACATAATTTCATTTTTATAAAGAATTTTGACAGTGGGTAAACACAAACATTTTACTAGACTCACATATCTTTCCAATGGCGGTGATTTATGGTCAAAGGGACCTTCTTTGATTGTTCAAAAGCCCTTTACAAAAATGTGTATAGTTCTGAAATCCCATAGTAATGCCACATATCTCAAGAACATGTTTAATAACCTCAATTTCATGGTGAAGAACATGATAAACACATAAACATGCGTCTCTTACAGAATTTATAAATCATACATTCATTCTTAGCATCCACATTCATCATAAAACAAAAGCCTCAAATTTCAGTGAACAAGGCATAAGAAATCGTCACATCACATGCACTTTCATTACTCATCTCATAAGCATAAAATCCATGAATCCTTATGACTATAATGTAATGGTGACAGATCCTCCATGTTCCGGCCAAAAACCCAAGATAGCAAAATCTTCGTTCGGGCACGAAATCGAGCTGCGTTTGTTGCAATGCGATCGTGAAAGCATGCTCAGTGCAATTCAACAAAGTAATCAAAGAAATACATTAAGAAAGTGGCACACTATCGATCAAAAATTTTCAAGATTCATACAAATTTCAAGTCGCGTGATCGTGGCCTAAAAACGCGATATCCATGGAAGATCACACACGTTCTAGGGCAGCAGCAGAGACTGTTTTGGAATTGTGTATTATTGGGTAAGGGAAAAACTATAATTTTGTACCCAATTTTAGATTTTATTTTAATTTAAATAAATTATAATTATCATCAATTAGATTAATTTTTGGGCATCCACCCATGTTTTGGGCCAAAATTCTATAATACCACGCTATACCCTATTGTAATGGAACTTCAATTTGATTAATAAAATTCAGAGTTAGCTTTGAGATTGCAGGCCACATCCAAGAGAGAGAGAGAGAGGAGAGAGAAGAAAAGTCTGGTACCCCTCTTTGAAGGTAACTTTCTCTCCCCTCCTCTCTTCTCTCTCCTCTTCTTCTTCTCTCTATCTCTCTCTTCTCTACCTCAAATATGCACAGCAGTAAGCATCGTCGTGCATGTCTCTCTTTCTCTCTCTTCTTTTGTCTTCCTCTCTCTCCCTCTTTTTTCCTCTCTCTTCTCTTTCAACATGCATGGCAGTAGGCTACCGTCGTGCGTGTCTTTCTTTTTCTTTTTTCCTCTTTCTCTTGGCTCTCTTTTCTCTCTCATCCTCTCTTTCTTTCCTTTCTCTCTTCTCTCTTTCCTAATCTCTCTTTTCTTTCATATTCTCTCTGTTCTTTCTTTCTCTCCTCTCCATTCACGCACAGTGGTGCCCATCACCGAGCATGACATCCTCCTTCTCCTGGAACGTGCACAGTGAGCCGGGCCTGAACCTGAGTGGCAAGCCGGGCCTCTGTCCAAGTCCCTCCTTCTCCACGTTGCGCACAACGATGCTCATCACCGCGCATGATATGTCTTTCCCAATTCTTTGACAAGGACATTGAACAGGGCCCTTTCCCAAGTGGTGGGCCCGTTCGTGTCTATCCCTTTTGACACGCACGACGATGCTTATCACCATGCATGACTTTTCTTTTCTCTCTCCGCTTTCTCTCTCTTACCATGGATGGTGGAACCTATCGTCGTCAATATTTTCTCTCTCTTTCCATGGACGGTGGAACCTATCGCCGTCCATGTTTTCTCTTTCTCTCTCTCTCCTATCATGGATGGCGGAGTTTATCGCCATCTATGTTTTCTCTTTCTCTATCTCTCCTATCATGAACGGCGGAGTCTATAGTCGTCTATGTTCTCTCTTACCTTCTTTCTCCTTTCATGGACGACAGAACCTATTGTCGTCCATGTCCTCTCTAGCTCTCTCTCCTTTGTCATGGACGGCAGAACCCCATCACCGTCCATGCTTTCGTCTCTCTTCTCTCTCATCTGTCATGGATGGCGTAGCCCCATCGCTATCCATGCTTTCTTCTCTCTTCTTATTCCTCTGTCATGGATGGTGGAATCCCATCACTGTCCATGCTCTCTCCTTTCTTCTCTCTCTTCTTTCTATCTTTCTCTCTCTTCCCTCTTTCTCTTCTCACTTCTCTCTTCTCTCTTATTTCTCTCCTTTCCTCTCTCTCTCTTTTCTTCTCTCTTCTTTCTGTCTTTCTCTCTCTTCTCTCTTTTATTCCTCTTTTTCTCTCTCTTCTCTCTTCTGTTCCTCGTTTTCTCTCTCTTCTCTCTCTTTTCTTTCTTTCTCCTCTCTATTTTCTCTCTTCTCTCCCTCTCCTTTCTTCTCTCATCTCTCTTGTCTCTGCTCTCTCCCTTCTTTCTTGTTTTCCTTCTTTCTTTCTTTTTCCCTTGTTTTCTCTCTTTACGTTCCTTTTCTTATCTCTTCTTCTTCTTCTCTCTTCTCTTCTTCTTTTCTCTGCTCTCTTCACTTCTTCTCTTTCTTCTCTCTATTCTTTCTTTCTTTTCTCTCCCTTTCTTCTCTTTTCTTTCTTTTCTCTCCCTCTGTTCTCTCTTCTATCTCCTCTTTCTCCTCTATTTTCTCTCTTCTTTCTTTCTTTTTTCTCCCTTTCTTCTCTCTTCTTTCTTCTCTTCTCTGTCCTCTTTCTCCTCTCTTTTCTCTCTTCTTTCTCTCCTCTCTCTTCTCCCTTTCTTTTCTCTTCTTTCTTCTCTTTCTCCTTCTTTCTCTCTTCTATTCTTCTTCTTCACTTCTCTCTTCCTTTTCTCTTCTCATCTTTTTCTTCCTTATTCTCTTCTCTTCTATTCTTCCTCTGCCACTCTTCTCTTACCTCCCTCTCTTTCGTCTCTCCCTTCTTTCTTCTTCTCCCTCGTTTGGCCAAGGGACAGGTTTAATATAGTACTATCATGATAGTCTAATAGTCGAGCAGTATTGCCGCCATGAAGGTCTGAGTTACTGTGCCCGCCTTGCTGCCACGTCAGACTTGCCATTATGCCAGGCTAGTTGGTGTTGGTTCTGTCATCGAGTAGTATTGTTTACGTGCCAGTCTGAGTTACCGTGCCCTTCTTGCTACCACGCAAGGTCAATCACCATTCCAGTCTAGTCACTGTGTCAGGCTAGCCACCCTGTCAAATGCCTCTTCTTCTCTTCTCTTTTCGTTAATCTATTCCTCTCTTCTCCTTTCATCACCCCAATCTCCATCTCATCACTTCTTTCCTTCTTCTTTGAATGTGCATTCGCCCAAAGACAAGGTCATGTCCCTTGGCCCGCTTGTCTTGTAAATTAATCGTGTGTGTGATTGCAAAAACATGAGAGTACAGGTCAAGGGAGGCGATTTTGAACCAGTTGTAGGATTGGGGCCTTTCCGTCGTGATCTAAGAGGGCGCTCACGTGAGTCAGCCTGAGTGAGTCACGTACTCAGGTGAGGTGCGTCCTGCCTCACATTAAATTCACCTCTCACTGATTGGTGCACCTGCCCTTGTTTCTTAACAAGGTTCCCTAGAGAGCGATCTCAAGTCTCGAGTTCTCCTTGAAACCCGAGACACGTGCCACCAGGTCATCCCGACCTGGGGGTGAGATTGAGGCATCTAACCACTCACACATATTCAAGCCTTCTTTTATTTCTCTATTATTTATTATACCATTCAATACAATCATTATTAGTCACATTTCTCGCTATAAGAACTTTTTTTTTAGTCTCACCGTTTCCACGACCCATTTAAACCTCAATACCTCTTCTTCGATGGCTCGTCCATCCTCAACATCCAAGTATCCTTATCCTTCTACCCGTAATATAGGAAACTTTGTGTCTATTAAGTTGACACACAACAACTATCTATTAACTCAAATGCTCTCTCTCTCTCATTGAGAGCTAGGAACGTTTTTAATTTAGTAATAGTGATTGCCCTATACCAAGTCAAAAGAATTCCTCTCTTGATGGTAAGAGTGAAATCGAAGACCCAAACTACAAATCTTGGCTAAAATCCGACCGGCTTTTTAAAGCCTGGATCACATGGACATTATCATAAGTGTTCTTTGGCCTTATTGTTGGCCTCAAGACTTCTGCATAAGTTTAGAAATGCCTGAATAATGCCTATATTGGTAATTCTAAAAGTAGGGAGTTCCAACTTATCCAGTAACTCCAACACTGCAAGAATTCAACCCTATCATAATACATATGCAAATTCAAGAGTATTTGTGATGATTTGACCTGTACCATATGAAAATAAGGTTTTTAGGTTCTTAATGGATTGGCTCCAAAATACGAGAGTTTTGTTACCATTATGCTTAAGCCTCGGATTCTTTCATATTATGAAATTATATCACTTCTTCAAATCTATGAGATTAAAAATCAACCCCATGTCTCTGAAGAACACTCAGATCCAAATTCAAATATGGTCTTTATTGGACAACAAAAAAAAATTGACCCTGAAGAGGTAACCAAAATTACAGAGGTAGAAGGAAGAAAAACATTGGTGGTCAATTTTTCTTCAACTCTCGAGGACATAGGTTTATTAACACTAGTCAGATCAGTAACATGGGTAGTGGGGTGTCTTAGAAAAATCAAGAAAGTTGTCGTACACTTCTTATGTGACACATGGATCAAGGCTTTGAATAAGATTCCTAGATACCACAAGTGTCAAATTTGTGGGAAACTTGAGCATACTATATTGAAGTTTTGACATTGATTCAACCGCACATACCAAGTAGAAGATATACCTCAGGACTTTGCTACAATGACTATAGCTTTCACAAGATTCAGAATGGTTCCTAGACACAGATACCTCCACTCATATGATATAAGATCCAGGAAAGTTGTAAAATTTTCATCCCTATGGAAGAGTCGTGGTTAGGAATTGTGAACAATTAAATATTTCACATGTTGGTGATGCAAATATTGCTATTGGCACTAGAAAATTCAATGTTTATAATATTCTTTTGGTACCTAAAATGAAAAAGAACATGTTAACTTTTAGTTAATTTAAAACAGATTTCCCTTATATTTTTTAGCTCTCATCAAATGGTTTTCTGATTAATGAAATGACCACAAGGAGAACTATGACCAGAGGGAGTTGAAAAAGAGAATTATATGCACTTAAAGAAGTGAAACAAGCTTTAGTCTCTAATCAGAATAAAAGAACATCAGAAGATGTGTGGCGTCAACGTATTGGACATCCTCAAAATAAAGTTGTTCATTAATCTAAACAGTTGATTAATGTTAATACATGGAATAAATCTCATTTTGTCTATGCTTGGTATCAAATGGGAAAATTTTGTAAGCTTCCTTTTAGTAGTGTTGACAAAACCTCAACAGGATATTTTTTTTTATCTTTAAGATTCATTCAAACTTATGTGACTCTATTCCAATTTTATCTAATCAAAATTATCAATTTTATGTGGTATTTGTTGATGATTATACTTATTTTGCTTGGATTTATCATTTGAAACGAAAAATCTAAATTTTTCGCTGCATTTATGAAATTTCATCATGTAGTTGAAAGGAGGATTGATAAAAGAATTCAATTTTTTCAATGTTATGGAGGTAGTGAATTTGGTAAGAATGAATATATTGATCATCTTAGTGACAATAGCATCATGCAACAATCGTAATGTTCGAGAACCCCTGTGAAAAATAGAATAGCTGAAAGAAAATATAGAAATATTATAGAACTAAGCCTTATAATGATGTTTCATATAGAAATTCATAAGTGTTTTTTGGTTGAAGCCTCTCAACTGCAGTATTTGTTATCAATGGAATTCCCTTTACCAATTTAAAAATGGATTCACCATACTCGTTATTTTTTGGACACTTACCAGACTACTCCTCATTTCGAGTATTTTGATGTCGGTGTTTTCCATATCTTTGAAACTATGCTACAAATAAATTTAGTCCCCATTCTCTTCCATGTGTATGCTTGGGCTATAGTATCCAGCATAAGGGTTACAGATGTCTACATCCACCCACAATCCGAGTCTATATTTCTAGAAATGTTGTATTTGAGGAAAATATCTATCCTTATGCTAAGCTCAATATTTTGTTTGATAGTGCTCAGGTTCAGGAGAAGCTATCCACCTATGCAGAATGATAAGAGTATTTTAGTGTGATATATAAACTCCTTTTTTTTATGATCCATTACCTCCATATAAACCACATATATGGGATGCCCTTGATGTATCTGGTCTATCAGGTCCTACTTTGCATATCATTAATGAGATGATGACTACATCCACAAACAAGCAGAGTCTATATCCCTAAATATGTTGTTTTTGAGGAAAATATCTATCCATATGCTAACCTCAATTCTTTGTTTGATAGTACTCAGATTTAGGGGGAATTGACCACCTATGCAGAATGGTAAAAGTGTTATGAGCCCTTGATGTATCTGGTCCATGATTCATCACCTGATGCCCTTGATGTATCTGGTCCCTCAGGTTCTGGTTTGCTCATCATCAATGATAGCTCTCCAACTTTTCTTACAAAAGAATATGTCACTATTGGAACACCAATCCAAGATGTCTAAGATGATGTAATACACAATCATGGTGATGAACATGTTGCCACTCAAGAAACCAATCAATCTAATTTTTACCAGCCTCTTAGACGTTCCTAAATGTGAATGCTTAAGATGTTTAAACAGATATTAGACTCCAAACAGAAAACCAGAGGATATCACATTCGGCCAAATTTGCCCGTGCATTCCGTGTCATAGAAGCACTGGTTTTTATATTTATATATTGAGAATATAACAATTCCATATGTTTAATCCTCTGTTACAATTTACATCAACTAAAGGACAGGAAAATGAGCTGAATACCTTTGATTTTAGCCTTAAAACCTATGTATTCATTTCTAAGGAAGAAAAATATACAGAAATATCGAAAGAGAAGATAATATCAAGGGCATATTGGCCCATATACCTATGGATGTACATGGGGATGTTAACCTTCAAGTCTGGTCTTCGTAAGAGAACGGGTCTCAAATGGATAGTAGAAGATGATTATCTCTCTCTTCGTATCTTGAGTATCTCACTATCTTTTCTCACTCTTAATTCTTACTGAGGTAAAACCCTGGAAGAATGCTTATCTCAGCTAAACTTTGTTTATAAAAAATGTGCAACCTCTCTTCAATCAAGAGAATCCTTTTAATGCTATCAAGTTAAGGGATAGCCATGCCTTTCTCATCTTTGAATCTTCACCCTCCATCTTCATCTTGTACTTATCCTTTCATCTCAATCACAAAATCTACCGGGTGTACATTTTATCTTTATAACATTGTTATCTTTCATGTTTATCTTTTGAAGTTGCTTTTGATTCGATGATAATCTCACTATTTGAGTTGTTTGCATAAGTATCTCTTGATGATAATCACTGATATCTTCAATTTCAAACATTCGAACTTCAAGCTTAGTCATGATTTCATGGGAATAAAATCAAGAGTTGGTCATCGATGTCAGTTGATTGCAATCAATTCTATTGTTCAACTTAATCCATACTACACCTTTTAAGGGTGATAAAGCAATGAGTCAATAGTCCAACGGTTTTGTTTTCATGAGAAAACCCCCTCGTATCAAAGAAGAAATCCTCACTTTGGTTACCAAATGTCCCACGGTACATGAAACTTTTAAGTCTTTAACTTCTAGGCGATGAGGATGGTGGGTTAAGCCATCTCCGAGCAGCTAGAACTACTGAGATACGAGGATGATGGGTTAAGCTATCTTCGGACAACTTTAAACTATTGAGATATAAGGATGAAAAGTTAAGCCATCTTTAGACAACTTTAAATTGTTGAGGTATGAGGATGATAGGTCAAGTCATCTCCGGGCATCTTTAAACTGCCGAGGTATGAGGATGATGGTTTATGTCATCTCTAAGCAGCTTTAAACTGTTGAGATATGAGGATGATGGTTTAAGCCATCTTCGGACAGTTTTAAACTATCAAAGTATGAGGATGATCGGCTAAGCCATCTCCGGGCAACTTTAAACTGCCGAGATATGAGGATGATGTGTTAAGTCATCTATGTGTAGCTTTTAACTACTGAGGTACGAGGATGATTGGTTAAGCCAACTTCGGGAAGCTTTAAACTACTAAGGTATGAGGATGATGGGTTAAGCCATCTCCGAGCAGTTTTAAACTATCGAGATATGAGGATGGTGGTTTAAGCCATCTCTAGGAAGCTTTAAACTGTCGATTGATATGAAACTTCAAGGGGGAGGGTTATGATGCATCGAATTCTGAATCCCCAAAAGTCTCTGCTTGATTCCAGAATATGAAGTTCTAGGGTGTTAGTATGGCATATCTCAACTAATGGAAGATATGGATATGGGTTAAGCCTAGTCCAAATATTGCCCAAGTTATACCACTCTTGGACTTTAAGGCATATAAAGCATCGACATGAATATCTTTAAGGACACATTTGAGCTGGTGCTATTAAGACATATTTGACCATCTGCTAAGACAGCCATCCAGCTTGCGTTACCGACTCTGCTGCATATTTGACTTCTCCAATCAAGCATTTGTTAGAACACACTTAGTCATGTATAGGGACTAAGAAATATATCTTCAAAGGCAAAGGCTATTCAAAATGATTCATTCATCATGCTTTCGCACCTCAACCCTAATTGAGCGTTCATTGGAATATATCTAGCCTTTGCATAAGATTACACCCAATACCTCTAAGCATCATCGTCATCACATGGTTCCAAGATCTCAAGATGGTACTCAAAGACCTTGGTTTCTCCCATCTATAGCAGCAATCTCAAGTTCTGCCTTTGGAGCTAGTTTCATATCTTTTAAGTATGAATATTGTTAGTTGTTGTTGTTCAGTTTATGAGACTAAATTAAAACCTGATGGTAGTTTAGAAAGACTTAAGGCCAAACTAATTGCTAAAGGAGACAATCAAGTTCCTTGAATCGATTCCTCTTAATCATCCACTCCTGTTATTAAGCTGCTAATATTCAGATTGTGCTCACCATAGCTATTGTGCGACACTAGCATATCAAATAGATTGATGTGAACAATGCATTTATGCATGTCTTTCTAAAGGAACTTGTATTTATGGACTCTTGGATTTATGAGCTCAAAATATCTAAATTATATCTACAAATTGAAAAGATCTTTCGATGGTCTCAAGCAAGTACTTCAGGCCTGATTTGATCGATTTAGTGTATGTAACAAGATCAGAAAGTGTATGTTACACAATTGTATTATCATTATCTATATAATGAAATAATCACCATAAATAAAAAGTGTGGGGCACAATTATTTTCTCAAAGAGTTCCTTTCTCTCTAAAATTTCTTTATCCCCCTATCCACTTCTCCTTTAAGCCCCAATGGGGCTAGGGTACCTAAACATTTCTCACTTATAAAGCCATGGAGAAGGTTGTTTTTTGGCACATTAAAAAGGAAAAAGTCTATATAATGTGTCAACTTAAGTTGTAAAGGGAAGATGCACCTCAAAAAGCCATTGGACGAAATTCGAACCTTGGAAGACCTTTTTATTGATCATCTTGAATATGAACAAGAAAAAAAAAAAAAAAAAAAGATTTCAAGCCTTAAAAGATCTCATTTTATAACATATTGGTTAAACTGTCCATTTCAAAAATTTCAAGTATTTATAGATTTCTTTGATTGGTACCATTTTTTAACTAAAACTTTATACTTAGGGTTGTAAATAGAATTTTCAGGTCTTTTAAAAATTTCTGACACCAAAATTGCATCTTCCTATGAAATTTTAATCCGCCTCTTACTTTGATTGTTTGAGGTGGGTGCCTTAAAAAGAATCCAAAAATTTACTCTAAACTATGCTTTAATTTTGAAAATTCCTAAATACATAATTATTTGGGAACACCATTGAAATACTATTACCGACCCACATGTTGCATATAACTTCTCTCTCTCTCTCTCTCTCTCTCTCTCCAAGTACCCATTACCTACCCCAAGCATCGCTAGACCCAAGGAATAGAAAAGAGTGTCCATGTTCCTCCTAGTTGGATGGGCGCCTCGTGAACGGGTGCATGGGTAAGGTGGGATTGAGGTGTTTGGTGGGTGGCTCTTCTCTAAATATTTGAATTCGAGATGGTCTCTTCCTGTTATTGTATTTTAATGCTAATTTAATCATTTCTACTTGGGTGTAGTTTTTATAGAGCCGAGGCTCTAAACAATCAAAGTAAAATGCACCTTCAAATAGTGTCGAGAAATGCGGTTTCAATACTGGAAATCTTTACGATAGCCTTATAATATTTTTAATTATAAAATTTAAAGCTTCACAAATAGTGTAGATCGAGCTGATCTATGAAAACTTAAAAATTTTGGAAATTGATGTTCCAAAAAGGCCAATATCTATTTTCAAAACTAGAAATCTATTTTTTTTTCTCATGTCCATACATCTTGATGTCAAGATGATCAATTTGAGGATATTTGAACATCAAAACAACTTCCTCTAGTGAAATTTTTGAGGTGGGCTCTAATTTGATTGTTTAGAACCTCGGCCCCATATAAACCTTTTCCTTTTTACTAATAAGCGAGGGAAGAAATCAAGAAGTATTTTTATAAATATTGAGATAGAGAAAAGTGGGAATCCAGATGTATTTATTTAAAGTCAAGGTGGACCCTCTCTCTCTCTCTCTAATTATGCCAGAACCACGCAATTAGTCCTCCACCCAACCTATTCTTAGTGATTCCAATTAAGAATCTAATTCAGCATCCATAAAAACAAAGACTAGCCAAAAGATTTCATACTCGCGTGGGGGTGTACTATTCATTTACCTCCTCAGATATAACACATGTTAGGAATGCTTATCACATCTCAAATTTGGGGGATGTAATCTCTACAACCCATGAACTAATCTCAAAAAAAAAAAAAAAAAAAAAATCCGAAATAAACTCTCTACATACTAGAAAAAAGATAATGCCAATACTGAATAAAGACAATCCGAATTTTTTAAGAGCTAGATCTAGGTGTCAAAAACCTCAAAAATTTTTCTTTTGAAAATTAATCATCTAGTAGTACTTATACGGTTCTTAAAATTTTAAACCAAAATAATATTTCCAATAAGTATTTTGAACTAGGGAATATCCCCTTACCATTTTTTCCGGTTTATTTCGATGACTAGAAGGAAGAAACAGATTAGTTTTAGGATTCACACAAAGTGCAAGTATTTGTGCTTTGTAGGGGATGCCCTCCCTAGAGACAGGATGCATTGGGGTAGGGTGCCTCTTTACTTTCTCTCTCTACTTTTAGCTCTCTCTTAGGGTATAGGGTCTCTTTACTCTCTCTCTACTTTTTGCTCCCTCTCTCTCTCTCTCTCTCTCTTAGGGCATAGGGCCTCTTTACTTCTCTCACTGTACTGGGTTGGCAAGCAACCAGCAAGGAGCAATCTATGTAAAAGAGTGGGGGCAGTGACCATGTGACCGTTGCTCTCATGGCGGGACCCACTGTCATTAATGAAGAGACCGATGTTTGCAACCGCACATGACCCATCATTCGGACCCCAACTCCACCCATAAACCAAACCTAAAAAACATAAAAGTCTTTCTCTCTCTAAAAAAACATAAATTCCTCTCTCTCTCCTCTGCGGTTGGCTCCAAATGCCCAACCCAAATTACTTGGAATAAAACTCTATCCTCCCGCTCGACCAATCAGATTTCTCTTCTCACAATCAATCCCATTAAAATTAAAATTAAAATTAAAATCTTCTTTCTCTTTATAATATCGTCTCTTTCTCTCTCTAAATATTCTCAAACATCTGGGCTAGAGTTGCAGTGCCATCCAATCACATCTGCGATGGATTATTGCACATTACCTCCCGCTCATACATTATCCATCACAATTATTCCTATTTCTAATTTCCTTTTGAGCCACATCACATGTTTTTAACCTTTGTCTGCAATAGTTACTGCTGCTTCAAGTCAGGGTGTAATGATTCCACTTACTCTACAAAACGTTAAAGCAATAAGACGCAAGGATAGGGATCTAAGAACATCATTTAATATCAATGGAAAGCAAACAGCAGGTGTCAAGCGTTGTATTTTCGAGCATAATATTCTCAAGCGAAAAAATTTGAGGTTGTTTTTCCAATATCTTCAAATTAATCATCTGTACATCAAGAAGATGAATATGATAAAAAAAATAGATTTTTAAATTTTAAAAATAGTATATTTTGTAAGATATTTTTTAATAAAAGTATTGATCTTACAAGTCTCTCTCTTACCCATATGTGTAAGACTCTAAATGATCATCATTAAATTTAACACGAATTTTTAAAAAAATTATTACATGGATGCGAGACTTGAGATTTGATTTTTTTATAGATCGGTATCAAATTTAATGATAATCTTTTAAGATCTTACACATGGGTGGAGAAATGTCTTATAAGATCATTTCTCTTTGAACAATTAATTTTCAAGATTTTCATAGATTTGTCGATCTATACTATTTTTTATGCTCTAAACTTTATAAATAAATATGAAAAGAACCCTGCATGTGATGAAAATGACGGAGTTTTTTCCAACCAATTGACACCTACTTCCTATTGGTGTGAAAAAATGTGCTGAGACTAATCGGTGTAAAAAAAGTTGCATACCAACTCACATGATGTGAACATACTTTTTTGAAGGCATTTTCTTGGGTACAGGGTAGCCTTAGAATTTCACTATCATAGCAACAGTAATAGTAATGTGCACTATCATCACCCATTGTTTTCTTTGGGTGAACTTACATCATCAACCTTTGTTCCTTCCCAATAAGAAAAGGCAGAGATTAGGGTTCTTCTCGGGTACCAATTGTGTACAGTCACTATACACCAATGGTTCATATCATGGTGTAGTGTCTCATCACACAATTGAAATGAGTTTGAGTGTGAGAAAAAAAGGAAAGGCATGTCAACGCCCAAGGGTAGGGCATGATTCAAGTGTGTGGAGCGCCATGAATGTTAGAGCCATCCATATGACATCACCAAAAGGTTGTGTGTTGGATTCATCCCTCTTTTTTTTTTTTTTTTCTTTTTTTCCTTTTTTCTTTTGGTTGGAATCATCCATTCATACTTAGAGCACTTCAATGAAACCCACCCACCAACCCTTCTCTCTCTGTCTCACCTCTCATGCTCATTCAATCCCTTCATTCATTGCAATTGCATTTCCTCTTTCTATCTTTCCTCCTTATCTCTTTTCTCTCACCTCTTGAAGCATGGAGGGGATTTCTTCTTCCTTCTCTGTTGAAGAGAGGAGTGAGAATGAAGAGTGGGTTGGTCCTCGCCTTTCTTTCTCCTGTGATGCAGGGGGAGTAGATCCCGGGGGAGAAACTGAAGGGTGGGAGAGCCCTTCTCACTCTCCCTCCTTCCGCCATGGAGAAGGGAGGAGAGAAAGGCAAGTTTGCCAGAGCTATTGCCACTCGCTCTCCTCGCCAAGAAGAGGGAGGAGAGAAAGAGGAGGGCGGCAGAGTCCCCGCCGCTCACTCTCCTACAACCCCAATTCTGCGTCTCCAGAATTTGAGTTTTGGATGGTCCGGAACCCTGCATTCCCCCCCTCCCATCTCTCATCTGCGGATGAGCTCTTCCTTGATGGCGTTCTCCTCCCTCTCCATCTCCTCACCCTAGAAGCTGAACCCGACCCTGATTCTGAACCAGAAACAAAGACCCAACTAGGAGCTCAACCTGATTTTGCATCAAATCTTGAAACCCAACTTCAACCAGAGCTTGATTCAAAACCAAAACCTGCGGCTCATCTTGAATCTGAAGCAAACCATGAACCTCAGCCTGGCTCTGCCAGTGACTTGACAGTGGCGGTAACTCCCTCGAAGAGGTGGACGGATATCTTCAAAATGGGAGAAAAGAAAACAGACACAAAGGAGAAGAAGAAGGGCAAAAAGTCTGAGAGGAGGAAGAGCTTGTCTTCTTCATCTTCGGAGCTCAACATTCACATTTGGCCCTTTTCTCGAAGCCGGTCGGCAGGCAATGAGGACCGACGGAGGGAGGCAGGGCCCACGCGCAATGCCGTCAGCGCACCATGCTCCCGGAGCAACTCCAAGGGAGAGTCAGGGGCCAACGACAGGCCTGTTGGCCCAAAGTCCGCCGGCCCAAGGGCCATTGGCCAGAGGCCCAAGAAAGGGTACATGGGGCTGGGTACTAGCCCTAGTAGGGGTAGCACAGGGGTTCATTTGGGAAGAAATAGCCCTGTTAGACCTCTTCTTCGACGATCGGTCAATGGCTCATCAGGTGTTAAGATTAGAGAGAAAATTATTGAGGGACAGAGGAGTGATAGTTCCATCAAATTTGGGGTAGAGAGGACCAGTTGTTATTCAGGTAGAGCGCGAGTGTTGAACGTCAATGTGCCTTTATGTATGGGAATGGGATCACAGTTGCAGAGCCGATCGAGGTGCAATGGAGAGAGCAACGCTGGGAATGGAGGAAATGGGTTCAGTTTTAGGGCGCTTTTCACTAAGAAAGTAGTGTATTAATATAACTTTGTGTATATGTCCTGCCTCTCGTGGCCCTTTTTGTTTTGGTATGGGATGATTGGCTAATTCTATTAATGGCTTCTGTGCTGTTCTGGTAGTGATTTTGCAGCTATTAGGGTTTTGGGTTGAAGATGAGATGTTCAGATCCCGAAAACTCTGTTTGTTTTCCTGTTTTTTCTTATGCTTCTTACATGGCCTGTTTATTTTCTGTGTTCCTTTTGTGCTTCTTACTTGGCCGAAGGGCTGCTCCTACATGTATATTAATAGCCTTTGTAGTCCTTTTAAAGCTTATACAGATCAGTGTAAGATGATGGAATCTAGTTTGTTCTATTTTCTGTTTGTTACTTTTGGAGCTTTTCCAGAGATGACCTTCCATCTATTTTCATGCCTAATCCTCCCTGTTATACATTTCTTTTGGGAATAAATTAAGTAGGGTTGAGAACCAAAATGGGGACTGAACACTACAATTGAATCCAGGAATTGTCTTTTTATTCTTATATATAAAATAAGAAAAAGTTTATATGCAAGCATGCCCATATATGATCTTAAGCTAGCCACTGTCCAACTTAGTTGGGTGGTGGTGAATTGAAAGACAGGTCGGAAGGTAGTTAGCTCTTGCAGGCATGCTGATATGCTCATATAGTAACCGCGTCGTATAAACTATCCCTAGGCATGACCATAATGCTAAGGTTTGAGCCTGGTGTGGGGCATGCTTCTTTCTTGGCAGAGCTACTATTATCTGTGATTAATGTTTTAGACAATCTTAAACAGATCAATTTAAGGTGTTAGAATCACAATTTGGTGTGTTTTACTTTGACAATCTTAAACAGATAGTGTTAGAATCACAATTTGGTGTGTTTTACTTTGACAATCTTAAACAGATAGTGTTAGAATCACAATTTCGTGTGTTTTACTTTTGGGAGACTCTTAGTTGCTGGTGAAAGGCCTCTGTGGGGGGCAGAAAGGTCATAAATGCCCCAAGTTTCAAGCCAAAGGGGAACGGATTGCATATCTAATGGTTTTAATATATGAGCAAAAACCATCTAATAAATCTTCCACAACAATTCCAATTAGAGATGGGAATAAACTGGCTCCCTTTTCGATCAATGTTTTGGCCTGCAATGTAAAATATATGCCCACTATGCATAGAATCAGTGTTTTAAGCTTGGGAACTAGGTTTCGATTTGTTTCAGATTAGCAATTTTCAAGGGTTCAACTAGTTTGATCATCGCACAGATATGACTAAAAAAGAGAGTTATAAAAATTAGGGAGATCTGATGTTCCCAAAGATCTGATCTCCCCCCTAACCCTCCCCCTTCTGGCCCTGGTTCTTGAATCACTGAATAAAATGCTACACTCTTATGTAATCATATGGCTCTACACTCTATGTAATAATATGGCTCACCCACATTGACCTGCTCATACTCTAATTTTTGGACCCCCATTCACTGTATATCAGGCCAAAATAGCCATCAGATATGGGCAGGTTGTATATTCTAAATATTCATTAGTTTTAAAGAAACATCAACTACGTTGAGTCATAGTCAAGTGAATATTTTCCTTTAGTAACACCAGAAAAACAATGAAAAAGTGACTATATAAAACCTAATGCCTATCACCAGTTCTTATCATCAATAGAATAAATAGGAAATGCCTGGATATGACATGGAACAATTTGTTAACTGGTAATGGTTGTTTTCTGCATTTCAACAGTAAGGAAGCACCAATGTAGTTTGATCGAAATTTCTATTACTTTGGTTCAAGTTACTTTGGGCCCGTATGGATAGCTTTTGGTGCTTTTTCTTTCACATGGTAATACATCGGGCTCACCAAATATTGGATCATCTAGAGCATAGAATATTGGTGGACTATTTAAGCAAGAAAATAAGGACATTGGAGGGCTGAAAACTGAACAATATGTTGCTGGATCTATGCAATACAATATCAATTAGAGGTATAGAAACAATGTTTTCAAACTTGGCTCAGGCCTCAAACCCGGCCCTGGCATGAGCAACTCAGCCAAGTCCATGTGGCCTTGACAGGGTCATGTGAAAGCCCAAAATATGCTTAAAATTCAGAAAAAAGAAATAGAAGTTTTGTTAAAATAATTAAAAACTAGAAAAAATAAAAATAATTAATAGACAATATTAAAAGTCTATACAATATGATAAAATAATTTAAAAGATGGAATTTACCACTGTGAATTATTTCATAAAAATCAAAAAAGAAAATAAAAAATTGCAGCATATAAAAAGAAAAGTTCTCAAATCATAATAAAAACTATAAAAATCATATGAAAATAAAAAATTGCAGCATATAATAAGAAAAGTTCTCAAATCATAATAAAAACTATAAAAATCATATAAAAATGTATTTTTAAATCATATATTGGTATTTTCTAAGAAAATATATGATTTTTTAAGAATTTTTAACAAGGGGCTAGTTGGGCACTCGAACTCGCCTTTGCCATGAGCCGACACCGAGTCCAAATGACTTGGATGAGTCCTTGAACTATTGAGATTTTTTAAGATCTGGTATTATATCAGTCATAGAAAGTGTATATTTCATAGGTATTTTACTTATTTGTAACTTATCTTGCTGTGCAAGTTAATTTGCGGTGCTAGTTACTTCTGGTTCTGTTATAAATACATAGTAATAGTCAATAGAGGTAGATAATTCATCTGCCTTTTTGTGTGTTTGACATGATATCAGAGCAACGTTCTGACTTATTAGCTCTATTCGGTTTAGTTCTATTTTAATGATAAAGGTAATTTCTAGCGAAGAAGCTATTTGGTTGAGCTCTATTTTTCCGATGAAGGTAATTTCTGGTGAAGAAGCTTTCGTGCATCTTCAGATCTGGGTCTCTTTTATCTCAAAGAAATCTAGGTTCCATATGCTCTCTCTCTCTCTCTCGAATTTTCGGATCGCATTTTGAATCCTTCTTCAATTTCGTCCCTTGCAATTTTTTTAATGTCCATCTCTCATCGACAAGCTCAGCTTTTGACCGGACATCGATATCACCTTTAGAAACACTTCTTGGTCTCTACATCTTTAGTATTAACGACCTTTTTATTAGCAATTTGAGAAACACGAACCCCTCTTCACCCTGAAAATCATTCAATTGAACAAAACAACAAGTGTCCAGCACTGTAGAGACTCTTCATCATCTCTGTCATCATAATGTTTATTGATAAACCAACAAACTCGTAGACCCACCAAATGCCCTAGCAATTCTCGGACACCCCAAGAACCCTCAATTAAGAGACTACACCAACAAAAACATGGACCCGAGATTAGATTTCCTCAAAAAAAAAAAAAAAAAATTAAGGCCCTTGCAAATTTCAATTGGTTTGTAACTTTCATCTCTTTGCAAATTAAACGACTGACTGTTGTAAATACAATTCCATTTTGTTGCAAACTTTGCAAATAAAATTCCGTCCCTTGGCAAATTCCATCCTTTTGGTTCTTTGATCATGTCCTTTTTGCAAATTTCTGTTTCTTGGTTTCTCTCTCTTATTTCATTGAGGGGTCTAGTATCCGGTTGTTTTTTCTTTGGTTCCTGTAGTTCTTTGGTTCGAATCTTGTTCTTTTTTGTCGCTTCCTTTGGTTAATTGATTCTCTCTCTAACTTCCTTTGCTCCTTCTTGACTGTCTTTGCTTTAGAAAAAAAAAATCGCATTTGAGTTTTGATATCTGATCTAAGTTCTTGATCACATCCGAGAGTGCTCATATAATTTGAAAATAGCTTCTGAAAAAGGAGATGTCTTGCCCATAAAATTGATGGGAAAAACTCTTTTAATTGGCGGTTTCATTTTCAATTTTTTGTTAAAGGAAAAGGTTTGCGGGTTTATTGATGGAACTGAATCCCAACGTAATCCATCCAATGCTAAAGAAACCCAGCAATGGAAAATCCACAATGCAACATGGATATGGACATTGGAAGGCCAATGAGAGGCTTTTGGAGTATGAAAGAAATATGAGAATATCTGAAAAAGGTTTATTAGCAATCAAATCTTGCACGGCACTTCCAAACTAAGTATGATATGTTTACCTATGGACAGAGGGAGAAAAACATCGAGGAATATTATGTTGGTTTTATGAACTTGTGGATCAAATATGAATCTATAAGTATGACGGCTATCACCAGTGCTTATTACATTACAAGTTTAAAGGCGATAAATGATGACAGGAAGGTGATGCAATTCTAAATGAAATTGTACCTAAAATATGAGGTCATTCAAGCCAATCTTTTGAACCGCAAAAAATTGCCCAATATAGTTGTCATTCTGGGTGTGTTACTTCGTGAGGAGATAAGAATTGCAACATAGACGGCCATTGAGGGTACGAAGAATATACAGTCTATCTTTGTAGCTCAACGAGCCAGAAGAAAGCCACCACAGAAGAACCCAACTTTGCTGCAAAAGTTATGACTATAAAGAATATGGTTATATAGCCTCCCATTGTAAGAAGAATTTTTTTTAGTAATTATTGCAAACATCCTAGGTATATTATTATAGAGTGTCGAACTCGTCTTTTGCGAGGTAACAGGGCATCAGATATAAGGAAACCTCTTTACAAGGCATACAATCTGCTAGTGATGCATCAGAGGGACTAATGATAGTTATGAGGTGAAAAACCATTCCAACAAATTCTATTCATGCCCCAAACACAGCAGGGTCCCAAACATCAGCTTTGGCAGATTATACTCGACAACTGGTACAAAATTTTGTGTCTACGACTATCTCTTCGGTTTTCTCTACTATGGTTTATTGACTCGGATGCCTCTAATCATATGACTAGAGTGCACGTAAGTCCATCATGCACTAAATCATACCAAAGTAATAGTCAGATTCTCACAGCTAATGGGGAGAAACTGAATATTACTGGTACTGATAATCTCTCACTTTGTCTCCCCTGGTGTACCTTTTTGTTTACCTAATATTCTCTTGATTCCTAATTAACTGTTAATCTAATATCTGCAGGCCAACTTGTTGATGATGGTTATAATGTTCAATCTCTAGTAATGGTTGTGTAATACAGGACCTACGCATTGGGATAGTGAAAGGGAATGGGCATAGAATTGGTCATCTATTTGCCTTGGAGTTTGAAAACCTAAATTGTCATGCTTATCTTTTTTCTCCATCGGATTCTGATTTTTTCATTTCTAATAAACAACAACATATGTGGCATCATAGACTTGGTCATTTGAATACAATTAAATTAGATGTTTTTTTTCATTTTAGTTCATTGCTCAATAAAGCACGTGCTTTAAATTATGTCAATAAATCTTGCATTAGTTGTTCTTTGAATAAAATCACTTGATTTCCTATTCCTACTAGAGTAGATAAAGCATCTGTACATTTTCATCTTATTCATAGTGATGTATGGGGTCCTGCTCCAATTTATCCAGAATGGACTATAGGTTTTTTATTTTGTTCATTGATGATTGTATATGTTATACTTGGATATACTTTTTGCACCATAATCCAAAGTGTTCTTCCATTTTAAAACTTGACCGATATGGCTTTTTCCTTGATGATTGTGACTTTTCATTACAACCTGGAGCTTTATTTACCTCTCTTGAAATTGTAGAGATTCCTTCCAAAAACCAAGATCTTTGTTTACTTCCTAGATTATTGTTTGCCCCTTTAGATTTAGTTGATATTTCCTCCACCTACCAACAACCAGTAACTATGTCATGTTGGAAAGAGGCCATAGATGTAGAAATAAGTGCCTTATTGGAAAATGACACTTCGGACCTTGTACTGATCGTTCTTAACACATAAATTATTGGAAGTAAATGGGTCTTTTCTGTGAAGCTTAAATCTGATTGAGGTATTGAGAGATATAAAGCACAACTAGTTGCTCAACGTTACAAACAAGTGTATGACATAGACTATAACGAAACATTTTCTCCAGTTATTAAAATGACCACAATACCTACAATAATTTCCCTCTCAGCTATTCGTCAGTCGACTATCTCTCAAACGGATATAAAGAATGCATTTCTTCATGGACATTTGAAAGAGACAATATATATGCGACCTCCTCCCGAGTATTACCATGACAAGTCTATGGTTTGCCATCTGAAGAAGTCCATGTATGATTTAAATCAAGCTCCAAGAGCTTGGTTTGAACAGTTTCAATAGGTCATTCTAAATGCTAGATTGAAACAAAGTGCTTATGATTATTCGCTATTACCCACTATTGCTCTTCAGGGATAACAATTCTTCTCCTATATGTTGATGATATTCTCATCACTGGAGGCAATCTTGATAATATATAACACTTGAAAGAGCTTCTCAGTCTCGCATTTAAAATGAAAGACTTTGGTCCATTGGCTTACTTTCTTGGCCTAGAGATTCATATTCCCCTAATGGATATATAGTTAATCAAAAGAAGTACACCATAGATTTAATAAAACTGACCAACTTATCTGATGATAAACGGGTGGATACACCAATACAGGTGAATGTAAAATATAGAAAGGATGATGGGGACAAACTACTAGATCCCACTCTTTATAGACAATTGGTTGGCAGTCTACTTTATGTCACTGTGACTTGTCTTGATATATCCCATGCAGTACAGGTCGTCAGCCATTTTGTTGTAGATCCACGTCGCATCCACCTCTCGGTTGTCCATCTTATTATTCCTTATCAGGGGAATACATGCCATAGAGGTATTCTCTTCTCCTCTAGCTCTTCTCTCCAGTTATGAGCATATGCTGATGCAGATTGGGCAAGTTACCCAGATACTCGATGCTCGACCACTAGGTGATGTATATTTCTTGGAGACTCTCTCATTTCATGAAAATGTAAGAAACAACAAACTATATCGAAATCTTCTGCAGAAGCAGAATATCGAGCAATGTCATCTACTTGTAGTGAAATTACTTGGTTGACAGGTCTTTTACATGACCTCAATATTCTTCATCGATCTCCTCACAATTGTATGCTGATAATATGAGCGTATACGCATTGCCTCCAATCTAGTGTTACATGACCGCACAAAGCATATAAAAGTTGATTGTCATTTCATTCGTGAAAAATTATTGGCCGGAGAAGTTATACTCCTACATATTGCCTCACAACAACAACTTGCAAATATTTTTACCAAGGCAATGACTCATGCTCGTCATGACTATCTCATTGACAAACTGATATTATTCAAACAACATCAGTTTGAGGGGGAGTGAAGAGACTGTTGAAGATTTTGTATTATATCAGATATAGAAAGTGTATATTTCATAGGTATTTTACTTATTTATAAGTTATCTTTTTGTGCAAGTTAACTTGAGGTGCAAATTACCATCAGTTGTATTATATATACATAGTAATAGTCAAAAGAGGTAGATAATTGATCTTTGTTTTTGTGTGTTTGACATGAACATTGTTTGGAAATAACAAGAAACACCAACTCACAACGAAGTCGTAAAATGCATTAGATCTATTTTTCTTATTATTGAACATAGTATTGAATGGTGGTTTACAATAGTTTGATGCTTCAAGAATGGAAGAAGGCTTGTGTGAACAAAAAAAAAAAGCACTTAGTTTTCTCATCATGGGTTTTTTATTTAATTTTCCTTATGCAAGCCTATCAGGAGCTAGCTGCTCACTATAGTTTTGTGTAGTTATTGATTAAAGTAATATTTTATAGTATTTGTGTTGGATTCAAGGGATGAAGCCATAGAGCAGTCAAAACACAAAAAATAGCGGATCAGATAAAAATCACATACATTTTGGATTCCTCCCGTGTGGCTGATATTATTTGTTTTGGTCTTCTTCCTTTTCACACACATCTCTTCTTATTTGAAAGTTCGATATTTCAACCCTAAGCCGACTTTTAATTACTAGAATTGAATGTATTATTTTACATAGTTCAAGTCCCTTGAGCAGTTTGATTGAGGTGGTTTGAGAGATCTCATGATGGTGTATGGGATATACTGGGCTTTAATATTTTAGAGAGAAAAATCTCACTTTTATAAAATGGAGAGAAAAGACCAAAAAAGAAGAGAGTGATAGAGACAGGGTGAGAGAGAGTCACGTATGTTGAGGATATTTTTGACACTCTTCTTTCCCCAATATGAATAAAATAGCAGGAAGATGCGACCAAGACTTGTAGGTACCAGACATTCCTATGGACTACATAAGCCCATGCGAGAATTAGCCATATTTCAAAGAGCAATGGTAATGGTGTCATCTTGGCCCCAAAAGATGTATATGAGACTCTTATGACATCCTAAGAGCATCCCTCAAGTTTTGTCATAATCCGATACAAGTAGGAGGGAACAGGCGAAGAATCAGTTTGGAGTACAGCTCTTTAACGTGCACAAGGTGCACTATAGCTAAAACCCCCTGTTATTGATCCATGATGGTCTTCAGACCACCGCATATAGATTTGGAAGATCGACACCAGCTTAACTACAAAATTTCAGCTCAAACGGTCTTTGTAGGTTCTACTTTTCCAAAATAGCGAGGCTTTTTATTATTCAAGTGAAGCCACCAAGAACCAATTTCGATTTATAGTAGCTTCGATTTTAAAAAATAGGGTATCCTTGAGGGAGTTGTATCTCCATCGTCTGAGGGCGGATTGAGCTCAATTTTTAGTATGTCGTTCCCTTCATCAAGAGGAACATTTTGACATATGGTACGCCTCAAGACCATTCCCGAGATGAGAGAAATCCCAGAGAGAAGGTTTCAAAAAAAGTGCATTATGCAAAATTTTGCATGCAAGACATTTCCTCGTTCTAACGCACATTTTTCGAAGCATCGAGATCAACCCTAAGAATGGAAACATTGCGACCGTGACTCGAAGGGATTCAATTTGAGATAAGAGTTTCTCGAAGTGAATTGCCAAGAAGACACCGAACCAAGGCTATAAAGAATGCATGAGTTTTCGATTGCAGAAAAACCATTTTACGACGACTTTCAAAACTCATAAAGTGATCAATCGGAGTCCAAATCACGTGATTTTTGTTGCAAAGTGATCATAATAATTTCCTCTTCAATTGAAAACCTAAAAGAAGGCCAGAGACACAACAGATCAAGTTAGATCTAATATTAAAAAATTCACATTTGTGTGTTCGGCCATAATTTTGAAACCATAAGCAAAACTCCATGTCAAGATACAAAACATATATGAAAACTTTCCTCTCGAGATGATCTATGTTTTTACGACGATAGATTGCCCAAAACTTCATCGGATTGCAAGGGAGAAGCCCTCAAGTCATGTGGATGTGAAGAGGTCCCATTTTGGGGACCTATTTGTGATTTTCACATTTTTGTAGGGGTAGAATTGGTCATTTTCCTAAAATAAAAAAAATCACGTTTAACTCATTTTTATTATATTTTTAAGCGAGTAGATTAGTTTTTTATTGTGCACCCTTGTTTAAAGGGCTCCTCTATATAAGCCAATGGCATATCATTTGTAAAAGGTTTGCTTAAGTTGACTTGAATGAATTGAAATTGTGAGGCTTAACCTAGGAGAGAGAGTTTTGTTTGAGCTTTGCTGAAGATCCGCTACCGTTTAGAAAGAAAAGAGAAAACTTTACATGTATCCCTCTGCCATACTCCACACTTCCATACTCCACACTTCCATACTCCACTCTTCCAAACTCCCAAGTCTATACACCCTACACCCTACTCTATACACCTTACACTATATACCCATACACCCTACACCCTACACCCATGCTCCGTACACCCTACACCCTATCCCATACACCCATACTTTCCTCTTCCATACTCCCTAACCCCTTGCCAAGCTACAGGTCGCTCCATTACCTAGCTGCTGGTCTGTTTCCTGCCTTGCTGCCGGTCTCTACCCTACATAGCCACCGGTCTCTCCTCTGCCTGGCAGCCGGTCTCACCTCAGCCTAGTCACCTGTCTCTCGCATGTCTAGCAGTCGGTCTCCTTTGCCTACCGGCGAGTCTCTCTCCTGCCTGGCCGCTAGTCTCTCCTTCTTAGCCTCCAATCTCCCTTGGTTAGCTGCCAATCTCTCCCCTGCCTAGTTGCCGGTCTCCCAAGTCGCCGGTCCCACATCTAGGTGACTCTCTTTCTATCACCTCTTCTCTCTCTTTCTCTCTCTTATTCTCTCTATTTTTCTCTCTATTTATCTCCCTTTCTCTCTATCTCTCCCTCTCTCTCTCTCTCATCTCTTTCTCCCTTCTCTCTTTCTTTTCTCTGTCTTTCTTCTCTTATTTTTCTTCCTTCTTCTCCTTTAATCGCTAGTTCTTAAGGAAGCTTGTGCATTGGTTAAGCTTAGGCTTAGCTCCCAAAGCAAATCACACCTTTTTCTGGCTTCTGCGGTACTTACACTAAGTGCCTAGGAACTTTCTTAAATCACCGGTATCGCCTTCTTAGGGAGGCAACGCCTGAAGACGAACCAATTTATTGAGTGGTTCCATCAATTCTTTCTCCTCTATCCCTCCTTTCTCTTCTCATTTTCTTTTTTTCTCTCTTCTGATTGCCACTCCTTAAGGAAGCTTGCTCATTGGTTAAGCTTGGGCTTAGCTCCCAACACAGACC
Source organism: Amborella trichopoda (assembly GCF_054954075.1). Classification (NCBI taxonomy): domain Eukaryota; kingdom Viridiplantae; phylum Streptophyta; class Magnoliopsida; order Amborellales; family Amborellaceae; genus Amborella; species Amborella trichopoda. The sequence continues at coordinate 22,831,080 of NC_142345.1, read as the reverse complement.
ACACCTTTGCTTGGCTTCTAGGGTACCTAAGCCTAGTGCTTAGGACCTTTCTTAAGTCATCGGTATTGCCTCTTAAGGGAGGTGATGCCGGAATGCTAGACAAGTTTATTGAGTGGTTCCTTTACTCCTTTCTCCACCATCTCTTCTCACCCTCTTCTTCTCTTCTTCCTCTGTCTTCTTCTCTTCTCATCACTACTCCTTAAGGAGGCTTGCACATTGCAAAAGCTTGGTTAGCTCCTAAAACGGATCATACATCTGCTTGGCTTCCGGGGTACTTAGGCCTAGTGTCTAGGACCTTTCTTAAGTACCGGTATCGCTTCCTAAGGGAGGTGACACCGGAAGGCTATACAATAATATTAAGTGGTTTCCTCCCTCTTTTCATTTACTTTTTCTCTCTCCTCTTTCTCCTTTGCCCTCTCTCTTTTTTTTTCTTCGCCTAGTCTTCCCTTCTTAGCCACCCCACTCTTTGACCTACCCACCACTCTTTAAGGACGTTTGCACATTGGTTAAGCCTGAACTTAGCTCCCAACATAGATCACACCTATGCCTGGCTTCCGAGGTACTTTAACCTAGTACCTAGGACCTTTCATAAGTTGCCGGTATCGCCTCCTAAGGGAGGTGACGCTGAAAGGCTCAGCAAGATTATTGAATGGTCTCCCTTAGCAAAAACCCTTAAACCACAAGTCCAAACCTTCAACCTTCCAGCCTAAACCCTCAATCTTGAATCTAAACCCTCTCAAACCTCTAGAGACAAACCAAGGGTCATAGACCCATGCAAGTTGAGAAAGTGACGTCGTAAAGGAGTTGGTCTCAAACCGTGCAGGAAGGCCAAGGGGCTTTCTGTCGGCACTGTAGGATGCCGAGATCTAAGAGGGCACATACGCCTAGGTGCATCCAACCCTATCATGAGGTAAGCCCGACCTCAAAAATTTATATTGTTGGTTCAAACTACACACACTGCACCACCCAACCCTTATTTTGGCAAGGATCGGGGTCACCCTCGCTTGCACACACGCATGAACCCTAGGGGCACAATACATGCTTTTCTTCTCTCTTTTTAAAAAGCATCATGGTTTTAGAAAAGGGTTTTGTTGTTGCATGACTTGAAATCAGGGCCAACCAACTGGCGACCCCACTGGGGATGCGCCACCCCAAGGTTGGCCCATCTTGTTTACGAACTCACCTTACCACTAACAAGCATAATAATATGGTTTTTGAATTTCAAAACTCCTACATCCGAAATGGGGATTTCATGATCCCCACAACCGGAGTTTCATCTCTTGGCAGCCAGGTCTCTAGCCTACTTCGCCTCATGCTTACCCCTTGGGAAGTGGTCCGACCACTCGCGCCTGGGCTCATGCCCAACTTGGGTCGAGGAGGGACTCTCAAGCCCCGCACTCCCCATTTCTCGGCCATGCCAATGGCCTAGCTGTTGGTGCCGCATGCATAGGTGGCCCAAAGGCCACCAACTCATGTGCACACTGCTACTGAAGGCCTAGCCGTCTGTCCACAATGAGGCCCCATCTCACTCACCATTACATAACCACCATTTCCCTATCGAGTCACACCTTCACCTCCCCATATGCACCATTTGAACCCTCGAGTGGTCACCCCCACTTGACCATTCCACCTCATTTGACTAGACACTTTTTGTCACTTATGGAGAACTATTCAAGACCATGAGTGGGCTCTCTTATGCAAACCAATTCAACCCTCAGTGTGTCCTCATCACATTCACCATTCAAAGCCTTGGATGGTCGTCCAGATGGAGCACTTCACCACAAGTTGAGTTCACACCTTCACTCATCACTGAGCATCACTTAAGATTGTGAATGAGCACTCTAATTTGAACCATTTCATCCCCAATGAGTCTCACCCAGGGCACTTGAAGCCCTAAATGAGCCTCAAAATACCAACCCACTCTTCCATCCTTACCACTAATAAGGGGACCTTCCCATCACCAATCATGCACTCCACTACTACCTATATCAAAAAAAAGCAAAAATATAGGCGGACATGGCCATCACACCATGGGCAAAAATACTGAAAAGAAGAAATCGGGCATGGTGAAAACCCAAAAGGCCACCACGAGCAAAAGTGAAAAAATAACGACAGACATAGCCATGAAGTTGTGGGTAAAAGAGTTCAAAAATAGAAACCGAGCATGGTGAATATCTGATAAAGATCATCATGAGTAAAAAGGAGTTTTAAGTGGACGTGGCCATGGAGTAACAGGTAAAAGAGCCTAATAAAAAGGGAGTTGGTGAAACCCGTTTTACGACTCCAGTTCCGTCCAGTTCAGGTAAAAACCAGAAAGGGCATTTGGACCAGAAAGTAGGTTGATGCAGCACTCACCCTCATAGACAGCTTCAACCAGCCCCCTCCATTCAAAGTTTTGGTAGTTTAAGAATCAATACCCCTCAAAGGGTACCTTATTACCGGAACCAAAAAGAGCTTAAGAAAACTCAAACACCTAGGGGCAGCCCCGAAAGGGCTCCTGACGATCAGAAAAATCATCAAGATAGCAAGTCAGGTCAGCCACATGCCAAAAGGATTTGCCAACCATGAAGTCAACAAAAATAAAAATCATGCCGACATAACTGGTTACATGCCCCCAAAATACTATTGACTATCTAGCCAGGTCAGCTCCTCGATAGCTTGGGTAATTGCTTTAATAAGGCTCCCAGCTGCTATATAAACATTGACATTTAGAGACCCATTGGCCTTGATTAGGCCCTAGCAGAATCTAGGGTTACACGCCCCAAAAGAATCCTCCAACTACCAAAAGTCCCTCACCATGATGTAGTAGATCATACGCCCATCAAGGGTCCTCAACTATTTATTCAAAGCAAATAGGTTTCCTAAAGTGGTTTTCAAGCCCTTAAGCAAGGCCCCAACAAGAAGATCGCAAAGTACAAGCTGGGTGGATTGGGTTTTCAAGTCCTTATGGAAGGCCCCCAATTACCAGACTTCTTTAAAATTCGAAAGTTCTAATGGACCAGGGAGGTAGCTCACATTAGCCTCGACCACCAAAATTTCTTCAAAACCTAAAAGATTGGGAAAGAAGCCCTTAAGCAAGGCCCCCGATTGCCAGACATATCCTGATTCTGATAAGACTAGGTTTTCAAGTCCTAAAGCAAGGGCCCCAGTTGTTGGAACCAAAACACCTGCTGAAGTGGGAAAGAGTCCATTAAGCAAGGCCCCCACTAGTGGATAACTTGGAGCATTGATGAGTTGGATTTTCAAGCCCTTAAGCAAAACCCCTAGCCACTAGGCTCCTTCAAAAGTTCTAACAGGACTAGGTCTTCAAGCCCTTAAACAAGGCCCTCAGTCATTAGAATCAAAGCCACCTCGATCATCCCCTAAGAAAGAAGCTTGGCATGATTTTCTCTTAAAGGTCATGTCGATGCCGGTTATCGGGAAGAAAATGAAATTTGAGAGGCCAATTTTGTTTTGAATGTTACACTTCTCGCTTCTCTCAAAGAGCAACACTCAGTGGAGTAAGATCTTGTAGGGTACTTTTCATGCACATACATCCCTGATGCGAATAAAAGAGGAGCCAATGATAACTTAAACCCGTAGACACCAAAAATGCCTATGGACTACAAAAGCCCTGACCAAATAAGCCTAATTTTAGAAGAATTTGAAAAGGTACTAGATCGACCCCAAAAAATACGTGAGGGTAGTATTTGATGAGTCAAATATGCCCACAAAGTTTCATCTCGATCCGACAAGGATAAAGCAGGTCAAAACAAACTTTCGTTTGCAATGCTGCTCTCTAACATGCTTGAAAATACCTCATAACTGGAGTTATATTACCGAGGCCTCAGACAGTCGTCTGACCACTTCAAATGGACTTAGAAGGGCCAAAAACCACAGAATCCAAGTTGCGACTCATTTCGAACGTCTAGGGGTCGATTTTCCTTAAATGGGTAAGCCTTACACTATTCACGTGAGGCTTTGATGAACCAGTTTCTATTTATGAAAACTGTGTTTTTCAAAAATAGGATTTCTTGCAAGTAAAGGCATAACTTCTTTGTCTTGAACCCAATCGAGCCCAAATTTTGGTATGTCGTGCATCTCATCAAGACGAACACTTCAACATGTGGCACACATAGTGGAGACTCCAGGACAAGGAGAATCCTAGAGAGAAGTTGCTTGAAATCCTTGAAAATAAAAATTTTTTGAGCCACGATATCGCCATGGTCCCATGCATATATCTCGAAGCTCCAATATTGGATAGACCCCAAAGTAGGTCTGTTGCGACCGTTCCTCGAAGAGCTTCGATTTGACATATGATTTGTACAAGATTGAAGTCGGGAAGGCACCCGATTCGATTTTGCAATAAGGCACATTTTTTGGTCGCTGGAATCTCATTTTCTAATGACCTTCAAAATTATAAAAGTGATCAAATGGATTCCAAATCGTAGGGTTTTCGTTGCAAAACAATCATAATGATTCCCCATTTGTTTTGCTATAAAGAAAGTGAAAATTATGTGGAGATCAAGTTTTTTCTTGTATTGTGCCTTCATTCTTCACTTCAAGGTAGAGGAGAGAGAATAATTTTACACTTGAGAGTTATCCCTTTGGATCACCAACCCTAAACTGTAAATTGTAGTCCCCCCTCAACCCTAACATACTCCATAGACTACTAAGCCGCCAAATCCTAAACCATAGACCACCAAATTTAACCCATAAACTATAGTCCTTACTTAACCCAATATAAACCATAGATTCATTTCAAACTATACACCTCCCTTGGTATAATTCCCATATACCCTTGCTCACCTATGCTCATACCCATCTAACCCACTTGCCCCAAACCTGTTCACCAAGACCTAGCCACTCTCAAGCCACCGGCTTCCCACTAGGTACCCATTTATATTATCTCTCTTCCTCTCTCTTTTCTCTCTTTCTCTCTCTCGCTCTCGCTCTCTCCCTCTCTCTCTCCCCTTTTCTCTTTCTCTTCCTTTCCTCTCTCTTATGGCTCTCTCTCTTTCTCCTTTCTTTCGCTTTTCTTTCTCTCTCTTCCCTTTTCTCTCTTCTCTTCCCCTCTTTCTCTCTCTCCATTTCTCCATCTTCTCTCTCTATTTCTCTTTCTCTCTCTTTCCTTTTTTTAACTCTTTCTTCCCTTTTCTCTCTTCTCTCCCCCTCTCTTTTCTTCTCTGAACCAATGGCCAAGCCGCTGATTCTATCTGCCCCCTCGATCTCTCTCTCTCTCTCCTTTTCTCTCTTATCTCTCCCCTCTCTCTCTCCCCCGCTCTCTCTTTCCCTTGGAATCGGTAGTCAGGTCGCTAGTTCGGTCGGCCTCCCCGATTTTTCACTTTTGTCTCCCTTTCTCTCTCCCTCTCTCTATCTCTCTCTGTATGATTTGGCCTCTTCTAGCCCCTCTTCTCTTCTCTCTCTCCCTTCTTCTCTCTCTCCGTATGAATCGACGTCCGGGCCATCGGTTTGGCCCCCATCTCTTCTCTCTTTCTCCCTCTCTCCCATATTCCCTCTCTTTCTCCATCTCTATTTCTCCCTCTCGTTCGTTTTCCCTCTCTTTCCCCCTCTCTCTCTCTCTCTCTCTTTCTCTCTCTCCTTTATCCTGTTGTCTTTCTCTCCCCCTACTCTCTCATTCTCTTCTCTCTTTCTTTATCTCTCCCCCTTGTTCTCTCTTTCTCTCTCTCATTCGCTCTCTGTCTCTCCCTCGCTCTCTTTCTCTCTTCTATTACTCCGTTGAGTCTTATTTCATGTCACTCCTTAAGAGGGTCCTTTGTGAGGCGACATACCTTTGACTCGCCCTAGAGTATTTTTGCTTCATTCTTTCTTCTTTTAGTCTTATTTCGTCTCACTTCTTACAAGGGGTCGAACTCTTGGTTATAACCTCCTTTGCGAGGCGACATACCTCTGACTCGCCCCAGAGTTCCTTTGCTTCATTCCTATTATCTTCCTTCATTTCTTCTTCATTTCATTCCTACTCCATCGCTTTTTAAGAGTCTCTTTCAAAGTGCATGGTGCAGTAGGTCCGTACCCTGAGATAGCATCTTAAGAATCCTCAGGGGTATGTAGACTTCAGTCTAATACCTTTTCCATGCTACCCTTGATACCTCTTAGGGGAGGTGGCATCGAAAGGCCGACAAATTAACTAGTGGCTCCATCTCTTTCTTCTTCCACTTCTTCTTCTCTTCTTTTCTCTTCTTTTCTCTTCTTCTCAATCTGATCTTTTTCTCTTTCAACCCCTTCTTCTTCTTCTTTTGCTTACTCTTCCTCTTCTTTTTTTGTTTTTTTTTTCTTCTCTACTTTCTATTGTCTTCCTTCCTTTCTTTTTCATTTTATTCTCACTTTACACTCTCTTTAGGAGACTCTTCTGAGGTGCATGGTGTAGTGGGTTGGTCCCCCCCTCTCCCCTCCCTTCCTGTTACTCTTAAATTCCCCCTTCGAGTAGAAGTCAAGTGTCATTAGCTCATTGATCAACCATCTCATACATGTGTGTTTAAAAAGTATAGCTTAGAGCAAGGGAGCCAGAGCCGAACTGAGCAGAGAGGTAGGAGCTTTCCAATTTGTGATCTAAGAAGGCCGCTCACACGTTCAGGAGTGTCACACTTATGTGAGGTAGGTCCCGCCTCAAACCTTAAACTTTCTCATGTTGGTTCTAGCCTCACGCCCACACATCTTGACCGAGTTCCGAGGAAGGGTTCTCTCGGTCCACGACCGAGGACCAAGGGCGGACCAGGTTTGTGTTCCGTTTCCATTTGAAAATAGAAGGAACAAATCTTGTTGAGGCGACCAAAACTTGAAATTCTTTAATATATAATGAAGGTGAAATGTATTTTGTCAAACCAACCAATCAACCTCGTTTGGTTATAAAACTTCAACATTGCTTTGGTATTTTAAATGCTAATTCATTGTAAAACGTTCACTTAGAGGATAATATTGACCAAAGGCTTCACATTGTTTTGTGAATAGCTCTATTATTTTTTCAAAATGTTCCGTGAACATATGAACTTTTTCCAAACAGAAAAGGGAACTCATGGCATGGATGGCTTGGGGTGCCTCACGAAGTTTGAGAATATTTTTCTGAATTTTGAATGTAGTCATTGAAACTCTTTGAACCACTCGATTTGAAATCTGATAGATGAGAATGGTTATGACCTTATTGTATCAAAAGTAAACAGTATGTAATGTCTACAATATTAGGCCCATTTGGATGCTGGTCATCTGCTTCACTGATAAAATATCAAGCTTTTCTGATGAGTTCACTCTTCTTCTCTCTATGTAATTTACATTGAAATCTGATAACATGAACTCTGTGTAATCGATTTTTTTTATCTATAGTTGCATGACTAATCTTAGAAGTTTGAATACTGGATAGTTGGAGAGAGAGAGACGGTTATTTTGCATTGTTATTTTGAAAGATTGCTTTTGCAGAGGGTGACTGCCTTTGCTCTCAATTCATTATTCCTTTTGTATCCTTTACGATGTAGTGCTTCATGGTACTGATTCCTCGTCCATAGTGAATAGTGAATGGGGGTGGAGTGAATGGTGAATGGTGGAGTAAGGTTGAGCAGATGGTAAGAATCTAGAGAGGGAAAGTTGAGAGAGTGCAAGGATCAGCAGAAGTCCGTCGCTCATTGAAACTAAGTGGGACAAGAGATACAAGTGACGGAGGAAGAAAGCATAGGTAGGGAGAGCTCGGTGGTGGTAATATCGCTTTTTCGTACCCTAGTATCTTTGTAGATCAGTCTGTTTATCAGAAAACCTTTATAATGGTTGTTGGATGTTTTTCTTGACCTTCGGAGGACATCTTTGGGTTATCGCACTGCGTTAGACAGGCTTGGAAGCTTCCCTATGAGCCAGTGGTAAAGATCTTACCAAGAAACAAAGTTGCTTTTCTCTTAAAATCTACAGAGTATGTCTCTAAGGCACTTCGGATAAACCATTTAGAGTCCGAGGGAGATTATTGACTGTGGATAAATGGAGGTCATCCTTTTGTATTTATTTTAGCAAAAATTACAAAAAAAAAAAAAAACTCCAAGACCATACTTTCTATACAACTTACCCTAACTAAGCTTTTTTTCTTATTTTTTTCCAAAACAAACTTTCTATGCAAATACACTCTCACGAAAAAAGTTCTTTTTTAGACAGAAATACCTTTCTCATACACAAAAATCATTTTGGTCAGATTGGAAGTTACTTTTGAACCAGTAGCACATTGTCGGAGCCCACTATCACATTGTCGGAGCGCACGAGTGCTCGACCACCTTTACAACTGTCGGACAGCCCATTTGCAACTGTCGGACCGCACTTTGCAACGGCAAGAGTGAACCTTTAATAGGACAGAGGAAAGAGGTGTGGGTAAGGTAAAAGTAAAGCAGGATAGTTTAGGTTTTTTTATTTTTTTTTGGTTGGAGGGTTTTTTTCATAAAAAAATTTATTTTAGAGAAAAAAGTGAGACAAAAAGTTAGGTTGAAAATAAGTTGTAATTTTGGGTTTTTTTTTTTGTAATTTTCCCCTTAAGTTATCCCAACTAGCTTAGTATAGGTGACGTTTTCGAGAATTCCAGCCATTGCTTAGAACATAGGTGTGTTTCAAGATCTAGCGAGTCTTTGTGGAGAGTTTTATTCTTTGGATTGGGAATCCTTAAATAGCCCCAATATGTCTTTTGTGCAGGTTTGGGTGTTTCGGAATAAGTTCTCTCGTACATTATGTGCATGGAAAGAGGACTTTCAGATAAATGTGGCAGTAGAAGACAATGGCCCCGTTGTTTCCCAAGTTGAGATTATTAGTAACGAGGTGAGTCCAGTTGCTAAAAAAAAGAATGATGATAGGATTTAAGTTCAAAGGAAGAAAAATCATTCTCCTGTCATTCCTAGTGATCTATGCAACAAGGTGCACCGATCCTCAAGCCATGGAATCATCTCGCAATAGTTGCAGTAATGCATGGGGTGCAATTGAGCCGTGTGGACGACAAAAAAAATTGTTATTTAAATTCATTTCGTTCTAATGGTCGAGAGACAGGAGAATGAAAACGGAAAGTAAAGAGGTTTCTAATTTTGGAGGTGGGATAAAACAAAGGTAACCTTTTTAGTTGGTGATATGGTGGTCCCCATGAAGAACAAGGTTGATATTTCACTTACTAAGGCACCTATTTTGAAAGATGTTTTTAAAGTAAGAACTGATGAAGATTTGGGAAGTCAGTCTTTGGATTTGGTTGAGGGGCCCGAGATCAGTGCGTCGCTAACCCAAAAGTTGGTATCCACCATGAAACTCTCACTAAGTACTCAGAAATTTTCAAGGGACCTTCGGATTTCTACAATACCGACTACTCCAAGTTCTTCTGAAAATGGTTCAACAGCGGTTCCTTCCCTTTCGTCTAGCAGTGAACAGGGGAGAGATGGATACTGATGGTGGTAGGAGTTTGCCAGGAAATTTGGAGAATATTGTGGTCATACTTGATCAGGAGGAGGGTATGGTGCAATCAGAAGTTGCTCAGGAGAATTATGAATTTTGAGGGCTGAAGTATTGAATGTTCCTCCATTGAATGTAATGCTGGCGGTCCAGTAGACTCTCCAAATTCAGGATCAGGGTCTGGAAGAGCAGGCCCCTGTGATGGCTGTGCCAGAGGAGATCTCTGAGGAAAGATTTTCGAATATGATGGACGACATGGGGGTGTCTTTCAAAACACCTTTGTCGATGGTTTTTCATACTATCAAGGTCCATGCGAGGAGTGAAAATGGGAGGATAAGAAGCTGAGCGATGGAACAGGCTAACGAAGGCAATGTAATTTTGGACGCGACAAAGGTTGTGGGCAAAGGCAAAGAAAGGTTGGTGGGTGAACCTTCTTGATCGTCAGCCAGATTGGCTGCGCACAGGGTGTTCTCTAATGCCAGAAAAGATAATTGTTCAATCAACATTCATAGCTTCACCAGTGAGTCTATGCAGCCCTGAATTTCTTTCGATTCATCTTCCAGTGTGGAGGACACTGCCGGAGGGATCTCGTCAGATAGTGTTTCATGAAGATGTTAAGCTGGAATGTTAGAGGGCTGGGGGATCAGAGGCGACGTAATGAGATTTTTTTTTTTTATTAAAAGGTTTAGATTTTATATTGTTATGTTACAAAAAACCAAGTTACCTTGCCCTTCTCTTTTGGATATTAGATGTCTTTTGGGTATGAACTCGATTAATTTTTGTAGTGTTGATGCAGTTGACGCATCTAGGCGTTTGTGGTTGTTTTAGGACCCACTGTTTTGCTTTGTATTGACATTATAAGGCACGATCATTTTTTGGGGGTGGTTTTTTTGAAAGTCCATTATGTAATTTTAGAAACTTTTTGTTAAATGTATATGGTCCTGATGTGGGTTCCCAAAAGGAGTAATGATTTGTGTTCTATTATTCTCAATTTACAGTTGCTAATTTGCTTTGGGGGCATTTTAATTGTATTAGGAGTCCGAGTGAAACATCATCGAACATCTCATATAATTCTTATATACGATTGTTTAATGATTTTATTCAAAAAAAATCCGTGATGGATTTACCAGTCAATAGTAGTTGCTATACTTGGTCTAACGATAGTTTGCTTCGGTTGATCCAAAGCAAGTTGGATAGGTTTCCGTTCTCTGTTGAATGGAAAAATTAGTTCTCGTTGGTGGGCGAGAGATCTCTCTCAAAATTGTCTTCAAATCATCATCCTATTTTCCTGAATACTTCCATTGATATTAGAGGGCTTAGACCTTTCAAGATTGACATTGCTTGGGTTGTGGAAATCGATGTCAAGAATTTTATTAAGCAGACCTGGGAGAATACAGTGGTGGTTGGTAGATGTGGATATAGGATGCATAAGAAATTAAAAGGGCTTTACTTCCTAGGAGATCATGCACCAACTGCGAGCCTATTGAAGCTATGCCGGAATGTCAGGAAGAGGGAACATCATGCACCCGCTTTAAGTCAAAAATTGATAATGTTTAGGTAAGGTGGACAATTGGGTTGCATTTTACTGAGGGCTAGAATGCTGTGAGATCAGAAAGGTGAGATTTTCCCAAAAGGGGTGATAGAAGAGACTTGACTCTCATTTTATCATCACCTCACAAACTTATTGGGCCTCAAGTTGAAGACCCAATAACGCTCTTAATGGAGGCTAGCAAGCATCGTCTGGCTCCTTCTTTAGTGATTGAGCCTAAGAGTGAGAGGTCCTGCAAGGGCCCAATTTCCTCATCAAGCATGCCTTTATCTGAGCAAAAGAAAGAGAAGAAGGATGGCCCGAGCCCTTCTTCTAGTAAAGGAAGCTTGGTGGCCAAGAAAACATGGACGGGACATTCTCCTTTGCATACTGGCTCTGGAGAATCAAGTTGGCTTCATGATACATGCCCAAAAATTGGAAACCATGGTCACGAGGTGGCTTGTGACCCTATCCCATTGGTCGACAGGGCCTTTGTAACAAAAGAAGCCCTGAAGGAGCCATTGGGAGCCTTCAATACAGATTCCCAGGGGAAAAGGAAGTCGGCTGGCTCTAATCCCCTGGCATCACCTTTAAAACGGCCTTCCAAGAAGGCGAAGAGCTCGAGCCCCAATGAGGAGGCTACCAACGTTCTTGTGACCCCAATATCACCAAGCCCTTTAGCCTTGGTCATTCTTAGACGGATCAAGGGAAGCACTTTGGCTAGAGGGCCTTCTTCTAAGTTTGGACTTTAGCAGAAGTCGAAAGAAGTCGACGAAGATGGAGGTCATTGAGATAGATTCTCTTGCCTCCTCAGAATCTCCTGCTCCAACCTCAGAGGCTCATGGAGAGTATTCCCTCTCTGTTGATGAGATGATGGAAACCTCACTCGCTTCAAATCAGGATGAGGGAGTCATTGATCCCTTAAAGGGTCTTTCTACCTCCCCAATGCAAAGCGAGGACTCTTCCTCGAATCTGCGCAAAGCGGGAGGTTCTGCTTTAAAAGTTGAGCCTACGGTTGATAAATTGAAGAAGTCTAAAGGGAAGGCCCGTGTTGTGGATAACAATCCCCCAGTAGTTGACTCTTTGGCAGTAAGTGCTACCTTGCCCGAGGGGTCATCAACCTAACCATTCATTACCCAGGCTGACGTGGATGCAGGGATGGTCATAGTGCTTCACAACTTAATTGGGGTTGAGTTCTCCTATGCGGATCCCCCTGATTCTGGGTTTCCACCCCCACTAGTCGTGGTTGATGGAACCACATTCTTAGGTATTTAAAGCCTTTTCCTCTATTTTTGAAAGGCCTTCTTAGTTTTATTTTACATTTTTATCCTTCATGTATTTGTAAGACCTGCATTTACCCAAACCACCGATAGGGGCTTTTGTTGATGCTCAAGCCCCTCATGATGGTGAAGCACCAAATGAATATCAGGGAGATAATAGTGCTGCAATCACAGTTGGGGTTGATGTTTCGGCTCTCCCCTCTAATCTTAATAGTAGTGGGTTTAGAGAGGCCGAGACTAAAGTCTTCGTAGCATCGAGTGCGGCTGTAATCTTTAAGATGCTGGAGATCGATCTTGTGAGGTATTTGATTACTATAGCTGACTAGCTAGAAGGTCTCACAAATTTTGTGCTAAGAGACCCCCTCTCTGATGAGTGCAGTTCATAGACAGATGAGAATCAGTGGTAAAGGAGATCTTCAAGGTTTTAAGTGATAGCTCCATGGCCGGCCTTCAGGATACCCTGTCAGCGATATCTCCAATGATATCCTTCATTGGGATGATGGGAGTAGATAAATATAAGCTTCGGAGACTGGTTTTCCAGATCATCCAAGATGCCAAGGATATATTATCTGACCAGGAAGGACTCGCTCATACATTCCCTCTGGCAATAGCCAAAGGAGAGGAAGCTATTGTCGAGTTTGAAAGGCAATAGTGGAAGCTAGGAAAGATTTGAAGGCTATTCAGGATAAGGTGGAGCAGCTTCGTGAACATGTTTGAGCAAATGCTTGTAAGGACATGATTTTGGATTTCATTGAGAGGACTAAAGCTCTCTTGGTTGCATAGAAGAGGGAGTTCAAGTGGGTTTTAGCCCAGCCGTTCCATCTTTCTGAGAAGGTGGACCTTGCATTCCCCAAGCTTGAGATTGCACTCCGCCGAGTGCATTCGGTTGTGACGGTAGCCCTTGCATCACATCAGGTCATGCACAGATGAGGGCTCATATGGAGGCGGGCGAGAAGTGAGTAAAGGAGAAAATGCAAAGGCTAGAGGGGCTGATGTGGTGCTTCAAGGCCCTCTGAATTACTTTCGACTCTTTCGTTTAAACATTCTCTCCCCTTTCTTGAACTATATACTTGTTTTGGTTGATGTAGAAGGAGCTATGTCTTTTATGAGGCTTCTTCCTTTTCCCTTTACTTTCTAACTTTGAAATCCATGTATGACGTTCCATGATTTCAAAGGAATTTTCGTTGCATCATTTTCATCAGCATGCATCACAACGATTGTGTATCCTTCGAAGGTAGGACTAAAAGGGCATATCCAAGCTTCCCGTATCCTTCGCAAAGGGGTTCGGGCGGCTTGGTACTCATAGCCTTTGGATCTTAAAGAGATGTCATAGTTTAGAGTTACTCAGGAGGACGTTTTGTGAAAAGCCTTCCTAACTCTTATTCAAGAGTATGGGTGGCTCAATGCTCAAAGTCCTAGGACCCTGAGAGGGTGCTGTAGTTTAGAGTCATACAGGAAAGACTATGTAAAAAGCTCTCCTAACGCTTATAAAAGAGTATGGGTGGCCAATACTTAGAGTCCTAAGGCTCCAAGAGGGTGTTGTAGTTTAGAGTCAAACAAGAAGGACTATGTATTGGGGCCTTCCTTACTCCTTAATGAAAAGGGTACGGGTGGCCCAATGCTCAGAATCCTAAGATCTCGCGAGGTTACTGTAGTTTAAAGTCATACATGAAAGTCTCTATGGCAATGCTTTTAGTTCATACATTGTGGACCTATTGCTGGGCCGTTTAGAGTCGTGCATCTTTGACCGATAAATACTTTAGACTCATATCTCATGGACTATGGGTGAAGCCTTCAAAGTCATGTGTCACGACTGCATCAATGGTAGTTTAGGGTCATGCCAATTGGACCGTAGCTTTGAAACAGTTTATGGTCATGTATCAGGATTATTGTATCCATCAGTTTATAGTCATGAGGTCTTGACTATCGTATGGTGGGTATTCCACAATATCAACGCCTGACCTTAATGAGTTGGCCTTAATGAGGTACAAAAAGACTCATTATATGGTAGATAGTTTAAAGTTTTGCAGCTTGGACTGTGGTAGCCAGTTTAGAGTCGTACATCATGGACTATATTACTCTTTAACGATAATACTTCTTCAAATACCTCCAATTAATCAGAAGCATGACATCATTTCCTATTTCTGTGCAGAGATGGTATGCCCCAGCTTTTTAACGACTTTATGTCCATCCCATTTGGGCGGAAATTTAGATTAAGGTACCCCAATAGGGTGTCTTACGACCAAAACCAAATCACCTGGCTTAAATGATCATAACCGTATCTTCTTGTCAAAGGCTCGGCTCATCCTTTCCTGGTAGACCTCTAACTTTTGTTGAGCCATTAGTCACTTTTGATCAAGAGCGTTCAACTTGTCGTGTCGGAGCTTGACTTGTTCCTCATCGGTTAGCCCGTAATGGACTGCCACCCTCAAGTAAGGCATCTGAACTTTCAGAGGTAAGACAGGTTCCACCGCATTAACTAATGAATATGGGGTTGCTGAGGTGGCATTCTTCCTTGTCATTTGATATGCCCAAAGAGCATCTAGAAGTCTCTCATGCCAATCATGTTGACTCATCTTCACATTCTTTTTCAATTCCTTGCAAAGGCTCTTATTAAAGGCCTCAGCTTATCCATTAGCTCTTGGGTTGTACATGGACGAGTACCTCCAATCGATAGTGAATTAACTAGTCAATTGATAAATGTGATCATGCTTGAACGGAGATACATTATTTGATATATCTGGTACCCCAAATCGATACACAATGTGATAACGGATGAAGTCAGCCACTATTTTACCAGTTACCCTCCGAAGAGGGACAGCTTATGCCCACTTAGAGAAATAGTCAATGGTTGTCAATATATAAAGATGGCTGCTTGCTGAGACTAGGATAAAGGGTCCCACAATTTCCATTCCCCATTGAGAGAAAGGCCAAGTCATAAGAGTCGGATGCAATGGCTCCAACGGTTGGTGAATATAATCTGCATGTACTTGACGTGCGTGACATCTTTTTGCATGTTTGAATGCATCCTTTGCCATAGTGGGCCAAATATGTCCCATCTAGTGTACTTGGTGGTACAATTTTGGCTCGGACTAGTGCATGCAGCATGCCACAACATGTACTTCTTTCAATGCCATTTGTCCCTCTATATACGAGGGGCACCTTAAGAACATTTTGTCATATTACCTCCTATAAAGCTAGTCATTCAGAAGGTTAAATTTTTTGGCTTGCCTTTTAAGGGCTAACCTATCCTTCTTAGTTTCAAGTAGTTGGCCATGGACCAAATATTTCAGGAAAGGATGATGTCAATCTGGTTGGGGTGCTCCTACTACAGTGACAATATTAGTCGGAGTAGGTTATTCTATCAATTTTCTCATAGCTCCCTAAGGGTGCGGGGGAAACTCTGTCCATAACTTTTCTTCGTCGTTGGGATCTTCTCCTTCCATCATGGGGATGGATTTCCATTCTTGTATGGAAACATGGAGCAGAACCTCAGGCTCATGGTAGCCCTGAGCTTGGCCAATGCGTAAACTTAAACATTTGATCACCGGGGTATGTGAGTCAAAGTGACATCGTCCATCTTCCTGAGGATATACCTCGCGGTATTATAGTATGGCTTGTGCTCGTCCTTACGGACCTCATATATCCCTTTCAACTGCTGAACTATTAGTTAGGAGTCACCGAAAATGTTGAGAAACTCCAAATCAAGATCTAATGCCATATCTAGACCAATGATCAATTCTTGATATTTGTCCTCATTATTTGAATACTTCTCGTTTAAATGAGAAGGCATATGGCAAAAGTCCCTTATTGAGTGAAACGAATAACATGCCTGCTCCAACATCTTTTGCTTGGGAAACACCATCAAAGAACATTTGCCATTGAGCAAATTCGTTTGTGCACATGACTTCCTCATCGACCAAATTTTCATTCAAGGGTAACCCTTCAGGTAGGGGATGAGCAGCCAGGAAATCAGCCCGAGCCTGTCCTTTAATAGTTTTCTGCTAGGCATAAGTAATGTCAAACTCCATGAGTAACACCCACTTAGCTAGTCGTCTTAAGAGAACAGGCCTTGTCATCAGATATTTGATCAGGTCAGCTCCAGATCTCAGTTGTACTGGATGTGCGTATTGCAATTTTTGGGCCACAAACACCAGGGCCGAGCACATCTCCTCAATGGAGAATAATTATACTCATCCGGCATCATAGTGTGGCTTAAGTAGTATAATGCTACTTCTTTCCCTTCATAGTTATGTTGAGTAAGGAAGGCACCCAAAGATCCTTCCAAGGCCGCTACATACAAGATGAGTGGCTTGTCTAGTATAAGAGTCGTAAGAATTGATGGATTCAATAGATAATTCTTAATATCATGGAAAGCTTTCTGGTATGATTCATCATATTTAAAGGGTATGTCTTTCTTCATGAAACGAGAGAAGCGCTTGCGATGCCCTAAGAGGTTAGATATGAACCTTCGAATGTACACCAAACAATTTCAACTCACATAGGTTCTTTAACGAGGGCATCTCTTAGATGGCACGTATCTTTGTAGGGTCTATCTCAATTCCTCGATGTCTCACAATGAAATCCAGGAATTTCCTAGATTTTACCCCGAAGGCACACTTCAAAGGATTCATCTTTAGTTGATGCTTCCTCAACGTCTTAAGCATGGCTTCCAAATCCATAAGGTGAGTGGATCAATCGCTTGATTTGACGACCAGGTCATCGACGTAACATTCCACGATATCATGGAGAATGTCTTCGAATATAATTGTCATGGCACGCTGATAAGTAGCACCGGCATTCTTTAACCTGAAAGGACATCACATTGTAGCAATACATCTTCTTTGTAGTCCTGAAGGTAGTCAACTCCTTGTCTAACTACATAGCCTGGGGCTCAAGATCAGCTTCGACTACCTAGGTCACATTAGAAATTGTTTCAAGAGGGGCTTCACTTGCCACCTCTTGTTCATGAAGGCCATTTATCATCAACGCCTTGGGCATGAAATCATTCAAGGTAGGATGTGGTGGTAGGGTTGACTGAGTATCTCGATTACCTCCTTTCCTTGTTTGTTATCTACCTTAGTTTGTAACACTTTGAGACAAGGGAGGAAGTTTTCCATCACGGCTTGTGGCTATCTTCATTTGTGATAGTTTCATTTCTAACATCTCTAAACCATCCCTTTTTAGAGCCTTAGCCTGCATCCTTTTCTTTTCGCTACGACTCATGTAAGTGCTCTAGCCGTGCTCTGAAACTTCATCAAAATCAACCGAAGAGTTAAGGGTCCCAGAGTACTCTGAGCATAGCTCGAAGAGTTCTGGGTAAGGGAACCCTTCAACCTTCTCTAGTATAGGGACCTGGTGGACATGGCGCTTAGGACTATCCACCATGGTCCCATTGTTTATTTGTTCATGTATCAAATCCTTCACAAGTGAACAATCCTCTAACCTAATAAGTACCAGAATCTTGGTATTGGCAATATGGAGCTTCCTTCAAAGAAGGCTTCCTTCTCGACGTCCTCCTCCTTTTCAAAGGTGTGATGAGTCCCACAATAAGGAGCTAGTTGTATGTGTACGGTATCATGGTCCTGTTGAAGCCATATGGCTTTTGATATAAGGAGCCCTTTGTTAGTCGCGAGGGCCAGCCGCTACAGTTTTGGGGGTGCGTGCTTCTTGCTCCTTTGGTTTTAGCAAGATTTTCGATGATATTCTTTAAAGGGAAGTAATCATTTACTAGTGTCCTACCATCTGGTGGTACACGCAGTAATCGAGCCAATCTGTTCGACCAACTTGATCAGGATACCTTAGTGGAGGAAGCATGAAGGTTCCAACTGCTAAGAGGTTTTCAAGTATCTCAGGGACTTGGTGCTCATCAAAAGAGTACTCCCTGTCAATCCGTGCAAAGAAAGCACCCCTTATCCCTCTTTGTCCCCTCTCCCTCGTCCTGATGATTGCGGAGAATCGTAGTACTTGGGAGGTCGGTATTTCTTTCCCCTTACTCCTTGGGTGACAAAAGAGGTAGTCATAAAAGTATTAGCTTGAGTGACTTTGGGTTGCCCTTATCCGGATCTCTTCTAATGGTCCCCAGTTTCCGGCCAAGACCAAAACCTTCTAAGAGACATTTGAGATTTATGGCATTGGAAACTAAATCACTAAAGGTCCGAGGATTGAAAGTATGCAGGGGTATTGCTATCTCAGGCCTCGTGCTCCTAATGCACATGAGCACCTCTTAGGATTGAAAGTATGCAGGGGAGTGGAGTCGCTGCCCTATGCTGAGGTTCTGCCACTAAGTAATATATTGCTGCACAGGTTCGTGGTCCCTTTGCTTTATGTTGAGGAGTTCGAAGAAGTGAACCTCTCTTTTGTGTTGTGGAATCGTGCCAGAAACGCCTCTTGTATTTGCTTCCATGTAAATATGGTCTTAAGAGGCAGTCACGAATACCAAGCAAAGGCTGGTCCTGATAATGATTGTATGATTGTCACATCAAAAGGTGCCCGTTATTGGCTATATCCGCACACACTGATATGAAGTGAGCCAAATGTTGATGAGGAGAGTCTTGCCCACCAAACTTTGGAAAGTTGAGGAGTTGATACCCCGAGGAATATGGTACTTCATCGACGTAAGCCGAGTATGGTTTTTGATAAGTGTATATCGACTATATACTCGGGAGGTGCAGTGATCATAGATTTTCCTTCACCAGGTCACACACCGTTTCTGCAGTCAAGGTAGTACTAGTGAATGATGGGGCTGGTGTAGCATAGGCTCACGAGTTGGCCGGGTTTTAGGACTGCTGCCTCGAGGTGATGCCGAGAGTGAAAGTCACTAGGGTCGTCTTTAATATCTCAAGTTCGGCGGCTTGTTCTTGAAGTTCAGCCTCCCTTTGGGCCAATGTAGCCCTCAGGCGTACCATCTCCTCAGGCATAGATAGGTCACTCCCTCCTCCGGTCATCATCACAGTTACAACAGGATCTTGGTCTAATGGTCTAGTAGATTCACTATCCCAAACCGGCATGATTGTTGAGGGGAACAAATGGGTCCTTTTGCGCCTTAGCGACGCTATGGCTAACATGAGGGTTGGTGCTAACTTGTTGGCGCTTCACCAGTTTCATAAGAGATTTAATGGGTGGGGGTCCCTCATTAGACGAGAGAGATGAGATGTCATCAAACCTAAGGGAAATCTTGGCCATCGGAGGTTCTTCATTTTCATCGAACTTTTCGAAGGTTACCCCTGTCACATTACAAGTCCATATTTTGAGGAGATCGTCCCCTTAATCATGTGAGATCATCTTTCAGAGTGACTTGGATTCCAAACCCACCCATTGCGGCCATGTATTGACCATGGGGCGGTCGTCTGTATGAGTGGCTTCCCTTGCTCTCTTAAGGATGTACTGACAAAAGACCCCATGTGCGTATTTAAGAACCATCTTAACATGCAAGGCTCGATTGTACTTCTTGGATTCAACCTTGGAGATATGGGGAGGCCTATGATCATCTTGTGCTAAGTTGCCAAAACACATAATTGTTTGGGGGTAAACAACATGCGATGACCCGAGAAGATTAGTATCGCGAGGATTCCTAATCATGGTCGGTGAGAATTCCTGGGGCCAAGAAAATTAGCATCGCAAAGATGCCTAACTGCTGGCATGGGAGCAACATACAACCACTTGAGCATAATAGCTTCATGAGGATTCCTAACTGCCGACTGATGAGCATTACTGGGACCAAGAAAATTAGCATCGGGAAAATGCCTAACGATCGTCATATTAGCAACATACATTGATTTGGCCAAATTAGCATCACTAGTATTCGTAATCGCAGGCGGTGAGCATTACTGGGATCAGACAAGTTAGCATCATGAAGATGCCTAACCGTCGGCATGTAAGCAGCATACGACGACTAGCATCGCAAGGATTCTTAATCGTCATTTTGTGAGCATTACTGGGATCAAGCAAGTTAGCATTGCGAATATGCCTAACTGCCGACATGTGAGCGTTATGAGGTCAGGCAAGTTAGCATCGCGAAGATGCCTAACCACCAGCATGTGAGCAGCATACGGCGACTTGGGCAGATTAGCATTGCAAGGATTCCTGAACGTCGGTCGGTATGTATCAAAGACAACTGAGCACGGAATCTATATGATCAAAGGCAAAAATCGAGAACTCGAAAGTGATGAGATGAAGAGTTTAGAAGGTGAGGATCTTGGTCTAAACCTTGCAGGAGTGGAACATATATTTATCTCACACGCAGGGATGGCTGGCTTTTCGCGTGGTAGAGGACACTGCAAGCAAAGACACCGTTGGCGGTTGTCGTTTGTCGACCCTTGTCAGGATAAATAAATATTACCCTCAATGGTCTGCTGCCTGTTTAAGGACCAAAGTTTCCTGGCCATAGTATCGCACTCGGCGGTAGGAGTCTGTTAAGAAAGAGACCAGCATCGACTATGAAGAGACCAGCACCGACTGTGCCTTTGATATGCATGGATTATGAGTGCCACCTATTGAGTACATGCTGTTTTGACTGCCACTTGTCCAGGCTTGGTGCTACTTGGACAACCACCCCAGCCTCATCTGTACTTAAGGCATCCCTCTCACCCACGACATTCATTCTTCCCTCACCTCATTTCTTCTTTCTCTAAGGAAAAATTTTGGAGAAGTTGTCGTAGGAGGCAGCCATTGTTGGAGTAAAAAGAGGGCTGTGAAAGAAGGTTTGGGAAATGCACTTTTGCTGTTAATGTAAGTGGATCCATCACCATTGCAACATAGTCATAAAGATACATGGATTTTATACTTAGGGGATGAACAATGAAAGTGTATGTGATGTGGTGATTCCTTATGCCTTGTTCACTGAAATTTGGGGTTTTTGTTTTATGATGAATGTGGATGCCGAAAATAAATGTATGATTCATAAATTATGTATGAAATGCTTGTTTATGTGTATCCATTGAGAGAGGATAGTTGTTATGATGTTCTTCACCATGAGATCGAGGTTATGGAGCATACACTTGAGGTATGTGTGGCATTACTGTGAAATTCCCGGACTATACATGTTTTTGTAGGGGGCTTTTGAACAATCACGCGATGTCCAATTGGCTTCAAATCACTGCCATTGGAAAGATATGCGAGTCTAGTAAAATGTTCATGCTTACCCACTATTGAAAGTCTTTATAAAAATGAAGCTATGTTTCAAGATGTGCGTATACGTCATTATTCACTATGTTTCCAGGATTTTCCACTAACACTGTTGTGGTTACTGAATTTAACAAACCAAACGAGGTCCATTTCCTGTCGAAAAATTTGTATGTAGAAATTAATTGTAAATTCTTCTTTGATTATTTATGAAGATAGGTAACTGTGGACAGTTTTGATAAAACTCAGAATTATTACCTTGTTTGGCACGGACCTTTGAACAACCAAATGGAGTCCAAATATTTTCAAATTGGCCTTGTTAGAAAGATTTATGTCTTGCTTTAAACTTTTATTTTGAGATTGTCTCAAAATACTTCATGGTTTGTGAATTCTAGTGATACGAAGCAGGGTATGTCGTTGTTCCATGGACACAACAGGGTACAGTTATTAAACCCCCCCCCCCCCCCATTTCCTTGAACCTCTAAGACGTCAAATGGGGTTCAAATGGTCTTCAAACCACCCCCATTTAAAATATGGTGTGTTTAGTATAAAATTGGTTTTGGAACCGTCTTCAAATTCCAAATGAACCAAAAGTTACGACCCAAATTGTGAGTGCACGTCATTGCCTATAATTGTAGGAAATTGGGTTGTAATGCTTAATTGTGACACTGCCACTATTACTGTGATAATGCCAAATTTATTGTGATATTGCTAGTATTACTGTGATACTGCCACTGCTATTGTTATTGTGATACTGCCACTGTTACTGTGATATTGCCATTGTTACTATGATACTGCTACTATTACTGTGACATTACTACTGTTAATGTGATACTACCATTGTTACTGTGATACTGCCACTGTTACTGTGATACTGCTACTGTTATTGTGATCCTATCACTATTACAATGATATTGCCACTGTTACTATGATACTGCTACTGTTATTGTGATACTGTTACTGTTACTGTGTGTGATACTGCTACTATTACTATGATACTGCTACTGTTACGGTGATATTGGAAGCATGATAATATGATACTGACCACTATGCAATGGGACACCCACTGGTAGTGGGTACTACTATACTGTTGAGAGATTGATACTGTAAGCCCTTTGTGCCTGACCACTATGCAATGGGACACCCATTGGTAGTGGGGATTGTTATTTTGTGATACATTATAGAACTGCTATACTGTGATATACTATTAGAATGACCACTATGCAATGGGGCACCATTATACTGAGGAAAACATTGTGTAACTAGCAACTATAATATATGACTTTACTGTGATATACTCTGACCGACCAATACGTAATGGGTCACCCATTGTAGTTGGATACTGGATGTTGGCAACTGTTGGTTGTACCTAGACCCCAATGATAGGACTACGGTCGGGAAGTTAAACTGAGAGATTGGGTGGGTTGCACCCCCCAATAGTTATTGGCACTCTGCATTGTGTCACCCACTGGTAGTGTAACACTCTATCGCC
The DNA here is from genome assembly GCF_054954075.1 of Amborella trichopoda. Taxonomy (NCBI): domain Eukaryota; kingdom Viridiplantae; phylum Streptophyta; class Magnoliopsida; order Amborellales; family Amborellaceae; genus Amborella; species Amborella trichopoda. The sequence continues at coordinate 22,808,267 of NC_142345.1, read as the reverse complement.
GGAAGGGCACATGAGAGGGTTGTGTCTTACAAGGAATCTGCCTATCAATTACCCCAAAGTGCGCTAGGGACGTGTGTGAGTGAGGGCATTACGAAATAGGGCACCCGCTTGTCATTGTCCTCCCTCTTGATCGAGGGTAGAGGTTTAAGGTGGCAGGATTGGCTTAGCTTGAGCAATGGAATTTCTACTTCGGGAGTAGGCCTCTCTAGTTTCTGAAACTGTGATATGTTAACTGTATTGTTTTGCCTAAAGTGAAATAATTTGTGACTTATACTCTGTGTATTGAACTGGCTTTCTTAATATACTGTTAGAGTACTAAAAGGCATTCTAGAGGGCTTCCGCTAGAAATTTTGTGAATAAGTGTACATTGCTTACTGCTACCACTGTTATAATAATTGAGATGCAATGGTGTAGATCTGCTTACTGGGCCATTAGCTCATTCCATCTTATTTGCATGACTTGTAGAGAGAAAGTGTTAATCTCTTAACCGTAGGCGGATAATTACGTTGTGCTTAGGTGATTGAAGCTTGGAGTCTGAAGAGCTGTCTTCCGGAGTTTTCTATAGTATGTTTTTGGTGTTTTTACCACTGTGTTGGTTACTTTACACTATGTATTTTTGGGCCATTAATGGCTTGAAGAAATTGTAAGAAATTTTGGTTACCTAATGTAATGGAATTGCTGTTCTTTTCGAATGACATATGTCTTTATGTGTAGATTTTAGTTTTGCTTACATGGTTTGGTCTTGATTCCGTATTTTCATGCGATTGAGCCACTCCCACTTGAGTGACATTTGCCACCTCACGTCGCGGCTCCGCACCCTGCCGCCACTGGGTCATACGGTTTAGGGTTCGGGGACAGGGTCGTGACAATTTATGGTATCAGAGCAGCCATAATATGATTCTTGGCCTAGGTTGTATTAGGAGTGTCTGTAGTATAGTTCTTTGATAGGCTAGCAACTGGCTGTTTGTGTTTTAGGTTGAAGATGCCGAAAAATCGTGCTAATGACACGAGTTCAAGCAATGAGAATACCAAGGCCTTCAGTGAATTTTCAGAACCTTGGAGGCTATGACACAAATAATGAGAGATTCTATGCCGGCCCAGTCTACCCGGCCCCTGACCAGAGTGATAGCAATTTGATAGAAAGGTTCAGGAGACTGGCACCTCCAAACTTTGTGGGGCATGGGGGAGTAGAGAAGGCTGAGAGAGGGAGAAGACAGATAGAAAAGATCTTTGAAATTTTAAATTGTACAGAAGAGAAGAAGGTTAGGCTGGGTACGTTTATGCTCGAAGGAGAAGTTGAGTACTGGTAGAGGTTAGTAAAGCAGTCGTACGAAAGGTCAAGAATTGTAACTACTTCGGAAATTTTCCTGGAAGTATTTTATGAGAAGTATTTTCTAGACTCCATAAGGGAAAGGAAAGAGGAAGAATTTATAAAGCTGCAACAGGGAAAGATGTCCGTAGAGAAATATACAATGAAATTTGCTGAACTCTCAAGATATGCACCACATATTATTAACTCCGAGGCGCGGAAGGCTAGCAAGTTTAAGAGGGCCCTTTGGCCCGATATAAGGGGGAGGATTATTTCAGCAAACCTCAAGACCTTCTCCCCACTAGTGGACCTGGCCCTAGAGATAGAGAGAGATTGTGAAGACTTTCGAGCGAAAAGAGAAGGGAGATTGGTTGTCACATAGTCTGGAAGTTTTAAGAAGAAAGCGCGACTGCCTCCCAAGAAAGATTTAAAGGGGAGATATAATCAAGGCGGTGTCAAGATTCCAGGGGCCTTTCCAAATGATGTAAGGAGAAATCGACGCTCAGTCTGCCCTCACTGTGGTCTGGGTAATCATACAATAGCTAAGTGCTTCAAGAAGACTAGGGCTTGCTTCTGGTGTGGAAAGCCAGGCCATCTTGTAAAAGTCTGCCCCGTTAAAGGATTAGAGGACCGACCAAGGACTCAAGGGGAGGTGTTTGCCCTGACAGAGCAAGAAGCCAAGGCATCAACCTCTGTTATTGGAGGTACACTTTCTGTATGTGGAATTGAAGCAAGAGTTTTAAGTGATCTTGGATCTTCCCATTCATTTGTTGCACCACACTTTGCATGTCCCCTGAATATTAAGCCTGCACAAGTTGACTTGAATTTGGTAGTATGTACACCTTTGGGAGAGTCAATAGAAACTGATATAGTCTATAGATAGTGTGGAGTTGTGATTGAAGAGCATATGTTGCCGATAGACTTGGTACTCTTAGATGTCCAGGACTTTGACATTATTTTGGGCATGGACTGGTTGTCCACCCACTATGCCATAATGAACTATTTTGATAAGATTGTAATCTTTAGACGCACGGGCCAACCCGAACTGAATTTTAAGAGCATCAAGGATGTTTCTCCTTTACACCTCATCTCAGCCCTTCGGGCCTCTCGCCTGTTGGCCAAAAGATGTGAGGGATACTTGGCTTATGTAGTAGAAAACCGAAATGTCCAGTCCACATTGGAAGAGATACCGGTGGTGAGAGAATATCCAAAAGTCTTCCCCGAAGAGTTAACTTCTTTGCCCCCAGTTAGGGAGATTGAATTTGAAATAGAGGTGGCCCTTGGTACTACTCCTATATCTAAAGCCCTTTATAGGATGGCCCTAGTTTAGTTAAAGGAATTGAAGGAGCAATTACAAGAATTGTTGGATAAGGGGTTCATCCGACCAAGTGTGTCACCATGGGGCGCACCAGTTTTGTTTGTTAAGAAGAAAGATGGGACTTTAAGACTATGCATTGACTATAGACAGTTGAATCAGGTCACAGTAAGAATAAGTACCCATTACCTAGAATTGATGACCTATTTGACTAACTACAAGGGGCCCAACTATTTTTTAATATTGACCTTCGATACCGTTAGTTGCAGGTTAAGGAAGAGGATACCTCCAAGACCGCATTCTGGACTTGTCATGGACACTATGAGTTCTTAGTCATGCCTTTTGGGTTAACAAACGCCCCGGCCACCTTTGTGGATCTGATGAACAGAGTTTTTAAACCCTATCTGGATAACTTTGTAGTGGTCTTTATCGATGATATTTTGGTATATTTCAGGAATCAAGAAGAACATGAACGACATTGAAGAATGGTCCTCCAGAACTGAGGAGTTATATGTCAAGCTGAGTAAGAGTGAATTATGGCTCCCAAGCGTGGCTTTCCTTGGGCATATTGTTTCCAAAGACGGGGTTGCAGTTGATCCTTATAAGATTGAGTATGTGCTTAAGTGGGAAAGACCAATGAATGTATCTGAGGTCCATAGTTACCTAGGACTGCCAAGGTATTATAGGCATTTTGTGTAGGGATTCTCAAAGATGGCACTTCCCTTGACCCGCATAACTCAGAAAGAAGTCAATTTTGAATGGTCTGATAACTGTGAGAGAAGTTTTCAAGAACTTAAGAAAAGATTGACTACTACCTCAATATTGACCTTGCCTGAGGGAAATGACGATTTTATAGTCTACACGGATGCCTCGCACAAAGGGCTTGGGTGTGTACTGATGCAACGAGAAAAGGTTATAGCCTACGCCTTCAGGCAGTTAAAGCCTTATGAACAATACTATCCCACTCATGATCTGGAATTGGCGGCTAGGGTTTTCGCCCTAAAAATTTGGAGGCATTATCTATATGGGGCCCAATTTAAAGTATTCACCGACCATAATAGCCTCAATTACTTGTTTTCTCAAAAAGAATTGAACATGAGACAAAGAAGGTGGATGGACTTGCTCAATGATTATGATTGTGCCATCAACTACTACCCGAGTAAGACCAACATCGTGGCAAATGCCTTAAGTAGGAAGCCTGTGGTATCGATGACTCACATGATGGTACGAGAGATGAAACTATTAGAAGATGCAGTAGAATGGCACCCAGCTCTGCCCCTTGAGAATGTAAAAGGAATAATTTCATGTATAAGAGTAGAGCCCCATCTCTTTCAGCAAATCTGAGTAGCACAAAAAGAAGATCCTCAGTTCATGAAAATTTTCAAGGAAATAAAGTCAGAAGGTAAGGATGATTTTTCTTTGGACAATGATAAAATGTTAAGGTTTAAATGTCGGGTTTGTGTCCTTAACAATGATAAAGTAAAAAGAGTTATCTTGGAAGAAGCACACCAGTCCGGTTATACAGTGCATCCTGGAAGCACGAAAATGTATCAGGATTTAAAAAGGGTCTTTTGGTGGAATAATATGAAGAGAAAAGTAGCACAGTTTGTTTCTAAGTGTTTGACGTGTCAGCAATTGAAGGCTGAACATCATAAACCTGCAGGGCAGTTACAACCCTTACTTGTGCCCGAATGGACGTGGAAGCACATAACTATGGATTTTGTGTCGGGCTTGCTTAGATCAGGTATGGGGAATGATGCTCTTTGGGTCATTGTGGACCGACTTTCTAAAGTCACTCATATTTTACCGGTCTGCACTACCTATACCCCAGATAAACTGACTCAGTTGTATGTCAAGGAGATAGTAAGGCTGCATGGAGTACCTGTTAGTATTGTGTCCGATAGGGACTTTAAGTTTACTTCAAGGTTTTGGAACAGCCTGCAGTCAGCCTCGGGAACCAAACTCACTTTCAATATATCTTTCTACCCTCAGATTGATGGACAGTCAGAAAGAACCATTCAGACCTTCGAAGATATGTTGAGGGCCTGTATTACAAATTTTAAAAGAAATTGGGATAGTGCTCTGCCTTTAATAGAATTTTCTTATAACAACAATTTCCAAGCCAGTATCCAGATGGTGCCTTTTGAGGCATTATATGGGAGGAAGTGCAGATTGCCTATATGCTAGGACGAGGTCGGTGAAAGGAAACTGTTAGGGCCAGAGATTGTTCAAATAACCTCAGAAAAGGTCACTCTAATTCAAAAAATACTTCAAACAGCTCAAAGTCGATAAAAGAGTTATGCCAAAGGGACCTTGAATTTGAAGTGGATAATCGGGCTTTTCTGAAAGCATCACTAACTAAGGTCATAATGAGATTTGGAAAAAAGGGAAAACTGAGTCCATGATTTATTGGACCCTTTGAGATTTTAGAAAGGATTGGAGTCGTAGCATATCGATTGGCCTTACTACCCGAGTTGGCCAATATTCATGATGTGTTTCATGTGTCATTATTGAGAAAGTATCAGCCCTATCTGTCCCACATCCTGAAGTATGAGCCGATCCCGATTAGAGAAGATTTGACTTATGTTGAACAGCCAATTGAGATATTGGACAAAAGAATTCAAGTGTTACGCAATAAAGAGATTCCCCTAGTTCGGGTTTTATGGCAGTATCATTTGATAGAAGAATCAACATGGGAACGAGAAGATGAGATCCAGATTAAATACCCCCATTTGTTCAATTAATTGAGGTAACGATTTTGAGGACAAAATCTTTTTAAGGGGGGAAGTTGTAAGGACTAAAGTTTCCCAGCAACAGTATGGCGCTCGTCGGTAGGAGTCTGTTAAGAAAGAGATCATTGCAAGCTGTGAAGAGACTAGTGCCGGCTGTGAAGAGACCAGTGCCAGCTGTGTCTCTAACATGCATGGATTATGAGTGCCACCTGTTGAGTGCATGTTGTTTTGACTGCCACTTGTCCAGGCCTGACGCCACTTGGACAGCCACCCCAGCCTCATGTATACTTAAGCCATCCCTCTCACCCACGCCATTCATTCTTCCCTCACCTCATTTCTTCTCTATCTATAGTAAAAGTTTTGAGAAGCTACTGTGGGAGGCACCCAATGTTGAAGAAGGTTTGGGAAATGCACTTTTGTTGTTAATGTAAGTGGATCCATCACCATTGCATCATAGTCATAAGGATACATGGATTTTATACCTAGGGGATGAGCAATTAAAGTGTATGTGATGTTGTGATTCCTTATGCCTTGTTTGCAGAAATTTGGGTTTTTTGTTTTATGATGAATGTGGATGTTGAAAATGAATGTATGATTTATAAATTCTACATGAAATGAGTGTTTATGTGCGTGCATCATGAGAGGATAGTTGTTATCATGTTCCTCACAATGAGATCAAGGTTATGGAACATATTCTTGAGGTATGTGTGGCATTACTGTGAAATTCTATACCTATATATATATTGTTTAGGGGGCTTTTGAACAACCAAACGAGGTTCGATTGGCTTCAAATCACCACCATTAGAAATATATGTGAGTCTAGAAAAATGTTCATGCTTACCCACTGCTGAAATTCTTTATAAAAATAAAGTTATATTTCATACTTATATGTCACTGTTGACTATTTTTCCTTGATTTTCCACTAACACTGCTGTGGTTACTAAATTTAACTAACCAAACGAGCCCTATCTCCTATCAAAGCACAGCCATTTGAAAGGTCCTTGAGTGGGTAAAAACTTGTATGTGGAAATTATTTTGAAATTCTTCGTAGATTGAATGTTATGCTTTATTTTATAAAAATAGGTCACTGTGGACAATTTTGATAAAACTCATAATTATCACCTTGTTTGGCACGGACCTTTGAACAACCAAATGGAGTCTAAATGTTTTCAAATTAGCCTTGCTAGAAATATTTATGTCTTGGTTTAAACTTTAATTTTGAGATTACCACAAAATACTTAATGATTTGAGAATTATAATGATATGAAGCAGGGTATGTATACAACAGGGTACAGTTAGTAAACACCCCCATTTTCTTGAACCTCTAAGAGGTCAAATGGGGTTCAAATGTTCTTCAAACACCCCCATTTGAAAGATGGGTGTGTTTAGTATAAATTGGTTTCGGAACTGTCTCCAAATTCCAAATGGACCAAAAGTTACGACCCAAATTATGAGTGCACATCATTGCTTATAATTGCAGGAAATTGGGCTGTAATGCTTATCTGTGATATTGCCACTGTAACAGTGATACTGCCACTATTACCGTGATACTGCCAGTGTACTGTTACTGTGATACTGCTACTGTTACTTTCATACTGCCACTATTACTGTCATACTACTACTGTTACTGTGATACTGCTACTGTTACTATGATACTGCCACTGCTACTGTGATACTGCTACGGTTACTATGATACTGCCATTGTGATTATGATACTGCCACTATTACTGCGATACTGCTATTACTACTGTGATACTGCTACTGTTACTATGATACCGCTACTGCTATGTGTATTTGAAGCATGATAATACGATACTGACCACTACGTAACGGGCACTCATTGATTGTGGGTACTACTATACTGTTGAAACACTGATACTGTAAGACTGTTGTGCCTGACCACTACGCAATGGGACACCCATTGGTAGTGGGGACTGTTATTCTGTGATACATTGTGGGACTGTCATACTGTGATATACTATGAGATTGACCACTACGCAATGGGGCACCCATTGGTAGTGGCACCGTTATACTGAGGAAAACACTGGGTAACTGGCAACTGTGATATATGATTGTACTGTGATATACTCTGACTGACCACCATGCAATGGGTCACCCATTGGTAGTTGGATACTGGATGCCTGCAAATACTGATTGTACCTCGACCCCAATAATAGGATTGGGGTTGGGAAGTTAAACTGAGAGATTGGGTAGGTTGCACCCCCCAATTGTTATTGACACTATGCATTGGGTCAGCCAATGGTAGTGTAACGCTCTCTCGCCGAAAGGGCACTTGAGAGGGTCGTGTCTTGCAAGACCTCTGCCTATCAATTACCCCAAAGCGTACTGGGGATGTGTGTCTGTGTGAGGGCATTACGAAGTGGGGCACTCACTTGTCATTATCCTCCCTCCTGAATGAGGGTAGAGGTTTCAGGTGGCAAGATTGGCTTAGCCAGAGCAATAGAACTTCCACTTCAGGAGTGGGCCTCTTTAGTTTCTATAACTGTGATCTGTTAACCTTATTGTTCTACCTAAAGTAAAATAATTTGTAATTTATACTCTGTGTATTGAATTTTCTTTCTTATTAAACTGTTAGAATACTGAAAGGCATTCTAGAGGGCTTCCCCTGGATATTTTGTGAATAAGTGTGCACTACTTATTGCTACCATTGTTATAATAATTGAGATGGGATGGTGTAGATCTGCTTACTGGGCTGTTAGCTCATTCCATCTTATTTGCATGACTGTAAAGAGAAACTGTTAATCTCTGAACCGAAGCCGGATAGTTGCGTTGTGCTTTGGTGATTGAAGCTTGGAGTCTGAAGAGCCATCTTCCAGAGTTTTCTATAGCATGTTTTTGATGTTCTTACCACTGTGTTGGTTACTTTACACTGTGTATTTTTGGTCCATTAGTGCCTTGAAGAAATTATAAGAACTTTTGGTTACCTAATGTAATGAAAGTGGTTGTTCTTTTGGAATGATATATGTCTTTATGTGTAGATTTTTGTTTTTCTTGCATGGTTTGCTCTTGATTTCGTGTTTTCATGCGATTGAGCCTGTCCCACTTGAGTGACGTTCACCACCTCAAATTGCGGTTCCGCACCCTGTTGCTACAGGCTCGTACGATTTAGGGTTCGGGGGCATGGTCATGACAGCCTAGGACTAAGTCCTCCTGAGGCTGAGATTTCTGCATTGTCCTTGCCTTTGAATCACAAGGTTTGGACTTTCGTTCTACCATCGTGATTTTTGTAACACATGGACTGACCATGATTTCAATGAAGGCAAATTGGTCCGTGGTTGAGAAGAAGTGGAGCGGGACCTCCATGGTTCCTACCTGGAAAGATATCATTATCGCAACCATTATTACCTCTGATGACTTGTGATTAACGCAGGGGTTCACTCATCAGGGTAAATAAAGAAGACACAAGAGTAAATGTGTGAGAGATCATGACTCATGACATATCCTAGAGCAAGATTTGATTTCCTTGACGCAACCAGAGATGAAAGGTGAATTGTTCCCCAGTGGAGTCGCTAGAGATTTGAACGCTCCAAAATGTGAGTACTTTAAGATGTTTAAAAGAAAATGTTTAAACAAACATTAGACCCCAAAAAGAAACCAGAGGACATCAAATTTGGGGCCAAATTCACCAGTGCATTCCATGTCAAGAACACAAATTTTATATTATACAGTCATTTCTAAGGAAGAAAATGTACAGACATGTTAAAAGAAAAAGGATAACATCAAGGGTATATTGGCCCATATACCTATAGATGAACGTAGGGATATTATCCTTCGAGACTGGTTTTCCTAAGAGAATTGTTCTCAAGTAGATCGTAGAAGATGATTATCTCTCTCTCTGTGTGTCCTGAGTGTCTTACTCTCTTTTCCCGCTCTTAATTCTCCACCAAAATGCTTACCTTTTCTGAACTTGTGCACTGAATAATTCCAGAGGATTAATCCACTATTACAATCCACATCGTCATGAGAAAAGGACAAAAGAGTCGAATACCTTTGATTCTGGCCTTGAAACCTATACATTCATTTCTAAGGAAAAAAATGTACAGACATGTTAAAAGAGAAAGGATAACATCAAGGGCATATTGGCCCATATACCTGTAGATGTACGTAGGGATATTATTCTTCGAGACTGATCTTCCTATGAAAATGTTTCTCAAGTGGATCGTAGAAGATGATTATCTCTCTCTCTGTGTGTCCTGAGTATCTTACTCTCTTTTCCTGCTTTTAATTCTTACTGAGGTAAAACCCCAGCAAAATGCTTACCTTTTCTGAACTTGTGTCTATGAAAAATGTACGACCCCTCTTTCATCGAGATAACCCCTTTTTATACTATCAAATTATGGTTTTTCAAGGGATAACCATATATTTCCATTCTTTCAATCTTCACCCTTCAACTTCATCTTGGACTTATCCTTTTGTTTGAATCATATAATCTATAGGGTGTCCTTCTTATCTTATAATGCTGATATCTTTCATGTTTATCTCTTCACGCTGCTAATCTCATTGTTTGAGTTGTTCATGCAGGTATCTCTTAATGATAATCAATGATACTCATCTTGCATTTCAAACATTCGAAACCCCATATTCTCGCGGAAGGAAAATCAAGAACTCGTCACTATTGTCAGTGGGCTGCAACCACTTCTATTGTTCAACTTAATCCATGCTACACCTTTTAAGGATGATAAAGCAATGACTCAAGAATCCAACGACTTTGCTTTCCCCTATATCAAGGAAGAAATCGCCCATTTTGATAACCAAATGTCACATGAAAGCTTTTAAGGCCTTAACTGCTGAACAATGAGGATGATGGTTAAGCCATCTCCGGGCAACTTTAAACTGTCGTGATATGAGAATGATGGGTTAAGCCATCTCCAGGCAATTTTAAACTGTCGTAATATGAGGATGATGCGTTAAGCCATCTCCAAGTCCTTTTAAACTGTCGTGATATGAGGATGATGGGGTAAGTCATCTCTGAGCAGCTTTAAACTATCGTAATATGAGGATGATGGGATAAGCCATCTCCAAGCAACATGAAATTGTCGTGATATGCGGATGATAGGTTAAGCTATCTCTGGGCAGTATTAAACTACTATTAGGATGATGGGTTAAGCCATCTCCGAGCAGCTTTAAACTGTCGTGACATGAGGATGATAGGTTAAGCCATCTCTGGGCAGCTTTAAACTACCGTGATATGAGGATGATGGGTTAAGCCATCTTTGAGCTACTTTAAACTGCCATGATATGAGGATGATGGGCTAAGTCATCTCTAGCCAGCTTTAAACTGCTGAGATATGAGGATGATGGGTTAATCCATCTCCAGGCAACTTTAAACTGTTGTGATATGAGGATGATGGGTTAAGCCATCTCAAGACAACTTTAAACTACTAATTGACATGAAACTTTAAGGGGAAGGGTTTTAATGCCTCGAACATGCATCCTCGAGAGTCTCATCTTGATTCCAAAATATGAAACTCTGGGGAGTCAGTCAAGGCATATCTCAACTAACAGTGGACATGGGTTAAGCCAAGTCCAAATATTTTCAAAGAACAATCTTTTCGAACTCATATGTCTTCTATCCAACGTTCTTTAAAGCACACTTAGCCTTGTATGGGGACTAAGAAATATATCTTCAAAGGCAAAGTCTATTCAAAAGGACTCATTCATCATGTTTTCACACCTCAACCCTTAATGAACGTTTATTAGAATGTATTTAACCCTTTGTATAATATTAAAAGTATACACAACATGATCTTACCACAAGATCTTATGAGCATTGTGGATCAGTTAGCATTTTCAGGTGTGCCAAATAGAGGGTTGGTTTTATGAAAAATTTTGAGAATTGTGCAACTGTGGAAAGTTTGGTTGGAGTGGAATAGAAGGACTTTTTATGGGAAGATGGAAGATATACAACATTTTAAGAATAAGATTTTGAATATTACTTGGTAGTGTTTTTAGTGACTAAAGAAGGTGATGGTATTTCAAAGGTGGATGTTGTTTTCACCTTTGTCAGTTCTCTAGTGTTTGTCCTAAAGTGGAAAGATGGATATATCCAGTTAATTGGTGCATTAAGCTAAACTTTGATGGTAGTTCTCTTGGAAACCCTGAGCTAGCAGGTTTTGGAGGTGTTTTTCGAGATTTGAATGGTGTGGTCTTGTGTTGCTATTTCGGTCCTTGTGAACACTCCACGACTTATAAGGCCGATTGTCAGCTTTACTTTTTAGGTTGAAGGTGTTGAATGAGAGATTTTCAGGTGTTTGGTATATTGTAAAAGGGGATTGTCTTAATGCGATAAACTAGTACAAGAGGAACTGAAGACCCTCGTGGTCACTCAGATCTATGTGGAAGGAAATCTTGGATTTATTTTCAAGTTTGCGGGATGAGTTCCGTTATGTTTACAAGGGTAATGATGCGGCTAATTTCTTAGCAAAATATGGGGTCAATAGCTCCGAGTTTGTATCTTGAGACATTCTTTCAATGTAATTGTAGTGATATTTCTTATTATCAATAAAGAAATATGATATTGTCAAAAAAAAAAAAAAGTAAACGGTATTTTTATATATTTTTTCATATATTATATGATACACCATCAGACCATTGAAAATGGGTTTCAAGTAGGGGTGGCAACGAGTCAGATCGGGTACTGTGGGACCAGGACCAGACCCAGACCCAGACCTAGACCTAGACCTGATTGAGTCCAGAGTCCCCGAAGCCGAAAATATAGTGGGACGCAGACTCAGACCTAGACCGGTCCCAAACCCAACTAGGTACAAAATCCCTGGACCTAAACCCGAATTGCTTTTAAGGGACCCGAACCTGACCCAAAAATCAAAATATCTATATATGTAATTCATAAATATATTTAATATGTGTATATATGCATTATTTAACTATTATAACTATAATATTAAAATAATAAAAATTCAAGTCAAGTCAAGGAAGGATCTACATGGACCCGAACCCAAACCTGAATAGTATTCAAGTCCAAGATTTGGACCCCGACCCGACTCGTCAGGTCCAAATTTTAGACCGATACCCGAACCTGGATTGGTTCTACTCATCAGGTCTCGCGTCGGGTCCGGATCCGTTGCGACCCCTACTTTCAAGTACTAGATAGACGGTACATATTAATCGCCCAAGCGAATGCCCTTGGTGGTTGAGAAAAGTCACTTTCACGTTGACCGCATGTATAGGATGTGTAACTGCCCCTCATGTTCCATAACGCTACCTATAAACCCGCCCCCATTTCTTCCCTATCTTTGCCACCTTTTTGCATGCAAACAAAAACCTAATTAATCTCTTTAACATATTTCATTCATATATTCTTTAATACGCCATCTCCTATAAAAAGTGAGTGTAAATTGACGAACCCAAACGGTTCTCCACAGTAGCACTAAAGACGATTAAATGATAAACAAGCCAACACCAACATTCAGGGCAGCAAGCTCATTTTTTCTTCTTCTTCTTGTTCACCTCTCATTCTTAAAGGTGGTGATTTCAAAGGAGGAGAGAGAAAATTACATTGTCCTATTGGAAGGGGAGGGTGCAGCATTCAATGGTGGCTCCCAAATTGCATTTCCTGCTAATGCTGCATTACGAGAGACGGCAAGAAACCACAGGTAGAAAGAGAGTGTGCGCTTGTGTGTTTGTGTGAGAGAGAGAGTCTGTTTTTTCATTATGCTGTTGTTTCTCTGTGTGTGTGCTGAGAGATACTACCTGAGCTTGTGTGCTTGTGTGTATGTGAGAGAGAGAGAGAATTTTGCTTCTGTGTTTATGCGTGAGAGACTACATGAACTTGTGTGCTTGTTTGTGTGTATATGAATGTGAGAGAGAAAGAGAGAGGGAGAGAGGGAGCGCGAGCCTTTGTGTATGTGAGAGAGAGAGAGCATGAGTTTGTGTGTGTGTGAAAGAGAGAGGAAATACCAATAATGTAGAAGGGCTGTGATCAATGCCTGCAAACGTTGCCAGTCCAACTCGGAACTGGCCAGTTAAACCCAAACTGAGAAGTAGACGATCTGGATTTTGGTCGGTTTTGATTGTCCAACCGGATATTTTAAAAACATATTTAAAAAAATATATATAAAATCCTAAAATATAAGGGATTTGTTTTTAATGTATTTTTCCATATTTTTAGAAAATTTCAAAAATACTTCTGAACACAAATCCATTTTTAAAATCTATTTTTTTCACTAATTTTCAACTTCATTTGGATGTATTTTATTTAAATCTATTTTTTCATTAATTTTCAACTTCATTTGGATGTACTTTATTTAGTCATACTTTAAATATACTTTTCATATTTTTTTGTTTTTTTTTTGGGACTTTTTAAACTAGTCAGGGACTTACTTAGTAAGGCTAGTTGGACGGGCCTGTTCAATGATTACTCAAAACCACCCATTGGCTGGTTTCCAACGCCGGTTTGATTTTTCAAACACTAGTTGTAACAGTCTCTTATAGCAATATGGTTGATATATTCTTCAGTCCCGAGCAAGGTATAAGAAATGAAAGATAGGAAAGCGCCCTAATACTTCTCTAAGATCCTACAAGTAAAAGTGGAAGAAGGACAAATTGGTTATGTGTTTACTAATCAAGACCGCACCTGAATGAGAAGAGCCATGGGATGGGAGCAAGGAAAGTTCTGCGGATGCGATCTGGGCCGGGCCCAATCCAGCAATCGGGCCAGTTCTACTGGGCTCAATCCCGTCCTGAATAAAGTTAGGTTCTGATTAGCTTGGATTGGACTTTCCAGGATTACAACTGGGTCAGAACATTTTTAACTCCAAACCTGCTCGAAAATAATTTAGCTTTGACGTGGTTGGAACATAACCCCATTTTGTCATACCTAGGTCTTGCCCATTCCATCTTGAATAGATGGGTTCCCCAATGCTTGGATGGGTTTTTTTACCTCTAATATTGGGAACGTCAGATCTAAGTATTTTAAGACTTGACATTTTTTTCTTTTTTTAAAAAAATTATTATTAACTGATTATTAGGTGGATCTCAAAATTTATATTGAAAAATCCTATAAAAACAAAAAAAAATTATTATTAACTGATTATTAGGTGGATCTCAAAATTTATATTGAAAAATCCTATAAAAACAAAAAAAAACTTTTCACATGAGAGAAGTATGAAATAAGGTCCCGTGGGAGCATGCTATATGCCCTCTATAACAATCACCGGTGCTGGCTCAATTGGTTAATAGGAGAATAATAAGCCAACTCATTTGTTTAATAGGAAAAGAGAAAATGTTTCATGCCATTGGACCACATTTCTACAATATGCGGTCTAGAGGTATAAAGTATTCATCTTAAGATAATTGTAATTAACGATCCAAATGTTTTTTTAATATAATTATTATTATTAATTTTTAATTTTTTTATTTTTTTCATATTCATGATCTCCATGTTAAAGATTATATATTCTCTAAAAATTAAGATCAAATTATATTTAAAAATATATTTGTTTCCTGCATTTCTACATGGGTGGGCTTGGCCGCATGCTAACCGCGTCCATAGGAAAATAGTTAGCCTGCAATGAATCCACCATAGGAATCACCATAAAAAGACCAAAATGCCCTTGTTCCTTTTATTTTATTGGTGTGAGGAAACACACTTTTATTAATTTACATAGAAGTTTATAGTGCTGAGGGGTTAGCCCTTCTGTGATATAATATTTACAATGCATCTTACTAGAGGTTTCTTTAATCACGTTATGAGCATAATGACGTTATTACATTTTCCCTAGATCACTTAAGGTTGATTGGAAGTTTGCATTTCTTGTCTTTCATATATGAGTTTATTGTTTGCATTCCTTGGGGATTATCTTTTCTTCCAGATGCTATTTCATATTCTCTTCAGAGACACATGATAAAATTGAAACGATATAGAGAACATGCTATTTCAAATTGTCCATGTCAACACCCTTATTGATCTTTGAATTGTATGATTATGAATTTTTTGTACCGGCAATGGGTCTAAAGATGTATCTAAAAGGATGAAATTTATAAGGACCTATGGCATATATGAACCCATCAATTTGGGATTCAATTCGGGATTTTTATTGAAAAGGGGGTTATACCCACTGATTTTTGTCCTTCTGTATGACCGAAATAAGAGTGTGAGAGAGGCATTCCAAAAAAAAACTTAGTAACTTTGTAACTTATTTTGGAACCAAAATTCCATTTTATAGCTAAATGTTGGGGAAATTTTTTATATTTCTAACAAATGGGTCAGATACATCAAGCCATGCACTAAGATCGATGTTCTGGATGGGCCGGCCCAGCCCCGGCTAGTTCCCATTCCTACAAGAGCAGACAGCCTTACTCAAAGAAAGTGCAACTTAAGCACAGCGAGCATTTTCACTATATGATAGCTCATCAATCCCACAACAAGTGATTACCATAACTCTATGAGGACATCATGGTATCATGCTATAATGTGATTTATATAAGGCTGAGGCCCTAAACAATCAAAGTAAGGTGCACCTTCAAATAGTGTCACAAGATCTTTCAGTACTGAAAATCTTTGTGATGGCCTGAAAATTTATTTTCATCTGTAATTATAAAATTTAAAACTTCAAAAATAATGTAGATCAAGCAGATCTATGAACACTTGAAATTCCCGAAAATTGAAAGTCAAGAAAATACGTTACAGGATACACTATTTCCAAGACTTTAAATCCATTTTTTCTCATGTACATACATCTTGAGGCCAAGATGATCGTTTTGAGGATTTTTAGGCATCGAAAGAATGTCTTGTAGTGAATTTTTGAGATACGCCTCACCCTTATATAAATGTTACTCATCTTTTCAAAACATGCGTTATCATAATCGGACTAGCCACCAAACTGGTGGATGGTTTGGTCTAGTCAAAATTACTTCAACCTCTATTTGAATCAAAATGGTTATAAGTTATCAAAACCAAACCGGATTACCATGTTCGACTGGTCAGATGGCTAACCGCTGCCCAGGCCGGTCCGGTTGAAAGCAAGAATTGATTTTGCCAAAAATTGGTGAAAGTTAATTTTTAACCAGTTTTAACTAGTCAAACCGGTTAAAGAAAGTTGGACTTTTACTGTAATTTATTTGTTATTTGGAAACTATAATTTCTAATGTGCATATAACATAGGTTCAAGACCAGCCATGCTTTATGGGACGAAATGTTGGGTGGTCAAGAAACAACATATTCATAGGATAAGCGTAGCTGAGATGAGAATGTTGAGATGGATGAGAGGCACGACAAGAAATGATAGAATTTGCAATGAACATATATAGGGAAACTTAGGTGTAGCTATAATAGGCGATAAGATAAGAAAACGTAGACTTAGGTGGGTTGGCCATATGCAACATAGACGTAATACAACACCTTGTTTGGAGGTATGAATTTGTTCAAGTGGAAGCCTATAAAAGAGCAAGGGGAAAAAAGATATGAATGGAAGTAGTGTTAAAAGATATGGTGATTTTGGTCTTACTGAAGATATGACCCTTGATAAAGAAGAATAGAGGAACAGTATTCATGTAGCCGACTCCAAATAATTGGATTAAGGCTTAGATGATGATAAAATTATAATTTCTAATTTCTATTCATTTTTTGAAAAATCCGGTCCAAGTGGTCTAACCAACTATTGAATCAATTTTCACTGATCCGGTCCTGATAACACTAACTTAGAACCAGCTACCTTCAACAGGTACCCAACCCCACCCTTGGCCATTTCGGTTCTGTATTAAAAAATCGTGCTTGATTAACATGCATGCACCTAGCCCATGCATAAATAAAGTTGTGGCTCTAGTTTGTCCACTTTGACATGCCCTTACAATGCAAGTTCTCAACATCGTGTTTTGGTTGCAGTGCGGTAATAAGGACAGAGATGGTGAAGTCCCATGATCAGTTTTTGATGAACAACTTGGAGAGTGGGAGTTACAAGAAGCTCTACAGCTTTCACCACCTTGTTAATGCCTTCGCCCTTCATACGACTCCTTCTCAGGCAAGCTGCTACTTTTTTTTTCCATCTAAGACAAAAAATGACACATCCAGGAAGGCATACATTTCCTCAAGAAAGACATTTTCATATAGTATATTAAGTGATGGGAAATTCCATGGAAATTGGCACTCTACACAGGTTGAAAAGATTAACAAAGCCAAGGGGGTGAGGCTGATAGAAAAGGATAGATGCATGAAGCTGATGACAACCTACACTCCTCAGTTTCTTGGGCTACCAACAGGGCCATGGTCGAAAGGAGGCAAGAGTAGAGCAGGCGAAGGGGTAGTGATCGGAATAGTGGACACTGGCATCTATCCTTTCCATCGCAGTTTTACAAACCACCCATTCGACCCTTATTGCTCTGACCTTCCTCGATTCACCGGCACATGTGACACGGGTCCCTTCTTTCCGATTGGCTCTTGCAATGGAAAGATAGTGTCTGCTCGCTTCTTCTCGGCTGGAGCATTAGCCGTGATGCCTCTCAATGCTTCTAGGGACTATCTCTCCCCATTTGATGCTAGCGGGCATGGGAGGTGAAACATCGGCATAATTTAGGACTTTGAGCTATCTAGATACATTTTTGTCAACATTGAGGATAAGCTTTGGATCATCAGTTAGCCAGACTTTTAAGAATTAACCATATTTTTGTTTCTTTCCTCAATTTTTCTTGGACAATCAGTCATGTGGCTGCAGTTGCTGCGGGAAATTCCGACGTCCCAGTGATAGTTGATGGATTCAACTATGGAAGCGCAAGTGGGATGGCTCCTCGAGCAAGGTACAAGCAACTTCTCTAATTGAAATGATAACAAAAGAGCTTTAAAGGCAATGAGTTAGCTAACAATGCATTCTTGAATCTATTTTTCTTGGATAGTCAGGTGGAATTTGAAAGCACATATTCTAAGCTAACACCTGTTTAAGGTCGAGAGAGCACTATTTTATTCAGATTTAGTTTACTTTATGATTGGCAACATCTTCTAGGCACGTATCTGTATTTGATCATCAAATACTTTCAGGATTGCAGTCTACAAGGCAATATATCCAGATGTGGGAACTCTTGTTGATGTAGTCGCTGCTATTGATCAGGTAAACCAAAGATATTGGTAATTACTTAGCCTATAGTTCTTTTTTTCTTTTTATATTTATTGAAAAATATAGAATATGTTTAGGGATCTTTTATAGTTCCAACCACATACTTCTCTTATCTTCATCCTCTCCTTTTTCTACTTTATTGGCAAGCTAGGTTCGGGGCTTTTTTACAGCAGCTAAGCCATCCCAATGATCTTTATGTGCAAGCATGCTTACCCACGCTATACATCATGTATGTCCATATCATTAATGCATGTGAATTATACAATGTGAGGTAAAATGAGCATCCCGTTGTATTTGAGTACATCTCCACTAGAATTTTGTGCCACCCAAATGATGTTTTCACTGGAAGTGTGTGTCACCCAAATTAGGCTTTTGCAGTGACCAAAATGAACTTAATTATATGAACAATTTTGGAAGGTTACTTTTACAGAACATAGCATAAATTAACTTCAATTGTCAAGGCATAACTTTAATCTCAAGCTTCCAATTCTGCTGAAAAATTTAGGCTTCGATGTGTTCGTGCAGCTCAACTTTCAGAACCTGAGAAATAATTTCCATTGTTTTCAAAGCTGTTTGCATAAATTAAACCTAATCCTTTATATTTATTAGTGAAACCTAATTCTTCATATTTGATAGTGAATCTTTGACGATGTTGGCTTTATGTCATTGCCACAAACCCGAACATGCATTTAAAGCAAACTGCTACAATGTATTTGGTGTCCATACTTGTGCATATGTATGACTATATGTGCATGGATCTGTATATAATGTCAATCGTGAGTTTATGTTAGAAAATTTAAAAAGAACACCTACTCATAGAGTGATAGATACACAATTCAACTTTACTCATGTTTTTTTCCACACTCACATTTCAACCACAAGCACTTCATTTCTATCTACAACCACGGACACTTCATTTCCATCGACAACCATAGGCACTTTTCAATTCAAGGAGCCCAAATATATACACGATTACAACACAACTGCCCACTACCTAGATAACTACCCATTACATCCACTTTTTGCATCATCTTTAACAAACTGCCCACTACCTAGATAACTACCCATTACATCCACTTTTTTGCATCATCTTTAACACTCCCCCTGGATGCAAAATTTCACCTTTTTCTTTCAAATTTATTCTTCTTGTTTCTTCTTACTTCTTTTTATGCTTCTCGCTTCTTTTTTTTCTACCTTTTTTTTTTTTTTTTTTTTTTTTTTTGCTTTTTCTTCTTCAACTTGCTGCTTGCTGCTTCTTGCTTTTGCTTCTTCTTCTTTCTTCTTGCTTCTTCTTGTTTTTATTTCTTTCTTCTTCTTTTTATTTTTTTTTTTAAAAATACACATTACTTTTCTCTTTTTCATGCCTTCTCATGGCATCATCATGCCTTTTTATGACATGACAAATTAGGACTTCAATGTCCTATTTTTCTGAACACAATTTCTTTTTTATACTTTCTCATGGCATCATCATGCTTTTTTATGACATGACAAACTAGGACTTCAATGTCCTGTTTTTCTAAACATATTTTTTTTTTATGCCTTTTCATTAGGCACTCTCATGCCTTTAACAGCATCATCATATCTTTTCATGGCATGACAAAGTAGGACTTCGATGTCTTGTTTTCATTTTAAAAAAATCAATCATTTTTCCTATGCCTGCACTAGGCATGGATTTCCCATCATACCTTTCCATGGCACGACATACCAGGACTGCGGTGTCCTATTTTTCTTCTTTCTCAAAAATTATTTTGAATTTGTCCTATGCCTACATAGGCGTGGATTTTCCATGAGTACTGCTCATGTCGCCCTTTCAGAATTTTTTCTTTTTTTAAATCTTATTTTCTGAAAACTTTTGCAAAAATACAACATCAAGAGCTCTCCAATTTTGTTTCCCCATTTTTTTAAAAATATCCCCATCTTCTTTTTTCCAAGAACATCACAATTTTTTTTTTTTTATTGCAAATCATTTTTTTTTTTTTTTTTTAATCACCCTTTCTTTGAATCAAGACCGAAACATTGTTTTCATTTTAATTTTCCAATGCACATAAAAGTCTCTATTTAAAATCGGAATTGATGGTTAAGATATATTTGAATTGCTATTGTTAGCCATAAGGAAAAAATGCACGAAAATAAAGAAATTTGTGTCCCCTTCCTTTGAGTTTTGTCTCTGTTCTCGTCTCCGCGTAATAAATCTCCATCAATGCCTATCTCTTAGGCAACTTGTCTCTCCAATGCCTATCTTTGGCAACATGTGCTCTGAGGGTTATGGACCCACCACGCTTCTATTTCACAACCTATGTTCTCTTCACAACCTGAGCTCTGAGGGTTATGGGTCCACCATGCTTCTGTTTCACAACCTGGGCTCTTTGCACAACCTCGCTCAGATGCTTATCTTTTTTTTTGCACAACCTGCGCTCTCCACGCTTTTTTTTTTTTCTACTATTGTTTTTTTTTTTTACAACCTGTGCTCTTCACAACCTGGCTCTTCACGTCAATGACTATTTTTGTTTCTTTTTTTTTTATTCTCACTACACTACACTTTGAGGGTTATGGCCCACCACGCTTCTATTTCACAACCTAGGCTCTCCTCACCATGTTGAAAATTTATGGATGAGGCTTTGATATCATGTTGCAAGTTTTTGGATAAGGCTCTGATACTATGTTGAAAATTTAAAAAGAACACATACTCATGGAGAGATAGACACACAACTCAACTTTACTCATGTCTTTTGCCACACTCACATTTCAACCATAGGCACTTCATTTCTGTCTTCAACCACAGGCACTTCATTTCTATCTAAAACCACGTGAACTTCATTTCTATCTACAACCACAGGCACTTCATTTATATCTACAACCACATGCACTTTTCAATTCAAGGAGCCCAACCACAGGCACTTTTCAATTCAAGGAGCCCAAATATATAGGCGATTACAACACAATTGCCTACTACCTAGAGAACTACCCAGTACTAGAGCCCAAATATATAGGCGATTACAACACAATTGCCTACTACCTAGAGAACTACCCAGTACTAAGATAACTACCCATTACATCCATTTTTTTGCATCATCTTTAATAGTTTACACATATCTACAAAATTCTTAAGAAAGGCAATAGTTTGAATAGTTAATGCTTGATGGTACATGCATTTAAGAAGATGTTGGTTGTGGTTGCTTCCAGGCAGTCTCGGATGGCGTAGACGTTATGACGCTATCCATTGGGCCAGACGAGACACCGCAAGACACTCTTACTTTCTTGAGTGTGTTAGATATCATCCTCTTATTGGCACAAAGAGCGGGCGTGTTTGTTGTTCAGGCTGCAGGAAATAAGGGCCCTAGTCCATCCACTTTGGTATCATTCAGCCCTTGGATCATGACCGTGGCTGCAAGTTCCACCGACAGAACTTATTCAGCCACCCTAGTCCTAGGAAATGGCCTTCAACTTCAAGGGGTTGGCCTCTCAGGTGAAAAAGTCTATCCAAGACAATATTTTTCGAAGAGCTAGAAAGGGGTTTTAATTGGATAGAAGTCTACCTGATCAAACGAAAAAAAAACAGAAAGAAAAAACTAGAAATACACATTTACTAATTTATTACTATTTTCTATAGGTTAGTGAAGGATTCAAAACTGGATGTTTTGCTGCAAGAATTTAGTGTATTCCTTTCTACTACATAGAGTGAAAGCTTAGATTCCTATTGTAATCTCCCCTATACGATCAAAGATATTAGTGGGGTGATATGCTAAACAACACAATATTTGTCGTCGCAACATTTTGTTCGCACACATTCTATTGAAGCCCTATGTCAAAACACGTTGTTAATTATTCTCTAAAACTGAAAAGATTTTTTCATAAAGGTAAAGCTTTAAATTTTGAAATGAACACAATAGATGGTCAAACATTGTGATTATAGGTTTTGAAAGAATTATAGGCTTCTCAAATGCAGAGCTTGCAGGTTTCAACATTTCTATTAGTCCTCCATGGAATATGTTTATCAAGCTACCTTTGATATTTGGCCATCCCACAGGCCCAACCTTGGGGAATGGATTCTTGAAGTACAGGCTTGTGTTTGCCAAGGATGCTGCAAAAGTAAACAACTCAACATTAGCAGATGAGTGCCAGGAACCAAAAGCCTTGCAAGAGGGATTAGTGCGTGGAAGTATAGTTGTATGCAACTTTTCAAGTGGCTTCTACCGTAGGACATCAACCTTGGATGCCATCCTTGCCACCACAAAGTCATTGGGTGCCATGGGTTTTGTATTTGCAGCAAACCCAACTTATGGGGACTTTGTTGCTGAGCCAATAACCTTCTCCATTCCTGGTATCATGATCCCTAGTGTATCTTCTGTTGAGGTATGCAAGGCTTTAAATTTTGCCCCATTTTATCTAGCAAGGTTTATTGTAGTGACCCATATCTTACCAATCAAACAACTTAAAATGGAATGTGTACGTTTGTGTGTATGTGTGCATTCATTTATGTAAGGCATATTTGGAAGCCAACCAGGTGCTTGCATAACTTGCTGTGGTAATTGGCAATAAATTTCTG
This sequence comes from Amborella trichopoda, assembly GCF_054954075.1. Classification (NCBI taxonomy): domain Eukaryota; kingdom Viridiplantae; phylum Streptophyta; class Magnoliopsida; order Amborellales; family Amborellaceae; genus Amborella; species Amborella trichopoda. Next base: position 22,785,280 of record NC_142345.1, on the reverse strand, counting down.
ATTGTTATCTCACTATTGGAAGCAATATTTACATTCATTTTTACACATAGGGGTTCAAGATCAAGTGTAATGCTTGGGCTCATATCCTTCATTTCTTACTTAAAAATCCATCAGTGGCGCACCAAACTCCAGCAAACCAGAATTGGGTCAACACCAGAATCCCCTATCTGGATTTCAACAACATTCATTCCCTTTACTCAAAAAATAACATTCATTCTCCATATTGTGGCAAATATACTAATGAACATATAACTCTTTTCTTATGTATCATGCTCTTTTAAGCCCATTGTTGCATCCATGTATAGGCTTTGATGCAGTATTATGCTGAGAAGACAGTGAGGAATGAGAAAGGGGTGGTCCTGAATTATGGTGCGCAAGCATCAATAGTAGAAGGCAGAAGAGCTAAATATGGGGATGAAGCACCAGTAGTAAGCAGCTTCTCTTCAAGAGGCCCTGACATCATTGATGCACATTTAAGCCTAGCTGATGTCCTCAAACCCGATATTCTTGCCCCCGGACATCAAGTTTGGTCAGCTTGGAGCCCTACTAGTGCCATAGGTTCCATACTTACAGGTATTAAACGCAAAATCAATAAAGCTCAAAATTGATGACTTTAATATTTCATAGTCCGTGTTTTCATTCCTGCAAGAAAATTTTGTCTGACATTCCACTATTTTGTATCCATGGATAGGCTACAATTTCGCACTATTATCAGGAACTAGCATGGCATGCCCTCATGTGGCTGGGATAGCTGCCCTCTTAAAGCATTCATATCCCTCATGGAGTCCCTCCATGATCGCCTCTGCCATGATCACAACTGCTTCTAAGAATGATAATAAAGGTAAACCTATCATGGCTGCCCAATCGCCCTTTGCAAATGAGTATCAACCTGCCACGCCTTTTGATTTTGGAGGTGGCCTCATCAATGCTGCAGCTGCACTACACCCTGGACTCGTAGTCAACTCAGGTAAACATTCTAATTGTCTTCCTTCGAAGTGAACTATAATCCTTGGACCATAGGGATAACATTGTCCTTTGAATCATCATCATTCAACTAATGGCTTGGCCATGATTGAGAGAGTAGGAAACAACCCTGGTTTGGGGTCATGTCAAGTTCTCATGGATCCCACAGCACAGTACATCCCTTGATTAGGCAGGATGACCCCATGGAATAAGCTCATTCATAGTCCATCATTTCAAAACATAAGGAACCTCATCAAGATAAAACTATGACTAATTGACTATTTAACATTTTATTCTTCTTTTTTACTTAGCGTTTTACCCATTTTCAGCTATACTAACTCATGATCATGTGCATTATGATAGGATTTTATTTAAGAGGATTGTATATCACAAGATCATTTACTTTTGACATAAGGAAGTCATAATTACTTTTAGCCACTAGATGTGGAATATGAAATATTGACGAAAGATTTTTATTTTGGATTTTGTACACAGTCAATGACATTACCCCCAATCACCTGATTTCCCACCTAATGATTAAAAATGATTGTGGTCTCATTATTCTAAAACTAAATTGTCTCTTTCTAAATATTTCTGTATTTAATTAAATCAAAAGAAATATCTAAATTGTTTAATAGTTCATCTTTTAAGTGAATTTTGATAATTTCCCTAAAAAATATTTTCTCAAACAATAATCACAACTAAACAAAATACTATTTTCTCTCCATAGGATTTGAAGATTACATCAGCTTCCTATGCTCATTACCGAATGTAAACCAAGAAACAGTTAGAACAGCCACAGGAAGGGCCTGCAACAATTCAAAAAGGTTTCCCTCCGATTTGAACATCCCCTCTATAACCATTTCGGCCTTAGTTGGGAATATAACTGTGCAACGAACTTTCAAAAATGTAGAAAATAGGACAGAAACTTACTTATGCTCAGTGCTGCCACCGGAAGGAGTGGAGATTCGGGTGTTTCCTACTTCGTTCACAATAGACACACAGCTCACACAAGACCTCAAGATGGAACTCAAAGCAACCAAACTACTCGATGCATTCAGCTTTGGAGAAATTTTGTTGACCGGGAGCTTGGACCACATTGTGAGGATACCCTTATCTGTGTTTCCTGTCTCTCTGACTTAAGATGGATTGAAAAATTTGCAATAATCATTTTCTTTGTGTTACTCAAGAGGAGTGATTACCTTCAATATTTATAGCTTCCCTAGTTGTAATACTTGCCTAACAAATGCCAACATAGGATTCTAAATTATTTGTGATTGATATGTTTATTTCTCCAAGTTTACTAGTTGCCTAGGACTTGGATCTAAATCTAATCTTCTAGTTTTTAAACTAGATAATTCTTTAGCATATCCTTCGGGGAGAACTATGAGAGTAGCATGCCCATAAAACATCTCTTTCCTTTTTGATAATTAATTGTGTTAATTGCTGTTATAAAAATGAGCGAGTATACGGGCAAATAAACAAAAGAAGTTTCGAGGTTGTTTGATCTCAGATTTGTACAAAGCTGTTTAAATTGGATTTGTACAAAGCTGTTTAGTGAAATAAGAGAGGTTCACTATTCTAGTGATGCTTATTCACGGCATGTTCGCCTGCCTACAGCCCAATCGGCTAAATGATTCACTTCTCAACAGATGTGTTTAAAAGAAAACCTAAGGGCCTATTTGGTAATTATAACTACAATGTTTGACAACTTGTCTAGAAATTTTAAGAAGTCTAGGAACCAATATTTGATTAAACCTAGAATTTGAGAAACTTGAAGATTGGGAAATTAGCTACTTTTAACTACTCATTAAAGTTACTATTGGTGAGAGTGATGTATGTTAAATGAATGAGATTTCAAAATCATAGCTCATCAATAGTAAGTCTAACAAATCGGATGATACAAATCACATAAAAAAGAAAAATAATTTCATTATGTGTCACTGCAAAATAGATGGTTAAGAACCCGTATAAGTATTTACATGTTACTTATTTTTATTTTTCAGATTGAGCTAAAATCTTAGGTATCCATACTTCTTATCCCCATTGCCTGTATAAAATATCAAAGAATTATTAAAAAATAGAATGATTGAAATACCCCTTAAATTTTGAGAGGTATTTTGATCATTTAATTTCATATTTTTTTCTTTTATATAGATGCATCCGAATGAGGCACGTGCATTCCAAATTTCATCTTGATCTAATATTTAAAAAAGGATAAGGTCAACAGTTTGAAATCACCAAATAATCCACGTTGTAGTTCATTTAAAAGGTAATCAATATATGATTTCTCCATATTGATTGGACAATGAGCATTTCTAAGTACTTGAATTTTTATCTTTTTTATATAGATGGGAATGAGCTGAAATATGAGGCATCTATTCTTTTAGTCCTCTAAAAAATTGTAAAAAATAATAATAAAATGACTAAACTACCGCTAAAACTATGAGGGGAATTTTGGTCATGTTATTTTTTCAACTTATTTTTTTCTATATATTTTTTAGAGACGTGCCCCAATGAGGAGAGCATAAACCTTCCAACTTTCATTTCAATCAGAGTTCTAGAAAAAAGAAAAATAGAAAATTCAAGCAACAATATACAAAATGAACCTCTAGTCCAAAAAGGAAAAGGAGCAATCTCCTATACTTTGCCTCTCCATGGGTCCCGCGCCTCTCATTTTTCAGGATTGCAAGCTTCTAACTTGTGCTCCTATAGCATATGTAGTTGAAAAACTAAGAACTGCAATAGTTACCCGAACTTTTGGTGCTGGCACCAAAAGTTTTGGTTATCAAATACTACCTAAAAGATGAGTAAATGTCGTAGAATGGGCTGAAAACTTGATCTAGTGTCTTGGGGTATTGCTAGGTCTTACCCCAATTCACAACAAGAGCCGACTCCCCTTAGGTCATAAGCGAGTTGTCCCATAATTTGTTAGAAATTTTGCTCTGGAGGACCATTTCTTTAGCTTAAGTTGCATCAAATAAACCAGTCAAAGAAAGATACTAATACCTCTCCGAAGTGATTATGAGGCTCCCCCACCCCAGTGTGTATTTCGTACCTTTAGTAATATTTTGGCTCCAATGGATGATCGGGCCTCAAAAGGGGACGCTTGGCTCGCTATCCAAGTAACCGAATGGGTCTGGGCCGTCTGGTGCCTAGGAGAGAAATCTCTTAGTCACAAAAACCCCTGACCATGGGGTTTGAGTTGAGGCACAGATGGTTTAAGGGAAATCCCTTAGTCAAGGTCAACATACGCCTGTGGTCAGAGCTAGGATAAGGGTTCTCACGCAAAAGAGTGTGCCTTCAAGAGAAAATGCCAAATGCTCGACATGTCATCATCCGTGATATGTGAATATGACATATGTGTGTTCAGGGAAGCCACCATTCTAGGAGAGTTCTTTTTGAAGGACATAGACATGTGCATACAGAGGAATTCCCTTCTTCCACAATATACTTGTCTTTAGGTATACCTATAATCGATTCTAAAATTTCATTGTTTATTTTTCGGCTTTAATGGGCCAATCATGAGCCTTTTTTTAGAGATTGTGGTCATAGATCCCGTTGGATTGATTTGAGAAAGAAGTAGTGGTTTTTGAGGTGAGCCAATTGAAGTGCCTAGTACAACGATTCTAAAGCCTAGACGTCTAGTTCCATTCGACAGATTCCAAAGCCTAGACGCCTCGTTCCGTTTAACAAATTTTACAGGAGTCGAAAAGTACTTGGTTTCATTAAATATTGTGAAAAATGATTGGAATACGTTTTTAGATGTTCTTGGAAATTTCTCTAAATTTTAATAATTTTTAGATATTCTTGAGAATTCTTTTAAAAATTAAATTGCCCATAGATAAAGGGCCATTATTGGAAGTATGTATTGTGTCACATGTTATGGGGTTTAAGAAGCAGCTCTTACGGTCAAACGTTCGTTTGAACTTTGGCTGAAGGTTCATCTATACATAAAGTTACTTTCTTACATGCTACATTTTGATTGGTCATATTTGTGAGGTGGCTAGAGGAATAAAGAAAATGTCATAAGAAATTCTCTCTCCTCTCATGAGAAAAAGAGAGAAGACCTCTTTATGTGGGACGACCTTTTTCATTCTACGATAATGTGAAAAAGCCTGATATTTTGTGGGATTTTTGGATAATTAACCTACTAAAGTATGTAGTTTCAAATCAAATAATATTAGGGTTGAAACCTACACGATAGGTATTAAATCCCACTCCTTGATTAAAGATAGCTCATCTTCAGATGAACGGTTTAGATGAAGCCTCCCTCACCCTATAGATTTCTTTGATCTAAGGCCCATATTGCTCTATCTTAAATGAAGCTTCAAAGTTCTCATAAAACCCTAGCTCACATCTATAAATAGGGAATAAGGAAAGCAACAAGCCAGGCCAGTCCGAGCCCTAGTCCCTATAGGGCTGGGCAAAAATCAAATGAAAAAAAATTAAAAAAAAACAACAAAACAAAGAAGGCTGGGCCGTGTGGGCCGGGTGGGCACTAGTTCTAGCCTAACCCTCAAGGCCACATTTTATGACCGAGCCCCACTGCCACCGAGCACATTGCCAACCCCTATTAGAAGGACTCATTTCAAGAGTCATGAGATAATGTTGTGTTGCCAAAATAATTCTAGAGAGCAGACATAGAGTGACGCCCCACCCAGCTCTTCCGTGTGTTGAAAACTCGCTTAGTTACGAAGATGATGGGATAGCAATGCAACCATGTCCTTCTTGCTCTTGCATATACATTGGGGTGTTGCCCTGAGGACTTACCCTCCACCTATCTTGGTCTACCTCTCTACGTCAGGACACCCAAAGATAACCAGTGGAGTCGCATTGTCAACAAATTTGACCGCAGATGCGCAGGTTGGAAAGGTAGATATTTATCCCCTGCTGGTCCCCTCACCTTTATCAATCCTCACCAAATTCCCATAATCCAAATGCCAGTTGCAAACCGTCTCGAGCAACTCATGAGAAACTTCTTCTGAAAAGGGCAAGGGAGCAACAAATACCACTTGATTTCGTGGGCCAGGGTTTGCTCACCCAAGTCCTTGGATGGCTTGGGCATTTGCAATCTGAGGCTCAAACTTCTTCTGAAAAGGGCAAGGGAGCAACAAATACCACTTGATTTCGTGTGCTTGGGTTTGCTCACGTAAGTCCCTGGATGGCTTGGGCATTTGCAATCTGAGGCTCAATAACGTGGCTCTTTTTGATAAATGGTGGTGGCGTTTCACTACCCAAAACAATCATCTCTGGCAATCAATTGTACACTACAAGTATTGGTGCGACTTTGGCAACTGGCACCCCATTAAGAGACCCGGCCCACATATTTCGGGGGGGTCTGAAGATCCTTACTCTGCTGCCTCCCATCTTTCACCAACAACTTTTGTTTCTAACCCCATGGTTGTCTCTACACCCATGAAGGCCATCGGGTCCTCTTTTGGTCCCACCTGTGGTCAGGATAAGGCCCTTTCAACAAGATGTTTCCGTGTTATTTCCGGATGGGGAAAAGATAGCAATTAGGGTTATTAGGTCTCTGCCATCACGGATTTAGGGGTTTGGCTCCCTCTTACTCTTTAGAATTGATGGCTTCTTCTTTTTCAACCACAGAAACAATGGAAGCTCTCCACAGGAGCTTACGCATATTTTCAGGGAATGTCCCCATCTTCTCCATCATTATCTCTGTTCCTTTTTCAAAAGTCTCTATCCTCTCCGAACCCCAATTTATCGCACTCCAATACTCATCTAGAAAATCCTAAATAATCCCTCTAAACATCTATCTCTATCTGCAAATCACTCCTCACCATTCCAAGGAGAAACCCACCCAAAAATTGACTCCTCTATTTAATAAAAAAAATCCACAAAATGTTTCAGAAAACCAAAATAAAACTAACTCCAAATATTAAAAACAGCCATTGAGATAGCATGTGTATTTATAGCACCAACCCATCTCCTCTTCACTCATTTCCAAAAGCCAGGTATTAGGAACCCAATCTCTGGAATGCCATGCCCCATTCAAATTGAGGAGGTTTCTTCAAAACATCCGGTGTAGATACCAGTCTCTTAGTATACGACTCTCAAAATTTTCAGAAGAGACTTGAATACAACTTTATTACATACACTTTCATAAAGGTACAGCCACACCTCACCCCTACAAACACTTCACTCACTGATTGACAGCAATAAAAGAATGTCAAATGCACCTCAAAACATCCTCAACATGATTTCTATTCATTTGGACTAAAGAGATTGCTTACATACACCATAACTCTTACATATGAAAATTTCAGCATCCTACAACTCTCATATACAAAATTACAACTCAAATGCAATCTCATTACAGACAATTCCAATAGAAATGTGTACAACACTGAAATAAATCATGTGAAGCCAGAACCATAATCAAATCCCCAGAATGACCTTCACAGGGCCTACAACGCCCCACACCGGGTCTCCCCTCTCGATAGCGCATGTGATCCCAACCCTATGACTTCCTTACATGGGAAGCATTATAGGAACCTTTCTAACACATTCATAAGCCATTCATGTGCTGATTTAGAGCAGAGAATAAAATAGAAAATGAACTAGGTAGTTCATGCTCACTTCTAGGTCAATTAGTGTAAGATGAGCATGCTATATGAAGCAATTCAACCCATAGTTACCGGGAGCAGGAGCGGGAGCATGGGATCGATGGCTGCCCAAAGCTCCGGAGCTCTGGGAACGAGATCCGGTGGGGGTAGAAGTCACGGTTCGAGATCCCGTATGAACAGAGAGCGAGATCCTGATACATTGGGATCGAGATCCCGATACATTGGGATCGAGATCCCTATTTAAATGGAACGCTTTCTATGTATTTACGGAATGAGATCCCTTTGGAATAGGGAGCGAGATCCCGTTTCAATAAAGAGCGAGATCTTGAGACATTGGGATCGAGATCCTTATTTGACAGGACCGTGTTACATGTAAAATGGGATCGTGCTCCCATGTCTATTAGGATCGTGCTCCCGTCGACAACAAGAATGAGATCCCATTTAATGTTGAGTCTCCCTCCCTTCTAAACAATACCATGATGCTATTTGGATAGGATCTAGCTCCATTCATTGTAGGATCGTGTTTCGTACAACAATGGTCTGTATCCCCATCACAAAACTCCACTTGCATGAAGAATCCAATTCCATTGCACATGGCTCTGTGCACCAACTAAGCACGGCAACCCGTTCCCATACGAATGCGATCTCAATTTGATTAAATTTAGACACAAATGTTCTAAACATATATGGTTATTGTTATGCTTAAATTCGGGAAATGCATCATCATTATTTTTTGGTAGAAATAACTATATAAAATTTTAACTAAAATATTAATTTTTTATATTTAAATGTTAATTTTATTTAAGAAGATGTTTTTAGAAAGTTATAAAATGGTAAAATAAAATTATTCAAAAAATTTTAAAAAATTATTGTCATAGAAATAAAGGTAATATTATATATATATATATATATATATATATATATATATATATATATATATATATATAATTTAAATCCAAATTTGGGAACTCATTTGAGAATTATATAGTATTTTATAAAATCAAATATATAGGAAATGGTTTATATAAGTTTCCAACGATAAAATGTAGAACTAAGGATGCACCCCACAAATCCATCAGAAAAGGTTGTTTTAATGTTGAAAAAATCCCTAATTGATCATCTCGACATCAAGATGTATGAGTGTATCTAAAACAAAAAAAAATTCAAAGTGCCAGAAATTCTGCATCTTGTAACATATTATCTACACCGTCCATTTTAGGAATTTTCATATGTTTATAGATCTACATGATTTTAACCATTTTTTGAGCTTAAAAGTATTTAATTAGATATGAAAATAGATTTTCAGTTAATCCTAAGATGTATTTACACAAAAACTAAATGACATGATAAAATTTGGTGGTGCGTCTTAATTGCATTTATTAAGGCAAGAATATGTGAAATTGGAAATCCCTTAATTTCAAAATGGGTGGTTGTAAGGGTGTCATTGAATAGACTCAAAGTTTAGAAAAAAACAAAAAAAAACTTGATACCCCAAGTCATCCAATTTGACATCTAATGGGTAAGAATAATTGTGACCTCCTTGTTACCAAGGTAAATGGCCTCTTTGTGTACAATCCCAATTCTAAAAGCCTATTTAACTACCGCATATTTAATTCACAGACTAAATTTAACACTAGTGGGCTCCTTTGGCTCAAAAGTGGCAGCAGTAATGGCAACACGAGAGACAATGAGAGGAAATGAGAGTGTGACCAGCAACCTCTCATCATGAAGAAGGTCAGTGCATCATTTGGACGCGCTTAGACTATGTCCATTGGCTAGTAGAGTACGTCCTCTTTTCTTCCTTCTTCTTCTTTTCTTTTTTTTTTTTTCTCCTTTTTTTTTTGTCTTTTTCTTCTTTTTTATCCATTTGAACATTCATGGGCTAGTGGAGTATTGGTCATATATCCCTACCAATGCCAGAAAATCCTTCTTTTTTTTAGACACATATGCACACAGGATTCGAACCTGGAAAGCCACAAGCTGCTCCCAACTAAGATATCCACATTTTAGGGTGAAGCGCATGCATGTACGAGAGATACCCCTATGCGTCATAGAGCTATGATGGCATACGGTCTTGGTGACTTTGACTCGTCTCTAGGAGAGGACCTGAAATCCATAGACTAGGATTACGATCCCTTGGCTCATCGGTCAAACTTTGGTGACCTGTTAAGGAGCCCCTACTTGGACCGTAGGTCATGGGAAACACTGGGTCGGTCTGATAAAGCAAGTGTGATCCATAGTCTACAATTGAAGGTGGAGTGCCTTATGATTGTTAATTCATGTCCTAAACCATATGGATCAATTTCCCATTATATTAATTTAATTATATTTTTTTTATGATAGAAATTGTTTTAAAATTAATATTTGAATTTTTATGAGTCTTTTGATATTTTATTTATAATTTTTGGACTTATAAAAATAAATTTATTGATTTTACAAAAGTATAAAATTCAAATAATACTTTAGAAATTAATTTGTTAAATATCATGGGGGCCTATAGTACACATAGGCCCACTACCATGTGGGTGGGGCCAACACGTGCCACACATAGGTGGCACGCCCCACCTCTTGGTTGTTTGCTTTGTTGTCAAATTATTCAGATTTAAGAAAGATATCTTGTGGCATGTGATTTACTATTAGATATGAAAAAGATTGACCACATATTATCCTAAATATTGAAAGCATATCATGACTTGACATTGAATGGTATGGGAAAGAATATGCTATTTTATGGATTGAATAATATTTAAATAAGATTCAATTTATTTAAATATATTGATGGGAAAATGGTTTAAGAAAAGGGGGATAATGGTCCAAGCACCTTCTATAATATTAATGGCCCATCTATGGAATGGAAGGCTCAGATCTCTCACTCCACAAGTCACCTTGATCAACGGTCCATATTCAATCTCAAGAAAGAGGCAAACTATGAGAAACCCTAAAAAACTTTAAAATTAATTTTTCTCTATAAATAAGGGTGCACCCTCTCCATATTCTCTACACATTTCTCTCTCCTACAACTCTCTCTCCTCTCTCTCCCATAGAGACACGCCCCTCTCTCTCTCCTCTAGGTCTCTCTCTCTCTCCAACTTTCTCTCTTTAACCTTCTCTTTCCTAAGCCTCTAGAGGGGCACGCCCCAACCCTAGGTCTCCCACTTTCTCTTTTATGTTTTAGAAATACTAAGGGTTAGGAAATTAGGGGTTTGCCAACAAAATTTTGAGCTTCTAGAGATTTAAAGGTGAATACTCAGTTTGGTTGAAATTTGTTTTCCCGATTCGAGATTGAAGCTAAACCGTTGATCCCGCGCCATCGGATATTGGTGACTCGGTATGGGGTGTAACAAGCTCGGTTGAGGTAATCTCCGGCACGCACCTTTTTTTTTGTTTCTTGTTATATTTAATTATATTGGTTTTATATTCTCAAGCATAAAAATTGTGAATATTTTCTTTGTTTAAAGAAAAATAGTTTTATGACATCAAGGTTTTTAAGATTTTGGATTTGTTAGTTTTATTTTCTTTGAAGCAAGAATTATTGTAATAAGACTACTTATAAGTGATATTTTCTAAAAAAAAAAGAAAAAATAAAAGAAAAAAGGATGAAAAGAATAAAAATAAATAATATATATTCCCCGACAAGATCGCATTAGTCTTTCTTTCATTGGTATCAAAGCTATTGATACTTGATGTCATTAGTTATCTTTTTCTCTTTACTGAGTCTAAATCAAGATTGTGAATGAGATATATGAAAGCTAATGAAGTTAATAACTTTTGTGGTCAAGTAATACACCGACAGTTAAGAATTATTGGAATATTAAGACACCGAAAATGCACTCCGCATAATGGGTTTTCTAGACTATTTTGGAGCAGTGATATAAAGAATATAATGATGTATTTTTCTATTGCATACTTCAGTAATGTTGTGTGTCTTTGAGAGTAGGATCTACCTACAAAATTTCAGTAGGAGATCCTAAGAAAGTTATTGACTCATCAATAAATGGTGTAAGTTATGACTTTGCAAAATCCAAGAACTGTCTCCTGAGTTCCGTGATCTTTCCCACAAATGATATTAATTTATTTCTTGCTGAAATTTTATAGTGACTCGTAAAATTGAGTATACTTTCAAACAAAAACAAAGTTTCATTAATAAATTCGTTGTGGTTTGAAAGATATGATCGATTATTAAAGGGTGCGCAAGTGTGTTTTCTAACACGAAAATTATTTCCATGACTTGAAAGTCAAGATTTTATTTCTACTCTTAACAAAATGTTTTATGGCTCACACTAAGTTTTTAGACTTTCATTCTGAGTCTAGTTTCTAATAAAATTTATTTGAGAGAGAAATATCTATGGGAAGAAAGGAATATAAATTTTGGATTGAAGAGAGGTCATCCTGAATTTTCTGCAATTTAGTATGGCCTTCATTAAAGATATGAATATCTATATTTATCAAGCCTACTTAAAAGAGTGATAGAAGACTTGTGGAAATATATGTGTTACTATGATGTATCTACTTTCAAACAAAATTGGTTTGAAAGGGAAACTCCATTATGGAAGAGAAAAAATACAATTTTATTAAATAGTATTCCTCCTAGAATTCTGTAGTATGATTTATTTTGTGATGTAAATGTTACTTATTTATTTCTTTGAAGAAAAGTATTATTTGGGATTCACACTATGATGTTATGATTTGGTTTTGAGTCTAGTTTTCAACACAAAAGATTTCAAGAATAAATTCTTTGAGGGTTGAGAGAAACAATTTTTTTATTGAGAGGTGCTCAACCTAATTTTCAACTGAAAAAATTACATTGTGATGTAAATGTCACTAAAGTGAATATTCACTAAATTATATGTTTTAAGGGATGGAATTGAGCACTATTTTATATTTTTTGAGTCTATTTTAATACTCAAAAGGATTCGAAGATTAACTCTTTATGAGTTGAGAGATATCATATTTTTATCATGGGATGCTCAAGTTCTATTCTACATAAATTAAAAAGATGTGGCATGTTAAGGCACATCTTTGGATTCCAAATTATGGAGACCTTTTTTTTAGGGCTGATTTAAAAAGGTTTTATAGTGTACTATGAGTATGGTTTATTATAATAAAACTTAGAGAGAGGTAATAAAGAGTTGGCAAGATACGACACTCTATGTGAAGAGTATTCGATCTAGGAATAGCAAAAAGAAAAAGAAACACAATACCTAGCATCTTGGTTTCTTCGAAATGAAAGGGATATATAGAGAGAGACTTGGTGGTAGCATAGAAACGCTAAAGATCAGTGGGAGAATCAAAATCGTGATAATTGAAATAATGTAATGAAGAAGAGATTTTCTTCACGGTATAAGACAAGAGAATCCAAGTGCCGAAGAGATGGACAATTCGTGACATGTGAAACCGATGATCAATATATTCTCCATCCATTGTGTGCACTTCCAAGATTACAAACGTTTGTCAAACAAGTAAAAGCGATGAATCAAGAAAGCTCAGGTACCACACTATGTAGTTTTGAGGTTTGAAATCTATCTCACATTATATGGTAAGGTCATATAAGGAAAGAGGATTCAATAACTTTGTTTAAAATGCGTTGGCTATATTTTGGCTATTTGTTTTATGAATATGTGTGGAGTGTATGGACATTAAGTGATAAGTGCTAACAAATTTGAAAGAGCCGGTTTTGAATTCCTTGTGTTTTTGTTCCTCCTTGTGCTTGAGTATAAAACTACTTAAGGTAGTGATACACATGGAGATATGATTTGATCAAGGGCTTTGAGCCTTAAGGATGAAACACGAGAGATCGGTGTGGCTCATTCAAATATGTAAGCATAAAGGGAGTGTTCTGATGGAACTCGATCTTGGTGACCATCCTCTCAATAATGTCTATAATATGATGTGTTGCACGTGATGATGATCTCTTGATAAATTCTTCTTAATTGTCAAAAAGGAATTATTTTGTCAAGGCTTTAATAGACATTATTTAGCCATGCTTTACTTTGGATAAAATTATAAGATGGTATATATGATTTGTTTTTGTGGCCATGAACTTGACTTGGAAGGAAATTATAGGTGAATGCGGCAAAATGATTTATGAAGGCTAAGCATGTATTTTAAAATTAAGTTGGATGATTTAAGAAAAGCCTAAGTCCATGAATATGGTTTTGAGAAAACCACATAGCCGTGTAAGGTCCATTAAGTTTTTATGAAAATCATTTTAAACTATCATACTATTATATAACTATTACTTGTGAATGCATATATATACACCAAGTCAATTTATTTTATTAAAAAGAAAAGCATTGTCTTGAAGGTATTCATAAAAGTGGGATAAAAACTATCACGCACTGTTTTATTTAAATACCTATATGCCTTGACCCATGTTTCTAGTTATTTAGAATCATCGATTACCTAAGACTTTGAACCATAGGGAATGTTGTAGGAATGTCATCATGCAAGGCTTCTTTGACACATGTTGTGTTGCTTAGATAACTTGGTTTGTATGAATTTACTACCAAGATGTCTAGTGTGATTGAACCTTTGTGGTTCATGAAGGTTTTTGCATATTGTGAAACCAACAGGTATTGAATTACATATTGCATGACACTTGACATGCTACCTCATGATATATGCATGAGAATGTTGAGAATGTATATGTTGTTTGTGCAATAATTGAGTGGGAGCTGCTACAGTCCCACTTTTTTTAGCTGATTGGATATTTAGATATACAGGTACAAGCTATCTCACTGATTCAGATGATGTGAAGTTTACATCTAGATATGTATTTATGCTTGGACGGGGTGCAGTTTCTTGGAAATCAAATAAATAGGCAGAGTATGTAGCGTGTTGTTTGGTGATTGAGGAGGCCATTTGGATTAAGGAACTTCTTAATCGACTTGACTTTCACCTCGTGCGTTGTGAGGCAATAAGAATTTTCTGCGACACCACGACGGCGATATGTATGTCAAATGAGCCACGATTCCATAAGAACTCCAGACATATAAACCATGTTTTTATCACATGAGGAATGAGGTGAGATTATGAAAGATCGAGATCCAGATAAACTAAATATTCCAGTGGTGCCAGATGGAACAACAGATTATAATGTTGTCCACCCATGAAACCCAAATGTGTGGTGCTGGTTGTATGGCTACAAAAGGGAGCAACTTATTTGAAGAACTCTTTTGAGCCCATGAACATACGACCTCATGCGACGAGGGTACGTGATGGTCTTCAGCGACAACATGTCCATGATTCGCGATGCGATGTGAACGATGAGCTATGACTACTTTTGGGATGAGATCTGAGCAGCAAAGAAAAAAATGTGTTACCTCTATAAATTCTTTTGTGAAATAATTGATGGCGAAAACCATAATTATTGTATTGAGAGAATAAGTAAAAATTCTTGAGAGATATTGTAATTAAGAGAGAGATATGAGAATGAGAGAAAGTGAGAAAGAGAGAATGTAAGGTCTTCAAAGGCCAAGTGGGAGATATTGGGTTTATGTGGCCTTTAAAGGCCATATGAGTGCTTGTAAAATGAAAAAATAGAGTGGAACATGAACAAAGTGGGAGTGTGGTCCATCGTGGACCATACTAAGCAAACAATATTTGCTAATACCGGACTGTGCCTAACGATCTAGGGCAGTCGGTTGAAAAACCCAAGGTATCTTGGCATAGAGAACAAACCTAGAAGGGTTTTGAGTTATCTCTTTATGAGGTCGGAGCTTATGCCCAGATGAATGAGCCGAGGGACTGTGTGACACTTATGTATGATAGTGGGCCTACAGAGATAAGAGCCAAAACCTCATCCATGATCCATCACACGACATGCATATCGATAGATCGTTCGGGAAAGCCAGATATCCACCTTTTAGGGTGAAGCTTATGCATGTACAAAAGATACCTCTATGCGCATAGAGTTGTGGTCGCATAAGGTCTTGGTAACCTTGAGTCGTCTCTAAGGAAAGACCTGAAATCCACAGACTGAGATTGCGACTCCTTGGCTCATCAGTCAGACTTTGGTAATCTGCTAAGGAGCAAAAGCCCCTGCTTAGACTGTGGGTCATGGAAAACATTGGGGTCGGTCTGATAAAACAAGTATGGTTTGTAATCCACAGTTGAAGGTGGAGTGCCTTATGATTGTTAACTCATGTTCTAAACCATATGGATACATTTCTCATCATATTAATTTAATTATGTTATGTTTTATGATAGAAAGTGTTTTAGAATTAATATTTGAATTTTTATGAGTCTTTTGATATTTTATTTATAATTTTTCAACTTATAAAAATAAAGTTATTGATTTTACAAAAGTATAAAAGTCAAATAATATTTTAGAAATTAATTTGTAATATATAATGGGGGCCCATAATGCACATGGGCACACCATATACCATGTGGGTGGGGCCCACATGTGCCACACATGGGTGGCACTCCCCACCTCTTGGTTGTTTGCATTGTTGTCAAATTATTCAAATTCAAGAAAGGTATCTTATGACATGTGATTTAATATTAGATATGAAAAAGATTGACCACATCTTATCCTAAATATTGAAAGCATATCTTGACTTGACATATCTTTGAATAGTACGGGAAAGAATATGCTATTTTATGGAATAAATAATATTTAAATAACATTCAATTTATTTAAATATATTGATGGGAAAATGGTTTAAGGAAAGGGGAATAATGGTCCAAGCACCTTCTATAATATGGATAGCCCATATATGGAATGGATGACTCAAATCTCTCACCCCACAAGTCTCCTTGATCAACGATCCATATTCAATCTCAAGAAAGAGGCAAACTATGAGAAACCCTAAACCTAATTTTTTTCTATAAATAGGGGTGCACCCTTTCCATATTCTCTATACTTTTCTCTCTCCCATAACTCTCTCTCTCTCTCTCCAACTTTCTCTCTTTAACCCTCTCTCTCCTAAGCCTCTACAGAGGCACGTTCCAACCCTAGGTCTCCCACTTTATCTCTCATGCTTTAAAAATACTAAGGGTTGGGAAATTAGGGGTAAGGCAACAAAATTTTTGGGGTTAGAGTTTTAAGAGATTTAACGGTGAATACTCAGTTTGGCCGAAATTTGCTTTCTCGGTTCTAAATTGAAGTTAAATTGTTGATCCCGCGCCATCGGATGTTGGTGACTCGATATGGGGTGTAATAAGCCCAGTTGAGATAATCTCCAGCACTCTTTTTTTTTTTTTTTTTTTTTTTTTTCTTGCTATATTTAATTATATTGGTTTTATATTCCCAAGCATAAGAATTGTGGATATTTTCTTTGTTTAAAGAAAATTAATTTTATGGCATCAAGGTTTGTAAGATCTTGGATTTGTTAGTTTTATTTTCTTTGAAGCAAGAATTATTGTAATAAGACTACTTGTAAGTGATATTTGCAAAAAGAAAAGAAAAAAGGTGAAAAGAATAAAAATAAAAAATATATATTCCCGAATGAAACCGCATTAGTCTTTCTTTCATTTTTATCCATATTCATATAAAAGATCTGAAGCTTATAAACTCGAATGAATGTGGCCTCCTTAACAAGCGATGCCTTGAGAGAGAGACATGAGGTGTGACATTACATACATTGCATTCATATCGATTCTGCCATTTTGAAGGGAGACAAATTGTCTCTTCACCCTTCACTATGTGAAAGTTAGTCCTTTTTTCTGATTCAGAAGGTTGTTTTGCACTGCTTGTGTCCCACAGGGGAAAAGGTACAAAAGAAAGAACATGCTACAATAATAGAGGTGCAAGATTTTTCTTAATAGAGCCAGCTTTCTATGCTTCCCCTACAGCATAAAACTTATATACTTCTCCTTATCCAATTGTCCACTCTGAATAGAGGGCTAAGATTGCCCCAATGACAGTATCACGTGTCTACACTATTTTATTTTTAATTTTTTTCTATAAAGTATTTTGCCACCAAATTTTGGACGTATATTCCTCCATTAAACTTGCACTAGCAAAAAATATAAAAACAATATTTTCAATAAAATAAAATAACCAAAATACCCCTGAAAGATTCAAGGGGTATTTTAATCATTATATTTTACCGAAATTTTATTTTTAATATTTTTTATAGGTGCGTCCCAATGAGAATATAGCACGTACCAAATTTTATATTCATATAATTTGTATTAAAAAACTAAAAATAAAATACTTTGAGATGTCGGATCTAAGATCAAACAGCGAGTGGCTCTCTTGATCAAAATTGGATGGTTGGATGGTAGGGGAAGGATAGAACTTCTATGTTGTATGGAAAGTACAGAAACATTTCCCTTCTTAATAATTCAAGATCTGAAACTTTTTGAAACTTGGAGTTTTCATTCTTTTGAGAAAAAGACAAATGAGTCCTACCCTCTATTCGCAATTACATTTTACCGTCCATTCCCACTGTTAACATATCAAAAAAAATGAAAATAAAAAGATTAGTGATCATGTTCGAAACTAGAAGTTATTCTTTACTTTTTAGGAAAATACAAATTTGCAAGTTGTCGTTCTTGCACTAAAAAAATAACCAGTATAAAAAATAAAGTTCTAAATGGGAGGTAATTAAAAACACAAAACCAACAAAATGAAACTTGAGCATATAAAATGCTAGTAGATTTACGGGTGTTAGATATAGATATAAAATGAGAGATATAGAATATCAAAATATTTAAAGACCAAAGTTACAATATATTTTAAATTCCACAACGTTATGCGAAACAATGAATTTAAGCAATGGTTACAAAAAAAAGAAAGTATATTATGAGAATACTTGTTTTTTATTAAGGAGGTCATGCTTAAGGGTGTGCTATTAATTTTGTAGAATGCAAAATAAGTTTTTTTCAAACGTTGAGCATTTGTTTTTAATATCCAAATTTCAAATCTAATGGTTGGAGATGATTTGGACCTTCTTGTAACAAAAATAGAAGGTCTCATAGTATATATATTCCCTTAAAGAAAATGAATAAAAGATGGTTTTTAAACCAACATGAATTAGTAATATATTTTGGATCTACTTATATATCATTGAATTTAAAATATCCATTATTATTCCTATTTCCCAGAAAATTTATCTGTGTTACTTATAGATATCAATTGATACATATAAGAATAGAAAAATATTAACAAACCAAACTAATCTATAATATATTTTAAATTCCACAACATTAAGTGTTCAAAATTTGGATAACCTTCCATTTGATCTTCTCAATCTCGAGATGCATGGATATGAAGAAGAAAAAACAAATTTCAAATCCTACTATTAATGCGTCAAGTTATAATGGATTTTTAGATGCTTGCAAAGTAAGTTTATAGTTCATAAGTATTTATGACTAATTTCTTTTTTTAATTGTTTTTAAATATTTAAAATATATATGTGCATGGTATTTGTCTTTTGCAATTTCTCGACCCAAAATTTTGGCCAAGGGAATTCCTCAAAATTTGGCCCAATCCCCTTCTCAGGCCTAAAATACCAAACCTACCTACTCAATACCCTAAACTAGTTATCCTAGATACCTCTGGGAGTAATAAATATATAAGACTGACCCAAATACTAATCTGACACCCAGAAACCTGAAAACCAATACCCTAAAGTCCTAAAATTGTAGAGAAGGCTATATGTGGTCCAACAGTGCAAAAATCACTCTAACCGGAGATATGATTTGGAAGTTATAGCCCGAACAAGTTTGTTTATGGAAATTTTATATTGATCCATGTACGTGGTTCAATGACACTACTAAAACTTGAGGTATTCTGGATCAGTTCTTGGACGCGTTTTGTCCATTCAAAGCTTAGAAGGTGCCTAGGATCCATCCCTATATAAACCTCCCAACCCTCCATAATAAATCAACAAAAAATCACAATAAAAAACATTAGAAAATCCCTAGAAATTGTGATACAAAAATCCCGAGAATATTTTAGGTAAATAACCAAACTCCCTTGAAAATCCCTACATCCAAAAACACCAAGAAATACAAAACATATTACTTTAAGTAATGAAACCTTGGATCTAGGAAAGCCCTAAGCTAAAACCTAAAGCCAAAGTCTTCTAAATTTCTTTGCCAAAAATCCCTATAAAATTTTCCATAAAACTCTAAGAAGATCCGATTTAAAGTTCCTTTGAAGTCAATTCTTCAAGGCAAAATGAAAAGGCATCACAATGTCAAGGCATCACAATATAAATCAACTTTTGGTCCTAACATGGTTTCCAACTGCAGGTCTTCTCAAGTTTCTTTCAACTTTTATTCCTAATATGGTTTCCAACTCCTTGCTTTCTCAAGTTTATTTTCTTTTTCTTTAGTTTAATTCTTAGTTAGGTCTAACTCTTTTGTTTGCTTCCTATTCTTTTTTTTTTCTTGGTTTCTTCACCGGGTTTTGTACGATTTGAAGCTGGCATTGCTTGTGGTTCTTAGAGACGACAAATCTTTTGAGATCAGATATATCTTTAAATTGTAATTTGATGGATCCCACCAATCTCTTCTATAAATTTGATTGTTCAAATTGTAAACGCGAATTAAAGGGGGTTTCTTGCGGAACTAATACAACTTAACATTATGTAAGTATATTCAAACTATATTAGTGATTTCTATTTCTCTTTGAAAATTTCTTTATTCTTTAATCTCTTCGTACATTTCTATGTGCAACTCATGTAAATCCACTATAAGATATTATACTATAAGTCATATACTATATTGTAATTTAGAAAATATTAAAATGATAATTTGGAAGTCAGTTTTGCCAGGAAATTTTTATGCTTTAAGAACATTTATGACTACTTTTCAAATTTCATATAATTCTAAAATTTTCAAGGACATATTTTTAATTTATAAATTTCCGCTCCCATCTTATTATATTTGAAACTTTCTTATTCTTTCACAAGTGCTCTTATTAAATGGCAACAACTTCTATCTAACTGCTCCTTTTGGTATGTGAATGTTTCACTATTCATCTATCTCACATTGCATATTTATTAAAAGATAAAAGACCTAAAGTTCTACACTTTAAAAATAGTTTCTGACTAATTTTTATTATCATTCTTTTAATAATAATCATGCATTCCTTTTCCAATAATTTTAAAGTTTGATACTTTGCCCTAATTTTCTACGAAATAGGATTAATAATGGATATTTTAAATTCAACTTAACATACAAGTAGATCCAAAGTACAACATTCCTTTTCCAATAATTTTAAAGTTTGATCCATTGCCCTATTTTTCTAGGAAATAGGAACAATAATGGATATTTTAAATTCAATTTAACACGATCCCAAATATATTATTAATTCTTGTTGGTATAGAAACCATCTTTTCCTTTCCTATTTTTTTAAAAGTTTTGCTTAATAAACTATTGGATGTTTGTGATGCACCTTATTTCTACATTATAAGGTTGCAACCTTATATAAACTTTGTCCTTTGCATTATAATTCCCAAAATAATCTCAAACCTTCATAATATCTCATGTTATCGTATGTCTCTAAAAATCTCTTCTCAAACTCTCTCTTGCAAACTGACATACTAAGGCGTTCTGTAAAATATCTCCTCTCAAACTCTTTGGATAAAAAGGTAAACAAAAAGAAGAATGCTCAACATCATGCCCCTACCACATAATTGAAAAAAACTTTATAAGTTCCTATCCAGTGATGATGAATTTGATGATTCACTAGTCTTTTCTTATAAAGAGTCTCAACATTAAAAAATCAAACAGAGTTTTCAAAGCAATTACAAAATGGACTTTAGGAAATTATTTGAAGGACTTTAAGAAAGAAAGAGATCTCAAAACAAAATATTTATCACATTCGAAAGATGCATTCTCAACAAAAATTGCAGTATTTATGGAGGAGAAAATTGGACAAAGATTAATATAAATTTTTGCACCAAATAATTATTGAAAAACTGGGTAAAATACTCATAAGGACAAGAAGTTGATACCATGAATGATAGAACAAAATTGACAAAATTTGCCATCAATGAACCTGTTAAATTAGAGAAAAAGATATTTTGGTAAATTTTGTTAATTTTGATGATGGAGGATATCAAGCAGGAATGGGCTCTGTGACTTTAGATAAAATAAGCCCTTACCTAGTGTCAAGAGACTTATAATTTTTACTACAGAAGAAGAAAAAGAAATTGTACTTCGAATTCAACCAACTTTCAATACAAAGACAAATAAAATTCAAAATAACCCTTCTATAATAAAAATTATGAAAGATGTTCAAAAGTTGGAAAATGTACATGAAAATTATGAAATTATCAGACAAATAAAAGGCATGAGCTTAGAAGCCAGTTCAAAATTGCTTGATAAAAAAGTTACATAAATCCTCAGAAAATGTTGTGCTGAACTCCCATGGAGAATTGGGATAAGGATTCACCCAAAACCCACATACCAACTCTCTATAACATTCTAGTTCAAAGTAAACCTATTAGGCACAACAAAGAGGATGAAGAAGGGCTGAAAACTCAGATGAAGAATTGGAAGAAAAAAGATTAACTAGGCTATCTCAATTAAATTATTCCTATGCAGCCTTTATTGTGAGAAATCATTCAAAAGGAGAAAGAGGAAATGCCAAAATGGCCATTAATTATATTCGTCTGAACCAAATAATAGTAGATAATAAATGACCATTACCCAATAAAAAATAGTTGATATAAAGAGTCGATGAAAAAAGGATCGTTTCAAAATTTGACTGTAAATCAAGATACCACCAAGTGAAAATTGAAGACGATGAAATTCATGACAACAAAAAAAATCCACTTTAAACCATTCTCTAATTTTATTGCTAACTACATAGATGATTTTGTTGTATTTTCTATAGCATGCACGAACATTTGGAGCATCTTGGGATATTTGCAGAAATTGTGCAAAAGCACGGAATAGGCCTCCCTTCTTCAAAGGAAAAAGTTTATATAGAGTCGAGGCTCTAAACCAATGGTTTAAAAAGCAGATCGGTGACCCGGATCGGGCACCTCAAAAAACCGATCCGGATCGGTGAATCGGCTATCCGGATCGGGAATCGGCTGAATCGTTCGGATTAAAGCTTCAAAAAAATCTGAAAAAATTATTAAAATTTATTATAAATGTTGTTTTTTATGAATCCAATAAGAAATGAGGGTACTACATTATGAACTTTCATTTTTTTCATCAAATTTGTGAATACTGAGATGCTCTTTCCCTATGAACTTATGTTGACCATTAAATTTACATCACACAAAAGAAATCATAGAATTATCATGGATTAATTATATAATCATATATAGACTACAATAAAGAGTTGACTAAATCGATGAAAATTTGGCCAAAATCTCGAATTGGAAGAAAACCCTAATCCGCTAAAAAAACCCAAATTATTACAACCTAACTAACTATAATATTATATACCAACAATATTTTATAATTATTTTATTATATAATTATAACAAATCCAAAATATTTTATAATATCATCTAATTTAAAATGTATTATTGACAACTGTAAGAAAAATAGTACACTACATGATTTATAATACAAAAATTAATAAATAAAATAAAATATTTGGTTATCAATGTAGAAATTATTAGAATGCGTACCAATTTTCTTTAATTTTTTACGTTTCTAGAATAAATTAGTGGAAAAGATTGTTAGTAGAAAGAAAGAGATTTCAAATGGCCTCATTGTATGAATCCTATCTTTAAATTAATATTACTAAATTTATGTTAAAGACCATCTTGTTATAAAAATAAAAAATATAATTAGACCATTTATTCCTAGGTTGTATAAAGAAATACCTTTTATTTTTTTGACAAGAAATACTTATTGTGTTATCTTTTATTTTTTTTTACAAGAAAAATATGATACTTGTTGATTATCTTTGTTTTTTTTTTTTGACAAAAGAAGATGTTGTACTAAATTTTTTTTTTGCTTGTTGTATTACTTTTTATTTTTTTTTACAAAAAAAATAAAAAAATGATGCTGCCAAAGTACATTTTTTTTTTTTATGCCTTTTGTTTTATTTTTTTGCAAAAAATACTTGTTATATTACCTTGTATTTTTTTTACAAGAAAAAGAAAAAAATGTTGCATATCTTTTTTATCTTTATCTTGAAAAGCCTTTTATTTTTTATTTTTTCTATTTTTTTACAACAGTATTTTTTGCCATTGTTTATTTTTTTGACAACAAATTGCATTTTTTTATAAGAAAAATAAAAAAATGTTGTATTATCTTTTTTATCTTTAACTTGAAAAGCCTTTTATTTTATATTTTTTCTATTTTTTTACAACAGTTTCTGCCTTTGTTTATTTTTTTGACAACAATTTTTTTTGTAGTTTTTGGTTGTGCGTTAAGGGGTTCGAACTCAAAAAAAAAAAAATTTCGTTGTGCGCTAAGGGGTTTGAACTCAAAATATTTTTTGGTGTTCGCTATGGGGTTCGAACTCGAGCCATACACCCAAAATTCGGTGCTGTCAACCAACATGGCCACATCGCCACATGTGATTCTTCTAGCTTCCATAATAATATATATTCAATGATATTTCTTTAATGACTTTTTGTGGGAATTATCCCACATCGAAAGATGAATGTTGCTTGAATCTCTATAAAGTCATGTGTATTAGACTTTCTGTTGCACCTGTAGAAACGTGAGGGAGGCAAACGTGAGATGAGTTACCATATGTGACTTGTTAGTTACCACATGTCACTCTCGTGCGATGGCCACGTGTCACTCATGTGAGGCTGCCACGTGTAAACCCAAAAAAATACTGGTTTTTTCTGTGAGAATCGCGATTCACTATTCGGAATAACCCGGTTCTCTCTGAACACGGGCGATTCCCGGTTTTTTCGTGGAACCGGCTCGGTAGCAGGCGATTCCCGAGTCGAACCGGGCTATTCACTATTCAGAATCGCCCGGTTCTCTCTGGACACGAGCGATTCCCGGTTTTTTCGTGGAACCGGCTCGGTAGTAGGCGATTCCCGAGTCGAACAGGGCTAGTCCGGCTCGACTCGGCGAGTTTTCAAATTATTCATAGATCTGCTCGATCTACATTATTTTTCAATCTTTAAATTTTATAATTAAAGGTAAAAATATATTTTATGACTATCACAAATATTTTCAATATGGAAACCATATTTCTCGACATTATTTGAAGATGCGCTTTACTTTGATTGTTTAGAGCCTCGGCTCTATACAAACTGCATCCTTCTTCAAAAGACAAGTTTCAAATTGCCAAAGAATCAATTGATTTTCTTGGTGTACATATCTCCAAAGGACAAATACAGATGCAACCCCATATTATCCAAAATATTGAAAATTTTTAGATAAACTGCAAGATAAACTTACAATGCTACAAGTTTTTGGTTGTCTCAACTATGTTCTAGGCTTTATTCCCAAGATTTTTGAGAAAACCAAGAAAACTTAGAAACACTATGAAAGAAGAACCATTCAGATGGACCAAAGAAGCTGCTCAAGAAATAAGACAACTCAAAGCAAAAGTACAAACTCTGGCCCCTCTGGCACCTGTATATGGCGGTCCATTTATCCTTTCTAATACATGGGTGGCTATACTATTAAAAAAGGAAAACATAGAAGAGAAAATATGTGCTTACACTAGCGATCAATTAAAAAAGCATGACCGAACTATTGGCTCACAAAAAATGAAACTTTGGCTACAGTACGGGGAGTTGTAAAGTTTCACACTAGTTTAATAGGAGAAACACTTATCTTTAGATCTGACTTTTCAAACTTGGTCAGTGTAATGAAAAAGAAAATTAGTAGCATTCCAAACTTACAGAGGTATGCATGGTGGCAGTTCGTCCTTTCCGAATATAATTTTTTAGTTGAGAAAGTTCTAGGAACAAAACATCATTTTTCAGATACCCTTACAAGAGAAATGAAGATGATAAGAACAATTCAAAATGATGAGTGGCTAGTATGGCCTCTAGAAACCCCAGAAGAAAGATATAAATTCTATCAGAAAATAAGGAATTATTTTCCTCCTGAACCTAAGAATATTGATTTAGCAGCAGAGTCTAACACGAACATAGATTGTTTTCACACTTTCGCATGAAGAATCAATATAGTTATAACTAATTGCCTGGATTATTAATAAAGAAGTCCCGGATGATTTGATAATTTTTGGAAAACAGTTATATTTTAATAACATTGCCAGAGATTTCATGAACAAATTATTAAGATATACAACTTGGGAAAATGATTAATGTAAATATTTTCAAAAGATTAATTTCACTAAGCGAGGAATTATTCAGAGATATAATGATGAATTACTTTATAACCATGAAGCATCTAGCATAAGGCCACCTACAACCATTGGATCGCTTCTAAAAAGGTGTTAAAAAATGCTATAGTTGCCAATTCATAGAACATTTCTGTGTATAACTTCATGGAGAATATTGTAGCATAATCAATTCTGAAGATGAACTGTAACAATCCTAAAGAAAAAAAACTCATGGTTTTCTTAGTGATATTAGTTTAAGAAAGTGGTACTTTTTACAAATAGTTTTTCTTTTAAATAATGGATGTAATATTTGCTTTTTGAGTAGATAGAATTTGCTTTTTATGTGGATGTAAGAATAAGTGACAAGTGGATGTATTACAATGTGGTTTTTCTTTATTTAAGGGTGGTATTACTTTTTTCCCATGGTTTAAGCTCGTTGTTTTGCAAACCACTGTGTGGTATTCTAGGCTACTTTTTGTTTTTCCTTTGCTATAAATGTGTATCCCTTTTGCTTGAAATGAGATAGAAGTGAAGTTGTGTTTGTTTGTGCAAAACAAATTGGATAACCATGCCTGGTAGAGTCTTCGTGCTCTAATATTCTTTAGTGAACTTGTCAAACCTCGTTCCGAGATGAAACTCAAGATCTTGAAGCTCTTTCTTAATGTGAGTGTAATATCAGTTATGAACATTGTCATGCATTGTTGACTGTTCAAGTAGCTGATCTGACTAAGAGGGCCAGCAACCTGCAGCCTTTAAAAAGATATCTCAACGAGCTATTGGTAGCTGAGCACATTACTCAACCCCCTTCATCTATCTTCCCATATAATTTATTTCTACCTCACTTGTTGAACTCAATTCAGTAGGTAACCCCCTCAGACAAAAAAAAAGTAGAAAGATCAGTTTTTTTCCTCTCTCTTCAAAGTTCATCTCTCTCTTCCTCTATTGATTCATCCGAAAAGTCGTAAAATGGTTTTGACTCTCTTTCCCAAGTTCTTCTAATTGTGATTAAGGAATGTTCATTAAGTATTAATCTTTCATCTTTAATCAAGTGATATCCTTAATCAAGTGATTATCCAACGTCGTCTATCTCTCTCGTGTTTCTCTCTCTTTTACTATATATTTCTTTGCTTTCTTTTTTCTTTTTTGAAAACTCTGTTTACCTTATCTCTTAGGACTGTAAGTCTCGATCTCTTATACTGAAGAAGAGTGCTCAATATGTTAGCCCCTTTGCTTTAAAAAAACAGGCTCTCTTATTACTATATGTGTCTCTTCTTTCTCTATCTTTTATTACTATATATCTCTTTGAAAACTCTCTAGAGACCAAGGGAAACAGAAAGAAGAATGCTCAACATATGCTTTCTCTAAAAATTTGGAATGGGAAAAAGCCCTAGTATGTCAATTTAGAAGATGTTTAAACAAATATAATATTTGCACAAGCTGTCCAAATTTTTCTTTAAGTCTTAATGATGAGTTTATTACTAAAGCATTCATGGTGTGTATAGAAGTCAAAGGAATTGATTTATTACCAGGGTCTGTATATGCTACCATAACATCTAGATGAATTTTCAATTTAACCAACTCAGCAATTACTTGTTCAAAATTAGATTATGGTGTCAAATTTCAAAAAATCTAAAATTTTGTGTCTAATGTTAGTCTTTGTAAATATTCTGAAAGTGTTATAACCATTTCCTAGCTATTTCTGAATATCTAGAGTCATATAAGTTTCAGAAGAAAAAAGCCAGATTTTAAATTGTTTCCCAAAAGTCCACATAGAACACATGTAAAATCTTCTACAATTACCCTCAAACCTATGAATAAATCTCTCGCTCAGACTAGCCAAAAAAATGATTTGCCTCTTATTTCCCATCAATACAGGTTGATCCACTAGCTAGAGAAGTTTCATATCCTCCCAATAGAGAAGTAGCTCAAATTGCTCAAAAATTATATAGTGACTACAGTAAAAAAAGAATACAGGTACCCATTAGTCATTGGAGGAAATTGGCCCCTTAAAATGGCCTATGCTACAGCCACTCTTGAGCCATTTGAAGATCCTAAAAGTCCTAAATTTAGGGCACATGCTAGTTACCTCCTGGTACTTAAGATAAGCTTTGAACAAGTTCAAAAGGATGAGGTGCGATACTTGAATTATTTAATCCATTGGACCACATATGCTGAAAAGCATATATCAACCATAGAATCTCAAATTAAAAAAATAAAGAAAAAATAAAAAATATTGGTTGATAAAGAGCAAATGAAAAGAAAGAAAAGAAAAAGGAAGAAGAAAAAAATTCATGAGAATCATCAACAAATATTTGAAAATAAAGAGAGCTGCAAAAAGAAGAAAGAAGATGAAGCTGCATAAGTTTTTAAATTCAAACCTCTTAGTTTTCCCTCAGTTCTTCAAAACTCGGAAAACATGGATGAATCATCCCAATTTCTCAAATAAAGATGATGAGAATTACTACTTTTGAGCAATGTGGTCTCTGAATCATAGGAGGAGATATTTTGATTTTGAATATTAATGAGCTAACTCATTCTCCTTAAAACACAAAGCAATGTATTGTTTCTTGGATACATAAAGGATATATGTAGTCAGTATAAAGAGATGGCCAAATTCAGATGCCATAAAATATGCAACATGATCTGCAGAGAAAAGTTGGCTACTGGTGGAATCATTTTGATGATGCTAAACAAAATGTCATTGTTGCTGCAGGATTTACTAAATTGGGATACAAATATATCTCAGAATATTGATGATTTTGAAGAATATTAAAAAATTTAAAACAATGAATGATACTGGTTGGGGCTACACAATAACACATCATGTAATGCATATTATCTTGCATCCCTTCTAGGTAATATTCCATAACTTGTCTTGAAATACTTTTTATGAAGAATAGAACAGTATAAAACTTGATAATAGCTGATGTTGTGAGATACACAAGATGAGATATCAAAATGTTATTCTATAAGGATAACATCAAGAAATATGTAAAATCAGGATCCAATGTATGTAATACCAGAGAAGAAGCAAAAGAGTACAACAGTCACAGATTTAGAAAAATCCATAAATAAAGGAGTTTTAAACCTTATAAATTTTACTGAAGGAATCAAGGGATAAAAGCAAAACCTTGAGGACCTTTTTTTGCCTGCCAACAAGATGAACACCTTGTAGCCCAATGCCCACAAAAAGCTATGAGACATATCAAAACATTGTTTGAAAAATCAGTAATCCAAGAAGATTGGTCTATGATATGAGACAACCGAATAACTTGAAGAAGCATTTAAGGAAAAGAACGTCTTTGTCATAAAAGAAATTGTTACAGTATAACCGTAGCCTATGGTTTTCTTGTGGTATTACTTTAAGAGAGTAGTTTTACTTTTACAAATAATGGAAGACAATGAATGTACTATTTGGTTTTTAAGTGGATGAAATGAGTGACAAGTGGATGTATTACTAATGGATTTTACTTTTCTAATGTGGTATTACTTTTCACCCATGGCTTTTAGACCATTGTTTTGTAAACCACTATGTGGTGTTCAGGGCTACTTTTTTCTTTGGCTATAAATATGTAACTTGTTTGCATCAAATGAAACAGATGTGAAGTTGTGTTTGCTTATGCAAAACGAATTGGGTAACCAAGCTCAGTAGAGTCTATGTGCTCTAATAGTTCTTGGTGAATTCGTTCAACCCCATTCCCAGATGAAACTCAAGATATCAAAGATTTTTTTTTATTGTGAGTGTAATATCAGTTGGAAACATCGTCAAGTATTGTTGATTGTTCTGGTTGTTGATCTGACGAGAGGGCTAGCAAACCGTAGCCCTTCAAAATATATCTCGGTAGACTGTTGGCTATTGAGTACAATACTCACCCCCTGCGTCTAGCTTCCCATCTAATTCCTTTCTACGTCGCTTGTTGTTACTCAAACAACATGCGAGATAGAAATAACTTAAATGGAAAGATAGCCGAGAGGGAGAAAGTATTGTGCTCAACCGCCAATAGTCAGCTGAGAATACTTTTAAAGGTTGCAGCTTACTGGCCCTCTTAGTCAGATAAGCTACCGGAATAGTCAACAATACCTGATAGTGTTCTTAATGAAATTACGCTCACAGTAAAAAAAAGATTCGATATTTCGAATTTCGTCGGAAAATAAGGTTAGACGAGTTTACCAAATAACTATTAGGATACGAAGATTCTACCCATTTTAGTTGCCTAATTTGTTTTGCACAACAAACACAACTTCACTTTTATATCATTTCATACAAAATTATTACATATTTATAGCCAAAGCAAAAAATAGCCCAGAACACCACACATTATTTACAAAACAAAACAAGGGGCAAAAACTATGTATGGAAAGTAATACCACCCTAAACAAACAAAAACACATAGTAATATATCCACTCGTTACTCCTTCTTTCATCTACTCAAAACACAAATTGTACATTCATTATCTAACACTATTTGTAAAAGTAAAAAACCATTGTATTAAAGCATACTACTAAGAAAACCATGGGCTATGGTATACTATAATAATTTCTTCTAGGACAAATAAGTTCTCTTCCTTAAATGCTTCTTTAAGTTGTTCAGCTATCTCTATCATAAACTACTCTTTTTGGAATTCTGATTTTCCAAACAATGCTCTGATCTGCCTCGGAGACAAAAGGCAAAAACCTATGGGTGGAAAGTAGTACCACTTAAAAAAGTAAAAGGACACAGTAACACATCCATTCGTTACTCGTTCTTTCATCCACTCAAAACACAAATTGTACATTCATTGTCTAACACTATTTGTAAAAGTAAAACCATTGCCTTAAAGCACACCACTAAGAAAACTATGAGCTATGGTTATATTGTAATAATAAAAGCAAAACCACTATCTTAAAGCATACCACTAACAAAACCATGGCCTATGGTTATATTGTAATAATTTCTTATATGACAAAGACATTCTCTTCCTTAAATGCTTCTTCAAGTTGTTCAGTTATCTCTATCATAGACTCCTCTTCTTGGAATTTTGATTTTTCAGACAATGTTCTGATCTATCTCGGAGCTTTTTACAGGCATTGGGCTACAAGGTGTCCTTCTTGTTGGCACGCAAAATAGGGTCCTCTGGGTTTTGTTTTTATTCCTTTATTTCATAAGTAAAATTTGAGGTCTAAAATTCCTTTTATTTATTTTTTAGAATTTGAGAATGTTTTACTCTTCTGCACCTTCTACGGTATTACATAACTTGGACTGTGCTATTATATGTGTCCCGATATCATCTTTTTAGCATAACATTTTGATTTTTCCTCTTGTGTATCCCACAACATCAGCCAGTACTAGGTTTGTATCCCTCTATTTTTCATAGAAAGAGTTTCAAAAACAAGTTTTAGAATATTACTTAGAAGGGATGCAAGATAATATGCATTGCATGTTGCAATGTTGTGTAGCGCCACACTGTAGCATTCATTATTGTAACTTTTTTAACGTTATTCAAAATCATCAATACTCTGAAGTTTTCTTTTTCCCAATAAAACTATGTCTGTAGCATGCTGTATTGGGGATTCTGAGATTAATTTGAATCTCTATTAAGTAAATCCTGCGACAACAATGATATTTTGTCTAGCACCATCAAAATGATTCCACCAGTGGCCTGCTTTTCCCTGCAGAAATCATGTTGTATGTTTTATGGCATCCGAATTTAGCCAACTTCTTATACTGACGACATATATTTCTTTATATATCCAAGAAACGATTTCTTACTTTGTTTTTGAAGGAAAATGAGTTAGCTCATCCATATTCAAAATTGGAATAGCTTCTCCTATGTTTCTGAGACCATATTGCTCAACAGTAGCAATTCTCATCGTTTCCATTTGAAAGACTGAGGATGATTCATCCACGCTTTTAGAGTTTTAAAGAAATGAGGGAAAACTAGGAGGCATAAATTTTAAAACTTTTGCAGCTTCGTCTTTCTTTTTCATTTTGTAACTCTCTTTATTTTCAAATATTTGCAGGTAATTCTCATGAATTTGCAAACAAAAATCTTATTCCTTTTTCTTTTCTTTCCTTTCGTTTACTCTCTTATCAACCAATATTTCTAAATTTTTCTTTATTCCATGAATATGAAATTCTATACCTAATATATGCTTTTCAGCATATGAAGTCCAGTGGATTAAATAGTTCAACTGTTGTACCTCATCCTTTTGAATTTGTTCATAGTTTATGTTATGTACCAGGAGGTAGCTAGCATGCGCCATTGATTTAAATTTCTCAGGGGTGGCTGTAGCATAGCCCAATTTAGGGGGGCAATCTCCTCAAATGACTAATGACTAGCTAGATTCTTTTTTTTTACTATAGTTACGATATAACTTTGAGAAAATTGAGTTGCTTCTCTATTAATAGAGTCCAAAACTTCTCTGGCAGGTGGATCAACCTATACTGTTTGGAAAATAAGAGGCAAATTTTTTTTCTAGCTAGTCTAAGGGAGAGATTTATTCACAAGCTTGCGAGTAATTATAGAGTATTTTACGGGTGTTTTGTATGGACTTTTGGAAAATAGTTTGAAATCTGGCTTTTTCTTATGATACTTATGGGACCCTAGATATTCATAAATAATAAGGAAACCAATTATGGAACTTTCTGAATCTATACAAGGACCAACTTCAGACACAAAAGTTGAGGTTTTTGAAAATTTGATACCATAATTTAATTTTGATCAAGGAATTGCTGAGTTGGTCAGATTGAAAATACATCTGACTGCTATGGTATCATATACAGACCTTGGTAATAAATTTATTCCTTTGACTTCTATACATAGCATGAATGCTTTGCTAATAAACTCATTGTTGAGACTTAAAGAAAAATTTGGAAAGACTATGTATTATCTTTGTCTAAACATCCTTTCAACTGACATAGTAGGGCTTTTTCCTATTCCAAACGTCTAATATCCAAAAGAGAAACTAAATATTTGGCTCCTAAATCATAATTGAAATGCGAATGAACAAGAATATCTATTTATCTAATATGGATATATTGATACGTTTAGTTTTCCCCCTTTCAATATCTAACTTTTCAAAAAAATAATAAAAATATTGGATATGTTCCTTTACCTCTCATATGGAGATTTACTTTTGATTGGTGAACTGACCAAGAAAATCTAGCCTAAAAAAAAATGATTATACAAATCTTGCTTGTTTACTTAAGGGAACTGACATTACCTTATCTACGATACCTTCTTGTTCAAAATCAAACAAATTTAAAGAAACTGAGGAACCCAACTTGGCCAAGGACTTTGGATTTTGCAAGGTCTTTGGCTAAGTATCTGATGAAGAGGCTGAAGAATGTTTAGCTCTTAACATCTTTATCTGAGAAATGGGATGATCTGAAAATTTGGAAAGCTCACATTGGCTAGAGCCTTTTTCTTCCAAGAGGTTATTTATCCATTAAGAAATAGGTGTTTCTTCATCTATTTCTTGAAAGAAAGATATATCATCATCAGAATCAGAATCTTCCTCGAACAGCTTACATTTTCTTCCATCATTTTTGCATAGTCCTCAAATCCTGGAGGGTACTTAAGATAAGCTTTTGAACATAATGCCTCTTTAGTGGTCAACGACGAGGCTTCACCATCAAAATTTCTCTTGAATGATGATTTTTCAGTAATCTTCGTATCTTCAAGGGATAATTTTTTGCAAATAGTTTTAGAATTTGGGTAGGCAAAGTGTCGTTCTTCTTCGATATATACTATTATAATATACATCTTTTCTTTCAAAGTCTAGAAATGCTCTTCCCCACTTAACAATTTCATCTATTAGAAAGGGAGCACATTCCCATTTGATTTTTTTTAAAGTGTCTTCTTTGATAAAACTGTCGAGTTGTAGATCTCTAAAGGAATAATGATTTCTCATTTTTGAGCAACTACATAAATAGTGAATTTGTTTAGCTCACTTTATCTTATAAGTCATATTGAGAAATTAACTCAGTGTCAAACATATATACTGTGAATTTTGGGAATATTCTTTATCCCACTACGTTTTGTTATTGGTAAGGTTTAAAAAAACGAATCGGCGACTGAGAGCGTCCACCCCAAAAATTGTGTCGGATTGGTGGATCGGCGTGTCAGATCGGAGAATTGGTAGAATTGGCAAGTTTAGTCTTAAATATTTTTAAAAACATTCACTAGAAATTGTAAAAATAGTGTTTATTTTTAAAAAATCACTATAAATCTGTAAAAATAGTGTTATTTTAGTTTCTAAAGGAACTTAGGAGTCGTACATTATGTACTTTCATTACTTTGTAAAAATAAGTGAATATTGAGATGTTGTTTTCCTATCTGGATGTCCGTATAATTATTAATTATAGTGTAGTAAATTTAAAAATATTAGATAACACTTCCATATTATAAGATTAAAAAATTAATTTATCATATAAAGTGAACTTAGTATCAAATCAAAATATCAAAAATTTATTAATTCACTTTACACATCCAAAATTATCTCAATCTAACTATAATATTATATATTGAAATTAAAAGCGTTGGTTTATATTTTATATTTATTTTACTAATAAATAAGAACAAATCTAAAATGTCTTATAATATCATCTACTTTAAAAACCTTATTTATTAGTATAAAAAAATAATATATTATATAATTTATAATGCAAATAAATTAATAAATAAAATACAAGATTTGATTATCAATGTATAATTACTATTTATAATATTATAATAATTACGATTAAAATTTTAGTAGAAAACGCTTCCATAGCATATGATTAAAAACAAAAATAAAACCTCTTATAAATTTTAATGTTGTAACGTTAAAAAAAATAAAAAAATTATCCTAAAAAAGGGAAAATAAAGACATCAAAATTCAAAAAAAAAAAAAAAAGGTCTCTCAACAACACGCATAGCAGCTACAAAAAAATAAAATGATATGGTAACAAAACCTACCAATAAAGCCATTTTACTAATAAATATCAAAACTTTTATATAACAGATTTTTAATATGACATGCTAATTAATTGATTTAATTAAAAAAATCATGTTGACGGGTTGAGGCTCATTTAATATGGTACGCTAAAGTTTATAAATTAAATAACTTAATTACAAATTTTAATAAAGCACAGTAAGGAGGGGGGAGGGGGGGGGGGGGGGGGGGAGAGAGACACCAAGGTTAGGAGGGGAAAGATAAATGTTAAGGTTGAGAGAGAGAGAGAGAGAACTAGGAAGGGATGTTGTCGCTCGTGTGGCCTTATTTCATTATTGAGATGTTATAGAAAGTTTATATTAGAAACTCGTTTTTTATGAGATCAGAAGGACTTATTATCCCACTTTGAAGAGATAAAGGATGCAAAGCTAGCATAAAAGCTTTGCTCTCGGTCATACCAAATGTACTTATTTAACACATGCTCATTGGTTGCGCATGTTTACTTGAGAATTGGTGGGGCCCACCAAACAATCTGGTGGACCTGGTACGGATGGGGCAGACCTGGCAATCCATGACATCAGCAGGTGATCGATGACATCAACATGGTGATTCAAGGTAGAGAATCGGCTGGATCTCAGTTTTTTTACAGATTCAGGGTGGCTCCACCAATACTCGATCCAGATCGGGCGAATCTGGATTTGTTCATCTTTATTTGAACCTTGATTGCTGAAAAGATGATAGAGAAGGATGGAGCCACAACATTGAACCTCTAAGCTCTGATACTCGAAAGAGGGGGGTGAATACTGTGCTCAACCACCAACAATCCGTTGAGATACCCTTATAAGGGCCAACATGTTATGGTTGTTGACCGATGCAACTTTTTCACAGGTTCATGAATGAAAATAGTGATGATTGACTATAAACCCTATCATAAACCTTTTAGAATATGAATTTTTATTAAAAAGTATATGCAAAAAGACTATTTGCTTTTTACAAATGGAGGTTATAATCATTATTGACCATTGGATATGAAATTTTATTGATCATTGGATGTGAATTTTGATGGTAGATGATATCTCATTGAAATTCCTCAAATGTTGTAAAGTATTTCAGTTTCTCGGATTTCACATCTAATGGGCGAGAATAATTGTGACCTCCTTGTACCAAAAACAAATTGTCATATAATATTCAATCTCTTTATGTTATATTCCTCATATTTTCTCCCAGGTACCAATTCTAAAATATTTAACCCATGTTTACTACATAAGGTACATGCACAATTGACAATCTATGAAAGAGAGGGAAGGTATTAGTCAATTTTTTCTTTTCTTGTAAGAATATTGAGGAGAATGGAGATCATTTATTTCTTCATTGCCCCTTCTCTTATCATATTTGGTGTTAGGCAATGCAAAATATGGGTGTTTTGTTTGGTGTACTCTAATTCTCATCAAAAGATCATGAATCATCTCAAACTTCTTGGAGTACCCAAAGTAGGTGGCATGATTTGCGATATATTTCTAGCGATTGTCATTTGGGAGCTGTGGTTAGAAAGGAATAGGAGGACCTTGGAAGGGGTTTAATTAGAGATATAAGGAATTAAAAATATAATTATGTTTAGAGCATGGAGCTGGTTTAGTATTACTAAAGAAGGATATGGTGTTTTAAAGGTGGACGTGGAACTAAATTGGGCTAACCTTATTTCTTTGAGGTACCTAAACCTTAGACCGAGGAGTAGATGGGAGCCACTAATAGTAGGGTGTTTCAAGTTGAATTTTGAGGGCTCGTCCTTGGGCAATCCATGTGTCGCAAGCTTGGGTGGTGTATGTAAAGACGGTGGGGGTAATATCCTCGTTTGCTATGCAGATCCATGTGGTGTTGTATTTGCCAACCATGCTAAAATTGCCACTCTTTTGCAGAGAGTTTTAATTTAGAGGGAGAGACACCTTGGCAACTTTTTGGTGATAAAAAGGGATTCGCTTAATGTGATTAATTGGTGCAATAAATAGTCTAGAGCAGAGTGGCATCTCAAATCTTTATGGTTGCAGGGTAATGAATTTTGATCATATTTATAGAAAGGCGAATGAAGTTGTAGACGGTTTGGCGAAGAGGGGTACATCTTTGGACGCTTTATTAGTTTTGTTTGTTCCGTTTTGAATCTTGCACTGTAATTCCATTCGATATATAAAAGTTAGCACTCTTGTAAAATCTACAAGGAGGTCACAACCATTCTCCTCTATCAAATTTCAAATCAAATGGATATAAGTATACTTGTGACTAAACTCAAAGCCTAACAAAAAATTTCTTGAAATTAGTGACACACCCCGACCCATCCAACGAGACATCTAATGGTTAGGATTAATTGTAACCTCTTTGGAAATTCACTATCTCTGGGAATGAGGCTCAGGCGTCGTTACTTAGGGGGCAGATGCCTCAACATAACTACTCACCCATCACTGCTACTATTAACATATCACCAAATAAAAAATAAAAAAATCACATTTCACTCCTCTCCATGTTTAACCTACAAAAAAGAGATGAGAAAATCACATTTCACTCCTTTCCATCTTAAATCTAAAAACAAAGAGCCGATCTGCTTGTTACCCATCATGCTTCAATCATTCGAAAATGCCAAACGGTTGAAGATATCTGAGAATCTTTTGAAGTGACAATGCCGCCTATTCATTCCCTTTCGGATGCAGTCGAGTGGCCATCGATCTCTGTCCTTCGTGTACAAATTATTAGCCATGGATAGGAGTGAAATTATTGACTTCGACTCAACTATGGGAAGGTAGCTCTTGTAAATTGTTGTCCAGTTTGAAAATAGAATGACCATATTCTCTCTCTCTTTCTCCATATTCCTTTGTGGGCTTTATGGGCCTGCCCCCGGGATAAAACGAGATGTGGTTTGGGCATATATTTTGAGCCATTTATACTTTGGACCCGGTTTTTATGTAGCTAAACTTGCATATGTAGAAATGCGGGCTTTTTAATAAATCTATTTTTGAGATGGATTTGAAGACTTAATTTTTAAGGACTTGTAATCTCTAGCATGGAGATCTTGAATATGAAAAATAAATAAATTTAAAAAACCAGAAATAATAATTCTAGTAAGAAAATATTTGGACCATTAGATTTCATTGTTTTTAGATAGAACACCTACTTGCATCTGTCTTAAAAATGAATGCTTTACAATTTCTAGACCGCATAGGTAGAAATGCGGTCCAGCCCGCATGAAACAATCTTCCTTATACTTTCGAGTATGGTTATGTTTTAATAAAATTCAAAGATTTGATGTTTTTCCATGGAGCATTTCTTTAGGTCCTTTAAAACCCGGATTGGTCACCCTTAGGGCCCATTTGGATCGCTGATCTACGATGGATCGGATTGATTCTCCATTATACAATCGGTCTCAAAATTTTAAAATTAAAAAATAAAAATAAACAACTAAAAAATAAAATGGATGGTAACCAAATGATTTTTATTATTTGGATCGTGAAGTTCCTCGGCAAACTTGTCCAATTTTTTTGATAGAATTAGGGAAATCTATCGAAATTGGATTGACTTTCAGTTCCAACTGAGAAGCTAGTCAATCTCCACAGATTCCTAACCCGGATAGTCAATTGGCGAGCAATCAACTGTTTGTTTTCCTTCCATCTACTTTGCAAGGCAAATCTCAACCTAAGAGTGTTTTTAATCCCTCAAAGTTTTTGGACATAACTTTTCCAACCAAGTCACCTACTTATTAAAAAAGTAACTTCAAACAAAACTATGTTTTGAAGAAATAATATTCTAAAATTGAATAAAGAATGTCAAACATTTTCATGGACAAACGTCATTTTCCTTTTTCTTCTTCCACAGGCTAATTTCATTAGTATTAGATTAACTATTTTTTTCAATTTGCTTCATGTCTTCCACCAAATTTGTCATTTATAAGTGATAATCATGCATATATTAGATGTGAACATTCTCATTGTATACAATCCCATATAATTAGGGATTGGATGTAATGAGACAGTTAAATTTTGATCCAAAGAGGTCAAAATTATTTATAACCATTTGATGTAAAATATGATAGTTTGGTTGTGTCACAAAGTTCGAAAAAATTTATTTTGAAGTTTGTGCTTGGTCAATGAAATAAATGCAGCCATCTAAGTTCATATCCAATGGTCAAGATTAATTATAAGCACTTTGTACTAAAGATAAAGTTTTCTTTATTATATTACCTTGGTATTTTTTGAACGAGATGTCATAATTTTTTAATGGGATTGTCTACAAAAAAAC
Source organism: Amborella trichopoda (assembly GCF_054954075.1). Taxonomy (NCBI): domain Eukaryota; kingdom Viridiplantae; phylum Streptophyta; class Magnoliopsida; order Amborellales; family Amborellaceae; genus Amborella; species Amborella trichopoda. Next base: position 22,746,339 of record NC_142345.1, on the reverse strand, counting down.
CATTTATTTTTATACATAGAGGTTACAATCATTCCCGTCCTTTAAATTTCAAAATGGGTGGTTGTAAGAGTATCATTAAATAGACACAAAGTTCAAATTTTTTTTATGAAACTTCGTTAGTTACCTCAAGTCATCTAATTTGATATTTAATGAGTGAAAATTATTGCGGTCTCCATGGACAAAAGATAAACGGTCTCTTTATAAGCGATCCCTTTCTTATTAGTCTAAAAATTCATAATCCAATCTTTGCGAAAGGACCTGAGGGGTCTACGTATCTAGTATTCTCCTGCTGGAGTACAAAATGCGTTCTTAGACTAAAATCCGCTCCCAGTCCATGTTCGTCACTTCGAGAAGCTGCATGGTAACGAGACTTCACTGTCACGGGTCCTCCGGCTAAAGATAGGAAACCCAAGCTCTGTCTCTTTTTCTCTGTCTCTCTCTCAAATATTGTCCCCCTCTCTTCGTGGTTTGATAGGTGAGAGAAATGCAGGCGGGTTCAGTTGCTCTTGTTCATGGTCTCATGTGCCCTGCTTTTCTCCCTCTTGGAGCTTTGCATAGGTATCGGAGCCTAACCGTTAATGCAGCTGTCTCCAAGACTCAAGTACGTATCAGTTCTATGATTTTTCGATGCTTTTTAATTCTCATTTTCCATTTTTTCTCTATCTACTGGAAGTGCATTGCAAGTTGATTCAGAGTTTAGACTGGTGCCTGCAGGTTTTTCTTTTGAGTTATTCTCGTGAATTTTGAGATATTTTTGGTGAATTCTGAGATGGGGATATCCGACAAATAATTATCATGGTAACCAACCACTGGAAATGTAGGTTGCGTGGATTGATTTACCAGAATTGAAAAACTCTTGTTATTTTGGAGTGCGGGAAAATGGGCACTGCACATTTATGGCTAAAGCTAAACCTGAATTAGTAAGGCCATGCTGGGAGAACGGACTGAAGAGAAGCTGTGAAGATGTAGTAGGATAGAGATTTGTCACTCACTATGTTTTATTGTGTGTTACGTAATGGAAAAACTTTATGCGTATGTGGAAACCATGAAAGGAGGACTGAACTTTGGGGATTTTAAATTCTGGTTCATCGCCAACAAGTGACTCGGAACCATCTGCTTCTTCTTTATATCTGGATTTGGTGGAACCCAGTTATTTGTCATGTGGCCCATGTTGATATAAGTAGAGATTATCCCAAATTCTCTACTTTGTGATCATTACACAACAGTGGGAGATAAACATATTCACCGAGATAGTTGCTGCATCATTCTTCATATAGTTTTGATCCTTGAAATGTCAAATGAGCTTAAACTCTATCCTCCATTAATTTTCACAAAAAAAATAATACCATGCTCCATTCAGAGAAATTGAAGCCCAGTACTAGGTCTTAAGATGTTTTCCTTGGACATAAATTGTTTTGCTGAGACGAGGTCCTTTGCAAGAAGAATTTGGAACCAACGAGTTTTGCTTCATGAACTCCAGTCACAGATCTCTTAAAAGCTCAAACTAAAGTTCGACATGAAAATGTCACTTATGCAATTTGGCCTTCTTAATAAAGTTTAGCTTGAAAACAAATAATGTTCTTAGAAGCTAGAAGAGGTTGGCAACATATATTTCCCTCCAAATCTTCATTGTTCAAAATTGCTCTAAACATAACTCTATCACAAAATCTCTATAAAACATTATGCTTATTGGTTATAGTTATTTTATTCAAAACCTTTGTTATCCCTAATTAATTATTCATCAACATGCATGCTTCATTAAAAACTTAACCAATATATAGTGTTTTTGATGCCCCAAACATGAGGAAATATAATGCACTTGTGAAGTAGCAGGATCATTTGAGTGTCCAACTTAGAGTATTTACAAGCCTAGTGGGTTTTCTACATTTAGCCTCAGGTTTCTTTTGATTAGTATCAATACCTAAACCAACTTTCTGAAATTATCAAGCATCATTGAATAATTTCTCATGGTTGAGGTTTATGCATTGTATCTGTTTTCTAATTATCAAACTATATAAAACAAGCACTTTTTAACTCACCATTGTACTAAACATTAAAAACCCCAAAAGTACAAAAGAGCATTCGGAACGATAGAACTCTGGGCTTTTGTGATCTGACAAACTGGCAAACTCTTCACTAGCATATAAATTATCATTTAGAAAATGTATGTGCTTCATGCCTTATGGTTAGTACTAAAAGAATGTGTCCAATAAATGCCTTTAGCTAGCATTTAAAAGAATGTTTCCCATATGCACCATGTACATAGCAATATAAGTGTCAGAAAGATGTACAGACTTGATGGCAGTCTAATCAGGTATATCAGTTCCACAGCTTGTTTGAGGTGATTGATTTTGTGCTTCATACATCGACTTTTGATCAGATAAGCATCTGTAGTAAGAGACAATTTTTATTTGTTCCATTATGCATCTTACTTTATCGATTAAGGACGCGGTTAGCATGCGGCCAAGCGCGCACAAATAGAAATGCTGGCATAATAGCACAAATAGAAATTCTGGCTTAATAAATATATTTTTTAAATATAATTTAATCCTAATTTTTAGAGAATATATAATCTTTAACATGGAGATCATGATTATGAAAAAAAAAAAAAATTTGAAAACTAGAAATAATAATTATATTAAGAAAACATTTGGATCGTTAGTTACAATTGTTTTTACATGGACCACCTATTTGCGTCCGTCTTTAAGATGGATGCTTTATACCTCTGAACTGCATATTGTAGAAATGTGGTCCAGCCTGTATGAAACAATTGTTCATATATTAAAGTTACAATACTTTCTCAATTTGAATAAATTTGTGCTGTGTTGTTAACCAGTCATTGTGGAATTAAAGCTTCGTTTGCTCAATGCATACCATCTGGCTGATTTATCACTAGTTTTTCATATTGGCCTCTCTAGTCTTCTTGTGGCTATCTTTTCATTTTCCTTTGCTAATGTCAGATATCATACAGTTCTTAAATTCAACTCGAATGCAGTTTATTGCTAATTATCCTTCTGTAGGAAATCTTGGGAAATGTTTCAATAAATGGTGAAGTGGGAGGTGCTGGTGGAGCCTACTCATATGAGGCTTTGAAAAGGTTGGATCGGATACGGCTAAGTATCTGCTCACCAAAACCAGGCAGGTTCTTGGTCACTTTTCTCATGTTCTTTTTCTGATGGTCCAAGGTGACAGATTTGTGTTTCTGCATCTGACACAGAGGATGTGTTTGACAGCTCCTCATAAAATGACATGTTGGACATGACTGCTTGATACAAGTTGTAAAATGCATATTTAATTTGTAACTCGTTAGTAACAAAAAACAACTTAAAATAAAACAGGCATGTCCGATGCTTAGATTTGTCGAGATCATAGACATGCAAATAGTGCTAATACATATGTCTAGAGCTCTGGACATGTGACCAAGTAAATGGACACAAGTGTCCAAATGTTGGCTATATGTGTCCAAATATTTCGATGCATGGGTCTAGTATTTGGACACACATATTGATGTTGGACATATCAAGTGACTGTCTGTGGAATGAAATTTGTTCAGGACACACTACAGACATGTCTGAGCAGATCGTGGGTGTGTTCATGTCGGACATGTGTGTCATGTCAGAGCTGACCCACCAAAAGTGTCCAACGCACATAGTGTTGTAACTTAGTGGTTTTCAGTTCTTTCACATAGTTTTGTGTATCATGAAACTTTTCCATCATAATGTCTACTTCTACATGTTATTTTAAAGTTGGAAACTTTAATATCTTGGAAAAGAGAATGCTAATCTTCTATCCTGTTGCAGATACAAATGAAACCATAGAACTTGTTAAGAGATTCCCAAGCACATGTAGGCATTCTCAATCGGAAAATGAAATACAAGAAATTTTTGATGTATTAGTTTGTGGTGGTACATTGGGAATCTTTTTGGCTACTGCATTGAGAACAAAAGGCCTTCGAGTAGGGATTATTGAAAAGAATGTGATTAAAGGGGTGAGCTCTTCGGTCGGCTGAATTATTATCATATGATTAAGAATTATCTGTTTGGGTGTCATTAAGCTGACTAATTATAGAAGTTTGCAATGATCAGAGGGCACAAGAATGGAATATATCTATGAACGAGCTGTTGGAACTTGTTGAAGCTGGTATTCTTGAAAGGGATGACATAGAACAAATTAGTGTAATAAAGTTTAACCCCGTAAGTCATCATATACTCATATATTCAGTCAAATCTGTTTAAATGAAATTCTGGTCTTCGAGATAGCTGTCCTTGTGCGCCTTCATGTTATTCATGCTCTGTAGGTCATTTAATTTTTTTACAGAACAGATGTGGATTTGAGGGAAAAGGTGATATATGGGTCGAGGACATCCTTAATCTTGGTGTCTTGTAAGCATACTCTTTCTGAATAACTCTTCTCACAAAGTTCCTCTTGTGCTTTCTATATCTAGATTCAAATTTACAAATAGATGACTATCTAATGCCCAATTCTTGGTAGTATCCATATTGTCAATCTTCTAAGTCCATTTGGTTTTTATTGATATTTCCAAGGGAAGCATTTGATGAGATGTATATTGCAGAAAATCTAGGAAAGAAGTTTACATTAGAACAAATATCCTCCAAAATTTTACAATATTTGTTTGACACTTTTTTCTTTCTGGTTTTGCATTGTAAGTTATGTGCTTTAATCTTTATGCTTTCTGCATAAGTTTCATCTTGAAGGAACTGTGATGTAAAAGAACTTGTGCTGGTATGCTTGTATATTTTTTACTGGCCGAGTGAGTATGCGTATCTGGGTTTGAGAAATGACTAAAGTGCAACATCAGTATCCCTATGGATCACAAATTTTTCACCTACCATTGAAGGAATCTTCATATTTGACAGATTTAAACATAGAGAAAAGAGATATGAAGTCCCCATGGGTGCCAACTCCCTCAACTTAATGCCATCATCCCTGCCATTCCAGAGGAACACTATTACCTGCACCTCCCCATAAACTAGTCTACCATCTTCCAGAAAAGCATACCTAACCAGTTTTGCATTATTTATGCTCCAATCGAAAAACTTATATTCGAGTTGGTGACACAATTGAGGAAGATAGATTTGAGATGCTCAAAGGTGTTCTCCCCCGGAAAATTCCAGCTCAAAAGACATGACCTCAAAGAGTGGAAGTTTGGGCTACGAAGGTATGGAAGACATTGGCTCCTGTAGTCTGGAAATTCCTAGACAATGAAGATGCCATACTTTTCTTCATTTAGAAGTAGAAGTGCAGAGCACCCATGGGTTATGGCCATAGTTACTGGACAAAGGTGCGAGGGAAGCTCTGAATGGGATTGTGGTCCGTCGAACTTAGGATCGAGGCTCCCAAAGATCACTTATCCACAGTATTCTAGTCCAGGAGCTAATTCCATTGAACAATTATTTAAGCAAGTTTCACTCCAAACAATTGCTCACATGGGTCCATTACAAGAATTGCTTACCTACCAACATTGCTCTGCCTACATATGCACAACCTCATTTTTTACACCACTTGGTTAGATTGGGCGATTCCCCCGCTATTATCAAATTTTTATTGTATTTAAGAATGCTGCGATAGATTATATTCAAAAACGAAATGCTGCAATAGGTAGGCTTTCCTTTAAAAAAAGAAAAGAAAAGAAGGAAATTCAGAACAAGTGTCCAAAATGAAAACTAGTCAAAAGCACATATCCTTCATACCATAAAAGCCTTCCTCATCAACATAACTGAGAATGTTATACCCATGCTGTCTATCTAGGCCAATCCTAAGAACAATCCATATCAACTGACCAGCACATCGTCAAACTTCCAAACACTGTCATCCTCAACCAATCTCATCCCAACTCACTCAAGCAAATAGTAATCCACCAAAAAATTAATGTCAGAAACCCATGGATGTGACAAATGAGGGGTGGTAGAAAGCAGTGAGTAAGAAAAATAGAAACGAGAGAAAAATTAGTCTCAGGAATCTACAGTCCAATATCATGTTATTCTCTTTCCTTGGTGAGAAGAAAGCCTAATACTCCATTATAATGGATAGAAATCCAATATGATATGCAATGAGTGCTACTGTCATATCAATTCATTGCAAATATATTAGTAATCTAAGAGAGAGAAAGGGGTGTGGCCCTTCTCTTATGAAACACATCCCCTAAGGGTGTGGCCCTTGATAGAGCAGAATAAGAGACGTGGATTTGTGTAGCCGACCCTAAATAATTGGGAAAAGGCTCTGATGATGATGAAGAAACACCTCTTTTCATTTCCATAACCATTTTCATTCACTAAGACAACTGTAGATTGCATTTAACTCATACATACAATTGAAATTCAACCATATACAATTTCTTTTAGAATTGATTCAAACACTTTTACATCTACAATGACTCAATTGCAATCTTTACAAATGTGTGCATGGGAGGCATTAGCCAATGGAAGCAAACCCTCAAGAGCTTTGCCTAGGATTACCTTCGGGGACTTATTACACGCCATAACGAACAAGGTTCATTGATCTCAAAATTGAAGCCAATTTGAGGGTAAATCAATGGAGCATAGAAGGGGCTTTGAATGACATGCTTATGGCTTGAAAACATATTGAAAAGAGGATTTAGAGAGTTATCGTACCTTGCTATAAGTGCAATTTTACAACAGCAATTAACCTTAAATGGAGTAGAAAAGCTTTAAGAAGATGCTCATGGAGGTTGTTGAAGCAAGGGTTGAAGAAGGGGCTTGGAGCTTTATGCCATGGGCCCATGGAGCATGAAATTGGCTCTTCTCTCTTTAAACAAGTATTTCACTCACTATTTCTCTCCCTTGAAAGCATTGGGTATGATTCTCTCTCTGAAATTCACTACAAGTGGTGGCAATGGTATGCCACGTTTCTCTCTTTAGGGTGGAGTAAAGAAGTGACAATGGCATGCTATTCTTTTCTCTCCTGATCACTCTCTCAATCTAGGTCACTCTCTCTTCCTCTGGCACGCCACTCTCACTCTTACTCTCCTCTCTCTAGCATAAGCTCAAAGGGTGTGTTAAAATGAGGGGAGAAGGTTACTATTATAGGTTTTGGGTAGAGGGTCTAGGAGCTTCAGTTTGGGAGGTTCATTTAGGGCCATCAAGTTAGGAATCCTATGGGGTGAGAGAGGCTTGATCTTAGCCATGCAATGTCTTGTTGACTATCACAATTCAAGAATTGGGATTTAACACCATTATTTGTTGGTTAATTCAATTCCAAATTTCCCTCCAATGTTTAAATTCAAAGTTTCTCACTAAGTGAAATTAAATTCAATCAAATTTCAATCAAATTCAAGTTGATAATATCTTACATAATTGCCCATGGTTTCAAATAAAATGTGAGAGAAAAGTGTTGAGAGGGGTATGTCCTTTCTTTTTAATTCTTCTCTCTCTAAGTCTTTAATTAGGAACTTGGTGTTTCTCTCTCTATCACATGGGAAATCCATGAAATTAGGGAAATGATGACAAGTGTCTTTTGTAAATGATCAACCTAGGGTTAGGCCCATGATATAGTACCTCTTATAGAGTTTTCCTCCATGTGCACTCCTCTTAAAACATGGATATCATGAATATCTCACTTACATACCTAGTCAAACACCCTTTATGGTAGAAGGCTCCTCCACATGGAGTCACATGTGATGTCATGAGCATGTTGTCATGCCATATCAGCCACGTTTGGAAAAGAATGAGATGGACTAACACATGTGAATCCCATGTACATATACACATTTGTGGGTCTATTTGCCATTTAGACCCACGTGTGCATAGCTCACATATGCTGTTCTTGTTTGGAAGTAAGCCAAACAGACTGTTTTTTCTGAAAAATACCATAAATAAAATTGCTAAGAATTCACAAAAATCACCAAATATCATTTTTAAACATTCTCTATCAAATCAAATCATTTTGGGCAATTAATAAAATCGTTTGAAGGAAAATTAGGTATCTATGGATTTGACAAGGCATAATACCAAGACACTACACTTTGGGTCATTCCAGAAATCCTTACCATTTTCTCAAACTAACTCAATGAACCCAGGACCCATTGTCTCAAGCAAGGGCTCATACTTGGCCTATCAAATCCTATCGATAGATGGTGGAATTCTTAGAACTCAAGTGGATTGTAGGTGCACCCCCTCATGGACAAGCAACACATGCACCACTATGTGGGTGGAAGGGTTCCTCTTTCGAGCACATATGCACGCTTGCTATCCGGTGGATCAACCTGAAGTGTGGCTTCATAAAACTGGCCCTTGTCCTAGCCAGGCCTTCCCATAGAGGGCTAAACACATATATCTCAATTATAACCATACATAATATCAAATGCCTTGTGGCTAAAATGTGTCCATTGAGCTACTAGCGACCTGATTGAGGGATGATGTATAACACTTATGGTTAATACATGGCCATATCCAATGCCCAGTGGGTCCGAGGTTTTAGTGACTCCATGTGACACCAAACCTAGGTTCCAAACCCTAAAACTCAGAGTGTAGCTCATGACCCTTTTGGATCGCAAACTCCCACTGGAGTCAAGAACCATAAAATCAAGTGTCAAGGCTTGGAAAGGCCACATAATTCCATGATTTGTGACTTAGCCTTTTTGAGGCCTTGCACATATTTGTATTCATACAATCTTACTTAATCTCTCACACAATGATGACGTATGCTCACATGAGTCACATCACATTAGGTAACTATAAGGCCCTTAGTCATGGAGTTCGTGTGCATAGCATTAGTGGCAATGTAAGCCAGCTCCATCTTGCCTTTATCAATTTTATCTTATATGTTAGAAGTGGCTTTGATGTGCTTGGATTTTCCTATGGAATTTTGGTCCCTAGTCCGCTTTTAATCTTCATTCAATTATCACACATACATCATTCCTTTCAAAACTCATGGATCGAAGCATAATCCACATTGCTTCCCTAGAAACTGCATACTCATATCCCATGGCACATTACTCCATAGTAGACTATTTCTTTTAACTATTAAGGAATAATTCTCTCACCATGATCAACATTTAAACCCAATGTGAACTGTTTATTCGCATCACCATGGATAATGGAAATTCGATTAACCAAGCACATTCATATCTGGGGCATTCTCATATAGCTTTAGGACTACCTTTGCCTGTTAGGCCTCATAAATAGCGGATCTTAATAATCCTTTGATCGGAGTTCTTTCATACCCTAATCTCACAAGTGCTCTCATAGCCATATTTTCAAATTTGATTTTCTCATGGCTTATGAGTCATACATTTGCCCAAAATTCAAACTGCTTAGGTTCAACCAAATTGCATATGTTTAATCAGTGTTTTACCCACAAATGGAGTCCTATTTTACACAGCTGTTGTTCTTGCACATATAGGACCCCACATATATTTATGTAGCCTCGCATTGGTCTTGTGGTGCCCACTAAGGGGCTCTCCAAGTCTCTCTGAGACCATATGAGGCTGCTCAGTGGGTCGCTAATGCATAAGCAAACCAATAATGTTTGCATTGGCATGGCATGGCGATATCCCTTTGCATTTAGTTCGTGAACCTATGTAAGTCCTCGAAGATTCTATTGCATCGATCCCTTGTATTGGAAAATCAAGAATCATAGATTGGTGCCTAGTACACATACAAGTGGCCTTAATATAACTTGCTGGTGGCACCTATCATATACTTAATGTTTTTCCTATATGGCACAATGCTTTATCTTTCGCACAATAAGACACATAGGTTCATAAAGAGAATTTCAAGATTGAAGACCAAAAATTCTTTGTTTTTCATAAATCATTTTTCACATATTGCCTGTTCGAGGGACTTTATGTGAACCTTAGTTGAGATAAAATTCAAAGTTCGAGACCATGGTCATGGCTAGGTTTACTATCTCATTTGAATATCCTTATCAGATTTCTCCTCGCTGAACACAAGAAGGTTGGCTTTTGTAAGATCTTCGAAACAAGTTTGGGCAAAGACAAATGCTTTTAAGTATTTCATCCTTCTGCAACAAATACTGTAGGTTCCCTTTAGAGAAATGCAATAGAACTCAAATAGGCATCATATTCTCTTTTCTAAGAGTTTAATGACTTATGAAGTATTCCACTCTATATTTATTACTACTTGAGTATAGTCTGGAGAAATTTCTTCCGCAATAGTTTGGATGCCCCTTGGTCTTAGTGTGGCACCCAGGACTATCAGGTCGTGGAATACTTCAAAGTGAAATTCCATGTAATCTTCTATCATTGATTAAACGAAGTTCCACAGAATCCAATATTAAATTCCATCCAACTATACTTAGGGGAGCAATAGAACCAATAAAACTAAGTTCTTATTATATGGTCTCCCTTGTTTCTTCAAGCTTATGCTCTTAAGGCTTGGAAGTCCCTTTGTTTGATAATCAAGGTTTTAGATATTGCCATCTAGTGGCTAATGGTCTCGATTGTTCTTAATGCATTTGATGTGGGAGTTACCAGTTTTTCGAGAAATATTAAAAATTCACACATTTTTTGAAAACATTTATTCTCAACATAAACATTTCTTCTGATCCAAGCCATCACGTGCGATTTATCACCATAATCCATAAGAAAATGAGCTGGGACCTAAGCATTACTAATTTTGCCATGATTTGAGAGTACAATCCTTGACTTCATTTTCGCATAACTACTATCTTGGCATTTGGATGGCCCAGAATGTATCTTATGGAGTCTAACATGCATCTTTAAGGACTTAGTCATCAATATTCAATTTTTCAATGTACCTTGCGATCAAGGTCTCCAACAGATGTTCAATTTTTCCATAGACAATGTCTCATATGGAACATTGTCCAAATGCAGTCCACATGGTTCCACATTCGCATGTTGTCCATGCATAGACTATATGTCACACATTATCCACGCATAATCCGCATCGTTTTCACATTCACACATTGTCCATATCTATAGTCCAAACATAGTCCGCAAATATGCTTTACGCTTGAATGAGCTCGACCGAAACTTACTTTCTACTTGAATCATATATCATTGATCTAGAATCAAGACACCAAAACTCATCACTTATGTCCACCACCTTTTATTGAGTGTACACATCCATCCATGTCTCACACTAAGGGTACATTAGCTCTTTATGGCTTGTAACTTGTGTGACTAGTTCTTGCTCTCCATACTTTATTTATAATTAATTTCACCTTTTAGTGCCAAGATATCCCTCACTATTCTAATGAATTAGAGGTATTGAAGTCAAATTTTTTTCTTAGTTTCGTGCTTATTGAATCTTCTTTCCCTACTTTAATTTAGAGCCATGTTCAAGGGTAAAGAATTATACCTTGCGGCCCAACTATGCCGCCATGATTAGTGCTGAGCATGCGATCTTGCCTTGTGCTCTCTTTCCCCTGAAAATGATCCACCTTTGATTTTTGGTTTTTGATCATAACAATGATCCGATCCAACTTAATGCAATTTCGGAGTCGTGGAGAACTTTATCGAATACTTTCTGGATATCATCGGGTTCCTGGATCATCATACTTAAAATCATGTTAGTGGAGGTTCTCTAACCTCCCATTGATCAAATACACTCTAAATATGTCTCAAACACACCATCAGTGAATCCTCAGTTTCAGCCTATTAGGTCTACCAAAACCCTTATTTAATTAATTAGTTTTTGAAACGTAGAGGATGTCAGCTACTAGAGGTTGTCTACCATCTATACATTCACCCAATCTCTCTCTGTACATACATAAATAATGGTAAAGATGTAATTATCTCAAAAAAAGTTGTAAAGATGCAATTTCATGTTAGATGAATACCTGAAATCTTTTTTCTTATAGAATTCAGGGATTGAGGTTAGGGGTTGCGATGAGTCAAGATTTCACTTGTGATGTACAGTTGAAACTCTAAGTTAAGCACTGACAAATGTGGGATGTACATTGCATCCTTATAATGACATTGAGATATTCAGTGCACAATCAAGGGGCTAACGGTGGTTTGTCAGTGATGTATTTCCAATTGCTTGAAGATCTAGACATGGATAATTTTTTGTGTGACAAGTTTTTAAGAGAATATGAAATTTGGATAACTTCAAATCATTTCTTAGGAGTCTTGGATTGTTGCTCTCAATGGACATGCAAAGAAGTTTTTAGTTTTGTCTCAATACTTAAATGTGATATTGGTGTTGTTAAGGTTTTCTTGAGTGGCCCCATTGCTTCTCAAATTTTATGTTTTGGTTATTTAGATCTCCATGAGTTCACATGGGATTGATCTTTTCTTTGAGCAGCTTACGTGGTAGAAGTTTTCTCTAGAGTGAGTTCTTATAATCATTTAAGAATTTATGAAATTTTAGGAGAGACCTTTTGTAAAACTTTTGTTACATTTGTGGTGCTCACAGGCCTGCCAAACTTGTAGAAATCATGAGGCGGCGTTTTCTTAGCCTCGGTGGTGTCATTTTTGAGGGTCAAAGTGTGGCGAACATATGCATATATGATGATGTAGCGGTGCGTATACTGTGCATTTAGCAATACATCAAAGATTTACACTTAATAATATTGTTACTGCAATATGTTAAAACTTCAAAGTGTGTTTGTCACTGGTATTTGTTAGGGGATTTGAAATCTTGAGATAGTTTTAAAGGCTGTTGTTAATAAATACAACTTTTTAAAAATAATCAATTCAGTCAAGAGATTATTCTATCTTTTCATTAAATTTTCATTATGTTTTTGCTCGGAGGACTTCTCCTTGAGGTATGTCGTTCTAAATTATTTGGTAGGATGAACCTTGGCATGATTTTTTTCTGGCTTGGTGGTTAACTTTTTAAGGAAGCTACTAAGTAGGTATTCCAGCCATAATTAAGGGATGTGGGAGAATCTACTTATGTTCAATAAACTATTGATGTGGAGAGCGAACCAACTTTGGTTTTCTGGGTTTCATACATGTGAAGCCTCAGCACAGGAGTTGTTATGAAAATTCGATGCCTTGACCAAGGAAACCTTAAAAATGAAGGCTAACTCCACCAATTGTAGAAATTTTTTACCTACAATATAAATGTCTATGTGGATTATAAACTTGAAACTGATAAGGAATCAGATAATTTGAAGATTCATTCTGCATCATTTCTAAACTTGATTGACACGTTGTACGTATTCCACGGGCTGGTATGTTTCTCCTTGACTTCCTAAACAGATCACCCATGCAATGAGCTGTCATTTCTGTTGCATGTCTTCAAGGATGTGAAGGAAATCACCATTTCTTACTGCTGGGGCGATGGCATTTATTGAGGCCTGTTTAATGATTCAGAGCCTATAAGCTTTTCATGTGATATGGTTCTGTTGAAACCATTTTGGATGAATATGCATTGAATGAAAGAACTATTGGCAATTTCTCTGGTGAGGCATGATCTCTGTGTTACCCTTGGCAACAACAAGTTTGTCTTATCATTTCTTTCTTAGATATACAAGTGATCAAATGTGTACTTAGTAATTTAATCCTGATTTGAACATTAACTTTCATTGGTTGTTGCTACATCTGCACAAGTTTCTGAAACAACTATTTTTCACTGTAGTCAGTGAGATAAATAAAGTTTTAGTACATCACAATTGTTGAATTCTTCCTAAGGATACCTATAGTAGCTAACTAGTTGGTCTGAGGCGTCTTTGATATAGCATGAAGATTGTTAACCTCCATAACTTCAACCAAAATTTGAAAGCTTTAAAGCACTTGTATATATTACAAAGTGTTAGTACTTCCCAAATGTTGAATTCTTCCTAAGGATAACCTATAGTAGCTAACTAGTTGGTCTGAGGCTTCTCTGATATAGCATGAAAATTGTTAACATCCATAACTTCAACCAAATCCTTTACGCCATTGTACATTTGAGAAGTTCCCTAGAGGGAAAGCAATTGGTCTGCTGAGTAACAATATGCAATGGAAATTTTTAGGAAGCCATTGTAGCATTTAGTAGCTAGTTAGCTGCCATATACTCTACTTGACCACCCTCCCAAATCTTGCTGCATTGGATTGGCTTTTGGGGCCATTGTCCAAGTTAAGCTTGAACATTCCTTTGAATATGCCATCATTTTACACTAATATGTATTTTTCACTATTATTTAGCTGCATATCACTTCTTTTGCTAGTTTTGTAGTTGAAGTTATCCTTAAACAAATCTTTAAGGGAACTCTTTTGAAATTTATTTCTCATTATGAATGGGGGATAAAGTTCCTAGATTCTTCCGAAATCATGTTGGCTTATTTCATGAATGGATGGCTTTGATTTGTTTTCTCCCTCACTTCACATATTACCTAGGAATCCTAAGGTCAAACTGAATCCTCAATACTAAGTGGAATACCCTTGGCCATTGAGGCCAATATAAAGAGGGTCCTCCCCTAATTCTATTCCCTTGTGTTCAGACCTCTCTCTCTCTCTCTCTCTCTCTCTCTCTCCCCCCCTCCATGGCATCTTCTCTCTCTCTCTCTAGCCTTCTTTCTCTCTAGGGTGGCATGCCACCACCCATAAGAATGTAGGATGGCATGCCCCAACTGGGTCAAGAAGAAGAGGCATGCCCCCCTATATCTTGGTTAATGGGAGGTGCTTAGCATGCCCCAAAAACATTTTAAAGAATCTATGAAACCCTTGTTCTGGTAGCCCGTGCTCTCAGCCCCATAGATTTGTTTTGCTAAAGGTAAGCAATATTATTAATAAATAGATGGGTACATCTAGGCATTCCCAGACGGAAATACAATAATACAAGAAACAACTGAGAACACCACCTTTGGCAATGCCATCAGCAGTGTTAACAGTCGACTAAGTAATGAATCGAAATCTTTTGTACTCAATGAGATCCCAAGTGATCTCAGTCCGAACATAATCAGGTAGATAGTCCCAGAAATTGGTCAGTCAAGAATATGCAGCTTTCTTTGCTAGTAGGTCAGCCACATTGTTTCCTTCCCTGAAGATGTGTGTTATCTTCCAAGGTATAGAGATGTGTGTTATCTTCCAAGGTATAGCATCCAAATAGGTCCGAAGGATAAGCCATTTTTGTGAAAATTTCCATGGGATTTTTTTGCCTTTAATTTCTTCAATAACAGCTATTGAGTCACATTCTATCCAAAGCCTTTCCACACCTTACTTCTTTGCAATCTCAATACCCTGGAACAGAGCAGAAAATTCTGCGAAGAAATTTGTTGTATTACCCAGATAAGATGAAAAAGTCTAACCTGGTATGCCCATTGAATTTCTGGAAACACCACCCGCCCCAGAATGACCTGGATTGCCCAGTGCACAACCATCAAAAATTTAGCTTGAACCTTCCTTCGGCCGGCTTCCTCCATATGATCTCCATGGGAGTTTTTGGCCTTGACCGTCCTGCAGGGATATCAAAGGTCCTCAGGATTTGGAGATCTAAAGGACTTTTCGGTGATAAGTTCCCCCTCTTGCAGCTTCCATAATGTGTTTTTTGATACTTGTGATGACCACAAGGGATATCCTCTTTTGTTGATTAAATCGTCTTGAGTTCCTCTCCCCCTAGATGTGGTATTGAGTAAGTATAAATCCAGCTCTCCATATTTGTGGAAAAGGTAGTTGTTCTACCTTTATTGTTCCACCACTGAGATAGTTCCTGCATATTTAAAACATTCGGCCACACTTGGATACCAAATATCTCCAAGAACCATCTCCACAAAGCAAGTGAAAATAAACAATCAAGAAAGATATGACACCTAGTTTCACAACTCTGGAAGCATAGCGAACATTGAGAGTCTAAAGGAATTCCTTTGGAAGTAAAGGAATCATCAGTAGGTAACTTTAATGCATAAGCCTCCAGCCAAAGACCAAGTGTCTCAGCCCCATAGACCTGTTAGAGGGTATTCCAAAGGTTCTTCCTAGCTCAGAGGATTTAGCAGGACCAAAGGATCATTGTGCACCATTGGTTTGGTAATTGGGTGTGGAGTGTGCTAAGTCCTAAGGGGGTAAGGGGGTAACCCTAGGCAAAGGTTCAGTGAGTCTTCTTAGTTTTATTTTCAATTTCTTAATTCATATTTGTTTTAGAAGTCCTAATTGTATTAGAAGCCCTATTGAATTAGGATTCTTACTTAGTCTAGGACTCCCACTTAGATTAGAATTCCCAATTATATTAGAATTTAAGTTTGAGTTCAGTTTAATTTTTATTTGGCAGTAAGAGTTAAAGATCCTAAATTATAGTAGGTTTATTTATGCCTTGTATTGTGTCAATTGAAAATAGAAATTTTTTTATTTTTTATTTAATAATGTTAACCTATTTTGCAAGTAGAAATTCCAGCTATTAATAGAGAAAAGAGAAATTTTTGGATTTATTACCTTGGTATTCGTCGTACCACACCTTTAAGAGCTTTGGCTGTTTATAAACAGACTTGGCATTGTATTTACATGAGTTGCTCATCCATTCTGATAGTGTGTGATTCTATCCTTGAGAGGAAAAATATGTAGTCAGATCTTTCTGGCTACACCTTTTGTGAGGGTAACTGCATGGTTGATCTTCTTGCTAATATGGTTTGCGTTGGGCGTGGGGATGCATCCTTGACCATGGGGACTTGGTCATAATTAGTTTACTGTTTTCTTGGTGGTGTGCTTTTGAGTTGGATTCTAAAATAGGATTTCTAATTCCAACAATAATGTCAATATTCAACAATGCCCCAACTGAATTATGGAATGTGTAAGAATTGGGAAAAGGCCAAAATATCAAAAGTGTAATGCTTGACACTTTGTTCTAGTATGGATCAATAGACTCCTTATTGATGAGCCATGCCTGAGTTATCAGCTTTGGGCATTGCTTCTTTGGAAAACCCAATGCCCTAGGCTGATTGAGAAACCTCCAGGTTAGGAAAATATGCAGCTTCGATTGCTGTTATAATTTTTGCTTGAGGACTAGAAAAACCATATTATCTGGATAAATCAGCAGAATAATAATCTCTTCTCCGAAATATTTTATCAAAAAGAAATCTTTTCTCCAAAATGTTAGACAAATAATGAGGAATCTTGATTAATGGATGATGGTATGATACCCTACTCTGCAGCACATCAGCACTGGAATTCTTAAAGAATAGACTACGTAAATGTGCTCATTGAGTTTGATTTTCTCATCTGCCTTTGTCAACAGGACATTGCTATGCTTTGACTATTCACTTTTTTTTTTGAGAAACTGCTTTGACTATTGACTTTGTAAATCAGTATCGTATCTATTACTATGTTTGAGTACTCAAATGTGTGTGTGTGTGTATCTATATATATATTAATACTCAACCGTCGGATCTTTGGTTGAACAGATTAGCAGATACGGTCAAATGGCCAGCCCAATCCATTCTTTCATTTGATGGATGGACCGCCTGATCACTATCCGCCTATATATATATATATGTATGTGTGTGTGTGTGTGTGTGTGTGTGTGTGTGTGTGTGTGTGTGTGTAATGTATATGGTAGGATGATTTGAAGCATGAAAAAATTCAGAAATTAGTAATTATAACTCAACATTTCCTTGCAGGTTCTAGAAATTGATAAAGAAAAGAAACTATATTCACGTCTAATAATTGATGCAATGGGCAATTTCTCCCCCATCGTGAAACAGGTTAGTTCCCATGTCATATTTGTTATATATTTACATCAAAATAGTTCCCATATATAATTTGATATTTCATATGTTTATTGTCCATAGGGAAACTAAATCCAAAGTTAGTTTCTTTATTGGGAGATGGATTTTGAAAAAATTCTACTTTTATTCTGCATCCTACACAATTTTTTTTATGTTCATACAATGTTGAGATTCTAAAACATTAATATTCATTTCTTCTGTAGATAAGATCAAAAAGGAAACCAGATGGAATGTGCCTTGTGGTTGGAACTTGTTCTCGTGGTTTTAAGGAGAATGTAACAAGTGATGTCATTTTTAGCAATTTGCCTGTAAAAACAATTGAAGATTCGAGAGTCCAGTACTTTTGGGAGGTAATGCCTTCTGTTTAATCTACATTGGACATACCAAACATCACATAGTTTCACTTTCCAGTGGATGCAATTCAAATGAAATATCAATTTGAAGTAAGCAGGAATTTTATGATCTGGGTGCTGAATCTCAAGAGTACATGACTGGAGTGCCATTCTATATTGATATATTTAAATTGTTGTCTGCACCATTGCCACCTTTTATTGAAAGATGATTACTGGAAGTTCTTGAAGAACAACCTAGTAATAAAATGGGAACAGAACCTATGTAAGACCTTAATTTGCTTGTTAAGTAGTGTTTCCATGATATTTACAAGAGCTATAAGTATTGCTATGGTGTATTCTATCATATTTGTGTAGGATATTTGCTTTTCAATTAGTTATTTTGAAAAGCCTTGGAAGCAGCAGCACCGTGTAAATGGCAGTTTTCCTTTACCACATTGCCATAAAATTGCTCTTTAATCCGTACTTCCACAGGCTGGCATCTCCAGTTATGAAGTTACTTGCAAATATGGTAGTGTGTGCTTTGTTCGATACTAACACAGGAAACATGATTCTGAGATTTTAAATCGTTATAGTTGATGAAGGATTCTTTTGCTGATTTTCAAATAGTGTGGCAGGCCTTTCCATCAGGTTCTGGTCCCACTGATAGGACAACTTACCTGTTCACTTATGTCGATGACCTACGTGGTTGTCCTTCGCTGGAACAGTTATTAGATGACTACTGGGATTTGATGCCAGCTTATCAGGTAGAGCATTTCATATCAATATTATATAGCAAAAGAACCCTACTGGTTGACTTTAATGCTATGGTTGGGGGAATTCTCTCGAATTATGCGAAATTTTCATGTTTTTCTTCTGCTTATAACTTCTTCCCATAAATATGCATAATTTTATTGTGTTAGGGCACATAGGCACAATGAAGAGCCCTCTGATTTCATGCTTGATATATCCTTCGTTGCAAAATTTCCTTGTCAGTTTTTGGCTCCCAGGAAATTGTTTTTCAGTCAGAAGTTAATGTAACTGTCACTTCATTTCTCTACTTATCCTTGTAGCTGATGATTTTGGGTGACGCAGCAGACAACCCAATTTACATTTTAGCATGAGTTTTCCTTGTCCATTTTAGTGATATCGTTGAGGTGACTCAAAACATTGGCTCTTATTCTGAAATCCCAATGCCAAGATCCCTGTCAACCAAAACTATATTAATATGCTTGAAATTGAAGAAAGATTCCTTTCACACCATATAGAGAACATATTGTTGAAAAGAATCATAAAAGCTTTGATTGTCGACGAGCCTGATTTCTGGGCACTCACATGCATGAGGGGGGAGGAGAAGAAGAGAGAAATAGGAAATAATTTGGGATCACACACAAACCTTTTTATTCAAATTCAATATTGACCACAGTGGACTCTTTTAAAAGCTCAATCTTCTCTCTACAATTCTCTATATCTTTCTCTTTCTTTAATTGTTTCTCTCCCTTATACACTCCTCCATCTCGTTAAGTCTCTCACCCTCAACTAGACTTTGTTTTAATGCTTCATGTCTCACACCTCACCTATACATTGATCTTAGGAAGAGATAACTCCAAGAGGGAGATAAGAATAACTCCATTCAATTGTAGACTCCTAAATAATCTTGGACATAACCTAGAATGGTAAACTCAAACCAAGATTGACACAACCGACTCCCTCTTTCACTCAGCAATGTTATTTCAACATGTAAAATGCTACCATATTCTGGACCCAATTGGATATTGTGGATGATGCATTAGCAATCTCTGACCTATTACATGTGCCATATATGGATGTGGATAAGTAATTGTTTAGAAGGTGAGATCAGAGGTAATGTTGCATTCAAATTTCAAACGTTCCTGCCACTAAATGGCATTGCTCTGAAGCCTATAAATTTTTTTATTGCATTAGTTCAATTCAATGGAAATATTCTGGCATATATTTCAGTACTAGAACATCCATTCTTCAGGGGTCAGAAATGCCTTGTATAGACCATATAAATTATTGCATAATTTGGGTTCAAAATACATCTTTGGTTTAATGGAGGGTCGACATTTTTCTTTTATTGCAATATCTTTTGGGGCTAGATTATGATGTGATTTTATGCAATTCTGTTGGACCATGAAAACACTAAATTCTTAGAGTTAACTCTCATTTTGTAAAGTAGAGAAGTCTTACCAACTTGCTACATTTCATTTTTTTTTTTTTTAAAAAAAAAAAAACTTGTTATATTCCAGTAGTGTGTAGTTATAAAAAGGGTTGTCTGGTACCTTTTGAACATCATGCAATCACCTCTTAGCGACATAATGATTTTTAACTCGCAAGTTTTTTAGAACTTGTGCTACTTTGGGAGGATTTGCTATCTGTCTTGGCAGCCAAACTGTTTAGACCGACAAACTCATTTAAGGGAGGTGAGATACTTCAGCCTTGGTTGAGTGAGAGTAAGGCTGGTGCAGTGTGATGCACAGATGTGTACACATGTGGGCTTGCGGCTAAAAACCCTTAGTGTGAGGCGTTAGGCAAGTGTTGTGGATTGATGGCTAAAGTTGGTAAGGCTTGGTAGATAACTGAGACCAATAGGCTGAAGCTTGGTTGGTCTGGCCTCAGGCAGTCTCACCTGATGGGACATAGGTATTGACTATATGCAACATGCAGCTGAGCATACACCAGACTAGATGGGTGTGTTGAACCTAGAGTGAGGGAATGCAGATTAAGGCCATAAGCCATGTGAGGGTGTGTGCATATGTAGTGGGCTAAGTGGACGTAATGAACCGTGTAATGACTATTCATGTTTGAATTGGCATGCATGATTATGACCTATGGAGTAGGTTGACAGGTTTATGATACAATCCCCCCATGAAACAACCACCCCCTAGTTAAGGAGCGATGTGGCAAGTCATTGAAGGATGGGCGTGGGTTGTGAATTGGTGGGCAGTAATGTCGTACAAACCTTAATGGCCAAGGTAAATGAAGACGAGTGTATGGGTGTATTCTTGGGGCTATATAAACCCCTTCCCTTGACCCTTGAAGGGCATCCATAGTTGTACATGACCAAGGTTATGGAGTAATAAGAGAGGTTCATGGCCTTTTCTCTATTTCTTGTGCATCCCTTGTGTGGTTGTTTTCCTTTCCTCTTGTGTGGGTAGTGAAAGGCTGGCCTTGCCTTAGTCCATGTTCGACTAGGCTTGACACTGTGGGGTAGGCTAAGTGAAAAATCAGCCCCATTACAGGCTCGAGAGTAAAGATCAAAAGTCTCCTCTCTAGATGCGCCGTTTATAATATTCTCACTTTTTGTTCTTGAGGAAGAGCTTTTGGTTCGAAATTTCGTGTATAGTTTTATTACTTTCGTACTTGCTAGGTTGGTTTCTATAAGACTTCGGGTGGAGATGGTATAGTAATCAGTTTTGTTCATGAAAAAGGAAGGAGATTCAGACTAGTGCATACTGATATTTGGAAATAGTGCACGATGATATTTGGAAATAATAATGCTTTTCATTTCAAATATTCTATTTTAAAATGTTTATTTGTTTTTTTCTATAGTGTATAGGCAATTGATCCAATTCATTTGTTCACTACAGGGTGTCCAGCTGGATGACTTGGAAATATTGAGAGTTATCTTCGGCATGTTCCCGGCGTACCGTGATAGGTGCAAAATGCAAATCTCATATTGAATTTTCTGTGCAATTTTTTGGACACATGCCACTTGCTGAGTAATGAAATGATGGTTGAGAAAATCCCTTTTCATAATCAGAGAACTTGATAGTATTGGTTTAATTCTTCTTTCTCTTTCTATTTATGCAGACCAATGCATTCTCACATTTTCATTTACCCTTCATCATTTACAAGAAAATGATATTTTTCCCCTACATGAGGATAATGTGTTTGATAATCTCATGATTTTAAGTAATATTACTTGTTTAGATATTTGGAGTAAGTAAATAAAACATGCTACTGAAGAATAACCCAACTATGTATTAGATATGACTATATTTCTTGTTCATTTTCACTGAATCTGTTCATATAAATAGTTTCCAGCATATTTAGTCTGTTCATATAACTGCACTAATTGACTGTCTCATATTTATCTTCTAAGAGACATCATTGGCAGGATTTTGCCTCATATTTAGCTTTATGTGTGAGTCAAATACTAAGAAGATGTTATTTCTTAAAATATTTTTCTTTTCGGAGAAGATGAACTGATCGACCCTGGGTTTTTGCAGAAAACGAGAAAAAAACTACTTTCTTAAAACCGGAAGTTCTTCCGTTTTTGTCTTTTTAGAAAGAGAAAAAAATATGTGCCACACCCTCTCTAAAGTGCATGCGCTTCACGAGGGTAACCCTGGTGCCCACTAGGATAAGGGTTGGGTGGTGCAATGTGTGCCATTCAAACCAACAAAAGAAAGATTCGAACTTCATGGTGTTGGGGTCAGATGCACCCAGGCAAGTTTTCCCTCTTAGATCTTTGCGCCTTGGAGCGCCCACAGAAAGACCCCCCGGCCTTTCGGCTCGGTTTGGAGTCAACTCTTTCATGGACCTCTCTCGATGTGCACACTTGGATGGTTCGTTTCGGTTTGTCTTTTAGGCTTAGAAAGGTGTGTGCTTGAGTGAGAAGCTTGGTTGGTGTAGGGATGGGTCTAGTTTAATGGGTCAAGGTTTGATAAGCTAGGCTTAGTGGGTCAAGTCTTGGTAGGTTAGGCTTAGTGGGTCATGGTTTGGTAAACTAGGCTTAGTGGGTCAAGACTTGGTAGGTTAGGCTTAGTAGATTAAGGTTTAGTGAGGTAAGCTTGGTTAAGGGGTATGAATGAGCCTAGGTTAGATGGGTTAAGAATGAGTCTAGGTTGGTTTAAAGACTAGGGATGAGCCTCGGTTGGGTTGAGGGTTAGGAACGAGTCTTCATTGGGTGAGGGTAAGGAATGAATGTTGGTTGGGTTGAGGGTTAGGAAGGAACCTACGTTGGATGGGTTTGGGTTTGGTTGAACCACTCAATAAAATCCACGAGCCTCCAGTGTCACCTCCCCTAGGAGGCAATACTGGAGACTGCAAAAATGTACTAGCCACTAGCTTAAATACCTCGGGGATGAGTCAGGGGTGATCACCAGGTCTTACCTTGATGTTTAACCCAAGAGCAAGTCTCCTTAGAGAGTGGGAGCTAGGTAGGAAGAGAGAGAGGTATGGGAGATAGTGTGTGTGAGAGGGGCGGCTAGGAGAGAGGAGCGGCTATGAGAGAGGGGCAGCCAGGTTAGGGTGTGAGAGGGGCGGCTAGGTTAGGGAGAGAGAGGGGTGGCTAGGTTAGGGTGAGAGAGGAGCGGCTAGGGTATAGGGAGAGAGGGGCGGCTAGAGGTGTTTAGAGTGAGAGAAAGGGGCGGCTAGGGTAGAGGGTGAGAGGGGGGCAGCTAAATATGGTGAGAGAGGGGTGGCTAGGTTAGGGTGAGAGAGAAGGGCAGCTAGGGGTAGAGGGTGAGAGGGGCAGCTAGGGTAGAGGGTGAGAGGGAGAGGAATGGAGAGGTGAGAGGGAGAGGGAGTAGGGGTTGGTCCACCTAAGGAGTATGCTAGAGGGCGGTAGTCCTCTTGAGTATAAAATTTTCTCTCTCCTCACTCAGGGCAAAAGGGTTTGCAAAGAAGCTCAAAGAACACACTCTCTCTCCTAGGTTAAGCCTTAATTTCACTCACAATTTTCAATGTATTCAAGCTAATCTTTTCCTTCCTTTTACAATTTAGAATGCATGAGTTTATATAAAGGCACCCCTTGAACATGGGGGTGCACTCGAAACCCAAGAGAATTGCCTAAAAATAGAACTAAAATGAATACAAGTGAAATCCCGAAATTGGGCAAAAATGACCAATTACGATCCTAATGAAACATGAAAATGACAAATAAGTCCCCAAATAGGGGCCTCTTCCCATCCACATGGTTTGAGGCTTTTTTTTAATGATATCCGGTGATGTTTCGAGCGATCTATCGTCATGAAAACGTAGATCGTCCTGAGATGATCGTTTTGATGTTTGATTTGCATGATGTTTTGGAGTATTGCTCTTGAAATCTGTAACTTTTCCGGTCAAACATGCAAACTTAAACTTTTTCCTTGCTCGATCTAGCTCAAAATGTTGCTTCTTTGGTCTTCTTTTTTATGGTTAATTGAAGAGGAAGTCATTATGATCGTTTTGCGTAAAAAACCATGCGATTTGGCCTCCAATTGACCATCGTCAGAAAAGTGGTTTTCAATAACTCGAAAATTGTACCTTCTTGCGAGCCTTGATTAGGTGCCTTCCCAATCCTTTTCTTGGGCGCATTTTACGTCAAATCGAAGCTCTTTGAGTCACTGATGAAATTCCTCTATTTTTAGGTCCATAGTACCTCTAGGCTTCAAGTTATGTTCGTTGGAGCCCTGCATGCAAAAATCTGCATAATGCACTTTTGGTGCAAACTTCACTCTAAGATTTCTCTTAGCTTGATGATCGGCTTGGGGTGTGCCATATGTCAAAATCTTCCCCTTGGCAAGGAGAGCATACTAAAATTTGAGCTCGATCCGCCTTATGGTCGGTGAGATATGAACTTCACAAAACTGTCCCATTTTTAGAAAATGCAGCAGGTTTTTACTATTTTTAGTAACTGGTTTTGCTATTTGCACGTGAATAGTAAACAAACCACCCTTTTTTGAAAAGTAGGACCTAGAAAAGGTCCGTTTGAGCTGAAACTTGCTAGTTAAGGGTTTTGAGACCTTCTGAAGCTGTTTACGGTGGTCTAGTGACCATCCGAGATCATTCTCATGGAGTTTTAGCTATGGTGTACCTTGTACACATTAGAGCATAGCACTCCAAACTGAATCTTCATCCTGTTCCCTTGCGCCTTTGTCTGGTTGGGCCAAAACTTGGGGACAAACTTTGGGACGTCAAATGTCACTCTCACATATTTTTTGGGGCCGAGATGACACCATTTTTCTTCAAGGCTTATTCTGTGCAAGTTTCTGCAGTCCATAGACATATTTGGTACCTACAGGGCATGGTTGCAACTGCTTCCTCTTTTATGTGCATTGGGGACAAAGTGCTTCAAAAATAACCTACAACATGAATGTGTCATTGCAAAGTTGATAAAATGGAAAAGGAAGAAGAAAATGTCGAAAGAGCTAATTCATACTAGGAGTTAGCATAGTTTATTCCTCAAAAGCAAAGTTTACAATTGGTTGTGAACATAGTTGTTAGAGGTGGGAGTTGGTGCTGCGGCAGAATCGAGGTTCGTTGCTTGCTAGGAGTTCCTTGATTTGGGATTACCGTTGGAGTGCCTGTACAATACATATATAAAAAAGGCGTGGACTTTGGAAACAAGATTAATCACATTTTTTAAATAATATTTAGTTGCAAAAATAATATATTAGAAATATATATGTTATAGGGTCAGTTTGGATGTCAAATAATAAAACCTTCACATTGAAAAAAAGCGCAAGTTTGCTCATCCTTAATCAAGAAACATTGCCACCTTTTTTTATCATTATGTTGGACTGTTTGGATGGAGTTAACATACTAAAAGCAAAGTCGCATTCTACCCTTCCAAAATTCTCTTGCCAATCCAAAAGGCTTTCCTGTATCTCTCACAGCAGTAAAAAATTTGCTTCCATACAATAAGCAAACTTGCAACCTGAGCTTCTCCTCATTCGTGAAGAGAAGGGGTTTCTCATGGGTGTGGTATGAGAGAAAAGGCTCGACTTTTGTAGAGAGAGAAATGGCCTTGGCCTTACAAAAATGCCGCCTAGGGCTGCCATGGATGGGGCTTGAGCTTCTCTGGCTTTTTGCAACCCGAGCTTCTCCTTATTCATGAAGAGAAGGGGCTTCCCATGGGTGTGGTTTGAGAGAAAAGACTTGTCTTTTGTAGAGAGAGAAAGGGCCTTGGCTTTATAAAGATGCCGCTTAGGCCCCCCATGGATAGGGCTTGAGCTTCTTTGGTTTTTTGCAACCCAAGCTTCTCCTTATTCATGAAGAGAAGGGGTTTCCCATGGGTGTGGTATGAGAGAAAAGGCTCGCCTTTTGTAGAGAGAGAAAGGGCCTTGGCTTTACAAAGATGCCGCCGCCTACGGTTGCCATGGATGGGGCTTGAGCTTCTCTGTTTTTTAAGAAAGAAAATGAAAATATTTTGTTTCATAGAGAGAGGTAGATTTGGTTTCTGAGGTCTCACGGAGTTGTTGGGTCACAGGTTGAGGTTTGCATAGGGGTGAGAGAGCTGCACTTTCATAAAAAAAATTCAAGTCTGACTTGAATTTTTTTTACCTTGACATTGCAGTATTTTTTATTCCAATCTAAAAATCTAACAAAATCTTGAGGTTGTCCGAACGGTTCAAATCTGTGTCAAAAGATTATTGAATTGCAATCCAAAAAAATTGCAATTTTGGGTACATCCAAACTGGTACATAGTTACAAAAAAATTCATTCAAATAAAGTTTGATAGTAAAACTCATTTATTTATTTTGGGCTTGTCCTATATAAGTTCTTCAGAATGATATACTTAATGATATTTGATGGATCGTATGTTTGAAAGAGGCGGGGGGTGGGGTCGTCCACGGCATCAGTCAAGCAGGGCTACGAACCCCAGAGACATCGACTCGAACCAACGACACGCCACCATGACAGCAAGTCAAGCCGTTGTAAATGATAATAGAGGATATTATTCTTGTCAAATCATATAGAACTCTTATATTAGAGAGAGAAAACAGATCATGTTGTACACATCGTTTAGACAGATGATGGGTCAAAATTCCACACCATTTGTGACAAAAGTTGGACTGCCTTTGCCCACATTGGATGTGACTTTGGGGGTATTGAACTTTGAATTTGAAACTTGCAGATTTAAAGATTTCTTTTCCTTCAAAAATTTTAGGGACATGGATTTGAATAATTATTGTGTTCTTTTTATTGATATGATTACTTCTTTGAATTGAATTGAATTTGAAAATTTTTATAGAATGAGAATTTATGATTACTTATTTGCATTGAATTCTAACCCTTCCATAAAGGTGATCAAGGGTTGAGAGAGGCTATATCAAGCTAGCCTAATCCACACCATGCATTGCTATCATTGGATGGTGTGTATTTGAATATTTTACTCTTATCACCATTGCCCATAGAAAGGTGTCTCCCTTTGATTCAATCCCACCCATTAGAGTATGGTTCAAGCCATTAAGAGTTGTGGCGTGTCACTATGTGTTTTGAAAAACCTTCTCTTAAGCATTAAAAATTGCTTTTTATACAAGTACCCCTTATTATTGAAATGATGCTTGTTGTCGTAGGTGTGTCTCCTTATCATGACTAACCCTTATTATTGAAATGATGCTTCTTGTCATAGGTGTGTCTCCTTATCATGACTCATAGTCTTTATTCGTGGCCTTTCCTCCAATCACTATGTGAACATTTTATAACCATGTGACCAAATTCCCTTGATTGGTTTATAAGGGAAATGATGGGTTGAAAAGGAGAAAAACCATTTGATGTTTATATGCCCTCATGACACACACTATATTCATGACCTAAAAGCATATCATGAATACAAATGGATCACACCCTTTGTCAGTACACTGTCCATGTCACTCCCACTGGGCAGTGACATGGCAGTCAGCTCTTTTAGGGGGAGTGACACACATTGGCCATTTGCGTATCACTCCCTCGTAGGGTCTATGTTCCTTTTGTGATAAGTTAAAGAAAGAAGATTTTCCAAAATATTTATTTCAAGAATTTCCAAGAAATCATAATTACATGTTTTTGTCCTTTTGTTTGAATCTTATTCATACTGCGTTGGAAGAATTCAAATCATAATTCTATGGAGACTGGGCGAGTGGTACTCTGCTGGGCAATTCCTGAAAATACGGACTGTGTTCTCAAATTAGCTCAACGAGTCCCAGATTCCACATTAGAGCCAGGACATGAGACTGGACTTATTATAGCCAACCAATAGATGGTTGATCTCCGGGACTTCAGTGGATTACAGGTGTCCCTGAGGACATGCATTTCGGGGATGTTGGGACCCCTCTCTACACGTGTGCACAGATCTGATTCAATGGATCATGACTGTATCAGAATGGCTTCTCAATGCAACTGACTTATGCACACGCTGTGAGCGAACTTACATTTTCTGGGTTTTGGCTCTCGTCCTCTCAGAGCCCAGTCTACTCACACAGGGCAAGAAAAACACGATCCCTTCATAACTGCCCTGGTCATGAGGTGCTATCATCGACCCTGACTAGATGTGCTATCATCGACCCTGACTAGAGGAACACCCTGACTAGAGGAACACCCTGAAACCTCTCGGTTCACAATGTGGTCCAAGAACCTTGCCTCAGTTAAACATGGTTATTTTGGCTTATCCGTATCCTAGTACGCAAGGATGCCGGTAGCCACCATGTTCCTGGTCACTCCCACTGTGACTTTGAATTGTGCTGGTTATTACATGTAAGGCCTTGAAAGGCCATATATCCAACATTCTCCTACTTGGCCTTTTGAGGCCTAAAATAATTATTATTCTTTCCTAGATCCCAATGCCAGCTACTCATGGTTTTCTTTAAGGAAATTTGTTTCATGCAGGCTGGACCGCATTTCTACATATGCGGTCCAGAAAGTATAAAGCATCCATCTTAAAGATGGATACAAGTAGGTGTTCCATCTAAAAACAATGGAAACTAACAGTCCAAATGTTTTCTTACTAGAATTATTATTTCTAGTTTTTAAAATTTATTTATTTTTTCATATTCATAATCTCCATGTTACAGATTACATGTCCTTAAAAATTAAGTCTTAAAATCCATCTCAAAAATAGATTTATTAAGAGGTCTGCATCTACATATGCGGGCTTGGCCACATAGAAATCGGGTCCTCTCTTTAATAAACAGTTATTCAAGAAAATTTCCCATGTCCCATTAATTATTATGTACTTTTAATCCCATTACGTATACATGCACGTTAAAAACCCCAGGTGTCAATCCTTTTGTCATGGGGTTCGCATGCATAGCCTCATTGGGAATGTACTCCAACTCGACCTCACCATCTTCAATGTCCTTTTGGATGTGATAGAGCTCAGCTCTGATACCAATTGAAATAGTATCAAGGGAATCACACAAGGTATGAAAATTAAAAAATTTGAAAACTTCTTACACAAACATTCATTTCACCTTGAGAAAACCCTCACTCACTACAAACTATGTGGACAAAAACTACAACATTCTTTAACAACAACAATGCCCTTATAAATTGAGCATTGCGTTTTACAACTTGAATAAAATAAAGTGCCACAATATAAAGATAAAAGAAATAAAGTGCATGGGCTTAAAGTATTGCATGAGAAGCCGAGTTTCAAGAGATCATCGTGCGAATACCTCAACAGTAAGTATACAACCCTTGACTATCACTTACTCTCGATAGCGCAAGAAGGGTCAGATTTTGATCTAATCTTGGGAAGCAAATAAATCAACAAATGATTGAACGTCTTCACATAAAGGGAGATCAAAGTAAGGGTTCACAAGGACTTGGGACCACCGAGGTAAAATAGATACAAAAACGGACTCCAAACAAGCTCTAAATTGTGTAGTCTTGGTTCAAAACTTAGGTGCAAGGTTCCACACAACTATGGGGTCGAAGGGAGTGAGCTAAGTACATGGAACAAACTTAGTGCTCACTGTTATGCACTATCTCAATGCATTTCCAGCAGCATAAAAAGCCATGACAGTTTGCATTAAGTATTGTAGAAAAGGCACCAACTGAATGCACAAGCTTGAAGGAGTATTATAGGCTATTAACCAAAATAATTCAAGAGAGGATGGGAGCTTTACGTCATTGTTATCATCAATTTCCAGCACCTTATAGACTCATAACAGCAGCCCCTGATCAATGAAAATGGCGTGTGGGAGTTATGATGGACACTTTCAACATGAGTGAAAGGGGTGCATCAAGTAAGAGGAACTACTAACATGAAAGCAACAAAGAAGAGGTCATTCAGTGGGATGTGAGGGTTGGAGAGTGTTGGCTCAAATACAGTGGATCTTTTTGGTTTTCAGAAATAAATAGAGCTAAAATAACATGCAAGTTGGGTTTTGAACTCAACCAGAAATATTAACAAACATATGGCATGCAACTCTTATCAAAACACCCACAAAAAGTTGCTGTAAATTTCATTGGGTCTCAAGAGGGTGTACAAAGGTCACTAACTTTGTTATCCACAAAAGAATCAAAGTCCAAAAGCAATTGCAACTATTGTAAACCTCTTCTAAGCAAATTCTGGCATAATATCCAGCAATCATGTACTCATAAAAAAGCCATCTAAATCATTCCAACAAGATAAAATGATATCCAATAATTTTTCCCTTGCACATACAACCTTTTTGAACCTTCAAGTACTATTTTCAGATGCAAACTATGAAGAAAAAGTTAAACAAACTCACCAAATTCGTATGGATTTGCAGGCACAGTTGTGCAACTTTTCTAGAGAGAGAAACTTGATGAGAATGATTTTTCTAGCAATACATTACACAAAAGGGAAGACAAGCTTGCTGTAAAACAATGGTTAACAAATAATCTAAAGAGAGAAACTTTTGCGATATACAACACGCTGCTGTAAATTATCTTGTCATACTTCAAGGTTCTCACAGAGATGAGAGGCATGCCTTGGTACCCAGCTCACAAAGAAGCTTAAGAGAGAGAAAGAGGTTTTAGATAGAGAGAAGGAGCTTGTGCAAAGGTGCCCTTGTCTCCCAAAACCATTCCCTATATGTAGCCACATAGAGAAAATGAGAGAGAAACATGTAGAGAGAGATTGGCCTAGTGTTGCCTCTCAATGGCCACTTGTCGCTCTCTTCATGTGACTCTTTCTTTTTCTCTGCACAAACCACTAACCTCTTTTAAAGTACATTTTAAGTGGGGTATAAAAACGAAAAAAAAATAAAAAAATTGCACTCTTATTTTGCAAATAATTAGAAACACATTTTCTCTAACATTCCCCCACTTGTTTCAAAATGTTTGTAAAACCATCATACAAACTTTGAGTAGCCACATAGAAGTTGCTTGAGCTGTACATTCTCAAACAACAAATCCATCCACACATACGATCCATCCATTCAATGGCATCAACCACACACATTTCCACACGCATCAATTGTTCGTGACGTATTGCATGATCATCAACCATATCATGAATTTCACATACATGCTTCTAGATTAGTGGATTTTCTCTCTCACTAATGTCCTCCGAAAAGCATCGGACACTCACACCGTGAAACATACATCACCAAAAGGAGTATCTGTCTCTTGCAAAGGTGAATAACCATCAATATAGTGAATCATGCCGTGATCCCATAAGGTTCCTCAAACTATCCAAGCTAGCCATCGCAAAGTGGAAACGGTGTTCTATAAGACATGCCAATTGTAGGTCATGCTCAATGAGTCATGCCAAATACAACTGTCCAGTTTAGCGATCACAATGCAGATCACAGAGTCAAAAGACTACTAGTTGGAGGTCACGTTCAACTGTCCGGATAACCAAGCTAGCCATCATAGTGCAGAACACAGAGTCAAAAGACTACTAGTTGGAGGTCACGTTCAACTGTCCGGATATCCAAGCTAGCCATCATAGTGCAGAACACAGAGTCAAAAGACTACTAGCTGGAGGTCATGGTCAATAAGCTATGCCAAGTATAACTGTCCAATCGAGTCTCGCAATGTGGATAACGAAGTCAAAAGACTGCTAGCTGGCGGTGGTCCGAGGCAAAACACTTACTCCTTTGAGGTATTTTGCGACATATATGAACCATTAAATGTCCAAAGACATAACCTAACCCTAGAAATCTATTTAGGATGTATGTGGCGGTAAGAACGCCTCACCCTAGAAATCCAAGGTCAACTTTGCAGTTCCCATCATACTCCTAACCATCTCTATTAGGGTTCTATTCCTCCTTTCGGCAACCCCATTCTGTTCTAGTGAGAAAGGTGCTTTGGTGTACTATCCAATGTTCCACACAAAAATTGTTGAATAAGTGAGGTATAATTACCACCTCTATCGGATCAAAGGTTTTTTATTTGATAATCAGTTTGGTTCTCAACTTCCGCCTTTTACACCTTGAATTTTTCTAATGCATCACTTTTCTGGTGAATAAGTTAGGTATGACCATATCTTGAGAAATCGTCAAATGAAGGTTACAAAATACCTCATGTGTCCTTTGGTCACAACACTCATGGGTTCCTTTAGTAGCAACACTCATAACAAATGTCGAGTGGACTAACTCTAAAAGCTGAGTAACTCTTCGGATTTTTCTATGAGACGTTTTGGTCATCTTTCATTGTAAACATGCCTTACACGTGTTTTGGAAATTATTGCTCATAGTTTTGAGAAATCTGTCCTTCTGAAGTTTTTTCATTCTTGCCTTTCCTATGCGCCCTAATCTGAGAGGCCATAGCATAAAATCATTTTATGACTCCTATACATAAACAACAATGGATTTGATTTCAATAGTGAAAAGGCCATCTGCCACATGGGCTACAAAGACAACTGGACCACTCGGGTCCTTTTCATACACATAAGCAAAGTTTCCCGAGAAAAGAGTCAGGTAATCAGAAGAAGAGTTTAGAGATTGAGATCAGACTTGTACGCATTCCAGGTGCGACGAGAGTGTCCTTTAGAACCAGAGTTTCTCCAGTTGCAATTTCAGAATATATCCCTGATTCCTAGAACTGGTTCTTCTTGGTTTCCTCCCATGTATATCTTGGTTTGCCCTGCACCCCACTCATAACAATTGAAGGATTACTTTATACATAATAAGGTTATGTGATATATCCAAACAAGGGCCTTCACAACTAGGTTTAGGGTTTCCACGTCATGCCCATTGGGCAATGACGTGGAGGTCCCATTGGATGCACGTGTGACACACATTAGCCATTTATGTGCCACACTCCACATGTGCAGGTGTCCGTAATTGGAATTTAACACAACAAATTTGTCAAAGTATTTTTCCCATGAAATAAAATTTTTAAAAATATCTAAAAGCATGATAAATCATTTTTCATCATTTCTTATCAAAATATTAAGGCCTGGCACATTTAATAAATCTAGGGTGGAAAAACTTGGTTCCACTGTAGTTCGAGCTGTATGGTACTCCATTAGGCTAGACCCTCAAACCCAATCCAATATCTTGGACCAACCCAACGAGCCCCTATGCTTCACAGGCTTTAGTCTAGATCTGAATGAACCTATCAAAGCTAACTGATGGTTGGATGGATTCCAGGGTGTTTAGTGGATTACAAGTTACCCCCAATGACATGCACTCTTGCAGATGCAGGGGTCCTCACTTAGCACGCGTGCACAGTTCTGATAGGTGGATCGTACCTTATCAGAATGACTTCCCAAAATGTGACTGTCTGTGCACACACCGTGAGCAAGCTACATATGTCAGAGATTTGGGCTTATGTTGTCTTACAGCCTAGCTATGCTCGCACAAGGCTTATGTCTCAACACATTTCAAACAAACGGGGATCCACTGATCCTCACGCCTTGGCTCACATGACATGAGGCATACTTAGTCATACTGACCTTGACTAGAGGAATACCTTAAAACCTCTCGGTTCACAATGTGGTCCAAGAACCTCGCCTCAGTCAAACATGGTTATTTTGGCTTAACTAGATCCTATTACAAAAGGATATCGGCAGCCAGCATGTTCCTAGTCATTCCCACTGTGACTATGTACTCTGGTCATTGCATTTAAGGCCTTGAAAGGCCATATATCCAACAGTTTCATCGGCCACAGATGCCAATTGGTTCTGTGCTAGGCTAAAGAGGGATGGGTACAGGCTTTTGAGGGGGGTGTGACCAATCCGCAAGTCGGAACATAATCTAATGCGTCGTGTCCTTCCTTAGGGTGGAAGTGGATGTGATTTTTGAATAAGGTAAAGGAGGAAAGGATAGATTCCCAGACCCCAGAAGTTCTGTTGCTGGCCTATAATCTGGCACCCAGGAGGAAGAATGGAGGCAATACTTTGCCGTAAGATCTGCATCAATAGTTGGTCTCCTTGGGTGGCAATATGCCACCACCATTTTCCTAGCAGGGCTGTATCATGCTTCCTTAAATTCCCAATGCCAAGACCACAACGGCGCTTAGGCTGGCACACTTTGTCCCACGAGATGAGTGGAACTTATGAGTATTGGCCTTGCCCAACTAAAGGAATCTGCTTGAGCCGATAGGTCATTGCTGCAGGCATGTGGAAGAGCGACATCTGGTATGTAGGGATGTTCGCCAAGGTGGCCTTTATAAGGGTCAGCCTTCCTTTCGAACAAAGGAAATGCCCCTTCCAACCATCTAGTTTGCAGTCCACTTTGTCAACAATGTGGGACCGCAATCGCTTCTTGGGTTTAACGATACAAAGGGGCAGACTCCGGTAATTTGATGGCAGACATTCCACCTGGGAGCACTAACTATCTGCAAAGACCTAAGTATCTTGGAAGTCCAAAGCAACCCCAACCATTTTTTATTTGGCGAGGTTTACTTTGAACCTTGTAGCGAGCTCTAAACATTTAAGAAAGAGAAGGAGGTTATTGAGTTCTTGCTGGGATGCTTCGTAAAAGACAAGGGTATCGTTGGCGTATTGTAGGTGGGTGATGACTGGTCCCTGGGGCCCACTCTTAAACACATGCAGGCTTCTTAAGAGAAACAAATTGAGAAATGGATTGAATACCTTAGCAATTATGGCAAACAGGAAAGGTGAGAGGGAGTCTCCTTGCTTAAGACCCTTGGAAGAGGGGAAAAAAACCTTTTGGCGAGCCATTGATAAGTCTGGAAAAGTAGGGATGGGAGTAGCAGCCTTTCATCCAGGATCTCCAACGATCCCCAAAACCCATCCTTGAGAGTGTCTTGTCCAGGATAACCCAGTCAACATGATCATAAGCTTTCTCCCAGTCTAATTTGATAACCAAACCGGACATATTAGATAGGTGTCTAGAATGAATGCATTCGTGAGCCACTAGCACGACATCAAGGATTTAACAAACTTCAACAAAATCTCTTGCGAAGGGAAGATGACCTGAGATAGGGCGGGTGGCCAGGATTTTCAAGATAATTTTGTAGGTAGAATTGATAAGGCTAATGGGATGATAGTCCTTGAGTTCCTCTGCTTCTTCTATGTTGGGCACCAAAGTGATGAATGTAGCATTCATAGCCTTGTGAATGATACCCCTAGTGTGGAATTCGTCGAAGAGGGCAAAGAAGTCGTC
The DNA here is from genome assembly GCF_054954075.1 of Amborella trichopoda. Classification (NCBI taxonomy): domain Eukaryota; kingdom Viridiplantae; phylum Streptophyta; class Magnoliopsida; order Amborellales; family Amborellaceae; genus Amborella; species Amborella trichopoda. The sequence goes on along the minus strand of NC_142345.1, from coordinate 22,711,145 downwards.
AGGAAAGGAGTCCTAGAAGTTTTTGAAAGGGGCCATGGGAAAACTGTCGGGTCTAAGGGCACGATCTGAGGCAAGATTGTTAATGGCCAAAAGAATATCCTCTTCCGAGAAAGACCTTTCCATTCAAGATGCGTGATTTGGGGAGAGGGTGAGAAAGGAGACGTAGGCCATCCCGGGTTTAGGCCCTAAGGGAGTAGAAAAAAGCTATTTAAAAAAGTTGATGATGGTGTCCTCAATTTCAGCTAGTTGGTTGAGGCCCCTATCTCTAACTTTAATTTCCCTACACGTACAATTAGCTATTTTATGAAAAAGGAAGTATTGAGATCCCCAAAGTGGAGCCACTTCTCTGAAACCAAAATATTTCTTTTTTTTTCTTTGAGAATAAGTTGATAATTGAATTTCAGTTGAGATCTTTGTTGGTGTTAGAAGTCAGAAAGAGGCCTTATTACCTCAGCTAGGTCGAGGCTCTGAATGGATTGGAGGATGGAAGCTTTTTAGGGTTGAAAGGACCCAGGGAGATGGCAGCTCCACTCTATAAGGGAAAGCTTGTGTAACTAGAGTTTGCGTTGCAACCTAAATCCTGCCCATCCTTCCACCGATGGAGAGAGAGAGTTCCACCAGGAGGGGATAAGGGAGTTTAGGTTGGGTTCCTCTAATCAAGATAGTTCAAACCGAAAGGGTTTAGTGCCTCTGGAATCCGGTTTGGTGTCCAGTAAGATGGAGCAATGGTCAGAGGTGGCTTATGGCAAAGTGAAGGCATGGGATCCAGGGAAGTAGGAGTCCCAATTAAGACTAAACAGAAATTGATCAAGCTTTCAAAGGGAGGGGGTTGAGGAGTGGTTGGACCAAGTGAACTGGGCTCCTTGGAGTCGAATGTCCAGTAGGTCATTACTAGAGGCAAAATCAGAGAAATTGAGCATGCCTTGAGAAATATGGGAGCTGGAGTTCCGCTCGAAGGACCAACGGGCGACGTTGAAGTCACCACCCAAAGACCAAGTGGGGTGGGGGAGAGAGGCTACAAGGTTGAGTTCGTCCCAAAGTTTGGTGTGTAACAGAGTCAGAGTTAGGAACGTAGACTGTAGTAAATTTCCATCGGAAGCCATCATGTTAACCTAAAAGGTGGCAATATGAGAGGAGGGGATGTCGTGGGCAGTAGGGCCCCAGATGACCCAAATGCCACCCGAGGACCCTACCACAGGCAATGCTTTCCACTGGCAGTGTTTGCAACCCCAAGACGAAGAGAGGGAGCAGATAGCTTGGTTTCAGTAAGGGCTAGAATGGCCGGGTGGTATTTGAGACATAAGTCCTGAACTGGATTCCTCTTGTTGGGGTGCCCCAGAGTGATTATGAGGGGATTCTAAGTTGGGAGACCATTCCTTGGGAGCATCTGGGTAACACGCCAATAGCCACGACATTGATTGCAGTGGAGCCAGGGGGCCAGCCTGTCATAATTGATGCCGAAGGCAATATGAGAGACTTCTCTCTTACCTTTAACACTTAGCCTGAGCCTAGATTATGTGTTGGCCTTGTAGAAAGCGTGGAAAGGACCTTCTAAGCTGTCATAATGAAACCCATGACCATGAGCACCTCGTGAACGTTACCCTGCATTGCGTCCATGTTGTTGATGATGGATGAGTTTGTTGCAGTGGGGGAAGGGGGAGAAGAAGAGGTAGCCGAAGAAGAGGTCCCGGGCTGAGGTTGTAGCTCACTGGGCAAAGGGAATTCGGGAGGGATTGTAGAAACTAGGGTTGACTGAGGGAAGGGGAAAAGCAGGGGGAGAGGAGAAGACCTTGTGGGTGTGGGGGGGGGGTGTGTTCAGTTTCAAAGACAAGGGGTAGGGATGAGCAAAGAGCCCAAAATCCTCAGGTTGCAGTGGTGCAGGAGGTAGGGAAAGTAGAGGTGGTTGCTGGTTGAACGGGATGTTGAGGCGGTCCATCAAGGTGGATGTCGCAGACGAGGAATTCCAAGGTATTGTAGAATGGGAAAAAATATATATATATACCCCTGCAGAATGTCTAAGAAAAATAGTGATATTCTAGAGCTATATCTTTCAGAAATAATATGGAAAGGAGCCAAAAAGCTAAGATATTGTAATGTCTACATTTTCTCATTACTTTAAAGCGATGAGAATATGCTTGCTTGCTGTTTCTAGTCATTGCTTGGTATATATGCATTCTAGGTCTACTATTTCTGGTGATTATCTTCCAATCATGTAATGTAACTAGGTTCTAATGCCTTTATTCTTATTATTGCTGCAATGTAATTCATGGCAGCCCACTACCAGCTGCGTTCGACCGCATTTTGCAGGTATGACCATGGTAGTATCATTTCTTTCTGGGTTAAAAAATGTGTAAAATGGGAGAAAATAGTGCAAGCATTGAGAAGAATCATGACTTTTCCTTGTGCAGGTTGGTGATGCTAGTGGTATCCAATCACCAGTTTCATTTGGTGGTTTTTGTAGCATGACAAGACACCTCAAAAGATTGGCTACTGGTAACATTTAGAAGGATCCTTGCTTCATCTTTTTTAAATCCTACAAGTCTTTTGTATAATAAGTCCTAGAACATTGCCTAGTTTTCTTATATTCTTGTATTTAGTTGACATCATGTTATCTTATGCAGATCACATTTTTCTTCTTACTTTGGAAATTTTGACTGTAAAATATTCTGCAGATTTCTCTTTTTCTTTGATGGTTATATTTCTAATTTAGTTAGCAACCTGCAAATTGACATATAGTGATTGATGTGTAGTTGTTCTTGTGAATGTTGTCATTATTGAGATACATTGACAATAGAAGAATAGCGAAGTGAGGTAGATCTCTTAGGTTTGTGCACGTATAAAGAAAAAACAATCCGACCATGTTTATGGCCTCCATAGGCCATCCTAACAATATTGATGTGAGCTCTATAAATGGGCAAGGCAGATATAACATGATGAGTTCCATGCGAAGGATTTGGCATCTTATCATCCCCTCTTTTCTAGGGATTACCAGGGCCCCTAAAGGTATTATTTTTATGGGAAAAAAGAATCCACATATCTTGTTTCTTAAGCTCATTTGGAAGGTAGTTGATGCACTAGCTGTGATAAAATCAGACCTTCAAGTTCAGAGTCATGCTGATGCTTGACACTTGTGATACAGACAGTGTGCACCCAGAATATGGGTGAGAAGCACTTCAAATATGATTTTTTACCACTTACCCAAAAAAACAAAAGGGTGGTTTGTTACCTGCCAAACTCACATCTGCCTATGTAAGTTGTCAAGTGATTGAGTCCATTTGTGACCAATGGTTTAAAAGAAAAATAACTAAAAATAATAAAAATATAGAATCACAAGCTTGTAATGTGGAGTGTCCAACAACATTTGAATATGAGATCTGTGACTAATCATAAGAGAAATTATTTATATATCAATGTAAGGTTAGTTCGGATAGGGAAGACATCTTCCAATTGTTTTACGTTGTGCTAACTAGTTACATCATGCTCGTCCATATGGTGTTTATTTCTCTTCTTTACTGGTTCATACCTTAATCATTGTGTGTATCATGAACCCAAGAAGGTTTGCTCCATCCAAACCCATTTCTTGGTAAACTCTGTAGGATTTTGACTGCTTTTTTTGTTAGATAATCCAATTTGAATTATTTTAGTTTCACAATTTTCATGATTTTACTTTCGTAAAAGACTATTCTCTTTAAGGCTGACTCGTAAACTATTAGGAGGTTTGAATTCTGCCATAGACACTAATACTGTAGGATATCCTGATTTGCAAAAACATTTATTTATCTCGATATATTGTTTGGGCCATTTCGACAGTTCTATTATTGACTCATTGTATTCTCAGGAGTATGTTGATCCGTGTTCTCTCTTGATATGTATTTTCAAGTGTGCAGTAACATTAATGAAAAAGATGAATACTGTATGGTGTAAATCAATACTTGAATAATACCTTAGTCCGATGAAGTTTTGTGATCAATGTTTAAAAAAACGGACCGCCCGGCGCCTAGGCGCCCAGAAAACATTTTCCGCGTGCCTGGACTTGGGCGCCCCAACACGGGTGGCTATACCTGGGCGGGCGCCCAGCGCCTAGCACAATTTACAAATTTTTAACTTCGCCCAAAAGGGCAAAGGGGGACATTTTGACCCCCAAGTTTGTATAAAATAAGTTTAGCGGTATAAAATAAGTTCAGGGGTTTATTTTCAACCCCTAAGTTTAGGGGTTTATTTTGACTCCCAAGTTTGTATAAAATAAGTTTAGGGGTTTATTTTCAACCCCAAACTGAAAAAAAAAAAAGAAACCCTAAATCTTAAACTTATTTATGAGAATCTAAAGCAATTGCTGAGAATATACTTTTTGTGGATTGAAAAAGTTTGTTTTTCTGATTGAAATTATTTTTAGGGTGCTATTGGTGGTATTAGAAGACTTTTAAGTTGATTTGTAGCTCGACTGAGATAGCCAACATCGAAGATCAGAGATTGGGTAGTAAAGGTCAGTTTGTAATCTTTATTTGAGATTTATTTTTTCAATTGGAGATGTCTTCTGCGGGGTCTACTAGGGGTGGAGATTCGGGATGGAAATATTGTGTTAACCCGGATAAGAATGATAGAAATAAAATTATGTGCAATTTCTGTGGACATGTTTCTAATGCCGGCATAAATAGATTTAAGAAACATCTTGCTGGTATTAGAGGTGATGTCGCCCCATGTAAGAAAGTCCCAGATCATGTAAAGAAAGAAATTTTGGAGTACATTGAAGCTGAAAAGAGTAAAAAAATTGCAAAACAAAAGGATATAGCAGAATTACAGTCAGGGGTTCATATTTTTTATGATAATACTGAAACTGAAGAAGAGGATGATGAAGAGGGGGAAGAAGAGGTAGCCACCATGGTTGGTACTCAAAGCTCTAAGACCAAGAGGGCTTTTTGGTCTAAGAAGGCTCGTATGAAAGGACCTATAGATAGTTTCTTTACACCTAGCCTTGAGACAGTAATTGAGAAAGGCAAGGGAAAGGGGAAAAAACAGGTGACAATTGAAAATATGTTTAAAAAGGAAGATAGAGCCAGGGTGATTCAGTATGTTGCTCGGTAGTTTTACCATGAGGGCATTTCTTTTAACATTGCTAGTTTGAATAGCTTTCATACAATGTTGGAAGCAATTGGGCAATTTGGGCCATGTTTGAAAGCTCCAACCCCTTATGAGATTGGAGAGCCACTACTGAAGAAAGAAGTCGAGTACACTAATCAATATCTCAAGACTCATAAGGAGGGATGGGCTAAATTTGGGGTTTCTTTGATGACAGATATGTAGAGTGATAGGAGGAGGAATAACATGAATTTATTAGCAAATTGTCCCATTGGTACAGTTTTTTTATGCTCAATCGATGCTTTTAATGATGTTCATGATGCGCATTTTATATTTTCTTTCCTTGATAAGGGTATTGATGAGGTTGGGGAGGAACATGTAATTCAAGTGGTCATAATGCTGCTCCCAATCTAGCTGTAGGTCATTTGCTTCGACAAAAGAAGCCTCGCATATTTTGGACTCCTTGCGCTGCACATTGCGTGATCTTATGCTTGAGGCAATTGGTGAATTGCCTCCTATTAAAAGAATTATTTTTAGGGCTAAGGAGGTTACAATCTTTATATACAGTCACATACTTACCCGTAGCATGATGCGCAAGTTTACAAAAAAGAAAGAGCTAGTGAGGCTTGGGGTCACTAGATTTGCCACTGCCTACCTTAGTCTACAGAGCATGTATTAGAGGAGGATCGTATTAAGGTCTATGTTTGCTTCAGAGGAGTGGAGTAGGTGTAAATGGTTTAGAGATGCCCAGGGAAAGAAAACACGAGATATTATTCATTGGAAATGTTTTTGGCATGGGGTGAAGCATGCGATACTAGTATTTCTTCCATTCGTGAAGGTCTTGTGCTTGGTTGATGCTGATAAGCCCTCCATGGGCCTTATATATGATGCAATGGAAAGAGCTAAGAATGAGATTGCAGAGAATTTGAGCGATGATGCAGCAAAGTATGCCCCAATTTGGGAGATTATAGATATTAAATGGGATAGGTAGCTCCATAGGCCATTGCATGCAGCGGGGTACTACTTGAACCGCAAATTCTTTTATGCAGATGCAGATATTGAGTCAAAAGGGGTAATTATGGATGGTTTTAATGAGTGCCTTGAGAAATTAGTTCCTGATACAAATATCCAAGATAAGATATCAATTGAAGAGCTAATTTCGTACAAGTGTTCTTTGATGTCTTTTGGGAAAGATATGGCATTAAGGCAGAGAAACAAAGACGAACCAGGTAATATTCTTTTGGCTTATGTACTTTTGTTTTATAAAATATAAATTTATAATTTTCTTTCAAGGTCTGATAACGTTAAATACCTAAATTAATTATAAATGTTGTCCACATATTGCAGCCCAATGGTGGAGACAACATGAGAGTAGAGCTCCAAACCTCCAAAAGATGGCTATGTGGGTCTTGAGTTTGACAACTACCTCTTCTGGTTGTGAGCGCAATTGAAGTTCGTTTGAGATGGTATTTTACTGTTTTACTATTTTAAAGGAATAAAATTTTTATATGTTTTTATTGTTTATAAGTTCATATTTATTTTGTAATATAGATTGATAAATGGTAAGAAGATCATAGACCTATAACAGTTACTTATGCTTTATTTTTCCTTATAGGTGCATACAAAGAGAAGAAATAGGCTTGAGCAAAGGAAGCTCAATGACTTGGTTTTTGTTAGAGAGAATCAAAGGCTTAAGGAGAAAAAAAACCAGCCAAAGAAGGGCCCTATCTCTTCGAAAGACATGGAGAATGCTTCAGATTGGCTAGTTAGTGACCTGGTACTGAGGAGGTCTTCCCTGGGGAGGGTTTGACATGGGAAGTGGTCGAGGAGGCTTCAGGGCAAGCTTTTGATCTTAGGAGGGCCACTTGAGTAACTTGTTCTGCTGGTACTTCACGGAGGGAGAGAGTGGAAGAGGAGGCAGATTCAGAAGAATCTCTGGAAGAAGAGGAATATGTTGAAGAGGGTGATGATTCTGATGATGACGGCCAGATGAAGGCAATGAAGATGATGATTCTGATTCTTATTGATGTCTTAATTGTCTTCTCTCTTCTTTTGAAGTAACTTTAATACTTCATTGCACCATCTTGGTTCGGGCTTTAAACATTTGGAGTTTGAACGATTTTTATTTAGTTATGTAGTTTGTAATTTTTTTTCCTTTTTGGACTATTTCGTCGTGTGGTTTGTTGGTTTTTCTATGGTTTTGGAAGTCAGTTTGTTGATGACTTGGAGAGTTGGAGACTTGGAATCTTGGATGTTATTATGGTTTATTTTATGGATATGGAATATGCCAATATGGAGAATTTCTGAATTTGAGAGTTGGAGACCTTACAGTAGCCTATTAGACTTTTAAATGTTTTGTATGGTTCAAATTTTGGAATAAATTACAAATTTTGACACAAATATATGTACATATGTGCATTTGGATAACAAATATATAAAAAAAAGCTAAGAATTTGCTCCGCAGGGCGCCCGAGGTTCTGGGCACCCGCCTAGGCCTCCGCCTAGGCACTGGGCGCCAGGCAGGCTGCCTAGGGCCCGCCTAGCATTTTTGAAACCTTGTTTGTGATTCATAGATAGCTTGCTATGGCTAAACTCACACAATGGGAACCCATATTTAGCAAGGAGGGCACATGCAAATCATTTATATAGCCATCTTTGGGTTTCGCTCCCGTCTGGGCTCCAATGCCATGTTAGCTTCAGGCAGGGGAAGAACTGAAGTACTGGTGGAGAGATGGAGCTTCCAACTCTTGAGCGAGATTCTTCACATTCAGTTAGGGTGATAAAACATCTTACCAGAATAGCTCTAGGCAGCTATAGAATAATATAGAAGAATAACACTATGTACATGACTAAGTTATACACCTAAATTTTTTTTACCTGTTGGTTGATTCGCTCCTCCTTACTCTGAATGCATAGACCATCATCATAGGCAATCAAATAGAGAAGACCTGCTAAGGTAATTTCTTTTCTATTCTAAAAGATGGGCTCTGAATGGTGTTTCAATACCCATCCAATTTGTAAAGTACCCAACAGATTGTGCTCCATTGAACACCAACTCATTATTAACCATTTTTGAATGTTAGAGCATAAAACCCCTTTCCAAACAAAGTACAATATACAATACAACAGTTATTGGAGGATCAGAATGCTCCAGTTAACATGTCGGCCCCATCCCTTCAAAAACTAATCAGAAGAGAAGATCATGCATTTTTGGCATTGTGTTTTGCCTTCCTCATATCAACTGAAAGTTTCTGCATGGTGGATTTTCGCCAAAGAAAGGTGGCTTATAGAAGAGTATCGGGCCTTGCCACTGGTCTTTGGAATATCAACATTCTAGTTGCAAGGAAAAGGGGGTCAAGGTTGTTTGAGTCTTTTGCTATGCATTTCATGTTACATTTGCTTATCATTACGTCCATAGTTGAGTACATGTCTTGATTTGCAATGATGTATAAGTACTTCGTATATATTTTAAGGTTTATTGCCCTACTGGAACTCCATTTACACTTTTTCATTCCCCAAAATTTTCAAGGATAAGAATGTTGCAATTACATGTTCAACATTGCAAATCACAACCTTTTTATGCTTTCAATGCTCTTTGATGTTCACGTTATGGGATTTCCATGTCCTCATACTGTTTTGCAAAAGAAATGAACATTAAACCTTAGAATCTAGAATATAAATCATCTATATCTCCCTCAAAACCCAAGGGATATGTGTCCTGTCATGTTCATCAGACCCCCCCTCCCACAAAACAAAGGAAAAAGAACAACCCATATGCAAGTGAATAATAATGTATATCCAATGATCATGTATGTAAAGATGTATGTCAGTTTGTTTTTACATAAGTGCATACATGTAACTTTTAATGTTTTTTATTTGTTTGCATATTTTCCTTTCAATACAATTATGTATATGAAATTAGGTTTCTTATATATCTATTTTCTTATTACTCTATTGTCAACTGTGTGTAATCCATCTGACTAATACATCTTATTCATGGAACACTTGGTTTCCTTCTTGGGTTTCTAAGGAATTTATGAAGCAGTGAGAGGAGATTATGTTGATTCATACAGCTTGTCAAAGATAAATCCTTATATGGTCAGTATAACCTTGACTAACTTTACTGTACCACAATGTGGTTTACTGCTTCTTTACATGGAGGAAAAAAATTCTAGCTTTAAGGCTTTTCCTTTTTCAGCCAAATTTAAGTGCATCATGGCTGTTTTTGAGATCAATGTCAGCGAGCAGAAATCCTGATGTGTCACCTGATTTTATAAATGAACTCCTCCATATCAATTTCCAATGTATGCAGGTAAAGCATTCCTTTTGTACCATATTTCTCATGTGTGTTCCTTAAGTTTGTTTAGTATCTGTACATTTACACCAATGTGTCCTCGTTTTGCTTCATCCAGAAGCTAGGGGATCCAGTCCTTCGTCCATTTCTCCAGGTCAGTGAAAAAAATGCTCCTTAAGATCATTCATTTCCTTATCATTTTAAAAATAAATCCATCTGATTAAATGCATTTGTGTGTGTGCTCCATGTTTTGATTATGGTGGCTTTCTTCTGGGTGTAATATGCTGTCTGGTAGCAGGACATAATACAGTTTACACCACTTGCAAAGACACTAGGATTGATTAGCATTACTCGTCCAGAAATTCTACCATCTATATTTAAGCAGGTATCCTTCTAAACTTCGCTCTCTATAGTTTCTTTTCTATTTGTTCTCACTGATTAGCTGCTGGACTGTAATTCCTAGTTCACATAAATTGATCGTTCTTTATTCCTAAATGATCTCTGAAATCTTTGGACGTGGATTAAAAAAGTTAAAAGAGTTCAATATCCGAAATACAAGAATGAGCTGAATAGGGATTACGGGCAAAAAAGGTTTGCGTGAGAATCTTCTCTTATGTTGCATTGATTGTCTTGTGCATTCTGTACACTATGGTTTGTGATTGCTTAGATGCTAAATCCACTTCGGATAAGTCAAAGATGAAAGACATTCTTTTCAGCCAAATTCTTCAATGAAGGAAATATATATAGGAAGTTATTCTCAGTATTACAATCATTAGGTCATTATGGCATAAAACTACATTTCATGCACCTTGCGGCTTACCCTGCAGGTAGGCATCCCGGCAGTTTTGGAGTGGTCTGTCCACTTTTTTATGTTGGGTTATTACACGTTCCTTTCAAGCTTCTTAGATCCCCTTATGAGGTAACTATTGCTTTCATTCTAGTTGCCATTTCTTTAACTAGTTTGCACTCTAATCTCACCATTTAAAACTATCTGGGTCAAGGCCTTGGATAGATGTTCTTCCAGATAAGCAGAAATATGAATGGAGAAGGAATTTTGATGCCTGGAAATATGGTTCCGGCTTGGACTACAAGTAGTAGACGGAAGTTTCAAATAAGGAAGTCTGCCACATGTTTTCCCAAAACCTTCGTCCAAAGGGATAGTAAATTATTATTCAAACTCCAATATAAATGTAATGACAGGTCGCTTGTTTCGATGATGCCTACCCAGCAATATTTGTCTCAAGAAAGAAAAGGCTGCTGTTCAATTGAGGATTCTGGGCAGAATATATGTTGCTGTAAAATACTAGGGCTGAACAAGTATTCTATATGGATGTTTGTAAAGTATATATTACTTATAACACGTGATGCCAAGGTAATGAGCCTTTGGAGCAATGTTACTGAATTCAGAGCCGGTAGTGATGTGCCAGCTTTTTTTTCGTTTTCCCTTTTTGTGAAAGAATATTTTGAACCCATACTATCTCTTTCAATGGCATTTCACAGGTTGCATGCACCTGGTCCACGAGGTGAATGATGCTGAATTGCGTATGGGTAAGGGTGTGTATGTGGGTGTATGTATATGTGTGTGCACACGTGTGTGCATTTATTTTCGTGAAGAAGCTGGAATCTAGCATGTACCGATGAAACAATGTGGATGAAACGGGGGTTGTAGTATTAAAAAAGAATGGGAGGACCTTCCTGTCTTCAACCTCACTAAAAGCAACTGTATTTTGCCTCCTTACCGATAAAGATCAAGGTAGAAAAAGGTGGACTAGGCAAAATAGTCTAGGGAATATCTGAAAACAAAGCTGATAAGATGATCTCGTTGATCAAAGGCCAGCTTTAGAGACCGAAAAAGGGTAGAAAATTTCGAAGACTAGAATGTGTAGAAATGGGGAGTTCGAACCATTCTTTGTAGGGTGTGTAAGGTGGCTTTTTGAAGCGACTATTCAAATGAACAGTAGCAATGTTCATTCTGCCATGTAATTATTAGGAACCCAACAGTCACAGTGCTAGTCATCCAACGGTTGCAAACCGTTGCAACCGCTGCGCTAGCCTTTGGGTCCATGAATGCAGCGGAAGCGCTAGCCATTGCAACGGCTAGAATTATCGCCCTTTGGATGCACGCACATCGCCATTCAATGAGGGTTGCATATTGTAAAAGTGCAAAATGCAACCTTAAGTGCCTCCACGCGTGTGACACATACTTCTCGTGCATTTGCTCTTTTAAACTAGTAATATGCACGTACGTTGTACGTGTTATTTAATATTTATTACTGGAAAATGTTTATCATTGAAAAATATTTTTAATAAATTATAGTCTTAGTGATTATTCAATTTATCCTCACAATTAAATATTTTTATTAAATAATTATAATTCGAAAGAAATAAATAATTCAGTTATACAATTCTTGATAAAATAGATTAGCGGGATACCAAAAAATTGTAAATGCTATTTCAATTAGAGGTTGATGTATTATTTTAAAAATATTTAATTAACACGTATCCATTTGGCACAAATTAGAACATAAACGATTAAATAATTTAAATTGCATAAATGAAGGTAAAAGAGTATTTTTTTCCAATTTCGTTGTGGAGGTTAGAAGTTCCAAAACGAAAAACATAGAAAATACAAAAAAAAATGAAAAAAAAGATTCTTATATTCTTTTTAAAATATACTTTTTTACATAAAAGAATGTATTTACCTATATGTTATAATTTGAATTATGTTGTCTTATACTACTTTTAGATTTTTATATAATAATCTATAATTATTTGTACTTTTAGGTAACAAATATTTTTCGGCAAGAAACAATCTATTTGCTAATATATCATAATTTAGATTATATTAATTACAAAAATACTTAAAAGATGATTTATTATTATTCTTTTAGATAGTATGTTATGATTTACCAAGAAAGAAGGATAAGTTTACTAATATATTATAATTTCAATGTTAAATTAGCAAATATATTTATAAGAGAAACTAAATCAAGGTTTTGATCTTATCTGGAGATAGCAAATCATGCTCAATTGTGATGTCGTATGCTTTTGAAGAAATATTATTTGTAACTCCTATTTTCTTTGCAATTTGATGGGAATCAAGGAAAATTGAAATGTCAATATGCTTAGCGCACACACAGAAGTACATTTCAGGTAAGTAAAGTTTAGATATATACTCAAAGTATGCATCTATGCTCATAAAAAATTTCCTAATTTATCAACAATTTAATAGCTTGCCATTTTTCAACCATTCCAATTCAAGTGAAGGAATGGGGAAAATTTTATTCATTAAAAATTATGTAGAAAAATTATTGCAAAGAAATAGGAAATTGAAAAAAAATACTAATAAGCTCACCTCTACCTGCTTATGTAAATTATGTGATTTGTCTGTGTAGAGAAAAACATCAAATTAACTGTAGTAAACCTAAAATTAAAAACTAATTCATTACTACTTAATTAACATAAAACTGAAAATAATATATTTTTAGAATAAGTTAGAAGTATAAATTGTTAGGGTTGGGTATTAGAGAGAGAGAGAGAGAGAGAGAGAGAGAGAGAGAGAGACCACATTGGCTTATACAAAGACAATCCTATAGAGTAAACCAAAATATTAAGCAGTCTAATTATAATTTATTTTTAATTACATTATTCATATTTCAACCCATAAAAAAACCAAAAAATTTGAAGCATAAATTGGCTTAACATCACATGACATTAGAAAAAAGGGAAGAAAAATAAAATATCCAAACACAACAATAACCAAAGTAAATTCAAAGCAACAAATATTTTTCGGCAAGAAATAATCTATTTACTAATAATTTAGATTATATTAATTTACAAAAATACTTAAAAATATGATTTATTCATATTAATATTATTCTTTTAGATGGTATGTTATGATTTACCAAAAAGAAGAATAAGTTTACTAATATATTATAATTTTAATGCTAAATTAGTGAATATATTTATAAAATAAAATAAATCAAGGTTTTGTATTTATGTGGAGATAGAAAATCAGTGAATATATTTATAAAATAAAATAAATCAAGGTTTTGTATTTATGTGGAGATAGAAAATCATGCCCAATTGTGCCTTTGAATAAATATTATTTGTAGCTCTTATTTCCTTTGCAATTTGATGGGAATCTTAAAATGTCAAGATACTTAGCATACACATATAGAGGTATAGTTTCAGGCAGTGATTGAAAAATCGCTGAGCGTTTCGTGATAATGACGTCACGGGCAAATTAGACGTTAGACGAGTCGGGTAGAGATACTTGGGCGTGTTTCGTGATTTAGAGACGTTACACGAGTCGAGCATAAACACTTGGGCGTGTTTCGTGTGCTATAGAGACATTACACGAGTCGTGTAGACGAGTCGGCAGTGATGGAAAAACCACCGAGCCCGTTTCGTGATAATTACGTCCCGGGCCACGGGTTGGACACTTGGGTGTGTAGACGAGTTGGGGCATAAACACGTGCGCACTCATGTACATGAGTGAGCACGCTCGCAACAGCGTCCATGAAGTGGCCGCCTTCCACACGTGCGCAATGTGACACACTACCCGTGAACAATTTATAATTACATGGCGTTTCCATAGGCTTCGATGTGGGATAATTAGCTAGGAGTCTTGAGAAGCTAATACAATATATATATATATATATATATATATATATATATATATATATATATATATATATATATATATATATATATATATATATATATATATATATATATATATATGAAAGTAAACAAATATGCAGTAGTGGTGTGATGGGTAGCTCTTTCAATTTTTTTGCTAATCTCTACATTTTTTCTTAAAAAAAAGATATTTATTGGTGGGTGTTGTAGGTTCGAACTCCCTCTCTACATTTTTTCGTCAAAAAAAAGTATTTATAAAAAAAAGTTATAAAAATAAACTGCATTGGATTTTTTGTCAAAAAAAGTTATAAAATATAAAAAAAAGAAGTTATAAAATGAAAAAAAATTATCTTGACAAAAAAAAAAGAATTTATAAAAATAAAAAAAATTATCTTGACAAAAAATAAAAATTATGACAAAAAATAAAAATTTATATTGACGAAAAAATAAAAATTATTTTAATAAAAATTTAATTTTTGTCAAAAAATAAAAGTTACTTTAACCAAAAAAATAAAACTATTTTGACAAAAAAGTTACATCGATAAAATAATAAAAGTTATGACAAATGAAATAGTCTATAATTCTTTTTATTTATTTTTATAGATTTAATCTTTTTAATATTAATTATATATATATATATATTTATTATGATATACAAATATAAAGTACATATAATATTTAATTACATATAATTACAAAAAGTAAATGTTATATAATAATTTAAAAACATTAACATAATTATATGAATTGTTGTTTTTTTATGTGAATAACTTAAATATAATTATGTTAATTTTTTGTCAATATAATTATTTTTATATACACTAAATTATTTTTAAATTATATGGAAGTTTTTTCCTAATAGTTTTAAATTATTTTGATTCAATATTATAACACTATATTATAATTAATAGTTATAATTAGGGATTTAAAAAACAATGAGTCAACTCGGTGGTGGTAATTACATTATATGATAAAAAATGAAAACATTATTAATAATAATAATTGGTGCTCATCACCCCTATCTTCAACCAAAAAAATCTAAATTTACCTATCCAAATAAAACATAAAAATTCTATTAGGTTATTATATCACGAGATTATATAATTATTAATTAATTAAATAGTTAAGTGAGATTAAAAATTAGTACTAACTCATAGGATATTAAAAAACAAAAATAATACTAATTCTAGTTTATTGAATATTAAGAAATATTAGTTTAGAGGATATTTTAAGAGAGAAAAATAACACTAACTCATACCACTTTAGAATTTATTTCTACATTGATAACCAAATCTTTTATTTTTAATTTATTTACATTATATTTTCTTCCAGTCGTCAATAATACATTTTAAATTAAATGATATTATAAGATATTTTGGATTTATTATTATTTGTATAATAAAATAAACTATAAAATATAAACCCACAATTTCAATTTCAGTATATAATACTATAGTTAGGTTGTAATAATTTGGGTTTTTTTAGTGGAGTAGGGTTTTCTGCCAATTCGAGATTTTGGTGGTCATTTTTTCATCAATTTAATCCATTTTTTATTATAGTCCAGTATAATTATATACTTCATCCATGATAATTCTATTATTTTTCTTTTGTGTGATGTAAATTTAATAGTTAACCTAAGTTCATATAGGGAAAGAACATCTCAATATTTGCATATTGATGAAAAAAATGAAAGTTAATAATGTAGTACCCCCATTTTTATTGGATTCCTAAAAAACAACATTTATAATGAATTTTGATAAGTTTTTTAGATTTTTTTTAAGGCTTAATCCAACCGACTCAACCGATTCCCGATCCGGATAGTCGATTCACCGATCCGGATGGGATTTTGAGGTACCCGATCCGGGGCACCGATCCGTTTTCTAAACCACTGGTTTCAGGAAAATAAAATTTAGAGATGCACTCATAGTATGCATATATGCTCATAAAGAATTTTCTAATTTATCCACAATTTAACAGTTTGTCATTTTTCAACTATTCAAACTTAAGTGCAAGATTGGGGAAAAATTTATTCATTAAAAATTTGTAGAAAAATTATTGCAAGGAAATAGGAAATTGAAAAAAAAAATACTAATAAGCTCACCTCTAGTTGCCCATATAAATTATTGCCTGTGTAGAGAAAAACATCAAAGTAAATTAATTCATTACTACTTAATTAACCTAAAACTAAAACAAAACATTTTTAAAATAAGTTAGAAGCATAAATTGTTAGGGTTGGGCATTAGAGAGAGAGAGTAAACCAAAAAAAAACTTATAGAGTAAACCAAAATATTAAGTAGTCTAATCAAAATTTATTTCTAGACATATTATTCATATTTCAACACAAAAAGAAAACCAAAAAAAGAGAAGTAAAATAAAATATCAAAATACAACAATAACTAATGTAAATTCAAAGCAATATACCATATATGACGAAAAGAGCATGAGGGGAGAAATATAGATGCACTCGATTGAGAGGATGAGAAAGACAAATGGTAGAGAGAGATAGAGAAATTGTAGAGATGGAGAGAGTGCTAGAAAACCGTAGAGAGAGAGATAGAGAGGAGAGAAGTTTAAATAAAACTATTTGAGGGAGAGAATTTTACAGAACGGTAGAGATATTAGAGAAATTTAAATGTTTAAAAAATTTAGAGTTAGTGGGAAAATGGGGTAGGAGAGAAAAACAGGGGGAATTAAGAGAAGTTATGAAAGAGATAAGTGAAAATTTATGAAAGAGATAAGTTATGAAAGCCTGCGGGAGAGAGGTAGAGAGATTTTTGGAATGGTATAAGAACACTTTTAAATATGAGGGAGAGAGAGAGGTAAGATTTATTAGGGGAGAGAGAGGTACTTGAGAATATGGATGAGAAAATAGAAGAGAGAAAAACGTAGGGAAGGGGAGAGGAAGAGACAATTTAGAAAAGTTGTAAAAAAAACTTTTAAATAAGAAAGAGAGGTAGAAAGATTTATTAGAAAAAAGAGAAAAAATGTGGAAAGATTTTTAAGAAAGTTGATTTATTAAGAAAGAGAGAGAGTAGAGTAATTCGATATAAATACTCTCTCTATATTAAAAATTTAGAAAAACTTATTTTGAAAGTGTATATTGTTTTGAAATACTCTCTAGTATTTTTCCAAACAAAAATATTACCAATCCAATATATTATGATCACATTTGTTGGAAGTATATGGCACAATATAAAGAGTAAAGTTGGGAAAATTCAGTAGAGGAACCATAGTGATTCATGTTTTCCATTGATGAAAAAGAGGTCATTAGTTCAAAGTCCCTAGGGTCATCATACGTATTTCATGGAAGGCAAATATGTGACAACCTTTTACAATGAAACATCACCCTCGACAATGAAGCTTTCAATTCGGCGCATGAATATGGCCATCTAATTAATGCAAATGATGAAGAACTCGATGTAATGAGTATGGTGAATAGATTGTCAAATGCAAGTACAACTTGAATTTGGTTTATTAAAAGGCAAAACCTACCCTATGTTTTTTGAAGTTTTCACCTTTCATGAGAATGTTAAAAATATATTATTTCATGAATACCTAGTTCACAACCAAAGGTTTATTGCCTTTATTTACAATGATTCCTTTGTGAAGGGTTTTTATTTCAATAATATCACTAAATATAAGCATGTATATTTCTGGTAGCAAAAAATTTTTATCTTGCATTTCTCCTTTTCAATTGGGATTTCGCAGTTCACTAGAAAGAAAAGGTTCTTGGGTTCTTTGACCTATCTAGTTTGGCAAACTCAATGGAAATTATGTCATATAATTTGTATCTTGAAGTAATTTTCAAGAGAAAGTATGCCATATAACTCCTGCCATATGACTTCTGAGTATGTGTTAGTCTAAAGATACGACCTCCTCCATTCTTAACAGTAAAATTCGTGATAAATCGTAGTTCCCACGATTGAGGTTTACAAGGGCCTATAGTTCACCATCACCAGTCATTGAAAATGCACATAGTTATCACTGTTTGTATATGGTATGCATATACGGCATTTAAATCACATACTTTTTCATGTGCAATAACATAGAAGAAAAGCTACGTCTAATGAAAGAAATAAGAACTTAACCTCCCGTAGGGAAAAGGCATTCGTGCAAATGAAACTGCATATACAGCATTTAAATCACATACTTTTTCATGTGCAATAACATAGAAGAAAAGCTACGTCTAATGAAAGAAATAAGAACTTAACCTCCCGTAGGGAAAAGGCATTCGTGCAAATGAAACTAACATTAATGTAACGTAATTCGACACCCACAAGGACAATTATGCGATAAACAGAATGATAACTCTTTAGTTTACAATTTTTTATGCAGGGCATTCCATGGATACTTAAAACTGGCAAAAGCCAATAAAACAAAAAGTATCCACTAGTTCATTTTTTACGCAGGGCATTCCATGCACTCAACTCGGTGCATGAATATGGCCATCTAATTAATGCAAATGATGAAGAGATGGTAACGTTCTATCTTCACTCAGATGTAATGAATGTGGTGAATAGATTATCAAACGCAAGTAAAACTTGAATTAGGTTTATTAAAAGATAAAGCCCGCCTTACGTTTTTTAAGGTTTCACCTTAAAAAAATATATATTATTTTAAGGTTTTTTAAGGTTTCACCGTAAAAAAAAAAATATTTAAAAAGCCCGCCGTATGTTTTTTAAGGTTTCGCCATATGTTAAAGAATATATTATTTCATGAATACATGGTTCACACCAAGAGGTTTATTGCCTTTATTTACAATGATTACTTTGGTGAAGGGTTTTTATTTCAATAAGATCACTTAATGCAGTCATGTCTCTTTCAAGAAGCCAAAAATTCTTATCTTGTATATGTCCTTTTCAGTTGGGATTTTGCCGTTCGTTAGAAAGAAAAGGTTATTGGGTTCTTTCACCCTTCTAGTTTGGCAAACTCAATGGAATTATGTCACATAATTTGTATCTCGAAGCATTTTTCAAGGGAAAGTATGCCATATAACTTTTACCATATGAATCCTGAATATGTGACAATCAACAGATACGACCTCCTCCAATCTTAACAACGAAGTTCATGATAAATCGTAGCCCCCACGATCGAGGTTTACAAGGCCCATAGTTCGCCATCACCAGTCACTGAAAATGCACACCGTTATCCTTGTATGTGTATGGTATGCATACAAAACATGTGAATCACATACTTTTTTATACGCAATAATATAGAAAAAAAGCTATGTCTGAAAGAAGGAAAGATGAACTTAACCTTCCATAAGGAGAAGGCGTTCATGCAAATGAAGCTGATATTGATGTAACACAATTCGATGCCCACAAGGATAACTATGTGATAGAGAATGATAACTCTTTAGTTTTCAATTTTTTATGCAGGGCATTCAACGAATACTTAAAAAAGGTAAAAGCCAATGAAACAAAAAGCTCAATATCCACTAGTTTACAATTTTTTATGCAGGGCATTCCATGCACTCTACTCGGTGAATGAATATGGCCATCTAATTAATGCAAATGATGAAGAGATTGTAATGTTCTATCTTCACTCAGATGTAATGAATATGGTAACTAGATTGTTAAATGCAAGCGCAACTTGAATTTGGTTTATTAAGAGATAAAGCCCGCCACATGTTTTGGAAAGTTTTACCGTCCATGAGCATGTTAAAGAATATATTATTTCATGAATACTTGGTTCACACCTCGAGGTTTATTAACTTGATTAACAATGATTCTTTAGGAGAAGGGTTTTATTTCAATAAGATCACTTAATGTAGCCATGTCTCTTTTTGGTAGTAAAAAATTATTATCTTGCATATTCCCATTTTAGTTGGGATTTTGCAGTTAACTAGAAAGAAAAACTTCTTGGGTTCTTTCACCCATCTTGATTGACAAACTCAATGGAAATTATGTCATACAATTTGTATCTCGAAGCAATTTTCAAAAGAAAGCATGACATTTAACTCCTGCTAAATGACTCGTGAGTATGTGATAGTCTACAGATATGACCTCCTCCATTCTTAGCAGCACTGTTCGTGATAAATCATAGCTCCCACGGGCTTATAGTTTACAATCACTAACTGAAAATGTACACAATTATCCTGTTAGTGTATAGTATGCATACACAACATTTGAAATACATACTTTTCTATGTGCAATAACGTAGACGAAAAGTTATGTCTGAAAGAAGGAAAGATAAACTTAACCTCCCGTAGGGAGAATGTGTTCGTACAATTGAAGCTCATATGATGTAACGTAATTCGACTCCACAAGGAAAACTATGTGATAAACGAAATGATAACGCTCTAGTTTACAATTTTTTTATACAGTGCATTCCATGGATACTTAAAAATGGCAAGAGCCAATGAAACAAAAAGCTCAAATCCAATAGTTTACAATTTTTTATGCATGGCATTCCATGCACTCAACTCGATGCATGAATATGGCCATCTAATTAATGCAAATGATGAAGAGATGGTAATGTTCTATCTTCACTCAGATGTAATGAATATGGGTCAAATACAAACGCAACTTGAATTTGGTTTATTAAGAGATAAAGCCTGCCATATGTTTTGGAAGGTTTCACCTTCCATGAGCATGTTAAAGAATATATTTCATAAATACCTGGTTCATACCTAGGGCTTTATTGCCTTCACTTACAACGTTTCCTTTGGTTAAGGGTCTTTATTTCAATAAGATTACTTAATGTTATCACTTAATGTAGCCATGTCTCTTTCTAGCAGCAAAAAATTATTATCTTGCATATCCCCTTTTTAGTTGGGATTTAACAATTCACTAGAAAGAAAAGTTTATTGGGTTCTTTCACCCCTCTAGTTTTGCAAACTCAATGGAAATTATGTCACATAATTTGTATCTCAAAGCAATTTTCAATGGAAAGCATGCCATATAAATCATGTCATATGAACAGTCTACAGATATGGTGTCCTCCATTCTTAATAACAAAGTTCATGATAAGTCATAGAGGTCGGACCTGATTTTTCCTCGTGTGTATAGCGAGAAAAATCCTCTCACAAACAACCGCGGAGGGTCCACGTGCACTGCACATGAGTGTGCGCACACATGCTCTCCCATGTGTGAATATGAACGAATAAAGAAAGAGATTTTACACGGTGGGGCGTTTTAGGCGCTTACCTCGTCGTTTGGGGTTTGGGACACACCCGGGCAGTTTGCCCTCTTAGAATAATTATGAAGCCCTCCGACCGTCCACCAGCGCGGTTTGGACACGAACTGTCCTCAGGCTTTAACACGTCGCTCCATTCTCCTGCAATGCGGATTCTTCGGTACTCCTCTATAGCTGCAATGAGGGGAGAAATGGTGACAAGATTCCCCCTATACGCGTAAATACTATGCGCTAGGGCGACTAGGGCAACCGAAGGGTTAGAACTCTCTTGACTATCGGTTCAAGAACACTCCTCTCGAGTGACTGAGGGAGAGATAGTATACGTCTCTCACAACTCAACTCGACTGTACGGAGAGGAAGTTAGAGTGATGGTCAGAGGTTTGGAACTCTTAGGCTGACGTTGAAAGGTACTGAGTCGAGCATATGTCGGATAGCGGAATGCTGTGTGTAGCCGCAGGTTTGATGCGTTTACGTTAGAGATGCAAGGGGAAAGAGACGGGACCGCGCGTTTGTCGCTGGCACAGGTTACTATGCAAGGCAAGCAACGAGTGAAGAGAGAGAAGAAAGAAAGCAGAGAGAGAGAACATAGCCACGTAATTAGGGTGGGCTAACCGTAGTTTCTCTCTCTTAAAATTTTTCTCTCTCTTTGGCGCTGGATCCAATGGTTAGGAGCAAAAGACAAGTGGAAACGAGCTTAGTGTCTCTACTTCGTTAATGAATGATCTGGCTTTTTTATAATTGACCTGAGATGGTTTATATAGAGGACCCACCAAATAGGGGTGGATGCTCAAAACTAATCTTAATAATAATTAAAAAAAATTACAATAATATCCTGAATTTAGAAATAATGACCAAAATGCCCCTTAAACCTTTTGTGCTAATGAGGAAACCATCCATCTCTGAAAGGACTTTCACCATTGTCGGATCTTGGAAACTTTTTCAGATGCTTATGGCGGTGGTTCAGATGTTCCATCATCGTAGTCTTGATGCTTGCTTGATTCTAAAGAATGTGATCTCTTTTGATCATCTTGAGACGAACGTTTTCCATGAGATAGAAATACGACTAGATCATGAACTTTGGCCATCAATGCAATGCGATCCATGGTGTTCCAAGTCTTTATTTTGATTGAAAATTAAAGAGGAGACTTCCACAGTCGTTTTACACCAAATTTTGTCTGTTTTGGTTCTTACTTGAAGTTCTTTTTGAATTCGGGAGATTGTTGGAAAAAGGGATTCCGACAACCGGGTGATCTTCCTTTTCTTCAACCTTGGAATTTGTGATTTATCCGACTTTTGATTGAGTGTAACAGCTATGCCAGTTGTGGCCCTTCGTGATGCGTCACATCGGACCTAATTGTGCAATGATCTGATGTACATATCTCGAGTTATTGCTTCACGAAGTTCAAGATGTATTTTCTTCAAAAACTCTGATTTCCATGGTTTCGGGCTCATCTTTTCTCTAGAAAAGCTTTGATTCTGGATCATGTCACGATGTGTGCCGTATGTCAAAATGAACGGGTCGTCGAGACCTAGCTTGTGTTCAAATTTGCGTTTGTTCTGACTCCAAACGAGCGTTGTGTTGGAATTTGTAGGTCATCCTGAGATGTGAAGAACGCAACTTCCATGATTGGGGACTGATTTAGTGAGGCCACACCGCAATAGTGTACAACCTACTTGTTTTGTGGTAATTTGGGCCCAAAATGATTTTGAGAGGTCCGAGCCCAAATTTGGTCCTTGGGGATTTTTCGACGTTCTGGATGCAATGTTAATGGTCGAGTATTTTTTGAAGCCCCTAGCATAGGGCTGTAGTAGTAAGGTCTTTTTTTGGCTTGATAGTACTTTTTCCAGGGTTGCCTAGTCTTAGACGTATTTTGCAATGTTCCCTTGATCTGGTGGTGTCTTGGGTATTGACAGGACCAAGTCGTCACTGAATCTCTCCTTATTTGTACCATGAAGCGAAGTGATTTTATGATGAGCCTGAGGTTTATAAAAAGAGCTAGGCAGAGAGAGCGAGAGGCCAACTCCTCTTTGAGAAGCTTCTTCATCTCTTGTTTTTTTTCTTTGTAGAGGGGGATCATAGATCTCTATCTTCTGACGCGTTCGTCTGGGATGTGATGCCTTTTGCTAAGGCCGGAATTTGAGGCGCAGGTCTTAGAATGCGTTCAAACGTTACCCTCTTGGGTGAAGATGTTTGACCCTGCGAAAGTGCTGATGATGGACTTGCGTTGGATGGTGGGCTTGTGCTCACGTAGTCTTTTTTGTGTCGAGTGATGAGTCCACGCAGTGTTTGTGGTCAACTGTGTCGGGACCGTGCTGCTTTTTTTCTTGCGTGTTGCTTGTGCTTTTGTGTACCTGAATAGCGCGAAGTTTCGCTCACATGCTATTTGTGCTTCCACTGTCTGGGCCACATGTCACATCATTGGCATGAACGATATGCATCATTCTTCGTAAACAAGGCACGCAAAGTAATTTTCTTTGTTTTACCTGAGATTTTTATCCGAAGTAAAAACTCTAATTTTTCCTGCCTGCGCCTTTTTCACCACCATTCTCGAGTAGAATCTCTCATCCTTGAGTGTTTTATTAACATCAATGGCTGGCTCTAGTTCGGCCGCTCCTCAAGGTAGGGTCCCACTATTTCTTTGATTTGGTCTATTTTATTTTCTTTTTCTTGTGCTTTTTCCTCTACTGAGTCTTGGATGTTCGGTCGACCATGACATCTTTTGGAGCAATTATTGTTGTTTGTTGAGCCTTGCGGGCATGAATATTTTCTTGTTCTAAAACCTCTTTTGTTCCCTTCTGTTTATGGTTGCTTGGTTTGCATTGATAGTGCTCATGTGTGTTTATGCTTGTATTCGTGTGTCGTGGGCTTTTCAGCCAAGTTGTGGCTTGGTTTGGCGAGATTAGCCGTGATCAAATCTTGCTCTTGGCTGAGAAAGTCTACATGAGGCATCTCATGTGTTGTTGAGTCTTGGCAAGCCTTGGCATGTATAGTTTGAGTCAAGCTCAGTCTTTTGAGTGTACTATGCTCTGTGGGTGCACATTCTTTTGCCCGTACTCAAATTTACACGCGCACGTTCTGTTGCACGATTTATCCTTACTTGTGGTTGACTTTGCACGTGCCTGTCTTTTGCGCGTTCGCACGTCTGTTCTCCCGAATGCCTTAGTGCAACAACACTTGAACTTCTGTTTTTAGAGTTGCGTGCATATGTGTGGCGGGTTCACTAGTTGCGCCTGCACGCATCTTGAGTGCTGCTTGAGTTCTTGTGCTTGCATGCCCTAGTTAAGGCACAAGTTGCAAAAACCCATTTGGTGCTAACTTTTTTTTTCTTATTTCTTTGCAGTGAAAATCCTTGACATAAACTAGTTTCCTTCATCAAGGGGAGTTAGGAACCGATTCTTATACTGGTGCCTCTTTTGCTAAAGGGACTTCTCTTGGGGCGCTGACACCTTCCCAAAGATAAAGTTACCTTTGAGTATTACCGACGTAGGGGGAGAAGCCCGGGTCTCTAGGTACGAATATGCTAGCAAGGGACCTTTCGTTCAAAGGGATGGTGTGCCCCTTTATCATGCTCTTCACAGGAATTTCGATTCCAACGAAGATTTGCCTACGCTAGGGAAGAAGATGCTAGCCAAGACGAACCATCACTGGGCCTTTGGTGCTCTTCGTTTTGAGGGAGAACACCAATATATACCAGGGTATAGCTCTTGGACATTCGATGTCCTCAATTCTCATGCTCGTACTCTAAGAGAATGTAGGCTGGTCGTGACTTGCCAGCGCTCGTTTGGTTAATACAACCACTGCTCCAACACCATCAAAGCTCCATTGGAGATATGGTGTCATAGGACCAATAACGAACATTTGGATGGAGGTGAGGCAGGATCCACGCTCTTGG
Source organism: Amborella trichopoda (assembly GCF_054954075.1). NCBI lineage: Eukaryota > Viridiplantae > Streptophyta > Magnoliopsida > Amborellales > Amborellaceae > Amborella > Amborella trichopoda. The sequence goes on along the minus strand of NC_142345.1, from coordinate 22,686,101 downwards.
ACTAGTATTTAGTGGGGTTTACCCATGCTGGGAGAGATGTATGTGTTATACGTCATTTTTGACATACCTCAATCCTTTAAGAAAATAAGGAGAAGAGCTGACTACAACCTAATCACAGTGGCACGCAAGACATAGTCGCGTGAGGACAAGTAGCCGAAAACAAGCCTAAGATAAAGACGACCGAAGGAAAAAGTGCCCGCGTAATAAAATCAAATAAAAGGTCTTACATCGTCATCATGAACGTATGAATTGGATAGACATGACAAACGAACACCTTCATCATCTTCCAAAGAGAAGCGGGTCTAGGCTCAATCAGGTCAACTTAGTAGCACCAAGCCCAGCCCATCACGAAGTAGGGCTGAAGCACAATTCTGTCGTACGGCCTCATTGAACCAGTCCACAGTCATGGAGAATCTCTGGCCACTCTCCGATGACCTCACGATCCCTTCCCTGCAACAGGAAAGCTCTGAAAGTTCCACAAGTGAAGCCTCAGACGACACTGCTCCCTCTAAGAGAAAACGTGAAGACAAGCCTACCCTGTGAGAAGGAGAAAGACGACCTGAATCCATGAAGACCAGAACCTTCAAGAAGGATATCTCGGCCCTCATAGAAGACTTAGTTGCACAAAGATTAAGACTAAAAACAAGAGAAGAATGTTTGAAGACATTTTTCAGCACCTTGGGTCCCCGATGCGGAAGAAGAAAAGAGAAGCCGGTCAATAAAGCCTGAATTACAGTGGAAATCTTGACAGTCTCAGAATTTCTCCAGAACAAGTGAAAATGTTCATAAGGACTTCAAAAGGACACCTGCCAAGTTTCAGTGCAATCCGACTTGTTTAATGCAGTGCATACAAATAAACAATTTCGGAAAAATAAGTATCTAGCACCCTGAAATGGACCTCGTAACTAGAACTCTATTTTTGATGCATCAAATTGCTGTGGGATCACCTCCATTGGATCGGACATAATTAAAAACCCCTATGGGTCAAGTTTCGGCTTAATAGGGTGCTCCAGGACAAAGTTATGGGTAAAAGACTGAAAAGGGGTAAGCTGCACACTATTCCCGTACGCCCTCCCTGCACCAAATCACCATTAAAGGTGACTGTTTTTACAGCCTCGGGCAGTGACTTTCGGGGGCCATATCTCACTCGTCTTAAGTCGGATCACGCTCATATTTTGTGAGCATGTTCGTCTCGTCAAGAGCGTTTTGATTTGTGTCACACCTCGTGAGGACACCCGAGTAGGGAGAAAAGCTAGAGAGAAGTCGATGATTCACAAAGGAAGTTGCAGGAAATTCAGTAGTGACATGTCCCGCTCGAGCGACTATATCACGACGCTCATGATTAGACCAATTCCATCGTGTGCGTAAGGTCTGGGGCTACCATTGATCCGAACTCCATGCGTGATGAACGGTCGGATTTTATGCTCGAAACCGACAAAGTTACGATAAATTCTGACTGCCAAAATTCATATTTCGGCCAAAAACTCAAGACTGCAAATTTTTCGTCTAGGTGTATTTGTTGTCATGCGATCGTGACGGCATGCTCAGTACAATACAACAAAGAAATCACGAAGAAACATCAAGATATGAGCACACTATCGATCCAAAGTTTTCAAGATCTATCCAAAGTTCAAGTCGCATGGTTGTGGCTTAAAAGCACGATCCATGGCTCGAAGTTGATATCAAATCAATCGCCATGGAGAGCCCTACAAGAAAACAATCATCTTTTTGTCAAACGGGCACCAGTGCAATCTCAGATCATCTATAGAAAATCATGTATAGAGCACAAATTGAAAACGTTCTTGCTAAGAACCACATCCCGAGCAACACACAACCAGACGAGTTGCGCGGGATGATCAACCAACTAATGGCACCAATGCCAATCATGTTCATGGATGAAGACATCCCGGTTAATGTCAATCGCTTTCACGTCCAGCCTCTTCATATCACTACTTTCATGAAAGGATATGAGATAATGAGAGTGCTGGTTGATAATGGGGCATCCCTGAATATATGCCGCATGAAAACGGTGAGGCAGATAGGCAAAAGCCCAGATGACTTCAAGCAGTGCCAACTAACTATCGTCGCTTACGACGGGATCAAGAGACAAGCTGAAGGCATACTTCATCTCACACTTAAGATCGGCCCTGTCGTCCAAGTGATAAAGTTTTATGTCTTAGACATAAAACCTTCATTCAACATGCTTCTAGGTCGTAGCTGCACAAAAACCTTATGGTCGCCTCTACGCTTCATCAATGCCTCAAATTTCCAACAAAAAATGGCGTTGCAAAGGTATGCGTTGAACCCCCTTCCCATTCCAATTCCAGCATACATAGCGAAAAACTAGCCATAGGAGTCGAGCTTGGAGAAATCCCACTCGCCTCCTTCGAGAAAGCTGATTGTGCTATTTTACGCTTAGAGGCCGACAACCCCGTTCCTCAAATTTTGCAAACTTCTGCATCGATGGAAGAGATCATCCATTGCCAACATTGATACGGCTTTGGGTCCCTCAAAGCTTGACACATGCTCTTCTTCCAAGGCTTCCATCCTGGCTATGGTTTAGAAAGTCAAGAGCAAGGCGTAAAGGAAGCGATTTCTGCATCACCTGAAGCCAAAACTGACAAAGGGGACCGAAGAGGGCTCGGGTGTACTCTCACCCTATTTCAAAGCCGAATAAAGCCTTCAAGCTCTCCATGCTTTGTAACTGGAGGCATTCAAAACTTCGATCCTCTCAATACCTATCCTTCAAAAAAGGCCGAAAGTGATCATTGATTCCCCAACAGGGAATAACTCTTCCTCCACATCTCAGTACACACAAGAACTGGGAATTGAAGACATTTTCACTGACTTAGATCTGGCGGAGGTGTGCACAGTTGGCTCTAACACAGCCAAGCAATCTCATCCGCCTACTAAAACTCAGGAACAAAATTAGTCAATCACTCCTCTATCTCGATAATCACTGGAAGCATATCAGCGGCACCTCCAAGTCTCAGTTCCAAAAAATGGATAGGCGCGGGGTGGCCATCTAACCACCCTGCACGTCCGGTCCCCAACATTTCTCTCACGAGTCCCATAAGGGACACCTCTTGCGACATTTTAAAAACTGTAGAAAATTCAAAACATGATAAAGCAGACGATAATGAAAAATAATTTTCAAAAACGGCAAATGCTCAAGAGAGCCCAATAATGGTGCACCCAAGATGACGAATTGGATGACCATGACGAAGATCAAGAGAGTCAAGAGTCTGAAGAAATCTCTCAACCTAAGGAACTTACTTCCCATGTTGAGTAATTCAATAAGAGGTTTCATAGTGACCCAACGGCTATCATCGAAGAGATGATTGAAGTAAACCTAGGAACTGAGAAGGACCCAAGGTTAACCAAGATTGGAACCTCCTTATCTTCTGAGGAGCATGAAAATATAATTTCCCTTCTCAAGGAATATCGCTATGTCTTCACCTGGTCATACGATGATATGTCAGGGCTAGATCCCGCATTGATTCAACATCACCTAATATTCAATGAAGGGGCAAAGCTTGTAAGGCAGAAACTCCGACGTCAAAAGACCCACCTTGAGCACAAAATCAAAGAAGAAATCGACAACTGCTCAAGCCGAGGTTCATCACCCCGTCGATTACTCGAAATGCTTGGCTAACATAGTGGTTGTACCCAAGAAAGATGGGAGAATCCGAGTGTGTTTCGATTACAGAGACCTCAACAAGGTGTTTTTAAAAGAAAATTTTCCATTACCAAACATAGATGCCTTGGTCAACAATACTGCGAGGCACGAGATGCTATCATTCATGAATGGCTTCTCTAGTTACAACCAGATCCTCATGGCAGAAGAAGACTAAACCAAGATGTCATTCATAACACAATGGGGAACATACTATTACAGAGTCATGCCCTTTGGAATAAAAAATGCAGGAGCAACTTATTAACAGGCAATGACTAGCATCTTCCAAGACCTAATGCATACCGTTGTGGAAGACTATATCGATGATATCCTGGTCAAGTCGAAGACGAGGTCTGATCATCTCACCAACCTGAGAACCATTTTTGAAAGACTCCGAAAACATCAACTCAAACTCAATCCACAAAAATGTGCCTTAGGAGTTGAATCCGAAAAATTACTAGGCTTTATAGAGGTATTGAGGTGGACCCATCCAAAATACGAGCCATCACTGAAATGCCTCCTCCCCGAATCATCAGAGAAATATGTGGGCTTCAATATAACCACTTAGCTGAACACGCACTGCCAAACAATATTCTCGTTAACATGGATCTTCCTGATGAGAACATATTCACAATTGAGGACTTGATTTGGGATTTATACTTCAACTGTGCAAAGAACGAATACGGGTCAGGTATAGGAGTCATATTATGCTCACCCGAGAATATTTTAATGCTAACAGCCATCAGATTGAATTTCCCATGTACCAATAATGTTGCTGAATACAAAGCGTTAATAGTCGGGCTTGAGAATGCCATGGGAAAGAAAATCCAACAAATACGAGTGATTGGTGACTCCTTACTCGTCATAAACCAAGTTCAAGGGATTTAGAGGGTGACAGAAGAAAAGCTCAAACCCTATCAAGAACAGGTGGAAAAGATGATTCCATATTTTAAGAAAATCACCTTTCAGCATGTAACTAGGGAAAATAATCGGTTCGCCGACACCCTTGCAACCCTTGCTTTGATGGTTTCTTCCAGAAATCACCACATTGTCATTTTACATCAGGAACAAACATGACCCTTCCCCACCAAGGTTCGAAAAAGAAATAGTGCAAGAAGAGGAGAACAATGGGGAAGTATCTCTCGTGGCTTCAGATGCGCTAGTGAAGGCAAAGCCATGGTTCCACGATGTTCTATCCCTGTTGAAAGATGGTTTATACCCTGAAGGAGCCGTCAAAAAGGATAAAGAAGCCTTTCGAAAGTTTTTTATGGGATTCTTAGTAAGAGGCGATCTCTTATTCAAAAAGTCCTTCGATGACATCATTCTACGGTGCTTCGATCAGCCAGAAATTGACCAAGTACTGATAGAGCTGCACAATGAAGGAGGTCATTATGGGGCAGCCGCCTTAGCTCAGAAAATTAGGCGCCAAGGCTATTACTGGACCACCATGGCTGAAGACTACTAGAAGTTCGTTAAGAGGTGTCCCAAATGTCAACTCTATGGAGACCTCATCCGTGCACCGTCCATATCACTCAACTCAACACCGCCCGTATGTCCCTTCATCATGTGGGGTCTTGATATCATCGGAATGATATAACCAAAAGCCTCAAACGACCACCTTTTTATATTAACAGCTACATAATACTTCACCAAATGGGTAGAGGCCACATCATTTATTAAAATTGAAGGCCAACATGTTGCCTATTTCATAAAGAACAATATCGTATTCAGATTCGGTGTTCCTGAGTCAATCATCACTGACAATGGATCCAATTTCAAAAATGAAAGGTCACTAAGGTGTGCAAAAAGTTTGAGATAACACAGAAATTCTCCACACCTTACTACCCTCAAGGAAACGGACAAGCAGAAGCCACAAATAAAATATTTCTCAGAATCATAGACAAAATAATAGAAGGCGGGAAAGATTGGCATAAAAAGCTAAATGACACCCTATAAGCCGACCAGACAACTGAAAAGACTCCTACTGGCATGACCCCATACTCATTGGTGTACGGTATGGAAGCAGTGCTACCTATCGAGGTTGAGATTCCATCTCTCTCAGTGCTTATTCACAAAAATGCAGATGAGGAACAAAAGATCGAAGCACGAATCGCTGCCCTCATTAACTTAGATGAAAAACGAATACGAGCAACACAAAATATCAGTGCTTACCAGCATAGAATCGAGAGGGCGTACCAAAGGAAAGTTGTTCCTCGACAGTTCAAATAAGGGGACACGGTACTCAAGAAAATCTTCCACACTCCTGCAAATCCACACCCTTTAGGCAAGTTCAAACCTAGTTGGGAGGGGCCATTCATGGTTACCCAGGTGTATGCAGGCAATTCTTATAAGATAAACAATTAGGAGGGTTACGAACTCAACGACCCCATTAATACAATATATCTCAGAAAATACTACCCGTAATGGGCTAAAAAAAGTGGTGAAAACCTGAAAAGGCATCACAAAAAAAAATAAAAATAAAAACAAAAAAATGGACGTGGTGAAAACCTGAAAAGGCACCATGGCTAAAAGGAATAAAAATATCTCTAAGAAGGAGCTTTCGATGCATAGCACTCAAGTACAAACAAGTACTTGCAAGTTCCAATAATACTGCACAAGCAGACCCTAAGGATGAAGACTCCTCCTAAAACCCTGCAGGTTCCCAACAAAACCAACTCAAAAAGGTGGAGGGTGACATGAATGGAAAATCGAAGTGATTTCGACGGACCCTGGAAAACGTCGAGACCCTCCAAGAGGAAAGCCCGGCAAGAATCCAGATGACTCTTCATGGATCCACGAAGCAGAGGATGAAAGCTCCAAAGGTAAAAAGACAACTTCGTGATTTTTGAGTTCTCACGATCCCACAAGGAAATCCTTTCATCATCTTTAGGTACAAACTTGATAAAGAAAATGACCACCAAAAGAGCCACAGGTGGAAAAACTGTAAGGCCCATCCCTTTCGAAAATGTTGTTTCAATTTGATTGTTAAAATCATCCATTTTCAAAAGCTTTCTCCTTTCATAAGGGACTTCCTCCATCACTACAAGAGGTTAAACTGTTAGTCATCTAGCCTCGCTCTCGAAGCCAACTTCCTATGCCTATTATGAAGGCTTGAAACTAGCCAGGCACTCTATGGTTGTATGAGTATAACTACCAACTATCACATATAGGAGACAAGTGAACCTGAGAGCGTTTTTCTCTTGATTAGATCCCCTGAGGCAAAATGAGGCAAGCTCATCCCTATGTCTGTGTACAATGACCCAATAGCCAGAAATTCGAGACAAAAACTGTAAGGGAGCTAAATTTGTAAAAAATCAGTTTGAAAATTGTGTGAAAGGAAAGTGTGCTACTCTACTGTGACTAATCAATTGCATACGTACAAGTTGAACAAGAACTCCCCAACAAAGGCTCTAAAGAAAAAAAAAAAAAAAAAAGTTTTCAAACTCCTCATAATAGGGGCAAAGTTTAAAAGCCCCTTTTCTCAAGCAATTCCCCAAAAAAATAAAATTTTAATGATAAAAAAAATAATAATAATAAAAAGAATAATTTGCTCCTCGGTGGCATGAACCTAAACTGCCGACCAATTTTCTAAAATTTTCAAAAAAATAACGAAAAGAAAAAAAAATTTACGCTCCACGGTGGCAAGAGCCTAAACTGCGACCAATCTTTCCCAAAAAATAATAATAATAATAATAATAATAATTCCATATGTTCCTTGGTGGCATGAGCCTAAACTGCCAACCGGCTTCAAAATATTTTGCTCCACGGTCGCATGAGCCTAAACTGCCAACCATGATTTAGATCGTCAAACTCGTGCGACGTTAAAAAGCCGAGCTAACACGTCAAATTCGTGCGACGTTAAAAAAATGAGCTAACACGTCAAACTAGTGCGATGTTAAAAAATCGAGCTAACGCGTCAAACTTGTGCGACGTTAAAAAGTCAAGCTAATACGTCTAGCCATGTATGACGTAAAAGGTTGGGCCATCCAGTTCAATGTCAAACTCGTGTGACGTAAAAGAGCCGAGACATGAAACCTCTAACTCCATATGACGCTAAAGGTCAAGTATCTCCAGTTCAATGTCAAATATGTAAAAGAATCGAGACAAGTACTGTCTATCCCCATATGACATAAAAGGTCGGGTGTATCGTCCATCACTGCATGACGCTAAACTACTTAAAGGGCTCTATGGTTGCAGGAGTTAAAACTACTAACCAACATTGCTTTTCGAAATATCTTTCCCTTTTCAAAATTTTCACCATATGTCTCGTGATTTCAAAAACTTTAATTTCTTTGATAAAATCGTAGCCTGTCCCTGCTTTGGGTTCTGTTTCAAATCCCTTCCTACATTCAAAAATTTCTAAAAGGACTTGTAAAAATGAAGGAGCTTTACACCTATATGATGAACACGGCATTGCAGCGATTACCGCGTTCTTGCCTCGCCTCTCTATTCGGAATTGATCAGACAAGTCTTGTCCTATAGAAAACTTTCCTATAGACAGTCTTACGAAACCCCTAAGGAAATCAAATAAACTGCTAGGATTAAAATTTTCAAATTGAGAAAACCCTGAGGTCAAGTGGCATGGCTGTAAAATCCACCTCAAGTTTCAAGCTTGCATAATTCGCCGACACCTCACGTCGAAAACCCTAGGATGAAAATGCCCTAGGTGGGTGAGCATGAGAGTGCAATGGCTTGGAGGGATAGTTAGTGTGCCATCAGCCCATGTGACGTTGGGATGACATTCATCTTTGATATTCTCCTATCCCTCGAAGGACAGGGAGTGCATGTTCACTTGCCCCTTGAAGCACAGGGAACGATAGCGTGTCTACTTCTTTGCCACTCTCTTGTCCCTCGAAGGGCAGGGAGTGCCAAAGAGGGGCAACTGTAGACACCCACTTTAAATATGGCAAGTTCTGTGGTTTTCTTAGACCCTTAGGATCAAATTGGCCGAGTAAACCCAAAATCCATAGGTCACACAATTTACCCTGTGAGCCGGAACCATTCTGCCAGCCCAAAACCCAGCAGATGCCTGTTTTGACCCGGAATCATGTAAACACGTTTTTTTACAAAAAAAATCATTGAAAATAGTAAAACAATCTGTTTTGACCCAAATTTTCTCTGAGAGCTTCACAAGAGGCTGAGGAACACACTTGGAAAAAAAAAATTCAATTTGGATAAGTTTTGGTTTGGACGACACAGGGCATGCCTCCCAGACACGTTTTTCCAAACATTTTTTTATCATTTTTCATGTTTTTATGGTCATCTTTTAGATGGTTTGGCCAAGTGATGCTATCCGCGTTGGTCAAATCCGAATTTTAAAAAATAAAAGATTGGTTTGACCAAGCGATTTGTTCGTTACGGGATAACTCTGCCCCAACAAATCCTTCGTTCAGATGAACTCACTTTGGGTGACCATAAAATGATGAAAAGGCATCACAGGTAGAAAAAAAAAAGGGGGAGGGACAAGACTTTTGAAAAACTTTAGGCTGGAAGATAAACCCTGGGAGAGTAGAGAGACCTTCCTTAAGAAAACCCTAACCCTCATCTTAAGCCTGAGTAAACCTAGACCTAGGGTACAACAACCCTAGATCTAAACCATTTCTAGGGCACAACCACCCTACTACTACCAGAAACTTGCTGATCGACATCTGGACCACAAGGGCAAAAGGAACCGGTTCTGATACGGGCGAGCCCTCGAAGGCTCGGGAGAACCTGGCCATCCGGCCCAGTTTGGTATCGTTTTCTTCCTTTGTTTTACTATTTTAATTTTGTTTTACTATTTTAATTTTGTTTTGATCTTATTTTGATTAGTTTTCTTTTAAAAAATCGTATTTTTGATGCCTTGGATCACGCTGGCTCCGCCACATATCTGAGAGCAGATCTGCTTGTTTTTTGGTAGATCTGATCTCAGATTTGAATTCGATCATTTCCACTTTTCCTACCATTGCTTTTTCATTTATTTTTAATCTAAGAGATCTACATCATTAGATCGCTCGATTTTGCGCTATAAACATTACCACGCAAGGCAGTAAGTGCATTTAAATATCAACAATACTAAAAATGAGCAAAATAAGTATTCTATATTTATTTTTTATTTTTTTTCTAACCCCTTTTTTTTTTTTTTTAATAGAGATATTAGCAATATATAACACAATAAAATAGTAAAATATGCATTCAGAGATGTGATATATGTTCATAATGACTATATCTCTGTAACAGATAATCCACCATAAAAATATTTAACAACGATGCGATATAAGTGTGATTTAATGGTGGGATTGCAATGAATTACATGCAACTATTATGTGAGGTTGGGGCCCTACCAAAAGTTAAATACTTTCTTACATTAAAAGATATGGCTGCTGCCCATCAAGCAATCTCTTAAATTACGATATATATGTTATTACTTAGTGACAACATAATATATGGGCTTCCCTGAAGATAAGCTTGAATATATATGGATCTAATACCAGATAAGTGTGAGCAATGATACGATAGAGGGATTCAAAGGGCAAATACGTGCTTTTGAATAGGAAGTAGGTCTTCTATGCCAAAAAAAACTTAGAGAGAGAGAAAGTTCTTGATTAACAGAGAAATAAAACTATAGCCAACTTTTATGGTGGAGAAAGAAACGGGGCTAGTTTGCTCATAAAGACTAGGGTCTTTTTCTTTTAACGAAATTTACAGCAAGATGCAAGGCACAATTTTTTGCATTTTATCAGAACCAAGTTTGCTATATATATATATATATATATATATATAAAACACCAAAACAATATGGAAGATGAAACATGAATGCTCTAATACCAATGTTAGTAAAAATTGATGGAGCGCGTATGAGACTAAATCCGAGATCGGAGAAGGGGTACCGTGAGGCTGGTGATCGTAGAGTCTGGCTTTTTTGGGTTAGGAACCCTTGTTGCTTACCTTTTCAAGAGAGAAAAAAAAAAAAAAAGATGTGTTTACAGAGGAAGCGATGTATCCCTTTACCTTTTTTTTTTTTTTTTTTTTTCCACTTCCTCTCTCTCTCTCTGGCTTCCTATTTTATAGGGAGAAGGAAGGGCTAACCGTTATATTTCTCCAACGGGTCTTTAAGAAAAAAAAAAAGAGTTTCCTTGATCTCAAAGATATTCATCCAACGTTCAGATGGACATTGGACCATATTAATGTTGGATATAATTTTTTGGATAATTATAATGAACATTGGATTCTCACAATTATAAGTTAAGACACTCAGGTCTCATAGCCATACGTGTCAACAAGAAGCCTCTTAAGTTTTTGCGATTTTGAACCCATTGAAATACAATAGATGTTATAAGATCACTTACGGAGTATGGGTTGGCCTCCCTACCTTCAAATGTCCTCAAGTTTCTTTCAGTCCAAAGGACCCAAATAGGTGTCTCCATTGACTCACGCCAAAAGAAGATGCCTGTTGCCAAGAAAGGACCCGAATAAAAAGGCTTTGAAGATTGACTATGGCACCACCCAAAACTACTGAGCAACTCGGACCAGAGTTGTGAGGTCACCTCACAGTGTAGAAATAGATGGGGTTTGGATCCTTCAGCCGACTTGCAGATAAGGCACCTATTGGAAACGGGTAAGCCCCTACGCTGCAATTTATTCACCACTATTCCTGGACTGTAGGAATAAGGCAGTCCCAATAAGTTTAGATTTTGCAAGGTTTCGAGCATTTGAGGTACAACCACAACACGTCCAATTGCTATTATGTCGCACCACATAAAATCAAGGTATTATTGGCATATTGAAGGTGCGAGATTAGTTGGGCTTTGGCTATTGGTCCATTTTTCTGTACTTGTGAATAGATCTACTAAAGACCTCAGCCACCAGAGTGAAAAAGAATGGGATAGAAGATCACCTTGGCAGGGACCCACAAAAAGAGGGAAATAGGCCCAAAAAAAAAAAAAGGGTCCTGTGATCCATGTCCTCTAAATGGATCCGAATCCCATCTATGTCCGAATATTACGTAAGCAAAGCAAAACGAAAATTTAGTTTTAAGTGGTTTGGAGAAAAGGCATATTCTTCTTTCCCTCTTTAAATGTTAGACTTCTTGAACCAAAAGACGAGAGGGCCAGATGGGCCATAAGTGATGTAAGGTCTTTCATGCGTATCTCATATCATAGCCCACAAAGAGAGCCCTCGGACCTCAGGGATTTTTCTAGATAACAATACTTTCTATTTTTTACCTAAGTTCACAAGATGAGAGAGAGTCGCAGCAGCTGTGTGGGAATGGTTGGTGTCTAGTTCTAATAGGATTGGGCTGAGGCCAATGGAAGTCCTTGCTATATGGTCTCTACCTTTCTCGCCTCTGGGGATTAAACTCTGGAGGATTACCGTCGCCGCTGCGTTGTGGAATTTATGGAGGGAACGGAATTTGAGAACTTTTGAAGAGCTGTGGAATTTATGGAGGGTTGAATTTGAGAACTTTTGAAGAGCGTAACACAGACCTGCCTTCTTTTTTCACGACTAAACCTCTTGAAGGTTGGGTTAGGCTGAATTTTGACGGCAACATAGGGATTTGTTAGAATATAGACCAAGACGTATTTCCTATCTCAGGGTCTGGACAAAACCTCCTAAAGGTTGGGTTAAGCTGAATTTTGACGGCATCTCTGGTTTTGGGGTCTTCTCTGAAACCACCATGGGACGACAGTATTGTCTTATTTTGGGAGGTTGCACTGTTGTGAAATCAATAAAGCTAAGCTTTGGGCCCTGAAAATGGGATTATCTAGTTGGACCACTCCTTTTCTAGAGTAATCATCGAAGGAGACTCGGCTAATATGATTAGATGGTGCACTAACCTAGACTCCACTCCTTGGAAGATCTGTGGTGTTATGGATGAAATCCTGGTACTTTTTAGGGATTATGAAGTGATCTTGCATCATGTGGTCTGAGATTTTAACTCTAATGTTAATTTGCTGGCTAAGAGGGCCACGTCGTGATTGATGGTGGTCCTATCCCTTCTTCTTCTTCTTGTTTCTCTTCTTTGTTCCCCTGCTCTTTCTTTTATCTTCCCATGTTTAGCTTTTTTGGTTGCACCTTCATTATTTTATTGAAATCCCGCATTTTTTCAAAAGAAAATGAAAAAAAGATAGAGAAAAAAAATTAATGGAGGTCAAGGTTTACAAGATGAGAGTGAGAGATGGGACTCGAAGGAGGTTGAGAGAGAGAGGGATTCAAGGGTGAAAAAAAGTTAGAAACAGAAAATGAGCATTTCTTAAAATCACGGGATCACTAGAAAAATACAAAAATAATAGAGTTATAATTTATATAAGGTTATATGCCATTTCCTTGGATGGAGCCCATGGCTTTCTATTGATATAAAGGTTTATTTGGAATTATAATTACAGAAAAAGGGTACATGTCTTTTTTCCTTTTTTTTCTAATACAATTCTTCTTATCACTAGTTATTTTCACTTTCTATGGAATGTGCATCACTAAAGCAGAGTATCCTTTCTTTCCAAAAAAATTTTAACATTGAATTGTTTTCTTTCTTCTTACTAACATGAAAAGTACAACTACGCTAAACCTGAAGGGCATGACCACCATATACAATTTATCTAACATGAGTAGACAGCCAGAATCAACTGCAAAAGAGTTAGCAATATGTACATTTTTTTTTTTTTTTTTTTACTTCATACAATACAAAGTAATATCATTTTACATTATTCTAAAACGATGCACGTCGTGCCATAGCGAATATCACCATTAAGAAATATTTATCCTTCATTTATCTGTTAATAAACATTAAATTGAGCAAGCAACTCAAAAAACAATTCTCCATGCATGATCATTCACTGTGTCCCTTCACGCCTAGTCTTTTGGATAGCTCTATGATGATACATTTCTTTTGTGATTCATCAATGGCCTCGGTGCGCCACTTCTTTGCCACCTCTTCAGCCTGCCCAAGTACACCCGAGTCAGTCAGACTTTAAAAAAGTGTGTGGTTTGCATAAGGTTGCGACCTTAACTATCAAAGTAAAGGTGTAACTCTAAACATTGTCATAAGATGCAATTTTGGTGCCGTAATTTTTTAGGATGGTGCAATAATATATTTTTCTCTCTAATTATAAAATTTTAAACTCTAGAAACAGTTCAAATAAGCAAATCTATAAACACAAGAAAATTTTGAAAATAGACGGTTCAGATAATGTGTTACAAGATGCAACTTCAGACCTTAAATCTCTTTTTTTCTCCATAATTATACATCTCTATGTCGGATCAATTAGATGTTTTTCCAACATCAAAATAACCTTTTTTGAAGGTTTTTAGAGGTGCACCTTAATTCTATATATTAAGGTGCAACCTTATATAAATAAAGTTTTTCCTTTAAAAAAAAACTGCAACTTCTTTCTCACACAAAGCCTAGTGTACCCAGGTTCTAAAAGGAATTAACTGCTCCCCAAGACCTTTGAATGTAGGCTGAAGAAGATCCCTCCCTCTTTCTCTGATATCCTCAACCTGTACAAAAATCAATTGCTTCTTAAATCTCTCAAGAATTAGAACAAGAAAGGTCATTCAAAGAGTTGTAATTTTCCTTTCTCTTTTTCTTTTGTAATCTCAAGAAGTTTTTCTTATACAGGGTAATGACTGCCAAACAACCCATAAGAGTACTAAATTGTTTTTTTTTTTTTGAGAATGTCGTACGAGTACTAAAAATTGTTAGACAGTTCAACTAAAACCATGAAGTTTCAGTAAAATATGTACACAAATATGACCATCGCATGAAAGACAAATTTTCAACACTTGATTGTTTTCATCCAAATTAATGGAACCTATATGAGCCATTGTTAAACATTTCAGATAAATTAACTGAGGTTTACCATCTGCAATATAATTTTATGTCATCACAAGCTGCATTTTATTCTACAACAATCCATATTGGAACAGAAAAACATAACATGACGCTTCATGTATGTTGATCATATCATTTCATCTGGCCTAGCAATGGACATGATAACTCAAGTGGTGTGATACAATGTAGGAAAAAGACAAAAAGGTATTTAGAGCAAGAGAGTTTAGTTCACTTGGGAATGGAATTCAGTAGCAATATACCAATCCACAGCAGAGAAAAACAAAATCCCAACACAGAGAGAGCTAAAATTATCAAAACACAAAAAGATATTTAGAGCAAGAGGGTTCAGTTCCCTTGGGAATGGAATTGAGTAGCAATATAACAATCCATGGGAAAGGGGCTGGGGTCATGGTGGTAGCACCCTCACACCTCGTCACCATGTTGTGGTTTCCATTCCCACCACTAACACCACCCCACTAAGACCTTCAAAAAGCTAACTCCTAATCTACTCAAAAAACGGGTAGGGGCCTGTCATCCCCTTTGAATTACCCAAAAAAAAAAAAAGGATCAAGTTCCATTGAGATGGCCTATCTCTAGCTAAGCCCCTAAGTATATTCACTTCAATTTTCCCATCACTTTGGGCCTGTAGGCACTACCATAGGTACCAATCTTGTAACATAAAGTCCTTGAAAGCTGAGAAATGATCATCCGTATCCGATGTAGGTACAGCCATCTCAGATGCATCAAATGTTCTCCAAAAAAATTAAAAAATTTGGAACACCAATTCATCACTACAAAAACTGAATCCATAACTCACAAGGTACTCTGAAAGCCAAGGATGACGTGAGCACTAACGTTGGCCCATGATGCACCCTTGATAGGAAGTGGGATGTAAAGGCTGCTATTTTATGATTGGCCCTTGGAGAGTTGACATATACGACAATGCTCCACACAGCCTCACATTTTGTTTCAGTTTCGGCTAGAAGTACTTTTTCTCCACGAAAAAAATGGTTTTGGAAATATCCAAACGTCCACCTGAGTCCCCACTATGCAATTCCATCATGAAGCTATCCCTAAATGATCCCTTGGGAATACATAGACGAATAGGATAAAACATAAATCCATCTTGCAACAGACTTGGATGTGGGATTATCGGTACCATGAACACATGCTTCCCATAGGGCTTAAAATAGGGATCCTCCTCCTCAATCAATTCAAACCTGATAAACTGGAGCACCAAGTACCTAGAAGTAAGGATTGACCTACTTAACGCATGAGTTAACTCTGTTCTGCACAGCTTAATGCTCGAGGACAAAGATGTATTTCTCGTAAGAGGGCCATCACTAAACATGTTAATGGCCAAGGTTCCTATGTGAACTCAAGTACCTAAGGGCTATGTGATCTGAATACAAAACAATCTCCCTAAGAGTAAAATAGTGCGGCCAATATTTAAGAGCTTGAACTACAGCATAAAATTCTACATCAGATGCTGTAATGTTTACAGAGAATATTATTCCATAACCATATCACACTCTCTTTGCTTTCAGTGCTGTTAGGACTCAGTGGGGGCTCAAAATATCACACACATCAGCTGTAAAATTTGCCTCTTGTGTCACCTTAACTTGATTAACTGCCTGTTCCTCGGTGCTTTTAATGTTTTCATCATGTGCTTCATTAGCTCTATGATCCACGTCAAAGCTATTATCTTCCACTTTGTTTAGCTAAATGGCCTGCTGGTCGAACATCTGCATCGGGCAAGCAAAATATCAATAATCCAGTTCTCCACAATTAAAGTACTGGCAACCATCTGCACCTTGCTCTTGTTCTGCCATTCCACGCCCTTAACATCTACCCCTTGAATAGGGTTGGATTAGTTAGCAGGTTGCAGGATGTTGGAGCTAGCACGCCCTGCACCAGAGGGCTTCCAAGATGAATTAGAAGCTCTTCTCCCCTGAGGTACGCCTTGTTGAAATTCTCTTCCGCTGATCCATCAGTGCCAACTAGTATGCGTCATCAACACATCATAGGGGATGTGATAACTTTTATCTTGCATTGCAGGATACAACCCCCTTTGTGTATAGGGTAGCAGATTGTTCCACTGTTTCCTTATGATCATTAATTAACCAGTTCCCGAAATTCCTCCGTGTACTCATGTATGGAACTAAGACCTGTCATAATTGGTGTTATAACCGAAATAGTATTTAGGCATTAATCATTTGGAAGAAACGTCCTCATCAAACAACCCTTTCCCAAGTTCTGATCTTATCTTTCCCAAGCTCCTCTCCCTCTCCACTTGCACTTGTTTCCACAATAAAAGTGCATGACTCTTTAATGTTAGCGCAACAAGCTTCAACTTCCAATTTTCCAGCAAATCTTTCCATGCAATGAACTGTTTAATACTCTCAATTCAACTCATCTGGAATTAGCTTCCCCATTGAATCCATAACTTCCACACACATCCTCAATGCCAGAATTAATCGATCCTCAATTCCCTGCTCTTGCGGATCTGAGTAGGCATCACTGTCATCTGCCTCTCATGCCAAATGTTGGCTTCCACATGAGGACGTATGCATTCATTCTATGGCTCATGAAAGTTTGCATTATCTTGCCCTTGATTAGGGTTTTGTTAAGCTTCTCAACACAACTATATGCATTAGTTGATCCAGTTGTGCTTTGATCCTCTGCATTGCTTCTTGCTATCCTCCTCTACCTTGGTCGCAAGTGCAGCCACGGCAATCAAATTATAAATCAGGCACAAAAATCAGGGTAAAACCGATAAAAGACATGTATTAGGAACATTTGCTTTGATACCAAATTTTATGTGATGCATGGTAGGCACAAGACGAAAGAAAAGTCTTTAGAGCAAGATAATTCCCAGTTCACTTACTTGGGAATGGAATTGAGTAGCAAGATCAAAATCCATAGCAGATAATAACAAAATCCAAGCACAAAAGATTGAGCAACAAACATTAAAAAGCTTAGTAACTTGAATTAGGGTTTGGAGCATAAATCTCCAGAAACCAAGAAACATCTATGTTCTAAAAAAAGTCATTCATAAACCCCTTATTTTATATGTCTAGAAACCCTAAAAACTTGCAATTTCTCCAAATATCTAACTTCCAGGATCCATTACCTGGGCCAAGGATAGGATTGTTCAAAATTGTTCAAAGTTGAAGCGCCAACCGGGTAAGGGTTAGATGGAAAATGAATTCAAAGAGGTAACCTGATTATGATATACACTACCCTCACATAGTTTGTTTGCATATGGATGACAATGGAATTACAAAGAAGAGCTTAATCATCTCTACACAATATATATATTCATGTGTACTATAAGCACACCAACTTATGGATTTATCTCTCAGTATACTCAATGATAAGCACTAGTGAATAGAAATATAAGACTTGTCGCAGGTAACATGCACTCCTTCACACTTCAAAATTGAAAAGAAATAAGACAGCATCGATAGATATCCACCTCAATACCAAATGACCAGCGACCATCGGAAAACCATGCCTTAATAAGATGAATTTATATCCAGCAGCTGATTAATATTTGATTATAGAGCCAGATTCATAATGCCATCAAACTGTCAAAAACTTTTGCTGCACTTAAAACTCCTGTTACTAGACTAACAGTTTTGCCAAGAATAATGGCGATCCAGTTTACTTACAGAGTGCAATTGTAGTTTGGAAGCCGCAACTGCCAATGTTAAAGTGGCGCTCCCAAAGACGAGAACTGTGGCAACAGCAAAAGCTTTTCCAACTACAAATAAAGATTTTCCATTAGAAGGGATAACAAAGTATAAATGTTGCAAAGAAGGGATAACACTTAGTATAAGAACAGTCTCATTTTAAGGTCACGAATCAATATCAGGATCCGAAGCATAAGATCTTCAAGTCAATACACATGATCCAAAATTCATAAGATACTATATCAACACGTGCTGATTCATAGTATTAACAGGAAACATAGTTTACAGTACTAAAAAAAAACAGGAAACATAGTTTACAGTTCAATTCTTGAAAATTGTCCAAAAGGAATATTTTGGTTTTTTGTGATATAATGAAATATAAAACACAAAGTTAACCATTCTCAAAAAATTGCCCAAAGGAAACAGCAACTAGGAATGAAGATAGCAGATGCCGAGAAATGATTGGAGATGAGTGGAAAATGTAAGGGAAATGAAAACTAAAAGAAAACTGAAATGAAAACTAAAAGAAAAGCTTGGTAATATTGCTTATTAAAATGTGATTACCCCCCTTTACCATTTTTTTCATTTGTAGTTCTTAAACAGGGGTTACTGGACTAACATCAAAGGAAAATGACCAGGAAATACTAAAACTTATCAGAAGGCTTTTAAGACAGTTAAAAGGCATCCAAGACCCAAGGAGGAAATCATAGGAGAACTCTGAGAAACACAAACGAAACACAGGGAAATGTAATTCAAGAGTTAAGGAACCGTATACTTTGGAAAACTGATCATTGAGATTTGACAAATTCTGATAATGCTTCCATAAGGGACATTCAATGATCATTGAGATTTGATGAAGTATGATCATGCATCCATAAGTGACATTCCTGTCTCTAAATGTGCCTCACCTTACAATGGTTCTCACTCAAGACTAAGTGACCTCAACAAGCCATATAATTTCACCAATTTAAGTTCGGTAACTTTGAAGTGTAAAGTCAATTAGTTAAAATAAAGACATACAAGTGAATGATTGAAAATGCAGTACTAGCACAACAAAGTACAAAGTACTTGTCAAGTAGTTTTAAACCACAGAAAATGAATAAATCATATGGTTCAGGAATTGGTTTTGGGTGCCAGATGGCAATGAAGAAAATGTTAAGAAGTTATCCAATGTGAACAAAGTCATAAAAAACAGGGATGCAGATCACATATTTCGAACAAATTTATTAAACGAACAATCAGAAAAGAGAGTGCAATATTACTTAAAAGCTGTACAAAACATGACCATGCCAGCTGGTATTGTATAGTTTAAGAGAATGAATAGTTGTTCTTACCTAGTTAACCTTAACAACAGGTATAAGTAGTGGCTCAGTTAGTACATAAGGAACAAAAGGACATGTTGAAATTTTCCATGCGATCGAGGATCTCCAGTGTTATAAAGTGATGAGGGGATTACGACAGTAACACGGTAGGCATATCTTAAATGAAAATATTGTGAGTTAATGAACTTAAAATCATCCCAACTTTGAAGACATGCTATCCTGAATATTAGTTCTCCCCTCCACCCCATATAGACCAGTGCCAATTGCTTATGGAGTTCCACATTGGTTCTGTCAAAGAACAAAATGTGAAAGAGACACAGCTATGTGACCAAGGCTAATTTAACCAATATTTACACACTTCCAATGCATAAGTAGATACATTTCGTTTGTAATTATAAGCATGATGGAAAATCCAAATCTCCCTAATCAGTAATGAAAAACAAAAACAATTAAAAGAGAAAGGAGACAAATGGACAATGTAGGACACATTCACGACATTTATTTATCCTGAAGAATTTTCTAAACAGTCATATAAAGAATAGCCAATCAAGCTCAAGGAAATCTGACTTTTACCCTTGAAAACATATTGATTCATAAGGTTTTAATTCATTGAAAACATTGAACTGTCTAGACACAAATTGCATTCAAACAAGAAGAGAAATGATCAACTAAATCCTTTGACAGATATTTCACATATTCTACACCAGTACAATGCACATCAAGAAAGTCTTACAATGCACTACATGAAAAGATACAAAATGAAAAACACTCTATGCAATATAAAAATCTGTTCATTGTCAACATAATACACGAGAAATGGATTAGAACAAGTCAAAACATAGTTGTTGGTATCAGGACCTGGACCGAGAGCAGGGGATGATGAAAGGCCAGAACATACTTGTGGCTAAGAGCATTGTCCGTACAAAGCATATGTTAGGTATCGAGATCCCCAAACTTTAGAGATCAGGATAGCGAACAATTGGGATCTCGATCCCAACCTTTTAGGGATCTTGCTCCCGAATGTAAAGAGTATATATAGCCAAGGACGAGATATATACACTTTAAAATACGGATCTCTTTAGTTATGGCCAACAAGCAATACAACTATATTAAATGTATAGTTGCATTGCTAGTGGGTTGTAAATAAATAAAATCATCAAGTTTGTTGTTATCTTGGTCATTAAGGTGGAGATCAAGATTCCTAATAGTGGCGATCGAGATCCAAAAATTTAAAAATCAAGATCCCTTGAATATCTCTTTGCCACAGGGTCAGAGATAGTTTCCAGAGTAGGATCGCCACCTACATTAGGAGATCCCAACAACTATGAGCCAAAATATGTACTTGAAAGTAAATTTCTGCTTGTAAACACAAGGAATCCAAAAGAGGAGGGAAAAGAACATCCAGGAGAGGTCATCTCTTCCCTTGTAATTCTAGTATGCAAATATAGTCCAAACAAATAATGGAAAACTGCCGACAAGAATTTTTTAACTCCCAATGTGTGTAATATGGAAAAAGTAAAACACCAAAGATGTTTTTTTTTTTTTTTTTTTCATTATCAGGTAAATTTATTTTCTTAGGAGGACAAATAAAATATTTTTCTTTTTTTTTTTAATTTTCATTATCAAGTAAATGTACTTTCTTAGGACAACAACAATGATAAAATTACATACTTTGTGAAAATCCTTCAGCAGCATCTTTTATCTTCTAATTATCTATACGTGGAATCTTGTCACGCCGAACTTCATTGGCTGTAGAAGCTGAGAATGAGTGTTCATCATTGGGCAAGTTCCATCTGCATCCCACATCTCAAAAACATTCAGGGCGATGAAAACACAAATCTTACCAAAAAGATGGATCACAGTCAAGCAAATCAACAAGATAATCCTTCGAAGCATAATTTAATCAGACCTTGAAAAAGCAATAATTCATATAGAAATAGATGCCTTAATCAAAGACAGGAGGGTGCTAATTCATTACAGACTAAGCATCAAGCTTTAGCTTTATAAAGGAGACACTCTTAAGATACTACCTCACATTCAAAAATAAAAACCATACATCAGAAAGAAAATCTTCAGATGTGAATGAAATAACTCAAAAAGTACCATCTAGAACTACAATGCTTCCTCGCTTTATCTTAACGTGGCAGTTCATATAATGTTGAACCATTTGCTAGAAAATAAGCACCAAACTCCCCATACAAAGCAATTGGAAAATTAATCCAACAGCATAATCCCCTTTTTGGGCGATGGTAACTACACAGAGCAACTAAATTCCCCACTTCGCGTTTTCCTACTCCGCGGGAATGCAATATAATTTTAATTCTAATTACCCATCCCAAAAATGAAGACCTTTCTTATGCAATTCAATCTCAATTCTCATTACCACCGCAAACATCATCCGTAAAATGCAGAAACGAAGGTTTCTCAACTACCAACAAATGCTCACGCAGCAATGAAACACAAAACCCAAAAAGGTGAGAATAATGGTGTCCTAGAAACTGACCTTCGAGGGCCAAAGGTGACCTGAGGCAGAGAAACATAGGCCCTGTGTGGGTTGATCAATTCAGCATAGTTGGTACCGTTAGAGAGAGAATCAGAGGAATGGGGCAGAACCCATTTAGACGCAAAGGAGAGAGAAGATTCAGAAGGGGGACGAACAGCAGTAAGGGGGATAGAGTGACGAAGGATTTCGGGCAAAACATCGGCTTTCGCTTCAAATTCTTCAATGGAGTTAGGACCACAGTTGCGAGATTGAGGAAGTTTCTCAGCCAAACGCCCCACTGCTTGCTTGGATTCCTGCAAGAAACATGCAGCCTCTGTGCTCGCTAACCTCCCAGCTAGAAAACTCATATCGACTGTTATATGCAATAATGGAAACTGGTTTTCTCTCTCTCTTTACAAATCAATGAAGTTGGTGTCTCAGACACAGAGAGAGAGGAGGATTTAAAGGGGAAATACACAAGCAGATGCATTCGTGCTCCACAAGCCTACCGTTCGACTGCAGCAGTTTTTTTTTCTCTCTAGACTTACAAGAACTGTTCTCTCTCTCTCTCAGACTAAGAACAACGCTGTAATATACAAATACTAAATCAGGGAAAAGGAACATGTCAGGCACTAAATGCTGACCTCCTTCATAATCAAATGAGGAAATAACTTCTTGGCGCCCAAGTAACAGCAAGAAGATAAGATTTCCTTGGCTTGGAGCTTCACCTGAATTTCAATTTTATTAAAGACCCGGATTCTATGCGGCCAAGCCCGCATATGTAGAAATGCGGGCTTATTAATAAATCTATTTTAGAGTTGGATTTTTGGATGTGTAATCTCTAACATGGAAATCATGAATATGAAAAAAGTAAGTAAATTTTAAAAATTAGAAATAATAATTAAAAAAACATTTGGACCGTCGTTTCTGCTGGTTTTAGATGAAACATCTACTTGCATCCATCTTTAAGATGGATGCTTTACACTTTATGGACCGTGCATGTAGTCATGCTGTCGATCCCGCATGAAATAATTTTCTTTTTACTAATCAATGTAATGCACCACTTGGCCTCCTTGTGGCATGTGTATTACAATGAGAAACTATTTATATCTTTTGTATAAGGAGGACCAGACATTTTTAGCCGTTAGATTTGAAATCGAAAGGTTGAGAGTATGTGATTGATTAATCTTAAAGTTTATAAAAAAAATTCTGAACTCCGTGATATACTTTAAGTTGTCTGATTTGATATTTAATGGCTAGGATTAGTTACAACTCTTATTCTAAAGATAGATGATCTTATAGTATACAATCATTTTATTTAATACTAATACTTGTACAGATTTGTTTTGTCATATGCTCTTTTTACACTAGAGTATTAGATATTTTAGATAGAGTTTTATACTATGCTCTCTAGGGAGCATAGTATACTTTTACTCTCTTGATCAAAGACTTATTTGGGGGGTTTTTGCAATCTGAAAATTTGGGAATCAATTACGAATTATTGGATGATTATTCTCAAAAAAGGAAATTTGAAATTTACATTTTTAGCACTTATAACTCACCATGTAAAAATTAGATGGTCTTTTATTCAATCTCGAGGCATTAATTTTTTCAAGTGCATAGAGAGTACAATTAAGAAATCTTTTTTATTGATACTGAAGAGGTTATATTCCTTTTTTTTTTTTTTTTGGTATAAGGGATCCTAGAACTTATTCTAGGTGGCATTTTATTCGAGGGAATAAATGGACATTATACTCCTATGGGAGTATAATATCTTTTGGCCTTTAGAAATATGCTAAATATCACACTTGTGCGGGTAACTATAGAACGCTGCTTACAATCATATCTTTAATTGGGTATTAAATTTTTTTCATGCACACCATATAATGCCCTTTATCTATGCGGTATTATCATATTACTTGTCACTCCATTTCTCTCACTCATTTTGAATTAAAAAGTATTAATGACATTTTTTAAATTATCTCTCGACATTCTATAAAGTTTGATAAGATTTTGAAAAAATGATGATGATAAATTTCTGGCTATGAACTTATGTTTGCCTTTCATTCCAAATTCTTAGGTTCATAGGTTCTGGCTTAAGTTTTGAGAACCTATAGATTAGTTCTTCCTAAGATGGGTTTCCCTAAGGTTTTTTTTTTAGTTGATGCTTCAATATTTTCAGAGCAAGCAAAATGCAGTAGAATCATGTACGAGCTGTCCAACTCCTTTGTTTTAGAAGTTCTTTCTAGCAATTTTGAAAATAGAGAGAGAATTTTTTAAACTAGAACTAAGTGCTTGGGCATACGATTTTAACAAAAAGACAAAGATTTTTTGAAATCTGACAAACACATAGGGGAAAACTTATTGAAAAGGGGGTGAATTTCGAAAAAATGGGTTGATAAGCAGTTTAGGTTCGTGCTACAATGGAGTTTTTTGTTTTCCCCCCCAAATATGATCTTGTCGAACCTTTGGGACCTTCAGGACGAAGAATCATCGAGTATTCTTCATCTTCCAATCTTGGCTCTTTTGTCACAACTCAAAAGAGAGTTTTTTGAAGTTTCAAGCAAACTAGTGTCTGGGATAATATGAGATATTCCCCCGAGTGCTCAAAATTTCTTTGGACTTCTAATTTTGTTCCTCCTCTTCTACTCCTTTGAAGTTCAGATAGTCGAGGCTCTTCAGGTTTAATTAGACTTATGCGTTCAATTTACTTTACTTATGACACCGTTAGGACTTGATAAGAGAATTTGATAAGATATTCTATAAGCTAGGAAGTTATTTTTTCTATCGCCCCTTGGTCCTTTTCGGGTGTTTAGCCCGGTGGCGTTAGCCTGAATTAAGGGTATTTGGCCTAGTTTTAGGCTAATGTAAATTGTACCAGGGGATTAAACCTCTAGAACTCTTTCGTTCCCAATAATATATATAAAAAACCTTTGTTTCTATGATATGGAATGCATGTGCAAATTTGGTCCCAAATGTGTTTGCTCTTTGGTTATTCATTTGGAGTCGTAATGTTTTCTTGAATATTTTGAATTAATGTGTCACATTTTCGGAGCGACCATATGGGTCCTACGCCTTAATAAGTCTCTAACTGCCATGTATGCTCTGACTGTCAACAAGAGCTCCAGCAATTTGGGTTACACACTCCCAAGAATCTCCCAACTGTTCATTCGAATTGAAACTTGGTGAAGCAGTCCACATGCCCAATAAGGGCCCTCAACTGTCGAACCAAAACAAATGTCTGTTGGATGGGGTACCACACCTCCCTAATATGGCTCCCACCGGCATACCCAATTCAATCTTGATGATTGGGCATCACGCCCCCCTAATAGGGCTCCCATCACCAGACTTCCCCAAATCTTGTGGGTCATGGGAACTATTAGGTCAGTTTGAGAATGTGCAGTAAGATGCAATTTTCTAGAAAGGATGGAGTCCACGTTACATTTGTTATATTCCTTACTCTTTGGATTCAATTTACATCAAATATACTTAAAAATATTTAATTACATCTTAATTATATTTTAGATAGTAAAAATAAATTTTTAGGCCTCTCTAAATATTTTATTTTATTGAATATGATTTTAAAATAAAAAAAATTCTAGATTTACTTAATTCATGGAGGAAAATAAAATATTTAATGTATTTATAAAAAAAAATTTACTATTTTGACATATTATTTAAGGTTTGGGGCCTATTATGACTTTGAGCCTACCACATCTAAGCCCATTAGTGGGGGCGTGGGGCCCCACATGGCTATCCAGGTATTGGTGCCCCACTCCCTTGTCTTTCCTAATTTGTGTGACCTGTCTATTAAGCTACCTTCTTGATTGAAAAAAGTGTTATAAGGAGGATTTGGTTGATTTCAAATAATCATGTTGGGATTTATTAAAAATTGATTTGTAAAAATAAAATATTTTCTCGACACAATATTTAATGGCAATGCAGTTATGAAAATTGAGGGATAATAGTTCCACCTCATTCATTTTAATCATGATGGCTGATGTAAAGAATGAATAGATGAGATCTCTTCACCCTATAGATCTCCATGATCAAATATCAAGATTGAATCTCATAATGATGGCGAAATCAACTCCAAAACCTAATCTATATTCTATATATACTCTCTATGGGGGCCTATTCTCTACCCACCTTAAATTCTCTCTTTATCTCTCTCTCAAGCTAGAGACAGCCAGGCAGCACTCCTCTCTCTATTTCTCTCTCAACTTCATTAGAGTTTAATTTGGTAGAGCCTAGAAACCCTAAGGGGTACACCCAAGCCACAATAGTGGCACAACATAGCCTATATGCATTGAGATATAATCGTGTTGTGCCTAGGTTAAAAGCCCTATCCCATGTTATGATCTTAAGAGTTTTTCGTAGGATTTCTAAGTTACGAATAAACCTAACTCACATGCATCATTGGTGGAGGAGACCCGATGTGGTGTATACAAAGTCTTTGGAGGTAATCTAAGGCAAGGTATGTAGTATGGTCTTATTTCTTGCTTTCTTGAATTTATTCAAAGTGTTAAGTAATTTTCAGATGTATGTTTTGAATAAGAATTTGTTTTGATGGCAAGCAAGTGAGAGTCATTAGCATTCTTTATGGTTTTATTGGTTTATATATTGTATTTGAACACTTGTAAGTGATCTGGGTGGTACAATAAAAAAAAGAGAGAAACAATTTAATTGGTATTTACTTGCTCGGGTCACATAGTCTTACTTTCACAAAGGAGGAATCTAAGTTTGAGGTAAATCGTGGAGTTTGTTTTCAAGCAGTAATTTAAGAACATTACTCATCGAATCCTTAAAATTAGTGAACTCTCCGGATGTAGTATCTTGAGTTTGATATGTATAAAAATGAGCCTTGTAACCCATCTCAGCTTCAACGACAGTCTCAAGATACCCAGAGATGGCGAACCCATCTTGGTTTCAACGACAGTCTCAAGCTGCTCAGAGATGACTTAACCCATCTTAGTCTCAACGACAGTCTCAAGCTGTCTAGAGATGACTTAACCCATCTCATTCAACAAAAGTCTCGAACTACCCAATGATGGCTTAACCCATCGTCAACATCATTGTCAGGCAGTTAAAGCCTTAGAATTTTTATGGATCATACGGCATATCAGTTACCGCCAAAGGGGAATTATTTCTTCAGGAACAATGAATTCTCTAGTAAGATCAACACCGTTGAACTCTTGGCTCTTTACTTTATCACCCTTAAAAGGTGTTACATGAATTGAGTTGAACAACATAAGTGGTTGCAGTTCACTGACGATGCTAATAAGTACCTAATTTTGCTCTTGCAAGATCATGAGTTTCGAAGATTTGAAATTCAAAGACAAGCATCAGTGATTGTATCTGTGAGAGCAACCTAGCAGTGAGATCGACAACGTGAAAAGATAAACACAAGAGGTAAAACAGCATTACGAAGATAAGGATTGCACCTTGCAAGATCTGTAATTCAAATGAGTTGATAAACTCATGATGAGGATGGAGGTGAAGATTCCAAGATGGGAAATGCATGCTTATCCCTTGAAAATCCATAATTAGCAGTATAAAAAGGGGTCTTCTCGATTGAAGAGGGGTCACACTTTTCCCTTAGGCATAGTCTAATAGAGATAAAGTGTTCTTCAGAGGTTTTGCCTCGGTAAGAACCAAGAGTAGAAAAGAGAGTGATATTCAAAATACAAAGAGAGGGATAATCGTTTCCTGTACTCATTTCAGACACGTTCTCTTAGGAAAACCAGACTCGAAAGATAACACATCCCTCCAGATATCTATTGGTGTATGGGCCGGCCCTCAATGTTATCTTTTCATTTTAACATGTACGTATCTTCTTCTTTAGAAACAAATGTATAGGTATCAAAGCCATAATCAAAGGTTTTTGGCGTATTTTCTTTTTTTAAGTCGATGTAAATTGCAAAAGAGGATTAAACGTTTGGAATTGCTCAGTGCCCAGTGCAAATATAAAGCATATGTTTCTGATATAAAGTGCATGGGTGAATTTAGCCCCGCATGTGATGTCCTCTGGTTTTCTATTTGAAGTCTAATGTTTGTCTAAACATTCCATTTCTTAAAACATCCACATTTCGAAGCGACCAATAGTTCAAGACAGATAAATGTAACTCTAATGCAAGTTTCCTTACTTATATGAATACTCATGTCCTATACTCTCGTTTTAAAAATGGCGAGTTGCAACGGACTCGCCCGAGTTGACACGGGAATCGGTCACCCCGTGTCAATTCCAATGAAAAACGTTGAGTCGCTTGGTTTTAGATAAGAACCGGCGATTCTCTATAGTAAAACGCCTGAGTCGCCTGGTTCTAGAGAAGAACCGGCAATTCTCTAAAGTAAACCGCCCGAGTCGCCCGGTTATAGAGAAAAACCAATGATTCTCTACAATGAACCACCCGAGTCACTATAATTAAAGCCCCAAAAACTGCTTACATCAATGTGCATCAACCCCCAAAGTACGCGCGGCCATGAAACAACCATTAGCATGCAACAACCCACATGCGCGTGGCCAGGCAACAACCGCCAGCGTTCACAACCCACATACATGCGGCCATGCAACCACAACATCAAGTTGCTTAGGCTGGTTGGATTCTTTTATAGTACCTTTCCTTCCCATATCCCTTCGATGTGGGACAATTCTATGAGTTAACAAACCAGCCCGATGGTGTACGCATGATGGGCAAATATTGGTAAAAAGCCAGCCCAGCTTGGGACAAATTGGAGTGAGGTGGTGTACGTGCAATGGTGTACGCGCAATGGTGTACACCCGTCATGAATAAGAAGGGCGTACACCCGATGGTGGCAATTAAATTAGGCGATAAAAAAGGAAAAAAAATATTAAAAACAATAATTGGGTGCCCATCACCTCTATCTTTCACCAAAATAATTTAAATTTACTTACCAAACAAACATAAAAAATATATTAGGCTATTATCTCATGGGATTATTTTATTATATAATTAATAATTAATTAATTAGTTAATTAGGATTAACATATTAGTACTAGCTCATAGGCTATTAAAAAGAGTAAAATAAAAATATTAATGTTAGTCTATTGAATATTAAAAAAAATTTATTTTAGATGATATTTTAAGAGAGAAAAATAGCACTAACTCATACCACTTAAGAATTTATTTCAAGTTGCTTTATCAATTATCCCAGATTGAAAATATGAATTTTTTTAATTTATTAATAACCAAATCTTGTATATTATTTATTAATTTATTTATATTATAAATTTTGTAACGTATTATTTTTTCTTATAATTGTAAATAATATTTTTTAAGTTCGATGTTATTATAAGACATTTTATATTTTTATTTGTATAGTAAAATAATTATAAAATATAAAGTTATAAACCAACAACTTCAATTTAAAAAATATGTTATTATAGTTAGTTAGGTTGTAATAATTTTGGATGAGTAAAACGAATTAATAAATGTTTGATACTTTGATGTGATACTAATTTATTTAGGAAATTAAATTTTTTAATCTTGTAATATGGAAGTGCTTGTAACTATTGTGCATGTTGTCGATAGGCTTTTTTTTTTTTTTTTTTTGAATTTTGATATCTTTATTATTTTTTTTGCATAAATTTTTTTTTGAATTTTTTAATATCATAACATTAGAATTTATTGGGGATTTTATTTTAATTTTTAATCATATGATATGGAAGCATTTTTCTAATAACTTTTTAATCATATTTACTATAATATTATAATTAATAATTATACATTGATAATCAAATATTGTATTTTATTTATTACTCTATTTACATTATAAATTATATAATGTATTATTTTTCTTATAGTTGTAAATAAATTTTTAAATTAGATTTGTTCTTAGTTGTATAGTAAAATAATTATAAAATATAAACCAACAATTTCAATTACATTATATAATATTATAGTTAATTAGGCTGTGATAATTTTGGATGAGTAAAATGAATTAATAAATATTTAATACTTTGATATGATTCTAATATCACTTTATATGGGAAATTATTATTATTTATTAATTATAATACTATATTATAATTAATAATTATACAGACATCCAAACAAAAAATTGTATCAGTATTCACGTATTTTTACAAAGTAATGAAATTACATAATGCATCACTCTTAATTACGTTTAGAAACTAAAATAACGTTATTTTTAGAGATTTATACTTCATCCATGATAATTCTATGCTTCATCTTTTGTGTGCTAATTTAGTAGTTAACAGTGGTTCATACAGGAAAAGAACATCTTCATATTCACATATTGATGCAAAAAAAAATGAAAGTTCTGAACGGAGTACCCGCAGTTCTTATTGGACTCCAAAAAAACAATATTTATAGAATTTTAATAACTTTTTTGGATATTTTCAAGGCTAAATCCGACCGATTCTCGATCTGAAACGCCGATTCATCGATCCAGATAGGTTTTTGGGCTGCCCGATCCAGAGCACTGACCTGTTTTTTAAACCACTGATTTCATCCGGGGCAGCATTGGAATGATTATTATTCTCTCTCTGTCTCTCTCTACCCTCTCTAGGTGCCCTCTCTTTCTCTCTACCCACCCTCTCTTTTTCACTCTATCCAGCCTCTCTCTTTCTCTCTCTATCCGCCCTCTCTCTACTCGGGTAGAGAGAGAGGGTGGGTAGAGAGAGAAAGAGAGTGAGGGGTGGGTAGAGAGAGAAAGAGAGAGTGGGTAGAGAAAGAAAGAGAGAGGGGGCAGGTAGAGAGAGCAACACAGAGGACGGGCAGAGAAAGGGTAGAGAGAGAGATTTAATTGGTAGATTAAAGGTGGGGAAGTTGGTTTAGTATTTAAAACAATGACTTTTTGACTGAGAGGTAAAAACAAGAAAAAATAGTAACTGGGTCATGGGTGTGATATTAAAAGTATTGGGATGTAGAATATCTACAGTTCTTTTTGAGGGGTATCCATAATTTACCCTAAATTATTTTGCTTAATCTCTCCTTTTTACTACTGTGTATCAAACTATCTTTACATAATCCATTTGTTATCACCACTTGCCTATTTCTTAATGGAAAATGCTGGCGTAGGCCTACTAACTTACAACTATATTGAGCCCAACAGCCCAGAGTGAATTTGGGCCGATGCAATAATCATAATTGTATTTTGAATTTTAATTTTACTTTTTTTCTATAAATCCAAATCACTTGAAATTTTGAGTGTGTGTTCTATAAAAATATAATAATCCAATAAAAATATCAAAAACATATTTCGTGAAAAATAAATTGACCAAAATACCCCCAAAAATTTTCAACGATATTTTGGTCAATTTATATTTTACGAATTATTTTTTAATATTTTTTATTAGGTACGTATTGATGAGAAGAATAGATTCCTAAAATATCGGTAGAAAACATTAAAATTAAAATACAAAATGAGGTCATGTTCGTCAGATCGGCCTAGATGTTGGACTCATATGTAGTTGTAGGCTAGTGAGCAAATGCCAATATTTTTCTTTATTAATATACTAAATTGAATATGCACATAATCTCCATAGTCTCTTGATTCTTATTCGAACATCTGATTTCTCTTGGGAATATTTCAAATCACTTTAGGATCACATGCACGTAGCTAGTTTGAATGGAGCAACAAAGCACCAAAGAATGAAAAGAAAACACAAAACAAGATAAGTTTACCTCTTTTCCACATATTTCTCTCTTATTTCAACTCCTCATTCTAAGCTAAAAGGGAAAATATCATTTTAGGGGTCAATGCTCTTTGCAAAATCATCGATTCACATTTGAGGAGAGTTTACTGTAAATTTTAATTTCACTCAGGTACCTCATCAAAAGATTATCTATACGCTGCCCAAATTGCTCTTGTTTTATCATATACAATTTTGGATGTGTATTAGATATATTTTAAGCTATCCAAACTAATATCATTTTGATCCTAAGGATCTATGTTTAGACTCCAAATCCCAAGATTTTGTTTATAAATACCCTTTCTCAATTTAGTCTAAAGAGAAGACATTAATTCCTTGAGGGACATAGAGAGACCTTTAGAGAGAAGTTCCCTCACCAAAATCTTGCTACTTTTAGCCTAAATTCACATAAACTATAGGGAAAGTTTATATAGAGCCGAGGTTCTAAACAATCAATTTGATCATCAATTTCACTAAAAGAGGTTTCTTTGATGCCCAAATATTGTCAAATTGATCATCTCGACATCAAGAAGCATGAACATGAGAAGAAAATGGATTTCAAATGGAAATATTGTATTGTGTAACACACTTTTGGACCGCCAATTTTCAAGATTTTCAAGTTTTCATAGATCTGTCGATCTACACTATTTTTGAAGCTTTAAACTTTATAAATAAAGATAAAAATATATTTTAAAGCTATCACAAAGATTTCCATTATTGAAACCACATTTCTCAACACTCTTTTAAGGTAGGCTCTAATTTGGTTGTTTAGAACCTAGGCTCTATACAAACCACCCCCCCTATGGGATCCTAATACTCTCTAGGCCCCAGTTTTACCCATTAAAATTTGAATTCACATTCAATCTCTAGATTTAACCGGAGGTATCACAAATCTAGCCTTTTACACCATTGATATGCCAATTGTCATCTTTAATTAGTTTTAAAACAAACAATTTTACATCGATTTTATTACAACTTTGAAGATATACCCTTCTTTGATTCCACATTCTCCACAGAGAAATATCCCAATTTGATATGTCAGCTTTGTCTAAGGTGTTAGGATTTAAGAATCCTTTTAGATGCAGAAACAAGAATCCCAAAAATTAGATACCACCAAGATCATGTACTTATCCAGTTAGAAACAAAATAGGAGAGAGCACGAGCCATAATACGAGAAATAAAGTACGAAACACACATACCACAATAACACAAAGATTTACATAGTTCACCTCAAGAGGGCTACCACCGGCATAGCAAACTAAAATCCACTACATCAACGAAAGTTACATCACATATTTTGAGATATATAGTTACCACTCTAACCCTTGACAAAACCCAGTTGAGCAAACCCTTTTAGACCCACCCTCCCAATAGGCACGACCCGCTGATCTCTCATCTCTATTCCACAGCCAGGAAGAGAACAACTTCATTCCATAGTTAAACCACTGTCCAGGAGGGGAACCTTGAGAGCAACCAAGTCTTTCTCTCTCTAAAAGGGGAAACCACACAAAATTTTCGTGCCAATGAACCGTTTCTCTATAAGAAACCAACTTCTCAATCTACAGGAAGCACATCCATGGTGTTTCTCTCAGTAGGAAACTCTATTCTCACTATAGGGAGGCCTTGCCTCTAGAATAGGGGAGGCCCGTCCTCTCTCTTTAGAGGAAGCTACCTTTCCCATATGGTGTCCCAAATAGGGCACACAAATTCTCTGCATTTTCATCTCATATATGTAAGGTTGGGAACCATGTCAAATAATAAACTTCTTATAGAATTTACATATATTTCAAAACTAAGAGATATATCACAAAATTCCTAATTTTTTTGGATTTCTAGTTTCTTTACCATGTACTTTATTTACCATCACTCTTAGAACTTTAAAAAACTATTAAGATTTTGAAAGAATGTAAAGTTGCTGCCAAGGTGGTTTGCTGCAATATCAATTTCCTAGCATGCTTTTGGTGGAGCCCTCTTTGCGCTCTGAGTTTATTTTGGAATCATTTCTTCAATTTCTTTGAGCTAACCCTTCTCCCTAGTGTTCAAGTATCCCATGATGGGTGGAGACAAAAATCGAAGTTAAACACCATAGTGGTTTTAATTTTGAAACTAATATAGTGAGTTACAATGTCTTGAAAATAAAATTTTGAGTCAAACTTGTACTGCTACACTACTACTAATTTTGATTGGAGTATCTTTCCCCGCATCCACACAAAGAAGAGAAAGACGCTAGAAAACAAGCGATTAAGTGATTAATCTTTCTCCATTACAATTTCAAGTGATGAGAAAAATTCTTGTGCAACATCAGAACGCAGACATCCTCCTCGCAGGTAGGAAAAGGGATGTTAAGTTTTTGGCTGTTAAGTTTAATCCTGTAGTGTTAATTTTGCAAGAAACTAAGCTCCCGAGTACTAATGTGTCTAGGGCTAGGGAGGTATGGGTCCTAGTGCTGTTGGTTTTTACGGTATTGATGTCAATGGCGCTTCTAGTGGTTTATGGGTCTTATGGGACCCTTTGGTTCTGGTGAACTTTGAAATTCTCATTAAGGACTGCTTCTTACTTGCTGGTTTCAATGGTCCGAAAGATGGTTTTTCCTGGGGATTTTTAAATGTTTATGGGCCCACAGTGCCTGCCTTGAAAGGAACTTTTCTTGATGAGTTAAGTTCTGTTATTCAATCGTGTTCTTATCCTGTGGTGATTGGTGGGAACTATAATTTGATTCGTTGGCCTGATGAAAGTCTTGCAGGCATTCATATTAACACTTCCATGAGAATGTTCAATAGGTTTATTGAGGATAACTCTTTGTTAGATCCCCCTATTATTGGTGCCAAGTTTACTCGATCTAATAATAGTATCTCTAATTTATCCATGTCTAAATTAGATAGATTTTTTATTTCATTGGAATGTATGGACGAGTTCCCCCTCGCATCTGTTAAAGCTTTGCCCAGGGTCTCTTCGGACCATTGCCCTATTTTACTGAGTTTAGGTGTGTTGACTGGTGGGCCGAGACATTTTAGGCTGGATGTGGGGTGGTTGTTGGAGAAATATGTTATTGATTTGATTAAGGGGACTTGGGTCAATACTGTAGTGGAGGGAATCGGGGATTTTTAGCTTCATAGAAAGCTTTTAAATAGCAAACACAAGCCAATCGCTTGGAAGAAAGAGAATAAATTTGATATCAAAAGCAAGTGTGATGGTGTACTTGCTGAAATTGAGTTGTTAGACCTTAATGTCCAAACGAATGGAGTGTTGTCTGAGCAATCAGTGTTAGATAGATGTTTGAAAATGAAAGAACTGGAGGAACTTCGTAGATCAGAGGAGATTTACTGGAGACAAAGATCTAGATCAAAGTGGTTGAAAGAATGAGACCTTAACACAAAAACTTATTTTTCAATCATCAAGCATTTTGGTTTGTTAATGATACAAACAAGGTTTTTTCTTACTGTAAGAATTGATGTTGCTCTGTTAAGTACTAATTTGGAGTTTTTTTTTTCAATACTCGAATGGCATCCATTGATGTTGCTCTGTTATGTAGTAATACGAAGTTTTTTTTTAATACTGGAATGGCATCCATTGATGTTGCTCTGTTAAGTAGTAATACAGTGGTAATGGTGATTTACGGTTTCATTTTGTGCTGATTTTAGGGCTTTTTGTTCGTTAGAAAAGAAACCAGTTATTTTTTTCATTGTTAATGGTGATTTACGGTTTCGTTTTGTGTTGATTTTAGGGTTTTTTGTTCATTAGGTTTGTTTCCTTTAAATCAAACAGGGTTGTTTTAGTTGAGATTTGAAGGGGAATGATCATGGATGAAGAATTAGGGCTTTTTGTTCTTCTTTTTAAATTTTTTTAGTGTTCAAGGAATAAGGCATGATATCTAATTAAACTTAACAGCCAAAAGAAAAGTTATGCAAATTGTCAATTCATTTATTAAAAAATATGTGAAGTGTTGAAGTCATTAATTGACAAAGAAATTTTGTTTTGTGTAGGGTAATTTTAATACCTGAGATGGACCTCACCATTTCAAAAAGTGTCGCATATCCCTTATGGTCAGAGGATGACAACATGGACGATATTGTAGAGCCCATGGAGTAAGATCCCTTGCTTGCAACCCCACCCCCCAATATGTCAACAAATCCTGAAAACGGAGAACATGCATTGTCGTACATGGGGTCACAAATAGAGGAACCCCATGTAGGAATGAAATTCAATGTTGAAAATGAGGCATATGAGTTTTACAAGGCTTATGCATTGCTGAAAGGGTTTGGTGTCAGAAAGGGAAAGACTCACAACAATAACAATGGAAACATAATTGATAGGGAATATTATATGTTCTAAGGAAGGATTCCGTGTAGTGAAACAAGTGCTAGGTAGAAAAAAAATCCTTGAGACAAGGTGTGGATGTACAACGAAGATGTGTGTAAGCATAAATGCCAACAATGAGTGGGTTGTCACAAGATTTGTTGATGATCACAATCACAACCTTGTAACTCTAAGGAAAGCTTGACTCATGTGATTGCACCAAACATTATCCGATGCAACAAAGACAATGATAAACACCATGAGCTCTGGTTTGGTAAAATCTAGAATTTATGATATCTTTTTAGAGCAGGTTGGAGGGATTGATAATCTCCCTTGCTCACAAAAAGACATCGAAAACCAATTAGAAAACAAGAGAAAAAAGTTCAAAGGGGAAGATGGCAATTGTACGATGGAATGGTTAATCAATATGAAGAGATCGAATCCATCTTTTTTCTATAAAATGAAATTAGATGAAGAAGATCACATTACCAGTCTACTATTGGTAGATGCCATGTCAAGGGTGTTCTACCATCACTTCTCGATGTGGTCAGCTTTGATACTACATATAAGACAAATTCTTTTGGCATGCCCTTTGCTTCTATATTTGGAGTGAATCACCACCTTAGCACAAAATATTTTTGGTTTGCCCTTATATTTGATGAGAAGGTGGAGTTTTTTGTATGGGTATTTGAAAATTGGCTAGAGGAAATGGGTGGACGTCAACCCGGAGTAATTATCACCGATTAGGATCCTGCAATGACCGTTGCAGTGAGACAAATTCTGAATAATAGCAGACATCATTATTGTAAGTGGCACATACTCTCAAAGGTCAAAGAAAAATTGTGCCAAAGCTTACGAAGGAGTCCATCTTTTCCAGAAACATTAAGAAACTGTATAATGAGCCAAACTAAGGAAGAATTTGAGTCAGAATGGAAATCCCTTATTAAGAAATATGATCTGCAAGAGAATGAATGGCTCAATAGATTATACAAATGTCGAAAGCAATGGATCGATGCATACATGACAGATGCATTCACAACAGGTATGTCATCGACTCAAAGAAGCGAAGAAATGAATAAGCACTTCAAAAAGTACGTGACTTCCAATACAAGCTTGCGTACATTGTTGGAAACTACTATAAAAGGTCATGATAAAATACTTCTTAAAATGAGAGAAAATGACATCTTCACCTATTCTGAGGACCACGTGTGACATCGAGGCTCATGCTTTGAAGGTATATACACACAAAGTTATGAAGTTGTTTGGAGAAGAAGTTGCAGAAAACGTTAATTACACGAGTGAAATATTGAAGAGAATGACACAGTTGCAATCGTCAAGGTATCCAAATGTGAAAGTGGAACAAGGGCTAGCAATGTAGAGTTCAATAGTCACGACCAAACTTTTGTTTATACTTGCCGCATGTATGAGAGGCTTGACATTATTTGTAGGCATGTGATTAGGGTCTTGATGGTGAATAATATTTTTGAAATCCCTTTGCATTACATAATGAAGAGGTGGACGAAAAATATGATGAAAGGTGTTGCACTTGATGGCAATGGGAACCAAATTTAAGGTACTTCTGATCTACCCCGTTCAAATCGTTTAAATGAGGTTTGTCAAGTCACTAGAGAACTAGCAGAGCATGCTTCAAAAAGTGTAGAACATTTATAACATCTGAATTATCAAGTACACTTGCAAAGATTAAGGCCAAGATTGGGGGTGCGGCATTACCAGATGGTGCGGTATTACCAGATGGTGCTTTTAAAACCCCTTGCAGCAGTCATAATGAGAATGTGATTACCGGCAGTAGCAACCACACTGAGGTTGAGGGACATGCATGCTATAACATCCTTGAGCCCCCTCAGGCATGAACAAAGAGGAGACCTACCAATGATAGATATGTACCTCGGACTGAGATAAATGCAGCGAAAGCGAAAGCGAAAGATAAAGAGGTCACCCAAAAGTACGCAGTTTGCAAAAGGAGTGGACATGACAAAAGGAATTATCCATCTCTAAGGCGTTCAAAGTATGAATGAACTATTGCTCCATCGCTTGTACTCTTTGTGATTTTAATATGAATTCCTTAAATATAAATATTTGAAATGGGTTTTTTTCGTTTAGGTTAAATGTAAATATAAGATGCATGGATGGGTCATGTGAGAATGTGGAACATGATGAGTAATGGTAAGAATTACTATTGCTTTGCATTGTAATCAGTAAACAAGTATTCTTTGCATTGATCTAGCATTGTAATAAATTTTATTGCATTTAAATTTTTATGCTTGTGTGGTTGTATCCATGTCAATGACAATACAGAACATAATGAGTAATAGTATGCATATAAAATTTACAATAGGTTCTATTGTTAAAATTTACAATAGCTTCTATTGTTAATGCAGTATTGGAGTTGTGAATGCAACGTCTGCTGTTCTTTTGTATCAAAAGTTGGTAGGTAAATAATATTTGTTGTCGTGTATTGATTTAGTGGTTGGATTTTATAGTTGGCATCAGAAATATGATCCCTTCACTTTTTAATTTCATTTCCCACACAAACACTTTATGGCTATGGATATGTATATTTATGGCTATGAGTCACGTGATGCCTTCTTATATCTTGGAATGTTGCCGGTTATTCTTTCAATTTGACTTGGGTTAGCGGTGGAGAAAAGATAGAGGCAAAGCTGTTTGTATAGTTTATCATCATTTATGGGACCTCTCTTGTTTATGCAGTCATGTGCAAATGTTGTAGTGCATTTTTTTAGGAGTTTGTTAGCTAGTGAATGGGCGACTTGTCGGAAGCATATAATATTTTGGCTATATATACTGTTATATTTTTCTATTCGGATGGCTTTTGTTGGATTATGACAGAGATGAGCAATTAATTGCTCTTTTCTGTTCGGATGGCTTTTGTTGGATTGTGAGTTGCAGCTCCTATTGTTCAACATTCTGATACTAAATGTCATTTCTGGCTCATTGTATAAATTCAAATATCTTATTTTCGATTATCTTATCCATGTAATTAAATACAAAATCAACTATAATCTTTCTTTGGTTTTTTCCTTCTTTTGTGTGTGTGTGGTGATGTTGAGGGATGGGTGGACGGGTGCCTAGGTAGGTGTATTAAGTTAAAAGGAATGAGGTAAAACATCCAGGGACATAACCTGAATCACCAAATAAACGACCTTTCTACCATTAAAAATGCAAGAGAAACAAAACCAACACATCACGCTTACCAGATTTATCCATTGTAAAAATGCAAATAAACTAGAGATTCATCTCCCAAAATGAACTATAATTTCTAATACAATGCCATGACTACCACTGCCCACAAATCCTTTTGCAAATGAAATTAGGGCTTCATGGGCTTCATCTTCTCCCAATGAATACTAGAGATGTAGACAGTGCCATAACTACAATTAACCTAAAATCCTTATGCAAATGAAAATAGGGGTCCATCTCTTACTGAACCACTGGAAGTTGAGACAGCGTAATAACTATAATTGAACTAAAGATCCATATGCAAATGAAACTAGAGCTCCATCTCTCACTGAAAGACTAGATGTTGAGATAATGCCATAATTATAATTGCAAAAAGAAAATCCTTGCTATGGAACAAATTTGAGTAATGACGTCCTTGCGATGGAACAAATAGTAACCAAATCAGTACCTAATCAATTTTTGAACACGAAATAGTAACCAAATCATTAGCTACTCAATATTTTGAACACCAAATCCAATTTTTGATACATTCTTATGTTTTTGTGTTATTCTTTGATACAACAATAGAAATAAGAGCGCATCCGATTCAAATAAATTTTTGTACAAAAGTAATGAATTCAAGAATAAGAGCTTCGTGGCCTATACAAAGACTCTCAACACTCCTAGAAATACGTTCCATTTCACCAACTTTGTTATGTTGCCCTTGGAAGGAAGCAGTTGCAATCCTGACACATAAATCAGAACTAAATCATCATGTAGCAATACGAAGGCTGTCCATTTGATAAATGTCATAACCTGAGAAAATGTGCGAAATAGAACATCCATAAAAAGTAAAAGATAAATAGTCCCATAAGTAACCCAATCAGTACCTATTCAATTTGAACACCAAATAGCAACCAAATCAGTACATATTCATATATTGATACATTCTTCTGTTTCTGTGATATTCTCTGATACAACAATAGAAATAAGAGCGTGTCTGATTCAAATACATTTTTGTACAAAAGTAATGAATTCAAGAATAAGAGCTTCAACTAAGGGTGGTACAGTAGCTGCGGAACTCGCTCCAACTCCACCTCGAATAGGCCGAGTTAGTAACACTCTCCAACAAGAGGTTAAAATCACAAAACTGTAAGATTAGGATTGAAATTTAACTCAATGGATGCCATTCGAGTATTAAAAAGAAAAAAAAGAAAAAAAACGTCTACAAATTCTGACTTAACATAGAAACATCAATTCCACCCTGTTTAAATCATTAACAAACCAAAATGCTTGATGATTGAAAGGAAACATACCTAATGAGCAAACAACATTCACTTAACAAAGCAACATGAATGGATGCCATTCGAGTATTAAAAAAAAAAGAAATGTCCAAATTAGTACTAAATAGAGAAATCAATTCTTACAGTAAGAAGAAACCCTGTTTGAACCATTAACAATCCAAAATGCTTGATGATTGAAAGGAAACAAAACTAATGAACAAAAAGCAATCACTGAACAGAGCAACATCAATGGATGCCATTCGAGTTTTAAAAAAAATAAAATAAAAAATCTCGAAATTATGACTTAATGGAGCAACATCAATTCCACCATGTTTCAACCATTAACAAACCAAAATGCTTGATGATTGAAAGGATACAAACCTAATGAACAAAAAGCAATCACTTAACAGAGCAACATCAATTGATGCCATTTGAGTATTAAAAAAAAGAAAAGAAAAAACAAATCTCCAAATTATGACTTACCATCGCAAAATCAATTCCACCCTGTTTGAACCATTAACAAACCAAAATTGTTTGATTATTTAAAGGAAATAAAAGTAATGAGCAAAAAGCCCAAGAATCAACACAAAAGGAAACCGTGAATTACTCAACAGAGCAACACTAATGGATGGCATTCGAGTATTACAAAAATAATCCAAATCAGTACTAAACAGAGCAACACCAATTCCAACAGTAAGAAGAAACCACGTTCGAACCATTAACAAACCAAAATTGCTTGATTATTGAAAGGAAACAAAACTAATGAACAAAAAGCCCAAGAACCAACACCAAAGGAAACCATAAATCAGTTAACAGAGCAACACTAATGGATGACATTCGAGTATTAAAAAAAAAAAAATCCAAATTTCCATTAACAACCAGCCCAAGAATCAACATAAAAGGAAACTGTAAAACAGTTAACAGAGCAACACTAATGGATAGCATTCGAGTATTTCAAAATAAAATAAAATAAATCCAAATTTCCATTAACAACCAGCCCAAGAATCAACATAAACGGAAACCGTAAATCAGCTAACAGAGCAACACTAATGGATGGCATTCGAGTACTACAAAATAAAAATGAAAATCCAAATTTCCATTAACAACCCAAATTGCAGGTTTGTTTATTGCAGTTTTGTTTGAAGGGACACTTTCGTAATAAACAAAAAGCCCCATAATCAACTAAAAAGCCCTAAAATCAATGGATGTCATTCGAGTATATATAAATCCCTAATAACAGCACAAAGTAAAACTGCAAATCACCATTACCTTCGTTGTGAGAGTATTCAGGAAAAAACCCAACTGTAGGGAGGGCGAGATGAGAGAGAGACTGGTTTTATTAGGGCGGGATGAGAGAGACATCTGCGAGCAGGGACGGCGAGATGAGAGAGAGAAACTATGTGCTGGGTGTGCGAGATGAGAGAGCCCTCTGCGAGCAGAGATAGCGAGATGAGAGAGAGACTACGTGCTGGGTGTGCAAGATGAGAGAGAGACTGTGTGCTGGTTGTGCGAGATGAGAGAGACGCTCTGTGAGTAGGCCCGAGGTTGTCAGCTACGACTAACATCTTACTATTTTGAAAGGGGCAAGATCCAACCATTCACACTCGAAAAAACCATCTGAGCCGCTCGGCGCACCTATTTCCTGTGCGCGAGTTGGCTCACAGGAGCATTTTCCATATATATATATATATATATATATATATATATATATATATATATATATATATATATATATATATATATATATATATATATGAGATATTCTAAACTTCGCAACCCATCAAATTACACAGGTTCAAGATAGAGAGAGTTGTGAAGGGTGGATTTATTAATTTTGTTATCTATTTTTTTAAAAAAGTTACTTTTGTGGGGTAAATTGGTAAATATTATTACAAGACAAAGGGTATTTTGAGTTTATAAAGGATAAGATCATGATATTCACAAAATGAATGGTGTAGATTCGTTTTTTGAGGGGGCTCATTATGACCATATCTAGCGTTTAAAAAAATTTCAATTTATACCCTAGATATGGTCATAATGAGTCCCCTCCAAAAACGATTCTACACCGTTCAGATTGTAAATTTTAAGATCTTAGTCTTTATAAACTCAAAATACCCTTTGTCTTGTAGTAATATTTACAAATTTGCCCCACAAAAGTAATGTTTTTTAAAAAATAGACAACAAAATTAATAAATCTACCCTTCACAACTATCTCTAACTTGAACCTTTGTAATTTGCAGGGTTGTGAAGTTTAAAATATCCCCCATATATATATATATATATATATATATATATATATATATATATATATATATATATATATATATATATATATATATATATATATATATATATATATATATATATATATATATATATATATATATATAAGCAATGATCCAATGCAACGGTTGTATCATAGTATAATGCAACGACACTTCTAGAAAACCATGTTTTGTGGTATTTGTATGACCTCAAATTTTGTACACACACTCTTTTCATCTCAATAATCCATCTCCCAAAAATAAAAGTTCAATTTGAACCCTAGATATGGTCATAATGAGTCCCATCCAAAAACGAATCTACACCATTTATTTTGTAAATTTCAAGATCTTAGCCTTTATAAACTCAAAATCGATTTTTTCTTTTTTAACATTGTTCATCTAATGATAATAAAGCCATTCAAAAAAATTGGAAATGAAAAAATCTTTCTAAGGCTTACATCTAAGCATCTCACCAAAATAAACGGTCTATATTAATTGGGCTAAAAAATTACTTTCTAAGTTGTGTTTTCAGTTTTTTCTTTTTTTTGTGATTGTTCATTAGAATGAAAAGAGTGTATGAGAGTGATTTTCTAAACTTCACAACCTTTCAAATTACAAAGGTTCAAGATAGAGAGAGTTGTGAAAGGTAGATTTATTAATTTTGCAGTCTATTTTATAAAAAAAGATACTTTTGTGGGACAAATTTATAAATATTACTATAAGACATATGGTATTTTTGTCATCTCTATAAGGGGTAAAATTGAAATTTTAACTAAATGACAAGGGCACTCTACAAATAAAGTTCCAGAATACTAACTTCCAAAATATCATGGTACTTTCGTGAAAATTTCAAATTTGTCCTTGCTTAAAGGTAAAGTAACTTATTTAAATAATATTTTAATGAAAAAATAATGATTGTTTTGATAAATACACCCATCACAACCCCTTCTAACTTGAACCTGTTGTATTTTAAGGGATTGTTAACTCTAGACAAGCTATATATATATATATATATATATATATATATATATATATATATATATATATATATATATATAAATGGGATAATCAAAACTTCACAACCCTTCAAATTACAAAGGTTAAAGATAGAAAGAGTTGCGACTGGTGAATTTACTAAATTTGTAGTCTAATTTTTTAAAAAAGTTACTTTTTGTGATATCTTCATCATTAAGTAAGGGCAATTTTGTAAATATTATTACAGGACAAATGGTACTTTTGTCATCTCAATAAAGGGTAAAGTTGAAATTTTTACTAAAAGATAATGACACTCTACAAATAAAATCCTAGAACACTAACTTCCAAAATATCATTGTACTTTGTAAAAATTTTAAATTTTCTCTTGCTTAATGGTTAAGTAACATATTAAAATAATTTTTTAAACAAAAAGTAATATATATACACTCATCACAACCCCTTCTAACTTTAACCTTTGTATTTTGAGGGGTTGTTAACTCTAGTGTGTGTGTATATATATATATATAAATCTTATAGGACCCTCCCCCACTCATGTGTGCAGGACCCTAAAGGATCACTATTAAATTTAGCACGGATCACTAAAAAAGTCAAGTCCCACACCAATGTGATAACTTTTCTAGAGATCTGTACCAAATTTAATGGTGATCCTTTGGGATCCTACGCACATGGGTGGGGGAGGGTCATATATATATATATATATATATATATATATATATATATATATATATATATATATATATATATATATATATATATATATATATATATATATATATATATATATATATATATATATATATATATATATATTAATAGGAAAATACTACGCAATGCCTATAGGTGAAAATGAACAGTGATTTCACTTATGCCCATCACTGTCCAAAGTTCATCGTACGGTCACAGTTGTGCGGTAGTGTTTCATTTTTCTTTTTTTTTTTCAACAAATCAAAATGATTTAAAATTTAGATTATCTGCTCATAAAAAATAGAAGAATATAATAAAATATAAAAACAAGAATTCGTAAAATATAATTTGACAAAAATGCCCTTGAAATTTTTCAGGGGTATTTTGATCAATTTATATTTTACGAAATATTTTTTTTTATATTTTTATAAAGTGTGCCTCACTAAGATGTACATACACTCTAAATTTCAGATCATTCCAATTT
Source organism: Amborella trichopoda (assembly GCF_054954075.1). NCBI lineage: Eukaryota > Viridiplantae > Streptophyta > Magnoliopsida > Amborellales > Amborellaceae > Amborella > Amborella trichopoda. The sequence continues at coordinate 22,641,232 of NC_142345.1, read as the reverse complement.
GTAGAAACAAAGTAAAAATTGAAATATTGACAAACAATCGTGACCATGCGATGAATTTTGGACGATGATGAGCATTTGCGAAATCACTGTTCATTTTTGCCTATAGGCGTTGGAAAGAGTTCGTGTGATGAATTTTAGACGATGATGAGCAGAGATAAAATCACTGTTTTGCCTATACGCATTGGGAAGAGTTTTCCTCTATAGAGAGAGAGAGAGGAAAACTCTTCCCAATGCTTATAGGCGAAAATGAACAGTGATTTCGCCTATGCTCATCACCGTCTAAAATTCATCGCACGGTCACGAATGTCTGGTAGTATTTTTTTTTCATTTTTTTCTACAAATCCAAATTACTTGAAATTTAGAGTATGTATAAATCTTAGTGAGGCACACCTAATGAAAATATGAAAAAATAATTTGTAAAATATAAATTGATCAAAATAAACCCTAAAATTTATGGGAGTATTTTGGTCAATTTGTATTACAAATTATTTTTTTCATATTTTTATTAGATGTGCCTTACTAAGATGTACACACGCTTCAAATTGCAGATCATTATTATTTGTAGAAAAAAAACTGAAAAATGAAACACTAGTATACAATCGTGACCGTGCGATGAACTTTGGACTGTTATGAGGGTATGCAAAATCACTATTCAATTTCGCATATAGAAAGATACTACAAAATACCTATAGGTGCAAAGGAACAGTGATTTTGCCTACCCTTATCACCGTCCAAAGTTCATCGCACGGTCACGATTTTCGATAGTGTTTCATTTTTCATTTTCTTTTCTACAAATCAAAATGATATGAAATTTAGAAGGTGTGTTCATAAAAAATAGGCGAATCTACGAAAAAATATCAAAACAATATTTTACGTAAAATAAATTGACCAAAATACACTCGAAATATTTCAGGGGTATTTTGATCAATTTTATTTTTTTAAATTATTTTTTTATATTTTTATTAAGTGCGTCTCACTAAGATGTATACACGCTTCGAATTTCAGATCATTCCGATTTTGTAGAAACTAAATGAAAAATAAAACACTACCGGACAATCGTGACCGTATGATGAACTTTGGACAGTGATGAGGGTAGGAGAAATCACTGTCCATTTTCACCTATAGGCGTTGGGAAGACTTTTTCATATATATATATATGAGAGTGGATTATGTCAGCCCACGGGCAGACTGCTATAATATCAACAAATGGCCTAGATTTAATTTGGGCTGATCTGACGATTACAATCTCATTTCGTATTTAAATTTTTTTTTTTTTTTCAATAAATCAAAATCACTTGAAATTTTAGGCACTAATTCTTCTCACCAAGGTGCACCTAATAAAAATATAAAAAAAAAAGTTACAAAATATAAATTGATTAAAATACCCTCGAAATATTTTGGGGGTATATTAGTCAATTTATATTTTTAGAATTATTATTTTTATATTTTAATTAGATTCTTCTAGTTTTGAAAAATAGACGCTCCAAATTTAAAATGATTTGGATTTGTAGAAAAAAAATAAAAATTCAAACACGAAATGAGATCGTGACTGTCATATCGGCCCAAATTCAATCTCGGCCTTTGGCTGATACTGTAGCTATCAGCCTATGGGCTAACATGATCTTTTATATATATATATATATATATATATATATATATATGGGGATATTCTAAACTTCACAACCCTTCAAATTACAACGATTCAAGATAGAGAGAGTTGTGAAGGGTGTATTTATTAATTTTGTTGTCTATTTTTTAAAAAAAGTTACTTTTGTGGGGTAAATTTGTAAATATTAATACAAGACAAAAGGCATTTTTGTCATCTCCATAAGGGGCAAAATTGAAATTTTAACTAAAGGACAATGATGCTTTAGAAATAAAATTCCAGGACACTAAATTCCAAAATGCCATTGTACTTTTGTGAAGATTTCAAATTTGTCCTTGTTTAATGATAAAGTTGCCTATTTAAATAAATTTTTAATGAAAACGTAATGATTATTTTGATAAATACGCCCATCACAACTCTTTCTAACTTGAAACTTTGTATTTTAAGGGGTTGTTAACTCTAGAAAAACCCATATATATATATATATATATATATATATATATATATATATATATATATATATATATATATATATATATATATATATATATATATATATATATACTATACAAGATATGTAAAGAGTAAACTATTATACTTTATTAAGTTTTGTAAAATACGGTAGTAATTTAGGCAAAAGAGGATTATTAAGATAAACGAAATAACATATATATCGATAACAAACCACGAAGTGTGTGTCTGATTACCTATTTTAATACTGAATACAATTTTAAACTGCATATCATATCAACTGTAACATATTACATTAATACAGATTAGCAAACTATCTGTATACAAACGTGATAAAACATGAACATGGACAAACACAAACACTTACAATTTACAGATACAATAACTGGAGAAGAGCCTCCAATGTTGGGGACAGTATGATGGAAGTGAATGGAAATTGCAGTCGCACATAATAAAATTATAAGAGAAGAGGATAAGAGAGAACCTGATTTTGGTGAAGTAAAAAGATAGGAAAAGACCTGGATAGCATGAGGTAATTTCAAGCTGTGAGGTCAGGACAACAGTAGTGGAGCAGTATGGCAGTCGTGGTCTTGAGACCAAGAGAGTAGAGGAAGAGCAGAAGACTTTGAGCAGGAGAGAGTAGAGGGATGAAGAGAACTGTGAGCAGGAGAGAGCAGAGAAAGAAGAAAGCTCCGAGACCTGTGAGTCGGAGAGAGTAGAGAAAGAAGAAAGCTTTGAGACCTGTGAGCAGGAGAGAGCAGAGAAAGAAGAAAGCTCCGAGACCTGCTGAAAATGAGGGAGTCTAGTGCCTTATATAGGCGAAGGCTGAGGTAGCTTAACGAGGAAGGAAGAGAAGGAGAGCGACTTGATGTGACTAAAGAGGGAAGAAAAGACGTAAAGAGAGATGCTTAAAGAAGCATTTGAAAAAGAAAAGACAAAAGACAAAAGTAAGACAAAAGAAAGCATCTGAAACAGTCATCTTTTTGTCTTCTTATGTCGGTGGCTACAGTGTCTTGTAGTCCGATTTTTTCGTATGTGTCGGCAGCTACAGTGTCTGGTTTTGTCGTATGTGTCGGCAGCCACAGTGTCTGGTACGGAGGGTATCTGGGTATATTAACTTGATAATGACAGGTGGTACGGAAAGCATTTTGGTATAGTTTCTGAGGTGACATGGTATGATGGCACGTCTTTATGGTCTTTGGCTGCATTCATTGGGGTCTCCTTCTTCTTCTTCTGGGTTTGTTTCTTCTAGTGGGAAATATCTATTCGCTCGATTTGGAGAGGATTGAACTGTCTCTTCTGAAGATACTGGTTTGCGCCCGGCTTCTGCAAATATTTCTCTCATTTGTTTTTCCAGAGTTTCTTTGGTGGCATCTGGATTGGTTTGGAGCATATTTCGGAGATAGGTAGGGAAGTCGAATGAGGTGTTGGCAGTATTATAACCAGTCGGATTTGGATTATAAATGGGTTTTTCTAGAGGTATTCTTTTGGGTACAATTGTAGTGGGATCCATATTGAAAATGTCCCACTATTTGACAGCGAGTTTTGCTAAAACGAGGGATATAGATATAATCGGCTGTATTATTTGAAGATACAGAGTATTCCCATTTCATGATCCATGGGAGCGGATATAAGGTGACAAAATATAAGTGTGGATCTGTATTATTATCCATCTTATTGAATATTACAAACTGCTCCTGTGCTTTCTTAAAAGCAGGAGGTAAAATATCAGTTGTAGAACCCCATATAAGAAACCAATTTTTAAATCAGTTGGGAAATCTTTCAAAAAGGGGCATCCTGAATTGGATGTACCAACTATGGGAGTTATTTGGATTTTGATATGAAAATAGTTTGTGCCATGCTTCAATGTATTCAGCATACCTATAGTACTTATAAGAAAAATCTGGATTATTTAGTTTTTTCCCTTGGGTGGGATTGCAACCCCACTCTTCATAGGATAAAAGTTTTTTGATTTGCATTTTCGAGTATGCAATCACTCTTGTGTTTTGCTGGTAATAATGGACTACAGAGATGGACCCTGTTTCCATTAGTATAGCCTCATAGTATTCGCGGGTTTTCACCCCATTTGTGGGATTAAGATGGTTTATGAGGTAGAGAGGAGCAAGTTTGGTTGGGTCCATATGGGTATGTTGATCTTCAATGGTTATATCCATGAGGAAAACTCTTTCGATGAATGTAGAACGAGAAATATTTGGATTAGGCCTCTGAGACGGCTTTGATTGAGTAAGTGTAAAGGCTGGAGTTGATGTATTATATTCTGGGTAGGTGATTTGGTATGGTGAGAGAGTGGCCAAAGGTGGACTCTTCAGAAAAGCTGGTACTATTTCAAGAGGGCGTTTCTCATTGCGAGAATTGCTACGAGTGCCCATGATAGTAGATAAATCAGGCGAAGAATTATTGTTATTAGCTGCAAAGAGCTGTAGTGCAAGGGTGAGAGGTGTATCGTCGTTGGTGTCAGTGCGGCCCCCTTGCAAAAATTCACGGGTAAGAAAATCAGGTAAGGAATTGGAAGAACCGTGAAGGTGTTCAATAGTGAAATCAAAAGCAGAGAGAATCGCCTGCCAGCAGGCAAAGATTTGTTTGGAGACAAGATTTTGAACATCTTTTTGCATAATATGTTTGGCTACTTTGCAGTCAGTGTGAATAAGAAAATATTGATTTAAAATATCGCTTTGAAATTGTGACACAATGCACAATGGCAAGTAGTTCCTTTTTTACTATCGAATAATTTTGTTGGGTAGAATTCCAGGCCTCAGAAGTATACCTGAGTAGTTGTTCATGATTATCAACTTGTTGTTTTAGGATTCCTCCTAAACCCAACTCTGAAGCATCACATTCAATGATTTTAAAGGCAGTAGGGTTAGGAAGAGAAAGACAAGGTAAATTTTTGCCTTTCTGTTTAATCTATTGTACTGCGTTTGTATGAATATTTGTCCAAGGTGGAGGATTCTTTTTTAATCTATCATGTAAGGGTTTGACATGTATAGCAAGGTCTTGATAAAAGTCAATAACATAATTTAGACAACCTAAAAATCTTTGAAGTTCTTTTTCATCTAAGATTTGATCGGGAAATTTATCAACAAATTGAATTGAGCGGACTATTGGAATAATTGTTCCTTGATAAATATTGTGTCCTAAAAATCTAATAGTAGTTTTGAACAGATTAAGCTTTTTGGCAGATACGACTAATCCAGCATGCTTAACTGCATGTATAAACGTATTAATGTGTTTAAAGTGTTCTTCTATTGATTCTGAAAAGATAAGGACGTCATCAATATATACAATCATAAATTGATAGTAAGCATTGAAAACATCATTCATTATCTTTTGAAATTCTGATGGAGCATTTTTTAATCTAAAGGGCATAACATTTCATTCATATTGGCCAAATGGGACATTGAATGCTGTTTTATATTTATCTTCTTCTTTAATTTGAATTTGCCAGTATCCTGATTTCATATCAAATTTAGAAAATATGAAGCATTTGCTACTCTATCTAATAAATCTTTTTTATTAGGAATTGGATATCTTATCCATTGTAATACTTTATTTAATGGTTTATAATTTATAACAAGTCTAAGAACTCCTCGTTCCTTTTCTGCATTTTTATTAACATAAAAAGTTGTACAACTCCATGGTGATAAGCTTGGTCTAATAAGTTTTTATTTTGGAGTTCAGTAATTTCCTTTCTACATAATTCTAATAGAGTAATATTCATTTGAATTGGTCTTGCTTTTGTAGGAATTTGTCTTTCATGAAATCTTGGTTCATATGGAAGACTTATACTATGTTTTTTCCTGTCCCAAAAAGCATTGGGATGTTCGCTACAAATAGTAGTTTCTATCTGTTGTTGAACTTCCTGAATTTTTTATAGTATCAAAGGATTTTGTAATTGTTCTTCTACATGCTTATATTTAATTTCTTGTTTTAGAGTGTAAAGAAAATTTTCTTTGTTTTGTAATTAGCTTTTAACATTATTGATTTCTTTCAGTTTTGGTTTATGAATAAAGTCAAAATGTATAGGGACATTTTGGTAAGTGGATGTTATTCCCGTATGATCTATGGATAAAGGATATAACAATGTAAGGAATGGGACTCCAAGGATAACTACTTGGCTTAGTCTTTTTACCATGATAAATGGTGTTTGGACTCACTATTGATTATTACAAACAGAAGCATTAGATAATTTATAATTGATAAACAATTTACTACCATCGGCAGTATTTAAGATTTGAGTTGTTTTATCAAAATATTTTGTTGGTACAAGTCCTTCATTGATATAGTTTAAATCAGCTCCTGAGTCTATTAAGCTGATGTCTGAAATTTATAGTCTTCTGCCACTATAATGGTTACTTGTACAAACCATTTTTGTATAATAATTTTATCCAAGAGGTTAACAGAAGGAGGGTTTTCGTTTGTTAGAAGTGTTTTAGTTTCTGAAGCTTCTGGAGTATTTACTGGTTTGTCAGGATTATAAGTTGTAAACAGATGGTTGAATTCTAGTTCATCTGTATTAGAATTATGATAAGATAAATTTTGTAATTCTAGGATTTTTAGTCTATTTTTTAACTGATGTACTTCTTTCTTTACTTCATTTATTTCTTGTTTTAACTCAAAAATAGAAGGTTCTTTTTTGTTAGTAAGATGTTGTTCACTAACTCTTTTCATAATAGCTGAAAAATTATATTCATCTGGTGTTTTAATGATAGGAGGTGTTTTTTATTTGGTTTTAGTTAGATTAATAAATTTAGTAATAACAGATATTTTTTCCTCTGGATCTGTGATTTTTTCTATGAGATCTAAAATCAAATTATCTTCTTGTGTTAGGGTATGAAGATTGTGCATTGGGATGGGACAAGCACAATTTGATTCTTGCATAGGATGGGAAGATTGTTCATCAGAAGAGGAATCTGAAGAATCTGAAGATTCTGTCCATATAAAATCATCTTCTTGTATATTTCCTATTAAAGATTCATTGGAATCTGTATTTGAAGAGGATGTATTATCATAATTGATAATAGTATAGAGTTTTGTTTTTAATGACTCATCTAATTGTAAAGCATCTATTTTCTTTTTTAATTTACATTGGTGTTTATAGTGGCCAAGTTTTCCACACTTATAACATACTGGTAATTTCTTTTTATTTTTAGAATGGGGAGAAAACTTTTTTATAAACTTTTGTTGTTTAGACTTCTTATATTTTTTATGTAATTTGTCGGACCTATATTTTTCTTTCTTATATTTTTTCTTTTTCTTAATTAGTTTTTTCGGTTTATTTTTTCGGTCTCTATGGTAACCAAATTGCTTGCAAAAATCACCAAGCACTTTTCGTTTAGTAATTTGTTGTTTGTCGAGTTGGCGTTTAAGTTTTAGGTCAGTACATAATGCTAATCCTTCAGCGCATATTTCTGCTAATAATTCTCCTAGTGTATATGCAGAATATATGATAACTCCATTATGTTTCTTTCTAAGTCTTTCTTTGACTTTTTCTGCAAATAAGTAAGGAAGACCAGCTATAAACTTTTCCTTCCAATGATCAAGTTGGCAATCTTCTCTTATTAATAATCTTGAAAAGAATACGTCTTTATACCACTTATAATGGGATAATGTAGGACGTCTGAGGTTTGACAGCAAATCCTCTGATCTTGCTGCTAATAGGGCTGCACTTCCTACAAAGTGTAAAGTAATAGTATAAATTAAAGTATTGACAACATCACTTTCTGTATAGATTATTTCTTGATTTTGTTAATTTCTGGCTGTCTATTGCCTGGTGTTGGTTAGGATTCTATTTTTTGTTTCATCATCAACATAGAAATCCCACCAGCCTCTTAGCCAGTCTGTAAATCCATTTACTATTGCTTTGGCAACTTCTTGATCAGAATTGCCAGCCATTTTATTTGCTGATGCAAACATAGTCATATGTCTCATAACATCTAATATTTTTAAATCAGATAAACCATCTATACTCCAGTTGACAATTGATCTGCCAGAATAGGATAATGCCTGTTGTATGGCGTCTTCTTCTAATTGGACATTAACAGGTGTAGGTCGTTTGTAATATGGTAAGGCTGTAATTAGTTTCCATGTTTTACTGTAGGCTATTCTATTGAGATCATTGGTTGTTGTATTCATAAAAGCGAGTTCTCTATTATGTAGATTATCATCTATGGTTGGTTTCTTGAAGCATTAAAGTATCATGCTCAAGAATCTTCTGTTAACCTTTATCAGATGATTATAGAATACTTGGTATAGCAATACTAGGTATAGGTACAGGAATACTTATTTTTGGAGAGGGGATTCCTTTGATATCTAATTGGGCTAATTTGGATATTAACTTACCCATTAAGGTTTTGTTGTCTTCACCAATATGAAATTTAGTTCTATTGAGTTCCGAAGGAGGTTTAAACAACACAGCTTTAGGAATAGGAGGGGTTACTCCTTTAGGTTGAGGAGTGACTAATTTTTATATGCGTTCTGCCTGTTTTCATAAGGATTGCATGTATAAATTGGTATAGTTGTTTTGTTCTACAATATGAGGTATTAATTCATGCTTTTTTCCCATATCCTTGGGTACAACCTTATAAGGTGTTGCAATGATTTCATATAAGGATTGTGGTGGTTCACCTTTTAAAAGTGGAGTTTTTACACCCTTTAGTATTATGCTTTTTTCGGGAGAATGAGTACTAGCAGTGGTAGTTCCATCTGTGCTAATATAAGTTTTTTCTTCTATTGTTTGAATATTAAACTGAGGAATTTGAATGTTATATTGAGCACAAATTTCTTGTAACTATATAAAAAATCCTTTTGTTTGTTTTTCTTTCTTGAGAAATTTATCGTATTTTTTATGGAATAGTTTTATTAATCTAGGTTGAAAAGCTTTAAGATACCATTCTCTAATGCCTTGGTTTTCTTGAGCTAAATAATCATTTTTTAGATATTCAATATCTACTTTTTTCTTTTTTGATTTTGCTCGATATTGTTCTACTAAGTATTCATCTATTTCCATATCTTCTTCGACTTGCATGGTAAATATTTGAAAGTCGGCTATATCAAGTTCAGATGTATAAGTCGGTATACCTACATGATCTGCTGTTCTTTTTATTCCTTGTAGTTGTAAGTCTGAGGATCCCGTAGGTATTGATGGAGGAGGAAGGATGATGACTTCTGGGGTTGCAGAACAAGATTTTCTTGCTGGAACAATTGGTTTTCTAATCCTTTTTCTATTTGTTTCTAAATCATCTTGTATTATTGGTTTATTATTTTGAAATTTTATTTCAATATTACCATCCTGGTGTTCAATTATTTGATTAGGGATATTATTCATAGGTACTTCTTTTGGTTGGTTTTCATTTTGAATTGACCATGATTGGGGTAGAATAATATCTGACCAAGTAATAGTTTTTGGAATAATGGTATTTGATTTTTCTATATTAGTTTGAAATAAGATAGTTTGATCCTTCTTATTTGTTTGCATAATATTAGGACGAAGAGTATTCATAACTTTGTAATAGATACGATATACTATAGCTAGGTTTTGAGATCCAGGAGTCATATGGAATCCATGGGTCTTAAGGTTTATTGTTAATATATCTAGGATATTCGGATCTGTTAATGAAACAGAAAAATTTGGAAAACAGTTGAAATAAATGGGTCCACTACAAAGGCTGGATTCAACCATGCCTAGAAGTGAGTCCGAAAACTTATTGTGCCTCGTATCTCTTAGGCATACGAGCACTGAAGTGTTTAAACCTAAACGGGTTAAAGGTTTTATAGCTATTTGTATTAATCCAATGTGTAAATACTTATAATTATTTTCTTTATGTTTTTCTATTATTTTTCTGGATAACAGTTGGAAGTCTTCCTGATTTTGTGTGACTGATAAACTTTTTTCCACTGTTTTAATTGCATATCCAAGTTTTAAATTGAATGTTCCCCTTTGATAAATATCTGAGATAGGTACCTTGGGAATATTCCAATTTTGTATATGTTTTTCAATATCATTTATTATTATCTCTTCCTTATTTTTTAGTCTTAACGTTTGACCAGTTTGAGTTACTGTTTTACCTTTAAGATTCCTAATTAAATTTGCCATCTGTAGGTTGCGGATAATGACAATCTGGACGACCAAGGGTCCAGCGTGTTCCCCTAAGCTGCTCTTCCTGGCCTTGGCGGGTACTTTGCCTAGACGTCTTTCGTCTCTTGCCTTGACTCTCGGACCAACTTTCTTAGATGTAAATTTAGTTAGGGTATTACTGTAACTTGTTCACTGTGTGGCTCTGATACCAAAACGCACCAAGATCTAGTGATTCATCTAGTGATCCAATTTTGTTAATATTGACATCAACTATAGAAGATATGTAAAGAGTAAACTATTATACTTTATTAAGTTTTGTAAAATATGGGTGTGGTTTCCATAAGGTTGCAACCTTAAACAATCCATTTAAGGTGCACCTTCAAATTTTATCATAATATATATATTTGATTTAAAATATTCTCAAGATTATCTCAAAATCTATTTTCGTATCTAATTATAAAATTTTAAACTAAAAAAAGGTTAAAATCAAGTAGATCCATAAAAATATGAAAATCTTGAAAATGGACAGTCTAGATAATGTGTTGTAACATGCACCATTTCTGGGACTCAAAATCTTTTTTTTTTCCATAGTCATTGATCTCGATATCGAGATGATCAATTAGAGGGGTTTTTAATATTAAAACAACCTTTTTTAGTGGATTTTTGAGGTACATCCATAGTTCTATATTTTAAGGTTGCAACCTTATATAAACTTTCCATATATATATATATATATATATATATATATATATATATATATATATATGAAAAAACTTAAAAAACGTCTACAAGCAAAATGTTACAGTGTTTCGCCACAGCCACATACTTGCTATGTCCGTGTGGTTTATTGAACGGACCCGCAACAGACGACGTCCGTTATGGTTCCATATGAAGTTTTGATCGCCACGAACCTAGTATGTCCGTGACGGTACTGCCACAGACATGTTAAGTCCATAGCAGTCGAAAAACGCACGCCCTCCTATTTTTTTGGACAACGATTGGCTTATGGGAGAAATTACTGTAGCATTTTACCCATGATCGTTGCATAGATGCTTCATATATATATATATATATATATATATATATATATATATATATATAAGTGTAGGACCACAAAAAATCAACGTTAAATTTGGCACAAATGTCTAGAAAAGTTGTCACATGGATGTAATTTTACTTTTCTAAAGATCTGTACCAAATTTAATTGTGATCCTCTTGGGTCCTATACATATAAGTGTGAGAGGGTCTCACGAAGTTATTTCTCTTTCTATATCTTTATCTATATATATTTATATTTATATTTATATTTATATTTATATTGATCCCATAGGACCTCTGTGGCATAGATCCCAACTATCACCATTGGATATGGGGCCGAATCTCAAGAATAAGATTGAGATTCAACGATTGACTTCCTTACGAGAAGGTAACCGGTAACCGATAACACCCACCCTATTCTTTGCAAAATATGCTCTTTCTCTCTCTCTCTCTCTCTCTCTGCACCGGGAATTCTCTCCCGCGGTAGACAAAAACAAGCGGCGCTGTAGAGAACACGAAGAAAACCAGGGTATCTCTCTCAGCGCAAGCATCTCACTCTACGCAGGAAGGTAGGAGATCTCTCTCTAAATGCTAGGGCAAAAGAGGGGAATCTCTTTCTCTCTCTAAAAACCAGGGTAAATAAGGCAAGGCAAGCATAAGTACTCTCTCTACACCAGAATTTCTCTCTTTAAAAATCAGGGTAAAAGTACTCTCTCTACACAAGAATTTCTCTCTCTAAAAATCAGGGTAAAAGTACTCTCTCTAAACAAGAATTTCTCTCTCTAAAAATCAGGGTAAGGAAGGCAAGGGAGGCAGGAGTACTCTCTCTATGCAAGTACCTATCTCTCTACAAGAGCAGAAGGCAGGAGCCATGGTGGGCAAGCTCTAGCCCAGACCCTCATCCTCTGTATAGAACCTTCATCTTCGATTCTTCTTGTCTGGCTCTTGACCTAGATGATGACTATCAATGCAATCCATCAATGCAGGAATCGCACCATGGCTTGCCCTGCCATGTGCCAAATGGCTTTGTACTAGGGCTAGGGTTATGGGCTAGAGGTTAATGGAAATAAGGGGATGCGGAGTGGTCCTGTAACACTTGCAAGTTTGAGTTCGAGAGCACTGATGCCGTTTTGTGGTTCACATGGTGAATGATAAGTCACTTCCCTTCAAAGAAAGTAGGCCATGTAGTGGCTACTGCTTTTATTAGGATACACTTCCATGAGTGCTCTATAAGGGTGGGTGCTTGAATATGTTTTATTTCTTAGCGATCTGTCTTCTTCAAGCAAACTAACAATATCATGTCTTTCTTTGTTTCCCATTTTTTTTTTTTTTTTTTTGTTTTTTTTTTTTTGAAGGTGCACACATAGTTGTGTTGTCTCGTTGTATCTCATTTTGCAGCAGCCTCTACAATCTCATTAGAGTCAGAGATCAAGACCCTTCAATGGATATATTCTAAGTGTTCTACCTTAAGTAGAGGAATTGCTGAAACTAAAGTGATAACAACTAATGTTGACCTGAATCTAGCAAGCTTTAGGACCTTTGATCATGGATACCATCTCTTAAGTTATGTCAACAATTCATAGATTTGTGGCTGCACCACGCTTGTGAACCCCATTCAAACCCAAAGGCATTCCATCCAATCAAACAAAATTTTGGAACTGCTAGTCATCATTGTTAGCTTCCAATCTCTGAATGGAACCCTTGAGCATCTTTCTAAAACAAGACATTCTAACAAATGCTCATGTGTGGGATGCAAAGAAAGAGCAACCCCCAAAACCGCAAATAAAAAAAGGAAAAAAAAAAAAAAAAAGAAAAAGAAATTTACAGGTGAAGAAGATCTATGGAAGAAAAATTCACCACGATTTGGTTTTAGAGAGAGAGAGGTTCCCTTAGAACTACCTCGTGTACTTTTTAGAGAAAGAGAGATTTCCCTTTCTCCTCTCCCATGGTTTTTATAGAGAGAGACTCCCATTCCGTATTTGCCCTATTTCTGGGGAGAGAGAGAGTTGCTGTGGTTTTTCTAGCTTGCTCATGTAGGAAAGAGACCCTCCAGCCACCTTTTTCGTGTAGACGTAAAAATATTTCCTCGAACAAAGAGGTGCATAATACTTTGTTTCAAAATTAGATGGCCCTATTGGGTTATCGGTTGCTCGAGAGCAAGTCAACCGGTGAATCTCAATATTCTTCTTGAGATGAGCACAAGATATAATGGTGATCTTTGGAGTCCTATGTTAATGGTGATCCTTGGGGTCCTATGTCATAAGGTGTGGCGGGGTTTTGTAGGATCATTACTTATATATATATATATATATATATATATATATATATATATATATATATATTAATAAATAAATTAATTATTAAACAAGAGCAAAATTTGAAATATCAAATTTGAAATATTTACAAACGTATATTATCATTTTGAAAGTCAATGTCTTGAACTTTATTTTTATAATAGATAAATTAACTATTAAGCAAGAACAAATTTGAAATTTTTACAAAAATACAATATCATTTTGGATATCAGTGTCATTTTGAACTTTATTTGTAGAGTGTCTATGTCATTTAGTAAAAATTTCAACTTTACTCATTATGAAGATGACAAAAGTACTCATTGTTTTGTAGTGATATTTACAAATATACCGTTACTTAATGAGCAAGATATCACAAAAAGTAACTTTTTTTTTAAAGGCCAGTGATCTCATGCAACAGTTGTATCATAGTACAATGCAACAATCTTAAAAAACCATGTTAACACTATTTGTTTGATCCAAAGTTTAGAATATATACTATTTTCATTCTTATCCCCTATTTTTAACTTCTAAATCTCTTGAGATCCAAGAATTGAAAATATTACTTATAAGTAAAAACCTTAATCTTTTCTATCTTATAACCCTTTGAATACCTTTCGGCATGAGGTTTTGACCTAAACAAAGATTAAAATGACACCCTCAGCCCTTTTCACTATCTTCCTTTATATTTTATAATTCAGGGTTTTTACAAAAATCCTCTCTTTGCATGAATTCTCTCTCTCTATGGAAATGACAAAATCTCATCCACTCTCTCCATTTTTAAGTAAACTCTCTCTCTCCATCAAAATCTCAAAGAAGACCTCCCATCTCCCTCTGCCAAATCTCCCAATCTCTTTATCTCACATCACTCGAATCTCTCTCTCTCTCTCCCAATCTCTCTCAGCAGACCAGTGCTTATGCTATCTCTCTCACAAAATCTCTCTCCCAATCACTACATTGCTCTGAAGCAGAATCTCAGAAGCATGTGCTCGTCTCCATCCCATATATCAATTTACAGGGCTTCTTTTCTACTGCTATCACAAAATATTTGATTAACCATATAAGAAATTTTCATTTAGAACTTGGCCTAATGTTCATGGAGCATAAAGACAACTTGACCGTAAGAGAACCTATGCAAAATCTATTTATGCAAAACCTCTCTCTAAGTGTATATATATCTCTTTCTATTAATGCCGTTTCACCTCTTTGCCTAAAAGTAGCTCTCTCTCTCTCTCTCATTAGATAGGTTTCTCTTTCTCTCTGTATCTTTACCTCTCTCTCCCTATCTATGCTCAAGTGGGTCTTCTCCCACTACAAGTGGCTCTCTTCTCGCTCTAAAAATGGGTTTCTCTATTTCACTCTAAACTAGTGTTTCTCTTTCTTATAGTTGTTGGATTTTAGGCAACATTTCTCCCTCTTTCACTGCATTTGATTTTGGGTATGCAAATGAGGCAGTGGAATTGTATGTTTTTGCCATTGGAGGACCTTCAATTTCTCTCGTGTGGGTGGGACAACATGCTGGAAGTAGGGAGAGAAATCAATTTGCTAATGAGAGAGGACGGGTAGAGAGAGACTGGAAGTAGGGAGAGAAATCAATTGGCTAATCCTGAATACCAAACTTTTACCTCCAACCAAACCTTTTGAGGGTGTCATTTTGGTTTTGTTTGAGTAAAAAATTCATGTCCAAAGGTGTTTAAGGGGGTATAAGATAAAAAAAATGAAGGTCTTTTGCTTACGAGTAATATTTTCAATCTTTGGGTCTCAAAAGATACAAAAGTTAAAAATAGAGGATAAGGAGATATTTTTCTATATATATATATATATATATATATATATATATATATATAAGTTTGTCTAGTATTAACAACCCCTCAAAATACAAAAGTTAATGTTAAAAGGGGTTGTGATGGTTGTATTTATAAAAAAGATCATTATTTTTTGTTTAAAAAATTATTTTAATAGGTAAATTAACTATTAAGCAAGAGCAAATTTGAAATTTTTACAAAAGTACAATGGCATTTTGGAAGTTAGTGTCATGGATTTTATTTGTAGAGTGTCATTATCTTTTAGAAAAAATTTCAACTTTACCCGTTATGGAGATGACAAAAGTACTCCTTATTTTGTAGTGATATTTAAAAAAATACCTTTACTTAATGAGCAATATATCACAAAAAATAACTTTTTTTTAAAAGGGCATTGATCTCATGCAACGGTTGTATCATAGTATAATACAACAATCCTAAAAAGCCATGTTAAGACCATTTGCTTGATCCAAATTTTAAAATACATACTATTTTCATTCTAATGAACAACCACACAAAAGGAAATTTTGAAAACACAACCTAGAAAATATTTTTTTAGCCCAATTAACATATGCCATCCATTTTGATAAGATGCTTAGATCTTGGCCTTAAAAGAGTTTTATTTATTTTCTAATTTTTTTAGATGACTTTATTTTCATTAGATGAACAATGTTAAAAAATAAAAAATTGATTTTGAGCTCGTTAAGGCTAAGATCTTAAATTCACCACATAAATGGTCTAGATTTGTTGTTGGAGGAGACTCATTTTGACCATATCTAGGGTTCAAATTGAACTTTTTTTTTGGGGATTCATTATTGCGATGAAAAGAGTCTGCGTGCAAAATTTTGGGTTACCACAAACATAACTTTAAGAAGTGTGGTTGCATTATACTATGATACAACCGTTGCATGAAATCATTGACCTTTTTTAAAAATAAACCACAAAGTTAGTAAATCGATTATTCACAACTCATTCTATCATTAACCTTTGTAATTTGAAGGGTTGTGAACTTTATATTTTATATATATATATATATATATATATATATATATATATATATATATATATATATATATATATATATATATATATATATATATATATATATATATATATATATATATATATATATATATATATATATATATATATATATATATATATATATATATATA
Organism: Amborella trichopoda; assembly: GCF_054954075.1. Lineage (NCBI taxonomy): Eukaryota > Viridiplantae > Streptophyta > Magnoliopsida > Amborellales > Amborellaceae > Amborella > Amborella trichopoda. The sequence continues at coordinate 22,624,754 of NC_142345.1, read as the reverse complement.
TATATATATATATATATATATATATATATATATATATATATATAGGGAGTGGATTCTGTCAGCCCAAGGGCTGATTGCTACAGTGTCATCCAATGACCCAGATTCAATCTGGGCTGATCTGGCGATTATAATTTCATTTCATATTTTAATTTTTTTCTACAAATCCAAATCATTTGAAATTTTTGGCATTCGTTTTTCTCATCAAGGCGCACCTAATAAAATATATAAAAAATAATAATTTACAAAATATTAATTGACCAAAATACTCCCAAAATGTTTTAGGGGTATTTTAGTTAATTTATATTTTATATATTTTTATTAGATTCTTCTATTTTTAAAGAATAAAAGCTCCAAATTTAAAGTGATTTGAATTCGTAGAAAAAAAATGAAAAATTCAAACACGAAATGAGGTCGTGACCGTCAGATCGGCTCAGATTCAATTTGGGTCATTGGTTGACACTGTAGCTATCAGCTCGTGGGCTGACAGGATCTTTTCCCATATATATATATATATATATATATATATATATATATATATATATATAAGAAAAATCTTACCAACACTTATAGGCGATACGGAACATTGATTTCGCCTCTATATTATCCAACGTTTGTTTCAATTTAATGAAATGTAAGGTTGTGATCGAACAAAAGCCCCACCTGCATGGGAAAAGTGATTGGCCAAAAAGCTTCAAACCTAAATTTATTTTAACCTATAGCCCTCTCTTTCGTTCTCTCTCTTCTCTGGCACAAACGCCCGTCTTCTCTCTTGCTGCCAAAGACTACACCAAAGCCCTCTCGACCTTCCTGGCTACCACAAAAGTTGGAGCTCACTACAAAAAGTTCTTGGGCATTAATTCAGGTGAGTGCACCTCAAATCTTATCGTCATTTGTATGTTGTTTTTTTTGCTTGAATTCAATGCACAATTTTTGAATAAAATCCAACTCTAAATTAAAAATAAAACCCAATTTTTTTCCAAAACCAACCCAGATTTTTTTGGTAGATCTCAAAATGATATATTTCAATAAAACCGTACGTTTTTTTAGAATAAATCACCAAAAATGGGATAAGAAATCATAGTCACAGAAAATGAAAATGGGAGACAAAACTATATACGGGTTAGGAAAATTTCAATTTGGTTAAAAAAATTTAGGTGATTTCAGCTTATCATAGTTTAAATCGTATCTTTATCACCAATAAACACCAATATTATTCTTTGATGTCTAAAACAAAGCCAAAGTTTGTGATTATATCCAAAAATGAAATTTGTGAATAAAGCCTTTTCTTTTGTTCCTCCTTCTTGTTGATAAAAATTGATTTTTTTTCTTATGGTATTATTTTGTTAATTGTGGTTTGATTATTGGATTTTTTTACTGATCGTTCATTGGGTCAAATGGGTGGTTTTAGTTCCTTTATTTTTTCTTGTTGCTTTTTTTTCTTTCTTTTTTTTTTTTGCCATTTTTGATATAGTCCTGAAATGATTGTAGAGTAAAATTTTGGAGTGATTTTTTGTTTTTCTTTTGTAGATCGATTTCGTATTTTTTGTTTTTTTGTTTTAGTAACGTTTGCTAATATTTGGAATTAATGAGCAGAAAATATTTATTGAGAAATGAATATTAAAACCAATCATGTTTTTTAATATTCCATGGAACATCGATATTTATGATTCTGAGTTGATGTAGTTATTACTATCATTAGTACTATTTTGTTCCTTATTTGTTCCCCTCTCTCTTTCCTCTCTCTCTCTCTCTCTCTCTCTCACAAATAGTACTCTCTTTGTTCGTTCATAAAAAAAACACACTCTTTATTGGTTTTTTTCTCTCAACTTATATCTTTTTTTTTTGTTTGTATAAATCAATAAATAAATTTGCAATTAAAAAACTATGACAAAATCACAGACCAAAATGGACAAAGATGATAATAACCAAAAAAAAGATTCCCATATCAATTATTTTCTATTACTTATTTTCCCCCTAATATTTGAATTTCTATGTTGTTGAAATGTTTGATTTATAGTCTATAAATCAACGTAAAAATCCTAACTTTGAGTTCAAAATTTTATTTTATGAGCAAAACAAAAAAATAACCCTATTTAAATTTCAGGTTATATATGTTTTTTTTGGGTAAATAAATGAAAAAATTTGCAAATAAAAAATTATCCAAAAATCCCATACCAAAATGGAGAACTATGATAATAACCAAAAAAAGGATTACTTATTTTCTATTTTTTATTTTCCCCCGAATATTTGAAATTCTATGTTTTTAAAATTTGAAATTATTAACTTAGTGCTATTTTTTAGTTGCATCATGATGTTGAGAATCATATTTGTTTTGCACTGTTTGTAGCTAGTTCTCTTTGTTTTGTATGCTCTATTTAAATGGAACTTTGAACCTTGAGTCTGGATATGATATGGAAAAGTGAAGTGGTTGTACTATGTCAGCTTTTGAAGTTTATTGTTGGTTATCTCACATATGGTTGATCCAAATTTCCTGGATTTTGAAATGAACAATGGTTTTCGTTTATTCTTTTTATTTTTTGGAGTATTTGTATTTGATATTTTTAATTTATAGAATCTATGAATGAATTTTTTTGGGTAAATCATCCATCCATCATGGAAGTGTTGTTAATTAAACTAAATTTTCTAGGTTGATGTTGTTATTACTATCATTAGTACTATTATATTCATCTTCCAATGGAATTCAAATTTTTTTTTTCTTTTAGATTTTTACCTTTTTTTTATTTTAGGGGTATGAAATTGTTCATTTTCATACTTTTTGTTGAAAATCTTCGCAATGTTGTCATTTTCACATTTGAACTTGTAATTATGATTTCAATGTACATTACAAGGCAATTTTATGTACATTAGAAGGCAATATTATGTGGGTATTCCAAATATCGTGTTTGTCTTTTGAAGTATGATTCTTTTGTCATATTTATATGTTCTTCTACTTGCTTCTCATTGTTGACCATATAAACCAAACAGGTATATATGTGTCATGGACGCCTCAACATCAACATGTCCTTCCTCTCCTGTCAACATTAGTAGTTCAAAAACCAGGCACGAGTATAGTGCTCAGGCTATAGTAGATATACCTTGCCATGATTCTCCGTTTGATGAGGATGTAGTTGCAATAGATGAAGAAGGATATCCTATACTTATAAATGCAGAGGCAGCTCTAGCAAGAGGTGTAATTATCGAACCCACAGTAGGAATGGAATTTATTGATGAAGATGAAGCTTTTGATTATTATAATAAGTATGCAAAATTGGTAGGGTTTGGTATAAGAAAGGGAAGAACCATATGGAAACATGGTGGAAAAATTAGTCAGAATATAGAATGTTGCAGGCAAGGTTTTCGTAGTCAGATGTATGGTGGCAGTGAAAATGCTCGGCCTCGCAAGAAATGTAGATGTCAGGAAAAGATCCACAATAAGAAGAATGAGAAGCAGAGGTGGGTTATTACGAAGTTTGTAAAAGAACATAATTATATTCTCACAATGCCCAGCAAGACTAGATTCATCCGCTCTCATCAAAAGATACCAAACACAGTGAAAAAGGTGATTGACACATTGGAGTCTTCTATGGATAAGTCTAGAATTATGATGGATTACCTTATCGAAGAGGCCGATATGTTGGGTTTTCGGGGAACCCGAAACTTGAGACCGCTCTCTCGGGAACCTTGTTAGGAAACAAGGGTAGGTATACCAACCGATAGGAGAGAAATTTTAATGTGAGTCGGGACACACCTCACTTGGGTCCGTGACTCACTCGGGCTGACTTGCGTGGGTACCCTCTTAGATCACGATAGAAAGCCCCCCAGTTCTTCAATTAGTTCGGAATCGCCTCCCTTGACTTGTACTTTCCTGTTTCTGCAATCACACCCACGGTTAACTCTATAAGTCAAGTGGGCTAAGGGACTCCACCTTGTCTTTGGGCGAATGCACACAGGCATGGACATTCAAAAGAAGAAGGAAATAATAAGAGGATAGAAATTGGGGTGATGAAAAGAGAAGAAAGAGATAGAATAGAGGAAATAGAAGAGAAGAATTGGACCAAGTGGCTACACTGACACAGTGTCTAGACCAGTAAGTGATTGACCAGACGTGGTAGCAAGACGGGTACAGTAACTCAAACTGGCATGATGACAATACTACTCGACGACAGAACGATCACAGATCAGTCCTGACACAATGGCTATCATGTCGTGGTAGCAAGATGGGCACGGTAACTCAGACCGGCAACGTGGCAATACTACTTGACGACGGGACTACCATGACAGTGCTACTCTTAACCTTCCTTGGTCAAACAAGAGAGGAATAAGAAAGAAGAGAGAGAAGAAAGAGAGGGAGAAGAGAAAATAAAAAAGGAGAGAAGGAGAAGAAAAGAGAATAAAGAGTAAGGAGAGATAAAAGAGAAGAAAGGAAGAGAGAAGAGGAAGAGAAGAATAGAGTAATAGAAAAGAGAAGAGAGAGGTGAAAAGAAGGGAATAAACGAGAGGAGGAAAGAGAAGAAAAAGAAGGGAATAGAGGAGAGAAGAAAGGAGAGGAACAATAGGAGGAAGAAGAAAGAGAAGGGAGAAGAAAGAAAAGGAAGAAGAGAGAGAAGGAAGAAAGAGAAGAAAGGAGTAAGAAGAAAAAAGGAAGAGATAACGGAGAAGAGAAAGGGAAGGGAGCATGGACGACAATGAGGTTCCGCCGTCCGTGATAGATGGGAGAGAAAGAAGAAGAAGACATGGACGGCGATGGGGTTCTGCCATCCATGATAGAGGAGAGAGAAAATATGGACGGCGATGGGGTTCAGCTGTCCTGATAGAGGAGAGAGAAAAAAGAAAAAAACATGGACGACGATGGGGTTCCACTATCTATGACAAAGGAGAGAGAAAGAAGAAGAAGATATGGACGGCGATGAGGTTCCGCCGTCCATGACAAATGAGAGAGAAAAAAGAAAAAAACATGAACGGCGATGGGGTTCTGCCGTCCATGACAGAGGGCAGAGAAAGAAGAAGAAGACATGGATGACGATGGAGTTTTGTCGTCCATGACAGAGGAGAGAGAAAATATGGATGGCGATGGGTTCTATCGTTCATGATACAGGAGAGAGAAAGTAGAAGAAAATATGGACTACAATGGGGTTCCGCCATCCATGACAGAGGAGAGAAAAAGAAGAAGAAAACATGGACGACGATGGGGTTCTGCTGTCCATGACATAAGATAGAGAAAGAAGAAGAAAACATGGACGGCAATGGGGTTCCACCGTCTATGATAGAAGGGAGAACAAATATGGACGATGATGGGATTCTGCCGCTCATGATAGAGGAGAGAGAAAGGGAAGAAAACATGAATGACGATGGGGTTCCTCCATTCATGATAGAGGAGAGAGAAAACATGGACGTCGATGGGGTTCCGCCGTCCAAGATAGAGAAGAGAGAAAGGGAAGAAAATGTGGATGGTGATGGGGTTCCACCGTCCAAGACAAGTGGGAAGAGACAAGGGAACTTGGACAGAGGCCTAACCCACCAGTCGGGTTAAGGCTCGGCTCACTGTATATGTTCTAGGAGATTAAGAGAAGGAGGAGGTCATGCTTGGCGATGGACACCACCATGCATGACTAGAGAGAAGAGAGGAAGGAAAGATCAAAGAGAAAGAAAGACAGAGAGAAGAAAAAGTGGAGAGAGAAAGAAAGGAGAGAGGAATAGAGAGAAAGAAAGAAAAAAGAGGAGGAGAGAGAAAGAGAGATGAGGATAGGAGAGAGAAAGAGAGAGAAATGAGGAAAGAGAAAGAGAGAGACGAGAGGAGGAGAGAGAAAGTTACCTTCATCAAAGGGTAATAAAATTTTTCTTCTCTCTCCTCTCATTCTCTCCTAGAAGTGCCCACGATTTTGATGTGAAAATCTCAAATTTTATTAATGAGATTGAAAACTGAGGGGGGCCTTTTTACAACTAGGTTTAGCATGTATTTATAGAATTGGGCCCAAACATAAGTGGATGCTCAAAATCTAACCTAATTAATGATAATTACAATTTAATTGAATTAAAATAAAATCTAAAAATGGGTCCAAAAGGACTGTTTTGCCCCTGCTCAATAATACATGAAATTCCAAAACAGTCCTTGCTGCTGTCGTAGAACGTGCGTGATCTTCCAGGGATGATTCGAGGTTGCTCTGACTCCTGTTTAGCCGAAAGATGATTAATTTCTTGTCAGGCTCGGCATGACGATTTATTTGATACAAACTTTGAGCCACGTATCGCGTTTTTAGGCCACGATCATACGACTCGAAATTTGTATGAATCTTGAAACCTTATGATTGATAGTGTGCTTATTTCTTGATGTTTTTCTTTGATTTCTTCGCTGATTTGTACTAAGCATGCCGTCTCAATTGCATTGCAATAAATGCAGCACGATTTCGTGCTCGAACGAAGATTTCATAGTCTTGGTTTTTTGGCCAGATCTTGAATTCTGGTGGCCGAAATCTGCAGCAACTTTGACAAATTCATGCATGAAATCTGATCATTCATCATGTGAGAGGTTCAGACCAGACATAGCCTCGAACCTTACACACGCAATGGAACTGTTATCGCGTTGATCCGTTGTGTGAGAGCCACGATTTGGCAGCTCAAGCGAGGCGTGTCGTTGCTGAATTTTCTGCAACTGTCTTCACAAATCACCAACTTATCTCTAGCTTTTCTCCCTGTTAGGGCATCGTCACGGGTCATGCTACATATGAAAACACTTGTCTTGACAAGATGAACATGATCACAAAATTTGTGCACGATTTGACTCAAGACAAGTGAGATACAAGTCTTCAAAGTTGCTACTTGTGACTGTCCGAACCATTCTCTTTTAATGGAGATTGGTGCAGGGAGTCCGTACGAGAATAGTGTGCGGCTTACCCCTTTTTAATTTTTCACCAATAATTTTGTTTTAAAATGTCTGTTTAAGCGAAAACTTGACCCTTAAGAGTTTTCGACCGTGCTGGATCTAATGGCGGTGGTCCCACAGCTGTTTGACTAACACCGAAGAGATATCCACACAATGCTGTAACTAGGATGCTCTGATGTTTGGATGAAATGTACAGGTCCATCAGTGGAGACTTTAGGGGAGAAGAGACTCTTTTGAGGGATCCTGTCGAAGTCCTCACCCTCGTGTGGACTGTTTGTGATTCTAACAGCTGAGGATTTGTACGGACCTCGTTGTTCAGAAGTAGGCCTGTCTGGCGGTGAAGTGCCATGCCTGGGCATTTTTCCCATTTAGTCTAGGTTTCTTTGTTTTATTGTTTGTTTTGGATGGTCTGTTGAAGGGCCTTCTGTTGACGACAGTCTGCTTTTCGCACCAGATTGCTTGGGGGGCAGGGTAGACCAGCAGTGGGCACAACCCTGCTTACTGCTAGTAGTTTCAACAATCAGGATACCTCTCTTCTTAGTCTGAGGAGACTCATGGGGGCTCAATCCTGTTGCTGCATAATAGATCCAAGGTCTGACTGACTTGGCTTTCTTGGGGTACCTTCAGCATCTTGGAGTGCATTAGTGACCTCCTGGGAATGGTGATCTTCTTCTTGAGACTTGTCTTGCCTTCTTGGTGGGTCTTCTGTCCTTCGAGGACTTTTGTGAATGGACTCAGGCTGTCAGAACATTTCTTTGATGCTCATCTTTTTGGGTCCTAGTATCAAAGCATTCTGACACTTGGGATTTTTCTTTTGAATGTTGCCTGAAGCCTCCCATGAGGGGTGCACTGCATCAACCTGCTTATTGATCCAAGTTCCCTTTGTGGGTTTTCACTTGGACTTGGGAAGTGGCACCGTAGAGACGGTTTTCACCAACCTCCTTTTATTCAGGGCTCTTTATCCATGACCTTATGGCCATGCCCACCCTTATTCTCCCATTTTTTACTCACGGTACCCTTTTAGGTTTTTACCGTGCCCGGGTTTTATTCACGGAACTCTTTTACTCATGGTTTCGTGACTATGCCCATCTATTATTTTTACTCATGATGTTCCCTTATTGAGGTATACACCATGCCCATTATTTCACTTTTTTTGTGAAGGAATGTTTAAGGTCATGTCTTCGAGACCTGTGCGGAGCCTTTTAATGTCATGCGACGAAAACATGCACTATAATTTAAGGTCATACAGCTGGACCGTGGTGGGGATGGATGGCAGTCTGTGGAGGACAAGGAGTGAGTATGGTGGTGGTTTGACTCACTTTTGGGGAGATGGCAATAGGCTACCTATGAAAGATGGATGATGTATGAATGGAAGGTGGAAAGTGGTGACCCACTTACTTATGAATAGTATGGATGGCGGGATGGCTCGCCGTTTGTGAGCACGGGTGAAACGCACTTGGGAATGATAAATGGTAATAAAGGAAGATGGACTTAATGGGGGTTTGATGAAGGTGGTGCGCGCACATGGACGGGTCGGTTAGGGAAGACGTGCATGAAGACACATGTAAAGGGGCATGTGCACGTGTGCAGGGGCGTGTTTTAGGTCATGCCTCTGGGACCTGGGCAACAAAATTTAATTATCGTGCAGCCATGATGTGCACTATGGTTTAAGGTCATATAGGTTGGACCGTGGCTATGCAGTTTAAAGTCATGCAACTAGGACCATGTAGTTTAAGATAGACCTCCGCTACAGTTTAAGGTCATATAGTTTAGACCATGGTGGTAAGCCTTTTAACGTCACGTAGCCCGGACGTGTACTTTGGTTGAAGGTCATATAGCTTGGACCGTGGCTATGCAGTTTAAAGTCATGCAACTAGGACCATGCAGTTTAAGGTCATGCAATTAGACCTCTGCTACAGTTTAAGGTCGTATAGTTTGGACCATGTAGTTTAGGGTCATGCGTCTAGACCGTGGCTGTACAATTTAAGGTCATGCAGCACAGACTATTGTGTGGGTCACCATATAGGTGAGGGTCTATGGGGAATAGAAGCATGTATGACAATTTGACTCCTTGGGTATAAAATGGTTAAGTTTATACACAAGCAGAGGGTTTAAATGGTGACCCGGCAAGGGATGACAAGCTAAAGCGGACTTCACTGGGGATTAGGGGGCAAGTGTGACTCCCTGGGGTGAAAGATAAGACTATATGGAGAACATGCTTATGGAAGGTAACCTAACTCCTTGGGGATAAGATGGGAAAGGGTCTAAGTGATAATGACTTGGTGCGAAACAGATCCACTGGGATTGAAGAGGTAAGCATGACTCTTTTGGCATACACCTAACTCCACTGTGGATGACGGGCTAGGGAACTGGTATAACTCCACTGCGGGTAGTGGTAGAACGCACACGGTGGTAGCAGGGGGAGCGTAACACACACGTCAAACGGTGATAGGCACCAGTCACACGGACAATGCACGCGTGACTCTAGGCACATATTACATAGACGATGCTGGTTACAAGTTACACAGATGGCGCTGGTCACAAGTTACATAGACGGCACTGGTCGCAAGTTACATAGACGGTGCTGGTCACAAGTTACACAAACAGCGCTAGTCACAAATTACACAGACGGCGCTGGTCACAAGTTACACAGATGACGGTGACCTGTGTTCGGGCCTCAAGCCTGAGCCGAACCCTGTCCTAGTCCATTTGACTCTTGGTGCTGCGTGGCGGCTTTAAACCTCTGTTCGGGCCTCGGGTCTGAGCCTGACCTGGTCCGGCCCATTTGACTCTTGGTGTTACATGGGCTGCGGTAAACCTCTACCCGACCTGGTTCGGCCCATCATCGTTTGGTCTTTAGGGACCTAACTGGCATTCCTAGTTTGTGAGGGGTACTGTAGGGAAACGTTGTCTATATAAGGGGGTAAACCCTTTTTTCACCTTTTTACCTTTGGGTAAAAAAAAATAATGGATAAGGCAATATTTAGTAGTGAGAGAGAGAAAAGCTTCCGGCTAAGAGTTCAACAGGAACACAGGGTACTCAAGGGAAGGTTGCAGAGTTCTTCTGGTGAGAGTGTGAGAAATTCCGACAGGACACTCGCAAGGGGAAGGTTGCAGTGATATGTCGGCAAAGAACTTCGGTAAGGTAGAAAGAGCACAGGGAACACAAGGGCATTCGCGATGCAGGCGTCTGCCAGTGAGGGTTGCTGCTTGGGTGAAAAAAGCTGGGAGCTTGTCGGAGTCTGTAGAGATTCCAACAGTAGTCTTGGAGTAGCTAAAAAGGGAGAAAGGGTCTAAGTTGCAAGTAGGCAGTTGCCGGCGAACTTCTGCCAGCTTTCAGGGATTTTCTAGTTGTGTTGAGGAATGAGAAAGGTCCACCAGTGGGTTTCTGGCAAGGAAGGGCCTTTTGGAAGGTAACGGTCGCCATCGACACATGCGAGGATGCGCGTCAGATCACGTCGCGGCTGACGTTTGTCAGGCAGTGCACCCGAGATTCGAGGTGACACGTGCACATCTGTGGCACGTGTGAGGGATTTGAACATAGACGATGTTGGGTTGTACATAGCCAGCGTTAGCCTTGGGAACACAACCAGAACCTTGAGAACACAACCGGCACTGAGCACTGCCAGCTGTGCCTAGTGCCGACCCTAGCTTTTGAGAACACAGCTGGCGCTAGGCCTTTGAGAATACAGCTGGTGCTGGGACTTTGAGAGCACAGCTGGTGCTTGGCCTTTGAGAGCACAGCCGACGCTTGGTCTTTGGGAACACAGCTGGCTCTGGGCCTTAAGAACACAATCGTGCTAGCTTTTGAGAACACAGCTAGCGCTAGCTGGTACGCGCGGCAATAGTCAACGGCTTAGTGCTTTCACATACGACGGTGAGTCTTTACGTTTTATATAATGGCCGAGCCTTCTCACAGAATCCCCAACATGGAAAATCATTCAAGGGGATGAGATCTTTGCACCGATGATATTACCAGGGAGAGCCTAGTCAGGGGTGAGCCCATTTGGCTAACAGAACCAATATGCAAACTAGAGTGGCCTTTCAGAGTCACTTTCGTTATCGACTCAGTTCGTTTTGAAGTCCGGGAAGGCAACGATGGTAATGTCAGTATTGAAGAAGGAGTGGCCCTCCTTCATTGCATGCATAGGAATGTAGCCTCTAGAGAAAATTTGCCCACATTGGGGAAGAGAATGATGAAGACAAGAGGGCTGATGTGGTCTTTTGCAGGCCTTCGCGTGCAAGGGGAGGACCAACATTTAAAACGGTACTCTTCTTGGACCATCAAGGTGTTGGGGTCACACAGAAGAATTCTTGAGTGTGCTTCTTTATTAGCTATTGTGCAGTTCTCAAGCAGCTATTATGACCGATGCTCAAATACCATCAAGGTATTGTTAGAGACATGGAGTCATGTGAGCAATACATGGCTCCTCGGTTATGGTGAAGCAGGGATCTCCTTGCTAGATCTTTATTTCATCGGTGGCCTTCCTCTGATCAGAGCAATGTATGAGAAGTTCGTGCCTTAGAACTCAATCATCTTTGGTGGTGCTTGCTTAGGGGGAGAGGAATCACCTGCTGGTCTTTAACAGACCTTTAAGATTTACCAGCTGCTTTTCTCAAAGTCTAGCAATGGTTGCGTGACCTTTACAGAATGGCTGGAATTCTTTTGTGGGGATTACCCCGAGGAAGCTGGTCCAGTTACTTCAAGAAGGAAGGGGAAGGCAGTGATAAAGGGGACGCCTCCAATCTACCAATCTGAGACCAGTGATGAATGTGTCTTCTTTGCTGCATAGTTGGCCCTGTTTCTATGCAAGTTTGTTATTTCTAGAGGGGCAGATGACATCCATCCAGGCACATTCTATGTGGCTTGCGACATGGCGAGGGGGCGCTCGTACACCCTTGCACAACTAGTTCTATGCAGCATTTACCACGGACTGGGAGCCATCACGAGGGGGAAAGCCTACAAAGACAAGGAAGGGGGCAATGGCCTAATGGGGGGCAAAGCTTTCCCTAGGGACTTTAAGACACCATTCCCCATCCATTACATGTATGGGTGGCTAGGGGCCTATTTATTTGCCACTTATGTCAGAAGTCTGCACGCAGGGGAGAAAATGTGCCCTTTCTTGATGAGGATTGCCAAGCAGAAGGCTATCTTTCACAACCCGAGGGAAGCGCAGAACTTATTTGTGAATGATTCCTCCAGTATGCGTCGGGTCGCTTTTCCAATTGGTGGCTTTACTGACTGCACCTTTATTGATGAACTGGGCAAGGAATTGGTTTGTGCTCCCACAACCATCAAGGATCTCATGTTCATTTTGAGCGTCAGAGGCGGGGTTTTGGCCTATCGTACCTCATTCAGTGCCAGACTTGAAGGGTACTTCCCCCATCGCTTTGCTCGTCAGCACGGGCTTGATCAGAGTGGCCCCTTTTCCATGTTCTTTGAGAAGCTCCATGGCAAAGTGAACACAAGGAGGAAGGAAGAGCTAGGGACTCTTCAAGAATCATGGTGGTCAGAGCATATTCGGACTGCATGGTCCACATGTTTGGAGATGACGGAGTATATGATAGACCACTTTGGCAGAAGGGTCCGAGAGATCGAGGCCTATGTACGCTGGTGGAGGATCACCAGCGGGGGATACTGGGAAGCTGATCTCCCTTGAAAAGGGGAGAACTGCAACTGGTTCCAAGAGACTAGACAAAGGAGGATCGTCAACACTCCCATTCTTGGTGAGGTCTTTGACTAGGGCTACCCCTGGAATTGGCAGGCTCTTGGGATACCTCGAGGGATAGTTATAGATGACACTTCGCCGTAATTTCTTGCCATGGAGAAGAAGACGGGGAGCCTTTTTGGACCACCTCACCTCTATCTTTCAATGGAGGAAGGGTCGAAGTATCCCCTGGTCATGAAGGGCGTCCGATTCAGGACTTGAACGCATTGATAGGGAGTGGCCCCCACAGTGCTCTTGTTGCAGGCTCTTCTCGAGAGGGGAGTTTTAGGGCGGCTGTTCCTTCGCCAGCAGGAGGGAAGAAAAGGAAACACCTTGCTCCTACAGGCACTCGTGCACCGCCTCGAGCTATCAAACCTGCTCGAAGATGTAGGGGAACGAAACTTCTAGTCATCTTAGAATCAGGAGGTAGCTTCTCATCTTCTATCTCTGGTTCGTTTGCTTCCCCTTCCGAGTCACCCTCTGCCCTTTCTCCATCATCTTATGCTTCTCCTGAACTATTTTCTACCTCTTCAGAAACTGAGGTAGATGAATCTGGCCCCTTTGAGTCTATTGTCATCGCTTCTGATCGAGAGCTGATGCCGGAACTTGAGGTGATGCCTTTAAGTCCAAGGGTGATTCCTGAGTCAAATCTAGTTCCAATGGAAATCAATGGGGCTGAAGGTGCTGTAGTTATTGCGCAAGGAGAGGAACCTGACACTGACAGGGGCACTGACCCTCAGGAGGTTGCTGCCCCGACTGAGATAGGGGCTGCGGTGATGGATAGTGAGGGCCCAAGCATCTTTCAAGAGGAGGGGCTTTTGGTTAGTGAGGCACTTGAGCATCAAGAGGCTGTTGCCTCAGAGTGTGCAGGTCATGAAGATGAGGGGGTTGAGCTTTTTCTGGAAGAGATTCTGGCTATGGGTGATGCGGACCAGGTAGAAGAGGCCGCGACTGAAGTTGAAGGTCATGGGGAGGAGGTAGCCCCTGAACTTGTTGAGGCTAAAGTGATAGTTCAGGAAGGTGGATAACGTGGAAGAGATGTTAGCCTTCAACTTATCGAGGCCATGCCAGAGGGTGAGAGACAAGGGGAGGAGGTTGCTTTGGAGCACACTGAGGCCGGAGTGGTGGCTTCAGAAAGTGAAGGCCAAGGTGAGGAGGGTGACGATGAGGAGACCAATGCTGAGGGGATCGAGCAGCGTGAGATCGGAGGTCCTTTCTAATTCGAGCAGCCTGAGGCTTCGGGCTTCATGATTGCTCCAGAAGAGCCAGTGACTCACATGGCCATCATTCCTTCTAGCCCGGCCCTCAAAACTGAAGCTCCTTCCGTAGTGTTGGACCCAGCAGTACCTTCCAGACCTGATTTCAATGGGGTATCCGGCATGATTGCAAACATGCTCTGTGCAGGTCTTCAACGTTTAAGGGAGCTACCTCTCATCGAGCTGGGCTAGGCACTGTCCAAACTTAGGGATTTTTCCAATGCGACCACTGCTTTGGGGAACATGCAAGATGTCTTCTCTGGTTTTGATGCTACTTTAAGTGAATTGGAGAGCTGGAGATAGGGAAGGTTGCATCATGAGGGAGAAACCAACAGGCTGGCTTCCTTGGAGGCGTCGATCACAAGTCGTCGTGAGGGAATAGATTCTTGAGCACAAAAGAAGGTTGTTGTGGTTACCCATCAACTCGATCTCAAGATGAAGGAAGAGTTTGCTTTAACAGCCTGATACCCATAAGGATGGAGATGCGGAGGCTGAGCAGAGAATTCGATGATCTTGAGAGGGAGATGAATAAGAGGAAGGCCTTGGATCCCTCTTTGGCCGAGGACCCATCAGAGCTCGCCCGCACCATCGAATTAGAAATCGCCTCCGTAGAACAGGAGGCTCAAATAGTGGTTGAACTGAAGGAGCGTATTCAACATGGCAAGGCTTCCTCTGCAGCATCCAGAGTGGAGATTAATAAGATAATTGATCATTTTTTAGAGCGTCCATTCTTTGCTATATGCCAACACTTGTAAAAATTTTGAACTTATAAATGAAATGTCTCTTTTTCTCCTCTGGGTCATTTTGCTGCATGATTTAATTCTTCTTATACTTCGCTGCACTCCATTTACTTCTTTTGAGCTTGGCCGCCTCTCAAACTATTCATTGTCTCAAGGGGACAAGGCAGAATACCTTATGCCTTGCTTTGTCTTGCGATATGCTGCTGTGGCTTCAATGACCTCGAATGGGAAAGCGGTTGCCTCTTCTCCTTTTAACATTTGGTTGGACAGGGGCTCATAATTCATTTTCCTCATTATTTGATGAGCCTGCTCATTATAAATAGTAAAATCAGGAGAGGCTTTGGCTTCCATTCGAGGTGCATTTACTTCAAGCTCGTCATAGCTCTTGGTCTCAGGTACGAACTCCTTTAGATGTTTTGAAGCGATAGGCATAACCTCCAATTGGCTCTGGTAACTTCTTAACTATGCTAGGGGATCTTGCTCTTAAGGACGAGAAGGTTGTCCTTTCTCAAGCTGCTCTCCACCCACAAACTCAGGGAAGTGCAGAACTTGTGGCTGACCACTGGTCTGAATTGACTCTGCGTTCGGACGAGGAGGTTGCTTCAAGCAATCGGGGTTTGATGGACCTTCCGCGGCAGCTGGCGTGCCAATTATGCTTTAAAGAGTGCAATAGGGACATACAAGACTTTTTGTTGGTTCAGCGTGTAGGTGACCTTTAGACCTGGGAGTTCTTTCCCCATGACTTCCTCAATCTCAAGAGTGACCTCGGGTTCATCTTTTTGCAAAGGTGGCTGTGGACTGAAAGCAGAGGGGGCTTAATCTTCAAGCGAAGATGGAGTTTCTTTAGGGGGAGCGAATGTCATCCTAGGATGAAGGGGAGTCAGAGGGAGAATTTTGCCTTGTCTTTCCTCTTCTTTGAACATATTCACCAGTGTTCGCCCGATATCCTCAACACCCTCATGAGGCGAGGGTTATGTCTTCCTTACAGAATTGTAATCACCATCATTTGGCTTTTGATGTGATACCGAATCTATGAAATAATACTTGGCATCAGCATAGTGAGCTTCGGCTACAAGAAACGGTCTTTTATCAGCATAGACCATATACCGTCTCCCATCTTGACTATACTTGATGCACTGATGTAATGTGGACGGAACCACCCCCTAGTCATGGAGCCACGGGCGGCCGAGAAGGATGTTGTAGGAGGTGTCATGTCGATTACATGAAACTGAGTGTAATCGTTTAATTCGCTAATCTTAAGACTGGTTAGGTGCCTTGATCTCCCCCTTAGATTGGGATGATCTAGTGACATGTGACTCGGGTTTCGAAGAGAATCCGAGGCTTGAGATCGCTCTCTTGGGAACCTTGTTCAAGAATAAGGGCTGGTATACCAACCAATGAGAGAGGAATTTTGTTCTGAGGTAGGACGCACCTCACCTAGGTCCGTGACTAACTCAGGCTGGCTCGTGTGGGTACCCTTAGATCACGTCGGAAAGCCCCCCAATCGTACAACTAGTTCAGAATCGCCTCCCTTAGCCTATATTCTTATGTTTATGCGATCACACACATATGGTTAATTTTAATAGACAAGTAAGCCAAGGGACACCACCTTGTCTTTGGGTGAATGCACATAGGCGTGCACATTCAAAGGAGAAAAGAGAAGAAATGATGAGATGAGGGTTGGGAGAAGGAAGAAAAGAGAAGAAAAGGAAAGAAAGAGACATTTGACCAGGTGACTAGCCTAGCACAGTGGCTAATTTGGCATGATGATTGACCTGACGTGGCAGCAAGACGGGCACGGTAACGCAGACAAGCAAGTCTGTAATACTACTCGACGCATCAACACCAACTAGCCTGGTACAACGACGAGTTCGACGTGCAGCAAGACGGGCACAGTAAATTAGTCCATCACGACGACGATACTTCTCGACGACGCGACTATAGTGAAAGTGCTAGACTCGTCCCTTAGTCAAATAAGGGAGGAAGAAGAAAAAGAAAGAGAAAGAGGAGAGAAAAGAGAAGCAGAGAGAGATAGAGAGAGAAGAAAAGAGATAGGAGAAAAGAGTAGGAAGGGAGAAGAAAAGATAGAGAAGAGAGAAGAGAAGAAGCAAGAAGAAAAGAGAACAAAGGAATGTGGAGAGAAAAGAGAAAAGGGAGAGAAGGGAGAAGAAACAAAGAAAGGAGAGATAAAAGGAAGGGGGAGAGAGAAGAAGTGAGTGAGAGAAGAGAAGGGAGAGAAAAAGAAAGGTGAGAGAAAAGAAGAGATAAAAAGGAGAGAGAAAGAACATGGATGGCGATGGGTTCTGTCGCCCATGACAGAGGAAAGAGGAAAGAGGAAAGTGGAAAGAGAAAAAACATGTTCTACTGCCCATGACAGAGGAAAGAGGAGAGAAAGAATATAGACGATAATAGGTTTTGTTGTACATGATAGAGGAAAGAGGAGAGAGAGAGAATATGGACAGTGATAGGCTTCATCATCCATGATAGAGAAAAGAGTAGAGAGAGAACATTGACGGTAATAGGTTTGGTCGTTCATGACAAGGAAAAGAGGAGAAAGAAAGAACATGGATGGTGATAGGGTCCACTACTCATGACTGAGGAAAGAGGAGAGAGAAAGGACATGGACGGTGATGGGCCTCCGCCGTCCATGTCAAGAGAGAGAGAGGAACGAGAAAGTGGAAAGACACATGCGACACTAGGCATCGTCACTCGTGTTGAAAGGGTCTCAGACACGACACGACCCGCCACTCGGGAAAGGGCCCAGTTTAGTGTCCTTGTCAATGAATGAGGAAAGGAATTTTATGTGCAGTGATGAGCATCGCCGTACACAACATGGGGAAGGGAAAACTTGGACAGAGGTCCGGCCCGCCACTCGGGTTAAGGTCCGACTCACTGTGCATGTTTTCAGAGGATAAGGGAAGAATGAGAATGTCATGCTCGGTGATGGTATCATCATGTATGACTGGAGAGGAGAGAGAAAAGAAGTAATAGGGTGAGAGAAAGAAAGACAGAGAGGAAGAAAGGGGGTTTGAGGGAGGAAAAAGAAGAAAGGAAAGTAGAGAGAGAAGGAGAAGTGTGAGGGATGAAAAGAAATAAGAGAGAACAGAAAAGTGAGAAGAGATGTTAGAAAAGAGTCAGAGGAGAAAGAAGGACATAGAAGGAAAGAGATTAAGAAAGATCCAGAGGAGAGACGGAAAGAGAGAGAAGGAAACACGCACGATATTGCCACTGTCGTGTGTGTTAGGGAGAGAAAAAAAATAGAGAGAAGTTCATGCATGGAATGCATGTTCAGATAGGGAGAAACAGAGAAAAAGATAGAGCAGAGAGAAATAAATAATGAAGGAGAAGAGAAAGAAGAAGAAGAGAGAGAAGAGAGAAAGAGAAGGAAGAAAGAGGCATGCACGACTCTACCACAATTGTGCATGTCCTCAGAGAAGAAAAGAGAGAAGCAGAGAAGAGAAGAAGAAAGAAAAGAGCGAGAAAGAAGGAGATAGAAAAGAAACCGAAGAAGAGGAAGAGTGGAGAGAGAGAAAAAGGAGTAGAGAGAAGAAAGGAGGAGAGAGAATTACCTTGGAAAAGAGGGGTACCAGATTAATTCTTCTCTCTCCTCTCTCTCTCACCAAGATGTGCCTATCCAACTCAATGTAAAAACTCAAACTTTATTTATGAATTGAAAGTATGAGAGGGATCCTTTATAATTAGGTTTAGCATGTATTTATAGAATTGGGCCCAAACATGAGTGGATGCCCAAAAACTATCCCAATTGATGATAATTACAATTTATTTTAATTAAAATTTTTTACAAATGGGTACAAAATGACTATTTTACCCTTGCCTAACAATACATGGAATTCCAAAACAGTCTCTGCTGTTGCCCTAGAACGTGCATGATCTTCCATGGATGATCTGGGGTTTCTCTGGTGCCCGTTTGACAAAAACGATAATTGCTTTTTGTAGGGCTCGTCATGACGATCGATTTGATACCAACTTCGAGCCACGGATCGTGTTTTTAAGCCATGATCATGCGACTTGAAATTCATGTAAATCTTAAAAACTTCAGATTGATAGTGTACTCATATCTTGATGTTTCTTCATGATTTATTTTCTGTATTGCACTGAGCATGTTGTCACGATTTCTCGCAATAAACACAGCTCGATTTCATGCCCGGATGAAGATTTTGCAGTCTTGGGTTTTTGGCCGAAATATGAATTTTGGAGGCCGAAATTTAAAGAAACATTATCTGCTTTGCATGTGAAATTCGGTAGTTCATCACGTATGGGGATTTTGACCAATGGTAGCCTTGCACCTTATGCACGCGATGGAACTGGTCTCGTGTCAATCCGATGCGCGAGCATCGTGATATGGCAGCTCGAGTGGGACATGTCGCTGTTAAATTTCCTGCAACTTCTTTTAGAAATCATCAATTTCTCTCTAGCTTTCCTCCCCTCTCGGGAATCGTCATAGGGCGTGCCACATATCAAAACGCTTGTCTTGACGAGACGAACATGCTCACAAAATTTGAGAGTGATCTGACTCAGGACGAGTGAGATATTGCTCTCAAAAATTACTGCCCAAGACTGTAAACACAATAATCATTAATGGTGATTTGGTGCAGGGAGGGCGCATGGGAATAGTGTACGGCTTATCCCTTTTCAGTCTTTTACCCATACCTTTGTCTTAGAGCACCCGATTAAGCTGAAAAATGACCTATAAGGGTTTTTGACCGTGTTGGATCCAATGGCAGTGGTCACACAACAATTTAACACACCAAAAATCGAGTTCTAGTTATAGGGTCGGTTTCAGGGTGTGAGAGACTAATTTTTTTCGTAATTGTTTTTTTGTCTGTACTGCCTTAGAGATGTCGGATTGTGACGAAACTTGACAGGTGGCCTTTTGAAGTCTTCATGAACATTTCCACTTGTTTTAAGGAAATTTTGAGACTGTTAAGAATTCCGCATTGGGGACCCAAGGTGCTAAAAAATGTCTTCAAACAGCTTTCCCCACCGAATGTTGTGCTTCGAGAGAAGCGAGAAGGACAACATTTGAAAAATTTCCTTTGGCTTTATTACTTTTTTCTTCCTAGCCACAGGACCACGTGAACGTCGAGGAAATCCACGCAATGCTGTAACTAGGATGCTTAGACATTTGGATGCAATGTACAAGTCCATCCGTAGAGACTTTAAGGGGAGCAGAGACTTTTTGAGGGATCATGTCGAAGTACTCACCCTCAAGGGAGTATTTGTGACTCTGACAGCTGAGGATCTTGTATGGACCTTGTTGGTCAGAATCAGGCTTGTTTGGCTGCTATGTACCATGCTTTAGGGCACTTCTTCCCATTTAGTCTGAGTTTCTTTTGTTTTTTGGATTGATAGTCAAAGAGCCTTTAGTTGGCGTTGTTTGCTGTTACACTATGTTTTATTTTAACAAGCAGGGTACCTCTGTGGGCCCCATCCTGCAGGTCCAATCGGGGGCTTTTTGCTGGCGTATCCTGAAAGTCTGGGCTTGTCAGCTAGGGAGGGATTTTGGTGAGGCAGCCTCATGGCGAGGCGTCACCCTGAAGTCTCTTGCAGGTTTCGCCTTGGCTTTGTCGGTTTATTGCCTTTGGAGGTGTATTTGGTTTGTCATAATAACTTTCTTGTTTTTTTTTGTTTGTTTTGGATGGTCTACTGAAGGGCCTTTGGTTGGCGTCCGTCCGTGTGGTGCACCAGATTTTACTTGACGGGCATGGTATCTCAGTTTATCGAGGTGACTGGCTTTGGGTATAACCCCTGCTTACTGCTAGCAGTTTCAACAATCAGGATACCTCTCTTCTTTGTCTAAGGCGACCTCTGAGGACTCAATCCTATTGCTGCATAACAGGTCCAAGGTCTAGCTGACTTGGCTTTCTTGGGGTGTCTTTAGCATCTTGAAGTGCGTTTAGTGACCTCGTGGGAATGATTCTCTTCTTCATGAGACTTGTCTTGCCTTCTTGGCAAGTCTTCTGTCCTTTGAGTCCTTTTGGTAAATTGACTCAGGCTGTCAGAATCTTGCTTGATGCTCGTATTTTTGGGTCCTAGTATTGTGACGCCAGGGATTTTTCTCTTTAGAATGTGGGCTGAAGCCGTCTGCGGAGGCGAGCGCTGCATCAACCTACTTATTGATCCAAGCACTCTTTACGAGTTTTTCACTTGGACTGGGAAGTGGCGCTGTAGAGACACTTTTCACCAACTTCCTTTTTGTTTGGGGCTCTTTTACCCGTGACTTTTCAGCCATGTCCACCCTTTTCTTCCATTTTTACTCACGCTGCTCTTTTCGAGTTTTCACCGTGCTCGAGTTTTTATTTACGGAACTCTCTTACTCATGGTTTCGTTATTCACCATGCCCGTTATTTTTACTTTTTGTGAATGCGTGTTTAAGGTCCCGCGCCTTCGGGACCTGTGCGAAGCCTTTTATCGTCATGCGGCCAGGACGTGCACTACAATTTAAGGTCATACAGCTGGACCGTGGTGGTGATGAATGGCAGTCTATGGAGGCTATAAAGTGAGTATGGTGGCATTTTTGACTCACTTTGGGGAGATGGCACGAGGCTACCTACGCAAGATGAATGGTGTATGAAGGGTGGGTGAAAAGCGGTGACCCATTAGCTGACGGCGAGTATGGATGGTGGGATGGCTAGCCGTTTTGTGAGCACGAGTGAGACTCATTGGGGAATGATGAATGGTACTGAAGGGATTCACTGGAGAGTTGATGAAGGTGATGTGCGCATACGGACAAGTTGGTTAGGGAAGATGTCCGTGAAGACGCACGTAAAGGGCGCGTGCCCATGTGTGGGGGTGAGTTTAAGGTCATGCCTCTGGGACCTGTGCAAAGCAGTTTAACGTCATGCGGTCAGGACGTGCACTATATTTTAAGTCATATAGCTTGGACCGTGGTTATGTAGTTTAGAGTCATGCAACTAGGACCATGCAGTTTAAGGTCATGCAACTAGACCTCCGCTACAGGTTAAGATCATATAGTTTGGACCATGGTGGTAAGCCTTTTAATGTCATGCGGCCAGGATGTACACTATGGTTTAAAGTCATATAGCTTGGACCGTGGTTATGCAGTTTAGAGTCATGCAACTAGGACCATGCAGTTTAAAGTCATGCAACCGGACCTCTATTACAATTTACGGTCATATAGTTTGGACCATACAGTTTAGGGTCGTGCACCTAGACCATGGCAGTGCAGTTTAAGGTCATGTAGTATGGACCATGGCTGTGCAGTTTAAGGTCATGCAGAATGGACCATTTGTGTGGGTCGCCGTGTAGGTAAAGCTCTATGGGGGATAGGTTTGTGGATAGCAATCTGACTCCCTAGGTATAAAATAGTTAAGGCTATACACAAGCAGAGAGCTTCGATGGAGATGGTGACTCGATGAGAAGTGGAAAACGGAAGCGGACTTCACTGAGGATTAGGGGGAAAGTACGACTTTCTAAGGTGAAGGATGAAACTCCATGGGGAATAGGCTTTTGGAAGGTATGCTGACTCCCTGGGGATAAGATAGCTTAGTGAGAGACTGACCCACTAGGGATTGAAAGGGTAAGTATGACTTTTTTGACATACATCTAACGGCACTGGGGATGTTGGGCAGCGGCACCGGTGTAACTCCCACTGGGGATGATGGTAGAACAGTCACGACGATGACCAGATTCAGACATGCGCGACACTAGCATGGAGTCACCAATTGCACGAATGACGTTAAGCAGTCGCTTGCGCGCGACGGTAGTCAGAAGTAGCGTTCGTGAGGGTGTTTGACGCGCGACGTTAGTCACGAGCTTTCACACGCATCGGTTAGTTGTGAGCGGCGTTGGTCTGAGTTTGGGCCTCGGGCTTGGGCCCAGCTCGGCCCTGGTTCATTGCTGTTTGATGCTCGACATTGCACTGACGGCGGTAAGCCTCTATTTGGGTCTCGGGTCTGAGCCCGACTCTGTTTGGCTCATTGCCATTTGACCTTCATGGGCCTGTCTGGTATTCTTGCTTTGTGAAGGGCACTTCGAGGAAGCGTCTTCTATATAAGGGAGTAAACCCCATTTTTACCATTTTTTACTGAAGGTAAAACGACTAAGGCTTTTAACAGTAAGAGTTAGAGAACTCCTGGCAAGAACACAAAGCTTTACAGGCGAGATTTTGTCGGTAAGCACGTCGTCTAGAAAGAGCCAGCAGAGTTGTGTAGGGGGCTTCACGAGGGTCACTGCTGCTAGAGTTGAAAAGCAAGCAGTGCGAGAAAAACAGGGAGTTGGCCAGAGTCCGTAGAGATTTCGACAGTGGTTCTGAGAGTACCAAATAAGAGGAAAGAGATCCAAGTTGCCGCAGGGAGCAGTCGGTGAACTTCCACTGGTTTTCAAGAGTTTTCCAGTGGTTTTCTGGAGTCAGGAAGAAGAGGGGAAGGTCTGCCAGTGAGTTTTTCTGATGTGTGAGAGGGGTTTCCCGGTAGGAAGCTGAGAGGTCATAGGGCAGTGAACAACCACTGGAAGATGGATGGTTGCTAGGTAGACGAAGGGGCACAAGTAACCGAAGGGTCTCGAGAACTGAAGGGTCTCGAGAACTGAAGAGTCGGGGGAACCAAAGGGTCGCGGGAATTGAATAGTTGCGGGAACCGAAGGGTCACAAGAATTGAAAACTCACGGGAACCGAATGGTCACGAGAAGACGAAGGGTCTTAAGGAAGCTGAATAGTCACTGTCGTTGGCAATCGAATTGTCACAAGTGAGCATGTGCGACAATATACAGCACAACCGGCATTAGCCCTTTATTAGACATAGCCGGTGTTACCCTTTGAAGTCACAGCCGGCATTGGTCTTTTTGAAGACACCCATCATTAGTCTCGCACAACACTAGTCAGTGCCTTAGTCACGCATGGTCATCAACATGACGCACACGATGTTAGTCATGTGTGGCTGTGGCTGCTCCCTCAGTGATCCTTTCATGAACAGTGGTGAATTGTGTTCTACTGTGATCGTGCATGGCGACGACTTGGGTTGGGAAAGGGTGGTAACCAATGGTGAGGTCTGGCTTATGAAGCCTGTTGGAAGCCAAGTCCTCCAACACAATTGTGAACTCCATGTTGTTCTGTGGAAGGGTATGCTCTCCATCATAGGCCAGTTCCTTGCCAGAGAAGTTTGCTTTGTATGTTTGATATTCTTGATCAAAGCGCTTCCACCTTCTCCTAATGTGAGAGCAAATTTTGGCCCGTAACCATCCTATCCTCCTTAGATGAAAGAGCAATGCTTCTGATGTGAGAGAAATTTTTTGCCTGTAACTGTCCTCTCCTCAGATGCAAGAGCAACGTTGGGGGGTCAGCCATTTTCTTTTCCTTAGATGCAAGAGCAATGCTGGGGTCAGCCGTTCTCTTTTCCTTAGATGCAAGAGTAAGGCTTGATAATATATCCTTGTAACTTCCCTAATAATGTGTTTCTGATTTGTAACTTGTAATTTCCTCAATAAAAGAATTAAGCTTTATTGAATTGACTTGCTCATTTTCCTTTTTATCATATTTTCTTTCTTCTATCCTTAACTCCTTTGCACGTTGAGTCTTTTAAACACATATTAGAGATAATACTTCTTTAGATATCACCCATTGATGGGGGGCATCGCCTCCTCTCCATCAGAATATGCTAGTATGTAAGCACCATTTGGTGAGACCTTCTTGACTATAAAAGGGCCTTCCCACGTAGGTTCAAACTTTCCTTTACGCCGTCCATGCATAACAATCGGCCTTTTGACAGCTAAAAACAGATCTCCACGGGTGAATGAGAGGACCTTGGCTAACTTGTCATAGGCCCTCTTCATTCTCCCTTGGTTGAGCTCAAGATTCTACTGAGCTTCCAGTCTCTTTTCATCAAGTGCATCCAACTCTTGGTAATGAAGCTTGACCCTCTCATCTTTAGCCAGTCCTTGATGTATGACGACACGAAGCAAGGGCAGTTGAATCTCGAGGGGTAAGACTGCTTCACCCCCATAGACCAAGGAATAAGGAGTAGAATCGGTGACATTTCTTATAGTAGTGTGATAGGCTCACAAAGATTTTGAAAGTTTCTCATGTCAATTTTTCCTTGTGTTTGATACTGACTTCTTCAAAACGCCACATAGAGTCTTATTGAAGGCCTTAGCTAAGCAGGTCACCCGAGGGTGGTACATAGTTACTACTTCCACTCGAAACCAACTGATTAACCAAACGATCAATATGATGACTTCTAAATTGAGGGCCATTATCCGATATAATCCGATCAGGCACTCCAAATCGGTGTATGATATGGTGTCGCACAAAGTTAGCCATCGCGCCCAGAACTTTCTTGAGGGGGACCGCTTTAGTCCACTTGGAGAAAAAATCCGTAGCTGCCAGAATGAAGAAATCTGCGTCCACTTCGGTTCTCAGTTTAATGTGTCTCCACTCTTTGACCCAAACAGGCATAGGCCTTAGTGAAGATAGTTGAATTGTAGCGCCGAGCTTTGCGAGTGCATCAGCCTGCGAGTTTAATCTCTTAGGGATGTGACTTAGAGAAGTATCCTCAAGCTGAGCCATATACGACTTTGCAGTATCGTGATAGGGCTTAAGAGCGTCATTTCTTACGTCATAGATACCCTTAAGCTGCCCAATAACCAACTCAGAATCGCCATAGATCTTGAGCTGCTCCAAGTCTAGATCAAAAGCTATCTCCAACCCAATTATAAGGGCCTACTACTCTGCTTCGTTATGAGAACTGGCTTCAGTGAGAGAGAAGGATAGAGGAAGCACTCCTCCTTTCGGTGTCATGAATACCACCCCAACGCCTCCGCGATCAGATTGGAACGCTCTATCAAAGTACATCTCCCGTGTTTGAGCAAGTTCTGCACAAAAAACTTCTTCATCAGGGAGGTCACTTGATAAGGGAGATTTTGCCGGTATAGGATGTGTTGCGAGAAAATCACCCAAGGCTTGACCCTTGATGGCCTTTTGTGGTACATATGTGATGTCGAATTCCATCAGCAATAATGCCCACTTAGCAAGACGTCCTGACAAGCATGGGCGTGTCATGAGATACTCTACAGGATGTGCTTTTGATATAAGTCTTACTTCATGATCGAGCAGGTAGTGGCCGAGCTTTTGTATTGCAGGCACATCTTCTTGATAGGGGGATATTTCTTCTCGGCCCCTTGCATCCTACGACTGAGATAGGATAGTGCAGTCTCTTTCCCTTCGTCATTGTTCTGCGCCAATAATGTCCCGAGTGACTCATCTAGAGCAGTCACATATGGGATGAGAGGTTTTCCCAACACCGGCGTAGAGAGTACTAGAGGGTTGAGTAAATAATGCTTGATGTCATCAAGGGCTGCTTGACATGCTTCATCCCAGATGAATGGAGTATCCTTCTTAACCGGTGTGTAAAAGGCTTACAACGACCTGAGAGGTTTGAGATGAACCTGCAGATATAAGCCAGCCGCCTTGGAGGGATCGTAGCTCTTGCAATGTTGTTGGTGATGGCATTTCCTGGATCACCTTGATCTTGACTGACTCAACTTCTAACCCTCTTCCGTGTGCTTGAGTTGGCATAGCAGTGGCGCTGCCCTGAGCAGTACGATGCACATGCATGTGCATAGGTTTCGTCCCAAGGAGGCCTAATCCTGAACGCTTACTCGAGGTAGCACAAGGGCTGCCCCGAGGTGTGACTCGAGTGGATGACCCATTAGTCTTAGGGTGTGTGCGTGAGGTGGAGGCCGCAGGGTCTGCTCCTCTATGTGTTGAGTATCTAAACATAGAGACTTGAGGTGGTGCAGGAATGTGGGGGAACGCCTTGCGGCAACCCACAACAGCGACAAGAACTTCCTTTCCTTTTGCAGAAAGGGACTGGGCAGCCTTTGGGGCTACCTCAACAATACGACCGACAAGTGACTTGCCGGTGGCAGGGTGCATGCTGTGAATGGTAGCAGATGCACTACCAATGCAGAGTGCCTTGGTGGGAATTCCACTAGGGCAAGGAGGTTGGGAGTTAGGGACCTTTAAGTCCCTTCTCACATCTATCCAAGTTAATAATTGGGAGCTAGACACTAGGTCTTTGCTTAAAAGAAAAGTTGGGAGCGAAGTTCGAGGAACTTGTTCTAAGGGGAAGCTCGCCAATGCATGGATGAGAAAATCCCCGATCCAGATGAATGGGTTAAAGAACTCGGAAGCCATGTGGTTTGTGAAAACACAAAAACAAAGGAGAAACTAGCCAAACACGTACAATCCGAAGACGGGGTAGTAAGTCCCTAGTGGAGTCGCTAAGCTGGTTAGGTTCCTCGATCTCACCCCTGAATTTGGATGATCTGGTGGCACGTGTCTCGGGTTTCGATGAGAACTCGGGACTTGAGATCGCTCTCTCGGGAACCTTGTTCAAGAACAAGGGCAGGTTTACTAACCAATGAGAGTGGAATTTTGTTGTGAGGCAGAACACACCTCACCTACGTCCATGACTCACTCAGGCTGGCTCGTATGGGCGCCCTCTTAGATCATGTCGGAAAGCACATTCAAAGGAGAAAAGAGAATAAATAATGAGATGAGGGTTGGGAGAAGGAAGAAAACGAAAGAAAGAGACATTTGACCGAGTGACTAGCTTAACACAGTGGCTAGATTGACATGATGATTGACCTGACATGGTAGAGAGACAGGCACGGTAACGTGGACTGACATAGTGGCAATACTACTCGACGACAGAATACCAACACCAACCAGCCTGGCACAACGGTGAGTTCGTCATGGCTGTAAAACGGGCACGATAACTTAGACCGGCATGACGACAATACTGCTCGATGAGGAGATTACCGTGAAAGTGCTAGACTCGTCCCTTAGTCAAATAAGGGAGGAAGAAGAAAAAGAAAGAGAAAGAAGAGAGATAAGAGAAGCAGAGAGAGAAATAGAGAGAAGAAAAGGAGAAGAAAAGAAAGAGAAGAGATAGAAGAGAAAGGATAAAAAAGAGAAGAAGAGAAAAGAAAAGAGAGGAGAGGAATGTGGAGAGAAAAGAGAACGGAAGAGAAGGGAGAAGAAAAAAAGAAAGGAGAGACAAAAGGAAGGGGAAGAGAGAAGAAGTGAGTGAGAGAAGAGAAGGGAGAGAAAAAGAAAGGTGAGATAAGCAGAAGAGAGAAAAAGGAGAGAGAAAGAACATGGACAACGATGGTTCTGCCACCCATGACAGAGGAAAGAGGGGAGAGAAAGAACATGGATAGCGATGGGTTCACCGCCCATGACAGAGGAAAGAGGAGAGAGAAAGAACATGGACGGTGATAGGTTCTGCCACCCATGACAGAGGAAAGAGGAGAGAGAAAGAACATGGATGGTGATAGGTTCCGTCGCTCGTGATAGAGAAACAAGGAGAGAGAAAGAACATTGACAGTAATAAGTTCTGATGCTCATGATAGAGGAAAGAGGAGAGAGAAAGAACATGGACGGTGATAGGTTCCATCGCTCATAATAGAGGAAAGAGGAGAAAGAAAGGACATGAACTACGATGGGCCTCCATTGTCCATGTCATAAGAGAGAGACAGGAACGAGAAAGGGAAAAGACACACATGGCGCTAGGCATCGTCGTTCGTGTTGTAAGGGACTCGGACATGACCCAACCCGCCACTAGAGAAAGGGCCCGGTTCAATGTCCTTGCTAACGAATGAGGAAAGGAATATTATGCGTGGTGATGAGCATCTATGTGCACAACATGGGGAAGGGGAAACATGGATAAAGACCTGGCCCGCCACTCTGGTTAAGGCTCTGGTCACTGTGCATGTTTCCAAAGGATAAAGGAAGAATGAGAATGTCATGCCATGTGATCGCTATCACCGTGCATGACTGGAGAGGAGAGAGAAAAGAAGTAACAGGATGAGAGAAAGAAAGAGAGGAAGAAAGAGGAATTTAGGGAGGAGAAAGAAGAAAGGAAAGTGAGAGAGAAGGAATGAGAAGAGTGAGGGACAAAAAGAAAGAAGAGAGAGAAAAGAAAAGTGAGGAGAGAGGTTAGGAAAGAGTCAGAGGAGAAAGAAGGAAAGAGATTAAGAAAGATCTAAAGGAGAAAGAAGGAAAGAGAGAGAAGGAAACATGCATGGCGCTGCCACCGCCGTGTGTGTTACGGAGAGAAAACAAAATAGAGAGAAGTTCATGTATGACATTGCCATCGCCATGCACGTTCAAATAGAGAGAAATAAAGAAAAAGATAGAGCATAGCGAGAATAAATAAAGAAGGAGAAGAGGAAGAAGAAGAAGAAAGAGAAGAGAGAGAGAGAAGGAAGAAAGAGGCATGCACGGCTCTGCCACAACCACGCATGTTCTCAGAGAAGAAGAGAGAGAAGCAGAGAAAAGAAGAAGAAGAAAGAAAAGAGAGAGAAAGGAGAGAGAAAAAAAACTGAAGAAGAGGAAGAGTAGAGAGAAAAAGGAGGAGAGAGGAGAAAGGAAGAGAGAGAATTACCTTAGGGAAGAGGGGTATCCAACTCAATATAAAAACTCAAACTTTATTGATGAATTGAAAGTATGAGAGGGATCCTTTACAATAAGGTTTAGCATGTATTTATAGAATTGAGCCCAAACATGGGTGGATGACCAAAAACTATCTCAATTGATGATAATTAAAATTTATTTGAATTAAAATAAATTCTAAAAATTGGTGTAAAATGATTGTTTTGCCCCTACCTAACAATACATGGAATTTCAAAACAATCCCTGCTGCTGCCCTAGAACGTGCGTGATCTTTCATGGATGATCTGGGGTTGCTCTAGTGCCCGTTTGACAAAAAGATGATTGCTTTCTTGTAGGGCTCGTCATAACGATCGATTTGTTACCAACTTCGAGCCACGGATCGTGTTCTTAAGGCACGATCATGTGACTTGAAATTTGTGTAAATCTTGAAAACTTTAGATCCATAGTGTGCTCATATCCTGATGTTTCTTCATGATTTCTTCGCTGTATTGCATTGAGCATGCCGTCACTATCACGTGGCAACAAACGTAGCTCGATTTCGTGCTCAGACGAAGATTTTTACAGTCTTGGGTTTTTGGTCGGAATCTGAATTCCTACGATCGAAATTTATAACAACTTTATTAGCTTCATGCGTGAAATCCGACCATTCATCACACATAGGGTTCGGATCAATGGTAGCCCTAGACCTTATGCCCACGATGGATCGTGTCAATCTGATGCCCGAGGGTCGTGATATGGCCGCTTGAGCGAGACGTGTCGCTGCTGAGTTTCTTGCAACTTCGTTCACGAATCATTGACTTCTCTCTATATTTTCTCCCCGCTCGGTAGTCGTCACAGAGTGTACCACATATCAAAACGCTCGTCTTGACGAGATGAACACAGTCACAAAATTTGAGCGTTATCTGACTCGAGACGAGTGATAAATGGCTACCGAAAGTTACTGCTTGAGACTGTAAAAACATTCACGATTAATAGTGATTTGGTGCTGAGAGGGCGCACATGAATAGTGTGCGGCCTACCCCTTTTCTGTCTTTTACCCATAATTTTGTCCTAGAGCACCCGGTTAAATCGAAACTTGATCTTTAGGGGTTTTCGACCGTGTCGGATCCAATGGCTATGGTCCCACAACAATTTGGTGTATCAAAAATAGAGTTTTAGTTATGGGGTCCGTTTCAGGGTGCTAGAGACTGATTTTTTTGAAATTGTTTCTTTGTCTGCACTGCCTTAGACATGTCGGATTGCAACGAAACTTGGCAGGTGGCCTTTGAAGTCCTCATGAACATTTTGAATTGTTCTGGGGCAATTCTGAGACTGTCGATAATTCCACTATAATTTAGGCTCTATTGACCGACTACTCTTTTTATTCTGCATCGAGAACCCAAGGTGTTGAAAAATATCTTCAAATCGAGACGAAGGCAGACAGTGTCAGCTGGCTTTTCTTCTGGCTGGTTGAATCCGTGGACTGTGATATGCATCGGAGTGAGATCTTCAGAGCCTAATCCCAATCGAGTGAGGATTCTCCTTAAGGTTGACTGCTGACCCTCCATCCAACATAATTCAGTTGATGGGCATGCATGTAATTCACCAGTCACAAAAAGAGGGCTATTATGAAATTTTTATCCAAATTGTATATCATCCTTTCCAAAGGTAATCACCATACATCCGCTCAAGATTGATGGGTCCACCTCGATGGGTTCCACTTCGGGCTCGTACAACTTTGGATCGGAAAGAGCCTGAACCAGAGCCATATGATAGACATCTAGAGAGAATGAGAGAATCATAGATGCTGAGATGGGCTAGAAGCCTCCTCAAGTGCCCTATCACATCATATTTCACCTGTTCCTCATAAGCCTTTTGTGTTCTGGTCTTCTCAATGGTTTGGGTAGTATAGTAGGTTGAGGAGCAGGTTTAGGTGGGGGAGGTTTATTTTAGCCTGCTGGCTGGCCTAGTTGCGTAGCCAGCTTGGTTTGGGTGGTCTGGGTGATAGAGATTTTTTTAAGTGAAGTGGAGGTTTGAGGTTGACGCTTAGGAGGTGGCTGGGTATACAGGACCAGAGGCATCCCAGGGAATTAGAGGATGGGTGGATTGTCTAGGGTATTTGGGCGAGGAAGGAGCCCAAGGACCTTGAGGAGGGGCAAATTGTTTGAAGTATTCACATAAGGGAGAAGTGGTGGACTGGGAAACTTTAAGATGCCGTGCTTCTGAGGTGGAGGTTGCAGCGTTTTCCCCAATCTCAGGCGTATTTGCCCCATGCTGGGTGATGCTTCTGAGATTTGTACCATGTGATAGAATTCCTAAGAATAGAAGCTCTGCCCTCTTTATTCTCCTAGTCTCTACTCAAAGTCGAGTGTTTGAAGACATTTTAAAGCACCTTGGTCCCCCTGTCAGTAAAGCCTAACAAAACAGTGGAAATTTTGACAGTCTCAAAATAGCCCTAGAAATGGCCAAGATCTTCATAAGGATTCTCAAAAGAATCCTGCTAAATTTTGTTTCATTCTGACATGTCCAAGGCAGTGCAGACTGAGAGATAGTTTTTTGACCTCTTGTACCCTGAAACGGACCCTATAACTAGAGTTATATTCTAGGTATCTCAATTTTTTGTGGGACTATCGCCATTGGATCCGGCATGGTTGAAAACCCCCAAGGGTCAAATTTCAGCTTGAACAGACACCCCAAGAAGAAGTTATAGGCGAAAGAGCGAAACAGGAAGAGCCGCACGCTATTCCCATGCAGCCACCCTGCAATTCAATTCCATTAAAGGGGCAGTCACTACTAGTGACTTTCGATGCTTGTATCTCTCTCATCTGAGACCAGATCATGCTCAAACTTGATGGAGCGTTGTCGTCTCATAGAGATGAGCGTTTCGATATGTGGCACGCCCCTCGACGATGCCCGAGCATGAAGAAAAGCTAGAGAGAAGTTGCTGATCCGTGAAAAAAGTGAAGGAAAATTAGCATTGTCATGCCTCGCTCGAGCAGCCAAACCATGCCGCTCGCGAGCCTGATCGACGTGAAACCAATTCCATCTCATGCGTAAGGTCAAGGGTTATCTCTAGTCCGAATCCCATACATGATCAATGGTCGGATTACGCACACAAAGCCGACGAAGTGACTGCAAATTCGGTGGCCGAAATTCCAAATTCCAGCTAAAACTCCAAACTTGCAAAACCTTCGTTCAAACAAGGAATCGAGCTGCGTTTGTTACCCCGCGATAGTGACGACATGCTCAATGTGATCCAACAAAGAAATCACAAAAAAAATCAAGGAAGGAGCACACAATCGATCCAAAGTTTCAAAATACATTCAAATTTCAAGTCACATGATCGTGCTCTAAAAGCTTGATCCATGGCTCGAAGTTGGTATCAAATCGATCACCATACCGAGCCTTACAAGAAAACAATCATCTTTTGATCAAACAGGCATCAGAACAACCTCAGATCACCCACGAAAAATCATGCACGTTTTAGGGTAACACAAAGACTATCTTGAAATTCCACAACTTGTTAGAAAGGGGCAGATTTGTCATTTTGCACCCTATTTTCTAATTTCTTTTAATTCAATTAAATCTTAATTTCCGGCCATTAGGTTTAATATTGATCACTTATATAAATACCACATACCATCATTGTACGCAAAGGCTTGAACCCTTCACAAAAGAGAAGTTTTTACTTAATAAAGTTTCTTTTTCTTCTCATTGTTGGGTCATGTTTAGAGAGAGAGAGAGTAAGGAGAGAGAAACTTTTGGACCGGTACCCCTCGACTCAAGGTAAATTTTCTCTCTTCTTCTTCGTCTTCGTCTGAGCATCACGCAGAGGCCATGCATGGTAGTGGCAACACTGTGCTTGCATCTTTCTTTTCCTTTTTCTCCTTCTTGTAATTCCACTGGTCGCGCATAGCGATGGCAAAGCCATGCGTGAGCTCCGTTTCCTCTTCTGTTTTGCGCGTCTCCATCTCTTTGAGAGGTTTGCTGATGACGCTGCTCATCACCATCCGCAAATGTGTCCTCAACGTCTCATTGAGGAACGCGGGTAGCAAAGCTTATTGCCGTCCGCAAGGGCTTCACCCTGTCGCGTGACTATTCTGTGAAGGATCGTGACAATACTCATCGCCGTCCGTGAGCTTTTCTTTTGTGCCCGGCGCCTATCGCCATGTGCAGGCTTCTTCCATTCGCTTAGTGCCCAATGTCGTGCATAGGCTCCCTCCGCACCTCTCTGCATCTATCGTCGTGCGTAAGCTTCCCTTGTGCCCCTCGCCCATCACCGTGCACTCCACGAAATGTAATCATCGAGTGACCCATGCGAAGTTATCGCCATGTGCCTTGCCAGAAGCTATCACCATCCGCAAGAGACGTGTGGCCTTCTCACGTTGCCAACAATGATGCTTCTTGCCATCCGTGGGTTTCTCTTGTGTCCTACGTCTAGCGCCGTGTGCCTCACGGGGAGCTATCACCATGAGCCTCACCATAAGCGATCGCCGCCTGCAAGGGACGTGGTGTCTTCTCATGATGCTAATTGCGAGGCCCACTGCCGTCTGGATTCTTCCCCCCTTTCACCGTCTCTCTCTCTCTCTCTTCGATCCCTTTTCTTCTCTTGTTTCTTTTCTTTTCTCACTTGACTGAGGGTAGACTTGGCCTAGTACTACCATATCGACCTCGATTTCGAGTAGTATTACTGTCGCGCTGGTCACGAGTACCATGCCCGTCTTGCTATCACTTCGAGTCGGTAACTTTCCAGCTGTCACGCTAGTCTCACCACTTCATCAAGTTCTCTCCTTTCTATCTTTATTTGAATTTTCCACTTCATCATTCTAACCTCTCACATTCTTAGCAATGCGAATGTGTGTTGCCTTAAGACAAGGGTGGGCCTTTCGGCCCACTTATCTTGCAAGTTAACCATAGTAGTGTTGTGAAGAAAACAAGGTGATTGCAGGTCAAGGGACACGAGTCTAAACTAGCTAAAGCAGTTGGGGGGCCTTCTTCGTGATCTAAGAGGGCGCCCACGGGAGCCAGCTCAAGTAAGTCTCGAACCCACTTTAAATTCCTCTCCAATTGGTTGGTATACCTGCCGTTGCTCTTGAGGAAGGTTCCTGAGAGAGCGATCTCAAGTCCAGGGTTCACTAGAAACCTGAGATATGTGCCACGAGATCATCTAGATCTGGAGGACAAAATTGAGGCACCTAACCAGTTTGGCGACTCCACTGAGGACTTATTACCCCTTAGTCAGTTCGCTCTTGTTTGATCAGCATCATCGTTTACTTTCTACACTACTTTCTATGGCACCTAGGTTATTTAGCCCTTATATCCGAGTCGGGGACTTTTTTTATCCTCGCACTCATGACTGTCCCAGGGAAGCGATCAGCTCAAGCTTCCTTCCTTACACTCCTTTTGAGTCGGGACTCACAGTCCGACTCCCAAGCTTTTTCCTAGGTTGGCGCGAGAAGGGACTTAAAAGTCCCTGACTCCCCTCTTCCTCACCCTGGTGGATCCTCCATTAAGGCCTCTTGCATTGGTAACACATCTGCTATCGTACACAGCATGCACTCTACTACTAGTAAGTCCCTTGCCAGTCATATTGCTAGGGTATGCCGGAGGGATGCCCTAACCACTCATGCGAAAGGAAAGCAAGCTGCTATCGCTTCTGAGGGTCTCCGCAAGGCTACCCATCGAACTCCTTCACTACCCCGTACCTCTACACTTGGAGGCTCGGCACACGGAGGCGGAAATCCTGGGGTCTCCACCACACACACACCTAAGAGCTCGTGGTCCGACCACTTGAGCCACACCTTGGGGCAACTTTCATGTTGCCTCGAACTTGTGTTCAGAGTGAGGCCTTCTCAGGCCAAACCCTATGCACTCCGTGCATCCCATAGCTCGGGGCAGCACCAGTTCGACGCCAGCTTGAGCACATGAGGGTCGACCACTTTGTCCTCCCTCTCACCACACACAGCTTCACCTTGTGAGTGATGGGCTTCTACCCAGTCCCGCACAGACACAAGCTCCTGGGTCTCGACCTCCTAAGGTCAAACCAGTTGAGAAAACCTGGGCTGACACTCAGGTCACACAGACAGCTAACCCTAAAGGTGCACACACACCGACTTCGCAAGTTCCGTTCCTAACCCGACTCAGGCTGAGTCATGAACTAGCTCCTTCTTTTGTCACTCCTCTCTCACCAGGCAAGCACCTCGAGACCTGGTCCTCAAAGGTCTTCCCTAAGAGTACCATCTCAAGCCAGCCTCAGGTCAGCCGTGCACCTGAGCCCCACAAAGGAATTCGGGGTAATGACCTGATGTCAGACAGGAGCCTTCAGCCTCCAAGGCAGCAACCCAGGGTTGCCCTCTGTCCTTGAACCCTATTCTTTGCTTCAACTAATAGACATGGCCCTCGCCTGCTCAAGAAGAGCAGGGCAGTCCAAGCCTCAGGCTCCGCTCTGAAGTGGGGTCCATTGCCGCTTCAGGATCAAGCAGAAGAAAGGTTTGCAGATTTTGACCAAAGAAGCCCCCAAGGCAGTTGAGGTTACCACCTTTAGTGATCTCTTGCCTCGTAATCCTTTCTCCCCTCTACGGATCCGATAGCCCGAGCCAGTACAAGAGTATTACTCGATGATCACTGCCTAGAAGCCACGGTCCCAAGACCGTTGAGAATCGATCCTCATAAGGTCGGCATATAAGGCTCGATTCCAGTCAGGGCATGCTGAGCTCCTGAAGAATGACTTACCAGGCACGACTCGGCAACTCCGGCCATCCATTACTCTACCTGGCTCTGACCTTGTAAAAGAAACGGTTAGTGTCATGGTGATTAATGAGCCGGATGATGCTCAAGAAGAGCGGATGAACAGGTTTAAGGTAATGGTGCAGTCCATCCTCGAAAAGATGGAACGTCTAGAAGCCTCAAGGTCACCTTCTTCTCACCATGAGACCGATTCCTCATTTGGCGAATGCACAGTTCTCAGGCAAACTCCCCCATCGATCTTCCAAGACAGCTCTCCTTCTCGCGGGGTTTCTCAGACCGACATAGATGCCATGGTGGCCCATAGCCTCAAGAACAAGGTCCCGGGCATGCAAGAGGCACTGCTCTACCAAAAGCTGTACCCCTCATACATTGACCAAGTGCCATTTCCCTCGAACTATCAAAAAGGGAAACTCCCCCTATTCAATAGTACCACATCCCCGCACCAGCATGTTGCCCACTTCCAAGCGGCCTATCGAGAGATGGCAACTGACAGGCGACTCCTCCTCTGTCAGTTCGTTGAGACCTCGAAGGGCCAGCCTTCTAGTGGTATGCTCACTGCCCCCAAACTCGGTGCACATCTGGCAGGAAATGGAGCCGTTGTTTTACCAACGCTTCTACGAAGCCTAAAGGAACATGGAAACAATCGAGCTCCTCACTCTAACACAAGATCCTGGTGAGCCAATTGATAAGTTCATCGCCAGATGGAGAGAGCTGACAACTTTTCATGCTACTCCCATGACTGAAAAAGAAGTTGTCCAGACCTGCATATGGAACATGCTTCCCGAGATCGCCCTGCATGTCGAGGTCTCCAATCCACCATCCATGTCAGAGCTTCTCTCTAAAGTAGTTCATATTGAGGGTTTGTCCAAGCACCATGGCGGATCTCGTCCGCAACCCTCTAGTTCAAACTCTCGTTTCAACAATCGGGGCAACCAGCAAAACACAAGGATTAGTGTGGCCGTCACTGTGACTGACACTAACAAAGCCGCCCCTCAAACCCTGAACCTCTCCAAGGCACAAACGCCTCAGCTCGGGGCAAGCAGCAGTCCTACAACAAGGTCTCGCCTCCCAAAAACATAAAGCGAAGTGACTTTTGGACCCAGCAGAATTACGTGTACCCCTTCGATAAGGAGTCGACGCCTACACTGCTTCGACTACTATTAGAGCAAAACATGATCCAGCTGTCGGAGGTCAGCACTCCAGAACAAGCTCGATAGGAGACGCACGAGAGGTACTGCACCTACCATAAGAAAGCAGGCCACCCTACTAAGGACTGCTATAAGCTCAATGACACTATCAAACCCCTTATTAACAAGGGTCAGATAAAGCTTGAAGAGTTAAAGAAAGCGCTCGGTGCAACTGAGGTTTCTCACATAGTGACAATACTAGAAGATGATGGGGCACCCGCCATCCTCCATGCTCTATTTTCCATAATGCTTGAAGAGGGACACATCACACCAAAGCTGACAAGGCAGCCCAAGTTCTTGCCCCCAGGAACTAAGAACCTCTGGCACTTGTCTCATCAAATACGAGGCCATGACGTGAGCGAGTGCACCGGTTTCCACGAACTCTTGGCAAAGAAGATGCAGTAATGCTAGAAAGCTCATGGTAACCCAAAAGGATGTCCTCAAGTCCCTCGTCCACCAGTGCAAGAAGAACTCCCAACGTAAGCCCCGAGAAGCACTGAGCTAGACCCTCTGCAAGCCCTCTTCGAGACAATGCTTCAACAGGGTCTTATCACTCCCAAACTTGCCTGGCAACCTAAGCTCCTTGCCCAAGGTACGAAAAAACTTTGATGCCCATAACAACAAGTGTGGGGCCACGAGCTGAAGGAATGCTCCGGGTTTGAAGCTATAGTCACTCATAAGGTATAGGAAGGCCACATCATTTGTGTCATTCCCCCAAAGCACTTTCAAGCCATCCCTCCCATCAGAGAGGAAACCCCGCTATAAGTCCCCTATGAGCATACACTGGACCCTTCAAAGCCCTCGACATCTTAGCCCTGAGAAGTTTATCATGGGCGAAGTTGGCTCAAATCCCTTAAGCGTGAGGCAGTCCACCAAGCTAGGACTACTCATCAGCCCGACAGGGCAGACCAAACCCCTCCGCAGGGATCCAAAAGGAGACGACACCCAGGTCAGCCCGCCGAAGGAACCACATCCCTCAGCCACCAGTTGAGGAAGAATTTCTCAGTCCTATTCCCCCACTGCCGACCTTGCAGGACTTCATCCTAGGAGCAGCTCGCCTTATCCTGTCGTCCAATCAGAAGGACATCCCCGAGTCATCAACAGCTCGGGAGTAGTCCAATATGGGTGATGACGCTAAAAGCTCCCCACAACAGTCAAAGCCGAGGCAAGACCTAAAATACCCCCTGCACACGTCCAATTCCAGCGATGACATAAAAAGTTGCTCGGAACATGCTAACTCTTCTTCTACTCTCTCCTCTTCTATTTCTTCCACAAGTGCAGCTGGACAGTACCTAGACTTCGACACTCTAAACAGAGAGCTTGGAGGAGCGAAAGCACCTAAGAGAGATGCTGGCCTAGGCGGTTGGATCTTGACAGTCGCTGATGCCCTGTCAACCAGAGCCAGGACGGAGCCATCTTCAAGCTCTTATTCCCACGAGGCATGTCACATGATTCAAGTTCATGAAGCGTCGCCTAGTTCTGGGAAAGTACCGAGTGACCCCAGTCAAAGTCATGGAATGCCCACTCTAAGTCAACCCTTTCATTGCTTGGTTCGGCCAGGGTCTAGAAATCGTCTCACACACTGGGCCCCTTCTAGAAGAAAAAATATTAGGATCATGTGTCTATACACTCGAGGTTGATGAGAAGCATCCTGAATCCCCAAACGAAGAGTTGCAAGAGGCTCCGGAGGAATGGGAAGAAGGTGGTCAAGCCACAGTTGACGAGCTTGAAGAGATAACTTAGGGGATGAAGCCGACCTAAGGCCAACTTTCATCTTGACAAAAATGTCCCCAGAAGAGAAAGAAATTTGTATTTCCCTCCTCCTAGCAAGCCAAGACGTCTTCGCCTGGCATTATTATGAGATGCCTGGTTTAGACCCTCAAGTCATTGTACATCATCTCGATATTGATCAGACCGTCAAACCCATAAAGCAAAAAGCAAGAAGGTTTAGACCTAACCTCGAGATGCAGAACGATGCTGAGGTGAACAAGCTCAGGTAAGATGGATTCATATGTGAAGTTAAATACCCAAGATGGCTGGCAAATGTTGTCCCAATCAAGAAGGAGAATGGCCAAATTAGGGTATGTATTGACTTTCGTGACTTGGATATCGCCTACCCCAAGGACGACTTCCCCCTGTCATTCACCGAGATGCTGGTTGATTCCACAGCTCATTACCAAACCTTCTTCTTCATGGATGGATATTCTGGTTATAATCAAATCAGGATGGCACCAGAAGATGAGGAGGCCACTGCGTTCTTGACCCCAAGAGGTGTCTTTTGCTACACTATGATGCCTTTCGAGTTGAAGAATGCTGGTGCCACGTACCAGCGAGCCATGACGACCATCTTCAAGGATATGATTCACAAGGAGGTCGAGTGTTATGTGGATGACTTGGTGGTGAAATCTGAAATAAAGGACGCTGACGTACAAGACCTTAAAAAGGTATTTGAACGACTGCGGCGTCACCAACTCAAGATGAACCCCTTGAAATACGCCTTTGGTGTACGCTCAGGAAAATTCTTAGGGTTCATCGTGAGGTCAAAATCAAGGCAATTTAGGATATGACATCGCCTATGACCCTGCATGAACTGCGGTCTCTCCAAGTTTAGTTTGCCTACATTAGAAGGTCCATCTCAAACCTTTCAGGGCGATGCAGGCCCTTTTCACACCTGTTGAAGAAGGACCTCCCTTCCTATGAGATGAGGCGTGCCAGGCTGCACTCGATGACATCAAGCAGTATTTGTTGAATCCCCTAGTGCTCCCTATGCCAGTGTTAGGAAGGCCCCTCATCCTATACATGACCGCCCTTGATGAGTCACTCGGGGCACTCCTAGCACAGAACAATGATGGGGGAAGGAAACATCGCCTTATTATCTCAGTCACAGGATGCAAGGAGCCGAGAAGAACACCCTCCCATCAAAAAGTTGTGCGTAGCCTTGATCTTTACGGTACAAAAGCTCTGCCATTACTTGCTTGGTCCCGAGGTCAAACTAATCTCATAGGTAGACCCGGTCAAGTTCCTCATGACCCGTCCATGCCTATCAGGATGCATGGCCAAGTGGGCATTATTGTTGATGGAGTTCGACATCATGTACGTACCACATAAGGCAGTCAAAGGACAAGCCCTAACAGACTTTCTCGCGGCTCACCCAGTCCCTTCGAAATCTCCCCTGTCAAGTGATCTCCCGGATGAAGAAGTTTTCTATGCAGTACTAGCTCGGTCGTGGGAGATGTATTTCGATGGAGCATTTCAGTCTGATAGAGGGGGTGCCGAAGTGGTGTTCATGACTCCCAACATTGGAATGATTCCTCTATCCTTCTCCCTTTCAGAGGAATTTTCTCATAATGAAGCTGAATATCAAGCCCTCATAATCGGATTGGAGATCGCCCAGGAACTAAACCTGGAACAGCTAAACATCTTTGATGACTCTGAGCTAGTCATCCGGTAGCTTAAAGGGATTTATGATGTCAGGAAGGATACTCTCAAACCTTATCATGACACGGTCGAATCTTACATGGTTCAGTTTGATGATTTCTCTCTAAGTCATATCCCTAGGAGGCTGAACTCGCAAGCCGACGCGCTCTCAAAGCTCGGGGCTACCATTCAATTATCTTCATCAGAGCCCACACTTGTCTAGGTAACAGAATCGAGACATGTCAACTTGAGAACCAAAGTTGATGCATATGAAGAGAGAGATATCTTCCCCGAATGCATGCCTTATCCATTTGGAGCACTCGTTGCCAAGGATGTCATTAAGGCAGAGTAGGAAATGTCCCAAAGAAAAGAATCCAAGGTCGACAAGAAAGAGCCCGAATCCTTCGGCCCAATGTGCAGAGTTCGAACAAGTGGACTGGAGGGAGCCTATCACGAATTTCATAAAGCATGGAAGGCTGCCTAAGGGTCGGGTGGAACGCAATGGTATATGGCGGATGTCTACCAAGTACACCTTTCTCGATGGGCATTTTCTTTTTCATCGATCATTTGATGGGATTCTCCGTCGATACACAAGAAGCAAGAAAAGTACTCGAAGAAGTGCATTCAGGTATCTATGGATTGCATCAGTCCGGCCTTAAGCTCTATGAACGCATACGTAGACTTGGCTATTATTGGCCTTCAATGGTGGCCGACTCCCAAAACTTTCCTAAGAGATGCCAGATGTGCCAAATGAACTCAAGTCTCATTCATCAGCCCCCAGAGCCTCTCCATCCTACAGTATGGTCATTTTTCTAGTGGGGTATTGATAGCGTAGGACCCATCTATCCTCCTTTTGCTTTGGGTCATGCCTTTCTTCTAGCAGCAACAAATTACATTTCCAAGTGGGCTGAAGCGGTTCCCCTCAAGCAAGTTCCAGGGACCACTGTGGCCAACTTCGTGCGCCACCACATTATATACCGGTTCAGGGTCCCGGACCGAATAATATCCGATAATGGCCCTCAGTTCAAAAGCGAAAACATTGATCACCTGGCCAACCAGTTCGGTTTCTAGTGGAAATACTCAACAATGTACTACCCTCGAGCCAACGGTTTAGTCGAGGCGTTCAACCAAACCCTGTGCGGGGTGCTCGGGAAGTCAGTTTTGAAGTCAAAGAAGGATTGGCATGAGAAGCAGCCTAAAGCTCTGTGGGCCTATCGTATCACCACTCGCAATGCTACAAGCTCTACCCCTTATTCCCTAGTCTATAGAGGCGAGGCAGTTTTACCCCTCAAAGTTCAAATACCTTCTCTCCGTGTTGCTATACATCAGGGACTAATCGAAGATGAGAGGGTCAAGATCTGTTACCAAGAGTTGGATTCCCTTAAGGAAAAGAGACTAGAGGCCTAGCATAACCTCGAGCTCATTTAGGGGAGAATGAAGAGAGCCTTTGACAAATCTGTCAAGGTTCACTCATTCACTCGTGGAGATCTAGTCTTAGCAGTCAAGAGACCGATTGTCATGTATGGGCATCGCAAAGGAAAGTTCGAACCCAAGTGGGAAGGCCCAATCATAATTAAAAAGGTCACACCAAACGGGGTCTATATACTAACAAACTCAGATGAAGGAGTGGCAATGCCCCTTATCAATGGGCGATACTTAAAGAAGTATTATCCTTGATACATCCCTAAAATGCAACGCATGCAGTAAAGAGAAGAAAATGGAAGAGAAGAACATGAAGCCAACTCAAAGGAAGTTCGTTTCTTTCATTGCATTAGAAAAAATTACAAGCCACAATCAAAAGCCCATTATTAGGGAGGTTACAAAACTCTTGCATCCGAGGATAAGAGTACAGTTACAGGCAAAAAAGAGATACTCTCCTCATGAAGAAGAAGAAAAACCACCAAATAAATGCTCTCCTCATGAAGAAGAAGAAAAACCACCAAAGAGGATGGTTACAAGCCATAAAGAAGAAGCCCAACCATTTCCTAGTCAGCTTCAATTCATCTAACGAGGCATGGCTAGCTTCCAAGGAAAGTGGCCCATGATGGCTTCCCTTGCTCCAAAACAACATGGACTTCACTGTTGTGCTAGAGGACTTGGCTTCCAATAGACCATAGTGATCGGGTCTTCTCATTTTCCATCACTCTTGGCCCCCACAAGGCATCGCTGTCCATGGTCATCGTCGCGCGCAACTCAATACCGCACGTGATCATCGCTACGTATGACTCAACCTCGCAGGTGACTGCTGCAGTGCATAGCTCAATGCCACGTGCTACCATTACCACAGGCAGGCTAGTGTCGTGCGAGACAATCACCGTGAGTGGCATGCTCCCGAGCGTGGCTATCGCCATGCACGACCTAGAGACACAGTGCTGCATGCGACTTAATGTCGCGCATGCCCACACAGTGCCCCTGTTCCCACTGTTTCCAATTCCCAGGAGGCATTAACTCCCACGCCTCTTCGATTTCCCCAATCGTCACTCCTCGCCGACGGTCCACCTTCTCACGACTTTTTGCCTTCCCCACAACACTTCGAGTCTCGCCAGGAACTCACTCTAACCGCTGAAAATCCCCGTCTTACCATGTTCTTTCCCCTTTTCAATGGTCTAGAAAATCGAAAAAACCACCGGAATCCCCAGAAAGCTTCCTTATGATCCTATGGATTTCCCTTCTCCATGTTCGTCACAA
Organism: Amborella trichopoda; assembly: GCF_054954075.1. Lineage (NCBI taxonomy): Eukaryota > Viridiplantae > Streptophyta > Magnoliopsida > Amborellales > Amborellaceae > Amborella > Amborella trichopoda. The sequence continues at coordinate 22,581,718 of NC_142345.1, read as the reverse complement.
ACTCACCAGAATTCCACTGAGTTGTCAGGTGAACCCACTGCTACTCCTCCTTCTTCTCCTGATAATCAGGACTGTCAGCTCCCCTAACTTCTCTGCAACCTCCCCTTCAGCTTTGGCATTATCGAAAAATCACCACAGCCCTGGCAAAACACCACTGCGACTCCTGCAGCTTCATCAAACAGGTCTCGATGAGCCCTTAAGAAGCCCCTCTTCCCTGCTCAAGAAATCCTTGACACCTTTTGAAAACGCCCGCCAGCACACCGCAAAGGCCCACGACCTGTTGAAGCTCATCAGAAAAGTTCTTGAAGGCATGTCTGCTACAAATTTGGGCCAGGAAATCTCTAGCGGGGAAGCTCTCGAAGAAAGCTCCGCTCTCTTTCTCTCTCTCTCTCTAAAACTCTCTTCAAATGTTTTACCTTTCGGTAAAATAGTAAAATGAGGTTTTCCCCCCTTTATACTTAGCAGTGCCACAAACTGCCCCTCACAAGTTCGAAAAGATGCCGCAGTCCTCATCTTTAGACCAGGCCGGAGCGGGTCAAGCCCAAGGCTCGAAAGGGTTATCACCGTGTGCTGCGTAAGATGCTATCACCACGCACCTTCATCAAGGGCTATCACCGCACTCTTCACCTAGAGGCAATCACCGTGTGTTGCATAAGATGTTATCGTCGTGTGCCTTCGTCAAGGGCTATTGCCTCGTTCTTCACCCAGAGGCAATTGTCGTGCTCTGCATAAGATGATATCGCCACGCGTCTTCATCAAGGGCCATCGTCAGGCGCCCTAGCCAAAGGCCATCGCCATGTGCTTCGTCAAGGGCTATCGTCACGCGACCATCAAGAGTTAACGCTGCGCGCCTCACCAAGTGGCTAATGCCGCGTGCCCTTCATCAAGAGCCTAACACCACAAGCGCCATCCAGAACTTAGCACCATGCGCATGCCATGGCACTCCCATCTGGACCTTCATCCTGAGTCCCGAGCAAGTTCATTCCCTACACCCTAGCCTCACTCCTCTGAGAATCGAGTCCCTAATTATGAGTCTATTTCCCCTGGAGTCACGTCCTCCCCACACAAGGGTCTACGCTGCATGACCCTAAATTGCATAGCCTTGGTCCTGGCTGCATGACCCTAAACTGCACAGCTACGGTCTAGTTGCACGACCTTAAACCACATGGTCTAAACTACATGACCTTAAACTGTAGCGAAAGTCTAGTTGTACGACCTTAAACTGCATGGTTCTAGCCACATGACTTTAAACTGCATAGCCATGGTCCAAGCTACAAGACTTTAAAGCTGTAACGCATGTCCCTATAGTAAAACGATAAACAACGCGACAAATAGTCCACACACATGAATTTAAATTGTGAAATGGATGCACCCCTTCACCAGGTGTATTCGATCAACATCCCTAGTGGAGTTAGGCACATACAAAAAAAAAGGGAGTCATGCTTACCCCTTTAATCCCTTGTGGGTCTGTTTCACACCAACACCCCAGTAGGAGTCACACCCTATTGCGACCCACTACCCCCAATGGGGTTGCATCTGTCCTCTGGCCTGTCATTCTCAGTAGAATTATATGCACACCATTACTCAACATCCATAGGGAGTCACACTTACCCTCTTAATCCCTCGTGAAGTCTGCTTCCGCTCGCCACTCCTTGTAGAACCACCATCTTCATATAAATCTCTCTGCTTGTGTATAATCTCAACTATATTTATCCTTAGGGAGTCAGATTGCTAACCACAGACCTATTCCCCAGGCAGCTTAACCTACATGGCAATCCACACAAGGGTCCATGCTGCATGTCCCTAAATTGCACAACCATTGTCCAAACTATATGACCTAAAACTATAGCGGCGGTCTAGTTGCACGACCTTAAACTGCCTAGTCCTCGCTCTATGACTTTAAACTGCATAGCCATGGTCCAAACTATATGACCATAAACCATAGTCAATGTCCTAGCCACAAGACATTAAAAGGCTCAGCATCATGGTCCAAATTATATGACCTTAAACTGTAGCGGTGGTCTAGTTGCATGATCTTAAACTGCCTCATCCTAATTGCATGACTTTAAACTGCATAACTACGGTCCAAGCTATATGACCTTAAAACTATAGTGCACATCCTAGCCGCATGACATTAAATTTCTTTGCACAGGTCTAGGAGGTATGACTTCAAAGACGCCCCCAACATATGCTCACACCCCCTTTACGTGCATTTTCTTGTGCGCTTTCCCTAACCGACCCTTTCGTGTATGCGCACCACCTTCATTAGCAAAAAACGGATGAAAAGGTTGGACATGCCCACAAGGTCATGGGTAAAAGATCCCGAAAATCAAGAAAGTTGGTGGAAACTGTATTTACGGTTCCACTTCCCCTGTTCAAGTGAAAAACCGTAAAAGGCCGCTTGGATCGATAAAACAGGTTGACGCAGCACCACAGCCTCAACTGACACACAATTGCCAAACAGTTGTAATCCTGGCTGGCTATGTCTACCTAAAATCCTCAACTACTAGCATCGAATCACAACACAAAATGGCTCATTCGGGAGTGAAAGCCTCATAAGATCTCTCACACTTCACCTCCAAAAACAACAAGAGTCCTTTAGGTTGAGGATGATGATTGAAAGATCCCTCCAAAATGCTAAAGATCCCCACAAAGGCAAGAAATTGACGAAGCCAGGGCCTAACCTGCCATAGACTTCAGGGTAATGTCTCGCCATGAGATCGCCTCGCCTAAAACCAATCTTAAGATGGGGCCCACAAGGCCACCTCACCAAAATTTCCTCTAGCGAAAGGCCCAGACAGTCACAACCAGTGACTTTCAATTCTTATATCTCCCTTGTTTGATAACGGATCGTGCTCAAACTTGATGGAGCGTGTGTGTCTCGTCAAGACGAGCATTTCAATATGTGGCACACCTCGCGATGACGCTCAAGAGTGAAGAAACGCTAAAGAGAAGTTGCCGATCAGTGAAAAAAGTGTAGTAAAATAGGCAGTGTCATGCCTCACTTGACCAACTAAATCATATCGCTCGCGAGCCCGATCACCATGAAACCAATTCCATCGTGTGCGTAAGGTCTAGGGCTATTTCTAGTCCGAACCCCGTATATGATGAATGGTCGAATTACGCACACAATGTCGATGAAGTGACCGCAAATTCGGTCGCCAATATTTCATATTCTGGCCAAAACTCCAAACTTGCAAAACCTTCGGTTGGACACAGAATCGAGCTGTATTTATTGCCCCGTGATAGCGACGGCATGCTCAGTGTCATCTAGCTAATAAATCACAAAAAAACATCAAAGAATGAGCACACAATAGATCCAAAGTTTCAAAATTCATTCAAATTTCAAGTCACATGATCATGCCCTAAAAACACGATCCATGGCTTGAAGTTGGTATCAAATCGATCTACATGTCGAGCTCTACAAGAAAACAACCATCTTTTGATCAAACGGGCATCAGAACAACCTCGAATCACCCACGAACAATCATGCACGTTCTAGGGCAACACAGTGACTATCTTGAAATTCCACAACTTGTTAGAAAGGCGCAGATATGTCATTTTATACCATATTTCTTTTAATTCAGTTAAATCTTACTTTCTAGCAATTAGGTTTAATTTAGATCATCCACCCATGTGTGGGCACACTTCTATATAAACCACGTGCCATCATTGTACACAAAAGGCTTGAACCCTTCACAAAAGAGAGATTTTTTATGTAATAAATTTTCTCTTTCTTCTCATTGTTGGGTCACGTTTGGATAGAAAGAGTGAGGAGAGAGAAATTTTTGAACCGGTACCCTAGGCTCAAGGAAAATTTTCCCTCTCATCTTTTCTCTCTTCTTCTTCTTCTTCGTCTGAGCCTCCCTCAGAGGCCATGTATGGCAGTGGCAATGCCATGCATGCCTCTTTCTTTCCTTTTTCTCCTTCTTGTAATTCCACAGATTGTGTATAGCGATGAAAGCGCCATGCGCGAGCTCCTTTTCCTCTTCGATTTTGTGCGTCTCCATCTCTCGGTGAGATTTGCAGACAGCGCTGCTCATCGTCGTCTGCAGGTTTGTCTACGACATCTCAGCGAGAAACGCGGGTAGCAAAGCTTACTACCATCCACGAGGGCTTCACCCTGGCACGTGACTATTGCATGCGGCGATGTCCATCACCGTCCGTGAGCTTCTCTTTTGCACCCGGCACCTATCGCCATGCGCAGGCTTCTTCCGTTCGCTTGGTGCCCATCGCCATGCGCAGGCTCCTTCCGTGCCTCTCCACATCTATCGTCGTGCGCAAGCTTCCCTTGTGCCCCACGCCTATCATCGTGCACTCCACGAGAGGTAATCGTCGTGTGACCCATGAGAAGTTATCGTCATGTTCCTGGCCAGAAACTATAGCCATCCTCAAGAGACGTGTGGCCTTCTCACATTGCCAATGGCGATGCTTCTTGCCTTCCGCAGGTTTCTCTCGTGTCCCACGTCTAGCGTTGTGTGCTTCACAGAGAGCTATCGCTGTGAGCCTCACCAAAAGCCATCGTCGCCCACAAGGGACGTGGTGTCTTCTCATGATGCAAATGGTGAGTCCCACTTCCATCTGGATTCTTCCCCCCCCCCGCCCCCCCTTCGTCGTCTCGCTTTCTCTCTGTTCGTTCCCTTTTTTTCTCTTCTTTCTTTGCTCTTCTCACTTGACTAAGGGTAAACTTGGCCTAGTACTACCATACCATCCTCGGTTTCGAGTAGTATTGTCGTCGTGCTGGTCCTGAGTACCATGCCTGTCTTGCTACCACTCCCAGTCGGTAACTTTCTAGTGGTCACTCTTGTCTCACCCCTTCATCAAGTTCTCTTCTCTGTTATATCTTTATTTGAACTTTCCACTTCATCATTCTAACTTCTCACATTCTTAGCCATGTGAATGTGCATTGCCCTAAGACAAGGGTGGCCTTTCGGCCCACTTGTCTTTCAAGTTAACCATAGTAGTGTTGTGCAGAAAACAAGGTGATTGTAGGTCAAGGGAGGAGATTTCGAACCAGCTAAAGCAGCTGGGGGGCTTTCTTCATGATCTAAGAGAGTGCCCACGGGAGCCAGCTCGATTAAGTCCCGAACCCACCTTAAATTCCTCTCTCATCGGTTGGTATACTTGCCCGTGTTCTTGAGCAAGGTTCCTAAGAGAGCAAACTCAAGCCTTGGATTTGCTAAAAACTCAAGATATGTGCCGCAAGATCATCTAGATCCAGAGGGAGAGATCGAGGCACCTAACCATCGGGCTCAGGGGGCCACTAACGTTTCTTCGGTTTTGACTTCTTTCACTTCCCAGTTGAAGAGGATGGCGCGGACTTGCCTCGAGCTGCCAAGGCATCAGTAACTATTAAGAATCCAGCTGCTTGGGTTAGTGTCTTTCTCAATCGTCTCCGATGCGTCCTTCTTATATTGGTTCATTCGTGTTCTCGGTCGAGGGCCTCGAAGTCTGGATATTCTCGAGTTGTACCTACAGGAGACATATAAGAGGAAGGGGAAGAAGAATAAGAAGAAGAAGAAGAGTTAGTAGGTGAAGCACTTTTAAGGTCATTCCCCCCATCAGACCTATTTGGACAGCTTTTTATGTCATCACCAGAGTTGGACTTGTAAAGGGATTCTTTTAAGTCTTTCCCCTGCTTAAACTGTTGGGGGGTGCTTTTAATGTCATCACCCTCATTGGACTTGCCCTGAGCAGTAGATGGGTCAGGGGTGCCCTCCTGATGAGATGATGAAGGAAGGATGATTGTGCAGGGGATGAAAGTCCTATAAGGTCTACAATGGAGGAAGAGGTCTAAGAAATTCTTGCTCAATGGGTGGTTGAGGAATCTTGTTTCTTTAGTGGGCAGCCCTTGGCACCCGTGTTTGCCTGGTTTTCATTGGAAGTGCTTGATTCGTCTCACTAGGTTTGTGAATGCCTTAGCTGGATGAACTGCCGCTCGCTTTATGGACTTGAGTCTGCTTCGCTCGTGGTGGACTATCCATGGCTGGGAAGTCGAGGGTTCAGCAGTATATGAATCATCATTACTTGGGTCTTGGGTCGGGAGGCCCTCTCGCACCAGTGGAGCAATGACTAGGGGGTCTCCTTCTGGAACGTTACAAGCTTCTTGGCATCCCTGTATTTTCTTCGCGTTATGTCGTGAAAACTGGAGCACTCACTCAAGTTGTGGCCCCATATCTAATGGTATGGGCACCAATGGTTCTTAGTTCCTTGAGCAAGGCGTCGGGGCAGCCTTGTCGGCTTTGGTGTGATGAGGCCTTCTTGAAGCATCATGATGAACAAGGCACGCAGGAGATCGGGCACTTCGTCTTCCTCTTGGACTGTCACTGTGTGGGAAGCTTCTACTGCCCTGAATGCTTTCTTTAGCTCTTTGAGCTTTATCTAACCCTTCTGGATCAGGGCTTTGATGATGTCTTTTAGTGTGTAGCATTCCTCTGTGGGGTGGTTCGTCCTCCGATGATAAGCACAGTAGTTCGCATGGGTGTCGAGTCTAGCTTGATCAGGAAACTTGCTCTCAGGCAGCTCGATTATGTTCTAATCTAGTAATAATCGGAGTAGTGCTGAGACCATTATTTTTCAAAAGGGTAGACTTTATTCTTTTGCTTGGACCAATAATCATCTCGATTAAGGTTCACAGGTGGGGGTACCCGTTTGTATGATTGTTGTTGTTTGCCTGCCTGAGGCACTTTCGTTGTGCTTACCCCTTTTGAGAGGTCCAAAGTTTGGGAGGGAGCCTTCTTTGGATCATTGACAGTGACAGTTGTGCTAATTACTCCTTTCTATTAGTTGCCCCAGGCATTGGTTTGAGAGCTCCCATTACCTCGGTTGTTTCTTGAGCTTGCAGACTATTGTCATGACCCACCATGGTAGCGTGACAGGCTTTCTATGTGAACCGATTTAGAGATCATCTTTGACATGGAGGTCGGATTTGAGGCCTCAACATGTAAAGCAATCTCAGGTTGCATCTTTCACACACAGGTTTGAACTACTTCCTTTTCAGGCATGGGATTAGGATGGCGAGCAGCCAAATCCCTCCATCTTGCTATGCATTGATCCACAGGTTCATTTGGTTCTTGAATCAAGGTGAGAAGTTTAATGGTGTGGACCTCTCTCTCAACCTCATAGAAGCATTGGTGGAACAGTTTCTCCATTTCCTCCCAAGTATGTATTGAATTCGGGGGCAGCCAAGCATACCACTGAAAAGCCGGACCATCAAGGGTTTCAACAAACTGGTGGAGAAGGAGTCTCCCATCAGCCGCTGTCTCTCGAAATGCCACTTGGAAATGGGCGATATGCTGGTGTGGTGATGTTATACCATCAAACAGGGGAAGCTTCCCTTTCTTATAGTCTGAGGGAAATGGAACCTGATCAATGAAGGAGGGGTACAACTTTTGGTAAAGCGTTGTACCCTGCATTGGATCTATTTGCTCTTTAACATATGCGTTACCATAGCATCGATGTCTGCCCGTGAGATGGGGTGAGGGACAGAACTATCCTGTGAGGCAAGAGGAGGAGGTTTCCTTAAAGCTGCATCACCTAAGTGATGGGAGTCGGCCCCATGATGGGATACATTGACTGGGGACCGCGTAATTTCCATGCTATCAATCTTCTCCATCATCGCTTGCACCATCTGCTTGAACCTGTCCATGCATTCTTCCTGGTTGTCATTAGGCTCAGACACAACCATAACAATAACCATTTCCTCAGGGTGGTCAGCCTTAGGTACTGTTGAAGGCTTTCGAGTCTTGGGAGTCATGTGCCGTAGATCAGTCAGCAAGGGCTCAACATGCCCCGACTAGACTCGTGTCTTATATTCCGATCGTGTGAGGACCGGTTCTCGACGGTCTTGGGACCGTGGCTGCTAAGTGGTCAGGTCATCTTCGATAACACTGACCACTATGCAGGATTCACGCACTTCTTCTTCGGTTTCCGAAATTTGAAGAGGGTAGAAGGGGTTCTGGTGAAGAGGGTCGTCGGGGTTGGGTGCCCCAACTGTCTTGGTTGCTTCCCTAGTCTGGATTTGCAGACCCCTATCGTGTTTAGCTTTGAGGTTTCGATGGACCTCATGTCAAACTTGCGATCGAGACCACGGTTAGTCGGCTCTTCTTGCACAAGAGAGAGTTGCTTCCATCAGGTGAAGCAATGAGTGCGGACCAGGTACTGGGGTCAACCTAGGCCGAGGAGAACGAAGGACTTGATTTCCCATCAGGTCTTTGCCCTGAGATCTCTTATGGGCTCCAGAGACGTGACCGAGCTGATGGGGTTGGCTCAAGATGGTACTCTTAGGGAAGGTCTTCGAGTACAAGGGCTGGAGGTGCTTGTTCGAAAGAGGAGGGGCAGGCAGGGGAAGGATTGGCTCATAACGGCGCTTGAGTCAGGAGCTAGGATCGGTTTGTGAAGGCGGCACGTGTGCACCCCTTAAAGAAGGATAACATGTGACTTGGGGATCCGCTCGAGCTCGAACAAGTTGTCTGGCCTTAGGAGGCCGAGAGCTGCGAGCAGGTATCTGTAAGAGAACAGGTGGAAGCCTGCCCCTTACAGAGTGTGCTAGTGCATGCTGAGTAGGAGGACGAGGGCGTCCTCTCTTGTGTGCTCGGGTTGGGGCAACGACAGTGTTGCCTCGAGTGATGAGATGCACATGTGTAACATGTACAGGACCTGGCCCGAGGAGGCCTAATCCTGAACACGGACTCGAGGTAAAATAATGGATGCAACGAGGTGTGGCTCAAGTAGATGAGCCACGAGCCTTAGAGTGTGTGCGAGAGGTGGAGGCCCCAGGGTTTCCCCCTGGCTATGCAATTTAAGGTCATGCAATTCGGCCCTGGCTATGCAATTTAAGGTCATGCAATGCAGGCCATGGCGATGCAGTTTAAGGTCATACAATGCGGACCATGGCTGTGCAGTTTAAGGTCATGCAATGCGGACCCTGGCTGTGTAGTTTAAGGTCATGCAATGCTGACCATGGCTATGCAGTTTAACGTCATCCAATGCGGAACATGGCTATGCAGTTTAAGGTCATGCAATGCAGACCACGGCTGTGCAGTTTAAGGTCATGCAATGCGGACCACGACTGTGCAGTTTAAGGTCATGCAATGTAGACCATGGCTGTACAGTTTAAGGTCTTGCAATGCGAACTATGACTGTACAGTTTAAGGTCATGCAATGCAGACCATGGCTGTGCAGTTTAAGGTCATGCAATGCGGACCATGGCTGTGTAGTTTAAGGTCATTCAATGTAGACCATGGCTGTGCAGTTTAAGGTCATACAATGCGGACCATGGCTATGCAGTTTAAGGTCATGCAATGCACACCATGGTTGTGCAGTTTAAGGTCATGCAAAGCGGACCGTGGCTATGCAGTTTAAGGTCATGCAATGCAGACCATGGCTTTGTAGTTTAAGGGATTTGACCCGGCACCCACTCACGAATGAAAGAAAAACAGGAAGCACCATTGGAAGGATGCAAGCGGGGAGAGCCATCTCAAGCAGAGCAGCTGGGAAAAGAGATATTGAATGAAAGGTGAGGTCATGCAATCCAGACCATTGTTGTGCAGTTTAAGGTCATGCAATGCGGACCATTAAGTAGTGAAGGCATGCGACTCCATGGGGGACAAGGTCGTCACCAGAGACTGGACTCCATGAGGAGTGAGACTGTGATGCAGGGAATGAACTTCCTGAAGAGGCAAGGCAATGGTTCAGAGGGGAGTGCCAAGGCATGTGCGCGGCACTAAGTGTGGAGTGGCACATGCATCAATAAGTCCAGGTGATGTGTTAGGTCCCTTGGGGAAGTACGCGGCAGTAGGCCTTGACGTTTCGTGCGAAGGTGATCTGTGGATGAGATGCGTGGCAGTGACTCCTAGACGAGATGTGCGACGATAACCTTTGGATGAGATGCGCAGTGATAGTCTCTGGTCGAGGTGCGGCAATAGTCTCTTGAAGAGACGTGGGACTATAATATCTGGACAACGCTCTCGGTAAAAGTCTTGATGGGGCTCGCAACACTAGCCTTTTGATGAGCCATGCGACACAAGTCTTGACAATGCACGCGATGATGATGCTTCGGGTCTCAGGCTTGGCCCACCCTGGTCTGGTCTTATCGCCATCAAGAGCTAGGGAATGGAGCATTATTCTGAATTTGTTGGGGGCAACTTGCGGTATCATGGGGTATAAAAAGGGGAGAAACCTAAGTTTACTATTTTACCGAAGGGTAAAACAGTAGAAAGCTTTTTAGAGAGAGAGAGAGGGAGCCAAAGCTTTCTGGTGAGGGTTTCCCGGCCAGCACTTTCTGGCCAAAACTTGCAGAGACAGGTCTTCAGCGAATTTTTTGGCGAGCTTTAGAAGATGTGAAGCTTCGCAGCGTGATTGCAACCCTTTCCGAGAAGTGCCGATGCTTTCTGAGCAAGGGACATGGCTTCTCAAGGCCTTAGAAAGATTTGTAGAGGTGTCCTGTCAGAGTTCCAGTGCTCCTCCGGTTGTTCTGCTGCTGAAGGGGAGGTCGCAGAGTGTTCAGAGGGCTTTGTCAGCTCTCTGGTTGTTGGATGAGAAGGAGATGGGGGCGTATTGAGTTCACCAAAAACTTAGCAGTATTCTGGTGAGCTTTGGCGAACTGCTGAAGTGGGAAACCAGGGAGAAGGGCAATCCACAGAGTCGCAGGGAAGCTTTTGAGGATTTTCGGAGGTTTTTTCCAACTTCAGCAACAAGCAGAAGGTGAGAAGGATTTTTTCGGTGAACATGAACAGATTCCAGGCGGAGGGGGAAACGTCGGTGGGAACCCAGAGGGTTGTGGGACCGTAACGGTCATGAAGACAGATGGTCGTGGGGTGGCGAACGGTCACCCTCCGCACACACGGCAACAGGCCATGCCGCGAGCATCAAGCGATGTGTCCAGATTTCAAGGGTCACACGTGCGTTGCGTGCTAACAGATGGAGCGAGGCATTAATATGCCTTGGTTTGTAGGACATCAATAATCCTTGGCTGACCGCGAGACAGCGATTCCCTCCTAGTGGTGATAGTCTTGCCTTTGACTGCAAGACGGCGATTCCATCTCAGTGGGCAGACGGCGATAGTCCCGCCCTAGTGAGCGCAGTTTCTTCACTGTCCACGTGAATAGTTAGTGATTTTGGATAAAAGCCCTCCGACATGTGCCTTCTCGACGATCAGCCAAGGTCTCTAAAGCTTCCAGGGTGCAGGCTTCTTCAAACAGGGGCCTTGTTGTTATTGAGGATGAAGAGCCCCTTATTACGGAGAATTAACTGCATCCCTTTCCTCAACTTCCTGTCTCCGAAGGTGAGAGCGAGTACAACCTAGTAATCATGGGAAACAAGGTGATCCCTCTTGTCACCTTGAGGGGGAATCGCACACCTTCCGCGCGAAGGGAACCAATCATAGGTTCAGCCTTTGTAGTCACCTCCTTTTTGGGGCAAGTCATTCACCCTTTTGTCTGGCACATTCGAGGAGGCTTTGTTGTATTGCAGGCTATGATTCCCTTTCCTGCACAAGTAATCAGGTTTAATCACTGTAATGTCTCTATAGACAATGATCGTGATCTTCTTTCAGCCGGGCTTATCTCTTCGAGCTGATCATGTTCCCTTCTTTGGCAAAGAGTCTGACAGACAACCTCTTAGACTTTGATGTTCCTTGCGCAGAATTGTTCAAAGCGAACATGTTTGAGATGGCTCATCAAGGTAGGGAAGTTCTGTATTTAGAAGAATCAGCTTCTACTGAGGAATATCCCTCTATCAAACCTTTACTTAGATTCTTTCTAGGGCCTTTAACTGTCACTGATCCTGCGGTGGCACATTGGAGCAACCTTAGAACCAGCCTACCCATGCGTCAATTTGTTCACCCTGATTTCGAGATTTTTCCTTCAGAGGTTCCTTCGATATTTAAAGAAATCGCCTATTTTGAAAATGAGGAGGACATGGCGATTCTTGAACGTTACATTGGTGATTTGCAAAGCTTGATTATTGCAGCCCACGAGGTGGGAAAGGATCCATTTTCATCTCAATTGGTGCGTGGGGAATATCCTCCTTTGGTTAGAAAGTTTGCACTCCTCCAGGCAGCAGCTTTGAAGGATGGGATCAAGTGGGCGCAATAGGACCATTATAGGCTTAGCTTTGAGATTTGAACGGATATTTCTATTCGTAGATCTTTGTACCAAAATAGCGGTAGAATCCCCCTTTTTGCATTTTCACTGATATCTGTAACCATTTTTTATTAATGAATGAAATGACTCTTTTATCTTCCCTGTTCATGGCATGTCTTTTGTTCCCTCTTTTATCTTCCCTGTTCATGGCATTTTACCTTCAGTTGGGAGGCAAACGGAGGATCTTGCCTTGTCTTTCCTCTTCTTTGAACATATACGAGACCATTCACCCCAGGTCCTCAACGTAGTCATGAGACAAAGGTCCTGTCTCTCTCACAGACTTCTGATCATAATCTTTTGGCTTTTCTGATGCTGGAAGGTCTGCGAAATAGTACTTGGCATCGGCGTAGTGGGTTTCAGCTATGGGGAACGGTTTTTGTCAGCATAGACTGTGTGTTGCCATCCATCTCAATTGTATTTGAAACAATTGTGGAGCGTGGAAGGAACAACACCCTGATCGTGAAGCCAAGGACGACCAAGCAGGACATTGTAAGAGGTATCGGTGTCGATTATAAGGAACTGAGCGTAATCGTTGAGATCACCGATCTTGAGGCGAAGACGCACTGTGCCGGCTGGCTTTTCTCCTAACCAGTTGAACCCTTGCACGGTGATGTGGGTAGGAGTGAGGTAGTCAGACCCTAATCCCAGTCGGGTGAGAATCCTCCTTGAGATTAGGTTAACTGCTGACCCTCCGTCTAGCATGATTCAATTGAGAGGGTAGGCATGCAGTTCACCATTCACGAAGAGGGGGCGATTTTGGAATTTGCCTCCCAACTGAAGGTCATCTTCAGAAAATGAGATTGTCAGACACCCACTCAGGATGGCTGGATCAACGTTAATAGGTTCCACCTCAATCTCATACACCTCTGGGTTAGAAAGAGCTTGGACCAGATCCATACGATAGTCTCTAGACAGCAAGAGGGCATCATAGATACTTAAAAGGGCTGGAAGCTTTCTCAAGTGCCTAATTACGTCGTATTTTACTTTATCCTCGTTCGTCTTCTGTGTTCTTGATCCAATCACTAGTGTAAGTGGTAGGGTAGGCTTAGGAACAGGCTTCGGTTGAGCTCTGGTTTGTGACACTGGCTGACTTTGTTCAGCCGGTACGGTCTGGGTTGATGGGAAAGTGATAGGGAATTTTATTAGGGATGTAGAAGTTTGAGGTTTAGGTTTAGGGGAAAGTAAAGGATCAGGAAGTTTGAGGACCTTGAGCTTTTGAGGTGTGGGTTATAGCTTCTTTTCTGATCTTAGACCCATTTTCCCCATGCGAGTTGATACTTCCAAGATTTGCACCATGTGGGAGGCCTCTTTGGAACAAGAACTAAAGATGACTCGGTCTTTGCTCAGATTGACAAGGCGTCAGCAGCTTTATAGAAGCCAGCCGCCTGGGCCAGCATCTCTCTGAGGCACTCTTGCTGCAGCATGGTGAGGCTGGTGTCCCCGAACTATTTGTTTAGAGTGTCAAAATCTGAACATCGTCGAGCGGTACCTACAGAAGGAATAGAGGAGGTGAAAGGAGAAGAACAGTTAGAATGTTCCGAGCAGCTTCTTAGGTTGTCGTCGGGATTGGACGTTTGCAGGGGGTATTTAAGGTCATGCCCCGGCTTTGACCGTCAAGGGGTGCTTTTAAAGTCGTCACCCATTTTGGCCGACTCTTGAGATATTGATAACTCAGGGCCGTCTACCTAATTGGATGATAAGATGAGGCGAGCTGCGCCTAGGATGAAGTCCTGTAAGGTTGGTAACGGTGGAAGGGGCCTGAGGAATTCTTCCTCGACTAGTGGCTGAGGAAGATGATTCCTTCGACAGGCTCACCTAGGTGCTTACCATCTCCTTCGGGATCCATGAGGGGGTGTTTGAACCGCCCCATTAGACTAGTGAGTGGCCCTAGCTTGGTGGACTGCCTCACGTTTCAGGGATTTGAGCCTACTTCGCCTATGGTAGACTTCCCAAGGCTGAAAGGTCAAGGGATCTGAAAGATCCAGTGCATGCTCATGAAGGGTTTGTAGCAGAGCTTCCTCTTGAATGGGAGCGAGGGCTTGGACGTGTCCTGAGAGAACCGCACAGACGATGTGGCCTTGCTGGACTTTCTCCGCGACTTTGGCTATGAACCCAATGCACTCCTTGAGTTTGTGACCCACACTTGGTGATAGGGGCACCAGAGGTTTTCTGTACCCTGGGAAAGACACTTAGGCTGTCTAGCTGACTTGGGGGTTACAAGACCCTGCTGGAGAATTACCTCAAAGAGGGCCTGCAGGGGGTCTTGCTAAGTATTTTACTAGGCTTGCGTCAAGGGGTCTTCTTTCACAAGTGGAAGAGGGACCTCAGGGCGTCTTGCTGGGTCTCCTTGAACCTCCTGACACTGCTGCATCTTTTGTGCCAAGAGTTTATGGAAGCCGGTGCACTCCCTGATGTCATGACCTCATACTCGTGGTACACGCACCATAGATTCTCGATCCCTGGAGGCAGGAACTTGGGATGCCTTGTCGGCTTTGGGGTGGTGATCCCTCCTTCAAGCATTATAGAGAAAAATGCACGAAGAATAGAGGGTGCCCCGTCGTCCTCTTGGATCGTGACTATGTGAGATGCCTCAGCTGCCCCGAATGCCTTTTTCAACTCTTCGAGCTTTATCTGGCCCTTGTTGATAAGGGCCTCGATAGTTTCATTGGGCTTGTAGCAGTCGTGAGTGGGGTGGGCTACTCTCCAATGATAAGCACATTACTTCTCATTCGACTCCTGCCCCGGCGACTCTACAATGGTGACCTCTGGCAGGTAGATCATATTATGTTCTAACAACAGTTGGAGTAGTGTAAGGGTCCACTCCGTGTCAAAGGGGTAAACCTTATTCTGGTACTAAGTCTAATAGTCATTCTGCTTACTATTTTTAGAAGGCAGAATGGCATTATAGGATTGTTGCTTGCCCCTGGCCTAAGGCGTATGTGCTTTAGGGAGGTCGAGAGTTTGGGAAGCCGTGCCATTTGTGTCAAACACGGTGACGGTCGTGTTGATCACTACCTTTTAGTTGACCCGACTACTAGAGCGAGAGTTTGAGCTGGAGGTTTGTTGATGAGGGTTGTCGTGGTGCTTGAACAATCCCTCCATACAAACTTCCTTAGAGATGAGCTCTGACATGGAGGGTGGATTGGATGCCTCGACATCAAGGGCGATCTCGGGAACCATGTTTCGTATGGAGGTAATGACTGCTTCCTTCTTGGTCATAGGAGTGGCGTGAAAGGTCGTCAACTCTCTCCATCAGATGATGAACTTGTCAATCGGCTCACCAGGTTCTTACATCAAGGTGAGGAGCTCGATGGTTTCCACGTTCCTTTGGACTTCATAGAAGCGTTGGTAGAACAACAGCTCTATTTCTTGCCAAGTGTGCACCGAGTTTGGTGGCAATCGAGCATACTACTGGAAGGCTGGTCCTTCTAGAGTCTCGATGAACTGGCAGAGTAGGAGACGTCCATCAATTGCTGTCTCCCAGCAGGCCCCTTGGAAGTGGGTCTTATGCTAGGGAGGAGACGTGGTACCATTGAACAGGGGGAGTTTCCCTTTTGGGTAGTTCGGGGGGAACGACACTTGGTCAATGTACGAAGGATACGAATTTTAGTATAGTGGTGTCTCCTGCATGCCCGGGACCTTGTTCTTGAGGCTATGGGCCACCATAGCATCTATGTCAGTTTGGGAGACCACGCGAGAAGAGGATTTGTCTTGGGAGACCGGAGGCGGAGTCTTCCTAGGAGTTGTGTCCTCACCGGTCGGGGAATCAGACGAAGAAGGGGACCTGGAGGCGCCTAGGTGCTCCATCTTTCCAAGGATGGCTTGTATCATTTCCTCGAACTTGTTCATCCGCTCCTCCTGAGCGTCGTTCGGGTCATTGATTACCATGACACTGATCGTTTCTTCTGAGAGGCCAGAGTCAGGTGATGCAGCAGACTGCCGAGGCTGGTGAGCCGTGCGTGGAAAGTTAGTCTGGAGGGGCTCAGCTTGCCCCGATTGGACTCGAGCTTTGTATGCCGATCTTGTGAGGACCAGTTCTTGACGGACTTGAGACCGTGACTTCTGGATGTTGATCACCAAACAGTATTTCTGGACTTGATCAGGATCCGGAGTTTGAAGAGGGAAGAAGGGATTACAAGGTAGGAGGTCGTCGGGGGTGGTGACCTCAACTGCCTTGGAGGTTTCCCTGGTCAGGATCTGCAGGCCTCTTTCCTGCTTGATCTTAAGGCGGCTGTAGACCTCATTCCATAATCGAGCCTGAGACCTGGACTACCCTGTTTTCTTCGAACAGGCGAGGGCCATGTCTATGATTTGGAGGTGGGACTGGGGCCCAAGGATGGAGCGTAGCTTGGGTTCTTGTCTTGGAGGCTGGAGGCCTCTGTTTGACATCAAGTCATTGCCCCGAATTCCTTTATGAGGCTTGGGTGTTTAGTTGACCCGGGGCTGGCTCAAGATGGTACTCTTAGGTAAGACCTTTGAATACCAGGGCTCGAGGTGCTTGCCAGACGTCGAGGAAGCAGCGAAGGAAGAAGCTAGTTCGTGACTCCGCCTGAGTTTGGATCCGAGAGGGACCTAAAAAGATGGTGCGTGTGCACCTTTAGGGTTAGCCGTCGAGGTGACTTAGGAGTCAACCTGGGCTCGGCCAATGGGTCTGACCTAAGGAGGCCAAGACCCACGAGCTTGTATTTATGAGGGACAAAGCGGGAGGTTGTCTCTCACAAGGTGAAGCTGTGTGTGCCGGGAGGGAAGAGGGAACAGTCAACCCTCCGATGCTCGAGGTGGCATAGAGCTAGCACTTCCCCGAGTTGTGGAAAGCGAATGCATGGCGTATGTAATTGACCGAAGAAGGTCTGGCCCTGGATGCGAGCTCAAGGCAACATGAGGGTTGCCTCAAGGTGTGGCTCGAGTGGATAGACCACGAGCCTTTGAGTGTGTGCGAGGGATGAAGACCTTAGGACCTCTGCCTTTGTGTACCAACCCTCCAGGTGTGGAGGCTCGAAGTAGTGAAGGAGCATAGGGGGTTGCCTTACGGCGAACCTCAGGAGCGACATCAGCTTTCTTGCCCTTCGCAAGGATGGACGGGGCAGCCTTCGGTGTATCGCAGTAGTATGACTGGCATAAGATTTGCCAGTAGTAGGGCGTGCAACAGCAGGAGTGCTTCCCATGCAAGGGGCCTTAGTGGAGAGCCCACCAGGGTGAGAAAGCAGGGAGGCAAGGACCTTTAAGGCCCCTCTCGCACCGATCCAGATGAGAACCTAGGAGCCAGATCATGAGTCTTAACTCAGAAGGAGAGTATGGAAAGAGGCTTGAGCGACTCATTTCCCTGAGATAGCTACAAGTTCAGGGATAAGGAAGTCCACGACCCGGATGAACGGGTTGAACAACCCAGGTGCCATAGAAATAGGTGCAGAAAGTAAAAAAAGGAAATTGGTCAAACAAGAGCAAACCGACCAAGGGGTAGTAAGTCCCTAGTGGATTCGCCAAGCTAGTTAGGTACCTCGATCTCCGGATCTAGGTGATCTGGGGAACCCAGGATTTGAGATTGCTCTCTTAGAACCTTGCTCTAGGAAAAGGGCAGGTATACCAACCAATAAATAAAAGAGGAATTTTAGGTGGGTTTGGGACTTACTCTGGCTGGCTCGCAACTGAATGCCCTCTTAGATCATGAAGAAAGCCCCCCAGTTGCTTAAGCTGCTCCGGAATCGCCTCCCTTGTCCTGTAATCCTCTTCTTTTTTTTGCACAACACTTCTATGGTTAATTTGTAAGACAAGTGGGTCGAAAGGACTCACCTTGTCTTTGGGCAATGCACATTCAGATGAGAAGGCGATGAAGTGCAAGGTTCGGTGAAATATGAAAAAGAGCAGAGAGCTTGACGTGGGGGTGAGACTAGTATGACAACCATAAATTATCGGCTCGGAGTGGTAGTAAGATGGGCATGGTTCTCAGAACCAGCACGACAGCAATACTACTCGAAACCGAGATCAGCGTATTGATGATAGGCTAGGTCTATCCTCAATAAAGTGAGAGGGGAAAGATGTGGAGAGGAGAAAACGAGACGGCAAAGAGAATGGGAAGTCCGAACATCAATAGGCATCGTGGTGAACAATCCAAGGAGATGGCGCATCCCTTGTGGATGACGCTAGCTCTTGAAGAGGCACTCGGTGATAGCTTCTCCTAGATAGCACGGCGATAGGTGCGAGACGCACGGGAAACAGCGACAAGCACCGAGCACATGGAGGAGGCTCATGGACAGTGATAGGTGTTGCCAAAGACTCTAGCAGGCAGTGATAGGTATTGTTGTCTTCGCTAGATGCTCCGCAGAGAAAGACCTCTGCAGGCGGTAACAAGCTTCGTCATCTGGGTTCTTCGTCGAGACGTCACAGCTATGTCTATGGACAGCGATAAGCAGCACCATCTATAGACTTCACTGGAAGAAAGAGACAGATAAATAGAAGGGGAGGGGAACTCGTGCATGGCACTGCAATCGCCATGCACAACTTGTGAGACCAAGGGAGCAGCATGCATGGCACTGCCACTGCCATGGACGACCTCTGCAAGGAGCTCAGACGAAGAAGAGGGAGAAGAGCAAGAAAAGAAAAAAAAAAAAAGGAGAAAGTTTACCTCAACCCTAGGGGTACCGGTTAAAATGTTTCTCACTCACTCTCTCTCTCAAACGTGACACTACAATAGTAAGAAAGAGAAACTTGTGTTAAGTGAAGACTCTCTCTTGTGTGTGTATGCCTCTTCCTCCTTTTTTTGCTTACAATAATGGTACGTATATATAGAAGTATGCCCCAAATATGGGTGGATGATCAAAAGTAACCCTAACTATTGAGAATTAATATTAAATTAAAATACAAGAAATTAGAAAATAGGGTCGTAAATGATAGATTGCCCCTTTCAAATAAGTCATGGAATTTCATAACAGTCCCTGTGTTGCCCTAAGTCTTGCGTGATCTTGCATGGCTGATCTAAGGTCTTTTTTTGCCTAGTTGATCCTAAGATGATTTTTTTCTTGTAGGGCTTGACATGACGATCGATTTGATTCCAACTTTGAGCCACAGATCGTGATTTGATTCCAACTTGAAAGTTGAGTATATTTAGAAATTTTGGATCGATAGTGTGTTCGTTCCTTGATATTTTTCTGTATTTTCTTTGTTGAATCACACTGACCATGCCACTACGATCATGAACCACTAAATGCAACTCAATTTCGTGGCCGGACGAAGATTTTACAAGTTTGGAATTTTGGCCAGAATCAAGGATTCGGATGACGAAATTTGCAGTCGGTCCGTCGGCTTCGTGTGTAGAATCCGGCCATTAATCATGTACGGGGTTCGGGTCAAGGATAGCCCGAGACCTTACGCTCGCAATGGAATTGATCTCGCGTCGATGGGGCTCGCGAGTGACGTGATTTGCCCACTCGAGAGAGGCACCATGCTGCTGATTTTCCTGCACTTTCTTCACGGATCAGCAACTTCTCTCTAGCTTTTCTTCTCGCTCGGGTATCGTCACGAGGCGTGTCATATATCGAATCGCTCGTCTTGACTAGACGAACATGCTCACCAAACTTGAGGGCAATCTAACTTAGGACGAGTGAGATATGAGCGTTGAAAGTCACTGGTCGTGACTGTCCCTTCAATGGTGTAGTGTTGCAGGGTGGCCGCACAAGAATAGCGTTTCACTCTTTCACCTATAACTTCTTCCTGGAATGTCCATTTGAGTTGAAACTTGACCCTTGGGGGTTTTCAACCATACCGGATCCAACGGTGGTGTCCCATAGCAGTTTGAAACTCTGAAGATGTAGCTGTAGTTATAAGGGTCCGTTCAGGGTGCTCAAGGTTGATTCTACCGGAACTGTTTCTCAGTCTGCACTGCCTTAGACATGTCGGACTGTGACAAAACTTGACAGGAGACTCTTAAGAGACCTCATGAAGATCTTGGCAAGTTTTGGGGCTATTATGAGACTGGCCGAATTTCTACTCTTGTTAGGTCCTTATTGAGCAGGGGCCCCATGTTGATGAAAAATACCTTCCAACAACGGCGATGGGGTTTTGCCGTCCATGACAAAGGAGAGAGAAAGAAGAAGAAGACATGAACGGCGATGGGGTTCTGTCGTCCATGATATAGGAGAGAGAAAATATGGACGGAGATAGGGTTCTGTCGTCCATGATAGAGCAGAGAGAAAGAAGACGAAAACATGGACAGCAATGGGATTCGACCGTCCATAATAGAGGAGAGAAAGAAGAAGAAAATATGGACAGCAATGAGAAACTTCCATCCATGACAGAGGAGAGAGAAAGAAGAAAACATGGATGACAATGGGGTTCTGTCGTCCATGACAAAGGGGAGAGAAAACATGGACGACAATGGGGTTTCGTCGTCTATGACAGAGGATAGAGAAAGGGGAGAAAACATGGACAACGATGGGGTTCTGCCGTCCACGATAAGAGAGAGAAAATATGGACGACGATGGGGTTCTATCGTCCATGACAGAGGAGAGAGAAAGGAAAGAAAACATGGACGACGATGGGATTCCGCCATCCATGAAAAGTGAGAAGAGACATGAGAACTTAGATAGAGACTCGGCCCGCCACTCGGGTTAAGGCCCGACTCACTGTGTATATTCTAGGAGATTAAGAGAAGAAGGAGGAGGTCAAGCTCAACGATAGACACCGTCATCCATGATTAGAGAGAAAAGAGTAAGGAAAGATCAGAGAGAAAGAAAGACAGAGAGAAGAAAAAGAGGAGAGAGAAAGAAAGAGAGGAGAGAGAAAGAAAGAGATGAGAGAGGAAGAGAGAGAGAAAGAGAAAGAAAAGAGGAGGAGAGAGAAACAGAGATGATGAGAGTAGAGAGAAAGAGATAGAAAAAAAGAGGAGTGAGAAAGAGAGAAAAGAGGAGGAGAGAGAAAGAGAGAGATGAGGATAGGAGAGAGAAAGAGAGATGAGAGGAGGAGAGAGAAAGTTTCCTTCACCAAATATTTTTTTAACCAAACCCAAAATTTCTTGTCTCATATATAGTTTTATCTTCCATTTTCATTTTCTATGTTTGTGATTTCTTCTTTTGTTTTTGGTGATTTGTTCTGAGAAAAACATAGGGTTTTATTGGAATATAGCATTTTGGGATATATCAAAAACTTTTGTGTTGATTTTTGGAAAACAAATTGGGTTTTATTCTTACTTTAGGGTTGGAGTTTATTCAGATGTGGGTTGGATTCAAGTAAAAAAAGAACACACAAATGAGATTAAGATTTGAGGTGAACTCACCTAAATTGATGCCCAAGAACTTTTTGTGGTGGAACTCCAACTTCTGTAGCAACCAAGAACGTCTAGAGGCCTTTGGTGTCATCTTTGACAACTAGGAAGATTGAGAGGGTATTGGGGGTGTCTCTGGCAGCAGGTGATAAGAGGGGCGTCTATGGCAGAGAAGAGAGTGAGCAAACGAGAGGGATATAGGTTCAATTAAATTTGGGTTTGAAGCTTTTGGGCCAATCACTTTTCACGTGCAGGTGGGGGTTTTGTTCGATCACAACCCTACATTTCATTAAATTGAAAAATACGGTGGATAATAGAGAGACGATATCATTGTTCCCTATCACCTATAGCCGTTAGTTAGGAAGACTTTCTCGTATATATATGGAAAAATCTGGGGTTAGCCCACTAGCTCATATGAACATATGAGCCCAACGGCCCAGATTGAATTTGGGCCGATTTGATGATTACGGATGTCTCGTAGTGTTTGAATTTTATCTATTTTTTACAAATATAAATCACTTGAAATTTTACGCATATGTTTATAAAACATAGGTGAATCTTTGAAAAATATCAAAAAAATATTTTACATGAAATAAATTTACCAAAATACCCCCGAAAGAATTTTGGGGTATTTTGATCATTTTTATTTTCTCGAATAATTTTTTTTATATTTTTATTAGGTGTGACTTGATGAGAATAACACATATCTAAAATTTCAAGTGATTTGTATCTGTAGAAAATAAAATAAAATTCAAGAACTACCGGACATTAGTGATAGTCAGATCGGCCCAGATTCAATCTGGACCGTTGGGCTCATATGTTCATATGAGCTAGTGGGCTAACCCCAAATTTTTCCTATATATATATATATATATATATATATATATATATATATATATATAGGTGGGCTTGTCTAGAATTAACAACCCCTCAAAATACATAGGTTAAAGATATAGGTGAATTTACTAATTTTGTAATCTATTTTAAAACAAAGTTACTTTTTGTGTTCTCTTCATCATTAAGTAAGAGTAATTTTGTAAATATTACTACAAGACAATGGGTACTTTTGTCATCTCTATAAAGTGTAAAGTTGAATTTTTACTAAAAGACAATGGCACTTTACAAATAAAATTTTAAGACATTAACTTCTAAAGTGCCATTGTAATTTTATAAAATTTTCAAATTTACTCTTGCTTAATGGTTAAGCTACCTATTAAAATATTTTTTTAAACAAAAAATAATCATCTTTTTGATAAATACACCCATCACAACTTCTTCTAACTTTAACCTTTTATATATATATATATATATATATATATATATATATATATCGAGAGACAGAGGAAAAAACTCCCGAACGGTGGCCATTTTTTTATATATGTATATATATATATATATATATATATATATATATATATAGATCGAGAGACATAGGAAAAAACTCCCGAACGGTGGCCAGCGATAGGAACAGTAAGTTCGGTGGAGCAGTAACCGTCCGTCGTCCCTATTGAATGAATGAACGAGATTAAGACTTTTAAAACAGGGGGGCTCTCCTGTTTCTGTTTTTCTCCCCATTTTCCCTCCTTTCCCTATCTTCCCTCCATCTCTCTCTCGTCCCCCAAGCTCTGTCTCGTTCGCTCCCCACTTTTTCTCTGCCTCTCTCTCCCCCTTTTTCCTCCCATATCTCTCTTTCTCTCCATCCCAGCGAGCTCTCAACATGGAATCTCGATACAAAAAGTAAAAAGAAGAGGGATAAATTAGCCCTAATCCCTAATCATAATCGGTAAGAAACTCTCTACTCTCTATAAAATGATCAAACAACTTTCTATGTCAAAGCAATCAATCCATAGAGATACTTCATTTGTGTTTTAGAAACCAACCCAAGATACTTCAATCCAAGACCCAAAAAGAAAATCTCTTTCAAGAAAAAAAATGACGTCCAAAATTTTTGCTTCAAGAAAAACAATGGCGTGAAGAAATTTTTACTCCACGTTTCTCACTCTCCCCTATTTTTCCTCCCTCTGTCGTCCATGTCCCCTAAACACTCTCTCTCTCTCTACATATTTGCTTTCTCTCAAGGAAGCTAAAGGATGTAAGAAAAACAAGGATTCAAATTCTTTAGCATGCAAAATCCATAGCTAGAAAGGAAACATACTTCAATAATTTTTTTTAAATAAAAATATTACTGTTACAGTAGGGAAAAATCCTTACTTGTTTTTTTTGTTTCTTTTATAGATAAAGTAAAATGAATTATTAGTATTGTTGATACTATTATATTCCCTTGAATTATTTTCTTAGCCATCTATGAAGATTTTATGTTTAATTTTTTTTTTCATAGATACACTAAAATAAATTATTAGTATTGTTGATACTATTATCTTACTTTGAAAAAAAGAATTTAGGTGTCTATGAAGAGGTTATATTTTCCAGGTGGCCTAAAAAATTTGAATTTTTGCCTCAATTACCTTGTAATTTTTTTGTTTTATCCAATACTGCTTAGAGATTTGGGATTTAAAGTTCTTTTTTGTGATTAATTTTTACACCATGGTAATACCAATTTGTTGTTATTCAATGTCAAAGTTTAGTGGATACTATCATGACGCTAGTTGATTGGAGTTTTATTTTTAGTTTTTATTTATATTTTATGCTATGAAGTCCTTTAGGTTTATTCAAATGCATAAATTGTTTTTGGAATTTCAAAACTCTTTTTTCCTAGTCATAATTGATGCATACCTTGCAATCTATGCATAGTGAGTTATCAACGAAGATTGTTTTTCAAGTAAGCATAGTGAGCATGGCGTGGGTGCCATTTGTTGGATTGGCTAGAGGCTTGGGGGTTGGATCAACAATGAATATGGGTGTAAAAGTGATGCATGGCTGCTGCTCTGTTCCTGATGTGCTTGAGGCTTTAATTAGCTTTGGTATAGGTATGACATATGTTATTTCCTTTGTTATATTGCCAATCCTTTTGTTTTATGCAGGCCCGCAGTCATTTGTAACTTTAGCTAACAAGGACTTTCAGGCAATGGTTCAATACCCAAATATTACTTGGTGCTTACTACAGGGAAGGTTATAAGTTGTTGAATATAATATGTAATGTAACTTATTGTATTTTTCCTTGATGGAATGATCACAATCGTTTTTTTTTTTTTTTTTTCCAAGAATTGTTTTTACGAATATATGACAGAAATTGCTTAAAATAAAGGAAATTGATGAAAGTCTCATGGCTTCCCCTCTCCCCCCACTCTCTCTATTTGAAATAAAAAGATTGCTTCTGAAGTGAGTTTGGGATCTGGATCAAGTGGAAATGCAACGAGAGCATGGCATCATCATTTTCTCTACTCTCTCTCTCTCTGTGAATAAAAGATTGCTTCTTAATTGAGTTATGGATTGGATCAATTGCTGATGGCATTTCAATATCTTCTCTAACTAGATAGCAATGCTTAGAACCTTTTAAAGGCCCTTGTGCTCACAATAATAGTTGGACGTGTGTGAGAGTATATGAGAGAGAGAGAATGAATGGACTTGTACATTAGTAGAACTGCCATTTCAATTTAAGTTTGACAAAAAACTAAATATAAATATGTCCACATCAATGCATAGATCCCCATCAAACAAAAACCAGTATAACAAAATAATTTGTTTATATCAATGTATTTCTCAAATTCCTTTAATGCGATTCCTTTCCAAATATAACAAAATGGATCTATTGCACCACTCCCATCTGTCATCATCAGCAATCATATGCCTAGCTCGCTACAATAACATAATAAAATATATCAGCCATGTAATATAATTTTTGAGAGAATATTAAACAATTTCTAGTTGCACAAAGGGAACTTATATTCAAGGTTAACTGGATTGAAGGACCAATATAATGAAGGATAACTCAAGGCTTTGTAACGTCCAAGCAAGGGTGAGATACTTTTGTTAACTAAAGATAGACATGCATTTACAACTCAAATCATGTTCTGAAAATGTCGTACAGAAAACAAAACAAGCACTTACATTCCACGTGCCCTAACTGGACAATTGTCATGCCAATTATGCTACAAACATTGTACTTCCTTTCGGTTGGTGGCTTCATCTCCCGTTGAGGTTTTAACCTAAAGACTCTTAGTCGGCCCTTTGCATAAGAATGTGGTGGATTGAGTACATTCACATGGGATTGAGCATCAACTGAATTATTGCTACTACAAGGTATATTTTGAATAATATTGCATTGAGTGGAGGGTGTCGGTGCCACAATGTCGAGCAAAGACTTTTATGTTGAATTGAACTCTTTAGTTCACTTGGGTAAGCAAGCTTTCAATTTTTCAAAGAATACCTCATTTCCAAGTGCGGGTTCTACAACCTTTCGAAAAAACTCATAAACCTCATGTTGTTGAATGAAGCCAGGAAAAATAGATGGAGCCAAATTGTTGGCACCACTTTTATCACCCTCAATAACTTTCACTGCTTCCATTATCCATTGCCTCATAATGTAATGAGGTGGGATCTCCATTACCTTCCCTACACAAAATAACTTTGGCATATATGAATAAGGGAGTCCATCATGCTCATACAATTGACATGTACATGTGGCTTTCTTATTGGATTCGATGAATGTAATAGTACGTTGGATTGATCTTCCAAATTATATTTGACAACTTCACCATTGTCCTCAACTAATTGATCCAGCTATCTGTTGACTTCACAAGCTCTTCTTTAAACTTCGCAAAAACGTTTTGAGTGTAAATCCTTGATGCATGCCTCTCGATCTTAATTGTTGTCTTTAGTACCGGTGTGGATGTAAGATTTTTGGAGTCATTTTCTTTCTCTTTAATGAACTTTTTATCTTGTATCTTTTCAATGGCATTAAAAAATGTTGGTATACTTGTTCCTAAATTGACATACATCTTGAGATCTGGATTGAAACTTTCACACTGTTATGTGGTTGTCATGCCTGCCGTGAACTTATCAGATGTATATGCATCAGCCCGTTGACTACAGCATGCATATAACCATGGGAGCCAAGTTTCTGTTTGAAGATTATACTTCGGTCTTGAATTGTTCAACTGTATAAGAACATACTTTTGGAACACATCAAGGAATGATGGGTGTGTACGAGCAACATGACCTAGCTTTGATTTAATCTTTCCCATGATGTGCCACTTGAAGTATGATGATTATTATCGGGAACACTTGTTTAACTACAGCAGTTATGGCCAAATCGTGATTAGTAATAATTGTGCATGGGTGGCGTCCTCCCATTGCTTCTACCGAAATCTTAAATAACCAAATAAATGACTCTCTAGTCTCATTGAAGATGAGTACACAACCAAGAAAAATTGTGCTCACGTGATGATTTACACCTAGGATTGGGCCAAATGATTTACTATAATTTGTTTGGTACGTGGTGTCAAACATTACCACATCATAAAAAAATTGGTACGATGATATAGGCCTTGGATCTACCCATAAAACACTCGTTAACTTACCCAACTCATCAAGTTGTACTCTATGAAAAAATGTAGGATTCAATTCCTTTGTCGAGTGCAACCAACTCATAACAAGATTCCTATCGTTTCTTTTTATTTATTTTTTCTTCCTACATAGGTGATTATCAAGGCCTTTCTCAATGAAAGGGATATTTTTTGCCCCACCAGCCTCTTTGCTAATGTAATCCATTATAATCCAGGATTTAACTATAGATGTCTCCATGGTGTCAATCGCCTTCCTTAATGTATTTGGTATATTCTGATGAGAGCAAATGAATCTTGTTTTAGCTGGACTTGTAAGAACATGAGTACGATCTTTTACAAACTTAGTGACAACCCATCTCTGGTTGTCATCCTTTCTAATACATAACTTTACCTCACATCCACACTTAACGTGTGGGCGAGAAATTTTACTCTCATCGTACATCTACTTTCGAAACCCTTGCCTACAACATTAAAAAACTCAACTGATTCTTTCACCTTTTTTTCTATTTTCAGTACTTCTTCTTCTTATACCAAACCCCGTGAGTTTTGCATACTGGTTGTAGTAGGCATAAGCTTCATCTTCATCATTAAATACCTTGCCCACTCTCAATTGCCGACTCCGTATCTACAGTTAAAGGATCCTTAATTGCCATTCAATGGGACCACTGTATCCGCATCAAGGTCATCCATCTTGTTATAATTGGAGGAGTTGAGGGAAAGGGGGCACACACATACATTGATGTATGCCAATTCAATGCAACTATTTCCTCATCAGAGGGAATATTATGGTAGGATTCCTCTACCATAGCATCAGCATCAAGGTTAAGGGGCACATACAATATATGCCCATTCAATACCACTATTTCCTCATCAGAGGGAGTATTATTGTAGGATTCCTGTACCATAGTATCAGCATCAAGGTTATCCACATTGTTATAATTTGTAGAGTCGAGGGAAAGGGGCACACACATTGATGATGAGGCATCCATAAGACATTTCATTCTATTCATGTAATCCATAAAACAACAACAAATATGGAAACTTTCACTTTCTTAACTAATGTCTAATACCTTGACCACTATTTAGAAGAAATTCCAATGAGGCTCAATCTAATCCCATATAAAACTTCACCACTCTTGTTATAATTGGAGGATTGGAGAAGTCAATAGAAGAAGGCACACATGTTGATGTATGCCCATTCAATGCCACCAAAACTTCAGAATTCACATATACGCTTACATATTGCAGAAAAGCAAAGGCAACCATGGGGACTACGGCTTCCTTTTTTATTGAAGCATGGCAAACTATGACTAGAAAAACAATGTTTTTGAAATTCCCAAAAGAATTTGTGCATTGAGAAAATCTATAGAACTTCATGACATAAAATAAGAATAAAAACAAAAAATAGAACTCCAATCAAATAATCACAATAAAGACATTTGATTCCAAATTTTTGAGAAGAACAACAACAAAGTAATACAACCATGACATGAAAATTAATCACAATAAAGACATTTAATTCCAAATTGCTGAGCACTATTAGATAAAAAAAAAAAAAAATACATTGTAACTAAAGCATGACATAAAAATTAATTGCAATAAAGACATTTAATTCCAAATTTCTGAGCACTATTAGATAAAAAAAATTAAATTACATTGTAACTTAAGCAAAAATTCAAAATTTACGCAGCACTTGAAAATCATAACCTCTTCATAGAACCAAAAACAATAAAAAGCACGATGATAGTATCTATAATATTAATAATTCATTCAACTGTATCTATTAAGAAAAAAAATAAAAAAAAAATGTGCATTTTGCCCTACTGTAACAGTAATATTTCTTTGTTTCTTATAGAAAAAATCAATAATCTAGGGATTTTGGATAATAAAGAATTTGAATCATTTTTTTTTTTTAATTGGGGGAATACTAGAGTGGAAAAAGAAAAAACAAAAACAAAACAAAAAAACAATCTTTCGACACATACAATCAAGAAAGTCTGTCAGCTA
This sequence comes from Amborella trichopoda, assembly GCF_054954075.1. Lineage (NCBI taxonomy): Eukaryota > Viridiplantae > Streptophyta > Magnoliopsida > Amborellales > Amborellaceae > Amborella > Amborella trichopoda. The sequence goes on along the minus strand of NC_142345.1, from coordinate 22,552,847 downwards.
TTTGATTGATTGCTTGAGATAGCACAAATTTCTTCAGACCATTGTTTTCCTTGAAGCATAAATTTTGGACACCATATTTTTCCTCGATGCATGGACTTTGTTTACTATATCTAAGAAAGAAACATAAAACATAAAAAAAAAAGATAAGGATTTTGCCCTACTGCAACAGTACGCTTTTTCTTTTCTAAGGAAATTTTTTCTTTCTAGCTAAGCCTTTTGGGGATGAGGGAGAGAAAGAGAGGAAAAATGGGAAAGAGTGAGAAAGGTGGAGCAAAAATTTCTTCCCGTCATTAATTTTGGACACCATTTTTTTTCCTTGAAGCATATTTTTTTTTTGGGTATTGGGTTAGTTTTTTAAACAGAAATGCAGTATCTCTATGGATTGATTACTTTGAGATAGCGAGTCATTTGATCATTCTATAGATAATAGAGAGTTCTTATCGATTTTGATTAAAGATTAGAGCTGATCTCAGAGAGAGAGAGAGAAGGGGAGAGGAGAGGAGAGGGAGAGGAGAGGAAGAGAGAGAGACAGGAGGGAAGGGGAGACAGAGAGGGAGAGAGAATGAGAAGAGAGGAGAGAGAAAGAAAAAGAGAGGGGAAGAGAGAAAAACAGAAGAGAGGAGGAGACATAAAGAGTGGGGGATTATCTAGTGTGGCCCTTGAATCAGACCAGGGGCTAGATTGGGTTTGCCAGCGAATCGCACACATCATAAATTTTGGACACCATTTTTTTCCTTGAAGTAGATTATTGTTTTGGGTCTTTGGTTGGAATATCTTGGGTTGGTTTTTTAAACAAAAAGTATCTCTATAGATTAATTTCTTTGAGATAGTCAGTTGTTTGATCATTCTATAGAGTAGAGAGTTCTTACCAATTTTGATTAGAGATTAGGGCTGATCTATCCCTCATTCTCATTGGATTTCCACGCAGAGAGCTTGGTGGGAGGAAAAATAAGGGAGAGAGAAACGGAGCAAAAATGGGGAAGTTGGAGAGACAACTTTGGGGATGAGAGAGAGAGAGATGGAAGGAAGATAGGGAGATGGAGGGAAAATGGGGAGAGAAATAGAGACGTGAGAGCCCCCCTGTTTTAAAAGTTTTAGTGCCATTCGTCTGGGAATGATGGACGATTGTTGCTCCACCTAACTATTGTTTCTATGCTGGACACCGTCTGGGAGTTTTTCCCTTATTTATTTATATATATATATATATATATATATATATATTCTTATTTTTAGTCTTATTTAATATATTTTTTAGTTCCCCTTAAACACCATGCCATAAACCTCGACCTCGATTTTTTATTTTATTTTACTTTATTTATTTTAATATTTTTTAAATCACCAATTCAAACTGATTTTGATCACTGAACCAGTAATCTGACATAAATTTGTGGGTGAAAGATCAACCCCACTGATCTAGGTTTTATAAAACAGACATCGGCAATTCACCAGTATGGATCGTTGTACTAATGCAGCTAAAAATAAATATAAGAAAGAAAGTGATATCCCTTTCAGTTTTGAAAAAGGTTCATTGAGGATCCAAGACTTTCCACATTAACAAAACAAGATAAACTCTTCATTCAAACATGTACTAATCCTTTCCATCACAACAAAAACCACAGTAGTGCCCCAAACAAACAAATTTCAGAGCTTTTCTAAGCTAAGACTAGACTCTATTTCACATACACGTAGGTATACGTCTATAGATTACTTTACAACATACATAATTATATGGAAATATCCACCTATGCAGTAGCTATAGGGCCCAGGGAAACGGTCTCCATGGCTTTCATGGTCTCGAACCTGGGCTCCTTGGCCTGGAATTTTTGTCCCACATAGAGCTTCATGTAGTCCTCAAACACAAATTTGGGGTACTCAGCAGTCTCTTTCTTGAGAAGGGTAGGCGCCGGAAATATGACAGCATCACTTCCGGGATTGTAGAAGGATGCGATCGACATCCTGTTGCCGTTCGTTTGGGCAACAACACGGTGCATCACACTCTTGTACCTCCCATTGGTGATCACCTACAAGTGCATAATAGTCATTTGTAAAAATATTCTCGAAATGATTTTTACAAGGGGAATTTATCAAAATACACTTAAAATATCAACTATTTAACTTTTTACTTATTTATTAAAATATTCCTACAATATCAACTACTCTAAGCCATAATTATGTGTCATTTAGTGGGTTTATAAAATCAACTAACCCTTACATGGGCACAAGGTTCATTTTGTAAAATGTGTTGAGGGTATAGTGGGGATGTAGAAAAAGGAAGGGACACTTTATGATAGTTTTGTTTTGGTAACAACCCAACCTTTTCATAGTCAAAATTCTTTGTTTGGTACAACATAAATGATGCTTCTTTTCTGGAATTTTAATTCTTGGACTTGTAAGTTCAAAAGTAAAATTTCTTAGGTAGGTTGCTTCACTAATTAAAAAAATGTAATTGTGGTCCATGAAAAATGGAAAGGACTTTTTGTTGAGAGATTGGAAACCATAAATTGATCCAATTAGAGATATTCCTTAAGCCAAAAATACCCCACACCAAGGGGCCAAAGCAATGCTATTGGTCAAGACTCAAAAGAAGAAGCACTAGTGTGGGCAAAGGAGGACGACTCCTGTGTGAAGGAATAAAACAAAAAAAAAGGTCATCTTCACTTTACCAAATGAAAGGAACCATACACGAGAGAAAGAAGGCCTCTCTCTTGGGTTGGTAACAAGTGTCCATTTTTTTAACTTTACTTTCGTTTCATAGAAACTGGAACAGAGAGGAAAGGATATGGCAGATTCACTGACAGGTAGAAATATCTGACATCAAATTCTACTTTGGGAACTTGATGAAAGAGAGAGGAAAAAAACTAAAAAAGTACTGGTTCTGGAGAATCACAAGTATCACACATGAGTTTTTTCTTTTTTTTTATACTTTTTTTTTTTGTGGCTTTCTTGGGGATTTGGTGGGTAGGAGGCAGCAGAGTCTAGAGAAAGCTAACAACCAATAGAGAGAGATAAAATGGAGAAGAGAGTGGGAAAGACAGTGGATAAGAGAGAGAATAGAGGATGATGGAGAGGGAGAGGGAGAGGGAGAGGCAGGGGTGTGTGGAAGAATGGAGAGTGCATCTTTTCCAATTTTGAGAAATCTACATGACAAAAACTCAATGTCGCGAAAAGCGAATTTTTTATTTTATCTTTTTGGGCATCATAGGTTCTAAACATTTCATTTTAACGGATCTGGGGTTTTGGTGAAGGATCTCTTCCGATACGTTATTTAGGGTTGCCTGAGAGATACATACCTCGAGTTGGTCCCCAATGTTGATGACAATAGAGTGACGGAGAGGGGGGACATCGACCCATTCACCGTCCTTGAGGAGCTGGAGGCCACTGACCTGAGGGTCCTGGAAGAGCAGAACCAGGCCCCCTGCATCGGTGTGGGCTCGAAGTCCCTTCACAAGCTCCGGGCGCGGGCATGGCGGGTAGTTGCTGACCTTGGTTCCAAAGGTGGGGTAACCGTTCTTACCCTGGAAGGCCTTCTTCAAATACCCCTTTTCCAGACCAAGGTTCTCACACAAAACATCCAGCAGCTTCTCAGCTAACTTCTCTATCACCCCTGCAAATTCCTTCATTACCCTCCTGCAAAAATGTTGTAGATATGTGAGATCAAAGCATTCAAATATGAACGAGGTGAGAATTACAGAGGAAATAAGGGCGCCGGCAACCGTTTGGTGTACTGCAGCTGTTACACAGACCTGTATTCGTGGTCGAGATCGGGGATCTCGGAGATGTTGGAGGAGGGGAGGTGGCGGAGGTAGAAGGTGCTCTCCCAATCCAAGTCCTTAACCTCTTCTTCCTTCTTCAACACTCTCTCAGCCACCTCGTCCTTGAACCTCTTCTCCATGTACTTCCTGTAATGCTCCTTTGTCAAACTCTCCACCTGGTCCATGAACTCCTGAGACAGCCCATGGTTCACCACCTACAAGGAAAAATCCATGATCACCAAACCACTCTAGAACCAAGGTCATATGATCTTAAAGAACCAATTGCAGAAAAAGAAACCGGTTCTTACTTCAAAGAAACCCCAGTTCTCACAGGCGTCATTGATGAGCTCCATGGCGGACTTTCTCTCTCCTCCTTCGAGTTCCTGCAAGTCGACAACTGGGAAAGAGAACCCCATCTTCTCCCTACAAACTAGAGATAGAGATAGAGATCAAGAAGTAAGTGGACAAGGAAATGGAATTAAGCACAGTTTGAGAGAGAAAGACAACTGGGTTTGAGACATTGGAGGGGTGGTTCCCTCGTAATTTTATAGGATGCATTTTAGAGAGAGAAAGACCATTCTAGAGAGAGAGTGTGTGTTGCAGGGGGGCCCTGGGCGACGGTTACGAGGGGGCAGGACTCGTGGAGGGTGTATGGGCGTGGGGATAAGATTTTTAGGGTCGTAATACCACAATATCGTCGCCCACAAACTTTACAAGATTTTGCCACAATTATTACATTAGAGCTTTCTTGGGGAGAGGACCACCAAAAAGTTAAAAAATTAAAAAGTTTATCTGGTGGTATTCCAAGATTTCCAAGTTACTTGGATCGTTGAGTAGATAGTTAAATATTTAAAGAAGATTTGGTTCGTGGGCTGGATCGGATTCACGAACTAAGTTCCTAATTTGTGGATGATGATAAGGAACTTAATGAAGGAAAAAAGTTTATAGAACGGCCTCAATAATTAAATTAAGTGTACCTCAAAAATTTATTAAAATATATTTTTAAGTGTCCATAGATATGTTCGATCTATACTATTTTCAAATCTTTAAATTTTATAATTAGAGATGAAAATACATTTTCAAGTTATCACAACAATTTCTCACACCCAAACATCATCGGCATTGTTTGAAGGAGTGCCTTATTGATTATTTAAGGCCTCATCCTCATACAACCACTCCCATTAATGAATACAATAAGAAGCTTATAAAATAGCTAAATAATCAACAATGATGGAGTAAAATATATTATATAATTTGATGATATATGCATATCGCATAATTATATCATATAATGATATATACATAACCCATAATTATATTACCATGGGTATATAGTTGAATTTTTAAGCATGGCTATATACTTCATTTCTTCTTAACATTCCAGATTTGGTTGGTGGGTTGGGAGTAAAAAATATTATATAATCTAATGATATCTACATAACACATAATTATATCATATAATGATCTATACTACTACCATGGGCATATAGTCCAATTTTTAAACATGGCCATATAATCCATTTTTTCTTTCGAAGATACCAATCGAGTCCTTTGAAATGAATCTCAAGTTTTAGGAACGAAAAAAAAAAACTACTAAAATGGGTGTTTGTATAAATACATAGAGTGATATGCCGGATCACACACTATCTCTAATTTCCATAGAAGTAAAAGCTCAGGTGAAAATTTTCCCATTATGGCTAATTTTATTTTCTTGCTAATTACCATGAGTCCATGTTCATTACACAAAAGTTTCATCGTTTTAATAAAATATTTTACCAATTTATAAATCCCAAAAATACGACCTATGTAAAATAAATGTTATTTTCATGAAAGATAAATCCATTTTGATTAAATTTTGAATTTAATATTATTTTTTAATTTAATATTTTCAATATTTATTTCAGAAGTTATGAACTTTATATATAAGGTTAACTTTTGAATAATTAAATTAGGACCCGGATTCTATGTGGCCAAGCCCGTATATGTAGAAATGCAGGCCTCATAAGAAATCTATTTTTGAGATGGATTTTAAGACTTAATTTTTAAGGACATGCAATCTCTAACAATGGAGATCATGAATATGAAAAATAAATAAATTTTAAAACCTACAAATAATATTTCTAGTAAAAAAACATTTGGATCATTAGTTTCCATTGTTTTTAGATGGAATGCCTATTTGCATCCATCTTTAAGATGAATGCTTTACACTTTCTGGTCCACATATGTAAAAATGTGGTCTAGCCTGCATGAAACAATTTTCCATTAAATTAAACTATAAACTAAAATTTATAATTGGGTAATAATATTAAGTAATAGAAGAAATCAAATTTAATTTGTAACTTTTTGAATCATAAAAGGGAATACATAGGATCATTCAGGTTTTCAATTATCCACCAAGCCTTTTATTGGACAAATCAGTATCGGAAAAGTATAAAATGGAATCATTCATCTTGGGTACAAGGTGGTCATAATTAATCTTGACCATTTGATGTGAAATATTAACTCAGTAATGCCACCCATGTTCCCAAACTCGAGCATTAACCAAAACAGTGAGCCACCAAAAGTACTTTTATCAATAAAATATCAAATTGTCAAACTCCTAGTAGACCTTATAAATATGAGAAATAACACTATGAGACCCTCCCACACTCATGTGAGTAGGACCCTAAACGATCACCATTAAATTTTGACATAGATCTTTAGAAAAGTTATGACATGGGTGTGGGACTTGGTTGAATGGGTTTTCTAGAGATATGTGTCAAAATTTAATGGTGATCCTTTGGGGTCCTACTCACATGGGTGTGGGAGGGTCTCATAGTATCATTACTCTATAAATATATATAGTTATATGGCAATAATATTTTATTATTTGAAATAAAAAATATTTTATTAATTTAATAAAAGTAACTTCTTTAATATATTTATTTTTATAGTTAAAAAATCTATATTAAGCAAATTTTACATTATGTATTATTTCGTGATATTTTTTTAAAAGAAGAAAATTTAATATAAAGCGTTAAACTTTAAAATATTTTTAAAATAAAATTTATCAAAATACATATAAAATATCAACTATTTAATATTTTAGCCTATTTCAATTCCAACTCAGGATCACATGTCCATTGATGGACACATTTTCAATTTTCTACCCAAGACCTTACCTGGTGAAATTAGTAGTTGACTCACAAAAGCAATTGTCCAAAAGTACTCTTATAAATAAAATATTAATTTGGGTGCGGTATATATAAGTTTGCAACCTTTTCTATAAAAATAAATTTGGAATAATCTATATATTGTTTATTTTACTTGGACAGTGTAGATATGACATTTTTTTTTAAGACAATGTCACTACGTAAAAAGTCTTTTAAGATAGTATTCAATCTACCTGTCAAAATAAAATGAATGGTGTAGACTGCTATAATATTATGAGCAAACTTACTATGCTTCCTCTACAACATAGAAGTTCTATCCTCCCTCTTATCCAACCATCCATTCTGAATAGAAGGCTAAGATTGCTACAATCATAATGTCACGTCTCTATACTATTTTATTTTCAATTTTTTTTAATGAACTATTTTGACACCAAATTTTGGACGTCCATTCTTCTATTAAACTCGCACTAGCGAAAAATATAAAAAAAATATTTTTAATAAAATAAAATGACCAAAATACCCCTAAAATTTCAAGGGGTATTTTGGTCATTATATTTTATAGAAAAATTATTTTTAATATTTTTTTATAGGTGCGCCCCAATGAAAAGATGGCACGTATCAAATTTCATATTCATAAAATTTTTATAAAAAAACTAAAAAAATTATTTTGAGATGTCGGATCTAAGATCAAACGGAGATTAGCTCTCTTGATCAAAATTGGACGGCTGGATGGTAGGGGAAGGATAGAACTTCTATGCTGCAGGGGAAGCATAGAAACCTTTCCCTATTATTATTTCTACAAATAAGATTGCAACTTTATATAAACTTTTCCTATTAATCTTTGAATCTTACTTCCCCATTTGTAATTAAAATATCGCTTTCCAAATATATAGAATTTAAAATATTATCTTTTTATTTTCAATAATTATTTGTGGTTCACAATATATGATTATTATTATTTAACTTAAAAATTGGGTAATATTGTTATTTCAAATTAATTTACTACATGTTGATTATAGAAGATCAAAATCATATGAAAATTGTAAATTTCACACATTAAAACTAAAACAAGCTATTATTTGCAATAATTTTGAAATTCAAAATTTATTCAAAAGGTGGAACACATGAAAATTTATAAGTTTATATTCATAAAAATTCTAATTTCACCTTGAGTGAAAAACAGTGCTAAAAATGTATAGATGTTTAAATGTGGCTATTTTTAGAGAAAGAGTATCATATTTGTCTTCTCAAAATTTTAAATATTATTTAATTACTCAAATTAAAATATTTAAATGCGATTGCTTTTAGAGATAATCTTGGAGTAACATTACTTAGTTAACTGTTAACACTGCTGATGGCTTTGCTGAAGGTGGTGTTCTCAATTGTTTTTTGTACTATTGTATTTTCATATGGAAATGTTTAGATCTAAAATTTTATACCATCTACTTATTAATAATATTGCTTATCTTTAGCAAAATGAAAAAAAAAAAAAAATTTTTGAGTAACATAGACTTCCAAACCTACGTACTAATTAATTTAAAAATTTCATGATTTTACATTCTTCCCAAGCCGATTCAATAAACAGGAGAGAGAATCAATACTTATCATGAGGAGAGAGATACTAAGGACCACTTAAATCACGCAATGAATGAATGTGTAGTTGCCAAAATTGGAGGATATTCCGCTTTGAATTTGCTCCTTTCCCTTTCTTTCATGTGCACAATGGCCTACTAATGGGGCAGGTGCTTGTGATGTGCCTCCTTGAGAAATTCAGGTCTGGCATGTGGTGTAGGGTCATACGGGACTCAACTGGTGGTTTGATTGTTGTTTTTTTCAAGCACTTTGGCTTTGTCTCTAATAATATTTTGCGCTTGTAAAAGGCATTAATGAGGTTCATAAGAGAAACTGCTCCTCAATACAAATAGAAAGTGACTCTGCCTTTTTAGTGAATGTCATTCAGAACCGTTGTCAAAGCTACTTGGTGGTTACAGACGATTGCTGATAATTGCCGCATCTGACTTTCGACCCTTCAATGGTCCATTGCGCATGTCTACCATGAGGTAAATATGGTTGCTGATGCTCTAGAGAGCAGCTGATTGCCCAAGTGCTACTGTATGGCACCACCGTCCACCAGACTTTATCACTCCTTTACTTTTCCTTTATCTAACGCAACTGCCCAATTTTAAGGTTGTGTGATGCATTGTAATTCTTTTTTATTTTAATTAATGAAAAAACAGGTAAGGTGCCTCATCCCCCACTGACTTACTCAAAAAAAAAAATTAGGTCAGGCGCTTGTGAGAAGACCTAATTTTAAATTTTTTATATTTTATTACCTGATTTATTCCAATTTTATTCTAAAACAATTGGATGCTAGAGTTACTTTGGAAAATTATTTTTTGTTAATTTTTAGGATAGACAAAATTTTATATTCTTATTTCTTTTTATAAATTTATGCTATGGTAAAACAATTTGATTGTTTAAATATTCTTAGATATCCCCAATTTTGAATTAATTTTGTCATGAAATTCAGGGATATATGAATTGAGACAACTATACATTATAAATTCTGTAGTATCAATATACTTAGTATTAGAAATAATTATTGCCAATTTAAAAAAAGAAATTTGAAGATTTAGGAAAAACACAATATGAGAGTCCTATTTTCCCACTTTTGAAAGAAACAAAATTCAGACGTAGTTAGGGTTGGTGACAGAGATAAATTTGTTGAAAGTAGGTAGTGATTGATAATGGAATATGAATGAAGTAAATTAAGAAAAATTCCAAGTCATACTCCTAGATTTACCTTTTTTTGTTTGACTGGTTTTACGAGTCGCTACTTCTCTTCTCGATATACTCCTGGAAAATGAGCTATCAAACTCCAATAAACAAAAGCCAATTTGTACTTCTCTCTAGAGCCAAAAGTCTCCCTCTCTCTGTCTCTTGGTGGGGTTTTGGAGAGAGAGAAATGGGGCCTACTTTTGGTGGCTCTTTTTAAGGATTCGTCTCTCCCAATACAAAATCCAGGGCGGCCATAATCCGCTATCTCCTCCTGTCTCTTCGGCGTGCATAGTGGACTAGGACCATCACCACTAACTCTCTCTCTCTTTCCTCTTGTTCTCCCAAGTCTATCCCCTCTCTCTTCTTGTTAGTTGGAGGGGTGGCAACTGATCGGGTTCAGTTGGATCCGGACCCAAATAGTATTTGGGTCTAAAATTTGGATTTATATCCTAACCTGAGGTCAGGTCCATCCGTCAAGTCCTAGGTTTAGTCGGGTTCATTGCCACCCCTCCGTTTATGTGAGACATGTGGGCTATGACGATGAGATTTTTTCTCTTATTTTTTATTTTTATTTTTATTTTTTGCCCTGTTTGTTTACGGTCGGATACCCATATTATTGGCAACATTTACAATATTGCACAACATTTATGAGTACCCACATTCCTTACTGTTTCACGTAATAACTGGAAATTCCTAAGAAACAAAGTACTGGAAACATTTATGAAGACCTACATACACCCATATTATTCGGCTCAGGTCCGGCTAGACCCCCACCAAGCAGTATTTGGGTCCATGTTTTGGACCTGGACCCGACCTTTTGGGTCCAAAATTTGAACCTATACCCGAACCGAAGGTCGGGTCCATCACCACCGCTATATTTACTTATCCTTTTTTTCTCTCTTAGTGTAGGAAAGCATGAACTAGGAATAGAACCTGGCCCTAGGCCAGGTGGGCCAGGCTAAGTTACCTGGACTAGGTATGAGTAACCCGGTCCTGGCCATAGTTAGCCACTTGGGGAATAATAATACATCGGCTAACCAAAACATCGATAATAAATCAATTTTATTTCAAAACTTTGGGAAAAAGAATTGGATAAAAAATACATATCGCCAAAAATAAGTAAGTTGTAAAATTGTGAATATTTTGTATTTGGCTTAAAAAAGAAAAAATCAGATATATAAAGATGACATAATATAGGATTATGATTTATAGTTATTGTACATGTACATTAAAGCCATTAAACAATAATTTTAAGCCTTACATAATGGCATTAAGGAAAAAATAGATATAAATTTGCGACCTTAAAATGTAGAATTAAAGGTGCTCCTAAAAAAATCCATCATAAAAGATTGTTTAGATGTTGTCTCGACATCGGGATGTATGTATATGAAAAGACAAAAAAGATTTGGAGCCCTCGAAATAGTGTATCTTGCAACAAATTATCTTGACCGTCCAGTTTTAAGATTTTCATATGTTTATAAATCTACTTGATTTGAACCATTTTTAGAGTTTAAAATTTTTAATTAGAGATGAAAATAGATTCTCAAGGCATCTTAAGAATTTTTTATATTAAAATTACATTTATGATAAATTTAGAGGTGGGCCTTAATTGGATTGTTTAAGGTTGCAACCTTATGTAAACCACACCCTTAAAGTAATATTTGACACTTTATTGTCCAAACTTTCAATAAATCTACCAATAATGTTTACTCTATTATGAGATGTGACAACAAAAAACATATCATGGATTTCTTAAGAGCATAAAATGGAACATTAACAATAAACTAAACATAAGAACTACATTAATAAAAAAAAGTACAGTAAATCAAGGTACAAGATTATTGTTTAAAGAAAAAAACAAAAAAAGAACCCTCAATATAGGATTACAATTAAATAAAACAAAAAATGAAGATCCAAATATGTTAAATAATGGTCTACCCAAAATGCCATGTTGTATACACCAATGAAATAAAAAAAATAAAAAATAAAAAATGAAATCATTCAAACTTCTCTATGCATGAAGTAAGCAACAAAATTCTTAAGCAAATTTTGATTCTCACGTAGAATTCCTAATGTTGTATACACCAATGAAATAAAAAAATAAAAAATAAAAAATGAAATCAATCAAAGTTCTCTATGCATCAAGTAAGCAACAAAATTCTTAAGCAAATTTTGAATCTTACATAGAATTCCGAGTTACCTAAATCTTTAATATTGTTGAATATCTCTCTTGCTCTTTATAAAGGGCTCTGTGTTTAAATTAATATATATATATATATATATATATATATATATATATATATATATATATATATATATATATATATATATATATATATATATATATATATATATATTTCATTGGGGAATATATTGCTTGTATTTTTTTGATATTCTTTTTAAGAGAACTTATTGGTAAAATGTTTTGTGGAATTTTCTGTTAAATCAAGATTGTTAATTTACTTTCATTGTTAATGTGCTTATCTTTGAGCTAAAATTCAATAATACTAATTTAATTTTGAAAAGTTTTTTTTTGAAAAAAAATAAAATATAAATTTATATTGGTTCCATTAAAAAAAAACGATTTTTTTAAGATCTTTTGAAAAATCAAAGTTATTAATGGTTCTGACTTTTTGAAAAAAATATTGTGCTTTGAATGGAGACTTGCTACTATATTTTTAATTGGGCAGTTGGCCAAAAAGTACTTAAAAAATATAATAATTATAAAAAGTCCTAAAAATATGAAAAAATAAATAATTGAAGTGAAATAAACAAAACACATCTAGTGACGTTAAAAGAGCAGTGGAAAAAATATATTTTGAAAAAAATCAATTTGTGGTCAGAGGTATTTTAAAAATAATCCAAAAAGAACGAATAATTTTAAAATAAATATTTATGGCCAATACACTTTCCCATCTTTGCCAAAATAATATAAATATGAAGAAAAGTAGTCCCAATAAATTTCTTATGATTTTTTCTAATTTTTTATCTATATTTCAAGGTTCAAACCTTAACGACTAAAACTCGAGATGTAACCGAGCTAACCAGGCTAACTGGCTAGGTAGACCAGAAAAACAACCAGATGAAAGGAACCCAGCAAAATAGTAGAAAAATGCCTGAGTAGAAGGCCTACTAGGGCATGCCCGCTAGGGGGTCCAACCCCTGTCGGTTAGACCTCCAAAACCGGCTGAAAACCGACTCACCCGGGGCCGAGTTTTGGTAACCTTTCCAGGTCCGGCAGTTTTTCCACACTCCTCCGGGTCTCCCTGCTCTCTAAGTCAGTCACTCCTTACTTTCTCACTTTGATTCTCTAAGTCAGTCCCTCTTTACTTTCTCACTTTGATTCTCTAAGTCAGTCACTCCTTACTTTCTCACTTTGATTCTTCCTGCGCACTGTGTGGGGCAGCCTGATTATGACCAAGGCGGCGGCTCTCGTGACCGAAAGCAGCCCCACGATTTGCAATTACGGTGGACTCCATCCACTACTGCTAATTAATGCCTATTGCTTTCTTTTTCTTTTTCTCATGCCTATTACTTTCTTTTCCTTGTCCTTGAAGTCATCAACCACTAAGATTTTCTTTTTCTTTACATGTATTTTTGACCGGCGTATTGGTACAATCAAACGCATATACCTAAATTGCAAACCTCATAATGGTGTCACATTTTGAGCGACACACTTCTTTGCTTTGGACTTTTACTAGCTTATGGAGTATTTCTTCGTAAGGAAATTTCCTATATGTTTCTAGTTACATATAATTTATCAAACTTTCAATCTTGTCATTTTCATGTTACCAATATTTACTAAATAATAGCTATTCAATTGGTGTAGGCATTGTTTGCCTCGAAATAAGAAATGAATCTATGTTCATTTTAAAATGCGTATTATTCTTTTTTAAAACATAGATGGTCATCTCATTCTTCTAGCATTTCACAAACGGCATTACATGTAATCTATGGTCGATGGTAGTTTGGCTGCCAGTTCGATCGTAATTTTGTGCCCTCAACCGTATGGAGATAAGGGCCTTGCTCCATATAGTTGGCTCAGGCCTGGCCTAGCCCTAAAACGCTTAGAGCCGGCTAGGCAGGGCCAAAAAAAAAATATAAAAAAAATGAAAAGACAAATAAAAAAGGCCTAGCTGGGCCGGACTAACCTGGTTGTGGCAGGCCGCCCAGCCCTAAGGTCACCGTCTTATTGAGAAAACCTATTTATAATATTTTTACGCCTCACCTTGGTTAAAACTTTAGCCAAAATTACCTTTTGCCATGCAACGTGGAAGTTAAACTTCCGTTGCATCACACATTTCGTGCTAAATGCTATCGAAAGTGAATATTATAAAATGGGAGTGGATTGTATAAGGTTGGGGCCCTAAATAATCAAAGTAATGCTTATTTTGAAAAGAGTTTCGTTAAATGTTATTTCAGTATTGAAAATCTTTGTAATGACTTAAACTATATTTTCATCTTTACTTATAAAATTTAAAGATTCATAAATAGTATAAATCGAGAAGATCTATGAACATTTGATAAGCTTGAAAATTGACAGTCTAGAGAATGTATTACAAAATGTACCATTTCAAAGACTTAAAATCTATTGTTTCTCATGTTCACACATCTTGAGGTCGAGATGATTGATTTGAGGATTTTTACATATCAAAACTACTTCTTCTAGTGAGTTTTTGAGGTGTCTCTTAATTTGATTGTTTAGGCATCACCCTTATATAAACTCTTTCGTTAGAGTGATTTATGTAGAGACCCTAACATTTTAGGTAAAATACAAAATACTCTGTTTATAGGTAAAAATTACAAAGAAGACCGGTCAACCCACATTTTTTTATTTTTCCAACTTTTCCCTCGGTTAACCCAAATTTTGTTTTATTTTTTTGTTTTTTTTATTTTTCATTAGTACGGCAGTGCCCCAAGCTTTAAGGCACTGCCCTATTAAAAAAAAAAAAAAAAAAATTAAAAAAATGAAAATTAAATTTCGGGTAACTCGAAGTGTAATTTTTTTTAAAAAAAAAAAATGGATTAATCGACGTTCTTTATAATTTCCATCAAATGGGGCATTTAATATTTTACCTAAAATTTTAAAGTCCATACGTAAATCAGTCTTTTCCTTATGAAATATACTTTCCAGATAAGTGTAATATTATATTTTTATCCACAATATCCACTTTCTACAACACACAAAGCACACTACAAAGGCTCTTTGCTTCCATAAATCATGACCACTTGCTTAAGTGGGCAAAAAATCATTAAAGTGGGTCAATTCTCTCTTAAGTTTCACCAATAGCGCTAGACAATCGTTGAAATAACTTTATGTAGAAAAGCTGGAGCCCTCAAAGTCCCCATTTTTAATAATATCCCCAAAAATGTTTAGCTTTTCTTCCACTCGATGTGCCTCTCTTTAGTAGCTAATATGGTATGCTATTTACTTTTATTTTACTACGACCCATCTTCATTCGCCATTTTAAAAAACGGACAATTTTTTATACAGAGCGAGGCTCTAAACAATCAAATTAAAGCCCACCTCAAAATTTTTAATATAAGATGTTGTTTTGATGCCCAAATATCCTCAAATTAATGATCTCGACATCAAAACGTAGGGATATGAGAAAAAAAAGGAATTCAATTTTAAAAATAGTGCATCTTGTAACGTATTTTTAGACCGTCAATTTTCAAGATTTTCGAGTTTTCATAGATCTGCTTGATCTACATTATTTTTGAAGCTTTAAATGTTATAATTAAATAGAAAATATATTTTAAGGCTATTACAAAGATTTTCAGTATTGAAACCACATTTCTAAACATTATTTAAAGATGGGCTTTACTTTGATTATTTAGATCCTCAGTTCTATACAAACTACACCGTTTTCAAAAGCCCTACTCTTATTTTCTTGCATTTTTTTTTTCTCTACTCCAGGCATCTGTTCAATTCTTTGCTAAGGGATGATCCGGGATTAGCCAAACCATCGCACATCAATCTCAATAATACTTCATTAGATAATCTCTATCGAAATGATTTTCTCAATATAATGAATTGGATATTATTTTTAGTACATTAAAGCTTGGTTTTTGCCAAACTTTTATAAAATTTGGTGGATAAAATTATAGAGAGTTTGACAAGCACTTTTTAGAAAGTTCGAGTAGATATGTTATTGTATTCTTGGCTAACATGTTTAAATGCCACAACTACTTTAGAAGATGGGATTTTGATTTGGAAGAACCCGTACGAATCCATGATAAACTCATCTTTTCTATCGATCAAGGGTCAAAAATGCCTTGTGAATACTTGCAAACCAATTTGTTCTCCATGTGCAATATAGACCTAATACAACACCGCTTAGGAGAGGTGATTTGGTTAAAGTAGAAGGCTCTAAAAGGGCAAGAGGAATACCCAAAAGTAGAAAATGGAAGTAGTAAGAAGATATATGATAACTTGTGGTTTGACAGAGTTTGGGGCCCTCGATAGAGCAAAATGGTACAACATAATTCATTTAGCCTACCCCAAATAATTGAGATAGGGCTCGAAGGATGTCGTAATGAAAATTGGATTTGATTCTCCAAAAGTTGTGCTAACTTGATTGATCAAGTGTTCATTGAAGTGGATGATCTAAATAGTTGTTGAGACTTCGAAGAGTCTCAGGTTTCTCTGAAGAGACTCAATGTCAATTAATCATATTAATATATGAACTTGTCTTTTATAGACAAATTATAGATAAAAATATATATAAATAAATCACAGTTTCCAAAACTATACCCAGACTTACCATAAATACAAAATATTGTATCTACCATTTCTAAATATACAAATTACAATATATACTTTCAATATTAACCGAGTATACAATATATATGCTTCTCTTTCCCACTCACCCTCAAACTCAAGATGGAGAGAGAGTAGCTAGAGTTTGAGTACTAATTGTAGAAACTAACAGTTGGAACTTCAGGTATATAGCATGACCAATAGGTGCAGTAGTTTCCATACTCAGATTTTTTGATCAACAGGCACATAAAGCAGCGGCGGATGAACAAGCCTTAGGATCAGATGACCTCAGAGATCCATATCAGAGTAGGCTCGATCAATCAAACAAAAATTCTAGGAAGAAAAATATATTAGAGAGTCGAAAACGACTCGGTAGAGAGACATATCCGAGAGTTGAAATAGGACTGGGCAGAACTTGCATCGATTGGGTGAGCAATATATTCGTTTTTAAAATCGACGACAATGCTTCAGGGACGAGGAATGAATACTGCTAAGATGAATCTGGCTCTGATACCATGTGAAGATTCTCAGGTTTATTTGAAGAGACTCAGTGTCCATTAATGATATGAATATACGAACTTGTCTTTTATGGAAAAATTACAGATCAAAAAATATGTAAATAAATTACACTTTCCTATACTATACCCAGAATTACTATAAATACAAGATATTGTATCTACCCTTCCTAAATATACAAATTACAATATATACATTCCATATTAACCAGGTATACAATATATACTTTTTCTTTTCATAGAGACAACATCCGAAATGAAGCATCTTTAGGGCATCATAGATATTTCGTCTTGGAAGACAACTTACTTTCTTGTGCAAGGATGTAACTATTTTTCTTGTTTATTAGATTTTAAATTGGGTTGTTGCAAGTTTGTCACTAACTAGACTCAACGTTCAAAAGAAAAAAAAAAAACTTTGAACTTCATGACATATCCTATCCATCCGATTTGACGTCTAATGGCTAAGTATGATTGTGACTTCATTATCTTATATAGTCCCTTTTGTTTTTTAGGATCTTGATATTGAAGGTCAATAGAATAGATGTACAAACTTTGAGTTTCCAAATCCATTTTTAGTGTTTCGATTAGGTCGGGCTCATGCCATCATGACTTTGAAAATCAAGATCATGAAGGCAATCATGCTCCTCGCAATTCCTTTTCAGTTTTCCCAAAGACACCGTCTATGGGATTAAAGGCTTTTGAATGACAATTATAGTAAGGACACCGTCTATGCCATGTTATTAGGAACTAGATGATAGGATCATAACATAATCTTGAATTAATCCTCAAAAACTAAAATATTATGAAACGCACTAAAAACGGCTTCAATCAATGGGCTAACTTTCAACTAAGCACCCTCTAATATTTCTCAACGCACTCAGTGCCTTCCTTTCTTTTCCCAGTATGACCTAGCCTGGTGCCTTTGCATGGCTACGTCCTTGCACACCCACGTTCACACATTTGTGATTCTTAAAGGCTGGCTCTGGAAAGTTCTCAAATTCGTCATCGGAAACTCGAGAATCATAACTTTTCAAAGAAAAGAAAATAAAATAAAAAATGAAATGGATTTTAAGCTCTTAAAATAGCGAAGCTTGTTATATACACTTTTAATTATCCATAGATTTACCAGATCTGAATTATTTTTGAAATTTTAAATATAAGTACCATAATAAAGAATGAAAATAGATTTTAAAGTTGTTATAAGAGAACAATGTTGAAACTTTGCCAATAATATTTAGAGATAAGGCCCTATTTTTTGGTATCCTTTTTACTACAAAAGTATTTTTATCCGAGGGATCCCATTTCTATGCTGTAGGTGGGACATTTACGCGTTTAATATTACTTGGTTCTTATGCGTTTTGCCTCATACCATGGAGGGAATATGGTCTATGAAAGTAGGACAAGTGCTCCTCAGCCTCTTGTTAGGGTGCACATTTAATGCCCAAGACTTCCTCCTCTACATGTATTTTTTTTTATTTTTTATTTTAGTGATAACCTCTACATGTATTTTTGACCGGGGACTTGGTGACATTACGGGCTCCGTTGGTTTGTACGAAAACTTGCATCATGAAACAATTTTCACATGAAACATATATTTAGGCACATTTGGCTTGTGTGTAAAACACATGAAAACTTGTCCCATACAAAAACGTTTTAACACCACAAGGAGCAAATCTTGTGAAAATAAATCCCCACCCCACAAGATGGGGAGTAAGTTCCCGGTTATCCATTATTCGTGCGGACCCGAAAATATTTCAATCGAGTTTACCGCAAGAAAATGAAACCACAAAAAAACAAAAAAAATCTTTCTTTCTCTTCCATGTGCCATATCTCTCTCTGCTATAAGTCATCTCCCTATCTTTCTCTGTTCGTGTTGGTTTATAGAGAGAGTGAGTTTTTAGAGAAAGAAAGAGATAATGGATTTTTAAAGAGATAATGGGTTTTTATGGAGAGATCATGAGTTTCTTGATAAAGAATGAGGTTTTAAAGAGAGGCAAAGAAATTCGATTTCTAGAGAGAGAATGAGTTTTAGAGAAAAAAAGAGATTGGGTTTTAAGAGAGAGAATGAGATATTGAGTTTTTAGAAAGAGATTGGGATTTTAGAGAAAGAAATAGAAATTGGGTTTATAAAGAGAGAAAGGTGGATTGAATTTCTAGAGAAAATATGGATTTTTAAAGAGAAAGAGAGATTCAGTTTCTAGAGAGATGATGAGTTTTCAAAGAGAGAAAGATAGTTTGCGTTTTTAGAAAAGTGAAAGAGAGATTGGGTATCAATAAAGAGAATGGGTTTTTAAAGAGAGAGAGATATTGAGTTTTTGGAAAAAGAGAATGGTTTTGTAGAGAGAGAAGAGAGAGATTGGGTCTCAAGAGAGAGAATAAGGTTTTAGAGAGAGAAAAATTGGGTTTTAGAGAGAGAAAAAGAGATTGGGTTTCTAGAGAGAGAAAATGGATTTTTAAAGAAAGAAAGGGTTTCTAGAGAAAAAAAATGGATTTTTAGAGAGAGAAAGAAAGATCGGGAGACACTTAACATTGGGTTACCAAACATAATAAATTGGGTACATAAGAATTCATATATATGAACCAAAAATGGGAAAAAATGGTATTGGAGAACTCTTGTACAAGATCCATTTATATATGAAAAATGTTTTACATATGCAAACTGTTACGTGTGAACCAAATGAGCCCTACAGGTTCAATCAAACACATTTATATAAATTCTATGCCTCATAATGGTATCAAAATTTGAGAGAGACACTTCTTTGACTTTCAATTTTTACTAACTTTTAAGAATTCTTATTTTAAGGAAAATTTTCTCGTATCTCTATGCATATATAACTTATGAAACTTTCAGCCATGTCATTTTTATTAATTAAAGAGGGAAATCTTTCTATTTTTTTATTCTTATATTGTTGATAGATTTTAGCATTCATGGAATTAGAGTAAGACAGGTAAAATAGAGATGTGCAACATAAGTTTTATATAATAATTGTATACTAATGAAGATGAAGGGGAAGTTCTATAGGATGTTGCGCGACCAATTTTTCTTTATAGAATATTAGGTGGTTAAGAAACAACATATATGTAGGATGATTATATTTGAGATAAGAATATTAAGATGAATGAATAGCAAGATAAGAAGTGATAGAATTTGAAAGAAACACATTCGGGAGAACTTAAGTGTAACACCAATGGACGACACTGTTAAGAGGTACGATTTGGTTCAAGTGGAAGGCGAAAAAGGGTAAGGGATGATAGACCCAAAATGATATGATTAAAAATAGTGAGAAAATATATATGGACTTATAACCCCATTGATAGAGCAGAATTACAGATTAAGACTGAGATAGCCGATCCCAAATAGCTGAGAAAAAACTCTGATGTTGATTATAATGTTGACAGAAAGGCACTTGTTAACTTTGTGGTTCCTTAGTTAAGCATGCTACCTCGAGTCGATCATTGGAAAAGTCGATCCCTTGTTCTCCAAATTTGAATAAAAAGTTTCATAAAGAGCTATTCAATTAGTTTAGGCATTGGTTGCCTCAAAATAAGAAATGAATCCTACGTTCTTTTTAAAAGTCTTCAAAATATAGATGATCATCATATAGCATTTCACAAACCGCATAACTGGTAATCTAAGGAAAAAGTTTGTATAATGTTGAGATACTGAACAATCAAATTAAGGCACAACTAAAAAAACCCATAAATCTGATGCTAAAAAAACCTCAAATCCGATCATCTTGACCTTGAGATATATAGATCTAAAAAAGAAATGGACTCTAAACATTGGAATAGTGCACCTTGTAATGCATTATCTAGACCCTTAATTTTTAAGATTATCAAGTGTTCACAAATCTGCTTGGTCTGTATTGTTTTTCAACTTTTAAATTTTATAATTAGAGATGAAAATATTTTCGAGTCATCATAAATATTTTGGGTACTCAAACGACATCTTTCGACACTATTTGAAGGTGCGCCTTACTTTGATTGTTTAGGGCCTCAGCCTTATACAACCCGCACCCAATAATCTATGGTTGATGGTAGTTTGGTTGCCATTTTGATTTTGTGTCCTCAATTGAAAGGCACTGAAATTTATATTCAAGTCAGTATTCTTCATTCTTTTTTTGTTTAACCAGTCTCATGGGCGTTAATTCACAAATGAACAATTGAGTTGTTAATTTTTACAAGGGCGTCCTAACAAGCAACAAAATTAATATTTTAGTTTTCAAATTATAGATACAAACTCATCTTCAAAATGGTCCCAAACCATGGATTGGGGTGGCATAAAATCCCTCACCATTAATGGTGGCAAAGGGCTGGGACAGCCCTGGCCCTGCCCTTCCCTTATCCCCATACCGCCGACATAACCTCATGTTGAAAGCTTCGAACCATCAAATTCCCCATTTTTAATATGGAAAAAAGCTATATAAGGGTGAGGCTTTAAACAATTAAATTAAGGCGCATCTCAAAAATTCACTAGAAGATGTTATTTTGATGCCGAGAAATCATCAAATCATTCATCTCTACTTCAAGATGTATGGACATGAGAAAAAATGAATTTATAGTTTTGAAAATAATGTATCTTGTAACGCAATTTCAAGACTTTCAAGTGTTCTTAGATTTGGTCAATGTACACTAATTTTTAAGCTTTTAATTTTATACTTAGAGATGAAATTAAATTTTTAAGCAATCTCAAAGATTTCTAATACGAAAACAAAATCTTTCGATATGGTTTGAAGGTGTACCTTACTTTTATTGGTTAGGGGCTATACAACATACAAACCACACCCTTTTAATATTATCCCAAAATGTTTATTGGTTCAAATTTGCCTATGCTCAAAATATGTAAAAAAATCTGGCTTTTCTTCCACTCGATGTGCCCCTCATTAGTACCTAATATGGTGTGCTAAGTACTTTATTTTACTTCCAGACATCTTCATTCCCCATTTTCAAAAGCCCTATTATTTTCTTACAATTGTTCTCTAGTCCACGCATCCGTTCAATTCTTTAGTAAATATTGATCCGGGATTAGTCAAACCATTGGAAATTAATCTCAATACTACTTTCTTAGATCATCTCTAACATCATTTCCTCAATATAACGAATTGTTTATTAGTTGTACTACAATAGAGCTTGCTTTGTGCCAACTTTTTTATAAAATTTCGTAGATGAAGACCTAGAAAGTTTGAATAACCCTTTTTAGAAAGGTCGAGTAGATATGTTACTGTATTCTTGGTTAACATAGTTCAAATAACATAGTTATTTAGAAGATGGGATTCCGTTTTGGTAGAACCAGCGCAGCTCCCGAATAAACTTATATTTTCAATGAATCGAGGACCAAAAATAGCTCTTCAAACACTTGCAAATCAATTTTTTCAATGTGCAGAGTAGATTTAATATAATTTCAGTTAGGAGAGTGTTTTGGTTCAGTAGAAAACTATAAACAAAGAAAGAAAATACCCAAATGATAAGGATTAAAGCAGTAAGAAGATATATGGTGTATGGTCTGACGGAGGGTATAACCTAGATAGAGCAGAATGACAGAACAATATTCATATAGCGGAAGGTAAATAATTGAAATAAGACTCATATGATGATGATGATGATGATGATGATGAAAATTGAATTTAATGCTCCTAAAATGACGCTAACTTGATTGATCAAGTGTGACATGGATGATCTAAATAGATGCGGGGACAACATTCAAAACGGAGAATTTTTAAGGCACCGTATAGCTAATCTTTTTTTTAGGATCTTGATTTAGGAGGTCGTGAGAATGGATCTACGAACTTTGAGTTTTGAATCCATATTTTAGGTGGATTTTTAGGGGGGTCGCGTAGTGTGTCGACGAGGTCGGGCCCACACCCATTCTTTTTGGGTTTTTTAAAAAATTAGAGGGTTTTGAATGACACTTATGGTAAGGACACCGTCAATGGCATATTAGGAGGTACCAAATGATAGGATCATAACACTATCTTGAATTAATCCTCGAATAATATTATATTATGAAACGCACTAAATGTGGCTTTAAGGAATGGACCGACTTTCAACGAAGCATTCCTTAATATTTTTCAACTCACGCTGTGCCTTCTTTTCAATGCGTGTGTGGATCCCAGTGTGACTTAACCTTGTGCTTACGCCCTTGCACACCCACGTTTCACACATTTACAGGCTGGCGCCAAAAAAGTTCTCTAGTTGATCATCCAGAAATCGACATCAAAAAAAAAAAAAAAAAAAAAAAAAAAAAAAAAAAAAAAAAAAAAAAAAAGGATTTCAAGTTCTCAAAAAGGTAAATCTTGTAAATTTGGATACATTTTTAAGTGTTCATAGAGCTACCGTAATTTTTGAAACTTCAAATGTGGAACAATTTTAAATATCAAAATTAGGGAAAAAAATAATAGATTTTTTATCATAAGGGAACAATAAATATCATAATCAGGGACAAAAACACTTGATTTTTCATCATAGGAGAACAACATTAGGATTTTTTTTTTTTTGGTAATTTTGTGGGGAAGACAAGCCCCTACTCATTTTTTTTCATATTGATTAGGGAGTTAGCTTTTTTGGAGGTGTCAGTAGGTAGTGTCAGAATGATTGAAAGCCACAACATGATAACTAGGTATGGGGGTGCAACCACCAAGGCCAAGCTCCTTTCTTTCAACAATGGAAATGTGCCAATGATGTTTGGAGATAGGGGCCGAGTTTTTTGTATCATTTTTACTACAAAAGTATTTAAAAAAATATAAAATGAGATCATTTATTTTGGTATAAGGTAGTCACAATTAATCTTAACCATTGGATGTAAAATTGGGTGATTGTATTTATTTCATTGATCAAACTCAAAATCTAAATAAAATTTTTTAAAAATTTATGAGACATCCGAACTATCAAATTTCATATGGATGGTATTAAAGGAACTGTGAGCACCAAAAGTAAATGGTCTCATCGTTTAGTATCCCAAAGTATTCTTATTGAAGGGATCCGTTTGTGTATTCTAGGTGGGACCATGTGCGCCTTAGATTTTACTTGGTTCTTATGCCTTTTTCCGTCGTATCATGGCGGGAATATGGTCTACGAGGGCAAGTTAAGTTAAGTGGTCCTCCCCCTTTTGTTAGGGCACATTTATTGCCCAAGACTTGTTCCTTTACATCTATTTTTGGCTGGCGACTTGTTAACGTTACAGTTGCAGTCAAACGCATTTACATAAATTGCATGCGTCGTAATGGTGACAAAACATTTTTCACTTTCGACTTTTACTAAATTGAGTTTTTTTTGGGAAATGAGCTGCGTTGGTGTTTTGATTTCCAATCTTACTAATACCACCCATTGTACCTTTCAAAAAAAAAAAAAAAAATTCAACTAACTAATCTAAATGTAAAAAATGGGTAAGAGCTTTTTTTCCGACTGAATTACCAAAAAAAAAAATAAAAATATAAGGCTTGTCTTCTTCACTAAATTACCTAAAAAAATGAATATTTTTATTAGGTTCTGTTTGGGCACATGGATATTGGGGCATGGATTTTTAATACTTTGGATATTATTAAATTCCACTATTTTGTTTTCTCAATGCCAAGGATATTAAAATTCTTGAGAAATTAAATATTGGAAAATCACCTAACCTTTTCAATATTTCGTTTCCAAACCAAAACCCGATTTTTTTAATTTCCAAGGCCTGAGGACTCCACTTGTCGGCTCCCTCGAACTTAAACTTAAGGCACATTTGGTAGGTATGCAAATTTTAGAGAGATAAAGTACCTGAAAAACTTTAAAGAGAAATTATTTCAAAATTTTTAGAGAGAGAAACTATCTCAAATTGTAAGTTTTAGTGAGAGAAGATATTAAAAGTTTAAAGATAAACTATATCAAATTTTAGAGAGAAAAAGTACCTAAATGTTCTTAGGAAGATAAACTATATAAAAATTTAAGTTTTAGAGAGAGAAAACATATTATATTTTAGAGAGACTATATCAAATCTTAGAAAGAGAAAGTACATGAAATTTTTTAAAGAGAGAAACGATCTCAAAATTTTAGAGCGAAAAGCATTCTTAAATTTAAAGTTTTAAAGAGAGAAAATCTTAAAATTTTAGTGAGAGAAACTACCTGAAATTTTTTAGAAATAAGAACTGTCTCAAATTTTTCAGAAAGAGAAACTATCTCAAATCTTAAGTTTTAGAGAGATAAAGTACATTAAAATTTTAGAAAAAAAACTCTATCAAATTTTAGAGAGAAAAACTATCGAAAATTTTTTAAAGAGAGAAACTATCTCAAATCTTAAGTTTAAGAGATTGAGAAAGTATATTGAACTTTTAGATATAGAAACTATATCAAGTTTTAGAGAGAGAAATTACCTGAAAATTTTTAGATAGAGAAATTATATCAAATTTTAAGTTCAAGAGAGAGAAAGTATATTAAAATTTCAGAGATAGAAACTATATCAAGTTTTTGAGAAAGAAATTACCTGAAATTTTTTAGAGAGATAAATTATATCAAATTTTAAGTTCTATGGAGAAGAAGTATCTTCAAATTTTAGAGAGAGAGAGAGACTATATCAAATTTTTGAGAGAGAAAATACTTGAAATTTTTAGAGAAAGAAACTATATCAAATTTGATAGAAAGTACCTGAAAATTTTTAGAGAGAAAAATGATATTAAATCTTCAATTTTAGACAGAGAGAATATTCTTAAAATTTTAGAGAGAAAAATGACATCAAATCTTCAGTAATCTATATTGTAAATCCATAGATTATGTTAGATTTCAAATTTCCAAAATTCTTAATTTCCATAGAATTTTTCTCGTCTTCATGCAAATATAATTCATGAAACTCTCAACCATGTCATTATCATTAATTAAAGAGCGAAAATATTTTTATTTTTTATTCTTATAATGCTGACAGAAAGGGTGTTGTTAACTTTGTGGTTCCTTAGTACAATGATTGGCATGACAGATTGCAAGCTGCACTTTAGGCATACATAACCACTAGGAAAACAACTTAAGGAATGACTCCCTACTCGTTAGTCTATGGCGTGGAAGTAGTACTCCCAATTGAAACAAAGATACGTTCTCTTAGGATCTTTGTTCACAAAGAATCAGATCATAGACAACATGTTGACGCTTGATTAGTTGCTCTCGAAACACTAGATGAGAGATGACTACGAGCAACAGACAAAAAAGTCTCCCACCATCATAGGATTGAGTGAGCATACCGAAAGAAGGTAATTCCCAAAAAATTCAGAGTAGGGGACTTAGTTCTAAAGAGAAGCTTCCACTTGAAAGTGAACCTTCACCCATTAGGAAAAATCAAAGCTAATTGGAAAATATCATATGTAGTAGTGTAAACACACCCAGGCAATGCCTACAAACTCAGAAATCTTGAAGGACATGAACTAAATGACCCCCGTCAACGCCATGTACCTCAAAACAATTTACTCTTAATAAAAAAGGGAGACGGAATAGGTCCCAAGTTCACTTAAGGACCTTAAAAGAAACAAAAAAACAAAAATTTAGTCCTAAAAGGAAAATGAGAAACAAGAGAAAAATGGAAGCTGGTCCCAAGTACGAATAGGGACCTAAAAAGAAATAAGATCAAAATTAGTCTTAAAAGGATAAGACCAAACGAAAGGAAATGTGCCCCAAGTATTCTTAGCTTTGGCCGTATGATTTGGTTCAAAGGTCCTAACCACTATGGGATCAAAAGGACCTTTTTCCTTGCATAGAGCTATGAGAGAGCTCACTGTTATTCTTATATGTTAGCATTTTCAGCAACATAGAAGTCTCAACAGTTTGCATAGGATGGCATGAAAACAATTCTAATGAAACACCAAGCAATGAGCCCTTACAAACCTAACTCTTAAACACTTAAAAATCTCATGAACGTCCCATGCTCACTGTACTTTACAATTTATAACAGCTAATATTGGTTGGGGCTCGATCTCATCGAGTTGAGGGCCATGAGAGGGGACTCAGATATGGCTCTCTCGAAAACTGCAGTGCGTGTGGTATGCATGCAGGTAGGTACCAACTAGTGAGAGAGAATTAAAGGTATGAGGTGACCTACCTCACAGTAGGTTCGTAACACTCTCGGGCGTGCGGGATGCCCTCTTAGATCACGACAGAAAGCCTCCATTAGCCTGAGGCTGGTTTGATGCATTCTGCACCTTATGAACACACATGCATAAGATGGCCAGACAAGTGGGTCAAAAGACCCTAACTTGTCGTTAGATGGGTGATTTATTAAGAGTATAATGGGGAGAAGATGAAGAAGATTAGGAGAAGAGGGTAAAATAACAAACCATTCGTCAATTTGAGAGCCTTTTAGCATCACCTTGACAAATAGCCTAATTGCAGCAGTAATAATGATAATAAATAAAATGTAAAATATTTCATAGAAAGATTGAAGAGGGTGAGGTAAGGAAATGATATGCATAACTGAAAGTGGTGCAATGATAAAAGATGGAGACGAGAGGTATGAGGGTAGAAGAAAGATAGAAGACGAAAGATGGAGATGAGAGGAGAAGAGATAAGATGAGGGATATAAAGCATGAAAGAGAGACGAGGATACATGAAAGAGAGAGGGAACAAGAGGGAGGGAGAGAATGAGGGGAAGAGAGTGTGAAGGAGAGAGGGACAATAAGAGAGAGAAAATAAGAGAGAGAGACAAAGAAGAGACTGAGAGAGAGTGAGAGAAAATGAGAGAAAGAGAGAGAATGAAAAATCAAAAGAGAGAGAAGGGAGCGTGAAAGAGAGAGATAGATAGACCACGAGAGACAGGGAGAGAAAGAAGAGATCGAGAGAGAGAGTGAGAGAAAACAAGAGGAAGAGAGAGAAAATCAAGACTGAGAGAGTGAGAGAAAGTGAGGGAGAGAGAGAAAGAAGATGTTGAGAGAGAAAATGAGAGGAAGAGAGAAAAAATCGAGAGAGAGAGGAAAATGAGAGAAAACGAGAGGGAGAGAAAATCGAGAGAGAGAGAAGAAGAGGAGAGTGTGAAACAGAGAGACAGAGAGACAGAGAGAAAAAGAGGGAGAGAGAAGACCAAGAGTGTGCGAGGGAGAAATGAAACCAGAGAGAGGGAGAAAGAAGAGTCCAAAAGAGAAAATCGAGAGGGAGAAAGAAGAGACCAAAAGAGAAAATCGAGAGGGAGAGAGAGTGAGAGAAAATGAGAGGGAGAGGAAGAAAGAAGAGACTGAGAGAGAGAGTGAGAGAAAATGAGAGGGAGAGAGAAAAATGAGAGAGAGAGAGAGGGAAAACGAGAGTGAGAGAGAGGGAGAAACAGAGATCGAGAGAGAAAATCAAGAGGGAGAGAGAGTGAGAGGAAATGAGAAAGAGAGAAAGGAGACCAAGAGAAAGAGTGAGAGAAAACAAGAGGGAGAGAGAGAAAATCAAGAGAGAGAAGAGAAAAGAAGAAGATCGAGAGAAAAAATGAGGGAAACAGTGAGATAGAAAGAAGAGATTGAGAGAAAATCAAGAGGGAGAGAGAGTGAGAGGAAACACGAGAAAGGAAGAAAAAAGAGATCGAAAGTGAGAGAAAGCGAGAGGGAGAGAAAATCGAGAGAGAGAAGAGAGAAGGAGAAGATTGAGAGAGAGAAAGAGGGAAATCAAGAGTGAGAGAGATAAAGAAGAGACTGAGAGAGAGAGTAAGGAAAAGCGAGAGGGAGAGGGAGGGAGAAAGAGAGAAAACAAGAGTGAGAGAAAATGAGAGGGAGAGAGAGAAAATCAAGAGACAGAGGGAAAGTGAGGGGAAGTGAGAATGAGGAGAGGGGGATCAGTGGTTTAGCCGTCGGTCCTAGAGGGTTGGAGCGAGAGAGCAAGAGGTGTGAGATAGAGAGAGAACGAGGGGCCGACGGCTTAGCCATTGGTCAGAGAGAGTGCTCCCGACAGAGAAGAAGAAAGGGTGAGAGAGAAAGAGAGGAAGAGAGAGGGAGGATATGCGAGAGAGAGAGAAAATGAGGGAGGGGGAGAGAGAAGGAAAGAGAGAAAGGGAGAGGGATCGATAGTTTAGCCATCGGTCCGAGAGCATAAGCGAGGGAGAGAGAGAGAGAGAGAGAGAGAGAGAGAGAGAGAAAAAAAATGATCAAAGGGAAGAGAGAGAAAAAGAGAGGGACGACGTCTAGGACGAGAGGGAGAGATGAAGAGTGAGAGAAAGAGAGAAGAGAAGACTAAGAGAGAGAGAAGAGAAAGAGGGAGCGAGAGAGAAGAAGATAAAGAGAGAGAAAGAGAGGGCACCCGGGGCTTAGCCCTTGGTCCAAGACCGAGAGAGAGAGGGAGGGAGAGAGAGGGAGGAAAGGATAAAGAGAGTGAAAGAGAGAGCGAGATGAAAGAAGGAGAGAGGGAGAGAGAAAGAAAGAGAGAAAGAGAGAGGGAACAACGACTTAACTGCTAGTCTGAGGGGATTGGACGAGATGGAGAGTGGAAGAGGGAGAGAGAGAAAGAGAAGAGAGAAAGAAAAGAGAGAAAGAGAGAAGAGAAAGAGAGAAGAAAAAGTGAAGAGAGAGAAAAGAGAGAAAGAGAGAAGAGAAAGAGAGAGGGACTGGGGGCTAAGCTCCCTGTTCGAGACCAAGAGAGAGAGAGAAGAGAAACTGGGAGAGAGAGAAGAGAAAGAGAGAGAAATAGAGAGAAAGAGAGGGGGATCGGGGGCTTAGCCCTCAGTTTGAAAGAGAGAGATAGAGAAAACCATGAGGGAGAGGGAGAAAAAGAGAAAGAGAGAGAAAATAAAAAAGAGAGAGAGAAGAAAGAAGAGAGAAAGGAGAGGGACCGGGGGCTTAGCCCCCAGTTCGAGACTGAGATATAGAAGAGAAAGAGAGAGAGAGGAAGAGAGAAAGAGAGTGAGAAGAAGTGAGAAAGAGAGAAAGAAGAAAGAAGAGACAAAGAGAGAGAAGAAGAGAGAGAGAAAAAATATAGGAGAGATAATAGAGGGATCGAAGGCTTAGCCCCTGGTTTGATGGGATAAGAGAGAGAGAGAAGAGAGAAGAGAATTGAAGAAAGAAGAGAGAAAACAGAGGGATCGGGGGTTTAGTTCGCGGTTCGATGGGGTAAGAGAGAAAGTGAGAGAAAGATAAAGAGAGAAGAGGAAAGAGAAAAAAGAAAGAGAGAGAGAGAGAGGAGAGAGATGGAGGGTAAGGTTGGTTACCTATTGTAGACTGTGGGTATGGACTAGGGGCTAGGTTAATCCTAGCCTTCTTGATATGTCCTTCAAGGTGGGTTGAGTCTTTGGTGTCGAAGTGTGGGTGAAGGGTTAAGGCTTATGGACTAGGGACTATGAAAGGTATGCCTAAGGTGTATGGAAGTAGGGACTATGGAAGGCAAGACTAGGGTGTATGGGGTAAGAACTATGGAAGGTGGGAGTGAAATGTTCTAGGTTGGGAGTGAAGGGTTCTAGGTTGGGAGTGGAAGGTTTTAGGTTGGAAGTGGAAGGTCCTAGGTTGGAAGTTGAAGGTTCTAAAGGTAATCCTTAATGGGGGAAAGTTTTCTCTCTCCTCTCTTTGGGGTGAAAAAGATAGAGTAAAAAAACATACAAACTAAGGGGAAGCTCAATGCATCTCATTAATTTTTTTAACACTTTGAACTTGAGGTTACAAATGAGCATAATGTTCTTATATATCATCCCCTTGAAACAAGGGTTGATGACTAAAAGCAAGCCAAATTATCAAATATTACATTTTTCTTGAATTTAAAGTGAATCTCATTTTTGGGGCAAAATGACACCCAAAATCATGGAAATGACCGGATGGTCCCACAAAAGGCTCAATAGGCTATGGTGATCGTTTTGGGCCTTTTTTTCGAGCACTTATGGCAACCTTCTAACGAAAATAACACCTTAAAAGTTACGATCTTCACGAGACGATCATTTTGACATATGATTTGATCCTTGAATCGAGGTTTGAACCCTTCTTGATATCCGACGAAAGATGATAAACTTGCAATCTATAATGCTCGATCTTGTCTATTCCTTGATGTTTTGGGCCGATATTTTCATCTTAGATTGACAGGGAGTCATCCACGACCATTTCGTGATAAAAATGGCTCGATTTGATTGCCTAAATTTTCACTTTCCGAATTGGGGAAGTTGACAAAAAAAGGGATTTCGATCACCGAAATATATACCCTTTTGCAACTGGTCGGGCCTGGGTTGGATTGGATTGGACCCCCTCTCGAACAACTGCGTGACTTGGCACATGTCGCTTGAGCGGCTCGTGCGTCACTCTTGCGGATAGGTATTTCCAACTATAAAAGTATTTTAAAATGCGGTGAAGAGATGGAATAAAGCACCTACCTCACTGT
Source organism: Amborella trichopoda (assembly GCF_054954075.1). Taxonomy (NCBI): domain Eukaryota; kingdom Viridiplantae; phylum Streptophyta; class Magnoliopsida; order Amborellales; family Amborellaceae; genus Amborella; species Amborella trichopoda. The sequence goes on along the minus strand of NC_142345.1, from coordinate 22,521,616 downwards.
GGTTTGAGTTCATGGGATAAGCCCGGGCTAATGCCCTCTTAGATGAGAATGAGAAAGCCCTCCGGCTGTCTGATAGCTCGGTTTGGGCATGGAACCATCTCAAAAACTCAACACCTCACCTCACCTTGAGATCTTACTTAAGAAACTGTTGATGGAGTTAGTATAAAATGTGCTCCTCTTTGATATACCTCTTAATGGGTGAGTGGCTCTAGCTTAATGGTTGAATGGGTTGAAGAAGAGAGAGTGAAAGGAGAGAGAGAATAAGAGAGAATGAATCCCCTTACGACCTAAGCATTGTGCACGACAATCAATGCCTCTTACGACCTAAGCATCGTGCAAGAGAATCAATGCCTCTTACGACCCAGGTTCACTGTGCGAGAAGGTGGTCAGAGTAGCAGTCTTAGAATTTGGACCCTAAACAATATCTTAGGATGACCTCGAGTCAAGTTTTTAGGCAATGAGGGAAGTAACCAATGAAGAAGATGAGATAAGAAGATGATAAAATAAAAAATGAAATGAAATAAATGAATGATTAAAAAGAATATGGTTGTTTATGATGCAAATCAGAGAGATCTTCAAAGGAAGATCCCTGAGATCAAAACACCACAAACTGATTTTAAAAAGAAGTGATAGAGAGTGGGACAATCAAATTATAATATGAGGCCATATCTATTAAAAAACAAATAGATCCACTCTTAGATCAGTGATAGAGCCAACATCGATACAAAAAGCATGAAAGATTGAATAAAACAAAAATAAAATCCTAGGTCTAACAAAAAAACTAAAAAATGAAGGAAACGATGATGAGGAAAATACCTGGTCAGGCCAATTGGCACGGCAAACTCGAGGCTTCGAGGCTTTACCCGTATCAGGACTGTGACGATTATGTTTATATTGGGGATCCTCTTTGTCTCTCTTTTATGTTTATATTGGGGATCCTCTTTGTTTCTCTTCAATGTTGACCAAGCCTTGGCTTGGTTGAATGGTTATCTTGAACCTGTTCTAAGCTTAGGGTTGCATGTTTAATGGCTACGGTTTGACTAGAACTTGTTGGTTAGGTGCCTCGATCTCGCCCTCTGGATCTGGATGATCGGGCGGTACGCCTCTCACGTTTTTGGGGAGACCGGGGACTTTTGAGATCGCTCTCTCGGGAACCTCATTTGAGAACAAGGGCAGTTATTACCAACCGATGAGAGAGGAATTTAAGGTGGGTTCGAGACTTACTCGGGCTGGCTCGTGTGAGCACCCTCTTAGATCACGAAGAAAGACCTCAATAATAAAATTGGTTCGAAATCGCCTCCCTTGGCTTGTATTCTCATGTTTTATGCAATCAGACATATATGGAAAATGTTATAAGGCAAGTGGGTCAGTGGACCTCACCTGGCCTTTTGGGTGAACGTACACAGGTGTGCACATTCAAAAGAAGAAGGAAAGAATGAGAGAAGAAAGATGGGGGAAAGAAGAATTTAACCAGGCGGAGAGATCAACACAATGACTGAGTTGGTGGGTAATTGTCCTAACGTAGTAGTAAAACAGGCTTAATAGCTCAGATCGACTCAACAGGATTACTACTAGATATCAATACCGATATTGACTAGCTTGACACGATGGTTAGTTTGTCATGGTGATAAAGCGAGCGCAGTAATTCTGGCACAACAACATTACAGCCAAACGACAAGACAACCATAAGAGGCTAATCTCAACCCTTCTTAATCAAACGAAAGGATAATAAAAAGAATGAAAATCATAAAGAGATAGTAAGAATTAAGAGAATAAGAAAGAGAAGAGAAAGAAAGAGAGAAAGAGAAAGAAAGGAGAAGAGTGTGAGAGAAGAGAGAAGGAAGGAGAAAAGAGGGGGAAAGACACAGTCGGCGCTAGGCATCACCGGCTGTGTTGGAAGAGGAGGAGAAGGAAAGACACAGTCGATGCTAGGCATCGTCGATTGGGTTGGAAAGAGAAGAGAGAGACGGACACAGTCGGTGCTAGGCTTCGTCTGCTGTGTCTAAGAAGTAAGGAGAGAGCAGACACAGTCGACACTGAGCATCACCGGTTGGGTTGGAAAGAGAAGAGAGAAAAGGACAAAGTCGACACTAGGGTTCGTTGCCGCTGTTAAAAAAAGAGGAGAGAGAAGACACAGTTGGTGCTGGGCATCGCCGGTTGTGTTAGTCAGAGAAGAGAGAGAAGATGCACTCGGTACTAAGCTTCAACGACTACATTAGACAAAAAAGAGAGAGAAGATGCAGTCGACACTAGGCTTCACCGACTATATTAGATAGAGAAGAGAGAGAAGATGCAGTCGATGCTAAGATTTACCGACTATATTAGACAGAGAAGAGAGAGAGGATACAGTCGGTGCTAGGCTTCACTGACTGTATTAGAGACAGAAGAAAAAAGACACAGTCAATGCTAGCATCGTCGGTTGTGTTTAGAAGGAGAGCGAGGAGAGAGATAAAGATGAGAAGAAGAGAGAGAAAGAGATGAGAAAGAGAAGAGAGAAAGGGAGATAAAGATGAGAGAGAAGAGAGAGAAAGGGAGATATATATGAGAAAGGGGAGAGAGATAAAGATGAGAGGAAAAGAGTGAAAGAGAGATCGAGATGAGAAAGAGGAGAGAGAAAGGGAGTTAAAGATGAGAAATAAGAGAGAGAAAGGGGGATAGAGATGAGTAAGAGGAGAGAGAAAGAGAGATATAGATGAGAAGAAGAGAGAGAAATAAGAGAAAGAGAGGAGGAGAGAGAAAGAGGGGAGGAGAGAGAAAATTACTTTATCAAAAAGTATCGACCCTTTTCTTCTCTCTCCTCTCTTCTCTCTCTCTCTCTCTCCAAGACGCACCCACGAGCTCAAGTAAAAACGAAGTCTTTATTGATTGATTGAAGAAATGAATCCAAGGTTTGTTTACAATTTGACTTTGCATGGTTATATAGAATTGAGCCCAATTATGAGTAGACGTCCAAAACTATCTAAAATTGAAGATAATTACAATTTTATTGAATTAAAATAAATTCTAAAAATTAGAACAAAAAGACTATTTTGCCCCTGCTTAACAATGTGTAGAATTTCAAAACAGTCCTTACTGCTACTCGAGAACTTGCATCATCTTCCATGACTAATTCGAGGTTGTTTTGATGCTTGTTTGATCGAAAGATGATTGTTTTCTTGTAGGGCTCGGCATGGCAATCGATTTGATACCAATTTCGAGCAATGGATCATGTTTCTATGCCACGACCATGAGACTTGAATTTTGGATGAATCTTGAAAACTTTAGATCGATAGTGTGCTTGTTCCTTGATGTTTTTCTTTATTTTATTCACTGAATCACACTGAGCATGCCGTCACGATCACTTTGCAACAAACACAGCTCGATTTCGTGTTTGGATGAAGATTTTATCGTCTTGAGTTTTTTATCAAAATTTGGAAATCCAACAACAGGAATTTATAGTAGCTTCAACACCTTCATATGTGAAATCCAACCGTTCATTGTATTCGAGGTTCGGGCCAGAGATAGCACAGACCTTATGCACATAATGCAATTGGTTTCATGCCGATCAAATGCGCAAGCATCCTGATTTGGTCGCCGGAGTGGCGCGCGCTACTGCTGTATTTTTTACAACTTTCTTCATGGTTCAGTAACTTCCCTCTAGTTTTTCTCCCTACATGGACATCATCACAGGGTGTACCACATATCTTGTCGCTCGTCTTGACGAGACGAATACGCTCACAAAATTTGAGTGCAATCCGACTCCGAACGAGTGAGATATAGGCCCTGAAAATTACTACATGTGATTGTAAGAACATCCACCTTTAATGGTGTTTTGGTGCAAGGTGGCCACACGGAAGTAATGTGCGGCCCACTCCTTTTCGGTATTTTACCCATAACTTTGTCTTAGAGTGCCCGATTAAGCCGAAACTTGACCCATAAGGGTTTTCGACCATGGCGGTAGCCCCACAGTAATTTGACATACCAAAAATATAGTTCTAGTTATAGGGTCCATTTCAGGGTGCTAGAGGCCAATTTTTCCAAAATTGTTTCTTTGTTTTCTCTGCCTTGGACATGTCTAATCGCGATGAAACTTGACAAATGGACTTTTGGAGTACTGATGAAGATCTTGACTAATTCTGGAGCCATTTTGAGACTGTCGAAATTTCCATTATTTTGTAGCCTTTATTGACCTGCTTCCTCTTTATTCCGCATCAGGGACCAAGATGCTGAAAAATTTGTTCAAACAGCTTGCCCCCCCAAATGTTGTGCTTTGGGAGAAGCGAGAAGGATAACATTAAGAAAATTTCCTTTAGCTTTTACTTGTTTTTTCTTCCTAGCCACAGGACCATGTGAACGCCGAGGAGATTCACACAATGGTGCAACTAGGTTGTTCAAAAGTAAGGATGCATTGTTCGCAGGTTCGTCCGTGGAGACTTTTAGGGGAGAAGAGACTCTTTGAGGGATCTTATTGAAGTCTTCACCCTCGTGCGGACTATTTGTGATTCTGAAGCTGAGGATTTTTTACGGATCTCATCAGTCAGAATCAGGCCCGTCTGGCAATTGAGTGCCATGTCGAAGGGCATTGTTTCCTTTTAGTTTGAGTTTGTGTATATCCTCTAGTGTTGAGCCACGTTTCGAGGATTACGTGAATGGTATGTTGAAAGGCCTTGCGTCGACGCTGTCTGCTTCGTGCATTAGTCATTCCTTGGCGAGTATCTCAGTTTCTCGAGGTGACCAGCTCTGGTTACAACCACCCCTACCCACTGCTTTGCAGCTACAACAATCATCTGATTGCCGCTCCAAATTCATGACAGGCCAGTTATTCCTTGGCGAGTAGGGTAACTTAGTTATCGAGGTGACTAGCCCTGTGTACAACCACCCTTGCCCATTACTTTGCAGCTACGACAATCATCTGATTGCCGCTCCAAAGTCATGGTTGACTTAGCTTCCTTGGGGCATCTTCAACATCTTGAAAGTATGTTGGTGACCTTGTGAGAATGATGCTCTTTGTCATGAGTCTTGTCTTGCTTTCTTAGCAAATTTTCTGTCTTTCGAGTCCTTTTTGGCGAATGGACTCAGGCTGTCGGAATCTTTTCCTTGAAGCTCGTATTTCTGGGTCCTGGTATGTGTCACCAGGGGTGTTTTTCTTTTTGACTGCCGACTAAAGTCTCCTGTTGAGGCGAGTGCTGCATCAACCTGTTTATTGGTCCAAGCGTCCTTTGTGGATTTCTACTTGAACTTGGGAAGCAGTGCCACATAGATGGTTTTCAAAAACTTCCTTCTATTTGGGGCTCTTTTACCCATGACCTTTCAGCCATGTCCACCCTTTTCTTCCATTTTTACTCACGATGCCCTTTTGGGTTTTCACCGTGCTCGGTTTTTATTCACGGAACTGTTTTACTCATGGTTTCGTGACCATGCTCGTCTGTCATTTTTACTCATGATGTTCCCTTATTAAGGTATACACCATGCCTATTATTTCGTCATTTTTTTGTGAAGGTGTGTTTTAAGTCATGCCATCGGGAGCTATGCGAAGCCTTTTAATGTCATATGGCCAGGACGTGCACTACAGTTTAAGGTCATATAGCTGGACCATAATGGGGATGGATATTAGTCTATAGGGGCCATGAAGTGAGTATGACAGTGGTTTAGCTCACTGTTGGGGAGATGGCATGAGGCTACTTATGAAAGATGAATGATGCATGAAAGGAAGGTGGAAAGTGGTGACCCACTAGCTTATGACGAGTATAAGTGGCAGGATGGTTCGCCATTTTGTGAGCGCTGATGAGACTCACTGGGGAATGATGAAATGAACGGACTCACTGGGGAGATAGTAATAGTGGTGCACGTATATGGGGGCGAGTTTATGATCATACCTACTTGACCTATGCAAAGCAGTTTATTGTCATGCGGTTAGGATATGTACTATGGTTTATAGTCCTATAGCTTGGACCGTGGTTATGTAGTTTAAAGTTATACAACTAGGACCGTGCAGTTTAAGGTCGTGCAACTAGACCTCCACTATAGGTCGTATAGTTTGGACCATGGTTAAGCAATTTAGAGTCATGCAACTATGATCGTGCAGTTTAAGGTCGTGCAACTAGACATCCGCTACAATTTAAGGTCATATAGTTTGGACCATGGTTATACAGTTTAGAGTCATGCAACTAGGATGGGGTAGTTTAAGGTCGTGCAACTAGACCTTCGCTACAGTTTAAGGTCATGTAGTTTGGACCATGCAGTTTAGGGTCGTGCATCTAGACCAAAGCTATGCAGTTTAAGGTCATGTAGCATGGACCATGGTTTGTGTCACCATGTAGGTAAGACTCCATAGGGAATAGGTCTGTGGATGACAATTTGACTCCCTGGGGATAAAATGGTTAATGCCATACACAAGTAGAGGGTTTAGATGGAGATAGTGGTCTGCGAGGGATGGCTAATGGAAGAAGACTTCACTAAGGATTAGGGTGCTAGTATGACTCCTGAGGGGTGAAAGATGAGACTCCATGGAGAATAGGTAAGCTGACTCCCTGAGGATAAGATAATAAAGGAGTAGTGATTTGGTGTGAAACAGACCCATTGGGGGTTGAAGAGATAAGAATGGGCCTAACTCCATTGGGGATAAAGGGCTGCAGTATGGGTGTGACCAACAGTTGCCTGCTCCTGACTCCATTGGGGATGATAGATCACACACAGTTTTGCCTATGTTGCTTAAAATACAACCGGTGCCAAGTGCAGCAACCATTATTTGTTGAGCACTCAGTCGGCGTTAAGTCTTTGAAACACAGTCGACGTTAGGTCACTTCGACCGCATAGCCGGTGCTGGGTTATTAAAAATACAGTCGGCGTCGAGGGTAGCCCATGCTATCGTTTGAACACAACCGACGCTGGGTTATCGAGCACACGACCGGTGCTAGGGCCGTTGAAACTCAACTGACAGTAGATCACTTTGACAGCATAGCCAGATTGATACTCGGGCTGTAGCCCGAGCTTGAACCTGCCTTGATGAGGGGGTAAATGAAACTTTTCTTGGGCCTCAGGTCAAAACCTGACCTAGTTTAGCCCGTTTGTTGGGATTTTTTAGGCGACAATGAGAGCTGCCTCGGGCCTCAGGTCAAAGCCCGACCCGGCTCATCGTCGTTTGGCTTTCCTTGGACACGACTGGGATTCCCAATTTGTGAGGGGCGTTTGAGGGTAGTGTTGGCTATATGAGGGGGTAAAACCCCATTTCCTTCACTTTTCACCAAAGATAAAAAATTTAAACAAAATTTTCTTAACAGTGAGCAGAGGATTTCCTGGTAAAGCTCCGGCAAGCAGAGGGAGTTCGATAAGAGATCAAGTGTTCCAGCAAGCCTTACAGGGAAGGTTTCGCCAAGATTGTTAAGGGATTGTCGGAAAACGAAGAGTTGCAGGAGTTTCTCCGTTAGCATAGGAGGCTTTTTGGGAAGTAAGAGAACTCTGGCTGTGATCTTCGAGGGTAGAAGAGGAGGGAAGTGCAACAGTTGGCATTTCTGCAAGTTTTGGGAAGTTTTCTGAGAGCTTAGGAGGTTTCCCGATGACTTAGGGAAAGTTGTAGAGGGCTTTCAACGGGGTTTTTGTGACTTCCCAGCCAAGACCTAGGCAGAGAAAAGTCTCGGAGTGAGTTTCTGATCGTGTAGGAGAAGTTTAGGAGAGACACCGAAGGTTCAAGGGAAACAGAACGGTTGCTGAAGGTGGACCATCACTGGGTAGGAGAACGGTTGCAGGAAGTGGATGGTCACAGGAAGTGAACCGACGCAGGGAAGACGAGCGGTTTCCATTCCCACGTGTGAGACGTGTGTCAGGCGGTGTAGAAGGACGTGGTGACGGTTGTCAGGGGATGTCGCAGGCGTGTCACGGCTGGAGTCCGTGGCATGTGTGAGAGATCTGAACACAGCTGACGCTAGACATTGGCAATCGCAACTGGCTCTAGGAATTGGCAAACGCGGTCGACGCTAGGTATTAAAAAACATAGCTGGCGTTAGGCGTTGGAAGACTCGACCAGCGCTAAGGGTTGGCAGACACAACCGACGCTAAGTGTTGTCAGACACTGTCGGCGCTAGGCATTGGCAAATACAGCTGGCACTAGGTATTAGAAAACATAACCAGCGCTAGGCATTGGAAGACTCGACCGACGCTGATCTAGTGCCTTAGCAATTTTTTATTTGAATTGTTGAGCCCTTTTACAATGGATGGTCTTTCTTACAGAATTCCTGACATAAAGAAGCTTCCAAGCGAGGGAGAGTTCGGCACTCAGGATTTTACCGGTGAGGCTCTATCAAGGGGTGAGCCCATCCGTATCTGATTACACCCGGAATATCCATCCATGAAGGAAATGATTTGACAGTGAGTCGTGGAGTCGATGAGCATCTCGGTAAATGGCAATGGGAAGTCGTCCTTGGGATAGGCGGTATTGAGGTCATGGAAGTCAATGCAAACCATGATTTGGCCATTTTTCATCTTGACTAGCACAACGTTTGCTAGCCATTTTGGGTACTTGACTTCACGGATGAAACCTGCTTGTCTGAGCTTGGTCACTTCGGCATCTATCTGTATTTTGAGGTCAGGCTTAAACCTACTTGATTTCTGTTTGATAGGTTTGATAGTCGGATTGATGCCGAGATGGTGAACGACGACTTGAGGGTCTAAACCAGGCATCTCTTGGTAATGCCAAGCAAAAACGTCTCGATTTTTTGGTAAGAAAGTAGTGAAATTTTATTTTTCTTTTGGAGACATATTTTTCGAGATGAAAGTAGGCCTAGGGTCGGCTTCATCCCCCTACATTTATTTCTTTGAGTTCATTAGCAGTAGCCTGACTGCCTTCTTCCCATACTTCTGGGGCTTATTGCAACTCCTCCTCATTGTTTTCAAAGGTCTTTTCATTAGCTTCATGTGCGGAGACCGACATCTCTGCCTCCAATATGGCTCCAAGGTAGGTCATGCTTTCTGCACCTTTCTCGAACCGAGGGACAGAAAGGTCAACCTCAAACATGGAAAACACACCAGGTTGCAAGAGCTTGTCTTGAAGGTTACATGGAAATTGAGATTCAGCGATGATGGGGAGAAAAGCGTCTTTGTATAAATCGCACGGTATTTGCACTGGTGCCTGCAGGGTTTTCCCCATGCTAGCTGATGCTTCAAAGACTTGTACTATGTGGCAAGATTCTTGAGAATAGAAACTCTACCCCTTTGACTCTCTTAGTCTCTATTCAAAGTTAGGCTCAAGGGGCCACTGGGGCTTCTTTGGCTTTGACCTTTTGTTCCTCTTTGAAGACGATGGTTATGTTTTGGCACGAACTGCCAGGGCGTCAGCAACTGTCAAGAATCCTGCTTTCTGAGCCAGCGTCTTTTTCAACTGCCTCCGTTGTGTTTTAGTTATGTTTGATCCCTCAAGTTGTCTGTCAAGAGCCTCAAAGTCCAGACATATCAAGGTTGTACCTACAAGAGACATAGACGAGGAAGAATGAGAAGCTGAAGAATAAGAAGAAGGAGAAGGGTTAGAAGATGGGGGACTTTTAATTTTGTTTCCCACATTAGACCGCTTTGGGTAGCTTTTTACGTCATCACAAGGGTTGGATAAGTGCATGGGGTCTTTTAGGTCTTTCCCTTGCCTAGACCGTTGGGGAGTGCTTTTAACTTCGTCACCCTCATTGGACGTGTTGTGAGTGGAAGAGGACTCTGAGAGGTCCTCTTGATGGGAAGGAAGAAGGTGTGTGCCAAGGAGAAAGTCTAATAAAGTTGGTAATGGGGGAAGGGGCTTGAGAAATTCCTGCTTAACAGGGGAAGCGAACAACCCTAGCTTGACGAACTGCCCTAGCTTGGCGAACTGCTTCTTGCCTTAAAGACTTGAGTCTGCATCGCCGGTGGTGAACTATCCATGGATGGGAAGTCGAGGGTTTAGCAGAGTCTGAATGATTATTGAGAAGGTCACTGATGAAGCAGTGGCTTGGGGATCACATACTAGGACATTGTAAAACTCCGGACATTCCCGCATTTTCTTTGCGACTATATTATGAAAACTGGTGCATTCCCTTAGGTAGTGGCTCCATACCTGGTGATAAGGGCACCAATGATCTTCAGTCCCTTGAGCAAGGCGTCGAGACTGCCTTGCGAGCTTCGGTACGATTATGCCTTCCTGAAGCAGTATAACAAAGAAGGTGTGAAGGATACTAGGGGCTTCATCTTCCTCTTGGACAGTTACTGCATGGGAGGCTTTTGCTGCCTCAAAGGCCTTCTTTAAACCTTCAAGCTTTATCTGACCCTTCTGAATCAGGGCCTCTATAATATCTTTTAGCATGTAGCAGTCATCTGTAGGATGATTAATCCTTCGATGTCAAGCATAATAATTCTCCTGAGTGTTGAGGCCAGCTCGCTTAGGGAACTTGCCTTCTGAAAGCTGAATCAAATTATGTTCCAATGATAACCGGAGTAGTATAGGGACCCATTCCTTCTCAAATGGGTAGACCTTGTTCTTATGCATGGTGAAATAATCATCCCCACTAAGATTCGCTGGCGGGGCTACTCGATTGTATGGCTGTTGGTTCTTGCATGCCTGGGGCGTTGTTTTCGTTGTGCTCATCTATTTGGAGAGGTCCAAAGTTTGGGAGGGAGCCTTCTTGGGATCAGTGACCATGACAGCTGCACTGATTACTCCTTTTTGTTGGTTGCCTTGAGTGTTAGTTCGAGGGTTACCATTGCCCCGGTTATTCGCATAGCTAGCAGGCTCTTGTCGTTACCCGCCATGGTGGTGTGACTGACTTTCTATGCCGACTGATATAGGATTAGCTTTGACATGGAAGTTGGATTAGAGGCCTCGACGTGTAGAGCAATCTCGGGTCGCATGTTCTGCACACAAGTTTGGACTGTTTCCTTTTGAGGCATCGGATTGGGATGGCAAGCAGCCAAATTTCTCCATCTTGATATGAACTGGTCTACGAGCTCATCAGGGTCTTGAGTTAGGGTGAAAAGCTCGATGGTTTAAACCTCTCTCTCGACCTCATAGAAGCGCTGATAGAATAGTTTCTCCATTTCCTCCTATGTATATATTGAGTTTGGAGGGAGTCGAGCGTACCATTGAAAAGTTGGACCATCAAGGGTTTCAACAAACTGTAGAGAAGAAGTCCCCCGTCGGCCATTGTTTCTCGACAAGCTGCCTGGAAGTGGGCAATATGTTGTTTTAGGGACATGGTTTCGTTCAATAGAGGAACATCCCTTTCTTGTAATCTGAGGGAAATAGGACCTGGTCAATGTATGAAGGGTATGACCTTTGTTAAGGCATCGCACCCTGTATCCTCGGGATTTGTCTGTTCTTTAGGCTATGGGTCACCATAACATCAATGTCCGCCTGAGAGATAGGGTGAAGAGCAGAACTGTCCTGTGAGGCAGAGGTAAGTGGCTGCCTTAGAGGTGCGCCATCCGAGTGATGGGAATTGACCTTGTGGTTAGTTGATTGGTGTACGGCGTCTATACGATCGATCTTTTCCATCATTGCATGCACCATATCTTCGAATTTGCTCATACGCTCTTCCTGCGCGTCGCCAGGATCGCTTACAACCATTACGCTGACTGTTTCTCTATGGAGGTCAGCATTAGTCGCAGCTAAGGGCTTGCAAACTTGACGGGTCTTGCGTGGTAGGTCAGTCAGCAGGGGGTCATCGTGCTCCGATTGGACTCGGCTCTTGCATGCCAATCGTGTTAGGACTGGTTCTCGACGGTCTTGGGACCATGGCTGCTGAGTGGCTGGGTCATCTTCTACGACACTAACCACAGTGCAGGGCCCATGGAGCTCTTCTTCTGGCTTCGTCGTCTGAAGAGGGTAAAAGGGATTCAGGTGGAGAGGGTCGTCAGAACTGATTGTTTTGATTGCCTTGGTCACTTCCTTAGTCAAAATTTGCTGACCTCTATAACATTTAGTTTTGAGGCTTTGATGGACCTTGTGCCAAAACTTTGATTGGGACTGTGGCTAATCGGCTCTTCTTGCACAAGAGAGAGCCGTCTCTATTAGGTGCGGCAAGGGATGAGAGCCAGGGACTGGGGTCATCTTAGGCCGGGGAGGATGAAGAACTCAAGCTTCCATCAGGTCTTTGCCCCAAGCTCTCTTGTGGGCTCCAAAGACATGACCAAAATAACGGGGCTGGTTTAGGATGGTACTCTTGGGGAAGGTCTTCAAATACCAAGGCTCAAGATACTTGCTCGAAGAAGTAGGAGCAGGCAAGAGCAGGGTTGACTCATGAGGAGGCCTGAATCGAGGGCAAGGGGTTGTTTGTGACTGCGACGCATGTGCACCTCTTAAAGAAGGGCCACGAGTGATCTGGGGGTCATCCCGGGCTTGAACAAGTGGTCTGGCCTTACAAGGCCAAGAACTCTGAGTAGGTGTTTATAAGAGAACAAGTGGAGGACTGCCCCTCACAGGGTGTGCTTGTGTGTGCTGAGTAGGAGGACGAGGAGGTTGTGTCCTGTGTACTCAGGTTGGCATAGCAATGACATTGCCCCGAGCAGTGAGATGCATGAATAGCATGCGTAGGACTTGAACTTGGAATGTTCGATCTTGGACACAGACCCGAGGTAACAGAAGGATTGCCCCTTGGTGTGACTCGAGTGGGTAACCCACGAGCCTTGTGGTGTGTGTAAGAGGTGGAGGTCACAGGGCCTCCATCTCTATGTGTTGAGCCCTTAGGGATAGAGACTCGTGGTTGTGCAGGAATGTGAGGGGTAGCCTTACGGCGACCCACATAAGTAATGACAACTTGCTTTCCTTTTGCAGAAAGGGACTGGGCAGCCTTACGACGTCCCTTGGGAATACGATCAGTAAGTGACTTGTCGGTTGCTGGGTGCATGCTGTGTGGGGCAATAAAAGTGCTGCCGATGCAGTTTGGTGGAGTTTCCACTAGAGCGAGGAAATGGGGAGTGAGGGACTCTTAAGTCCCACCTCACACCAGTCCAGGTTAAGACCTGGGAGCTAGACAAGGAGTCTTTGCTCAAAAGGATGGTTGGGAACAAAGTTGAAGGAACTTGTTCCCTAAGGACACTGGCGAATGAATGTCCAATCCCCAATCCCCAATCCGGATGAATGGGTTACAGAACCCGCAAGCCATAAGTAAAGTGTTAAAAGATAAAAGAAGATAATAAAAGAAGTAACTAGCCAAACAAGAACGGTCTGACTAAGGGGTAGTAAGTCCCCAGTGGAGTCGCTAAGCTGGTTATGTGCCTCGATCTCATCCTTCAGATCTGGATGATCGGTAGCACGCATCTTAGGTTTCAGGGGAGATCCGGGACTTTTGAGATCGCTCTCTCGGGAACCTCGTTCGAGATCTAGGGCAGGTATTACCACCCGATGAGAGAGGAATTTAAGGTGGCTTTAGGACTTACTCGGGCTGGCTCGCATGAGTGCCCTCTTAGATCATGAAGAAAGCCCCCTAGTTATAAAACTGATTCGGAATCGCCTCCCTTAGCTTGTATTCTCCTGTTTTCTGGAATCACACATATATGAAAAAGGTTATAAGACAGGTGCGTCTGTGGACCTCACCTGGCCTTTTGGGTGAACATACACAGGCGTGCACATTCAAAAGAAGAAGGAAAGAACGAGAGAAGAAAGATTGGGGGAAAGAAGAATTTGACCAAGTGGAGAGATCAACACATTGACTAAGCTGGTGGTAATTGTCCTAATGTGGTAGTAAAACAGGCTTGATAACTCAAACCGGCTCAACAGGATTACTATTAAATGTCAATACCGATACTGACTAGCTAGACACGATGGTACGTTTGTCATGGCGATAAAGCAGACACAGTAATTCTGACACAACAACCTTACGGCTAGACGATAAGACTACCATAAGAGGCTAATCTTAACCCTTCTTAATCAAACGAAAGGATAACATAAAGAATGAAAATCTTAGAGAGTAAGAAGTAAGAGAATAAGAAAGAGAAGAGAAAGAAAGAGAGGAAGAGAAAGAAAGAAGGAGAAGAGTGTGAGAGAAGAGAGAAGGAAGGAGAAAAGAGGGTGAAAGACACAGTCGGTGCTAGGCATCGCCGGCTGTGTTGGAAGAGGAAGAGAAGGAAAGACACAATCGGCGCTAGGCATCACTGGCTGGGTTGAAAAGAGAAGAGAGATACATACATAGTCAGCATTAGGCTTCATTAACTGTGTTTAAGAAGTGAGGAGAGAGAAGACACAATCGGTGGTGGGCATCACCGACTGGGTTGGAAAGAGGAAAGAGAAAAGGACACAGTTGACGTTAGGCTTTGTTGGCTATGTTTAAGAAAAGAGGAGAGAGAAGACATAATCAACTCTGAGCATTACCAGCTATGCTAGTCAGAGAAGAGAGAGAAGATGCCGTCAGCACTAAGCTTCACTGACTGTATTAGATAGAGAAGAGAGAGAAGATAGAGTCGGCGTTAGGCTTCATCGATTGTATTAGATAGAGAAGAGAGAGAAGATGCAGTCGGAGTTAGGATAAGCTGACTGTGTTAGACAGAGAAGAGAGAGAAGATACGGTTGACGTTAGGTTTCACCGACTGTATTAGACAAAGAAGAGAGAGAAGATACAATCGACATTAGGCTTCATCGGCTGTAATAGAGGAAGAGAGGAAAGAAGACACAGTCGACATTAGCATTGCCGGTTGTGTTTAGAAGGAGAGCAGGGAGAGAGATAAATATGAGAAGAAGAGAGAGAAAGAGAGATAAAGATGAGAAAGAGGAGAGAAAAGGAGATAGAGATGACAAAGGAGTGAGAAAGAGAGATAAAGATGAGAAAGTGGAGAGAGAAAGGGATAGAGATGAGAGATGAGAAAGAGGAGAGAGATAAATATGCGAAGAAGAGAGATAAAGATGAGAAAGTGGAGAGAAAAAGGGAAATAGAGATGAAAGATGAGAAAGAGGAGAGAGATAAAGATGCGAAGAAGAGGGAAAGAGAGACAAAGATAAGAAAGAGGAGAGAGAAGAGAGAAAGGGAGAGAGATGAGAAGAAGAGAGAGAAATGAGAAAAGAGAGGAGGAGAGAGAAAGAGAGGAGGAGAGAGAAAGAGGTGAGGAGAAAGAAAATTAGTTTATCAAAGGGTACTGACCCTTTCCTTCTCTCTCCTCTCTCTCTCTCTCCCAGACGCACCCACGAGCTTAAGCGAAAATGAAGTCTTTATTGATTGATTGAAGAAATGAATCCAAGGTTTTTTACAATTTGGCTTTGCATGCTTATATAAAATTTGGCCCAAATATGGGTGAATGCTCAAAAACTACCTATAATTGAAGATAATTACAATTTTATTGAATTAAAAGAAATACGAAAAATAGGTGTAAAAGGAGTGTTTGACCCCTACCTAATAATGTGTGAAATTCTAGAACAGTCCCTGCTGCTGTTTGAGAACTTGTGTGATCTTCTATGATTGATCCAAGGTTGTTCTAATGCCCATTTGATCGAAAGATGATTATTTTCTTGTAGGGCTCGACATGGTGATCGATTTGATACCAATTTCGAGCCATGAATGGTGTTTTTAAGCCACGACCATGAGACTTGAATTTTGGATGAATCTTAAAAACTTCGGATCGATAGTGTGTTCGTTCCTTGATGTTTTCTTCATTTTCTTTGTTGAATCACATTGATCATGCTGTGACGATCACGTTACAACAAACACAGCTCGATTTCGTGTTTGGATGAAGATTTTATCGTCTTGAGTTTTTGACCGGAATCTTGAAATCCGGCAGCCAGAATTTATAGCAGCTTCGACGCTTTCTTGTGTGAAATCCAACCATTCATCGTATGCGGGGTTTGGGCTAAAGATAGCCACGGACCATACACACATAATGTTATTTCTTTCATGCCGATCGGATATGCGAACGTCGTGATTTGGTCGTTGAAGTGGGCGTGCTGCTGCTAAACTTTCTGCGAATTTCTTCACGAATCAACAACTTCCCTCTAGTTTTTTTCCCTGCTTGGACATCGTCATGGGCTCTACCACCTATCAAATCGCTCATCTTGAAGAGAAGAACATGCTAACAAAATTTGAGTGCGATCCAACTCTGAACAAGTGAGATATGAGCCCCGAAATTCACTACTCGTGACTGTAAAAACAACCACCTTTAATTGTGTTTTGGTGTAAGGTGGCCACATGGGAATTGTGTGCGACCCACCCCTTTTCAGTATTATAACTTTATCTTGGAGTACTCGATTAAGCCAAAGGTTGATCCATAAGAATTTTCGACGGTGCCGGATCCAATGGAGGTGGTCCCACAGTAATTTGATGCACCAAACATATAGTTCTAGTTACGGGATCCATTCTAAGGTATAAGAGGCCAATTTTTCTGAAATTGTTTCTTTACGTTCATTACCTTAGACATGTCTGATCATGATGAAACTTAGAAAATGGAATTTTGGAGTACTAGTGAAGATCTTAACCAATTCTGGAGCCATTTTGAGATGGTTGAAATTTTCACTGCTTTATAAGCTTTATTGACCTGCTTCCTCTTTATTCCGCATCAGGGACCAAGGTGCTGAAACATGTGTTCAGACACTTGTTTAGATCTAGTATCTCTCAAGTTTTTCTTTCTGGTCTCTTCCAGGCTCAGGTTTCTTAGCTTATGAGTTAACAAAGTCCAACCTCTCTACCACATCCCACCTCTTACAAGAGGCGTTACCTCTTACATGAGGCGTTAGTGTTTTTTTAATAGATTCAATAGAGGTGTAGAATAGATAACTATTAAAAGCATTGGTGTGGAATGAATATTTACTAAAAACTAGAAGATTTACTTGGTGTAGAATGGATAACTACTAAAAACAAGGGGATTTTCTAGGTGTAGAATGGATAACTACTAAGAGCTATAAGATTTACGATGGGTGAATCTTAGAATGGGGACCATGGATTATGGTGGTCTATGGTTTAGGGGTCTACTGAAATAGTGTTATCCAATGGGTTTTTTATGATTAGGAAAATTATGGAATTTGCCAGTTTTAAAAATGGGGTGTCTACAGTTGCCCCTCTTTGACACTCCCTATTCTTCGAGGGACAGGTGAGTGGCAAAGAACTCGACACTCTTTGGCACTCCCTGTCCTTCAAGGGGTAGGTGAGTGGCAAAGATAATGCCGACTTTTTAAATTTCATCTAGACGTTTTGTGGTCAGAGGGCACTGGTTTGGTGCCTTGATCTCGCCCTCTGGATCTATGTGATCTGGCGGCATGTGTCTCGGGCTTTTGGTGAACTCGAGATTTGAGATCGCTCTCTCGAAACCTTGCTTCAGGGCAAGGGCAAGTATAACAACCAATGAGAGATGAATTTTAGGTAGGTTCAAGACTTCCTCGAGCTGGCTTGC
Organism: Amborella trichopoda; assembly: GCF_054954075.1. Lineage (NCBI taxonomy): Eukaryota > Viridiplantae > Streptophyta > Magnoliopsida > Amborellales > Amborellaceae > Amborella > Amborella trichopoda. The sequence goes on along the minus strand of NC_142345.1, from coordinate 22,504,321 downwards.
ATGGGCTCCCTCTTAGATGACGAAGAAAGCCCCCACTTGCTTGAGCTGGTTCGGAATCGCCTCTCGTGACCTGTAATCCTCTTGTTTTTCTACACAACACTTTTATGATTAATTTGTAAGACAAGTGGGTCATAGAGACCCACCCTTGTCTTAGGGCAATGCATGTTCACATGAGAAGGCGATGAAGTGCAAGGCTCGATGAAAGATAGAAAAGAGAAGAGAGATTGATGTAGGGGTGAGACTAGCATGACAATCAAAAATTACTCACTCGGAGTGGTAGCAAGACGTGTATGGTTCTCAAGACCAGCACAGCAACAATACTACTCGAAACCGAGGTCAGCGCATCGGTGATAAGTTAGGTCTACCCTCAGTCAAGTGAGTGGAGAAAGAGGTGAAGAGGAAAGAACGAGACAACAAAGAGAATGGAAAATTCAGACATCAATAGGCAACGTGGTGGGCAATGCAAGGAGACTGTGTATCCCATGTGGACGGTGCTAGCTCCTGACAAGGCACATGACGATAGTTTCTCCTAGGTTGCATGATAATAGGTGCGGGACGCAAGGAGAATAATGACGAGCACTGGGCACGCAGAGGAGGCTCACGGATGTCGAAAGGTGTTGCCAAAGCCCCTAGCAGGTAGCAATAGGTATCGCTGTCTACACTGGACGCATGACGGGGAGAGACCCCTACAAGTGACAACAAACCTTGCCGTTTGGGTTCTTCATTGAGACGTCAGAGCTACGTCTGTGGGCGGTGATGGGTAGCGCCATCTACAGACCTCACTTGAAGGAATAAACAGATCAGTAGAAGGAGAAGGAGACTCGCGCATGGCATTGCCATTGCCATGCACGCCCTGTGAGACCAAGGGAGAGGCATGCACGGCACTGCCACTGTCGTGCATGACTCTTGCGAGGAACTCAGACGAAGGAGGAGAAGAGAGGGGAGAAGAGTGAGAGATGAAGAAAAGAAAAACAAGAGAGAGAAAGTTTACGTCAAACTTAGGGGTACCGATCAAAAGTTTCTCCCATCTCACTCCCTCTCTCAAGCGTGAGACAATAATGGTAAGAAAAATAAACTTGTATTAAGTGAAAACTCTCTCTTGTGTGTGTACGCCTCTGTCTCTTCTTTTTATGCGTACAATGATGGTACACATATATAGAAGTGTGCCCCAAACATGGGTGGATGATAAAAAATAACTCTAATTGTGGGAAATTAAGATTAAATTGAATTAAAAGAAATTAAAAAATGGGGTGCAAACTGATAGATTTGCCCCTTCCTAACAAGTTATGGAATTCCAGAATAGTCCTTGTGTTGCCCTAAGACTTGCGTGATGTTGTATAGCTCTAATGCCTGGTTGATTGTAAGATGATTATTTTCTTGTAGGGCTCACATGGCGATCAATTTGATACAAACTTCAAGCCATGGATCGTGTTTTTGGTGAACGATCATGTGGCTTGAAAGTTTTGTAGATCTTGAAACTTTGGATCAATAGTGTGTTCGTTCCTTGATATTTTTCTGTGTTTTATTTGCTGAATCTTACTGAGAATGCCACTACGATCATGGGGCACCAAACGCAGCTCGATTCCATGGCCGAACAAGGATTTTGCAAGTTTGGAATTTTATTAGGAATCAAGGATTCCGAGGCTGGAATTTGCAGTCTTTTCGTCAGCTTCGTGTACAGAATCCGACCATTAATCATGTACGGCGTTTAGGTCAGAGATGGTCCGAGACCTTAAGCCCATAATGGAATTGGTCTCATGTCGATCGAGCTCACGAGAGACGTGATTTGGCCACTCGAGCGAGGCACGATGTTTCTGAATTTCCTGCACTTTCTTCACGGATCAACAACTTCTCTCTAGCTTTTCTTTGCGCCCAAGTACCGTCACGGAGCATGCCACATATCGAATCGCTCGTCTTGATTAGACGAACATGCTCACCAAATTTAAGCACAATCTGACTTAGGACGAGTGAGATATGAGTATCGAAAGTCACTGGTTGTGACTATCCCTTCAATGGTGTAGTTTTACAGGGTGGCCGCAAGGGAATAGTGTGCGGCTGCTCCTGTTTCACTCTTTCGTCAATAGGGTGTTCCTGGAGTGTCTGTTTGAGCTAAAACTTAACCTCTGGGGGTTTTTAACAGTGTCGGATCTAATGGTCATGGTCCCACAATAATATGAGATGTTAAAAATGTAGCTCTAGTTATAGGAGTCCGTTTCAGGGTGCTAGAGGTCGATTCTGTCAGAGCTGTTTCTCAGTTTGCACTGCTTTAGACATGTCAAAATGTAATGAAACTTCACAGGAGACTCTTGAGAGACCTCATGAATATCTTGGCCAGTTATGGGGTTGTTCTGAGACTGTCAGAATTTCACAACTTGCTAGGACTTTATTAAGGGGGGCTCCATGTTGATGAAAAATACCTTCAAACAGCATGCCCCACCAAATGTTGTGCTTCGAGAGAATTGAGAAGTGCAATCATTCAGGAACTTTGAAGAATCATTGTCAAAGTCCACATCCTCAAGAGACTATCTGTGGTTTTGGAGCATGAGGCCTTTGTCAGGACCTCCTCGTACAGAACCAGGCCTTTTTTGAAGGCCAAATGCTACGGACCTTCGATCGGCATTTTTTGCTGCTACACCAGGTTTGATTTTGATGCTCAAGGTATCTCCTATAGGTCCCATCCAGCGGGGTCTAGTCGGGGCCTTCTAACCCAACTTGAAAGTCTGGTCCCATGTAGGCTAGGGGGTTTAGCAAAGACTACCATGAAGCTTGGGGTAGGTTAGACCCTGAGTTTATCAGTTTCTTGCCTTCACGATGGATCTTAGCATTTCTGAAGGGATCTTTTGGTCATCATCCTCACCCTCAATGACTCTTCTTGTTTGTTGAACTGGGGAGATTTATGTGGCTCTCACCCCCTGATGAGCTATGAAACTAGGGAGATCTTATGCGGCTCTCACTCCCTGATGAGCCATGAAATCATGGAGATTTTATGAGGCTCTCACTCCTTGATGAGCCATGAAACTGGCGAGATCTTATGTGCTCTCATTCCCTGATGAGCCATGAAACTGGGAAGATCTTATATGCTCTCACTCCCTGATGAGCCATGAAACCGAGAAGATTTTATGAGGCTCTCACTCCTTGATGAGCAATGAAATCAGGGAGATCTTATGTGCTCTCACTCCTTGATGAGCCATGAAATCGAGAAGATTTTATGAGATTCTCACTACCTGTTGAGCCATGAAACTGAGGAGATCTTATGTGCTCTCACTCCCTGATGAACCATGAATCTGGGGAGTCGGTTGAGGTTGTGGAAGTGCGTCAACTTGCTTTGTCGGTCCAAGTGGCCTTTCGTGAGTTTTCACTTAAACATAGGAAGTGGCGTCGTGAGGATGGCTTTCACCAACTTTTGTTATTTTTGGGCTCTTTTACCCATGACTTTGTGGTCATGTCCACCCTTTTTATCCATTTTTGCTCACGGTGCTCTCTTGGGTTTTTGACCGTGCATGGGTTTCTTTTTCCACAGAACTCTTTTACTCATGGTTTCATGACCATGGCAGTCCATCAGTTTTACTCATGGTGTTCCTTTGTCCAGGTGTACACCATGCCCATTTTTTTTTTGAGAAGGCATGTTTTAGTGTCGTGCCTTCGAGACCTGTGCGAAGCCTTTTAACGTCATGCGGTCAGGACACACACTATAGTTTAGGGTCATACAGCTGGACCGTAGTAGTAAGGAATGATAGTCTGTAGAGGCCACATAGTGAGTCTGGTGATGACTTTGACTCATTTGGGAGGATGGCATGAACTTGCCTGTGGAGAGTTGATTGGATGGCAGGTGAAAGGTGGTGACCCACTAGCAGACGGCGAATATGGGTGCCAAGATGGCTTACCTTTTGGTGAGCATAGGTAAGACTAACTGGGGGATGATGAAAGATGGTGAAGGTGGCCCGTGCACATGAATGGGCAGGCTAGGGAAGACCTGCGTGGAGATGCACGTAAAGGGTGTGTGTGCCTAAGTAGGCTTACTGAGGAGAAGAAGAGAGTACGTACACAAAAATGGGTCGGTTAGGGAAAGCGTGCATGAAGATGCACGTGAAACGGGTGTGCGATTAACGGGGGCATGTTTTAAGGTCGCGCCTCTTAGACTTGGGTAAAGAAGTTTAATGTCATGCAGCCAAGATGCACACTATGGTTTAAGGTCATATAGCTTGGACCATGGTTATGCAGTTTTAGGTCATGCAACCAGGACCGTGCAGTTTAAGGTCGTGCAACTAGACCACCATTATAGTTTAAGGTCATATAGTTTGGACCATGGCTATGTAGTTTAGGGTCATGCAGCATGGACCGAGTATGAATCGCCATGTCAGTAGGGTTGCATAGGGGGTAGGTATGTGAATAGCAATCTGACTCCCTGGGGATAAAGATAGTTAAGGCTATACACAGGCGAGGAGATGTAGATGTAGGTGGTGACCCTACGAGGAGTAGTAAATGGGAGAGGCTTCACTGGGGATGAGGAGAGCTAGTGTGACTCCACGGGGATAATGAATATCGGTGTGCATGAAACTCTGACAGGCCAGAGCACAGATGAGCCCCACTGTGGGTTGAAGGGGTAAGAATGGCCTTAACTCTTTGAAGATGTTGGGGTGAGTATGACCCTTGCATACATCTAACTCTGCTAGGGGTCTAGTTGGAGTTATGCATGTGGACTATTTGTCGTACTGCATGTTGCTGTTTTAGGGTCTTGTAGCTCGGACCATGGCCATGCAGTTTAAAGTCATAAAACTAGGACCATGTAGTTTGTGGTTGTGCAACTAGACCTCTGCTACAGTTTAGGGTCATATAGTCTGGACCATGGTGTTAAGCCTTCTATCGTCATGTGATCAAGACACACACTATGGTTTAAGGTCACACATCTGGATCATGGCCGTAAGTTTAGAGTCATGTGACAAGGACTTTGCAGTTCAAGGTCGTGCAACTAGAACTCTATTGTGGTTTAAGGTCATATAGTTCAGACCATGGTCGTAGAGTTCGAGTCATGTGAAAAGGACTTTGCAGTTTAAGGTCATCCAACTAGACCTCGGCTATAGTTTAAGGTCATATAGTTCGAAGTCGTACAATTTTGAGTCATGTGACAAGGACTATGGTTGTGCAATTTAGGGTCATGCAGCATGGACCATAGCAGTGTAGTTTAAGGTCATGCAGCATGGACCATGGCAGTGAAGTTTAAAGGTCATGCAGTGTAGACCGTGGCAATGCAGTTTAAAGTCATGCAGCATGGATCATGGCAGTGCAGTTTAAGGTCACGCAGTGCGGACCGTGGTAGTGCAGTTTAAAGTCATACAACACAGACCATGGCAGTGCAGTTTAAGGTCATGTAGCACGGACCGGGGTAGTGCAGTTTAAGGTCATGCAGCACGGACCGTGGTAGTGTAATTTAAGGTCATGCAAAGCAGACCGTGGTAGTGCAGTTTACAGTCATGCAGCACGGACCATGGTACAAATGGTCAGGGGATTTGACTCCATGGGAGAATAGAGCTGTCATCGAAGACTGGGATCCCTGATGAGTGAGATTGTGATGCAAGGAATGAAATTCCTGAGGATAAGAGACGATGGTCTAAAAGGGAGTGCCAAGGCCTATGTGTGACACTAACTATGAAGTGGCACATTCATCAATAAGCCTAGGTGATGCGTTAAGTCCCTTGGTGAAGCACGTGGGAGTAGCCCTTGACATTCCGTGTGGCGGTGTTCTATGAACGAGACGTGCGACGATGACCCCTGGACGAGATGTGCAGCGATAATCTCTAGATGAGATGCGCGATGATAGTCTCTGGTCGAGGAGCTAGATAAAAGTCTTTATGGGGCGCGCAGTTCTAGTCTTCTGATGAGGCACATGATGCAAGTCTTGACGAGGCGCGCGACGATGATGCTTTGGGTCTCGGGCTTGGTCTGCCTCAATCTGATCTTATCGCCATCAAGAGCTGGGGACTAGAGCATCATTCTGAGTTTGTCAGTGGCAGTCTTCAGTAATGCGGGGTATAAAGAGGGGAGAAACCCCAATTTATTGTTTTACTGAAGGGTAAAATAGTAGAAAACTTTTTAAAGAGAGAGAGAGAGCCAAAGCTTTTTGGCGAAGGTTTTTCGGCAAGCACTTCCTGGCCAAAACTTGCAGAGACAGGTCCTTAGGGATTTTTTTGGCGAGCTTCAGGAGGTGCGAAGCTTCACAGCGTGATTGCGAAGACTTTTTAGCAAATGTCAAGGCTTTTTGATCAAGGAAGTGGGTCTCTTGAGGCTTTAACAAAATTTACAGACGTGCCCTGCCGAGGTTCAAGTGCTGCTCCGGCCCTTCAGCTGCTGAAGTGGAGGTCGCAGAGAGTTCAAAGGGCTTTGTCAGCTCTCTGATTGTTAGAGGAGAAGGAGAAAAAGAGTTAGAATGTTTCAGGCTGCTTTTTATATCATTGTCGGAATTGGACGTTTACAGGGGGTATTTAAGGTCATGCCCTGGATTTTACCATTCTGGGGTGCTTTTAATGTCGTCACCCATTTTTGCCGACTCCTGAGATATTGATAACTCAGGGCTGTTTGCCTAATTGGCCGATAAGATGAGGCGAGCTGCACCTGGATGAAGTCCCGCAAGGTCGACAGCAGAGGAAGGGGCCTGAGGAATTCTTCCTCGACTAGTGACTGAGGAAGATGATTCCTTCAGTGGGCTGGCTTAGGTGCTTGTCGTCTCCTCGGGATCCCTGAGGGGGTATTTGGATCGCTCTATCAAGCTGGTGAGTGGCCTTAGCTTGGTAGACTGCCTCACCTTTCAGGGATTTGAGCTTACTTCGCCCATGGTAGACTTCTCAGGGCTAAGAGGTCGAGGGCTCTGAAAGGTCCAGTGCATGCTCATGAGGGTCTTGTAGAGGGGCTTCCTCTTGAATGGGAGCGAGGGCTTGAGTGTGTACTAAGAGAACTGTACAGGCGATGTGGCCTTGCTGAACTTTCTCTACGACTATGGCCTCGAACCCAGTGCACTCAATGGGTTCGTGACCTCACACTTAGTGATAGGGGCACCAGAGTTTTTCTTTGCCTCGGGCAAGGCGCTTAGGCAGTTTGGCTGATTTGGGGGTGACAAGACCCTGTTGGAGCATTTTCTCAAAGAGGGCTTGCAGAGGGTATTGCTCAGTCTTTTGTTGGGCTTTCCTCAGGGGGTCTTCTTGCACAGGCAGAAGAGGGACCTGACAGTGTCTTGCTGGGTCGCCCTGAACCTCTTGACACTGCTGCATCTTTTCTGCCAAGAGTTTATGGAAGCCAGTGCACTCGCTGATGTCATGACCTCGTATCTGGTGATACGCGCACCAAAGGTTCTCGGTCCCTGGAGGTAGGAACTTGGTTGCCTTGTCGGCTTTGGGGTGGCGATCCCTTCTTCGAGCATTATAGAAAAAAATGTATGAAGGATAGTGGGTGCCCTGTCGTCCTCTTGGATTGTGACTATGTGAGATGCCTCAGCTGCCCGAAATGCCGTTTTCAACTCTTCAAGCTTTATTTGGTCCTTGTTGATAAGGGCCTCGATAGTGTCGTTGAGCTTGTAACAGTCATGAGTCGGGTGGGCTACTCTCTTATGATAGGTGCAATACTTCTCATTCAACTCCTGCCCCGGCCACTCTACAGTGGTGACCTCTGGCAGCTAGATCATGTTCTGTTCTAATAGCAATTGGATCAGTGTAGGGGTCCACCCCGTGTCAAAGGGGTAAACCTTATTCTGGTGCTGGGTCCAATAGTCGTTCCTCTTACTGTTTTTACGAGGCGGGAACGCATTGTAGGAATATTGCTTGCCCTCGGTCTGAGGTGTCTGTGCTTTAGAGAGGTTGAGAGTTTGGGGAGCGGCACCTTTGGTGTCAGTCATGATGACGGTCGTGCTGATCACTGCCTTTTGATTGCCCCGACTGCTATAGGGAGAGTTTGAGCCGGAGGATTGCTGACGGGGGTTGTCGCGATGCTTGAACAATCCCTCGATACGACATGGAGGGTGGATTGGATGCCTCAACATGTAGGGCGATCTCGGGAAGCATGTTTCGTATGCAGGTTTGGACTGCTTCCTTCTCGGTCATGAGAGTGGCGTGAAAGTTCGCCAACTCTCTCCATCGAGTGATGAACTTATCAACCGGCTCGCCAGGGTCTTGCATCAAGGTGAGGAGTGCGATGGTTTCCACGTTCCTTTGGACTTATTAGAAGCGTTGGTAGAACAACTTCTCCATTTCTTGCCAAGTGTGCATCGAGTTTTGCGGTAGCCAAGCATACCATTGGAAAGCTGGTCCTTCGAAAGTCTCGAAGAACTGGCAGAAGAGGAGATGCCTATCAGTTGCCGTCTCTCGGTAGGCCGCTTGGAAGTGGGCCGTATGCTGGTGCATGGTACGATTGAACAAGAGGAGTTTCCCTTTTTAGTAGTTCGGGTGAAACAACACCTAGTCAATGTACGAAGGATACGATTTTTGATAGAGTGGCATCTCCTACATGCCGGGACCTTATTCTTGAGGCTATGGGCCACCATAGCATCTATGTCAGTTTAGGAGACCCCACGAGAAGAGGAGCTGTCTTGAGAGACCTGAGGGGGAGTCTGCCTAGGAGCTGTGTTGTCACCGATCGGGGAATCAGAGGAAGAAGAGGACTTGGAGGCCTCTAGGCGCTCCATCTTTTTGAGGATGGCTTGCATCATTTCCTCGAACTTGTTCATCTTCTCCTCCTGAGTGTCATTCGGGTCATTGATCACCATGATACTGACCATTTCTTCTGGAAGGTCAAAGTCAGCTGATGCAGCGGACTGCCGAGGCTGGTGAGTCATGCGTGGAAAGTCAGTCTGGAGGGGCTCAGCTTGCCCCAACTAGGCTCGAGCTTTGTATGCCGATCTTGTGAGGACCGGTTCTTGACAGTCTTGGGATCGTGACTTCTGGGTGGTGATCACCGAACAATATTCTTGGACTTGCTCAGGGTTCGGAGTTTGAAGAGGGAAGAAGAGATTACAAGGCAGGAGGTCATCAGGGGTGGCGACCTTGACAGCCTTGGAGGTTTCCCTGGTCAGGATCTGCAAGACTCTTTTCTGCTTGATCTTGAGGCAACTGTGGACCTCATTCCAAAATCGAGCCTGAGACCTGGACTGCCCCATTTTCTTCGAACAGGCGAGGGCCATGTCTATGAGCTGGAGTTAGAGTAGGGAGTGGGGCCCAAGGATGGAGGGCAGCTTGGGTTCTTGTGTTGGAGGCTGGAGGTTTCTGTTTGACATCAAGTCGTTGCCCTGAATTCCTTTGCGAGGCCCAGGTGTTCGATTGACTCAAGGCTGGCTTAAGATGGTACTCTTAGGGAAGACCTTTGAGTACCAGGGCTCGAGGTGCTTGCCTGTCGTCAGGGAAGCCGCAAAGGAAGAAGCTGGTTCGTGACTCCACCTGATCTGTATCCGAGAGGGACCTGCAAAGATGGTGCGTGCACCTTTAGGGTTAGCCGTCCAGGTGACTTGGGGGTCAGCTTGGGGCTCAGTCAATAGGTACGATCTCAGGAGGCCAAGACTCACAAGCTTGTGTTTGTGAGGGACGAGGCGGGAGCTTGTCTCTCACAAGGTGAAGTTGTGTGCGCCAGGAGGGAAGACGGAACTGTCAACCCTCCTGTGCTCAAGGTGGCATAGAGCTAGCGCTGCTCCGAGTTGTGGAAAGAGAATTCATGGCTCATGAAAGGTTCGGCCCAAGAAGGCCAGACATTGGATGAGAGCTTAAGGCAACATGAGGGTTGCCCTGAGGTGTGGCTCGAGTGGATAGACCATGAGCCTTCGAGTGTGTGTGAGGGGTGAAGACCTCAGGACCTTTACCTTTGTGTAACGACCCTCCAGGTATGGAGGCTCGGAGTAGTGAAGGAGCATAGGGGGTTGCCTTGCGGCGAACCTCAGCAGCGATGCAGTTTGCTTGCCTTTCGCAGGGATTGACGGAGCAGCCTTCCGGCATACCGCAACAATATGACTGGTAGGAGATTTGTCAGTAGTAGAGTGTGTGGCAACATGAGTGCTACCCATGCAAGGGCCCTTGGTGGAGAGTCCACCAGGGCAAGAAAGCGGGGAGGCAGGGAACTTTAAGTTCCCTCTCGAACCGATCCAGGTGAGAACTTAGGAGCCAGATCGTGAGTCCTGACTTAGAAGGAGGGCAGGGAAGGAGGCTTGAGCGACTCGCTTCCCTGGGATAGCCACAAATGCAAGGATAAGGAAGTCCCCGACCCAGATGAGCGAGTTGAACAACCCAGGAGCCATAGTAGGAGGTGCAGAAAATAAAAAGGAAATTAGTCAAACAAAAGCGAACCGACTAAGGAGTATTAGGTCCTCAGTGGAGTCACCAAGCTGATTAGGTTCCTCGATCTCGCCCTTCAGATCTAGGTGATTTGATGGCATGTATCTCGAGTTTCTGGTGAACTCAAGATTTGAGATCGCTCTCTTGGAACCTTGCTCGAGGGCAAGGTCAGATATACCAATCAATGAGAGAGGAATTTTAGGTGGGTTCTTGACTTACTCGGGTTGGCTCACGTGGGCTCTCTCTTAGATCATGATGAAAGCCCCTAGCTACTTGAGCTAGTTCGAAATCACCTCCCTTGACCTGTAATTCTCTTGTTTTTCTGCACAACAATTCTATGGTCAATTTGTAAGATAAGTGGGTCGAAGGGACCCACCCTTGTCATAGAGTAATGCACATTCACATGAGAAGGTGATGAAGTGCAAGGTTCGATGAAGGATAGAAAAGAGAAGGGAGTTCGACGTAGGGGTTTGACTAGCATGACAACCAGAAATTACCGACTCGAAGTGGTAGCAAGACAGACATGGTTCTCAGGACCTGCACGGCGGCAATACAACTCGAAACCAAGGTCGGCGCATCAGTGAGAGGTTAGGTTTACCCTCAGTCAAGTGAGAGGAGAAAGAGGTGAAGAGGAAAGAACGAGACAACAAAGATAAGGGGAAATTCGAACGTCAGTAAGCATCGCGGTGGGCAATGCAAGGAAACGGTGCATCCCTTGTAGACGGCGCTAACTCCTGATGAGGCACACGACGATAGGCGCGGGAAGCAGGGAGAACGACACGAGCACCGGGCACGCGGAGGAAGCTCATGGACGACCATAGGTGTTGCGAAAGCCCCTAGCGGGTGGTGATAGGTATTGCCGTCTACACTAGACGCGCGACAGGGAGAGACCCCTGCAGGGGGCAACAAACCTTGCCATCTAGGTTCTTCACCGAGATGTCAAAGCTATGTCTATGGGCGGTGATGGGCAGCGCCATCTACTGACCTCACTCGAAGGAAGAAACAGAGGAGTAGGAGAAGGAGACTCGTGCATGGCGCTGCCATCGCCATGCGTGCCCTATGAGACCAAGGGAGGGGCATGCACGACACTGACACTATTGTGCATGACCCCTACGAGGAACTCAGACGAAGAAGAAGGAGAAGAGAGGGGAGAAGAGTGAGAGAAGAAGAAAAGAAAAAAAAGAGAAAGAAAATTTACCTCAAACCTAAGGGTACCGGTCTAAAGTTTCTCTCACCTCACACTCTCTCTCAAGCGTGACACAACAATGGTAAGAAAGAAAAACTTGTATTAAGTGAAAACTCTCTCTTGTGTGTGTATGCCTCTGTCTCTTCTTTTTCTACGTATAATGATGGTACTTATATATAGAAGTGTGCCCCAATCATGGGTGGATGATCAAAAGTAACCCTAATTGCTGGAACTTAAGATTAAATTGAATTAAAAGAAATTAGAAAATAGGTTGAAAAATGACAGATTTGCCCATTACTAACAAGTGGTGGAGTTCCATAACAGTCCCTGTGTTGCCCTAGGCTTGCATGATCTTGCATGGCTGATCCGAGGTCGTTTTGAGGCTTGGTTGATTGTAAGATGATTGTTTTCTTGTAGGGCTCGGCATGACGATCAATTTGATATCAACTTCAAGCCATAGATCGTTTTTTTAGTGCACGATCATGTAGCTTAAAATTTGAGTAGATCTTGAAACTTTGGATCGATAGTGTGTTCACTCCTTGATGTTTTTATGTGTTTCTTTCACTGAATCACAATGAGCATGCCATTACAATCACGAGGCACCAAACGTAGCTCGATTCCATTGCCGAATGAAGATTTTGCAAGTTTGAAATTTTTGCCAGAATCAAGGATTTCGACAATGGAATTTACAGTCTGTTCATCGGCTTCATCTGCAGAATCTGACCGTTAATCATGTATGGGGTTCAGGTCAGAGATGATCGGAAACCTTACACGTGCAATAGAATATATCTAGCATCAATCCGGGTCGCGAGCGGTGTGATTTGGCAACTCGAGCGAGGAATGACTCTGCTGAATTTCCTGTACTTTCTTCACGGATCAGCAACTTCTTTCTAGTTTTTCTTCGCGCTCGGGTATCGTCACGCAGCCACATATTGAATCACTCGTCTTGACTAGACGAACATGCTCACCAAATTTGAGAGTGATACGATTTAGGAAGAGTGAAATATGAGCGTCGAAAGTCACTGGTCATGACTGTCCCTTCATTGGTGTATTGTTATAGGCTGGCCGCATGGGAATAGCGTGCGGCTTCTCCTGTTTCATTCTTTCTCCTATAACTTCTTCTTGGAATGTCCGTTTGAATTGAAACTTGACCCCTGAGGGTTTTCAATCGAACCGGATCCAATGGTGGTGGTCCCATAGTAATCTGAGATGAATAAAATGTAGCTCTAGTTAAAGAAGTTTCAGGGTGCAAGAGGCCAATTCTACCGGAACTGTTTCTCAGTCTGCTTTTCCTTAGACGTATCAAAATACAGTAAAACTTGGCAAGAGACTCTTGACAGACCTCATGAAGATCTTGGTTAGTTCTGGGGCTGTTCTGAGACTGTCGGAATTTCCACTACTTGCTAGGCCTTTATTGAGCTGGGTTCCCATGTTGAAGAAAAATACCTTCGAACAGGCACACCAACTAGCGCTCTAAGACATTGCGCTCCCCGATTACCCACTTAGGGAATTTTCATCCTAAGGTTTTTGGTGTGAGATGTCCGTGAGTTACATAAGCTTGAAACTTGAGTTCGATTTTCTAGCCATGCCACTTAACTTCAAAGGTTTTCACAATTTCAAATTCTTAAACTTGATATTTTCTTTGATTTTCTTAGGGTTTCCTAAGGTCTTCTAACGGTTTTACTTGTTTTAGAAAAATATTTGCCTGGTCAATTTTGAAGAGAGAGATGAGGCGGCAACGTGGTAATCATCATATACGAGTGTCCAAGCTCCTTCATTTTTTAAAAATCTTTTTGGAAATTTTGAAAAACAAGGGGGAAATTTTGAAATAGAACCCGAAACTTTGGACATTCATGATTTTAACAATGAAATTAAAGTTTTTTTAAAACACAAGACATATAGTGAAAATTTTGAAATGACAAAGGTTTTTTGAAAACAAATTGTTAGTTAGCAGTTTTAGCTCCTACAACCATAGATCCCTTTAAGAAGTTTAACGTCATGCAACGATGGATGTGGTAGTTGGCAGTTATACTCATACAACCATGGAGTGTTTTTTTAAAAGAAAAGTTTTTAAATGAAGTTTTTAAGTTTTTTGTTTTTGTTTTTTTGTACTTTTTATTTTTTTTCTAAATGTGGGTCTTACAGTTTAACCACTTGTGACCCATTTGGTGGAACTTATAAGAGCATGTCGGATCCTTGCTAGGATCTTTGAGACGAAGAATCATCGAGTGTTCCTTTATCTTCCAACCCCCACTCTTGTATTTCAATTCAAATGAGAGTTCTCTGGAGGTTTTGAGCAAAACATAGTCTTGAAAATACAAGATATTGCCCCTAAGTGTTTAAAATCTCTTTGGATTTCCGATTTTGTTCCTCTTTCAAAGTCTAGATGATCGAGGTCCTTAACAATATTCCATTAGGCTAATGCTCATTGATTTTTCTTTTGACATCACTCTGACTTAGGAAGAAGGAAGAGAAAATGTTTAGACTGAAAATACTTTGGAGAATAGAAGGAAAGGAGATTACTTCTTCTTTTCATCACTCTTGGGGTCCCTTTCGGGTGTTCTGCCTGGTAGCCTTTTTTCTAACGCTTGGGGTTCCTTTCAGAATTTAAGCCCAACAGATATTTTTTATTTATCACCCAAGGTCCCATTCGGGTGTTTATCTCAGTTGCCTTTTTTCCAACACGTGGAGTTCCTTTTGGATTTTCAGCCCATCAGATTTTCTTTTAAGAAGAAAATAATCATAAAGGAAGAGGAGGAGGAAGAAGAAGATCAATGGTGTTTTTTTCTTTTCTTTTTTTTGACATTTTGCTTTAAGATTATGTAAGAATTTGATCATCTTTCCCTTATCCAGGTGGTAGGGAGGTTTTAATATCAGTCATCCTCTGATTTCCTTGGGCCCCCAGGTTAGCATCCAATATTTCTTTGACAATGGTCGTTGTGTACCCCTTGGATTTATCCATTGAATTGCCCCACTTGAACCTTGATTTTGGAACTAAGAATCACTCGTAGTTTCCTATTCCCTCAATATTTTGTGTGGACGGATAAGCTCATTAGTTCCTCCGCATTAATGAGATAATTTGTGTTACTTATTAGGCGTTAATGTCTTTTGAAGTTTGAGGCATGAATGCCCCATTTGGTTTTTAGTAAGGGATGAGTTATCACCCAACTCGTTTTTTATTGTCTCTTTCATTCTAGATTTTGTGTTTCTTTACAAGAGTTAATTTCATAGTAGGCTCCTCCTCAGTGCTTGAGCATGGGTGAGACTTTCGTACAAGAAGAGTGACTGAGTTAACATTAGATGACCTTATGGCATGTTGGGAGTTAGCAAACAAGGGCTCAATCTCATTAACTGCCCCTATTGTGCCCTCTTCATGAGAGGAGATTGCCTCTATTGAGTAGTTTGATGGGGTTTCCTCTGCAGGGCTTCCTATTCCGTTAAGAACTTGTTCTTCAGGGCTTCCTATTCCGTTAAGAACTTGTTCTTCATGAGATGATTTTTCTTGATATGGGGGTGCCTCGGTTATCAGAGTTGCACCTCCCCCAGTTAAGCTATGGAAATCTCTCATCTTGAGGAGGTGACTCAATTTGGTCATGAGCTTTTAATTCCTCATCCCAGATGGGTGGATCATCTAGGAAGTCTTGTGAAGATGGCCTAGGTGGTCAACTTCTTTTGATATTTGAGGCAATATGTCTCCTTGAAGAATTTGCTCATCTGCCTCCTCTTGAGTTATTGTCCTGGAATTAAGGTTCTTCTTGTCACCATGAGTTTGGGAATCCATTGCTTTAAAGTCTCGGTTGAGCTTATGCTCGAGCTCATCTTTCTCTTGCGATTTTGATTCATTGTCACACATGTGTGAATCATTCATTGTGTTAATTTGGAAATATGGATTGAAGGGATCATCTACCCCAATTTTATTCTCGGTGATGGGGACCTCCTGCACCACTTTTAAGACTGTATCTTGTAGTGGAATTCGCATGTGATGACCCTTTCTTTTGCCTTTCCTTGGGTTATGGGCTTGGAGCCAAGGTTATCCTCATTACTTTGATCTTGAGGATCCTTAGTCGTTAACTCTTGAGTGAGCTTATGCTTGATTTGTTCTTCATCTACCAAACTTTCCAATTCATTTCCTCTTGTGCTCTAAGGCCATTGTGGTTGCTTTTTTGTCTTGGGTGCAGTTTGTGATTCTTCTAAGTTAATCAGGTTGACATTAGAATTGTTTATCGAGACATCTAAAGTTTTTTGTTCTTCTTTGCCATGAGCCTCTTTCTTTCTGACACTTATCGTGTCATTATCAATGAGGTCCTGAACTATATGCCTGAAAGCTCGACATTCCTCGGTGTTGTGGGCATAATTTTGATGTCAATCACACCATTGCGATGTATCTTCCCCATGGAAGGGAGGAAACCTAGTTGCTATAGGTAATGTTACGAGCGTTGCTTTAAGAAACTTTGTAATGACATCGGTCACAGGCTCATTAATGGGAGTGAATTCCCTTGGTGTGGAAGTCTGCATCCTCCATGTGGTAGAGTAAGTTTTAGTTCTTTCTTGTGAATGGTTTGCAGAAAGGTTGCTTTTCTTGATCATGTTCACCTCTTCTTCTTGAGAGGGTTATTCACCAGTCGAGTTATCAAAGACTATAGCCTCAACCTCCTTGGCCCGTTCATAACACGCTACTCTTTGAAGCATAACGTCAAACGAGTAAGGGACCGCCGCATTACCAAAGAAGGTGGCATATTTTGAAGTCATGTTCTCTAATGCTATTGCTGCCTTCGCAGATTCCGAGAGTGTGGTTTCGATGCCTTGCATAGTGGCCTCGCTGAATCTTGTAATAAATTCAAAGGGAGACTTGCTCGACTTCTGTTTGGTGGATGCTAACTCACTAAGGGTACTGGGTCTTGACCTTGCCCCACAATAGTGGGAAGAAAATTGCTTGAACATTTCGTCAGGATTTGCTTGAGGGTTATCTTTCATGAATCTCTGGTGAGCAATGCAAGAACATGATCTTAAGTTGGTTGGGTAGGTCTCGTAGAGTATGAACCATTAATATGTGGGCGTTGATGTGTGCCTCAAGATCCTCTTTCCCATAAAATTTGTTTATGAATTGTGGGATCACAAACCCTGTTGGTAGATCTTCTAGGTGTCCTAAAGTTTTTTGTACATAATCTTAAGGAGTTGAGAAATCTCATATTCCAATTTTCTCTAAAGAGTCTTCGAGGTATTTCATGTGGGTGAATTGAGTCATTGTTATAACAGTGACCTTTCTCGGCTGCATGGTCTGTTGAACCTGGATTTGTGGTATGTGGCTTGTATAGACTGGCTATTAGGCCCATGTTGCGGGTTACCCCAAGGATTGAGCCTAGGGAATGTGTTGAACTTGATGTGTCGGTTGTCAGCCTATAGACTCACCCGAGTCGAATTGGGCCAATGCAGACCCATTACTCGGAGTTTGCACTACTTGGCCGCGTAAGAAGGCCTGCAGGTTAGAAACACCACTTGACTGAGATGGATGACTCGAGCTGCTATGGTGACTAGTCCTCTGACCTTGGACAGTGAAGTCTGGAATGATGAGCTACTAATTGAACATCGGGGTTAACCTGGCTGAGATTGACTGACTCAGGGCAGTCCTTGACTAGATTGACTGACTCAGAACAGTCCTTGACTGTTGGCCTAACTTCTTGAGGATTGCTCTTGGCCTAACTCCTTGACTGTTCATAAGTGTTACGACCCTACTAACCTGTTGGCCCGTTCCTTTCCAATGATGGTTTTGAGGGTGGCTTGGATTGCTAAGTATAGTTCCATGTGGGTTGAGACTTGGCTCACTAACACGAGTGCTATGAATTTGTGAGGGAGCACTATGACAGTGCCTCTCAGACTGGCTAGGTTCCCTGGATCTATGCTGGGCCTCAACCATAGGGTTGGACCTTGCTCTGCTTTGATCCTAGGTCATGACTCCTAGACTTGTTTTAAAATAGGAAGGTTTGGACCTAGCTCAGGCATGGACCTAGGCTAGACTTGGAAAGACCTAGATATTGATTTAATGGACTTAGGTTTGAACCCTAAACTAAGGTGAACCTAGTCTAAGTTTAGGGACAACTCTAATTCTAGACCTAAGCAAAGACCAGACTGGATGGATCTTGCTAGACTCAATGGGTTTCAGTTTGAACCTTAAGCTAAGATAAACCTAGTCTCGTTCTAGAGGCAATGCTATGCTTAGACCTAAGCTAGGACCGAGACTAAGATCTAGACTAGATGGGTACAAGTCTTGGCTCAGATCAAGAGGTGGGCCAAGGTTCAGAACTAGGCGTGAACTTGGTTTAGACCTAGGCTAGAGGGCTTGAACCTAGAGGGTTTCGAATATCAGATTGGGTGTTGACCTAGACTGGATCAAGGTTGGGTTAGGTATGAGCATTAGCTCAGACCAAAAGCGCGCCTAGGTTCGGACTTAGGTGTGAACCTAGTTCGGACCTGGGCTAGGCTGGATACAAGCCTGGACTTGAACCCAAAAGTTTTTAAATTTAGATCGAGTGCTGACTCGAACTAATGTCAAGTTAAGATTTGGCATGAGCCTTGGCTCAAACCAAAAAGGGCCTAGGTTCAGACCTGGGCTAGACCGGGTACAAACCTGGACTTGGACGCAAAACGTTTTAGCTCGGACCAGAAGTGGATCCAGATTGAGATCTAAGACTAATCAACTGAGATAAGCAAACAAAACACTCGAAAACTTTTTCCTAAACTATGGGTAGGCTAGGTATGAGTGTGTTCTTAACTATTGAAATGTGGCTAAGCTGAGTAGGTCCCCACGTAGGTCCTGGTCACCTGTTAAAGGAATCAATCAGGTCCTACTATGTGTGGAGTTGCTTTGAGGCTAAGGATTATGGAGGGGCGCTCATAGTTAAAGTTACGTGAATCCCAACCGCCTCGGCTCTCAATACTAGGTTCCCCTCATGACAGTTAATATCGGATTTTGTGGGTTTTGAAACCTTTGTTGGTTTCCTGTGCTTCCCTGGTTTGTTGTATGCAAGAAGTGCGTAAACAAGCACGCAAGTGAAAAGAAAGTAGCAAGCAAGTAAACACACAAGAAAGAAAGTGTGAGCACTTGGTACAAATCGTACCGAGTGGGGTGCGCTTTGAGTTGGAGTCTCTACCGATCAAAAGCACAATTCAGGTGTGGGGCTAAGCAACGCCTAAGACGATATACAGTAAGTGGAACATGTCACAACCCGTGCCTAGTTGAGCGTGCCCCGAGTCGAGGGTGACTCTATCAGGGCACAATTAGAGAGAGAGTGCAGATGACCTTAGAAATTTTATTTTATTTTTTTTCTACCCTTTTTTTTCTTTAATGAAATGAAAATAAAGTGGAAAATGCCGAATTACAAGCAAAGAAATGAAAGGAAAATGAAGTGGCAACTGACGAATTACAAGCAAAGAAACGAAAGAGATTTTTTTTTTGACAACTTTTTTTTTTCTTTTTCCTTTTTTGCTTTTGGAAAGACGGTAAAGGTGATTTTTTTAAAAAGGAAACATGAAGATTCTTTTTTTTTTTCTTTTAGAAAGTGAAGTTCCTTTAAAAAAAGACTTTTGTAGCAAAAGTGATGTTTTTTTTTTAAAAACAAATAATCTTTAAGATTTTATTTTATTTTATTTTTCTTACAAAGCAAATTTTCGTCTTTTAGAAATGAGAAAGGCCTTAACTTTTTTTTTTTTTTGAAAGCAAGATTACCTTTAAAATAATTTTTTTTTTTTTTTTACCAAGACACCTAAAAAATTTGCTTATTTGTTTTTTAGGAAACTGAGTTTTTTATTTTAAAATAAAATGGCTGAAGATACTTTTCGTTTTAGTGTATAAGAAAGATGGCCTAAAACACCGATAGTTTTTTTTTAAAAACATATATATATATATATATATATATATATATATATTTTAAACAAAGAGGCCTTTAAAAAGCTTTTTTTTTTTGTTTGAGGCAGGGAGGCCTTTCTTTTTTCTTTTTTCTTTTTCATTTTTTTGAAAGGAAGATGCCTAAAAAAGTGCTATTTTTTTTTTTTACTGAATAATTCTTAACAAGAGACAGGAAATTTGAATGTCAGCAAAGCTAATCTAATCAAATCGTAAGAAATAGAAAGCAAAATCTTGTATTGTAAAGCACGACTTTATCTAACCAATCATATGCAACAAAGAGCACAGACCTCTTTTGGAAAGAGAAGATGAGGATGGAGGAGAGCAAAGAAAATAGATGATGTAAAGCTATTAAAAAGATTTTTATTTATTTATTTATTTTTTTGGAGATGGGAAATACCTTAAAAAAAAGTGATTTTCCAAATTTCTTTTAACTAAGAAAAGAGGAAAAACATAACAAATAAAGGCCAAACAATTTTTATTTTTGGAAAGCAAAATTGTCTCAAAAGTGATTTTTTTTTTTTTAATTCAAATGCTAAATTACAAGAGAATAAATTAAATTTTTTTTTTTTTGGAAACGAAGAGACTTCTAAAAAAACAAGACTTTTTTTTAATAAAATTTTCTTTTTGAAAATAAGAATGGGATCTTCTCTCCCTATTTTCTCTCAACCTCCCCTTTCCTATTTTTTCTCCCTATTTTCTCTCAATCTCCCTTCCCTATTTTCCCTCAATTTCCTTTTCCTATTTCTTCTCCCTATTTTCCCTCAATCTCCCTTCGCTTCCCTATTTTCTCTGATCTATAAGAGCCTCCATATATCTCCCACACACATGACAACGTAGGAAAGAATTAGGATAATATCTTTCTAAGAGACCTCACACTACCGCTAATTTACTTGTGATAACCTCAAAAAGAAACAAGATAAGTCTATATCCTACATTGACCTATCTAATAGGTAAAATACTAAAGAAAAGATATCCTCGTATCCCCAACACCTTCTTTCCTTGTCTTTTTGGAGCATCAGAGTACAGTAAAAGAAATTTTCTCTTTTGTGAAAATACAACAGGATCCAAACATTGTTGATAAAGGATATCAAAGCCCCGATTTTTATTTTATTTATTTATTTTTTAATGTTAACAGGGTACCAAAGATGTAAAATAAATGGAGGTGAAGAACAAAAGAAATGCGATGAGCACCAAATTATGGAAAGAAAAAAAAACAAAGAAGAAAAGAAAAACAAAAAAAGGAAACTAGTGCAAGATACAATTAAATAAAATGATTTTTAAAAAAAAAAAAAAAAACATGTCCCTCAAAAGAAGATCTCAAGCCTCTTTTTTTTTTTCATGCACAGATCTAGCTCGAAATGCCCCACAGTGGGCGTCAAACTATTTAATATGAAAATTAGAGATATCTTCAGAAGAAGATCCCTGGAATCCGAACACCACAAATTGATTTTTAAAAAAAGTGATAGAGTGTGGGACAATCAAATTTTGATCTGAGGCTAGATCAATTAAAAAACAAATAGATCCACTCTTAGATCATTGACAGAGCCAACATCGATCCAAAAAGCACGAAATAATGAATAAAATAAAATAAAATCCTATGTCTAACAAAATAACTAAAAAATGAAGGAAAACAGGATGAGAAAAATACCTGGCCGAGCCAGTTGGCTCGACAAACCCGAGGCTCCGAGGCCTCACCCGTATCAGGATCGCGACAACTATATTTAGACTGGGGATCCTCTTTGTCTCTCTTCAATGTTGACCAAGCCTTGCCTTGGTTGAATGGTTATCTTGGACCTGTTCTAAGCTTGGGGTTGCAGGTTTAATGGCTAAGGTTTGGCTAGAACTTGTCTAGATCTTGTATCTCTCACAGTTTTCTCTCTGGTCTCTCCTAAGCTTAGGTTTCTTGGCTTATGGGTTAACAAAGTCCAACCTTTCTACCATGTCCCACCGCTTGAAAGAGGCACGTTAGTGTTTTTTTTTATAGATTCAATAGAGGTGTAGAATGAATAACTACTAAAACCATGGGTGTGGAATGGATCACTACTAAAAAACTAGAAGATTTGCTAGGTGTAGAATGGATAACCACTAAAAACAGGGGGATTTGCTAGGTGTAGAATGGATAACTACTAAACGCTACAAGATTTGGTAGGTGTGGATCATAGAATGGCGAATATGGATTATGGTGATCTATGGTTAAGGGGTTTACTGAAATAGTGTGGTTCTATGGGTTTTCTAAAGTTAGAAAAATCATGAAATTTACCAGTTTTAAAAATGGGGTGTCTACAATGGTTTATAGAAGAGAAAATAGAAAGTGTAGAAGAGAAAATAAAAAGTGTAAGTGCAAGTATTGGGACTAAAGGGGTAGTTAGAGGTGAGGAGATATTAAGGGTGGATAGAGGTTAACATGGGTAAGGGATATGTGGGGGATTAGTTTTGATGAGGGTGTGGATGGGAGCTAGGATGAGCAAGGTATGGGTAGGAGCTAAGACTTGCTAGAGGTAGGCACAAATTAATTTGCATGCGTGTGGGAGCGAGTGAATGATAAGTACAGGCTGGAGTGTAGGGGCGTGAGAGCATAAGGGTGTGGGTAGGTGTGCCAAGTGATGGTGCGGATGGCGAGGGTTGGATGAGAGCGTAGGCAAGGTATGATAGTACTGTTAGGGATGCGATTGTGATAGTGCGGGCAGGGATGTGATTGTGATAGTGCGGGCAGAGATGAGTTAATGGGCGCGGGTAGGTGTGAAGTGAATAAGCACGGTAGGGAGGTGTGAGTGGATAGGCTCGGGTAGGTGTGAAAGTGGATAGGCACAGGCAAGGAGGTGCAAGTGGATAGGTGCGGGTAGGTGTAAGTAGATAGGTGCGGGTAGGTGTGCAAGTGGATAGGCGCGAGTAGATGTGCAAGTGGATAGGTGCAGGTTGATATGCGAGTGGATTGGCGTGGGCAGGGAGGTACAAGTGGATAAGCGAGGGTAGGTGTGCTAGTGGATAAGCATGGGTGGGTGTGCAAGTGGATAGGCGCGGGTAAGTGTGTTTGCAAGAGTAGGTGCGGGCAGAGGATTGTGGATATAGGCATAGGTGGAGGATTAAGGAGTTAAGTGAAGGTGAAAGGGAGTGAAGGCATAGAGGAGTGATGGGCACGGGCGAGAGGTTGTGAGTGAGTAAAGGGCGGACATGGCACAGGCACGGGAAGATGTCAGTGAGAGTGAGTGAAGGGCAGACAACGTGTGGGCACAGGAAGATGTGAACAAGATTCAGTGAGGGGTGGACAAAGTGGGGACATAAGAAAGTGTGAGCGAGAATGAGTGAAGAATTAAGAGAATGCTAGGCCCACCCTAGGTGCGAGTCCAGAGAATTGGATGTAGAAGAGAGGGGAAAAGAGAAAGAGAGAGGAGGGGGAAGCAGGAAATGCTAGAACCTGCCCTGAATCCGAATAAGAGAGAGAAAGAGGGGGAGAAAAATGAAATGAAGAGAGAGGAGGAGAAAGAGAGGAGAGAGAATGAACTTAAGAGGTGCTCGACCCTAGGTGCACATCCATGCGTCCACTTCCATACACATGAGCGAAAAGGGTCTTGGGTTTGGGTTAAGGCTAGGGTCTAGGGTCTAGGTGTGGTGTATGGGACCTTGAGGTGTATGATATGGGTTGAGGTGTAGGGAGTAGGATATGGTGTATAGTGGTCTAGGGTTTGTGGTATAGTGTATGGTGTAGGGAATAGGCCTTGGGTGTATGATGGTTTATTGATTCTCTCTACGAGATGTTTCTCTCTCCTCTCCTCTTGGTCTTGAATGTGAAAGAAAAGCATAAGCACAAGCAAGAACTTGATAACCAATGACTTAACTTTCAAGAATCATCCAAATACCTTATTACAAATGACTTGGGTTTCCTTATATAGAGCAACCACTAAACAATGGTGGTATGCTCAAAAGAACCCAAAATTGTAAAAAAATACATATTTAATGAATTAAAATAATCATCCCGTATTTTAGCCAAATGACCAAAAACCCCTAAGCACTTTTCAACAAATGATAAAACCATCCCTCCATGAGGGGCCTCTTGCTATTGCTAGTCTTTGGGAGCTTTTCAGGATATCTATGATGGTAATTCGGGTGATCAATCATCGTGGAATCGATACTTGAACTTTTGTGAACATTTTGATACCCTTTGATTGTCTTAAAACATATTGTTTAGGAAGAACCAAAAATCCGGCCAAGTCCAAAAACATTACAATTCTTCAACCATTGGACGAATGACTTAAATTATTAATGTTTGGCATCAATAAATGTCTTCATTCCTAGAGTAGGATCAATTTCTTTGTGCAATAAGAAAGGGACATGGGTAGCATGTCCAAGCAGAGTATTGTTGTTCAGCATTGCAAGACGGCTTGTGGGTTAGTTGGATCCTTTAAAGCTTAAGGATAATATATTGGAGAGCCTATGGGCATGTTTTAAGAGCATATGACAATGCTTGTTTTCGCAATGGATCCCAATTATCATAATAAGGCCCAACACATAAAGATTGGGTATCACTACATGCCATATTTCATTGAGAGGAAAGGGACAGTCATCGAGAATGGCTTGGGGCCTTGGCGGTAGTATTGTCGAGCCCCATGGTGAGGTCTCTCACTCTATTCTCACCAAAGGGTAGGGCCCCAAATCCCTACTGACTTTACCGCTTTCCAAGATCTCTTGAAAACGTAAAGAAGCGGTTATAGAGAGAGAAAGCAGGAAGAGCGATCTTCCAATGGAATAGTTATGGTTTCCTCTCCCTTTTGTGTTGTTCCTTGCCCTATGGAGGGGGAACCCCCTGATTTGAAGGTTCCTTGCAAAGGTGTGAAAGGTGGTGATGGATTTGATGTTACCAATGACGCTAATGAATTTAGTCCTCATTCTGGTTATGGTCCTAATAGATCTGATCAAGTTCTTCTTAACAAAAATGAATCTGATATTACTGGATATGGTTTTCATGGGAAGGAAGGATCCAACGCAATGGCGGTCTCACAATCTGCTAATGGATCTGATTTTAAGGTTGGATCTGGAGATATGATGGAGGTTTGGTTCTCATGTCTCTGGAATTGGCTATGAAGTTGTGAATAATGATAAGGTATCTGGTAAATCTAGTTAGGGAAAAGGCCATAAAATGGAAGGATTTGGGGAGCTACATACGCTGCAAAAGGGAAAGAAGGCTGTGAGGCTGTTGCGTTATATAGAGCTGTTGCGAAGCTTTTCCTCTCGTAATGGGAATGGACATGGGCAAGGGGACCAGAATTCCCTTAGCTATATGGTGGATGTCAATGCTGCTCATCAAGGCTTTGAAGATGTACAAGCTATGGGTCCCCAGACGGAACAGTTGGTGATCCTTGCTGGTTGTGATAGTGCTAATCAGAGTTCTATGGATAGTCTTGTTGCTGGTGTTCATGGAGGTTCACGTCATGGTTCTTTATATGGGGTTATTTGAGGGTCGTTTTCAACACTTGTATCCCTGATAAGAACAAAGAGAGATCAGTTTGCGACTTAAGCCTGCAGGTACCAAAATGCCTCCAAACCATGGAAGTAGTAAGTCAATAAACCCTGATTCATAAGTGAAATTTCTGACAGACTTAGAATAGCCCAAGAATGATCAAAAATGTTGATAAGGATCTCTTAAGAACACCTGTCAAGTTTCGACACGATCCGACGATGTTAAGGCAGTGCAGATGCGAAAACAGTTTTGGAAAATTGGCCTCTCGCTCCCTCAAAATAGACCTGATAACTACATCCCTATCACTGGAGAGTCAAATTACTATGGGACCACCGCCATTGGATCAAGAACGTTCGAAAACCCTTAGGGACCAAGTTTCAGCTTGATCGAATGTTTCTGGACCAAATTATGGTCAAATTACCGAAAACGAGTAGGTCACACACTATTGCGGTGCACCCTCACTAAACTAGTTTCATTTAATGGACACTGGGTTTCGTGATTTCGGGCAGAATTTTGGAAGGTCATATCTCTCTCGTCCCAGGTCTGATAGAGCGAAATTTTTTAGCTCATGATCGTCTCGTCGGCTCGAGCGATTCGATTTATGGCACAACCCATGTCGTGGCCCGATCTAAGAGAAAAACTACGGAGAAGAGTGCGATCGGACGCATGTTTGCAGAATTTTACAGCAAGAGGTCTCGTCGATCAAAAGGCCACATCATGACATTCGCATATTGAATCGGCCTCAAACGAGATCCATTACGACCACAACATTAGAGGCTTCATCTGAGCCAAACATCACGCATGATGGACGGTCGAATTCACCGCAAAAAGGGGATGAAGTCACTGTAAATTCTGGCCACCGAAAACCAAATTCCGACCAAAATACCTAATTTGGAAAATGGTCGTTCGGGCACCAAATCGAGCCACGTTCATTGTCAAACGTTCATGATGGCATGCTCTTCAAAATATAACGAAGAAATCGTGAAAAAACAATGAGAAATGGTCATGATCTTGAATCAAAGATCGCACGTTTCTTATGATTTTCACACCTCGTTATCGTGGCCCAAAAGCCCGATCCATGACTCAAAATGGGTATCAAAACGACCGTCTCCTCAAGCTGATCAAGAAAGCAATAATCTTTTGGCCAGATAAAGGTCGAAAAGATCCCGAACGGATCTTGAAAAATCGTAAGGGTTGCATGGCCATGACAGAGACTGAATTGAAATTTTCAAGATTTGTGGGTGAGAGGCAAAATCATCATTTTTCATTATTTTCTATTTTTATTTAGTTCACTTAAATACTATTTTTTATCAATTAGGTTAAGAATTGGTCACCGACCCATGTTTGGATTGAAATTCTATATAAGCACATGATGCTCTCATGTAAGGGGCCCCTTTTGGCTTAATAAATTTTTTGGGTTAAAAAGTGCAAAAGCTTGGGTCACGTTTTCTTTCTTAGAGAGAGAAAAGGAGGAAAGAAAAAATTTTGGTTGGTACCCTTAGGACTAGTAATTCTCTTCTCTCCTTTCCTCTTTCTCTTTCTCTTCTCTCCTTCTCTCTTTCTCTCTTCTTTCTCTCTCATCTTTCTCTCTCTTCTTTCTCTTTCTTCTTCTCTTTTATTTCATCCTCTCTCTCTTCTCTCCTTTTGAAAGGACTAGCAAAAGCCAAGCTAGCCTACATTCTTCTCTCTTCTCTCTTCTCACTTTTTCTCCCATCTTTTTTCTCGTATTTTCTCTCTTCTTTTCCTTTTCTCTCTCTTCTCTCCCATCTTTTTTTCTCATATTTTCTCTCTCTTTCTTCTTTTTCTCCCTCTTTCTCTCTCTTCTCTCTTCTCTCTTTCTCTCCCATCTTTTCTCTCGTATTTTCTCTCTCTTCTTTTCCTATTGCTCTCTGTTCCCTCTCCTGGATGGCAGCATAAGCCGTCATCCATGATTTTTCTCTTCTCTCTTTCTCTCTCTTCTTTCTCTTTCATTCTTAGTCTTCTTTCTCTTTCTTTATCTTCTCTCTTTCTTTCTCTCTTCTTTCCCTTTCTTTACCTCTCTTCTTTTTCTTTCTTTCTCTCTCTCTTCCTTTCCTTCCTCTCTTTTGCACGACCACCGAGTCCCGCCGTGCTCCTTCACATCCAACTACCCCTTTTCTTTTACGTACTCCCTCACCTCCAACTCTCTGCCGTGCGAAACCACACTTCCACCTCTCTGCCATCCTCGAACTCACCTCCACCTCTCTACCGTGCTCGACCACACCTCTACCTCTCTGCCGTGTGCGACCTCACCTCCACCGCTCTGGCTTGCGCAACCACACCCCCACCTCTCTGTTGTGCGTGACCACACCTCGACCTCTCTACCATGTGTGATCACACCTCCACCTTTGTGCCGTGCGTGACCACATGTCCATCTCGTTGCTGAGCTCATGACCTTCTCCTATCGAGCCACCTCGCTGCCGCTTGAAACCAAGCTGCTGCCCACGACCTTCTCCTGTAGAGCCACTTCGCTGCCGCTTGCAACAAGGATGCCGCCCTCTTTCTCTTTTATTCACCTTCTCTGCCGCCCTCTCCCTGCCGTCCACTCTCCCTTGCTTCAACCTTCCCACCACCAGCAGCTTGCCACGCTCTCTCTTCGTCGTCCTCGCACTCTGTCTGCTCCCTCCTCTGCTGCCTGCAACCCTGCCTTCCCTGTCCTTCTCTTCACCCACCTGAGCTAGGAGGTAGCACTACTACCATCTCTGCCACCGTTTCCACCGTCCTTTTCTCACACCTTCTCTCTCTCCGCCAGGAGGTGGCTCGAAGCCATCACCTCATTCTCTTCTTTCCTCTCCTTTACCGCTCTCATCATCGCCCCTTCCTCTCGTCCCACCTGTCTCCACCCCCATTTCCCACTTCTCCGTGTCTCTCTCGCTCTTCAGCCCATCCCGTTCACATCTCCATTTTGCCACGATCTTCTCTCTGCAGCCTCCCACTCTCTCTCTGTCTAAAACCCCCAAACGAACAAGCCATTTTCCCTTCCCCTTTCTTTCGTTTCATCTGTTTCATTTCGTTCTCTCCCTTTCACTCCATTTCGTTCAAGCACTCTCTCTCTTTCCTAACCAATTTACTCGTTTTCTTTTTAGTTTACTTAACAGCACCATTTCATTCATTTTACCTTACTTTATTTTATTCAATTTATTTTACTCCATTTATTCCATCTTATTTTCCCTTACCTTATTTTTACTTCATTTATTTTACTTTATTCTATTTTATTTTATTTTGTTTACCTCTTTTATTTTATTTTACTATTTATGCCTATTACGTCATTTTATTTTATTTCTTTTATTATTTTATTTTGCTTGATTTTATTTTTCTTATATCTTCTTCCATCTTACCCCTTTCACCTAATTTTATTTCATCCCTTCTTTCATTTTCATTCCATTGCCTTTCATTTTCATTTCATTTCATTTTATTTCATTTTCGACAAGTCAGGGTCTTCTAACCTACTTGTCTGTACCTTTAACGTGTGTGTGTCTGCAGGAAAGAAGAAACAGGTCAAGGGAAGCGATTCGGAACTGGCCACAGGCCAAAGGGGAATTTCACGTGATCTAAGAGGGCGCCCACACGAGTAGCCCGAATGTGTCATGGACCTACGTGAGGTGAGTCCCGCCTCACGACCAAATTCCTCTCTCATCGGTTGGTACTCCTGCTCGCCTCCTCTTTATGCAATTCCCAAGTGAGCGATCTCAGGTCTCGGGTCCCTCTTGAATCCAGAACCACGCCACCAGGTTATCCTGACCCGAAGGGTGAGATCGAGGCCCCTAACCAGCTTGGTGACTCCATTGGGTACACGCTAACCCATCGTTGGCTCATCTTGCTTGACAAGTTCTCTATTGTTCCAACACACACTCGCACGTCACCGAGGTTATTCAACCCCTATATCCAAGTCAGGGATTTCATAATCCCCACACTCGGAGTCCGTCCCCGGGGACCAGGTTCTGCCAACCTAGTTTCCTGATCTCCTTTTGAGCGTTGATTTAGTTTCATGCTCCTGGGTTCTTGCCCGGCTAGAGGCGAGGAGGGACTCACAAGTCGCTCAGTCCCTATCTCCCGACATCGACAAATGTATTGTAGGTGTCACTTGCACAGGTGGAACAATAGCCACCCCTCTCAGCATTCACCTGGCTACCGACAAGTTACTTGCCAGTCATCTTGCTCGGGGCAGCCAAAAGGGTCGCCCCGCCCTATCTCCCACAATCGACAGTTCTCCTGTCAGTGTTTCTGTGGGTCGCCATACGACCATCCCCCATTTTCCATCACTCTGCACCACCATGTCTGGAGGTTTGACACAAAGAGGAGGCCTTTAGAGCCATTTCCTCTGACCCACCTACTTAGACGAGTGGTTCAAGGTCCACACATTGGGCAGCCCTAAAGCTACCTCGATCCACCATTACAAGCCAGGTTTCTTAGAGCCTAGTCCCACACACAGGAGGAACTCGAGGGTCACTCTGCTAAGCATGGTGCATCTTTCCACTCTACTCTGAACGGTTCAAAATTCACGTCCGAACGAGCACACGACCAATGGCTTCGCCATGGTCCACCAGAGCACATGTCTGTTCACCACTTGAATGGTGACTATAAAATTTCCCTATCGTGCACACTTCATGACAAGGACGGCAATGCTAGAGCCGAACCCTTTGTCCCTTCTTAGGTCAATCCCGGGACCACCTTGAATGCACCTTTGCACTGTGCACACATGCACGGATCCAAGACCTCCCCCAGTTCCAAGGGCAGTCATGAAAAGAAGGTGGAAGAACAACTTATCTTTGCTCAATTGAAATTCTACTTGGTCGTTTAAAGAGGGAATCATCGTCGAGCCCGGAAATGGGGCCGAGAGACCAAGATACTAAAGGCCTTGCTCAGGGGCAAAGAAGACATCCATTTTGGAGATGAAAGCCATTTCCCTCCCCATACTTCCCTTGATGCGAATGATGTCGAAAAGGCATGGCACGTGGTGAACAATGAAAAGGTTGCTCGGAGCAAGGTAAAGCAAGCCATCTACAAGGTTCGAAGCTTGACTCGGAGCAAGGATGAGCTTGTGAATAGGGCAAAGAGCGAGTCTGACCCCGGTGATGCCATCAATTCTGAGCTAGTGGTGCCACCGCCCTATCAGACACCTGGACCCATTTCAGGTCGGGGCACTGAGAGCAATGGCCTCTTTGAGAAGACTTAGCTCGAGGCAGCTCATGGGCCCGAACGGGTTTCCCCTAGACTCCTGTTGAGTCGGAAGGCATCGTTGTAGGGCTAGCCCGTTGCCTCAAGTGGATGGAAACCAAACCCACCAAGGACGCTGCCCATGATCCCTTGTTGGTGGAAAGTTCGAACTAAGAAGGGACTAGTCCCCTTCCCATGATGCAAGAGAATGATCCACCAGCTCCTCTCAAGGTCTGCCTCGATATCCTAACTCCCCAAGATGAAACTGAAAAGAAAATTGGTACTAATGAGCTACTTCAGAGAGTTGAGAAAATCATTGTTGAGATCAACCTTATGAACAAGGGGACTATGCCACTGTGCACCCTCTTCCAGCCTTCACCGGGATTCATCGTCGAATCTCGAAGACTCTATGAACCGCCTCCTGCTCTGGGTGGTCCTAATGATCCAGCCTCCCGCACCCGCTCTCGTTTAGACATTCATACCTTTGAATAGTGCTTGTCACTCTCATTCGAGGAAAGCTACTCCCCAATACTGGATGGGATGAGCTACACTCCCCCTACTGGAAACCCCACTGAAATGGCTTCGCCAAGCTCTAAGAGTACAACGACTCCCTGCAAAGCCAACTTCCTGCTCTCCCCATGCCGTGAATGCCTCATGAGTGCTCTTGATGATGACAATAGAGGCTCGTCGTCCTATGAAAGGTTCATATTCTCCCTTGATGGTAAAGAACCCAATTCTGGTTGTGCGACCTCCCTCATCCTCATGCACCCAATGACTCCTACCTCTGACGAAAACTCGTCACTCTCATCCGAGGAAAATCATTCCCTAATAGAGGATGAGATGGGAAGCATTCCCTTCGATGACTACCTTAATGAAATGGCGCCTCCAACTCCTGAAGACGCCATGATTCTTTATGAGGTTGACTGCGTACGGCCTCCATGTCTTGAAGATGTCGTGGCTCCGTATGAGTTTGAGCATATGTTCGCCTCGTGTCTCAAAAAATGCTTCCTCACTGATTATCAAGTGACCTCATCGTCTTGTGAGAGTTTCACATTCTCATTAGATGATGAGGATACCCAAGCCTTGGAAGATGAAGCAAACCTGAAAGAAGACCCAATGACCCTCATCAATGATGTTGTCAATGTAGCGACAGTTGAACCCATGGTTAAGAACTCCATTGAGCAAGAGGCATGTGGTGGGAAAACTCTATTGGAGTGTTCCGCCCCAAATGAAAAGGAAGCTTTCGAGGCAATCAGCCCCAAAGCCTCCGTTATCCCTTTACTTCCCAATGGTGAGCAGGTCAATCCTCTAATAGAAGAGGAGCTCTCAAGTATGGTTGTTGTTGATGCTATAGTGATCAATGAAGTACTAAAGTCCTATAGAGATGAGATTGTGCAGCTGAAGACCACATTAAGGCAGTTACAACCCGAGATGAGGTCAAAATATGAAATGATGGAAACTTGTCGCCAAGAGGTATTGGTATCTCGTAAGCTTAAGCATACCCCCTCGGGACACCAAACCATCTTTACCGTCTCTCAAGCACCATTAAAAGAAAAGCCAAACCATCCTCACCTCCCTCATTGCTAGTCTACTCCCCATCGACTCAGGTTGGGAATGGAGAACTAGTAAAAGGCATGGTAGCCGAAGCATTGAAGAACTACAATACCCCTGTGATGGAGGAGCTCAACAGCTATCAAAGCCTTACCCAGCCTATGTTGATCAAACTCCATTCCCACTGAGCTACTAAAGCCTCGACTTCCCCAAGTACGATAGCACTAGCTCATCTCAACAGCATATAGCCCACTTCATTTCTGCCTGTGGCAATACGGCGAACAATGAACATCTATTGCGTCAGCAATTTGTGGGAACCCTTACAAGAGCTACATTCAAATGGTACTCTTGATTACCGTCAGGGTCAATCTCATCGTAGGTACATATGAAAGAAGGGTTCCTCAGGCGCTTCTACGACATAGAAAGGAAAGTGCAGCTTTTTGAGTTTCTTGAGGTAAAACAAATGACACACGAGCCAGTGATCGAGTGCATCGAAAGGTGGCGCAATTTGGCCATCAATTTGGCCACTCCAATAAGTCAGCCCCAAGAGATGGAGTAATGCATAGACGGGATGCAGCAAGAATTGGCTTGTTATGTCAGCTCAGCATGGCCCACCACGTTCACCAAGATGGTCAACAAGGCATTACAAATCGAAAGCTTGCTCAAACACCATGGAAATGTACCTGGGTCTTCTGCATTAGGCGAAGATGAAGAGCAGTCAGCCACTGCCATGTTAAATACCATGCACTCCTCAAGCCAAAACTGGTACGAGAGTTATTCCTTTGACAAGTGCATGATCTCCAAGTTGCTTGAAACTCTCTTGTCTAAGGGGATGTCCGAGCTACCCACGCCAAAAAGACCAAGGGAAGTCGGGAGGGACAATGAGCCCAATTATTGCCAATATCATAGGAGACTTGGTCACAAAAATGAGTGCCATGCTGCTAAAGACATCATCCAAGATTTCATAAACTGTGGGAGATTGAGCTAAAAGCATGATTCCACATGTGACCCAGTGCCACACCACAGTCCGAGCTGCAAGACCCTAAACTGCATACCCATGGTCCAAGCTATACGATCCTAAATTATAGTACACGTCATGGTGGCATGACATTAAATTGCACAAAATATGGTCTAAGCGGCACGACCTTAAGCATGCTCTCAGGTCTCGATGGATGACCTCAAATCAGGCCAAATCGATGGTCACAGTGGTATGACCTTAAACACTCCTCCACAAAAATAAACAAGAAGAAAAATAACAAAAAAATACGGATATGACGAAAACCTGTAAGGGAAAATGTCAAAAGAAATAAAAGAGAAGAAATGACGGACATGGTGTGCACCCCAAAGGCCACCATGGGCAAAATATGTCAAAAAGAAAAGAAATGAAAAAGACGACCATAGTGAAAACCCACAAGGGTGCTATGGGCAAAACTGTCAAAATAAAAAGGGGTGTGGTGAAAACCCTTCAGGGCACTCACTCTCAAATAACGGGCGTGTTGATCCTTCCCTACGGGTCAACACAAGTAAAAATGGCATACGTCCTTGTAGCAAGATGTTAAATTGCGCGACATATAGTCCAGTTACACGACTATAAACTGCTTCATGTTCTTACATGTCTCCATGGGGTTACCGCATGACACCCTCCTACGCATCCCCTACCACACCCTTCTTTGTCTCCCTAGTGAGAACACACCATCTCTCCAAGGTGTTCTCCCTAATTAAGGTGTACCACGGTTGTGACTGTGAGGCTTCGAATCAAAGCATGTGTCCGCCTCTATAAAGCAATATCACAAAGAGGTGTACTACAGTTCTAGCTGTGAGGCTTCAAAGCAAAACATGCACTTCAAAGCATGCGCTGCCTCTACAAAGCAATATCACAAAGAGATGAACCACAGTTTGACTATGAGGCTTCAAAGCAAAGCATGCGATCGCATTTACAATGTTGTATCCCGAAGAGGAGTACTGCAGTCTCATCCGTGTGACTTTGTACCCCTACATCCGATAGGGAACCTTTGCCACCTGTCCTACCCATTTCATACCAGCACATCCTTGTGCATCTCCTCGCCTCCAAACACATCATTACCTAAAGACTCTTCTGGCCTCTATTTTCCTAGTTGAGTCGCACCACTCATAGCCCCCTTAAGCCTCCATCATACACCTTAATTGCCCATGACCCAGCTCCTTGTCATGCGTGCCCCTACCTCAACAAGTACAACAAGCGTGACGACTTTAAAGGAACCCCTCAGCGGTCTAAAGTGGGTGAAGACCTTAAAATTTCCCTCAAACACATCCAACAAGGGTGAAGACTTTAAAAGCACCCCTCGGTGGTTTATTCGGGGCAAAGCCGAACTGAACGGGGCAGCAGGTCCCAAGCTCGAGCTCGAGGTCCTTTGCAAGCCGCCGCTCGTACGCATACCTCGCATGCGTGTCCCAAACAGCCGCCCACGTGTCCTTCACATGCATCCCTTGTACATGTGCCCCAGTAGCCACTTGTGACCTTTCCCCATGAAGCCAGGTCGATCGAGGTAGCAGGTCCCAAGCCTGAGCCCGAGGTCCTTCACAAACCGATGCTCGCACGCATCCGTCGCACCCGTGTCTCGAGCTGTCGCCCGCGTGTCATTCACACGCGTCCCTCATACGTGTGCCCCAGCATCCTCCCTCCACTACGCACACACCTTTCGCACGTGCCTTCCCGCATGCTTTCCCTAGCCGGCCCGTCCTTGCACACACTAGCATGCCTTCTTTGCCCCAAGCCGAGTCCTTCTGCACTAAGTGCAACCCCTCTACCTCCAAGCCGGCTCAAATCCCTTCACACGATTCCCTCATGACACCTCATCAAAGTCTCAATGAACCCACCTTCTTCCTCGGTGAATCACACTCATACCTCACTGGGTCTGCCATCCCTCATTTTCACCCCATGGAGTCACATTCATGTCTCCCATCACATGAATGAACCCATTTTAATTACCAGGGAGTCACACTTGCTCCTTAATCCCCAGTGAGTCCGCTTACACATACCATCCCTCATTGCATCACCTTCATCATATGAACCCACTGCCTATAAATGGTCTTGGCCATTTCATCGTCAATGAGTGATACCACCATCCGCAGACTCATTCCTCATGGGGTCTTATTCACTTCACATTCCTCAGTGAGTCCACCTACACTCACCACCTCTCATTGGGCCACCTTTAAACAGAAGCACACATCCTGACCCATGACGTTAAACTACTTCGCACAACAGTCCGTGCTGTAGGACCCTAAACTGCATAGTGAAGGTCCAGTTACATGACCTTAAACTGAAGCACACGTTCTGGCCGCATGAGGTTAAACTGATTTGTATAACGGTTCGTTCTGTATGACCCTAAACTACATCGAGAAGGTCTACTTACATGACCCTAAACTGTAGCACACGTCCTGGTTGCATGACATTAATCTGCTTCGCACAACGGTCCGTGTTGTAGGACCCTAAATTGCGCAGCGAAAGTTCAATTACATGACTTTAAAATGCAGTGCACGTCCTGGCCGCATGACGTTATACCGATTCGAACAACAGTCCGTGCTATAGGACCCTAAACTGCATAGAGTACGTCCAGCTACATGACCTTAAACTGAAGCACACGTCCCTGGCGATATGACTTTAAACTGCTTCACACAACGGTCCGTGCTGTAGGGCCTTAAACTGCATAGCAAAGGTCCAGTTGCAGGACCCTAAATTGTAGCACACGTCCTGACCATATGATGCTCAACAGTTTCGCGAAATGGTCCAAGCTATACGACCTCAAACCGTAGCCCAAGTCCTAGTGTCATGACTTTAAACACGCCTCCACACACGTGTGTGCCCTCTGCTATGCGCACGCGTTCATCATGCCCTTCCACGCATGCCTCCCCTAGCCGACACATCCGCACCTGCATTTACGTACCACCTTCACTTCCTTCTCAATGAGTCTATCCCCATTGCCTTCATAAATTCACAACATTCCTCAGTGAGTCATGTCCACGCTCACAAAACCACGGTGAGTCATTCCGTCATCTATACACACCCTTAGCTAGTGGGTCACCCATTATCCATCTTCCATACAAACACCATCCATCATGCATAGACGGTCTTGTGCAATCTCCCCCAAGTGAGTCAACCCGCCACCATACTCATTCTATGGCCTCCAAAGACCATCATCCATTGCCATTTCGGTCCGTGCTGCAGGACCTTAAACTACATAGCCACGGTCCATGTTATATGACCTTAAATTGTAGCACACGTCCTGGCCGCATGACGTTAAACTGCTTCGCACAACGGTCAAGGCTATATGACCTTAAATCATAGCCCAGGTCTAGGATGCATGATCTTAAACATGCCCCCACAAGAACATGGACATGGTGAAAACCCGAAAGGGCATCATAAGTAAAAATGACGGACGGGCATGGTCACGAAACCATGAGTAAGAGTGTTTCGTAAAATCAAAACCGGGCACAGTGAAAACCCGAAAGGGCACCATGAGCAAGAATGGAAAAAGGGTGAGCATGACCATGAGGTCATGGGTAAAAGAGCCCAATAAAAAGGAGGTTGCTAAAAACCATCTTTACGACACCACTTCCCTCAGTCCAAGTGAAAACATGAAATGACACTCGAACCAATAAGTAGGTTGATACAACGCTCGCCTCCATAGGTGGCTTCAGCGGCATTCCAAGAAAAAAATTCCTGATATCAGAATACCCTGCTATTAGGACCCATAAAGAAAGAGCTTCAAGAAAAATCCAACAGTCTGAGTTCGTTCATGAAAGGATTTAGAAGTCATAAAAATTTCTAAGACAACAAGTCAGGGTTCCAAGCTAAAGGACCTCATTCCCAAAAAATTCAAACAAAAACAAGAAAGCCACGACGACATGCCAAAGACGCTCCAAAAGGCAAGAAAATTTCAAACCAAGTCAAAACCTGCCACCGATAACCATGGTAGAGCCCAAAAGGCCACCTTGCTAAACCCCTCTCTGACCGAAAGGCTTAGACTTTTTGGGGCAGGCCAACAAAATGCCCCCAACTGGACCTGGCAGGATGGGACCCAAAGAGGTACCCTGCTTGTCAAATCAATCCTAATATAACATCAAACAATGGCCATCAAGGGCTCCTTGGCTGTCTATCCAAAGGAAATCTCCTGACATAGATGATGGCCCTTCCCAGAGGGGTCCCCCAATTGTAGCGGTACGTCCAACAGGGTGAGGAGTTTAAAACCATCCCTCATATATGTCCAACAGGGTGAGGACTTTAAAACCATCCCTCATATACGTTCAACAAGGTGAGGGCTTTAAAAGCATCCCTCAATATGTCCAACAAGGGTGAGGACTTTAAAAGTATTCTTCAGAAAGCTCTTAACATGGATGATGGGCCTTCCAAGAGGGGTCCCCCACCAGTAGCTAAAGTCTCTTCTCCCCCCTAAAGTCTCTGTGTCTAGGTCTACATGCCCTTAAACAAGGCCCCAAGATGTCAGAACACCTTGGTCACCCCTCTGGGAAGCAGCTTCGTACGAGTACCCCTTCAGCGGTCCTGTTGATCTGGTGGTCAGGAAGTTTCTTTTTTAAGGCCGAAGGACCAGTTTTGATTCCGAATGTTGTCTTCTCGTTTCTCTTGAAGCTCAACATTAGGCAGGGCAAGCTATTTAATGGTGTTTTTCAAAACTTGTATCCTTGATGCAAATAAGGAGAGAGCAGTTTGCGACCTAGGCCCACAGGTACCAAAATTCATGTGGACCACTAAAGCAGTAGGTGAATAGACCTTGATTTAGAAATGAAATTTCTAACAGTCCCAGAATGGCCCAAGAATGATCAGAAATGTTATTAATGGTATCATAAGAGCACCTGCACGATCATACGATGTTAAGGTAGTGCAGATGTAGAAATAGTTTTGGAAAATTGGCCTCTTGTGCCCTGGAAATGAGTTATAACTATAACCCTATCACCAGAGCATCAAATGATAGTGGGACCACCACCATTGGATCTGAAACGTTCAAAAAGCTCTAGGGACCAAGTTTTAGCTTGATTGGATATTTCTGGACCAAACTATGATCAAATTACCCAAAACGGTTAGGTCACACACTACTGCGGTGCACCCTCACTGAAACAGTTTCCAATAATGGAAACTGAGTTTTTTATTTTGGGCTGACATTTGGAATATCATATCTCTTTTGTCACAGGTCAAATCGAGCCCAAATTTTTAGGACAAGATTGTCTCGTCTATAAACCCTCTTTTCGTGGTCATTTGAGAAGAGATCAAACCCTAGGAGAGAGCAGATAAAGATAAAAAATCTGAGGGACTAGAACCTAAGGGAAAAGAACAGATAGAGATCAAAGAGAAAAACAAAAAACAAATAGAGTTACACGAGAGAAGAGAAAACCCTAGAAACTTCTTCAGTAACTCGAGCCTCTTGAAAGAAAACCTAAGCCTGAGAAAACCTAGACCTAAGGCTCAACCACCCTAGATCTACCCTTAAGGCACAACCACCCTTCTTCAACCAGAGACTTTTTGGTGAACATCCGACTAAGAGAGACAAAGGAGGACCGATTCTTATATGGGCGAGCCCTAGAAGGCTCGGGAATCCTGGGTCATCCAGCCCGGTTCGGTATCGTTTCTTAATCTTTTATTATTTATGTTCTGCTTTTATTTCATTTTAATTAAATTAGATTAGTTTTTATTGCTTTCTCTTTCGTGTTTCATATTTGGATCAATGCTGGCACTGCCACTAATCTGAGAACAGATCCGCTCATTTCTGGACGGATCTGGCCTCAAATCAAAATTTGATTTTCCCCACATTCTCTAACATCTATTTTTAAAATCAATTTGTCGTGTTCAGATCTGAGGGATCTTCCCCGGAAGATCTCTTTCATTTGCACTATAAACATTTCTCTCTCATCTTTTCTCTCTTCTTTTCTCTCTTCTTTTCCTTTTTCTCTCTCTTCCCTCTCCCGGACGGTAGCATAAGCTGCCGTCCATGATTTTTCTCTTCTATCTTTCTCTCTCTTTCATTCTCTCTCTTCTTTCTCTTTCTTTCTTTCTCTTCCTTTCTTTCTCTTCTCTCTCTTTCTTTCTCTCACTTCCTTCCCTTTCTTTCCCTCTCTTCTTTTTCTTTCTTTCTCTCTCTCTCTTCCTTCCTTCTCTCTTTTGCATGACCAACGATTACCGCCATGCTCCTTCAC
The DNA here is from genome assembly GCF_054954075.1 of Amborella trichopoda. NCBI lineage: Eukaryota > Viridiplantae > Streptophyta > Magnoliopsida > Amborellales > Amborellaceae > Amborella > Amborella trichopoda. The sequence goes on along the minus strand of NC_142345.1, from coordinate 22,465,565 downwards.
ATCCAACTTCTACTTTTCTTTTACGTATTCCCCACACTTCCACCTCTCTGTCGTGCGCGAACTCCCCTCCACCTTTCTACCGTGTGTGACCACATCTCCACCTCTCTACAGTGTGCGACCTCACCTCCACCTCTCTGCGATGCGCGACCACACCTCCACCTCTCTGTCGTGTGTGACCACACCTCCACCGCTTTGCCGTGCGCGACCACACCTTCACCTCTGTGCCATGCATGACCACATGTGATGACCCAGATTTTTCTTGGCCAGTTAGCAGGCATGGCGGGATAAGGAGGGAGGAGGGATAGAAGAGTTCACGACGATAGTAAGCGCACGGCAGTGGAGTGCGCGGTAGTGAAGAGCACAATGCCATGAGTGAACGAGTATCAATGCTGGTTGTGAAAAGAAAGAAGTACCAGTGCTGGTTGTGTTGTGTGCAATGCCTGCTGTGAAGAGAAAGAAGTATCAGGGTCGGTTGTGTTGTGTGCAGCACCGGCTATGTTGTGTGCAACACTGGTTATGAAGAGAAAGAAGTAACAGTGCCGAATATGTTGTGTGCAGCGCCGGCTGTGAAGAGAAAGAATTACCAGTGCCGGCTGTGTTGTTTGTAGAACCAGTTGTGAAGATAAGAGAGATGGACCAGTGCCAGCTGTGTCTCTGACATGCATGTGTTGCTGGTACCACTTGTTGAGTGCATGCTGTTTGAGTGCCACTTGTCCAGTTTTTGAAGTCTTTTGACACCACTTGGGCAGCCACCCCACCCTCATGAGTACTTAAGCCTCCTCTCTAACCCATGCCACTCACTCTTCCATTGTAGTCATAATAAGGATGCATGAACTTTATGCTTGTGAGATGAGTAATGAATGTCTGAGTGAGGTAGAAAATCCTTATGCCTTATTCATTAAAACTTGGAGGTTTTGTTCTATAATTAAAGTGGTGCTAAGAATGAATGTATGATTCGTAGATTATGTAAGAAATGCATGTTATGTGTGTACATTGTAAGACGATGGTTGTTATCATGTCCTTTACCATGGAATGAAGATCATGGATTGTGTTCTTGAAACATGTCATATGCTACAGTGAAATTCAAGAAATATGTGTATTATTGAAAAATAAAACGAGGTCCAATTGACCTCAAATTACTTCCATTAGAAATATATGCGAGTCTACTAAAATGTTTGTTTTCATCCACTGCGAAAATTGTTTATAAAAATGAAGTTATATTTTAAATTGAAAGGGTATATCATTGTTGACTGTTTTTCTTGATTTCTCATTAATACCACTGTGGTCACTAATTTTAACTAACCAAATGAAGTTCACTTTCGGCCAAACCACATCCATTTGAAATAACTTTGAATGAGCTAAAATTTTCATGAAAAACTATTTTCAAACTATTCTTAGATTGGAAGTTATATACAATTTTACAAAGACCTATTGCTATGAACAATATTGATAAAATTCAGAACTATTATCTTGTTTGGCACGAATATTTGAACCACCAAATGGAGCCCAAATACTTTCAAATTTTCCTTGTTAGAAATATATATCTCTTGGCTTAAACTTTGATTTTGAAACCGTCACAAGTTGCTTTAGGGTTTGAGAGTTATAGCCGTATGAAGCAGGGTATATCGCCGTCCATTGTGCACAGCCGGATTTAGCTAGAAAACCCTCAGCTCTTTGAACCTTTAAGAGGTCAAACAGGGTCCAATTGTCTTTAAACCTCCCCCATTTGAAACATAGGTGTATTTAGTAAAAAATTGGTTTTGGGACCATCTTCAAACTCTAAACAGTCCAAAAGTTATAACCCTAATGGTGAGCGTATGTCATTGCCCTTGATAGCAGGAAATTGAGCGGTATGGCTTAACTAGAATAATGCCACTATTACTATGGTACTGTCATTGTGATATTTCTTAAATATGATATGCCACTATCAAAATGTGATATTTCTGCTATCATGATGAGATACTGATATCATCAAAATGTGATACTCTGCTGCTTATGTGATATGTGAATGGGTACTTACTATGTGAATGATGGTACCATGCTGCTTATGTGATATATGAATGGGTACCTACTATGTGAATGATGGTACTGTGCTTCTTATGTGATACGTGAATGGGTACCTACTGTGTGAATGATGGTACCGTGATGCTTGTGTGATATGCGAATGGGTACCTACTGTGTGAATGATGGTACTGACAGCTAAGATCTTTCCCTAACTCCCTATGATAGGACGGGAGTCAGATGTGAATGTGAATATTTGGGAGGGTCGCACCCCCCAGATCTATATGGGCACTATGCATTGGGTCACCCAATGGTAGTGTAACGCTCTCTTGCTAAAAGGGCAGTGCCTTGCAAGGCCACTGCTTATCAAAAATCCCAAACGCACTGGCGATGTGTGTGTGTGAGTGAGGGCATTACGAAGTGGGGCACCCACTTGTCATTGTCCTCCCTGCTGAATGAGGTTAGAGGTTTCAAGCAATAGGATTGGCTTAGCCTGAGCAATGGGACTTCTACTTCAAGACTTCTAGTTTTGTAACTGTGATTTGTTGTCTTTACTATTTTTCTTAGTATGGTGATTGTTACTTATGCATTGTTTATTGAACTGCCTTTATCATATTACTGTTAGACTGTTAAGAAGCATGTTGAGGGACTTCACTTGATACCTTGTGAATATATATCTATATATATATATATGTGTGTGTGTGTGTGTGTGTGTGTGTGCGCGCGCTCGCGTGCATTGCATATTGTTATCACTATTATGCTAGTTGGAATGCGATGGTGTAGATCTGCTTACTGGGGTTTCAGCTCATTCTATCTTGTTTACATAACTGTAGAGTGAAGGGCATTGGCATCTGTGCAAAAGGTGGGCAGCCGTTTGGGGCATCGAAGCTCGAAGTTGAGAAGTTTGAAAAGCCGTCCTCTGAAGACTTTCATAATATGTTTTGGGGGCCTCAGCAATAAGATGTATATTTTATTTTGTGTATTTTCGGCCAATAGTGCCTTGAAAGAATTGTAAAGACTTTTGATATTGAATGAATGAGATTGTTGTACTTTTGATTCTATATTTTTCTATTGGATGGATTTATTCTAGTTTTTTTTCATGGTTTGCTCTTGATTTCATGTTTTATGTGTTGAGCCACTCCCACCTGAGTGACATTCGCGACCTCCGATCGCACCGCGCTCTGTCGCCCTTCGACAGGGGTCAGGGGGCGGCGTCATGACAGTTATGATATCAGAGCAGCCAAGATAGGATTCTTGGCCTAGGGAGTCTTAAGAGTGTCTGTAGCATAGGTCTTCGATAGGCTAGTAATTGAGTGTTTATGTTTTAGGTTGGAGATGTCGAGGACTCGTACCAACAACGCGAGTTCAAGTACTGGGAACACCGAGGCCTTCGGTGAACTCGTCAGAGCTTTGGGGGCCATGACAAAAATGATGAGGGAAGCTATAATGACCCCGTCTACCCCCGCCTCTGATATGAATGATAGTAATCTGATAGAAAGGTTTAGGAGGCTGGCACCTCTAAACTTTGTAGGGCATGGGGAGTAGAAAAGGACGAGATATGAAGAAGGCAGATAGAAAAGATCTTTGAACTTCTAAATTTCACCGACGAGTAGAAAGTGAGCTGGGTTCCTTTATGCTCGAAGGAGAAGCTAAGCACTAGTGGAGCTCAGTAAAACAGTCGCGAGAAGGGTCAGGAGTCATGACTACTTGGGAGAATTTTCTAAAAGTCTTTTATGAGAAATATTTCCCCGACTCTGTAAAGGAAAGGAAAGAAGTAGAATTCATAGAGCTGCAACAGGAGAATATGTCCGTTGAGCAATATCCAGCGAAGTTTGCTGAACTCTCCAGATATGCACCGCATATTATTAGTTCTGAGATGCGAAGGCTAGTAAATTTGAGAGAAACCTTCGACCCTATATAAGGAGAAGGATTATCGCAGCAAACCTCAAGACCTTCTTTCCGTTGATGGACCTGGCCCTAAAGATGGAGAGAGATTGTGATGACTTTCGGGCAAGAAGAGATGGAAGGTTGGGTGTCGCCTAGTCTCGAAGTTTTAAGAAGAAGGCACGACCACCTCCAAGGAGAGAGTTGAACGGGAGAAACAATCAAGGTGGTGTCAGGATCTCGGGGTTGTTCCAAGTGATGTGAGGGGCAACCGATGCCCAGTCTGCCCTCACTGTGGTTTGGGAAATCATATGGCAGTTGAACGCTTCAGAAAGACTAGGACCTGCTTTTGGTGTGGCAAAATGGGCCACCTAGTGAAAGATTGTCTCGTCAGGGGATCAGAGGACCTACCGAAGGCTCAAGGGCAGGTGTTCGCCCTGACCAAGCAAGAGGCTAAGGCGTCAACCTCTGTGATTCGAGGTATGCTTTCTGTATGTGAATTTGAAGAAAAAGTTTTAATTGATCCTATATCTTCCCATTCATTTGTTGCACCGCACTTTGCATGTCACTTGGATGTTAAGCCTATACAACTTGTTTGGACTTTGGTAGTATGTACGCCTATGGGAGAGTCAATAGAAACTGATATAATGTATAAACAGTGTGGGGTTGTGATTGAAGGGCATTTGTTACCTATAGATTTGATACTCTTAGATGTTCAAGACTTTGATATTATCTTGGGTATGGATTGGTTGTCTACCCACTATGCTACAGTGAACTGTTTTGATAAGGTTGTAACTTTTAGATGCCCAGGTCAACTTGAACTATATTTTAAGGGCATTAAGGATGTTTCCCTTGTTCACATCATCTCGCCCTTTGGGCCTTTCGCCTGTTGGCCAAAATATGTGTTGGATACTTGGCTTATGTGGTAGAAAACCAAGGTGTTCAGTCTAACTTAGAAAAGATACCGGTGATGAGAGAATATCCAGAGGTCTTCCCTGAAGAGTTAACCTCTCTACCCTCGGTTAGAGATATTGAATTTGAAATAGAGGTGGCCCCTGGTACTACTCCTATTTCTAAAGCCCCGTATAGGATGACCCCAACAGAGTTACAAGAATTGAAGGAACAATTACAGGAATTATTGGATAAGGGGTCCATCCGACCCAGTGCAGCACCATGGGCCGCATCGGTTCTATTTGTGAAGAAGAAAGACGGGTCTTTGAGGCTATGCATTGATTATAGACAGTTGAATCATGTTATAGTAAAGAATAAATACCCGTTGCTCAGAATTGATGATTTATTTGATCAACTGCAAGGGGCCCAAGTATTTTTTAAGATTGACCTCCAGTCTAGGTACCACCAATTGCGTGTTAAGGAAGAGGATATCTCCAAGATTGTGTTCAAGACTTGTTATGGCCAGTACAAGTTCTTAATCATGCCTTTTGGATTAACGAATGCACCGGCTGTGTTTATGGATCTGATGAATAGATTCTTTAGGCCCTATCTGGATAAATTTGTAGTGGTCTTTATAGATGATATTTTGGTGTATTCCAGGAATTAGATAGATCATGGGCAACATTTAAGAGTGGTCCTCTAGACTCTAAGGACGGATAAATTATATGCTAAGCTCAATAAGAGTGAATTCTAGCTAAGTGTGGATTTCCTCAAGCACATCATTTCCAATGAGGGGATTGCTATTGATCCTTGTAAGATTGAGGTTGTGCTTAAATGGAAAAGACCAACGAATGTATCTGAAGTTCGTAGTTTCTTAGGACTGGCAGGGTATTATAGGCGTTTTGTAGTGGGGTTCTCGAAAATAGCACTTCCCCTAATCTGCCTAACCCAAAAAGAAGTTAAGTTTGTATGGTTCTATAATTGCGAGAGAAGCTTTCAGGAACTAAAGAAGAGACTGACTATAGCCCTGATACTGACCTTGCCTAGGGGGAATGAAGATTTTGTGGTTTTTACTGATGCCTCACACAAAGGGCTTGAGTGTGTACTGATGCAAAGGGGAAATGTTATAGCTTATGCCTCCAGGCAGTTAAAGCCGTACGAGCAGAACTATCTCACTCATGATTTGGAATTGGCAGCTATGGTTTTTGCCCTAAAAATTTGGATACACTATCTGTATGAAACTCAGTTTAAAGTGTTCACCGACCATAAGAGCCTCAAGTACTTGTTTTCACAAAAAGAATTGACTATGAGACAAAGAAGATGGATGGACTTGCTCAATGATTATGAGTGTACCATCAACTACCACCCAGATAAGACTAATGTTGCGGCATATGCTTTAAGTAGGAAGCTTGTGGTGTCAATGGCTCACATGATGGTCCGAGAGATGAAGTTACTAGAAGATGTAGTAGAATGGCACCCAACTCTACCCCTTGATGATGGGAAAGGAATAATTCCATGTATAAGAATAGAGACCCATCTCTTTCAGCAAATCCGAGTAGCGCAAAGGAGGATCCTCGGTTCATGAACGTTTTCCAGGAAATAAAGTTAGAGGGTGAGGGGGATTTTGTTTTTGGCAATGATGATATGTTAAGATAGGAAGGTCAGGTTTGTATCCCTGACAATGAGAAGGTAAAAAGGGCTATTTTAGAAGAAGCACACCACTCCCGTTATATAGCACATCCAGGGAGCACGAAAATGTATCAGGATTTAGAAAGAGTCTTTTGATGGAATAACATGAAGAGAGAAGAAGCACAATTTGTTTCCAAGTGCTTGACTTGTCAGCAAGTGAAAATGAACACCAGAAACCTGCTGGACAGTTACAGCCCTTACATGTGCCAAAATGGAAGTGGGAGCACCTAACTATGGATTTCGTGTCTGGCCTACTGAGATCAAGTTTGGGACATGATAGTATTTGGGTTATTATAGACCGACTCACTAACGCCGCTCATTTCTTGTCGGTCTGTACTACTTATACCATGGATAAGTTGGCCCATCTATATATCAAGGAGATAGTAAGGTTACATGGGGTGCCTATTAGTATTGTGTCCGACAGAGACCCCAGATGTACTTCAAGGTTCTTGCAGTCAACTATGGGGACCCTGGAGGATATTGTTGAGGGCTTGTATTTAAGATTTCAAGGGAAACTAGGAAAATCATCTGCCTCTGATAGATTTTTCTTATAACAATAGTTTCCAGGCATGTATCTAGATGGTACCTTTTGAGGCATTGTATGAGAGGAAGTGCAGATCGCCTATATGTTGGGACGAGGTTGGTGAAAGAAACTTTTAGGGCAAGAGATTGTTCAAGTAACCTCACAAAGGATTGCCTTAATTCATGAGCGCTCAAGACTGCCCAAAGCTGGCAGAATAGTTATGCTGAAAATTAGAGAAGGAACCTTGAATTTAAAGTGGGTGATCGGGTTTTTCTGAAAGTATCACCAATTAAGGGCATAACGAGATTTGGCAAGAAGGGGAAACTGAGTCCACGATTTATTGGACCCTTTGAGATTTTAGAAAGAATTGGAGGTGTGGCATATCGATTCTCCCTATCACCAGAGTTAGCCAATATCCATTATGTGTTTCATGTGACGTTATTGACAAAGTATCAGCCCGATCCATCCCACGTTTTAGAGTATGAGCCAATCCCAATCAGGGAGGATTTAATCAATATAGAATAGCCTATTGAGATATTGGATAGAAGAATTCACATTTTGCGTCACAAAGAGATTCCTCTAGTCCGGGTTTTACGGCAGTATACCTTGAGGGAAGAATCAACGTGGGAGCGAGAAGATGAAATCCTGGCCTTGTACCCCCATTTATTCAATTAATAATTTTGAAGACAAAATCTTTTTAAGGGTGGGATGATGTGATGACCCAGATTTTTCCCGGCCAGTTAGCATGCATGGCGAGATAAAGAAGGAGGAGGGATAGAAGAGCGCACAACGATAGTAAGCACGCGGCAGTGGAGTGTACGACACTAAAGAGCACAACGCCGCTAGTGAACGAGTACCAGTGTCAGCTGTGTTGTGTGCAGCACCGGCGGCGAAGAAAAAGAAGTATCAGCACCGGTTGTATTGTGTGCAGTGCCAGCTGTGAAGAGAAAGAAGTATCAGTGCCAGCTGTGAAGAGAAAGAAGTATCGTATCGACTGTGTTGTGTGCAGCACCAACTGTGAAGAGAAAGAAGTATCAACACAGGCTTTGTTATGTGCAGTGCCGGCTGTGAAGAGAAAGAAGTATCAATGTTAGCTGTGTTGTGTGCAGCGCCTGCTGTGAAGAGAAAAAAGTACCAGTGTCAGTGGTATTGTGTGCAGCGCCAGTTGTGAAGATGAGAGAGATGGACCAGTGTCGGCTGTGTCTCCGACGCGCATGTGTTGATGGTGCCACTGGCTGAGTGCATGCTGTTTGAGTGCCACTGGTTCAGATTTTGAAGTCTTTTAGCACCACATGGGCAGCCACCCTAACCTCATGAGTATTTAAGCCTCCTCTCTCACCCACGCCACTCACTTTTCCCTCATCTCTTCTCTCCCTCTAAGGTAAAGGTTTGAAGAAGTGACTATTGGAGGGCAGCCATTGTTGGGTGGGTGACAGCTGTGAAAGGAAGATTGGAGAAGGAACCATTGTTGTTTAGGTAAGTAGATCCATCACCATTGCATTATAGTCATAAGAATGAATGAGCTTTATGCTTGTGAGATGAGTAATGAATGTGCCTTATGCCTTGTTCACTAAAACTTGGTGTTTTTGTTCTATAACAGAAGTGGATGCTAAGAATGAATGTATGATTCTTAGATTATGTAAGAAATGAGTGTTATGTGTGTACATTGTAATAGGATGGTTGTTATCATGTCCTTTACCATGGACTGAAGGTTATGGAATGTGTTCTTGAAACATGTCACACGATACTGTGAAATTCTAGAAATATGTGTGTTCTTGAAAGAAACATTCGAATAGCCAAACGAGGTCTGATTGACCTCAAATCACAGCCATTGGAAAGATATGCGAGTCTAGTAAAATGTTTAATTTTTTTCACTAACGAAATTCTTTATGAAAATGAAGTTATGTTTCAAATTGAAAGGGTATATCACTATTGACTGTTTTCCAGGATATTTTACTAATACCATTGTGGTCATTGATTTTAACTAACCAAACGAAGTTCATTTTGGCCAAACCATATCCATTGGAAAGATATTTGAATGGGCTAAAATTTTCATGTAGAAATTTTGAAACTCTTCTTAAATTGGAAGTTATTCACCATTTTACGAAGACCTGTCACTATGAATAGTATTGATAAATTTGAGAACTATTATCTTGATTGGCATGAATCTTTGAACCACCAAATGGAGTCTAAATACTTTCAAATTTATCTTGTTAGAAATATATATGTATTTTCTTAAAAGTTTATTTTAAAACCATCACAAGTTGCTTCATGGTTTGAGAGCTATAGTGGTATTAAGCAGGGTATGTCGCTATCCACTGCTCAGAGCCGGGTGTAGCTAAAAAACCCTCACCTCTTTGAACCTTTAAGAGGTCAAACAGGGTCTCATTGTCTTCAAAACACCCCCATTTGAAATATATATGTGTTTATTAAATATTTGGTTTTGGAACCGTCTTCAAACTCTAAACGGTCCAAAAGTTACAACCCTAATGGTGAGCGACGTCATTGCCCTTGATGGCAGGAAATTGAGCGGTAAGGCTCAACTGGAATAATATCACTATTACTATGGTACTGTCATTCTGATATTCCTTAAATATGATATTCCACGATCAAAATGTGATATTGGTGCTATCATGATGAGATACTGATATCATCATAATGCGATCCTATGCTGCTTATGTGATATGTGAATTGATACCTACTGTGTGAATGATGGTACCGTGCTGCTTATGTGATATATGAATTGGTACCTACTATGTGAATGATGGTAATGTATTGCTTATGTGATATGTGAATGGTTACCTACTATATGAATGATGATACTATGCTGCTTATGTGATATATGAATGGGCACCTATTGTGTGAATGATGGTGCTGGCAACTAAGATCTTTCCCTAACTCCCCATGATAGGAAGGGAGTCAGGATGTGAATATGAATATTTGGGAGAGTCGCCCCCCCCCCCCCCCCCCCCCCCCCCCCTCAAGATCTATATGGGTACTACACATTGGTTCACCCAATGGTAGTGTAACGCTCTATCTCCAGAAGGGCATAGGGAGAGGGTCGTGTCTTGCAAGTCTACTGCCTATCAAAAAACCGAAAGTGCACTAAGGATGTGTGTGTGTGTGAGGGCATTACGAAGTGGGGCACCCACTTGTCATTGTCCTCTCTCTTGAATGAGGGTAGAGGTTTCAAGCAACAAGATTGGCTTAGCCTGAGCGATGGGACTTCTACTTTGGGAGTAAGCCTTACTAGGTTTGTAACTATGATTTGTTGTCCTTATTGTTCTGCTTTTAAGTAAGGTGATTATAACTTATGCATTGTATATTGAATGGCATTTATCATATTACTGTTACAGTGTTAAGAAGCATGTTGAGAGACTTCACTTGATAACTTCTGAATATATATATATATATATATATATATATATATATATATATATATATATATATATATATATATATATATATATATATATATATATATATATATATATATATATATGTATGTGTGTGTGTGTGTGTATACATTGCATATTATTATCACTGTTATGCTAATTGGAATGCAATGGTGTAAATCTACTTACTAAGCTCTTAGCTCATTCCATCTTATTTACATAACTGTCGAGTGAAGGGTGTTGGCATCTGTGTTAAAGGTGGGCGGCTGTTTGGGGGTTTGAAGCTTGAAGTTGAGAAGTTTGGAAAGCTGTCCTCCGAATACTTTCATAGTATGTTTTGGTGGTCTCAGCAATATGATGTATATTTTATTTTGTGTATTTTGGGCCAGTACTGCCTTAAAGGAATTGTAAGGACTTTTGATATTGAATGATTGAGATGGCTATACTTTTGATTTGATATTTGGCTGTTGAATGGATTTATTCTAGTTTTCTTTCATGGTTTGCTCTTGATCCTGTGTTTTATGCGTTGAGCCACTCCCACCTGAGTGACATTCGCGACCTCCGGTCTCGATCCTGTGCTCTGTCACCCTCCGGAAGGGGTCAGGGGGCGGGGTCGTGACACCACACGTCCACCTCGTTGTTGAGCTAACGACCTTCTCCTACCGAGCCACCTCGCTACCGACTGCAACCAGGCTTCTGCTCGCGGCCTTCTCCTACCAAGCCACTGCGCTGCTGCTTGCAACCAGGCTGTTGCCCTCTTTCTCTTTTTTTCACCTTCTCTACCACCCTCTCTCTACAGTCCACTCTCCCTTGCTTCAACCTTCCCACCAACAGCAACCTGCTGCCCTCTCTCTCCACCGTCCTCGCACTCTGTCAGTTCTGCTCCTTTGCCGCCTGCAACCCTACCTCCCCTGTCCTTCTCTTCACCCACCTAAACCAGGTGACAGCACAGCTACTATCTCCATCACCTTTTCCCATGTCCTTTTCTCATGCCTTCTCTCTCTTCGCCCGGAGGTGACTCGAAGCCATCACCTCATTCTCTTCTTTCCTCGCCTTCACCTCTCTCATCATCGCCCCCTCCTCTCGTCCCACCTGTCTCCGCCTCCGATTTCCCACTTCTCCATGTCTCTCTCGCTCTTCAGCCCCTCTCGTTCACCTCTCCATTTCGCCACATTCTTCTCTCTACAGCCTCCCACTGTCTCCCTTTAAAACCCCCAAAGGAGCAAGCCATTTTCCCTTACCCTTTCTTTCATTTCATTTGTTTCGTTTCATTCACTCCGTTTCGTTCAAGCACACTCTTTCTTTCCTAGCCAATTTACTCCTTTTCTTTTCAGTTTACTTAACCTCATCCATTTCATTCATTTTACCTTAATTTACTTTGTTCTATTTCTTTTACTCCATTTATTCCATCTTATTTTCCCTTACCTTATTTTTACTCTATTTTATTTTATGTTGTTTATCTCTTTTATTTTATTTTACTTTACCTTATTTTATTTTATTTACCTCTTTTACTTTATTTTACATTACTTCATTCTATGCCTATTACGTCATTTTATTTTATTTCTTTTATTATTTTATTTTATTTGATTTTATTTTACTTATATCTTCTTTGATCCTATCCCTTTCACCTGATTTTATTTCATTTTCATTCCATTGCCTTTCATTGTCATTTCATTTTATTTCATTTTCGACAAGTCAGGGTCTTCCAACCCACTTGTTTGTACCTTGAACGCATGTGTGTGTCTGTAGGGAAGAAGAAACTAGTCAAGGGAGGCGATTCCGAACCGGCCACAGCCCAGGGGGCATTCGACGTGATCTACGAGGGCTCCCACAAAAGAAGCCCGAGTGTGTCACGGATCTACGTGAGGTGAGTCCCTCCTCACGATTAAATTCCTCTCTCACTGGTTGGTATTCATGCCCGTGTCCTTTTTATGCGGTTTCCGAGAGAGCGATCTCAGGTCCTGGGTCCGTCTCGAACCCGGAACCACACCATCAGGTCTTCCCGACGCCAAGGGCGAGATCGAGACACCTAACTAGGGGTTTATGGGCATAGCAAGATTGCTTATGGTTTGCATGTTAATGGTGGTTCTTCAAGCACCAAAGAGGCTCTTGGATCTATTTCTTCTGCCTTTGGAGGAGGTGAGATAAGCCATGATCAGGAGGAGTTTCTTCTATTGCTGCTTGGTTTAAAGTCAAATGAGGTAAAGTTTGTGAGCCTTAACAATTGTTGGACTATGGGTAAGTCTACGGACCTACTGTTTAGGGCCAAAGGTATTCAAAATGGTGTCTGTTATTTTGATGATCTTGAGAGCACCCCCACTGCAACCATTAAGGGCAAATGTTATATTAAATTTGAAAAAGAATTAGTAGATTCTTGCTTGGAGAGGTCGAACAATTGGCTTCTAGGATACTTCTTGGGCCGTAGTGTTGGAAGACATTGTTCATCAATATGGGTCCTCGGACAATAAAGCCTAACATACAGTGGAAATTCTGACAGTCACATAATAGCCCCAAAATTGGCAAAGATCTTCATAAGGACTGTCAAAATTCTATTACCAAGTTTCGTTGCATCCCGCATGTCTAATGCAACGCAGACTGAGAAACAGCTTCAGCAGAATCAACCTCAAGCACTCTAAAACGGACCCTATAACTAGAGCTATATTTTTGGTGTCTCAATTTACTATGGGACAACCATCATTAGATCTAGCAGGATTGAAAACCCCCAGAGGTCAAATTTTAGCTTAAACAGACATTCCAAAAATAATTTATAGGCAAAAGAGCGAAACAAGAGGAGCCGCAGGTTATTCCCGTGTGGCCACCCTGCAACTCAACTCCATTAAAGGGATAGTCACGAACAATAATTTGCGATGCTTATATCTACCTTGTTTGGGATCGAATCACTCTCAAACTTGATAAAGCGTTGTCGTTTCGTCGAGATGAGCGTTTCGATATGTGGCACTCCCCGCGACGACGCCCGAGCACAAAGAAAAGATAGAGAGAAGTTGCTCATCCATAAGGAAAGTGCAGGAAAATCAACAGTGTCGTGCCTCCCTCGAGCCACCAAATCACGTAGCTCGCGAGCCCAATCGACGTGAAACTAATTCCATCGCATGTGTAAGGTCTAAGGCTATCTCTATTCCGAACACCGTACATGATGAATGGTCGGATTCCGCACACCTGTAAATTCTTTCGTCGGAATTCCAGATTCCAGCCAAAACTCTAAATTTGCAAAATCTTCATCCGAGCACATAATCTAGCTGCGTTTGTTGCCCCACTATCGTGACGGCATTTTCAGTGTGATCCGGTGAAGAAATCACATATAAACATCAAGGAACGAACACACAATCAATTCAAAGTTTCAAGATTCATTCAAGTTTCAAGTCACATGATCATGTCCTAAAAACACGATCCATGGCTCGAAGTTGGTATCAAATCGATCGCCATGCCTATCCCTACAAGGAAACAATCATCTTTCGATCAAACAGGCATCAGAATTACCCCGGATCATAGAGGAAAAATCATGCATTTTCTAGGGCAACACAGGGATTGTCTTGGAATTCCACAACTTGTTAAGAAGGGGCAAATCTATCATTTTGCACCCTATTTTCTAATTTCTTTTAATTCAGTTAAATCTTAATTTTCAACAATTAGGTTTAATTTTGATCAATTAACCCATGTTTGGGCACATTCATATATCTACCATGTACCATCATTGTACGCAAAGGCTTGAAACCCTTCACAAAAAGAGAATTTTTACTTAATAGAATTCCCTTTCCTTCTTATTGTTGGGTCACATTTGGAGAGAGAGTAAGGAGAGAGAAACTTTTGAACTGATACCCCTAGGCTCAAGGTAAATTTTCTCTCTCTTCTTTTCTTTATTCTTCTTCTTCGTCTGAACCTCCCTCAGAGGCCATGCACGGTAGAGGCAGTGTCATGCATGCCTCTTTCTTTTCTTCTTTCTCCTTCTTGTATTTTCACAGGTCGTGCATGGCGTTGGCAGTTCCATGCGCGAGCTCTTTTTCCCCTTCTGTTTGTGCGTCTCTATCTCTCGGTGAGATTTGCAGATGGCGTTGCTCATCGCCATCCATAGGTGTATCCTCAACGTCTCAGCGAGGAATGCAGGTAGCGAAGTGGGGGGCTTCACCCAGTCTGTGGGGGGCTTCACCCAGTCACGTGACTATTGCAGGCGGCGATGTCCATCGTCGTCCGTGAAGGTCGCGCAATACCCATCGCCGTCTGCGAGCTTCTCTTTTGCGGTCGGTGCCCATCGCAGCGCAGGCTCCTTTCGCACATCGTTGCACTATCATCGTGCGCAGGCTTCTTTCACTTGCTCGATGCCCATTGCCACGCGCAGGCTCCTTTTACGCCTATCACCATGCGTAGGTTTCTTTTGCTCGCTGGATGCCCATCACCACGCACAAGCTCCTTTCGCGCCTCTCTACGCCTATCGCCATGCGCAGGCTTCCCATATGTCCCACGCCTATCACCGTGCGCTCCACGAGAGGTAATTGTCGTACTACATATGAGTAGTTATCGTCATGCGCCTCGCCAGAAGCTATCACCATGCTGCCTTCTCACGTTGCAATAGTGATACTTATTGTCGTCTACGGTTTCTCTCGTGTTCCCCATCTAGCGTCGTGTGCCTCACGGGGAGCTGTCATCGTGAGCATCACCAAAAGCCATCGCTGCCCACAAGGGACGTGGTGTCTTCTCATAATTCCAACGATGAGGCCCATTGCCATCTGGATTCTTCTTATTTCCACTCCATCACTCTCTCATATGAACGTACATTACCCTAAGACAAGGGTGGATCCCTTTTCCCCAGTTGTCTTGAAAATTAACCATGTTAATGTTGTGCAGAAAACAAGGTGATCGCAGGTCAATAGAGGCGATTCCGAACCAGCTAAAGTAGCTGGGGGGCTTTTTTCGTGATCTGAGAGGGCACCCACACGCGCCAACCCGAGTAAGTCTTGAACCCACCTTAAATTCCTCTCTCATCGGTTGGTATACCTGCCCTTGCTCATGAGAAAGGTTCCTAAGAGAGTGATCTCAAGTCTCGGGTTCACTAGAAACTCGAGATACGTGCCACCAGATCATCTAGATCCGTAGGACGAGATTGAGGTTCCTAACCAGCTTAGCGACTCCACTGGGGACTTATTACCCCTTCGTCGGTTCGCTCTTGCTTGATCAGTATCATAATTTACTTTATGCACTACTTTCTATGGCACCTCGGTTACTCAACCCGTTCATCCGAGTCGGGGACTTTCTTATCCCCACACTCATGACTGTCCCAGGGAGGCAAACTGCTCAAGCTTCCTTCCCTAGACTTCTTCTAAGTTGGGACTCACAGTCAGGCTCTCAGGTCCTTTCTTGGGTTGGTGCGAGAAGGGACTTAAAGGTCCCTGACTCCCCGCTTCCTCGCCCTGGTGGATCTTCCATAAAGACCCCTTACATTGGTAGCACATCTGCTACCACACACAGCACGCACCCCACTACAGGCAAGTCCCTTGCTAGTCATATTGCTGGGGTACACCAGAAGGCTACCCTGTCCACTCTCGTGAAATCAAGCAGATCAAGGGTAAACTTGAAAAAAACTAAAAAATCTAGAATCCGTCTTTTCATATAATAATGGCCAATTTTTTAGTCATTTTGTTATATCGCTAATATAACCTGATCGGTACGTTAATATCCCTTTGATCAATTGAAAAATAATCTAACTCTAAAAATTTCTGCTATTGAGAATTCATTTTGTGGAGTAAAACAGCTCACCCTCTACTGAGACCAAAAAGAACACCCTATTAAAAATATAAAAGGACACGCATAATGGGGAGCCCATCCTCTACGGAGACAAAAAGAACGCCCTGTTGAAAAAATTGAAAACATGCATAGTGGTGACTTATGATCATGGAATCATGGGAGGAGTTGGAACCTTCTCTCACAAAGTTCGAGGGCTTGGGGCTAACTAGGGCAAAACTATTGGTTGGTTTTTCAGCTCATGATTGTTATTATAGAAACTCATAATTGTTATTTTAGAAGTTATTTTATTGTAAAGATATGTATAAATCATATCTGGTAAAGTTTTCTTGTTGTAAAGATATAAATAAACCATATTTGGTAATGCTTATTGTACGGTCCCCCATTATCAAGGAATTGTAATATTGTATTCATGTATATATCGCCCTCATAAATTAATGAAATATATACAATAATTTTTTCAAGTAACATGGTATCAAAGCCACATCACCCAAGTCTCCTAGGCCTCCTTTCTCATGGCCCGGCAAGAGTTACGTCACTCTTGATCTCTGCTCTTAGAAAATTGCTCCTCTTGTGACACAACCAGTCAACAAAGGTATTTGTGGCGTCATTTCTCGCCGTTGACTTCTTAACAAAAAATTTCGGCAGCAGAGAATATAAAACCCATTAGTGGTACGATGCTTGCTTGAGCAAATCGTTGTTGCAAACAAATTGTTGCCTTTGTCACTTCCCCTTGCAAGCCTTTGTCATTTCCCCTTGCAAACCAATCACACGTCCTGGCCTTATTTTCAACCGAATTTGTTTTGTAGTGTAAACAAATTGTTGCCTCAAATCGTAGAGAGAGAGAGTTGTTGTTCCCATTGGCGTCATTGTTGTCCTCAACCATTGTTGTCCCCATTGCTGTAGAGAGAGAGTTCTTGTCCCCATTATTGTCCTCAGCCACCGCAGTTGTAATCTCAGTTGCTGCCATCAGATCTGCGCAGCTAACTCATAGTTGGAGCTGCTGCATTCACAGTTGTTGCTGCCCCTTGACGTAACTCCCTCTCTCTCTCTAACATTGTTCTACTCACATAGGTGATTTGTTATTTGAACATTGTTTTAGTCTTGTGTTGACGAGACCCCATCTACTGTAGACACATTCACCACCAATTCGTGGTTCTTTTGATTTTATTCAGCCCGTTCAACTTCATCAGCCATGACTACGGAAGAGAATAACTCCAATGATATGGTAAGCCCTATGGATTCCGATAGGGCCTTTTATTTGCACCATTTTGATAATCCAGGAAACATCTTAGTTTCCCATGTTTTAACCGATGAAAACTATCCAATATAGACATAGTTATCCTTACGGCCTTGAGTGCCAAGAACAAGCTCTATTTCGTGGATGGAACCATGATCATTCCTATCTCTTCCCTTCCCAATTACGCACTCAGGAAGAGATGTAATGATATGATTAAGTCATGGCTACAAAATGTTGTCTCCAAATATATTTATGAGAGTGTGATGTATGAGACTATTGCAAAGGAATATGAGATGATCTGAAAGATCGATTTGCTCAAAGCAACGCTCATCGGATCTTTCAACTTTGCAATGACATTCTCCTTCATTCCTAATAATCCACCACTATTTCCGCATATTATACCAAACTCAAATCACTTTGAGATGAACTTACATCATATCTCACCATCCCACCTTGTTTTTATGGATATATAACCACATTAGAGGGTAGATCCTTGTTATGGATCCTCTCCCTAATGTGAGCCGTGCTTATTCGATACTTCTTCACCAGGAGAAGCAACGACAAGTTGTTGTTATACATTTTAGTAGGAACGACTTTGTTGCGTTCATGACTGCCACTGCTGCTATAGCACATAACCGTGCAACCGACCAGTCTAATCACAACATCAGCAAGTAAAAAGGGCTACGTCAATCTAGGCCCAAGTGTGATCATTACGGCTGGGTGGGCCACACCATAGAAAAGTACTTCTTATTTCATGGTTACCCACCAAGACATCGGCTCTACCAACCTAGTAAAGCACCTCCTAAAACTGCTGCAGCCAAGAAGCCGCCCTTCACTTCCAACCAAATTACTGCCACATCCAGTTATACTGCTCAATCTTTCACTTCGGATCAATATCACATATTGATGGCCATGTTAAAAGAAGGTAGTGCACAACCTTCTCTTCATTTCAAAGGTAACTACTTTTCAGCTCCATTTTCCATTTCCTACAACACGTAGATAGCTGACAAAAGAGCTTCAGATCACATAGTATTTGATCCCTCGCTTTTCCATACATACAAATCAACTTCTAATGTTGCACCTATTAAACTTCCAAATTGTTCATATGCCACAGTTACTCATATTGGTTATGTTTATCTAACTCTTTCTATTCAACTTCACCAAGTTCTTTATGTCCTTTCGTTTGGTTTTAATTTATTATCCATCAATAAACTCACTGCCTCTTATTCCTACTCATTAATATTCTCTTGTAATTCTTGCACTTTTTAGAACTAGTCACAGAAGATGGCGATTGGAGTAGCTAAGCAACATGGTGGTTTCTACTTCTTCCATGCTTCCAATGATTCGCCCATGGCCACATCTTCAAATTCACCAGTTTTTTACCTTTGGCACTGACACCTCAGTCATATCTCTCTTGCTCGTTTAAAGTTCTTAGCAAAGCATGTTGATTGTAATTCTAGCATTAATTCTTGTAACTGTGATATTTGTCCTTGAGCTAAGCAAACTCATTTGTTTTTACTTCTAGTTCTATTTCATCACATGCACCTTTTGATCTTATACATTGTAATATTTGGAGTGGCTACTCCACACCTTCTCACTGTGGAGCTCGCTATTTTCTCACCATCGTTGATGACTACTCATGATGTACCTGGACATTCCACACGCGCACAAAATGTAAAACACAATCTTTTATTAAAATATTTTTTTTGCCCTCATAAATGCCCAATTCAAGCGCAAAATTAAACAAATTCAAACTGAAAATAACTCTAAATTTTTCTCCACCAACATGCACCATTTTTTCAAGAAAACGGAGTACTTCAACAACATAGTTGTATCGCCACTCTGCAATAAAGCGGTGTTTGTTGAACGCAAACACCATTACATTCTTGAATGGCATGAGTCTTGCATTTTTAGAGGCATCTACCCCTCAATTTTTTAGGAGAATATATTCTTACTACCACATATTTAACAAACCACATTCCAACGTCGTTATTATCAAACAAATCACCTTATGAGGATCTTCTAAATAAACCTCCAACCTACACTCATTAACGGGTTTTGGATGTCTCTGCTACACCACCACTCTAGCATCTAACTAAGACAAATTTGATGCCTGAGCCCGAAGATGCATGTTTGATGGTTATCCTCAAGGCCAAAAGGATATCATGTTTGTGATTTGTAAACTCAAATTTTTTTTTACCAATCATGATATTGTCTTTCATGAGAACATTTTTACGTTTTCTTCTACACCACATTAGTCCACACAACCATCGGTCGTTCTATCTGTACCCCTTCTTGATATTCCACAAACCTCAAATTAGCCCTCTCATCTAACTAACCCAAACACCGCTACTTCATCTTCACTACCCCACCCATCTGGAACTTTGGCTTCCCCACAAACTATTCAAGAACCACTCCAAACCACTTCTTTTGATCCCTTGGATCCAATTGATGAGGTTCCCACTCCACCCCAAGACGATTAAGAGCAATCAACTCAAACAACCCCTTCTCTATCTCCTGCCACAAATGTTTGAAAATCACAACAATCTCATTATCCACCATCTTATCTTAAGGATTTCTATTGTTCTCATGCCATGTTGCCACCTCCTCCAACGTCAACTTTTGGTACTGGGTACTAGATATCCACTTTCTCAATTTCTCTCTTATGAGCATTTATCTCCATCACACCAGAGTTTTGTTTTCGTCGCCTTTTTTTATTCCATAACCCACTTCTTTTTCCAAGGTCGTGCAAGACCCGAAATGGCAGGCAACAATGCAAAATAAGTTCTGAGCACTTGAGCAAAATAGAACTTGGACAATCACCACCTTGCCTCTTGACAAAAAGGCAATTGGTTGCAAATGGGTCTACAAAGTTAAATATCGGTCTGATGGCACTGTTTGGCGATATAAAGCATGTCTCGTTGCAGGATTACACCCAGTGAGAAGGTTTAGACTATTATGAGAAATTTTTCCCCGTTAAAAAGATTATTACTATATGCTGCCTGCTTACCATTGCTTTTGTTTGAAATTGGCCCCCACATCAACTTAATGTTCAGAATGCATTTCTACATGGGGACTTGCACAAAGAAGTGTATATATCTCTTCCCCCAAGATTCTATCGACAGGTGAAGAAACATGTGTGTCTGTTACACAAGTTGATCTATGGCCATAAACAAGCTTCTCAATAGTGCTTTTCCAAATTCTCCTCTGCTCTCCTCGATGCTGGATTTGTTCAATCTAAAGCCACCTTTCTCTATTCACACGTTGGAAACATCATGAGTTCACTGTCATACTTGTGTATGTGGATGACATCAATGTCACTGGAAATAACCTTGCTGCCATCACCTCTCTCAAGCAATTTATCCATCGTTGTTTCCACTTGAAAGACCTTAGGATCCTTAAATATTTTCTTGAAATTGAGGTTGCCCGCACCAAATAAGACATCTACATTACCCAACACAAATACACCGTAGAAATTATTGATGAATTCGGGCTCCTTGGGGCACGTCCTATTCATCTACCTACGGAACAACAACACAAACTCAATGCCACTACTAGTGACCTTCTCTTTGACCCTACTATGTATAGCAGACTTATGGGTTGACTCATATACTTGACCATCACCAGGACTGACATTGTCTATCCTGTCTACATCCTTATTCAATATCTGAGCCAACCTTGCAAACCTCACCTTGTAGCGGCCTTGTGCCTAGTTCGATATTTGAAGCTCTCTCAAAGTCAAGGTTTACTTATGTCTTCTGACAGTGCTTTTCAACTACGAGTTTTTTGTGACTGTGACTGGGAAACCTGTCCTGATACATGTCAATCCACCACTGGCTATTTTTCCATATTAGGAAACTCTTTATTATCCTGGAAGAAGAAGAAACAGCACACGGTCTCTCGCTTTTCTGTTGAGCCAGAATACTGTGCCATGGAATCTGTAAGTTGTGAAATTACATGGCTCTATTTTCTCTTTTGTGACTTGGGTGTCTCCCATTCAAAACCAACCATCTTGTTTTGTGACAACCAATCAGCCCTTTACATCGCCGCGAACCCATTGTTCCACGAGCACATAAAACACATTGACATAGAGTGCCACTTCATCAGACACAAGATTCAATCCGGCATTCTATGAACATCCTATGTTCCTACTACCCATCAAGTCACTGACATTTTTACCAAATCCTTGGGCAAAAAAAAATTTCTATATCTAATTGACAAGTTGGGTGTTCTTGATATTCACACTCCAACTTGAGGGGAAGTGTTAATTGGTTTTCCAACTCATGATTGTTATTTTAGAAGTTTCCTTATTGTAAAGATATATATAAATGATATATGGTAAAGTTTCCTTGTTGTAAAGATACGAAAAATCATATCTAGTAATGCTTATTGTACAATCCCCAAATATCAAGGGATTATAATATTTGTATTCATGTATATATCACCCTCTTCGGTCAATGAAATATATACAACAATTTTCTCAAACTAGAAAACCTTGTGAGGTGACTAAGATAATATCAAACTATTTTGGCATGAAATTGGGCTTTTTGGTACTTTTGACTGGTATATGAGATCTTATATTGTTACTACACAAGAGTATCATGTCTCTTAAGTTTTCTAAAATGAGTGCAGCCATGAAATTGGGAAAATGTCGTTAACGGGCTTAAATGGTCGTACTTTAGCATTGCAACGTTTAGTTTTTAAATTCTATAAATAAAGGTACTTTTTCCAAAAAGTGATTTAATGTCCTACTTGTCCCTGTTCAAGGTCGGAAATATAAAAGAATTGGGAGCATTTTAGTAATTTAACTCACTTAAATAATTCACATCAAATTATGAAAATATCTTGGATTGTTGAAAAATACAATACAGCTAAATTACCAAAAGTACCCCTCATTGTTCAAGGTTAACCATTCGGAACAAAGGTGTTTTTATCACTTGATAGTTTCATGTTTTCAACCCTCAACAATGAGGAATTTTTGTAATCTAGCATAGCCACCTAAAATTGGCCCAAGATGCATAAATCTCTAAAGATTCTCAAGCTTCAACAAGGACAATCTCCAAGTTTTTTAAATGAGACTTGCACCTAAAAGTAGAATGTTTTGTACCTTTATCAAATTTGTAAAGTGATTTGGGCCCTTTAATTGCACTTTCTCCCTAAACTGTCATGACTTTTGGCCAAGGGGGCATGCATTTCTTGCTCTTCTTGAAGTTCACATCGCCAGGGACTAAAAATGATAAAGACGGGACGTTTGGAGTGGCGAGGGGTCACACACATGATCCCATGGAGGTTTCCTCCCAAACCTTTTTGACGCTTTGACCAAACAGTGTGGTGTATCTCTTAGTAGTGGGTCTTGTTTGCCCACTGATGTGATTGTTCAACCACTCATTCCCCCTAAAGTCGAAGACGAATACCAAAAAAAAAAAAAAAAAGAGTCGAGACGAAGCATCTCGTGTGGGCTTATTTTCGTAAACATGGACGTCCGTCCTCATTGTGTCGTGTGCTTTATATATATATATATATATATATATATATATAAATATAGAGGTGCAGTTGGCATACGGATGCATCGGTAGCTGTAGAGGTAAAGTGCACCTTCAAATTTTATCATGGTATATAATTTTGATGTAAATTTTTTTTAAGATTATCTCAAAATCTATTTTTATATCTAATTATAAAATTTTAAATTTAAAAAATAGTTAAAATCATGTAGATCTATAAACATATGGAAATCTTGAAAATGGATGGTGTAGATAATATATTGTAAAATGTACTATTCCTTAGACTTAAAATATGTATATTTTTCATGGTCATACATCTCGATGTTGAGATGATCAATCAAAGGTTTTTCAACATTAAAACTACCCTTTTTGATGGATTTTTTATGTGCATCCGTAGTTCTACATTATAAGATTGCATCCTTATATAAATTTTTTCCTATATATATATATATATATATATATATATATATATATATGGGTAAGTTTTCTATGCTTCCCCTACAGCATGAAACTTATATACTTCTCCTTACCCAACCGTCCATTCTGAGTGGAGGGCTAAGATTGCCCCAATAACAATATCACATCTTTACACTATTTTATTTTTAATATTTTTTTATAAATTATTTTGACACCAAATTTTGGACGTCGCATTAGATAAAAATATATAAAAAACAAAGTTCAATAATATAAAATGATCAAAATATCCCTAAAATTTTCAAGGGGTATTTTGGTAATTATATTTTATCAAAAAATTATTTTTAATATTGTTTATAGGTGCGCCCCAATGAGAAGATGGTCCGTACCAAATCTCATATTCATACAATTCGTATAAAAAAGACTAAAAATAAAATACTTTGAGACATTGGATCAAAGATCAAATGGTGAGTAGCTTTCTTGATCAAAATAGACAACTGGATGGTAGGGAAGCATAGAACTTCTATGTTGTAGGGCAAGTATAGAAACCTTATATATATATATATATATATATAATCTAGCCATTGGGCGTTTATTGTAACAGTATGCACATGGGCGTACATGAACTTTTTCCATGGTATATAATTTTGATGTAAAATGTTCATAGGACTATCTTAAAACCTATTTTTATATCTAATTATAAAATTTTAAATTTCAAACATACGTAAAATCAAGTAGATCTATAAACGTATGAAAATCTTGAACATGGATGGTGTAGATCGTATGTTGTAAAATGTACTATTTCTAAGACTTAAAATCTTTTTATTTTTAATGTTCATGCATCTTGATGTCAAGATGATCAATCAAATGGTTTTTCAACATAAAAACTACCTTTTCCGATGGATTTTTGAGATAAATTCGTAGTTCTACATTATAAGATTGCATCCTTATATAAACTTTTTCATATATATATATAGGAAGATACTACAAAATGCCTATAAGGGAAAATTAACAGTGATTTCGCTTACCCTCATCACCGTCCAAAGTTCATCGTACTTTTACGACTGTTTGGTAGTGTTTCATTTTTTATTTTACTTTTCTACATATCAGAGTGATATGAAATTTGGAGCATGTATTCATAAAAAATAGGCGAATCTACAAAAAATATCAAAAAAATATTTTACATGAAACAAATTGATGAAAATAGCCCCGAAAGTATTTTGGTCAATTTGGTTTCTACGAATTTGTTTTTTTATATTTTTATTAGGTATGCCTCACTAAGATATACATAGGCTCCAAATTTCAGAGCATTTTGATTTGTAGAAAAAAATAAAAAAATGAAATACTACAGAACAATCGTGACCGTGCGATGATATATATATATATATATATATATATATATATATATATATATATATATATATATATATATATATATGATATTCTAAACCTCACAACCCTTCAAATTACAAAGGTTTAAGATAGAGAGAGTTACGAAGGGTGAATTTATTAATTTTGTAGTCTATTTTTTAAAAAAAGTTAATTTTGTTGAGCAATTTTGTAAATATTACTACAAGACAAAGGGTACTTTTGTCATATCCATAAGTTGTAAACTTGAAATAACTAAAGGACAAGGGCACTCTACTAATAAAATTTCAGGACACTAATTTCAAATATGACATTGTACTTTTGTGAAAATTTTAAATGTGTCATTAGTTAATGATAAAATTAACAATTGAAATAATTTTTTAATAAAAAAACAATGATTGTTTTGATAAATACATTCATCACAACCCTTTCTAACTTGAACCTTTGTATTTTGAGGGGTTATTTTATATATATATATATATATATAGGCGAAAATGAACCGTGATTTTGCCTTCCTTCAACACCATCCAAAGTTCATCGCATGGTCACGATTATCCGGTAGTGTTTCATTTTTCTATTTTTTCTACAAATAGGAATGATCTAAAATTTAGAATATGTGTTCATAAAAAATAAGCGAATCTACGAAAAATATCAAAAAAATATTTTACAAGAAATAATTTGACCAAAATACCCCCAAAACGTTTCAGGGGTATTTTGGTCAATTTGTTTTTCACGAATTATATATCTGTATTACGTGCGCCTCATTAAGATGTACACATCCTTCAAATGTTAGATCATTCCGATTTGTAGAAAAAAAATGAAAAATAAAACATTACCAGACAATCGAGATCGTGCGATGAACTTTGGACGGTGAAACATTACTGGAAAATTGCGACCATGCGATGAACTTTGGATGGTGATGGGGGTAGGCGAAATCACTATACATTTTCGCCTATAAGCATTGGGAATGCTTTTCCATATATATATATATATATATATATATATATATATATATATATATATATATATATATATATCTAGGAAAATACTATGCAATGCCTATAGGCGAAAATGAACAATGATTTCGCCTACCCCCATCACCGTCCAAAGTTGATCGTGCAATCACAATTGTGCGGTAGTATTTCATTTTTCATTTTTTTCTAAAAATCGAAATGACCTTAAATTTGGAGCGTGTATTCATCAAAAATAGGGAAATCTTCCAAAAATATAAAAGCAATATTTTACATGTAAAAAATTGAAAAAAATACCCCCAAAATGTTTCGAGGGTATTTTGGTCAATTTATTTTTCACGAATAATTCACGCGATGAAATTTGGATGGTGATTAGGGTAGGTGAAATCACTATTCAATTTCGCTTATAGGTTTTGGGAAGACATTTCCATATATATATATATATATATATATATATATGGAAAATTCTCCCGTGAGCCAACTAGCGCATAGGAAATAAGTGCGTCGAACGGCTCGGATGGTTTTGTCGAGTGCGAACGGTTGGATGTTGCCCCTTTCAAAATAGTAGGATGTCATTGAGATAATGCCATAATTATAATTGCAAAAAGAAAATCCTTGCCATGGAACAATTTTGAGTAATGATGTCCTTGACATGGAACAAATAGTATCCAAATCAATACCTAATCAATTTTTTAACACCAAATAGTAACCAAATCAATAGCTATTCAATATTTTGAACACCAAATCCAATTTTTGATACATTCTTTTGTTTATGTGTTATTCTTTGATACAACAATGGAAATAAGAGCGCATCCAATTCAAATACATTTTTGTACAAAAGTAATGAATTCAAGAATAAGAGCTTCATGGCCCATACAAAAGTAATGAATTCAAGAATAAGAGCTTCATGGCCCATACAAAGGCTCTCAACAACCCTCCTAGAAATTCTTTCCATTTCACCAACTTTGTCATGTTGCCCTTGGAAGGAAGCAATTGCAATCCTGACACATAAATCAGAAGCAAATCATCTTGTAGCAATATGAAGGCTGTCCATTTGATAAATGTTATAACCTGAGAAAATGTGAGAAATAGAACATCCGTAAAAAGTAAAAGATAAATAGTCCGATAAGTAACCTAATCAGTACCTATTCAATTTTTTAACACCAAATGGCAACCAAATCAGTACATATTCAAATATTGATATATTCTTTTGTTTCTGTGATATTCTCTGATGCAACAATAGAAATAAGAGCACATCCAATTCAAATACATTTTTGTACAAAAGTAATGAATTCAAGAATAAGAGTTTCATGTTGCCCTTGGAAGGAAGCAATTGGAATCCTGACACATACATCAGAAGCAAATCATCTTATAGCAATATGAAGTCTCTCTATGGGTGGTACAATATCCCCCATGTTGTCATCGTCTGACAATATGGGTGGTGTCACACTTTTTGAAATGGTGAGGTCCATCTAAGGTACTCTAAGTACCCTACACAAACACACATTTTATTTCAGGTCCAATCTATAATCACTAGTTTGAACACTAAATATGTTTACTGGTTTCCATGTCATTGAACACCGAATTTTAAATTCAATGAGCATACTAAATTGAAAATGCAAAGCACATGGAAAATTGCAAATTCAAAGCTGAAAGTGAATTTATTGACCTCTTTGAGGGTGGTGTAGTAGCTGTGGAACTCGCTCCAACTCCACCTCGGACAAGCCGAGTTAGTAACACTCTCCAATAAGAGGTTAAGATCACAAAACTGTAAGATTATGATTGAAATTTAACTCAAAGGATTCCATTTGAGTATAAAAAAAAAAGAAAAGAAAAGAAAATCTACAAATTACGACTTAACATCATTTCCACCCTGTTTGAACCATTAACAAATCGAAATGCTTGATGATTGAAACGAAACAATCCTAATAAACAAACAACAATCACTTAACAGAGCAATATGAATGGATGCCATTCGAGTACTAAAAAAAAAAAAGTCCAAATTAGTACTAAATAGAGCAATCAATTCTTACAGTAAGAAGAAACCCTATTTGAACCATTAACAATCGAAAAGTCTTGATGATTAAAAGGAAACAATACTAATGAACAAAAAGCAATCACTTAAAAGAGCAACATCAATGAATACCATTCGAGTTTAAAAAAAAATAAATTAAAAAATCTCCAAATTATGACTTAATAAAGCAAGATCAATTCCACCCTGTTTGAACTATTAACAAATCAAAATGCTTGATGATTGAAAGGACACAAACCTAATGAACAAAACGCAATCACTTAAGAGAGAAACATCAATGGATGCCATTCGAGTATTAAAAAATTGAAAAGAAAAAAAAAATCTCCAAATTATGACTTAACATCGCAACATCAAATCCACCCTGATTGAACCATTAACAAACCAAAATTGCTTGATTATTGAAAGGAAACAAAAGTAATGAACAAAAAGCCCAATAATCAATGCAAAAGGAAACCGTAAATCACTCAACAGAGCAACACTAATGGATGGCATTCGAGTATTACAAAAAAAAGCCAAATCAGTACTAAACACAGCAACATCAATTCCAACAGTAAGAAGAAACCACGTTCGAACCATTAACAAACCAAAATTGCTTGATTATTGTAAAGAAACAAAACTAATGAACAAAAAGCCCAACAAACAACACCAAAGGAAACCGTAAATCAGTTAACAGAGCAACACTAATGGACGGCATTCGAGTATTACAAAAAAATAATCCAAATTTCCATTAACAACCAGCCCAATAATCAACATAAAATGAAACCGTAAATCAATTAACAGAGCAACACTAATGGATGGCATTCGAGTATTTAAAAAAAAAAAAAAAAACTCCAAATTTCCATTAACAACCAGCCCAAGAATTAACATAAAAGGAAACCGTAAATCAGCTAACAGAGCAACACTAATAGATGGAATTCGAGTATTACAAAATAAAAATAAAAAAATCCAAATTTCCATTAGCAACCCAAATTGCAGGTTTGTTTGAAATGACACTTTCGTAATGAACAAAAAGCCCCATAATCAACTAAAAAGCCTTAAAATCAATGGATGTCATTTGAGTATATTTAAAGCCCTAATAACAGCATAAAGTAAAACTGCAAATCACCATTACCTTCGTTGTGAAGGTGCTCAGAAAAAAACCCAACTGTAGGGAGGGCAAGATGAGAGAGACCTCTTCGAGCAGGGATGGCGAGATGAGAGAGACCTCTTCGAGCAGGGATGGCGAGATGAGAGAGAGAAACTACATGTTGGGTGTGCGAGATGAGAGAGACCTCTGCGAGCAGGGATGGCGAGATGAGAGAGAGAGGCTACGTAATGGGTGTGCGAGATGAGAGAGGCTTTGAGAGAAGGCCTGAGGTTGTCAGTTATGCCTGACATCCTACTATTTTGAAAGGGGCAACATCCAATCGTTCGCCCTCGACAAAAGCATCTGAGTCGTTCGATGCACCTATTTCCTATGCACGAACTGGCTCACAAGAGCATTTTCCTATATATATATATATATATATGAAGTGGATTCTGTACACCCACTAGCTAACTGCTTCAGTAAATGCCAATGGCCCACATTGAACCTAAGTTGATCTGACGTTCACGACCTCTTTTTCGTATTTGAATTTTAATTTGTTTTCTATAAATCTAAATCACTTGAAATTTGAGGTGTATATTTGTCTCATCAAGATGCACCTAATAAAAATATAAGAAAAAAATCTGTAAATAAATTGACCAAAATACCCCTGAAATTTTACAGAGGTATTTTGGTTAATTTTTTCATGTAAAATATTGTTTTTATATTTTTCAAAGATTCACCTATTTAAACACGTTCATATATATATATATATATATATATATATACATATGGGAAAAGATAGGATTAGCCCACTAGCTCATGTGCATATAAGCGCAACGTCTTAGAATGTCTGGTAGTATTTGAATTTTAAATTTTTTTTTTTTTATAAATCCAAATTACTTGAAATTTTAGATGTGTGTTTATAAAAAATATGTGAATCTTTAAAAAATGTCAAAAAAATATTTTACATGAAATAAATTGACCAAAATACCCCCTAAATGTTTTGAGGGGTATTTTGGTAATTATTTTATTCACGAATAAATGTTATATATTTTTATTAAGTGCACCTTGATGAGAAGTATATATATCTAAAATTTCAAGTTATTTAGATTTATATATTAAAAAAATATTCAAGCACTACCGGACATCCGTGATCGTCAAATCAGCCCAAATTCAATCTAGGTCGTTGGGCTCATATATTCACATAAGCTAGTGGGCTAATCCCATATTTTCCTTATATATATATATATATATATATATATATGGAAAATATTTATATAAGGTTGCAACCTTAAAATGTAGAATTACAGATGCACTTCAAAAATCTATTGGAAAGGTTGTTTTAATGTTGGAAAACCCTCTATTTGATCATATCGACATCGAAATGTATGAATATAAAAAAAAAAAATATTTTGAGTCTAAAAAATAGTACATCTTGTAACCCATTATCTAGGCCGTCCATTTTCAATATTTTCATATGCTTATAGATCTCCTTGATTTTAACTATTTTTGTAGTTTAAAAATTTCTAATTAGATATGAAAATAGATTTTAAGATAATCCTAAGAATTTTTTATGCCAAAATTAAATGTTGGGATAAAATTTTGAGGTGCGCCTTAATTAGATTGTTTAATGTTGCAACCTTACAGAAATCGCACTCTATACAAATCACACCCTATATATATATATATATATATATATATATATATATATATATATATATATATATATATATATAGGGTGAGATTTGTATAGAGCCTAGGCTCTAATCAATCAAATTAAAGCCTACCTTCAAATAGTATCGAGAAATGTGGTTTCAATATTGGAAATCTTTGTAATAGCTTTAAAATATATTTTCATATTTATTAATAAATTTTAAAGCTTCAAAATTAATGTAGATAAACAGATAGATGAAAACTGGAAAAGTTTTAAAATTGATAGTCCAAAAATGGGTTACAAAATACATTATTTCCAAAACTTTAAATCTATTTTCTTCTTATGTCCATGCTTCATGATGTCGAGATGATCAATTTGAAGTTATTTGAATATCAAAGCAACCTCTTCTAGTAAAAATTTTAAGATAGATTTAAATTTGATTTTTTAGAGCCTCGGCTCTATATAAACTTTTCCCATATATATATATATATATATATATATATATATATATATATATATATATATATATATATATATATATATATATACATATATGAAAATATGGGATTAGCCCACTAGCTCATATGAATATATAAGCCCAACAGCCCAGATTCAATCTGGGCCGATCTGACCATCACTGATGTCTGATAGTGTTTGAATTTTTTTTTTTTTTACAAATCTAAATCACTTGAAATTTTAGGTGTGTGTTCTTCTCATCAAGGCGCACCTAATAAAAAAAAAAAAAAAAATTTATTCATGAAAAACAAATGACCAAAATATCGTTGGAAGCCTTGCGGGGGTATTTTGGTCAATTTATTTCATATAAAATATTTTTTTGATATTTTTCAAAGATTCACCTATTTTCGATAAACACACGTCTAAACTTTCAAGTAATTTGGATTTGTAGAAAAAAAATAAAAATTCAAATACTTCCAAATATCTGTGATCATCAGATCTGCCCAGATTCAATCTGGGACGTTGGACTCATCTGTTCATATGAGCTAGTGGGCTAATCTCATATTTTCCTTTTATATATATATATATATATATATATATATATATATATATATATATATATATATATATATATATATATATATATATATATATATATATATATATATATATATATATGGGTTTTGTTAGGCTACACCACTTAGAGACCCTTAAAGTGCTTAACATCTTTTGACACTAAAATACCCTTGAATAGTAATCTAAAATTTTCAAGTAGGGGTATTTTTGGTCATTTAGAAGGGTAGAATGGATATTTTATGAGAAAATAGTGGCATTGTATTAGTAGTTAAAAACAATTAATGCATCTTGTGGGTAATGTCACACATCATATCGTTGATATCTTTGTCTACTATTGTTTCTATTGTAAATTTCTAATTTAATCTTGACTAATTACTTAAAATACCCCTAAACGAAAAGTTACTATATTATAGGATAAGGGTATCTAAATGTCTAAAAATGTTGAGCACTTTAAGGGTCAACACCATAAGTGGTATAGCCTAACAAAACCCTATATATATATATATATATATATATATATATATATATATATATATATATATATATAAACAAGCTTTCTATGCTTCCCCTACAACATAAAACTTATATACTTGCCCTTATTCAACCATCCATTTGAATGGAGGGCTAAGATTGCCCAATCACAATGTCACATCTATATATTATTTTATTTTTATTTTTTTTTCTATAAACTATTTTGAGACCAAAATTTGAACATTCAATCTTCTATTAAACTCGCACTAGCGAAAAATATAAAGAGAAATATTTTCAATAAAATAAAATGACCAAAATACCTTTGAAAGTGTCAATGGGTATTTTGGTGATTATAGGTGCAACCCAATGAGAAGATGGCACACATACAATTTGTATAAAAAAAACTAAAAATAAAATATTTTGAGACGTCGGATCTAAGATCAAACAATGAGTGACTCTCTTGATCAAAATTGGATGGTTGGATGGTAGGGGGGATAGTTCTCCTATGCTATAGGGGAAATACATAAACCTTTCTCTATATATATATATATAGGGTTGTCTAGAGTTAACAACCCCTCAAAATACAAAGGTTTAAGTTAGAAGGGGTTGTGATGAGTGTATTTATCAAAACAATCTTTAATTTTTTATTAAAAAATTATTTAAATAAGTAAATTTACCATTAGGCAAGGACAAATTTGAAATTTTCATAAAAGTACATGGCATATTGGAAGTTAGTGTCCTGAAACTTTATTTGTAGAGTGCCCTTGTCCTTTAGTTAAAATTTCAATTTTACCCCTCATGGAGAGGACAAAAATACCCTTAGCCTTGTAGTAATATTTACAAATTTGCCCACAAAAGTAACTTTTTTTAAAAAAAATGGACAACAAAATTAATAAATTCACCATTCACAACTCTCTCTATCTTGAACCTTTGTAATTTGAAAGGTTGTGAAGTTTAATATATATATATAAATATATATATATAGAGAGAGAGAGAGAGAGAAAGAGAGGAAAATTCTTTCTAATACTTATAGGCGAAAATGAATAGTGATTTCACTTACCCTCATCACCGTCAAAGTTTCATCGTGTGGTCATGATTATTCGGTAGTGTTTTATTTTTTATCTTTTTATATAAATCGAAATGATTTGAAATTTGAAGGGTATGTACATCTTACTGAGGCGCATCTAATAAAAATATAAAAAAACTTATCCATAAAATAAATTGATCAAAATACCCCCGAAAAGTTTTGGGCGTATTTTGATCAATTTTTTCATTAAAATATTTTTTTTTATATTTTTGGAAGATTCTCCTATTTTTGATGAATACACGCTTCGAATTTTAGGTTATTCTAATTTTCAGAAAAAAAAATGAAAAATGAAACACTACCGGACAATCGTGACCGCGCGATGAACTTTGGATGGTGATGGGGATAGAATAAATCACTAAACAGTGATTTTACCTACCCTCATCACCATCTATATTTCATAACATGGTCACAGTTTTCCTATAGTGTTTCAATTTTCATTTTTTTCTATAAATCCAAATTACTTGAAATTTGAATCGTGTGTATATCTTAGTGAGGCACACCTAATAGAAATATGAAAAAAATAATTCGTAAAATATAAAGTGACCAAAATAAAAGATATTTTGATCACTTTATATTTTACGAAATATTTTTTCATATTTTTATTAGGTGCGCCTCACTAAGATGTACTCAGAACTAAATTTCTGATCATTATAATTAGTAAAAAAAAAAAAATTTGAAAAACTACATAACAGTTATGACTATGCGAATGAAGTTTGGATGGAGATGAGGGTAGGCATAATCACTGTTCATTTTTTCCTATAGGCATTTGATATTATCTTCGATATATATATATATATATATATATATATATATATATATATATATATATATATATATATATATATATAACTCTAGAGAGAGAGAGAGAGAAGATCCTATCAACCCATGGGCTGATAGCTACAGTATCAACCAATGGCTCAAATTGAATCTGGTCCAATATAATGGTCACGACTTTATTTCGTAATTGAATTTTTATTTTTTAATAAAAATTCAAATCACTTGAAATTTTGAACGTCTATTCTTATAAAAATAATAGAATCTAATAAAAAAATTAAAAAAAACAATTTAAAAAATAAAAATTGACCAAAATACCCTAAAAACGTTTTGACGTATTATAGTCAATTTATATTTTTAGAATGTACAATTTATATTTTTAGAATGTACAATTAAATTTTTAAGTGATTTGGATTTGTAGAAAATGAAAATGAAAATTCAATACGAAATAAGGTTGTAATCAGTGGTTTAAAAAACGGATTGGTGGCCCGAATCGGGCACCCCAAAAACCCATCCGGACCGGTGGATCGGCGATTCGGATCGGGAATAGGCCGAGTCGGTCGGATTAAGCTGTAAAAAAAATATAAAAAAATTATTAAAATTTATTATAAATATTGTTTTTTAGGAATCCAATAAGAAATCGGGGTACTATATTATTAATTTTCACTTTTTTCATCAATATGTGAAAATTGAGAGATTTTTTCTCTATGTGAACTTATTTTAACCATCAAATTACATCACACAAAATAAAAAACATAGAACTATCATGGATGAAGTATATAATCGTACATGGACTACAATAAAGAATGATTTTTTTATAACATTTTAGTTTTTCTTATAAAGACCTTTTATTTTTTTTACAAGAAATGTTTGTCGTATTACTTTTTTTTTTTTTTTAGCAAGAACCTCTTTTTTGACAAAAAATACTTGTTGTATTATTATTTTTTTATAAGAACTTTTTTTTTTGTTAATAACTTTTTATTACTTTTTAATTTTTTGAAAAAAAACCTTTGCAAGAAAAATAATTGATAAGAACCTTTCATTTTTTTTTACAAGAAACTTTTTATTTTATTGATAAGAAAAAAAATTGACAAAAAGCAAAATTGATAAAAAAAAACCTTTCATTTTCTTGATAAGAAAAAAATTTGACAAAAAATGAAATTGATAAAAAAACCTTTCATTTTTTTCTTATGACAAAAATACTTGTTGTATTATTATTTTTTTATAAGAAATTTTTTTTTTGACAATAGCTTTTTATTACCTTTTTCTTTTTTGACAAAAAATTTTTATTTTCTTGACAAAAACTTTTTATTTTTTTGACAAAAAAAAGAAATTTGACAAGAAAAAAATTTGACAAAATGCGAAATTGATAAAAAAACCTTTCATTTTTTGGATAATAAAAAAATTTGAGAAAAAGCGAAATTGAAAAAAATAACCTTTCATTTTTTTTATAAGAAATAAATTTGACCTCAAAAAAATAAAATTGACAAGAAAAATATTTATAAGAAAAATATTTGACCTCAAAAAAATAAAATTGACAAGAAAAATAGTTGATAAAAGAATCCCCTTTCATCTCAAGGACAATGGAACCCCACCCTCTACATGCAAAAAAAAAGTTATAACCAGTAAGCTACATATTACTTAGTAATATTAAAAGCACAAACAAAATATATAATATATTAATATTTCAAGTTAATACCTTCACATTATCCCACATCGAAGAGGTAGAAGGAAGTTCGAGTGAATAAATACCTCTTGGTAGTTAACAAGGATGACGCATGCGAAGTGAGTAATGGACACTATGCATATGTACAAATATGAACGCCCATACTATAGTACGTGGAATGAGCAAAATTTGTCAATTTGCTGCCTCTGGTAAAAGATGTATTTGGAAAGGTTAGATCTACAAAATTTGAAAGGCCCGGGTCTCTATGCAGCGAAGCCTGTAAAAATGCAGGCTTTTTAATAAATCTATTTTTGATATGGATTTCAAGATTTAATTAAAAAAAAAAATGTAATCTCTAACATAGAGATCATGAATCTAAAAAAATAAATAAATTTTAAAAACTAAAATTAATAACTCTAATAAAAAAATATTTGGACCATTAGTATCCGTTGTTTTTAGATGAAACACCTACTTGCATTGCATCCATCTTTAAGATGGATGCTTTATATTTTATGGACTGCATATGTAGAAATGCGGTCCAGCCCATATGAAACAATTTCCCAATTTGAAATCTATTTAAAACTTATCAATTGATTATTTAAAATAAAAAAGATTTTGAGTTCTTTAACTCATGGATTTTGCTCTCCAAAAATTGGACCGCGTATGTCAATTTGGGACACTATTCTTTTAGGTACTTGGATTACATTTTGGACTTGGTTTCTATGCGGCCAAGCTCACATATGTAGAAATACGGGCCTATTAATGAATCTATTTTTTAGATGGATTTTAAGACATACTTTTTAAGGATATGTAATCTCTAACATGCAGATCATGAATATGAAAAAATAAATAAATTTTAAAAACTAAAAATAATAATTCTATTAAGAAAACATTTAGATCGTTAATTTTCATTGCTTTTAGAAGGAACACCTACTTGCCTCCATCTTTAAGATGGATGCTTTACACTGTTTGGACCACATATGTAAAAATACGATCCAGGCTGCATGAAATAATTTTTCTTACATCTTTGGTCACTGGATTGCGGAGGCTACATTCCCAAAACTCAGGTTCTAAAAGTACCCCTTCCTTGCTTTTTCTCCCCAAGGGAGCAAGTGCACAATTTCCTCCTGCGGGAGCAAGAAATCTTTTGGTTACAAATTCCCTGTAGAAGGATAAGAATGGCCCAATACGAGACCCACAGAACATGCACACGCGATCGTTTTATACATGCGTTTCCAAGTCAATTTGGGTGGGGACCTCGTGTGAAAACGTCTGGAAGCTTTTGGTCCCTCCAATGAACTTGAGAAAATCTTTTGGCTAGTTGCAATAAGACTTTAAGTGGGAGGAAAAATTTTCAAAAGGAAATATGTATCAAATTCGAAAAATTGTGCATTCTCAAAACCTATTGCTAGTACCAGCAAAAATTGTAATAGATAGAGGTCAAAATTGGAAAAGATGGAGTTATTTTTAGATATTGAAGCTAATATAAATATTTACACCAAAGATTTATGAAAAAATTGGGTGAAATACTCTCGCAAGGACAAGAAATTGATACCATGAATGGTAAAAGAAAATTAGCAGAATTTTCCATTAATGTTCATGTTAAAATTGTAAAATAAATTGTCTTGGTAAATTTTGTTAATATTGAAGATGGAGGGTATAAAACTGGAATAGGCTTTGTAACTTTAGATGAAATAAGCCTTTACACAGTGCCGAGAGATTTGATAATTTTTATTATGAAAGGAAAGAAATAAATTATACTTTGAATACCATCGACTTTCAAAATGAGGACCAACAAAATTCAAAATAATCATTCTATAATAGAAATAATGAAAGATGATCAAAAGTTGGAAAAAGAGCATGAAACATATGAAATCATCACAAGTAAAGGGCATGAGCCTAGCAACCAGATCAAAATTATTGGATATAAGAAAAATCACAAAAGTCCTCAGAAAATGTTGTCTTGAACATCCCCTGGAAAATTGGGATAAAGATTCACCGAAAGCTTATATAACAACTCTCAATAACATTCCAGTTCAAAGCATGCCCATAAGGTGCAATAAAGAAGATGAAGAAGAGATGAAAACTCAGATAAAATAATTGGAAGAAAAGCGCTTAATTAGGTCATCTGAATCAAATTATTCCTATGCAGCCTTTATTGTGAGAAATCATTCAGAAGAAAAAAGAGTCAAAACTAGAATGGTAACAAATTATATTCCTCTAAACCAGGTAATAGTAGAAATTAAATGGCCACACCCAATAAAAAGAGTTGATAAAAGAGTTGTAGGTAAAATAATTTTTTCAAAATTTGACTGTAAGTCAGACTATGGTCAAGTGAAATTGAGGAAGAAGACATTCATAAAACAACCTTTTCCACCCTTGAAAGATTATACCAATGGCTAGTGATTCCCTTCGAACTTCAAAATTCTCCTTCACGGTTTTAGAGGATGATGGATTCAATATTCAAACAATTCTTTGATTTTATTGCTAACTATATTAGATGATTTTGTTGTCTTTTCTGATAGCATGTAGGAACATTTGGAGCAACTCAAGATATTTGCAGAAACCATGCAAAAGACAGAATATGTCATTCTTCTTCAAAAGAAGAATTTCAAATTGCAAAAGAGTCTATTGATTTTCTTGGTGCACATATTTCCAAAGGTCAAATACAGATGCAGCCCCATGTTATCTCGAAAATTGAAAAATTTTCTAAAAAGCTGCAAGGCAAGTTACAATCCCAAAATTTCTTGGTTGTATCAACTATGTTCGAGACTTTATTTTCAAGCTTTTGAGAAAACCAAGAAAATTTAAAAAATTATGAAAGAAAAGACATTCCAATTACTTGAAGAAGTTGCTCAAGAAGTGAGACACCTCAAAGCAAAAGCACAATATATGCCCCCTCTGACGCCTAGATATGGTGGTCCATTTATTCTCTCTATGAATGCCTCATCTTACACCTGGGCAGCAGTTCTGCTAAAAAAAGATAAAGAAGAAAACAAATATGCTTACACTAGCAGTCAGTTCAAGAAGCATGAGCTAAACTATTGGCCTATAGAAAAAGAAATATTGGTTGCAGCCAGAAGAACTGAAAAGTTTCACACCAGTTTGATAGGAGAGACATTTATCCTCTGAACCAGTCTTAGGGTTGACTGCTCTCTTTGCTCCCTCTCCCTCTAACTATTTCTCTCTCTAAAAAAGCAGTGCAGAGAGAGACGAGGAGCCTTTATAACCAGAAGGTCAAGAAAACAAGAGTCGGAAACCCAAAACCAGGCATTAGCCATTAAAGCAGAAAGGGAAGCTTTTTATCTCCATGCCTTCTCAGAAGCATGACCAGTTATGAAAGCCCCCAACTTGGCCCCAATTTGCTCAGTGGAAATTCAAATTTGCAAGGATAGAAGCAAAGCAAAAGAAGAGTTAGCAACAGTCAAATAACATACAAAATCAATATCTCAAGCTCTGTCACATATACAAAAAGAGGGTTTCTCAAAGAAATAGAGGCAAACCCTCTTATTGTATTTTCAGAAGGATCATATGTTCTCTAATTTCGATATATATCTCTAATTTATGTCTATTTCTCAGTAATCAATAGGGAAAATTGCTTAAAAATATGGACTTTCTAGGCACTTTACCCCCAGCTTAACTTTTTCTAATATATTTTTCCCCAAAACCAACTTTTTTAGCTAATACTCCCACATACAAAAAGTTCACTTTTTTTGACGAAAATACATTTCCCTACATAACAAATCAGTTTTGCTGGAGAGGGGCGGTCCAACATTTAGAAGAGGCGGTCCAGCGCTTAGAAGAAGTGGTCTGGTGATTATTTTGCTGAAATTGGCAGTCCGACGTTTCATTGTGACTGTCGAAGGCTTATGCTATTGGAGAAATGGGTAGTCCAGTGTTTTGAAATAGCGGTTCGGCATTTTGAAGGGGCAGTCTGGCTTTTTGAAGTGGCAGTACGACATTTTTAAGGGGCAGTCCAGCATTTTAAAGTGGCAGTCCGACATTTTGAAGTGAATAGTCCAGCGTTGTACTAGAGTGATTCGGCGTTTCCTTTTATTGGGATTCGAAAATGAATTGTTATGTATGGGAAGGGTATTTTCGTAAAAAAAAATGAACTTTTGGTATTGGGGGGTATTAGCTAAAAAAGTTGGTTTCAGGGAAAATATGTTAGGAAAAGTTAGGCTGGGGTTAAAGTGCCTTGAAAGTCCATATTTTGGGGTTCTCAGGAATTTTCCCTGATCAATATCTGCTTTTGAGTTTTCTCTCTCCCTCTTTCTGAGAAACCC
Organism: Amborella trichopoda; assembly: GCF_054954075.1. Taxonomy (NCBI): domain Eukaryota; kingdom Viridiplantae; phylum Streptophyta; class Magnoliopsida; order Amborellales; family Amborellaceae; genus Amborella; species Amborella trichopoda. Next base: position 22,425,866 of record NC_142345.1, on the reverse strand, counting down.
TCTATTTCTCTTTGTTTTTCGCTCTTCCTACGAACTTTAAGGAAACCAAATAAATAAATAACATTAATCGATTGTAAAATTAATTAATGCATCCTCAATTGTGTTTTTCTTGATGCCTCCTCGCTCTCATTGAGTCCCCTGTAAATTAGTTGTACAATTATTATGATGAAAGTGAGGCATGTTCAACCAATTTTGAGATGATCTTACTCACAGAAAAAAAAAAAGGGAAAAAAAAGAAAGCAAAAGAAAGAAAACAATTGTCGCCTGTGTATTACTTTTTTTTTTATATTCATCTCTATTATCTCTTTTATTCAATAATCATGTGCTATTACAGTTGTATATTTGATTTTATCTTCTCAAGTGTTATTTATTCCAACTCATGGGCATGTGTTTATTTTGATGGATGTTTTGAAATTAAATCCAAATACATAAAAATGTGTTAAGTAGTTGATCTCTTATATGTTCTTTCTTTTTTAAAAAAGAAAAGTGAATAAAGAATATCTATTAGCAATTGTTAATCTAGAGCTCAGGTTTTTAGGTTTCATATGGTATTCTTGCTGGTAATAATATCGATTAGCAACTGTCAATATGCTCTCCAAAATAGTTGTGAATGTGTTATGTGTTCAGCAATTAGTTTTGAATCTAATTATTATGCTCATGTTTTTCTATTTATGAATGTGTTAGTTCATTCATTTGCATTTAAACAATTAGTTGTGATGTGTTAAAACAATTAGTCATGAATCTATTTATTCTCCATTCATTATTACATAAGCAATTAGTTGTGAATGTGTTATATGTTCGATAATTAAATACTAATCTATTTATTCTTCTCATTTCTTTGTATTATGAATGTGTTTGTTCATTCATTTGTACTTAAAACAAATACTTGATGAATGTGTTATTCTGTTGAACAATTTGTTGGGAATCTGTTTATTCCTTTTATATTTTTCTTTTATGAATGTGTTATGTATATTTCAAACTATGGAGTTTTCTCTAAACATAGGTCATAGGAACTATAGTATTGTGCCTGTTTTTGAAAATTTTGCTATTGCTTTTTCAGTAAATCATATCTATTGTGCGTGAAAATCAAGATATGGAAATCATAGAAATGTCACCCTCTTCATCCCCTAAATATAAAACTACCTCTTCAGTTTGGGAAAATTTTGATAAAGTTATATATGCAAGGGGGATCTAAAAGTTGTTTGTAGACATTATAAGAGGCAACTAGCTGGGGCTAGTAAAAATGGAACTAGCCACTTGAAAAAACACCTACTGACATGTACTAAGAGAGTGTGTCTAGGTGAAAGTCAAAAAAATGTTAATGACTTGTTCTAAGAATAAAGAAAGGGGTTTGAGCAATTACAAATTTGATCAAGAAAGAAGTAGAAACGATCTAGCAAATATGGTTGTCTTACATGAGTACCCTTTTTTTTCTATTGTGAAACACAAGAGTTTTAAAACTTTTGTAAAAAATCTGCGACCATTATTTAAGATGGTCAATTGCAACACCATAAAAAATGGCATATTCGAAATGTATAGAAATGAAAAAGATAAATTACATGAAGTTTTACAAAAGATCCCCAGTCGCATTTGCCTCACCATAGACATATCGTCATCATGTCGTAACCAATATTATTTATGCTTGACTTGCCATTATATTGATGATGCTTGGCTTTTGCAAACAAGAGTCCTTAGTTTTGTGTATGTGTCATATCCTCATACTAGAGATACTATTGCTAATGTTTTGATGGATTTATTTTTGTAATGGAATATTGAAACAAGTTGTTTAGTATAACTTTGGATAATGCATTATACATCGATGTAGTTGCATCAACTCTAGTTACTCAATTATCTAGAAAGAACGCACTGTTACTTGAAGGTAAGATGTTTCATGTACAGTGTTGTGCCCATATTCTAAACTTTATTGTGCAAGATGGGGTAGGGAAAATAAAAGAGATAATTGATAAGATTTGAGAAATTATCAAGTTCATTAAAGGATCACAAGGGTGGCAATAGTGATTTAATTAGGGAGTCCAGGTCCTTAGGATTGCAAGCAAAAGAAATATATGTCTTGGTGTTCCAACTCGATGGAATGCGACATACAAAATGTCAGAGGTTTCCTTCGAGTTAAAAGATGCAATTTATCACTTTTTTCAACGAGAATCAATATCAAATTTGGTTCCATCTGATGAGGGTGATTAGGAGAAAACAAGGCATATTTGTAAATGTTTTAAAAAAAAATTATTATGGTACAAATGTTTTTTTCGGGGTCCAAGTATTCAACTTCTAATCTCTATTTCTCTGAAGTATGTGATATTCATTTATGTTTGAAAGAATGTGTTTGAACCCTATTGAGTATATTAGGGGGATGGCCACCAAAATGAAAAAGAAGTTTGACAGTTATTGGAAGATATGTAATTTAACATCGGTGATTGCATGTGTTGTTGATCCTCGGTATAAACTTTATTTCTTAATTTCTACTATCTAAAAATATATGGTGATGTGGCAACACAAGAAATTATGATGGTTCGACAAGGGGTTTATGTCCTATTTAAGGAATTCAAATGAATCATCAAGTACCAATACTAGAAGTAGTGAAGTTGGAGTACATTCTTCTTCCCACATTGTCAATAAATCTTGCAGAGAGAGAACGATGGAATTTAAAATATTCATACAAAAAAATTCCATGATTCTAAGAAGATCAGAATTGGAAAGCCCTCTATCTAGCTGAGGTGGAGATGAAAAATTTCAATATCTTAATTTGGTGGCGAAGCAATGCACCAAGGTTCCCCATTCTCTCAAAAATGGCTAGAGATATTGTGGTGATTCTTGTATTCACAGTAACATCTAAGTCAGTGTTTAGTACTGGGGGGCGAGTTTTATATCAGTATCGCAGTTCCTTCCTTCCTTCAACCGTGGAAGCGTTGACGTGTTTACAAAATTAGCTGTAGAATTTTAAAGAAGGTAAAACAATTTCAATTTCCAAATTGTTGTTAGTTGATTATTTTTTATATTTGTTGCTTTCTAGAACTTAAAATTTTTCATTCTATTTGTGTTTCAGTCTTAAGGGTGCATGTACGTCATCGACTAACACTCCCGCTTCCAATGTTGATGAGGAAGTTGAGGACGCAATTGATGTCTCAAGTATCAATTCTCAGATACTTACTAAAATAACCCACTTACACATAGTTGATTTCTAGAACTGTGTATCATTTTGTGAATTGTATCATGTGTGTAACTATGTATTGTGTAACTGTGACTGGCTACTGTGTAACTATGACTGTATAATTGTGACTATGTAACTGTGTAGTTGTGATTGTGCTTAAGCTTGTAAATTATGTTTGAGAAAGCATTTACTGTGACAGTGAAGTGCATTTACTACCACAGCTAGATTGTCACAGCTGCACAATTGAGAGTGCATTTACTGTGTAACTGTGCTTGAGAATGCATTTATTCTTTAACTGTGTAATTGTGTTTGAGAATGCATTCATGTTCAAAGATTTAGCTGATGTAGATACTTTCTGCTTACTGTGTACTTACTATATAATTATACTTAAGCGAGTGAACTTACTGCTGCAGCATGCTATAGTTTGAGTGCTTAACTATGTAACTGTGTATAACTCTGCTTAAGCTTGTGATCTTACCGCTGCAGCATGCCAGAGCGTCAATGCATATGAGAATTCATTTACTATGTAACTATGTTTGAGAATGCATTCATGTTTAAAGATACAACTTCTGCAGATACAATTGATATAGATACTTCCCCATGCTTAACCTTTATCTTCATCTATTAGTTGAAATGCAAATGCAACTTGATGTAGCTACAGCTACACTCGATGACAATATCTTTTGTTAGATGACAACATCAGATTAACTGTTAATTGTGTAGTTGTGTTAATTGTATATTGATTGGTGTAACTGTGCTTAAGCTTGTTTGAAGATACAACTGATGCAGATACAGGTGATGTAGATACTTCCCCATTCTTAACCTTTGTTATCATCTATTAAGTGAAATGCAAATGCAACTTGATGTAGATACAGCTGCAACTGCATGACAATATCTTTGGTTAGATGACAATATCTGCTAAAGCTGCAACTCGATTTTAACTCTTACTTATTAGGCAAGGCAAGACGTCCAACCATGATAGATGTACCAGATATTGACCATATCACTATGAGAGTTACAACTGTATTTGATATTTTCATCCTCCTTGCAATTGACAATATAAGTAAGAGAGGTGCAGATGTATCTGATATTGTCATCCTCTCTTAAAATTCTTCAAATCAACTATATGTGAATGGCTTATTTCAGAAATATGCTCTTCTTTTCTTGCAAGATGTTGAAAGACTTACATTTACAGCTTTCCCTCAAGATTTCGGTTTGGGAGAGAGAGCTTTGTCTCAAGATTTCAGTCAAGATTTTGGTGTGGGAGAGAGTAGTTGAGCAGGAGTATGTTTTTGTCCAAGTCGATGATCCATGGTATAATTGAAAAATAGTGGCAACAATTTATTTATTTTTATTAGCCTTGTGAACTTTTTTTTTTTTTGTTAGCCATAAGAGTCAAAGAAATGTATATATTTTTTTATTATTTTGTTGATGTTAAATGCCTTTTATTAGACATGTGAGCTTTTTCTTTTTTGTTAGCCAAAAGGGTCAGAGAGATGTATATATATTTTTATTATTTTGTTGATGTTGAATGAAGAATGATGTATTGTTTTTTATTTTATTTTATATGAGAGTGCAAATGAATGAAGTTTTTTATTTTTCTGTTATATGTTGGAATGAAGATTTTCATTTTCTTTGGTTGATTGTTTTATTGTTGATATTGAATGATGTATGTTTGATTATTAATTTGTTATATATTTTTTATATTATTTTGTTGAAGAATGAGAATGATGTATGATTTTCTTTGTTTTATTTGATACTGTAAATGAATGACGATTGCTTTTTAAATTTCTTTTTTTTACCATAAAACATAATTTTTTATAATTTCTTTTTGGGTGATTCCATATTAGTGGGCCGGGTCAATGCTCATAAAGTAGTTTAATAGCTCCAGGGTCTGGTACGACTACGGGTCCCGAGTCCAACATTACCGGTCACTAGAAACCGTAGAAGAAAAACAAAAACTCTGTCAAAAAATAAGGAGTTATTTTTCTCTTGATCCAGAGAAAATTGATTCGGCTACAGAAAATTCCCCTAACATTGATTATTTTCTCACCTCTGCTGGAAGAATCAGTATAGATACAAGCAATTTCAGCCCGAATGATTTAATAATTTTTAGAAGACAACTATATCCTAATAATACAACAAGAGATTTTATAAGAAAATTGTTAGAATATACAAATTGAGAAAATGATTTATGCAAGTATTTTGAAAGAATCAATTTCACTAAGCAAGGATTTATTTGGAGATATAAAGATGAAGTACTTCATACCATAATGCAACCAATATAAAACCACCAACACCAATAAAGTTCATAGACCACATCTACAAAAATGTTAAAAAATGCTATATTATCAAATCACTGACATTTTTATGCATCACATTTCAAAGAGTACTATAGCATCATGATTGAAGATGAAGCACTAGAATCATCACAAAATATCCCATAAAGAAACAAGCACATGGTTTTCTGAAATGGTCTTACTTTAAGAAGAGTGGGTTTACTTTTTGTAAATGGAAATATATTATTTGCTTTTTGAGTTAATGAAGTATTGAGTGATGAGTGGATGTAGTAATATACTTTATGATTTTGTACTTTTCGCTTTTAAGAGGATATACAAATTAGTGACAAGTAGATGTACTTGTATATTGTATGGTTTTACTTTCTAAGGTCGTATTACTTCTCAACCATGGTTTTAGCTGGTACCCAATTGTTTTGCATAGCAAACATAACTTCACTTCTGCTTCATTTCACAAAAAGTAGTAACATATTTATAGTAAAATATAGCTCAGATTACCATATAATGGCTTACATAACAATGGGATAAACTATGGGCGGAAAGTAATATCACCTTAAAAATGTAAAACCATATAGTACGCTCGTACATCTTAGCATATCCAAGTGCATTCACTTGTCACTTATTTTATGGACATGCTTACCGATATCAATTTTTAATATCGAAATATAAAAGATCTATAATACTAGCCAGGCACACCAGCACTCATGTTGTATAGGGGTGAGAACAGGTCGGATCGGGGCTGGATATGACAGATTTGGATCTGGATTTGGATTTGGATCTAGATCCTAATAGAATAATTCAAGTCGGATCCAGGTTCAAACCTGATCTTGGATATTCAAATTCGGATCCGGATAATATATATATATATATATATATATATATATATATATATATATATATATATATATATATATATATATATATATATATATATATAAAAGTTTATATAGAGCCGAGGCTCTAAACAATCAATCAAATTTGAGCCTACCTCAAAAATTTAACTAAAAGAGATTGTTTTGACACCCAAATATCTTCAAATCGACCATCTCGACATCAAGATGCATGGACATGAGAAAAAAATGGGTTTCAAGTTTTGGAAATGGTATATTTTGTAACGCATTTTTGGTCTGTCAATTTTCAAGATTTGCAAGTTTTCATAGATCTTTCGATCTACACTATTTTTGAAGCTTTAAACTTTATAAATAAATGTGAACATATATTTTAAGTCTATCACAAAGATTTCTAATATTGAAACCGTATTTCTCGGTACTATTTGAAGCTAAGCTCTAATTTGATTGTTTAGAGCCTAGGCTCTACACAAACCGCACCCATGTATATATATATATATATATGTATATATATATATATATATGTATATATATATATATATATATATATATATATATATATGTATATATATATATATATATATATATATATATATATATATATATATATATATATATATATATATATATATATATATATATATATATATATATATATATAAATCTTCCCGATGCCTATAGGCGAAAATGAACAATGATTTTGCCCACCCTCATCATCGTCCAAAGTTCATCGCACTGTCACGATTGTCCGATAGTGTTTCAATTTTCGTTTGTCTTTTACAAATCAAAATTATCTGAAATTTGGATCGTGTATATATCTTAGTGAGGCGCACTTAAAAAAAATATAAAAAAAATAATTCACAAAAATAACATTGACCAAAATAATCCGAAAACTTTTCGGAGGTATTTTGGTCAGTATATTTCACGTAAAATACTTTTTTTGATATTTTTCGAATATTTGCCTATTTTTGATGAATATACACTCCAAATTTCAAATCATTCTGGTTTGTACAAAAAGAATGAAAAATAAAACACTATCGGACAATCGTGACCGTGCGATGAACTTTGGACGGTGATGAGGGTAGGCAAAATCACTGTTCATTTTCGCTTATATGCATTTTGTAGTATCTTCCTATATATATATAAAATAAAACTTTACTATTAAAAAAAAATCCAAATCTGATTCCAGGTCGAATATGAATCGAAACCACCTGCACCTGAATCCGATATGGATTTCTATTCGGATCTGACTTTTGGATCCGAATCCATCTTTTGGGTCCATACTTGAATCCAAATTTTGGGTCCATACCCGGATCCGAATAGGGTCCAAAATCGGGGTTTTGGATCCGGATCAAGTCAATTCTCACCCCTACCCATGTAATTTGGAAGTGGTACTTCAGGCATTAAAAATAGTATTTAAAAAATTAGTGATCTGATCCGAAATCGGGCGATTCAGATCGTGTATCGTCCAGCCTGCACCAGATCTGGAGAAAAAACGGGATCCGTTGTTTTTTTGGTAAAGGTTCGCTATGCTCACGTCATGGGTCACTAGTTTTTTTAATGTCCTACGTGGACACCATTTTTATAGGCACAACATTTTGGGACCGCCATGCCGCCATGCCGCCACGCTTTTTTATTTCCAAAAGATCTTTCCTTGGGGCCGGATAATAACCACGTGGCATCACATACTTCTTACCTTTTCATCACCTCTCACGCGTTTTGGATTCGGATCGAGTCAATTCCCACCCCTACCATGTAATTTGGAAGATCTGAATCGAGTCAATTCTCACCCCTACCCATGTAATTTGGGAGGAGTACTTCATGCATTATAGACCTTATTTTTAAGTTTCATTTCTCCGTAAACCCAAGGTTTTAAAACCTATTTAGTTGCATAAAAATTATATTTATTATATCTTCAAACCCCCTAGACAAATTTTATCCCATTGTTTAGCCCAAACAAATTTTACAAAGACATCATTTTTAAACACCTCTCTCTCTCTCCAATCTCCCAAACCCCTCTATCTCTCTATTACCCCAACTCTCTCTCCCTCCCTCATGTCTTACTCTCCCAGTTCCCCCAACTCTCTCTCTCTCCCCTTGATAGAAGCACATGAAGATAGAAAAAGAAGAGAGAGAGCTAGGTATTTTTTGAGAAGTTTTTTTCAAATTTGTTTGGACTAAAAAATTAAGGTAAAAATGGGTAAACATAGTTTAGGGGGTTAGAAAATATAAAAGATCAAATCTGTATGTTGTAAGATAGTTTTGGAAAGTTTGAATCTATGAAAAAATGAAATTTAAAAATTGAGTCTCCAATCACATTTTTCCTGTTTGGGTCTATAGAGAAATAAAAATTAAAAATTAGGTCTGCAGGGTTATTTTCCTTTTAAAAATATGATAACCCAATCCAAATCGTGTATCATTCAAAAATTGATGACCCGATCCGAATCGAATTGATGACCCGATCCAAATCAAGTATCATCCAGCCTGCTCTAGAACTGAAGAAAAATGGGGATCCCGTGAATTTTTCCGGTGATTTTTGGTAAATAATCGCTACGCTCATAGGCTTTTTTATTTCCCAAAGTCTACTTCCAAAAGTCCTTTTCCTTGTGGTCAGATAAAAACCAAGTATGACTCACTGACCTTTCTCGTGGCATTAGCCCCCGACTCTCACGCGTGGCAAAAACTAGATGGCCCCTCGCTTCACTCCACTTTATATTCAAGTTCATTTCTCAATACCCAAGTTGTGGGATTAATCCCCTTTATGCGGAATTAATCCCATTTTGAACATTTATTGACGTGAAAACATTTGTGCTGTATAATTTCACTTAATGACATGCACGACCTCTTCTTTGCATGTTTGGGTCAATTCACGCCCAATAAAACATCCACATTTTGAGTTAATGCGGAACTTATCCAATGGTTATATCATGGTAGAAAACGTCGTTATTCTATATTCAAAGCTCATTGGAGGTAGGGATGGCAATGGGTTGGGTCGGGTCTGGCTTAACTTAGACCTTGACCCAACCTAGACCTGACTGGGGTCTGAGTATAGAACCAAACAAAAAAACTTAAAAAAATATTCTAAAACATATATTTCAAATATATATATAGTTAGTTAGGTTGTGATAATTTTGGAAGAGTAAAGCGAATTAATAAATGTGATATTTTGATGTGATACTAATTCATTTTATGTGGAATTTTATTTTTTTAATTTTATAATATGGAAGTGTTTTCTAATATTCTTAAATTATATTGATGTAATATTACAATATTATATTATGATTAATTATACAGATACCCAGACAGGAAAACAATGTCTCAGTATTCAACTATTTTTACAAAGTAATGTAAGTACATAATGCACCACTCCTAAATTCTTTTATAAACTAAAAGAACACTATTTTTAGAGATTTATAATGATTTTTTAAAAAAATTTGCAACAAAAATTGTCAATTCTGCCAATCATCCGTTTCTATCCACTGATTCTCCGATCTGCATGGGAATGGATGTCACCGATTTGAGTGACAGATCCGTTTTTAAAAACCTTGATTAAAAGACAACAATGGGCTTTTAAAAAATCATTGAATTTTCCTACAAACGTTCAAAACCCAGCATTCGATTCCCTTACTACAATGGATTTCGTAAAAATCATTGAATTCTTCTATCTATATTTTAGCGAGCGCAGTGGGACACCGTTTCCATCGGAAACATACGACTCCGTTCCATATTCAATGTGAATATTGTGTGAGAATGGACCATGGAGACTAGAAAGAGAGTATGGAAGATAACCTTAACTACTACTGTCGAGTTTGAGCCAAGTGTGTAACTGCATTGTTTTCGTATTGGACCATTCTAGGACCTCACCATTCGAATCGCTCACTGCAAATTACTAAACCAACTACTAGTCCTATGGCCATTTAGAACCATGCATATGTTATGACCACCTTATTTTAGAACCAAGGACACACCGTGTATTCGCTCCCTACGGACTGGATGGCATCATAGTCTCAAATATTGGGCCTATAATTTGCAGAGCGTCGAGGTGTAGACGATTCGCTAGTCGGAAGACTTGAGGCACACTGCACCCACCGATTCAACCTTGGTGCACCCCTGGCTAATAGTGGGCTTGCCCTGTCTCGGGTACGACCCTTGAGGGGTGAAAATAGAGAGTGAGGAAGGCTCATATTCATTGGACTGCTTAGTGTCTAGCACCCACTTCTTGGTTACCACGCATCCAAACAAATCTTATTTTCTATATATAAAAGACGAGCAAGTTGTTGGCACGTATGGGTGGCCATGGGCCCTCAAATATTTCTCTCATTATCTTAAAGTCTATGTTTATCACTAAAATAGGGAGGCTTCTTAAAGAGAGAAAGTGTTGTTATCTAACGGGTAGAAAATAACTACTCACATCTTAGGATTACAAGGTCACGTTTCTCGTTTCTCAGAGTTTTAAAGAGAAAACTGTATGTTGAAAAACAACCTCCTCCATCTTCTATAACTAGGCCTTTCATGGCCATGAAGAGGCACACACAGAGAATCTTGAGTTCTCATTGTTCTGGAAAACCCTCTACTCTACGATCTTCAGTCTCACGACACTGCCTCTAATCCTGGAGGCCATGGAGAGGCACACACAGAGAATCTTGAGTTTTTATTGTCCTGGAAAACCTTCTACTCTACGATCTTCAGTCTCATGACACTGCCTTTAATCTTGGGAATTTAGGGATCCATTCCTCATAATCCAACATTTGTATCAGAGCGAACTTGTGGAAGAGTGGTGGGCTCATAACCTACCGTTCCAGGTTCTACCTTTCGTTTTTATTGGTGTTTTATATGTTATTTTTCATGAGTTTAATTTACAGTAACTTTGATATTGTGCTTTGTCATTTACGTATATCTTGCTGTAAATTTTTTCTAACCTTAAATTAATAGTCTGAATTTTTTTTTTTAACTCCAATCTCCTTTTCTCTTTCATGGTCCTTTCTTCTATTGAGCTTTTTTTTAGACCCAATAGACACGTTTCTCAAATAAACATTATTCTCTCTTTAATATATTCTCCGCTCTCTGAGATATTCTTTGTTTATCCATTTTTTTTAAAGATATTCTCTGTTTATCCCTTTTTAAGATATTCTCTCCTCATCCTATTTTGTCTCTCAAATATTATCAGCTTATCACTTTTAAGAAATTATCAGTATTGAAAGGATAAAGAAAAACTTTGAACCAATCCAAAACTCTATTATCTTCTCTCTAAATAAATATACTAGTTTCCCCATTTTTTGGGGTTCGTTGTTGAAACCACGTTTTCATCGTGCGTTCATTATTTACTCTCTCTCCAATATTTAGTGAATATCAGTGAAATTCACTGAAATTTCAGTGAACTTCGTTTAATTTTAAATACCTCCATCTCGCAACCTCACGAATTTTGTGAAACTCACTGGAAGATGTAAAAAGCATAATGTAATTAAAAGTTCGTAGTGCAGAATTTATCCAATCAGCAGTGGAGAATTTTGCTATTGTTTTTTACGTCATACTTTGCTCAATATCAAGAGATCTTTCTGTCTTTTATTTTAGAGAGAAAGATAGAGCTATTGCTGGAATTTTAGAGAATCAAAACTTTTGATATTTTTAGAGAGAGACAAAATTGTTGCTGTAATTTTAGAAAGAGAGACAAAGAGACACATAACTGCTGAAAATTAGTTGGCTTGCATCTTTCTTTCTTCTATACTTTGTTGCTGAAAATTAGTGCATATTTTTTGTTGGATTATTAAAAAAAAATGTTATGCACACAATAACTATTCAAGTAAAGGTTGTAATTTCAATTGCATGCATTTTTTTTTGTGGCTTATAATTTAGGGATTTTCTACATATTATATTTGTATAATAATTATCATTGCATTGCATAATTATTCTATGCTTTGGTCTTTTTTTTAAGTAAGAAAATTTCATGATCTTGATTTTGTAAATTCAATGTTTGTGATTTATATTATGCCATATTTTTGTTGAAAATTATTAAATATCATTGTAGACTCTCTCTCTAGAGCTAAAACATATATTTATGAAAATTATTCTTATGTACGATTTGACATAAAGTAGTTATTGCCTTACTTTATTAATTTTTTGTTGCATCACAGCAGTGCGAACATAAACTGTTCGATAAAAAATTTCTTTGAGGTTGCAGCTCATTGTGAGTCGGCAAACCTATTGATTTAACAAGCAGACAACCCTTTCTTAAACATAATTGAATTTTTTGAACCTATAGGTATTATCTAAAAATTTAAAATGACATCTAGTCTAGTTATGTCAGAATTGTCACAACTTGAAAAACTCAATGGAACCAATTTTTCTATGTAGAAAATAAAAATTGGATATATTTTCTTCCAAGATAGGGTAGATTATGTTCCGGAAACAGAACCACCAGTTTTAGAGCCTAATGCCAATATTCAAGCCAAAAGGCGATTTGACAAATGGTTAGAAGATACTAAAAAGGTTAAGACTACTATGTTAAGCTTTATAGAAAATGATTTAATTAGCGTATTTGAGGATCACACCACAGCTCAAAGTATGATGGGTGCCCTATGTGAAAAGTATGGGACCACTTCTGAGACCCATGTAAAATTGTTATTAGAAAAATACAATTCTTACATAATGAAAGAAACAGACTCAGTGACCGAGCATGTTAATAAAATGACAGTGCTAGCAAAAGACCCTACTGCAGCCAGGAATCCAGTCCCCGATTGCATACAAGTGCCATTGTCCTTAATAGCCTCCCTCCATCTTGGGAGTCTGTTGTAATTGTAATGAACCATTCTGCACAAGGGATAACCATGTTTAATTTTCCCATGCATCTCAGTATTGAAGCTGAGAGAAGAATGAGAAAAAAGTCAAATGCGCTCCAATTTACCCAAAGTTTATCTTCTCAGATCCCCAAGAAACTTTCAATAATCAAAAAAATAATAGGTATAAGGGAAATGGGAGAAATTTAAAAAATAAAAAGAACAAGGTTAAGAAGACTTGTTTTTATTATAAGGAAACTGGGCACATCAAATTTAATTGTCCTAAGCTGAAAAATAAAAATAGGAACCAGAATAACAACTCTGATCGAAATAATCAAAATAAAAGAAACGCCTTGATCTGCGTAGTCCTAGAATCAATAGTTGCCGACCATGACCTGAGAAATTGGTGGGCCGACTCAGCCTCCACTCGACATGTCTCAAGGACCAAGGATGGATTCACAGAATTAAAGGAGATTGCAGCCGGTAACCAGCAGATTTATATGGAAAATGGCACCTACTGCGATGTACTAGGTGTTGGTACTTTCAAGCTCTGTTTACCAGAATGAACAAATCTCTTATTGACAGATACATTGTATGCGCCCGATATGAGGCGCAATTTGATTTTTGTCTTTAGGCAAGACGACAAGGGTTATGAAATAAGGTTCAGGTCTGGTCGGGCCACCATTGGAAAGCATTCTAGAGCATTGGTGTATGGTACTAAAGTTGACAATTTGTACCGACTGAATGTTAATGAAAGTTCATCTTTTTTCTGGTTATTCTGATGCCTCTTTTGATGTTGTTGCTTGTATAGATGATTCATATTTATGGCACTTTAAATTAAGATATATCAATAAAGATAAAATGAATCAGATGGTTAAAAGATGTTTACTCCCCAATTTAGAAGAAATTGTGTTCAAAACATGCGAGCCATGTATTTCTGGAAAATTAACTACAAAGCCTTTCCCTAAAAGAAAAAGATCTGAGAAAGCCTTTCCCACCTATGACTTTAGAAGAATTTTATGTATTTATGAATGAAGATAATTATCTTCAATGAGTGAGGATACAATAGATGAACATCAAAACTATAGTAAAGCTATTAGCTCACATGATTCAGCTGAATGGACTTAAGCCATAAATGATGAACGTGAATCTATTAAAAGAAATTAAATTTGGGAGTTGGTTGACTTCCTTAAAGATAGAAAAGCCATCGATTACAAATGGGTCCTAAAGAAAAGCTTAATACAAATGAATCCATTGATAAATATAAAGCTAGGTTGATAGCTAAAGGATTTACCCAAAGGGCGGGTATAAATTATAGAGAGACTTATTCTCCTATAGCAAAATTTTCATCTATTAAAATCATCCTAGCATTAGTTGTACATTATGATCTAGAAATATTTTAGATGGATGTCAAAACAGCTTTCTTAAATGGAGAATTAAAAGAAGATATATACATGAAACAACTAGAAGAGCTGGGAGGAGCCTCATATGTATTGGGTATTAAGATAACAAGAGATAGAAGTTCAAGACTTCTATGTTTATCTCTAGAAAATTATTTAGAAAGTGTTTTAAGAGATTTAAGATGGAAAATTGCAAGCCCATAGATACACATGTTTGTAAATGCTTAAAATTGTTAAAGAAAATATATCCATTAAATGATAGTGACAAAGCTGAAATGGAAAGAATTCCATATGCTCAAGCTGTAGGATGCATAGATTATGCCATGTTGTGTACAATACTTGATTTGAGTCATGTATATGGTCTTGTAAGTAGATTTCAGAGTAATCCTATGATGGCTCATTGGCAAGCCATAAAAAAGATATTCAAATATATTCAGAAAACTAAAAATTACAAGTTGTGCTTCCAAGCTGATAACTTAGAGGTTACTGGGTACTCTGATGTAAACTTTGCAGGAGACCCAAATGATAGAAAATCAACTTCAGAATTTGTATTCCTCTTTGGAGGTGGTTGTGTTTCTTGGTCTAGTAAAAAACAAGGTTGTATAGATGGGTATATTATGGAAGCCGAGTTTATTGCTTGTAGCATTGCTACAACTTATGTCGTCTAGATTAAACGCTTCATAAAAGATTTGAATCTGGATATAGTTGACAGACTTGTTAAAATTTTTTGTGACAATCAAGTTGTTATTTCATGAATTAGAAATGGAGCTTATAGTCCCAAATGGGATATTTTTCTTTGATGCCTTGATCATAAGAGGAAAAGTCGCATTCGTGTGAAAAACCCATGACATGACTTTGGATATTTTTTTGTTATAAGATGTATAACCGCACTAGGGTGAAAAGCCTTATAACAAGGATATGCTCATAAATGTTAGATCACTAAATTATATTATTTCAATATACCTGGCCCTCATGTCCAAGTGGGAGAATGTTGGCACATATGGGTGGCCATAGGGCCCTCAAATATTTCTCTCTTTATTTTAAACTCTATGTTTATCACTAAAATAAGGAGGCTTCTTAGAGATAGAAAGTGATGTTATCTAACGGGTAGAAAATAGCCACCCACATCCCAAAATTACAGGGCCACGTTTCTCAGAGTTTTAAGGAGAAAGCCAAATGTTGGAGAACAGCCTCCTCCATCCTCTATAACTAGGCCTTTCATAGCCATGAAGTGGCACACACACAAAGAAGCTTGAGTTCTCATTGTTCTGAAAAACCCTCCGTTCTACGATCCTCAGTCTCACGACATTGCCCCTAATTTGAGAATTTATGGTCCCATCTCTTCCCTCATAATCCAACACAAGTTTGATTCAACATGTTGATCAAAAAATACACCTCAGGCTCGGAGTCAGGTTTCAGAGAAAGAAATGAATAGAACACCATTAGGTTTGGGTGCGGGTTTGATTCCACTTGTTGATCAAGAAATACACCTCAGGCTCGGAGTCAGGGTCCGGAGAAGGGAATAAAGAGAACACCATTAGGTTTGGGTGTACCTTTGGGAAGCACAACCATCACCGCAATCTCTATATTTCTATATATACTATGTGGCATTCAATAAAATTATTTTGAAGTTTAGGACAGGTTTGGAGAGAGTTTCGGTGAAATTAGCAAAACAACCACTATGGTAAAACTAGGTAAGTAGTTTTAAACCATCAATACACCACATGAAAAATTTAAGAGATTTTATGATCCATAGAAAACTCAAAAACCTCAAGACTGGTTTTTCCAAGGAAAATAAGGAGAAAAATAGAAAATTGATTAAGCGGGTAAATGTGAAAAAAAATAGTAAGAAAATATTATGGAGACCAAAATCCCGAGAAAATCCACATCAATTAGAGTCGATTAGCGGCCAAAGACATAAAACGTGTGCCGCAAAATGCGACGTTGCCAGCCATCGGCTGTTGATTGGCTCATATAAGCGGCCTTCTAACTTCTCATGCATTTTTGCCTATATGAACCGTCATTTTGTACCCACAAAGGGTCGGCTCTCTTCAGAAACCCGAAAACCCCATGCTGACTTAAACCTTAATCTTAAGCCTACTTCTTGAGGAAACCATGCTTTTAGTTTATTCTTAGGAACCAAAAGCCCTAGTTTTCTAAGAAACCATGATTACCATTTTAACAAGAAAACAATTCATCTAGTCAGCCACAATAAATTAACCCTAGATTTTTATGAGTCTTTTCAACCTAAATCATTCAAGATGAAGGTAAATCAACCATTTAAGAAGAATAGGGCATTCAATCATTTAATAAAAGCTTTAATGGCTCCTACTCCAAGTGCCGGTCTAGGAGGTCCCGACAGTTTATAAGTCCTTTATTTTGGCATTTATTTGCATTTTTATTATTTTTCATTATTTCACTATTTCATGCATTTTATTTAGTCGATTTTCTCGACTTTGATGCATTTACGGCTGGTGTTGCTGCCGATCCAAAGAGAGTTTGGTCTCTTTGGTGAGATTTGATCATCTATGGTTGACTTCGATAGGACTGTGATATTTTAAATAACTAAGTATAAAGTGAGTTTCTACCAGATTTGGTATCAGATCGAGCCCGGATTCCGCTATATACAAGTTTCCAAGGGTCTTGCTTTCAAAATGGCTCCCATGACCAATGACTTGTGTGTACTTAGGATATAAGATTGGGACTCCCTTGAAGCTCTGCTCTGATATCAATTGTTGTCGTGTATAGAGGACGAGTCTATGATATATGAAAACAAACAGTTTACCCATTACATGCCATATTATATTTGCTTCATACAATTTACATCTGCATGTATGGTTGCAAGAAACTCAATCCTCCTCTCCAAAAATTATAAAGGATCACTTTAATTAGTCCCTAATACGATTCCCACACAAAAGGAAAACCATAAAAAATGCAGAAAGTACAAAACAATTTCTCTTTATCACAATTTAACAACATACATGTTACTCATAAATTGAGACAAACACTTAGAAAGCAAACACTTATATGAAGTCAATCTCGAAAACAAAGATATGCAACTAGTCTAATGGTATGGGAAGCCAATGAAATATTCTCGAATTGCCAGGTTGACGCCCGACAACCCTTGGTTAGACTCGCCCCCAACGGTACAAGATATTAAGCCATAAATTCAATCATGGGAAACAAACATCATTTATAACCAATACCACACAATGGATGCAATATACTCTATCCAGTACTCAAAAAGGAAGGCCTCTTGATGAACAACGTATGGGACAGAGAGCGAAACTAAGCGTATGTACAAGGTTTCAAAGACACGGGCGCCATAAGCAACATAATATGGTAATAGCTTCAAAGGAACACTATAATAAAGAGATAAAAGACTCAGAAGCTCACTTTTATGCCAAAATACTCTGAAATTCCAGCAATAAAACACTCACAAGAACTTGAACATGAAGTGCTTGAAACTACACCACGTTATTAGGCATGCAACACAATAGGCCTTAGCTAAACACTCACAAGAACTTGAAGATGAAGTGCTTGAAACTACACCACGTTATTAGGCGTGCAACACAATAGGCCTTAGCTAAACACTCAAAAGACTTGAAGATGAAGTGCTTGAAACTACACCACGTTATTAGGCATGCAACACAATAGGCCTTAGCATTGAAAGCATAAAGGAATCTCACGAAATGAAGCAAATGAGAGACAAGCTTACTGTTTTTGTTGATTTTACAGCAAGCATTGGATGCCAAGATGATGGAGAAAAGGCGCCTAGTAGATTGGAAAAGTAGCCTTCAAGTGTTACCTGGGGTGGCACTCTCTTTTCTATAAGGACCTGGTTTCTATGCGGCCAAGCGCGCATATGTAGAAATGTGGGCTTCTTAATATATTGATTTTTTCTATGGATTTTAAGTCTTAATTTTAAAGGATATGTAATCTCTAACATGTAGATCATGAATATGAATAAATACATAAATTTTAAAAATAAAAAATAATAATTCTAGTAAGAAAACATTTGGACCGTTAGTTTCTGTTGTGTTTAGATAGAACACCTGTTTGCATCCATCTTTAAAAAGGATGCTCTACACTTTCTGGACTGCATATGTAGGAATGCGGTCCTGCCCTCATGAAACAATTTTCCTTGCTATAATATTCACTCTCTTGTAACAAAGGAAGGAAGGAAGCAAAGCAATGGGTGGTGTGCGCCACTCTTAGAGCTCTCTAAACTCTCTTGACATGATCAATTTAATGATAGAAGTTAGGGTTAGAGAGATTAAATAGGTGATTCTACTGGGGGTTTTCACCTAGATTGAATACTTCCCCTTAAATGAGTTTTCAAATGGTCGAGAGAGATTTGATCCTAGCCATGTTCACTACCCTCCATAGCTATCACAAGACATGTGAGATTTATTCACCTTTGTCAACAATTACCCAAAATTACGCTCTAAATTTCCCATATACTCATTTAGTAATTCAAAAGCCCTAATTTTTTGATGCTCTTTAATCACCATTCATTTTCTAATACTTTGATCATGACCACATGTTTATGTATGAATTTGCACCAATCTTTGATGAGATAAACTCAAATTCATGCAAAACAATTTAAAATTTGTGGATCGATAGAGATGTGGGGTCGGTCGAATTATATATTCAAAACTGATAAAGATCTTGGCAGATCTAACCCCTTTTGAATTTGTTGGCAGCACCAACTGAAATAAAATTAGAAATAAATCAAGAAAAATAGAAATAAATTAAATATATAAAAGGGAAAGGATGCATGAATTACTTAGGACCCAGAAACCAAGAGTTTCGGGCTTGGATCAGGCTGTGCGGGTGTTCACCTTCTCCTTACTGGATGCTTTTGCTTGAGATATTGATTTGTGAAGCTCTATGGATTAGCAAATTGCTGGAATTAGAGTTGCTCGACCTAGATCTAGGTTTCCTAGTTCCTAAGGACTCAAAGATTTGGGATAGGAAAAGCTATTTTGTGATTTAGGGTTTCCTAATTTATTTTTCTAGGTTTTGTATATTTTCTAAGGCTTTTCCTAAGTGTTTTAGACATCTTTATTTTATGGAATTTTTCTTTGATTTTTTGGGGAATTTTTAAATTTTTATGCGATTTTCTGAATTAATTTTTAGTATTTTTTTAGGGGTTTAAAATAGGAGTAGGTCAAGGCTAATTCCGAAAAATTCTAGAAATTGGTTTTACTTATACTAAAGTTATTGTCTTTCATAACCTTTGAGAAAATTCTAGGACAATCTGGAATTTCAGCAGGGCCATCCTGGAATTTTGTTAAGGCTATGACTTTCAAACAATACATTGGATAGAAACGATTCTTAGACTATTGGAAAGTTGATAACCTCCTCTATAATTTGGAACTATTTTTTGTCAAATTTGAGTTACTTTTGAGAGGTCTACAGGGGTAAGACTTTAGGGTCTCAGTTTCAGATTTCTGGGTGTCGAATTAGTATTCGAGTCAGTTTTCTATGTTCATTAGGATCAATGGCTTCTAAGATGATAATATTGGTATATTAGGATAAATTTAAAGTGCCTTTTGGACAATTCTAAGGGGTCTAGACTCACTATAGTTCAGTAAGCTTATAATAGCTTTATGAGTCTATTGATCTCATAAGTTAGGCTACCGAGCTAAAAAACAATGTCCTTTGTGCTGAGCTCCTTTTGTAGAATCTCAGGATCATTGTGATCAAAACTTATCCACATATCACAGTACTTTAGAAGTGATATATATGAATTTCTATATAATCACGATGAAATCTTATTCTGCAAATTACATGCATTCAAATTTGAGTTTTAAAGGTTAATCCTCAGCAATGTAACCCTTAGCATCCCCTAGGCCATTGAACCATTAGTCAAACATGTTTGAGAGTTTGCTGCCGTTTCTGTACTTGGTGTCCTATGGAAAATCATGGTGAAAATCGATACTTCCTCGGTATTCATTTGAGCTTGTTGATTTCATTTTTATAGGTTGATTTAACCTTGTTTATGCTCCGGAAAGTGTTTTGTACTCATCTGAACATGGTTTGCTAAACATCAAGTTCTGACAGCCGGTCCCCTTTATGAATTAACTGTCACCAAAAACAAAATAGAGGTACTTCTGATGATCCAATTGATAGGAGTTTGAATAGTAAGGATTTGAAGCTCTGTTTATGCATCTTGCCCTAATTCCAGGCCTTGCTAGTCCGTTCAAGGCAGCTTTGAGTTTTGAGAGCGAATTTCCATAGGTGGACTTAGGCGGCCTCTTTAAGAAACCTGATTCGGCGATCTGCAAGTAACGCCAACTGGCATCCTTTAGGCGCTTTGATATCCGTTGTCGCAAACTTGGCTTCATTTCGAGGTAACAACCGGTCAATCTAGTTCCTATCTATCACCGTATGGAACTCTTTGTCCAAAATCCGGTTACAAGTCGAATCGGCGTGAACTAATCTTTTTTAGGATTCATGTGTTATAAAACATCATTCAAATCAATGTTATTCAATTCGCTTCGTTTCATTTGAAGACGCTGAAGGCTTTCGATTTTAGGCATAAACCAAAGACAAGTGAAGTTAAGTGTTGTCGTTTCGGTCATATTCTGACTGCTTCAGGCTGCTTCGGTATAATTCGGATTGCTTCGAATTTGATTGCTTTGAATTTGCTTTAGTTATGATTCGGGGTCTGCGTCGGCTAGCAAAGAAATAGCTATATAAATGTATTTTTTTATTTTTTATTTTTTATTTTTTAATTTTTTTTATTTATTTTATTTTTTATTTATTTATTATTTGTATAGATTTTATATATAAATATCTAATTTATTTATACTAAATTAAAAAAAAATCCAAAATCTTCCCTTAAGTCGGCCAAAGCATCAAATTGCTTCATTTTTCTCATCAAACTCAAAAAGACTCCGAAACAAACAACTGGCATGTCACCTAGTTCGGTCGGTCAAACTCGTGTTGCATGTCACCTGGTTCGGTTAGCCAAGCGCGTGTTTCAAACGCGATGCACCCGACCAAGCTGCAGTAGCCCCTTTTATATACACGAAACGGCTCTACTCACATATATGACATATGTTTACAGCTCACATATATGTCATAGGGAAAAGATGGGATTAGCCCACAAGCTCATATGAACATATGAGCCCAACGGACCAAATTGAATTTGGACCGATCTGACGATCACAGATGTCCAATGGTGCTTAAATTTTTTTCTTTTTCTACAGATCCAAATCACTTGAAATTTTAGGTGTATGTTCTTTACATCAAGGCGCACCTAATAAAAATATAAAAAACATTATTAGCGAAGATCAAAATGATAAAAATACCCCCTGTGAAAATTTTTGGGGGTATTTTGGTTAATTTATTTCATGTAAAATATTTTTTTGATATTTTTTGAAGATTTACTTATTTTTTATGAAGACATGTTTAAATTTCAAATGATTTGGATTTGTAGAAAAAAAAAATTTCAAATACTACCGGACATCTGTGATCGTCAGATCGGCCCATAATCAATTTGGAAAGTTGGGATCATATGTTCATATGAGCTAGTGAGCTAATCCCATTTTTTCCCTATAACATATGTTTACAGTACAGCATGTGGTCGTTGGATTTGAGTGGATAGTTGAGATAGCTTCAATCATAGGTGAGTGGATAGTTGAGATAGCTTCAATCATACGTGACGGGCTTTCACCCCTACTGTACAAATCATGTGTTTGGGAACCTCATCAATGGGTGAAAGTCGGAACAGTAAACTTTACTAACCCACCATTTTTCTCTCTCAAGGCGAAAGGCAAAATGATTGATCTTCCATTGACGAATTCTTTAGGTAACTCTATCTCTCTAGGTCGTGTTTGTGCACATGAATTTTAAGGCATGGATTTCTAATATCTTGGATATTGTCAAAATCTATTGTTTAGATTGTTTAATGACTAGGATACTTAAACTCAAGAAAATCAAAATCATAGAAATAAGACCTACTTTTTCATGATTTTATTTCTACACCAAAACCTGTTTTTTTTTTCATTTCTAAGGCCCATGGATTTCAATCATTGGCTCCCTCAACTTAAAACACAGGGAGCATTTGGTAGGTATGAAAATTTTAGAGAGAGAAAGTACCTAAATTTTTTAAAGGGAAATTATCTCAAAATTTTTTAGAGAAAAACTATATCAAATTTTAACTTCTAGAGATAGAAAGTATGTTAAAATTTTAAAGAGAGAAAG
Organism: Amborella trichopoda; assembly: GCF_054954075.1. NCBI lineage: Eukaryota > Viridiplantae > Streptophyta > Magnoliopsida > Amborellales > Amborellaceae > Amborella > Amborella trichopoda. The sequence continues at coordinate 22,403,165 of NC_142345.1, read as the reverse complement.
TATGTTAAAATTTTAGAGAGAGAAAGTACCATTTGTTTTATAGAGATGAACTATCTCAAAATTTTAGAGAGAGAAACTCTCTCAAATTTTAACTTTTAGAGAGAGAATATGTTAAAATTTTTGAGAGAGAAAGTATATTAAAATTTTAGAGAGAAAGTATCAAAATATTTTTGAGAGATAAACTATTTCAAAATTTTAAAGAGAGAAACTATCTCAAATTTTAAATTTTGAGAGAGAAACTATCATATTTTAGAAAGAAAGTACATGCAAATTTTTAGAGAGATAAACTATTTCAAAATTTTAGAGAGAGAAACTATCTCAAACTTAAAGTTTTAGAAAGAGAAAGCATCTTAAAATTTAAGAGAGTAACTATATCAAATTTTAGAGAGAAAAAGTACATTAATTTTTTTAGAAAAAAAAACAATCACAAAATTTTTAGAGAGAAATTATCTCAAAATTTAACTTTTAGATAGAGAAAGTATCTTAAAATTTGAGAGAAAAACTGTCATATTTTAGAGAGAGAGTATCTTAATAATTTATAAAGATAAACTATATTAAATTTTTGAGAGAGTAAAACACCTAAAAATTTTAGAGAGAGAAATTATCTCAAAATTTTTAGATAGACGGTTTCAAATTTTAAATTTTGGATAGAAAGGACATTAAATTTTAGAGAGACAAACCATATCAAATTTTAGAGATAGAAACTATCTCAAAAATTTTATAGATACTCTATCCTAAATTTTGAGTTTTAAAGAGAGAAAAAATATAAAAAATTTAAAGAGAGAAATTGTATCAAGTTTTATTACCAAACAATGGATATAGAAGTGATTGCAAGGAATCCATGAATTTTGTATAGTTTATCCAAACAATATCTTTGAGGAATCCATGTCAAAAATCCTTGATATTGAAAATCCATAGATTTTCTTGAATTTCAAATATCTAAAATTCCTAATTTCCTCCTATCGAAACGAGCCCTAAGTTTATTAGAAGCCTTCCTAAAACTTCTATTCCCTAGATTCAGCATCAAATGAAGTTTCTCTTGGAAAAAATTTGAGTTTTTTTCCCTTCTATTAAAAGATGGTTAAACGATGGCTGCGATTTGTTGTTTAATAATTGGGGTTGATTTCTCTCTTTCCCTCTGATTATCAGTTTTTCTGATGACCTTTATGCTGAGAGGTGCATATAGGTGGTGGTTTTATTTATCCATTAACAATTTATGGGCTTGAATTTTTTTTTGTTCTTTTGTTATTAATTTCGAGTAATTGGGGTCTTTATCTCAGTATTTATTTTTTGTAAACTTTAAACTGAGAGTTGCTGTTTATTTCGAGTAATTGGGGGTCTTTATCTCAGTATTTATTTTTTGTGAACTTTATACTGAGAGTTGCATATAAATTGCGGTTTGGTCCTAATATTGTTTAGCTATCATGAAGAACTTCACTGGAAGTTCGGCGTTTTGGGGATTCATTTCATTATCATGAAATTTTGGGATCTTGTTTGAATCAATATACTTCAAACTGTTGTAATTCTGATGAGCTTGGCTGTAATTCTTCAAACTGTTGTAATTCTGATGAGCTTGGTTGTAATTCTTCAAACTACTGCAATTCTTATGAGCTTGGGTAACTCACTGCGAGATTGCTACATTGGCATCACCCTAGTTCAAAATTGCTACATATACATTGGCATTACCCTAGTTCATGCAATGCAAACCTCAAAATTTGTTTTATTGTTTTTATTATTGTAGACACCCCATTTAAAACAGGCAAAAATTTTATTATTTTTCTGAACTTTTAGGACCACATTATCCTAGTAAACCCCCAGACCATAGACTACCATAGTTTATACTGCCTACCTTGTAATCCAAAACCCTGTAGAATGCCTGGTTTTGGTAAAGAAATCATTAAAAATGGCAACCAACCTCGTTTTCACCCAAATTTTGGCACGCAGCATCTTGGCATGCAGTATCATAAGAGCCTGTAGATACTCCCAGAACTGGAAATTTATCATTTTGGGCGGTAGTGGTTTGGGCGACACTAGTAGTGTCGCCCAGTCCAGACTAATCCAAATTCGTTGATTTTTTGCCAGTAGCATCTTGACAGCACCTAGATCCCCTATAACTGAAAATTTTCCATTTTGTGCAGTTTTAGTTTGTGCGACACCAGTAGTGTCACCTAGCCCTGACTGGCTCAAATTGGCTCATTTTTGGTAGGCAGCATCCCGACAATCCCAAAATCACCCCGAACTAGAATCTACCGATTTTGAGCAAATTTGGTCTGGGTGATGCTCCTAGTGTCGCTCAGACCTGACTGCCCCAAATTGGCAGTTTCCGCATGCCAACCCCTCCCGAGTCATATTTGGCCAGGTTCAATGAACTTGGACCACTTTGGTCTGGGCGATGCTTCCAGTGTCGCCCAACCCTTGGACCACCAAAACGGCAGTCCAGACAGGAAAATCTTTTGGTTAGGGTATGTTACCCATTCCAGATGATTTTTAGCTTATAAAATGTCATTTCGAAACTTTTAGACCCTGGAGAGATACCCTGTAGACCCGGAACACTACTTTAGACTCTGGAGACTCTAGAGACCCTTTAGACCTGATTAGCTCTTGTGCCCAGAGAAATCTTAGAGATTATGAGACCTAAAAACCTAGACTTAGGAAAACCCTAGCTTTAGGCCACTTGCAACCCTTATATCAAAGAAATCCATCCAACCAAGTCAAAGCTTGGTCAAAACCTGAAGAGAGACAAAGACGACACATGGCATAAACAGTCGGTCTTGATACGGGCGAGGCCACGAAGCCTCAGGAGTCCCGGGCCAACTGGCCCGATCTAGTACATTTTACTCTTTCTTGTTTTTCTTCTTATTTTTGTTTATTTTATTAGAATTAAATTAGTTTTATTGCTTTTTACATAATATTTTGTATTTCAGAACAATGTTGGCTCTCTCACTGATCTGACAGCAGATCTGCTCACCTATGAGTAGATCTGACATCGTATCAAAATTTGATTGTCCCACTCTCTATCACACTTTTTTAAAAATTAGTTTGTGGTGTTCAGATCTGAGGGATCTTCCTCTGAAGATCTCTCCGATTTACATCATAAACAATTATGGAAATTCAATTATGTTTCTTATTTATGTAAATAATAATAGCATCAGAGGGGTTCAGACTTTTATAAAATCTTCAAGCACAATAAACTATTCTTTGAATCTATTTACATGCTTGAATTATATTGGATAAATAGACAAAATTTTATTTAATTAAAAAATATTAAAAATTTGTATTTCGTACATCTTATCAATGAAATACATCATGAAAGATTGTGGTTTTTGGTCCTATTTTTGTTTAGTTATCAATGAAATACATCATGAAAGATTGTGGTTTTTGGTCCTATTTTTGTTTAGCTATTATGAAACACTAGAAGTTCCCTGGAAGTTCAACTTTCTGTAGATGGAACTGAATTTGGAGTTTTGGGGATTCATTATATTATCATGAAAATTTTGGGACCTTGTTTGAATTAATATACTTCAAACTGATGTAGTTCCACCTAAAAATTTGTTTTATTGTTTTTATTATGGAAAATCAATTATGTTTCTTACTTATGTAAATATTGATAGCTTTTATGAAATCTCCAAGCACAATAAACTATTCCTTCAATCTATTTACATGTTTGAATTATATTGGATGGATGGAAGGAATTTTATCTTATCAATGAAATACATAATAAACAGTAATGCAAGCACTATTCAGCTTTCTTATCTCCAAATAGCTGAAATTACCAACGCTACAATCGCCAAACAACTATAGTTTATTAAACAGAGTTTCATCAAACAATGTTTCCAGCTTTCACACAGCCAATTTTCACCTGCATCTTATAAGTTTTCATCAAACATGGTTTTTAGCTTTCACGATACCAATTTTCATCTCCATCCCAAACACCTGCATCTCATAATACAGGAAAGTCACCAACATGGGTGATTCCCAGTGAAAGTTATCAAACGCCGCCATAATGTCATAATTTAGTGTCGGATCATCGGATATTGATTGAATGGCTCTAAGTCTTTGAATTTTAATGTTTTAAATAATTTTGAAACGAAACTTTCGCATCCCCCTTCTCATTGGAGGCACCATAAAAATAAGAAATCTTTATACTAAAAAATTACCAAAATGCCCCCGTAATTTAAGGTGGGACTTTTTAATTTCTTATTTTTATACTAAATTTTTACCAAAATGCTCTAGGGTCGCAGTGATCAGGCCCGGGCGACTGTTTACCAAAAACACAGGTCTTTTATTATTAAAAATCTTTCTTTCTTGTTTTTATTAAGCGTGACTAGAATGGTGGAGCCCCAAAATTCAATTTCATCTTAATGTGATTTTTAAGGAAAAAAGTATGATTCCAACTGAAAAATATTCAATCCTATGTTTCCTTTGGTTGTCCCATGGTATATTACAGTTTTAGATACCATATCCAATTTTTGGGATCTCTCTATCCATGAATTTGCACACCTCTGTCCCATCTCTCTTTGCCTCTCTAAGGAAATCCTCATCTCTCTTTGCCTCTCTAAGGAAATTCCTTTGCAGCCTAGTTGCCCAGAAATTGATACCAAATCTAATACTAAGTGCCAGTGTATAAGAAATCGACTTGGCCAAGTTCCAGGCGAGTTTTTCTGGCGAGACCGAGTAACTCTCTCGAGTCTTGTTAAATTATTTTAAAAAAAATGAATACAAAAATGTGATATATATAATTAGTGGGCAGCTTTTTCAATCAAAAGATATATATATATATCCAAAAGATATATATAAATAACGGGTAACGTTTTCAATCAAAAAACTAATTGCATGTGGGTTAGTCAGATTTGGACCCTAATCACACTACAACATATGCATTAGGACTGATTGCAAAGCCATACAAACACATATGACTTATATTTTCCAGCGTGAGGCCAAGTTACTCAGCCGAGTCCGAGTGGCCTCAGTCAAGTTCAAGTGGCCATGATCATAGCGTGCGCCCAAAACTCACCTCACCCATAGCGTGAGGCCGAGTTACTCGGCTGAGCCCGAGTGGTCTCGGTCATAGCGTGAGGCCAAGTTTCTAAACCGAGTCCGAGTGGTCTCGGTCATATGTTGCTTCGTCTCCCTACAAATGAATCTCATGCATATGTTGCTTCGTCTCTCTACAAATGAATCTCATGCTCTTAGCCCTAATGCATGGTCGTAACACCCATCGCTTAAGTGCATCAGTATCGCTATTCAAACGGCAAATGAATGTGCGTTACTAATCACCAAATTCATTTGAACCACTTTCCAATTTATCAGGAGTCCGTGATGCAATTCCATTGAAGAATTGGAACTCTACAATTCTCGTGAAGAATAACAAAAAAAAAAACAATAGGGAATTACCAAAAATGTCAATTGCAATTCATACATTTTACATTCCTAGTAAGACCGTGAAGGTCATCTATGACGGTGAAGTTTAAAAGTTGTCAACATACATAACTATCACAGTCCTAGGAGGACCATGATGATCTCATAACTTATGGCAAGGAACCATTACGGTACTCTTAGAACCATAATGGCTTATAAGTTATTGTTTCTAATAGAATCGATCAATTTTATCTGATATTTGATCTGTTTGAGGGAGCACCTGGCCAGTTCCCGATCTATGATGGGAACCGGCTTGCTATCGATGATTCCCGATCCTAATCGCCAAATTTTCAAACCTTGATTTTCTCCCATCCCGATCATGTACACCAAAACAACAATCATGTTCACCAAAGCAAAAATGTAAAAATTGCAAAAATAGAGAAACCTCAAGTGAAATCCAGAAACAAGTGATCGAAAAAAATATTTGTTTCATGTGCTATATTTCACATCTAGATTGTTGAAAGTACAGAAGTTTTAAGTGTTAAAAAAAAAGTGTACAATGAGACTATTTACCTTTGGTATAAGGTAGTTTTAGGTGTTGACGAAAAAGTGTACAACGAGATCATTTACATTTGGTACAAGGTAGTCACAATATCATTTACATTTGGTACAAGGTAGTCACAATTACCATTTACATTTGTTACAAAGTAGTCACAAATAATCTTAACCAGTGTTCAAAAAATCACTTACCCGACTCAGAAATGAACAATCCGGATCAGGCATTGGTGATACCCATCCAGATCCACTTAAAAAACGGGATCCAACTTTTGTTTTACAAAAAATAGCTGATGACATCACATACCGAATGTCATGGCGTTATAATTTGGCCTCGTCACCTGTCCATACGGGTTGTGATGTCATAGCATCACATTTTTTACAGCTCACCTTTTTTGAAGGCAAATTACGAAAAACCCCAAGACTACACTTTCTATGCAACTTATCCCCAACTTACTTTTTCTCTCACTTTTTTCCCAAAAATACACTTTCTCAAATAAAAAAATAAAAAATACCTAAACTACCCTCCCTTACTTTTACTGTACCCATGCCTCTCTCTCCTCTATCCCATAAAGTAGGGGCTTCGGCACTGTGTAACTGTGGTTCGGCAGTAGGGCCCCAGCACTATGTAAAGTGTGGTCCGGCAGTAGGGCTCCGGCACTATGTAAAGTACGGTCCGGTAGATGCAAAGGGTGGTTCGGTAGTTGGAAAGGTCAGTATAACAATAGATGTTATTGGATTCCAGGGCTTCAGCACTATGTAAAGAGTGGTCCGACAGTACTCAGTTTCGGTCCGATAGTTGTCTTAGGGCGGTCCAACACTTTTGCACTCCCGCAAGGTGATAATGCGCTCCGACAATGTGCTACTGGGGTCCAAAAGTCAACGTCAAATCTTCTTAAAATGATTTTTGTGTACAGGAAGGGCATTTCCATCAATAAAAAATAAACTTTCTCCCTTGAGGACTATTTGAATAGAAAGTTTGTTTTGGGGTGAGAGAGTTTATTGCCTTGGGGGGTAGTTGCATAAAAAACTTAAAAAACTTGTTTTGAGGTTTGGGGGGTATTTGCATTGAAAGTTTGTGTTGGGGTGAGGAAAAAAGTTACGTTAGGGGTAAGTTGCATAGAAAGGGTTTTTGGAGTTTTTTTGTATTTTTTTTTTTTGTTAGGGAAAATTGCATAAAACTCCCCAAAATAGACTTTCTTGGCACTTTACTCCCACCTTATTATTTCTTAGCATATTTTTCCGAAAAATCAATTTTTATAGCAAATATCCCGAATACAAAAAGTTCATTTTCTTTTTACGAAAATAACCTTTTCGTACTTAACAAATCATTTTCGGATCCCAATAAAAAGAAATGTCGGACCACGGTAGTATATTGCCGGACCGGACTATAAACTATTAGGCCTCCTATTCTAGACACAATTTTCAATTTTTCCGAACCGTAGCTCACAAATGCTGGAGCGCTCATTAATCTAAAAACAAATGCCAGACCGCCTCTTCCAAACTCTGGACTGCCATGATAAAGTGCCACCTTTCCAAATGAGTGACTTAAGCACCAGATCCCATGGCATTCGCTAGGAAACATGGTTTTGGGAAAAAAACATGCTTGGGGGTAAATTGTTTTGGGGAAACGTCGTTTTAGGGAAAAAACATGTTTGGGGGTAAATTGTTTTGGAAAAAAAACATGTTTTGGGGTAAATTGCTTGGAAAGACTGTTTTTGGGGGTTTTAGTTTTTGTATATTTCCCTTTTTTAAACACATTTTCTGAAGTTTTTTTAAGATTTAAAAGTGTATACCACCCGATCTTGTGTCAGTCTGTGTCAACCACTGAACGGCATTTAACGTTCGAAAGGCCATGTTCCACGAATTTATAGAAGTCTCCTCTTTGATGTAGCTTCAATGTGTTCTTTTCGCTCTATGTTCATCGTATTCTGACACTTCTCTCCCTCTCTCTCGCCTTGCAAAGTTTGCAACTTTGGTTCATGGATAACTGCTCTCCCTCTTGTCAAATAATAAAAATTAGTCCATTATCTAAATACAAGAAAATGTATAAATAAAAATAAAAAGTTGGGTTCACATAATATGATTCTTATGCTGATTGAAAACCATGACCATGGAAAAGAAAATACCTTTCAAAACTTTAATATGAAGAAAAAGAAATGGAAAACGTTAAAATCTGCTTTATAGAAGAAGAAAAAAAGGTAAAGCTTCTCTTCAAAAACTTTGGGTCTCTCTCTAAAATTTCCTCCTTTAACAATCTCACTCTTATATCATATTTATTAATTTATTTGTATTATAAGTTATATATTATTTTTTACTATAATCGTAAATAAAATTTTTTAAATTAAATAATATTATAAGGCAATTTTTAAAAGGTGCGGTTTGTATAAATCCTAGGCTCTAAACAATCAAATTAAAGCCTACCTTCAAATAGTGTCGAGAATGTGGTTTCACTAGTGGACATCTTTGTGATAACTTTAAAATATATTTTCATATTTATTTATAAAGTTTAAAGCTTAAAAAATAGTGGAGATCGACAGATCTATGAAAACTTAAAAATTTTGAAAATTGACGGTTTAAAAATGTGTACAAAATGCACTATTTCCAAAACTTAAAATCCATTTTTTTCTCAAGTCCATGCATCTTGATGTCGCGATGATCAATTGAAGATATTAGGGCATCAAAACAACCTCTTCTAGTGAAAGTTTTGAGGTAGGCTCAAATTTGATTGTTTAGAGCTCGCTCTATATAAACTTTTCCCATTTTTAAATTTATTCCAATTTGTATAGTAAAATAATTTTAGAATAGAAATCAATATCTAATTTCAATGTATAATATGTTATAATTTTAAATGAGCAAAGAGAACTACTAAATATTTAATGTGATACTAATTTCAGTTTATAAGGGGTATTATTTTTTTAAAACATATAAAGTAGAATTTTTTAAAAAAAATTTTAATCATTTTGATGCAATATTATAATATTAAATTTCAATCAATAATTATACAAACGTCCAAACATAGAAATGTCTCAACAGTCACGTATTTTTGTAAAAAAAAATGAACGTACATAGTGTACCACCCCCATTTTGTTTTTGAAACTTAAAACATAATGATTTTAGAAATTTTTAGTGAACCAAAAATATTTATTATAATGTTATAATTAATAGTTATACATTGATAACCAAATATTGTACTTTATTTATTAATTTATTTGTACTATAAACTATGTAATGTATTATTTTTTCTTATAGTTATAAATAAGGTTTTTTAAATTGCATGACATTATAAGATATTAATTTCAATATATAATATTATAGTTACTTAAGTTATGATAATTTTGAAAGAGTAAAACGAATTAGTAAATATTGTTACTTCGATGTGATACTAATTTCACTTCATATGAGAAATTATTATTATTTATCTCATAATATGAAAATATTTTAATTTTTTTTAATTATTTTGATGTAATATTATAATAGTATTTATAATTAATAATTATACGGACATCCAGACAAGAAAACAACATCTCAGCATTCCCCTATTTTTACAAAGTAATAAAAGTATGCATCACTCCTACTTTCTTTCAAAAACTAAAAGAACAATATTTTTAGAGATTTATAGTGATTTTTTAAAGATTTTTTAGACAAAATTTGTCGATTTTGCCGATTCTTTGATCTGATCAACCGATTTCCCAATCTGACACGGGTATAGGTGTGACCGTTTTGCGTCACCGATCCATTTTTTGAAACCTTGATCTGGACCAATGTTTTAAAAATCGGATCGATGACCCGGATTGGCCACCCAAAATCTGTGTGGGATCAGTGAGTTGGCATCCCTGATCGGAGAACCAGTTGCATCAGCCAGTTTTGGCCTCAAAAGATTTTCAAGAACTACTAAATAATTTTTTAAAAGTTTTGAAAAAAAAATTGGGGTTGTTACATTATGTACTTTCATCAGTTGCAAAAATATGTAAATAACTGATTATCAATCTATCTATCTATCTAAGTATCTATCTATATATTAAGCAAGAAGGAGACATGTCTTATTTTTATGACATGTGTCTCTCTCCTTATTTTCTCTCTTTCTAAAATACGGTTAAACAGTTAGCACTATGTTCTAAAGTTTTAAAACCAAAAGTTCCCACCTCCTTAAAGCTCTCAAATAATCTCTCTTCTTAAATTAAACTTTGAACTGATACTAATTTCACTTCATATGAGAAATTATTATTTTTTGTCTTATAATATGAAAATGTTTTTTAAATTTTTTAAATTATTTTGATGTAATATTATAATAGTATTTATAATTAATAATTATATAGATATCCAGACAGGTAAACAACATCTCAGTATTCACCTATGTTTACAAAGTAATGAAAGTACATAATGCATCACTCTTAATTTCTTTTAGAAACTATAAAAATAATATTTTTTGAGATTTATAGTGATTTTTTAAATAGTTATGGTACAAAATTTGCCGATTCCGTCGATTCTTGGATCTGATCCGCCGATTCCCCGATCTGACACGGCTATGCGTGTGACTGATTCGAGTCACCGATCGTTTTTTTAAACCTTGATCTTGACCAAGGTTTAAACAAAACGGACCGATGACCTGGATCAGCCACCCAAGAACTGTGTGGATCGGTGAATTGGCATTCCTAATCGGAGAATCGGTTGTATCAGCCAGTTTTGGCCTCAAAAGAATTTCAAGAACTACTAAAAATCTCTAAAAGTAATTTTTTAAAAGTTTTGAAAATAATTAGGGGTGTTACATTATGTACTTTCATTATTTACAAAAATATGTAACCAACTAAATATCAATCTATCTATCCACCTACAATATATTAAGCGAGAAGGAGATATGTCCTATTTTTATGACATTGTCCCTCTCCCTATTTTCTCTCTTTCTAAAATATAGTTGAATAATTGGCTCTCTTTTCAAAAGTTTCAAAGCCAAAGGTTCCCACCTCCTTAAATCTCTCAAATAATTGTTCTCCTTAAATTAAACTAGTGACATGCACATGCGTTGCGTGTGTACTAAATATTAGTCGCTAAAATAAAATGTTAATCTTAAACAGTCATATTCGAATATCGAGAGTTACAAAAAAAGAGACAATTTGTTGGATCCATCATTATACAGAGGTTTCTATTAGATAATAATATAAATATTGTTCTAAATAATTTGCAAAAATAAAATTATAAAAACATCACATAAACTTCCAAATATGATAATAATTCTATTTGTGACTTGCATTTTGAGGTAATTATTTTTAAAAAAATAATTTCAATTACATTATTTACATCTTTATTTTGCATTTACAATTAATATTATTATCATCATTTCCTTTTTTATATATTCAATTATAAAATTCACTAATAAAAATAAAATTATTTTTACTTATATTAGTAAATGTATTATTTACATATAAGTAAGTACTATTTTAAAAATAGAGAAACTATAAATGCAAAAAATAAAAATATAGAGGGAAATATCTTTTTTATTTTTTGTATTATTGGTTAATTACATTTATGATTTACCTTTTCTTTTTCTTATTTTATATTAAAATTAATTTAAAATAATTTAACAAACAATTTATTTACTTATAAATAACTATTATTTTAAAAATTAGAATAAAAATAAAAATACATTAATATGAGCCTCCTCGTTTGCATTCTACTTGCGTCTTCAATGGAAATTACTTTCGTAATTTTTACATTTTTTTTTAGTAAAAAATTCAAAAAAAATAACATGTAAGGAATTCTCTTTTTATTTTTTACATTTAATAATAGAAGTACCTAATCTTATATTAATTTATTAATAACTTAGTCGTTCTAAAATAACTAATATTATTTAAAATTATGTTATTAAACCTATACTTACTTATAAGTAAATATTGTTCTAAGAAATATAAAAATAGAACATATCACATGATAAATACGAAAAACATAAATGAATAAAGTAAAATGCAGATTGTTTTCACCTACTATTTTAATTACAATTACTAATTTGATTTCAATACAATAGAGTATATTCTATTAAAGACAATAATGAGATATTATTGCTATTAAAACTAATGATAATGTTGCTATTATTTAATTTCTTCCTTTCATTGCAGCAAAAAATAAATTTTGCTTTATTTTTTATCTTACAGTAACTTTATTTTGCCATTTTCACCAATCATTTCTTTGAACTTAGGTTGCTGTTTTTTCTCCTTCTTATTGAATCGTTCATTACAATTCACTGATTCTATTTCTCTATTTTCACCAGTTATTTTTATGAACCTAAGTTGTTTATTCTTCTCTTTTTTATTAAATCATTCCTTACTATCATTTCTTTTTGGTTTTATTCCTTGGACTCTTGAAGATTCCAATTTATGATCGTAAAATAAAAAGGATTTTGTACTCTTACCGTATATTGTTTTCCTGTATTATAGAAAAACATTTGACATTGACATTAAAAGTAATACTAATATCATTAATTAATGATTAAATAAATGATAACATCTTTTTCTTTTTTTCTTTTTTTCTTTTTTTCTTTTTTTCTTTTTTTCTTTTTTTCTTTTTTTCTTTTTTTCTTTTTTTATGTAATTCGCATCAATATCTTAATATAATTATGACGTTAGAGGGGAAAGAAAAAATCATATTTTTAAATGTAGATAATAATATTGTTAGCCAATCTATATTTTTGTTCCCCATATATTATAAGAGTTACAACTAACATTAATTATTATAATCAAAATCATCAAACAATAAAAATAAAAATAAAAATAATGTCGAGTAACAAAAGGAAAAATAAAATAAACATACCTTTTAAAAGAGAGAGAATCACTTGTATGAAACGTTAAGCAAGATATAGAAGTTTTTAGATAGAAAAAAAGAGAGACTCTCCTCCATGTTGGGAGGAGACTATGAAATGCAAATCTTGCTTAACATATCTGTAAAAACCATAGATATTCAGTCATAAAGAATTAGGTAATTTGTTGCTTAACATATCCCATTTAAGCAAACCCATATCACTAATTTGTTTAACATATCACTAAAAAGTAGAAGATTCAAGTAATTCGAGCTCTACCTAGAAGATAGATAAAAAACCCATTAATTAAACTGGATATGTCAAGTAAGAATTACTCATAAATATGTTAAGCAATTAGATAATTTCTGGTTTCATTGAGTGAGATGAGAGAACGAATAAGCAAACCCTGTTATGGGAATGACATTCTATAAAATTCAAAATCTTCATCACTCATCATTTAGAGGGAGATTAATTGTTTTTCAAAAGTATGACAAATCCAGAAATAAGAACAAAAATTCATTGAGAGAGACTCACCGGTTTTCTCATAATAATATTCCAGGTGTTCTTAGAGAGGAAAAAAACCATGGGGGAGATCCTTAGACACTCAACAATATATTTTTCACCGTCCAATTTTAAGATTTTCATATGTTTATAGATTTATTTGGTTTTAACTATTTTTGGAGTTTAAAATTTTATAATTAGATGTGAAAATAGATTTTGAGATAATCTTAAGAATTTTTTACATAAAAATTTCATATTATGATAAAATTTGGATGTGCGCCTTAATTGGATTGTTTAAGATTGCAACCTTATAAAAACAATACCCTTTAGTTTTTCATAATTATCTTTTTCAATTTCAATATTCATAACTATCAATTCCAAAGAGAGAGGGAATGACATGTGTCATAAAAATAGAGCATGTCCTCTTCTCACTTAAAATTTGCTAAGCATTTTAGGGACGCACCCCTTTTAAAAAGGTTTATAGTTCTTCATAATTATCTTTTTCAATTTCAATATTCATAAGTACCAATTCAAAAGAGGGAGGAAATAACACGTGTCATAAAAATAGAGCTGGTCCTCTTCTCACTTAAAATTTACTAAGGGTTGTATTTTAGGGATGCACCGCTTTTAAAAGGTTTTAGTTTTTCATAATTATCTTTTACAATTTCAATATTCATAAGTACCAATTCAAAAGAGAAAGAGAATGACAAGTGTCATCAAAATAGAGCAAGTCCTCTTCTCGCATAAAAATATAGAAGATATCAATAACAATTTCTTTCCCGTCTCATTTCGTTCTTCCCTCTCACTTATCTTATTCTACTAAATCTCTCTCAATCTCTCCTTAAATATTTCTTGCTTTATCTCTCATTGAATCTCTCTCCCTCTCCTCCTTTCCCCCTCTCTCTGTCCCAAGTTCTCTCCCTCTCCTCCTTTCCCCCTCTCTCTTTCCCAAGTTCTCTCCCTCTCTCTCTCCACACACCCTCTCTCTCAAAGTTTTTTTACAATATCTAATTATCTATCCTATTTCCCTTTTATATCATCTCTCTATTTTCTATCTTATTTTAATTTTGGCATTTTTTTATCATATTATGATTTGTAACCAATATACGAGTGAATCATGGATCTTTAGATGCTGTCAAATTTTGAACACCCTTTTAAAATTTTAGGTAACAAAATAAGTTTGTTATATTTATGGGTGCAGTTTGTATAGAGCCTATGCTCTAAACAATCAAATTAGAGCCTACCTTCAAATAGTGCCAAGAAATATGGTTTTAATATTGAAAATCTTTTTGAAAGCCTTAAAATATATTTTCAATCTTTATTTATAAAGTTTAAAGTTTCAAAAATAGTGTAGATCGAGATATCTATGAAAACTTCAACATCTTGAAAATTGACGATCCAAAAGTGTTTTACAAAATACACTATTTTCAAAAGTTGAAATCCATTTTTTTCTCATGTCCATGTATCTTGATGTGGAGATGCTGAATTTGAGGATATTTGGGCATCAAAACAATATCTTCTAGTGAAATTTTGAGGTAGGGCTCAAATTTGATTGTTTAAAGCCTTGGCTCTATATAAACTTTTTCCTTTATTTATTGTAATTTGGTACTGTATTTATTTGTGTCGTCTGCCTCTTAACCGAATTATATTTCATTTATTAAATTGTGTGATTCCGAAATAAAGAAGAATATCATTTGGCTTTAGTAATTGTGGTTGAATTAAGTCTCTTTCTCTATTCTCTATATTATTTTATCTTATTCTAATATTAACATGTTGTTTTGTCTGATTGTGATTTACGGCCAATATACCAATAAATCATGGATCTCTGGATGTTATCAAATTTTAAACACCCTTTCAAAGTTTTAGGTAACAAAATGAGTTTTTTTTGTTTATTGTAATTTGGTATTGTATTTATTTGTATCGTTTGCCATTTGAACGAATTATATTTGATTTATTAAATTTATAAATTTAATTTATTATGTGATTCAAAAATAAAGAAGACTATCATTTAACTTTAGTAATTGTGGTTGAGTAAATTGAATAATAACAATAGTATTTTCTAATTATTGTATTTTTATACTAGCTAATCGTAAATCTGTAGACGCTGTCAAATTTTAAACGCCCTTTAAAATATTAGGTAACAAAAAGTGTTTTCCTTATTTATTGTAGTTTGATACTATATATTAACTGAAAAGGAGACAAGACATTTTTTTATGACATGTGTTCCTCTCTTAATTTACTATCTTTCTAAAATACCGTTGAACCATTTGCTCTCTTTTCAAAAGTTTCAAAACCAAAGGTTCTCACCTCTATAAATCTCTCAAATAATCTCTCTCCTTAAATTAAATATCAACGGTAATTTATTTCTTCCTTCTTACTCATCCATCTATCCTAAATCTCTCTCTCTCCTTAAATATCTCTTTTTTTACCTCTCACCCTTTCCTCATTTCACCCATCTCTCCTTCCCGAGGCTCTCTCCCTCTCTATCTCTCTACGCACCCCCTCTCTCTCTCTTATAAAGTTTTCTCATAATATCTAATTATCTATTCCCTTTCTCTTCTAAAATATTATCACTTTTCTATCTTATTTTAATTTTGACATGTTCTTTTGTGAGATTGTGATTTACAACAAATATACCAATTAATCATGAATCTTTAAATGCTGTCAAATTTTGAACACTTTTTTAAAATTTTAGATAACAAAATGAGTTTGTTTTATTCAATGTAGTTTGGTACTATATTTATTTGTGTCATTTTCCATTTAACCGAATAAATAATTTATTAAATTTATTAAATTTATAAATTTATTTTATTGTGTGATTCATAAATAAAGAATATCATTTGGCTTTTAGTAATTGTGGTTAAGCTAAAGTCTCTTTCTATTTTCTATGTTATTTTATCTTATTCTGATTTTGACATTTTTTTTGTCTGGTTGTGATTTACGGCTAATATACCAGTTAATCTTGGATCTCTAGATGCTTTCAAATTTTAAATACCCTTTTAAAATTTTAGGTATCAAAATGAGTTTCTTTTATTTATTATAGTTTGGTACTATATTTATTTGTGTCATTTTCTATTTAACCGAATTATATTTAATTTATTAAATTTATAAATTTAATTTATTATGTGATTCAAAAATAAAGAAGAATATCATTTGGCTTTAGTAATTGTGGCTGAGTAATTTAAATAACGATAATAGTATTTTCTAATTGTTCTATTTTTATACTAGCTAATCATAAATCTCTAGACGTTATCAAATTTTTAACACTCTTTAAAATATTAGGTAACAAAGGTATTTCTCTTATTTATTGTAGTTTGATACTATTTATTTGTGTCGTGTGTCACATAATCTAATTATATTTTACTTATTAAATTTATAAATTTAATTTATTGTGTGATTCATAAATAAAGAAGAAAATCATTTGACTTGAGTAACTTGAGTAATTTGAGTAATGATAATTTATATATACTCTACTACATTATTACGTAAGAGTTAAGGGGTGGACATGTGTCATGAAAAAAAGGAAGAGGCCTTAATTTTATTGAGATTGTAGGACACATTCCTTACTTTAGGATTTATATAATAATACGCACCTGTTATATCCCCAAAACAATAGGCACCTATTTTAGGATTTCAAAATTTAAGAGAGATTGTATTTTCAAAATTTAAAACAAACAATGTAAAAGTTTTTTCGAATTTCAGGACACCCTCAAACATTGCAATTTGATCTCTCCCTCTTCCCAACCCAACCCATATTGCTCTCTCCCTCTTCCCAACATCATATTTCGCTCTCCCTCTCTTCTTTCCTTAAATCTCTCACCTAAAATCAAATCACTATCTTTCCTTAAATCTCTCCCCACATATTTATATCTCTCCCATTCTCTCTCTCCCTCTTTCCCCCTTGATATAATATATATGAAAGGTGTTTCTTTGAATCTCTCCCCAAAAATCAATTATCTCTATGTCCTTAAATCTCTCCCCCATAGTTATCTTTCTTCTCTTCTCTCTCTCTTTCCCTCTCCTTAAAAATTTTAGATAAAAAAATGATTTTCTTTTATTATTGTAGTTTGATACTGTATTTATTTGTTTCGTTAGCCATTTAACTGAATTATTTAATTTATTTAATTTATAAATTTATTTTATTGTGTAATTCAGAAATAAAGAAGAATATCATTTCACTTTTAGTAATTGTGGTCAAGCTAAAGTCTCTTTCTACCTTTTTTTATTTTATCTTACTCTAATTTTGACTTGGTTTTTTGTCTGATTGTGATTTACGCCAATGTACCAGTTAATCATAGATCTCTGAATGTTGTCGAATTTTAAACACCCTTTTAAAATTTTACGTATCAAAATGAGTTTCTTTTATGTATTGTAGTTTGGTACTATATTTATTTGTGTCATTTGCCATTTAACCGAAATATATTTAATTTATTAAATTTATAAATTTAATTTATTGTGTGATTCAGAAATAAAAAAGAATATCATTTGACTTTAGTAATTATGGTTGAGTAATTTCAATAATGAGAATACTATTTTCTAATTATTGTATTTTTATACCAGCTAATCATAAATCTCTAAACGTTGTTAAATTTTAAACACCCTTCAAAACATTAGGTAACAAAAAGTGTCACTTATTTATTGTAGTTTGACACTATTTATTTGTGTCGTGTACCACTTAATCTAATTATATTTTACTTATTAAATTTATAAATTTAATTTATTGTGTGATTCATAAATAAAGAAGAAAATCATTTGGCTTGAGTAATTGTGGTTTAGTAATTTGAATAATGATAATTTATATATACTAGAATACATTATTATGCAAGAGTTAAGGGGTGGACATGTATTGTGAAAAAAAAAAGTCGCAAGTCTTAAGGGGTAGACATGTGTCGTGAAAAAAAGAAGGGACCCTAATTTTATTGAGATTGTAGGACACATTTCTCATTTTAGGATATATATAATAATACACACCTATTTATTTTCCCAAAAAAATAGGTCACCAATTTTAGGATTTCAAAATTTAAGAGAGAAATTGTATTTTCAAAATTTAAGACAAATAAGACAAACTTTGCCAAAGTTTTCTCCAATTTCAGGACACGACCTCAAGTATTGCAATTTAATCTCTCCTTCTTCTCAACCATATCTCTCTCTCCCTCTCTTCTTTTTTAAATCTCTCCCCTAAAATCAAATCACTCTATTTCCTTATATTTCTCCCCCGTATTTAAATCTCTCCCATCTCTCTCGCCCCTTGTTTTCTCTTTGGGGAAGGTGTTTTTTTAAATCTCCCTCCCAAAATCAAATCCCTCTCTTCCCTTAAATCTCTCCCAACATCAAATTTCTATTTTTTCTTAAATCATTCCCCCTATTTATCTCTATCCCATTCTCTCTCCCTCTTTTTCCTATTTCCCTCTTGCGGGAAGGTGTTTTTTTTAATTTCTTCCCCAAAATCAAATACATGTCTTCCCTTAAATCTCTCCCAAAATCAAATCTCTTTTTTTTTCTTAAATCATTTCCCCTATTTATCTTTCTCCCATCCTTCTCCCTATTTATCTCTCTCATATTCTCTTCCCCTCTGGTTAGATATAGACCTCTTTCCCTCGATAGATATAGAATGTGTTTCTTTAAACCTCTCTCTTTCCTTAAATCTCTCCTCCGTATTTATCTCTCTTCCTCTTTTTCCCTCTTTCCCTCTTAATAGATATGGAAGGTGGTGATTTCCCTCTTAATAGATATGGAAGGTGGTGAGGTCTCTCTCACGTCTCTTTTCTCTCCACACTCTCATGTCCTCTCTCTCTATCACATCTCTCTATCTCTTTAGATACTCTCTCTCACCTCCTCTCTCTTTCTCTCTATGACGTTCGTCTCTCATGTAATTCTAGAGAGAAACTTTCTAAACATAATTATCCTTTAATACATTAGTTTTTAAAATAATGCAATGCTAAAAGAATGATAAAGAAGGCAATTAAAGCTTATAGGTTTTTTAGGGGATGGATATTTTATTGCTGACTAGTACGTGTATCTCAACACCCCCTCTCTCTACTAGAGGTACGGTGGTATCTCAATATTGAGTTGGGTATATTTGAGTTACTTATTTTCTTATATTATTTTTTTATTCTCTCTAAGGATTTTATCATTTTTATTTAGTGCACTTTTCTCTTTCTTATTTTTACGTCTCTCTCTCTCTCTATCTTTCTCTATTTATAATTTTTTATCTATTTATGTGTATCTTTATTGATTTCATTCTCTCTATGATTCATTCGGCTTGATATTATTTTCTCACTGGGATTACTACTTCGGGTTATTATGTTGCATGGTTGGTTACTTTACTACTTCACTTTTTGTTTATTTTTAATTTGATTGTTTCTCCATTTTCTTTTTGGTCTTCTATTTTAGGCAAACAAGTGATAAATAGAGTGTAATAATTCATTTTTTGTGGGATTATTAACACGAATGTTCATTGCTGACTGGTACATGGTATCTCAACACCCCCTCTCCGTCCCTGCTACAGGAATGGTGGTATCTTAATATTGAGTTTACATATTCTTTTATATTTGTTCTTTTTCTCTCTCTAAGGATTTAATCACTTTTATTATGTGTACTTTTTTCTGTTCTTTTTATATCTCTCTTTGTATCTTTCTTTATTCACACATTCTCTCTACAATTCTTTTTGCTTGACTTTATTCATGTAAATATTCTCGAGCTTTCTCTGACTATTTTTCTTTTGCACTTTCTCTCTTGATTCCTCTATTTAAAATAGCATTTAAATGTTTTTTATCTCGCTATAATCTTATTTTATCATAAATAGTATATTTGAATTATTTATTTTCACATAGTTTTAAAGAAATCATATTTATTTAATAAAATTATTCAATTATGAGGATAAGTTTAATAATCTCTATGATCATATCATTTAAAACTATTTTTCAATGATAAATATGTTTTAGAGATTAATATTAAATATCACATGCAACACACGTGTATATTACTAGTTGAGACAATGTTTTCCTATTTGAATATCTATATAACTATCAATTATAATATAATATTCTAATATTACATATAAATGATTCAAAAAATATTAAAAAATAATTCCATATTATAAGATTAAAAATAATAATACCTGTTATAAAGATTAAAAATTAGTATCACATCAAAACATTTATTAATTCCCTTTACTCATCCAAAATTATCATAACCTAACTAACTGTAATATTATACACAGAAATTAGAATTATTAGCTTATATTTTATAATTATTCTACGATACAAAAAGAATAAATTTAAAATTTGTCATATAATATCATCTAATTAAAAAATCTTATTTACAACAAAAAAATACATTATATAATTTATAATACAAATAAATTAACAAATAAAATATAAGATTTAGTTATCAATATATAATTATTAATTATAATATTATAATGAATATGATTCAAAAAATATTAGGAAAGCACTTCTATGTCATTTATTGAAAATAAAAATAAAACCCCTTATAAGTTTCAATGTTCTAACACTAAAAAGAAATATTTGAAAAGATATTTTCCTAAAAAATAGAAAATAATGATATCAAAACTTACAAAATTAAATAAGATATTGAACTATACAAATGTATCTTATAGTTTGATATTGTGCTTTCATCCTAAAGAGTTAATATTTTTACCCAACCGTTTAATGCTCAATTTTATCTAATGAGATATTCGAGAGAGAGGGGGTGAACCAGATGTGGGTAGTTTGATTTTGTGCTTTCATCCTAAAGAGTTAATATTTTCACCCAACCGTTTAATGCCCGATTTTATCTACCCCAATGATATATTCGAGAGAAAGGGGGTGAACCAGAAGTCCCACACGTAGCTTTTCAAAAGCAAATGGAGTACAAAAGAGACGCAAGTGTCGAATGATATAAGAAGTACCACGCGTGTCTAGGGTAGTTGGAAATTGGATTGAACATCGTGGGAATTAGTTGATAGAGAACTGATATTGTCTGCCCCAATCGAGGCGGTTTGGGGTGAACACGGCCAGATCCCAATATATTACAGGATTCAAATTGTCATTAATAACATCCAATTTAGATCGGACGATTTTGATCCGGATCGACAATATTTCAAACCTTGATATTGACCATTGGATGTTAAATTAGGTTGCTACATTTATTTTATTGCCCAAGCTCAAAGTTCAAAAGATATTTTCTTGAACTTTGTAAGATATCAAAGCCATCAAATTTCACATCGGAGGGTTATAAATAATTATGACATCCATGTACCAAAGATAAATGATCTCATTGTATACAAACCAAGTATTGACAAGCACGATTTGATGTGCATACACATAAAAATTAAGGTGAAAAGGGAACTTTTATTTCAAAAATCTTTGGCCTTGATGAGCTGTTACCTACTCTCTCTTTCTACACTTTTCTCTCCCTACAATTTTTTAAGGCTTAACGGCCTCTCTTTTATTCTCTCTCTCTATTTTCTCGCTTCAGCCCAATTCTTCTTCTTGTTTCTTTTATTTCTTTCTTTATTGTTATATCACAAAACCCACCTATACCTTGTTGGGCTCACTCAGTTAAAGCCCTCTCTCACGAATTCAGATGAGCGCAGTGGAACGCGGATATATGAGACAAAAAAATATGCCAACATTAGTGTGTGTACGTGTGTATGAGTGGGAAAAACATGCAAATTAAAGCAAATAACTTACTAGCACCAAGATTTTATGTGGTTCACATTTTCAGGCTACGTTCAAAGAAAAAAGAGACAAATCCACTATTAACTCAAGAGGTACAATAGTCTTCTAAGAAACAAACTTTTTTAGGCTTACTGATTTCCTCTAGAGGCTTCTCTCTAGGTTTTCATCTCTGGGGTTCTTTTCTCTCTCAGTGACTTCTTTTCTTTCTAGAAGCATTATCTCTCTAAAAGAAAAGATTATCTTTTTCTCTTGTTCTTCTTCTCTACTCTCTCTTTTTTTTCTCTACAAAGAAAAGGCTTAAGAAGATAATCACTGGCTCTTTCATTTTATTCTTCTCTCTAAAAAGAATACTAACTTTCTTTCTCTTCTTCTCTCTCAGAGAAGGATAATTGACTCTCTCTCTCTTCTCTCTAAGAGAATGATAATTTTCACTCTCATCTTCTTCTTCTTCTTTGTAAAAGAAAGCTTCATGTATTTTCAATACACCAATAAGTGTCTGCCAAAAGAAATGACCCAAGAGAGGTTCACCCTAAAAATAGCCTAAGAGAGGTGGCTTTGATTAAAACCCAACCAAGACCAACCACAAACCCCTCATGTGATTGCTTTTATGGGCCAATGGGATAAGTACCAATATAGAAATAGAATCTCATAACTGCCTAAAAAGTTATTCATCTCTATCTCCTTTAAGTAAAAGATAAGAAGAAATATCTACTCATATCAATAATGTGAGATTTCCCATATTTTATGGGATAATGACTTAGTCACCAAGTCATATTTTCATATTTTCAAAATTGCCCTCGTAAAAAAGATAAATTTCATTGGTGCCCCTCCCTCACAGGATGGTATTACAACAATCTCTTCCTCCAATTCTAGGAAGGAGGTTTCCCTTTGTAGATCAACCAAGTGCTCAATGGCACACATGCCTATCATGCTTTTACATGACTCTTGTTTATCTTTGGTCAAGGTCTTGGTCATCTTATCTGACGTACTCTTATTGGTATGGATTTTCTCTAGGTACAACAGTTTCTCACCCTTCTATAGCTTGGACTGCCATGAAACAGCTCCATCTGCAAAAGTAAGCAGGAATCCCGAGATTGACTTTCGACATTCGTGTTCTCTAAGCATGTCTTCATCTATGTACCCATGTAACACAGGTTTTCCTCCCTCAAACCACAAACACACTTTAGATGTTCCTCTGAGATACATAAATATGCAATGGATTATTGCCTAGTGTTCTTGTCAAGAATAGTGATGAATCTGCTCACCATGCTTATGCTGCGTGTGCTTCCTACGGCCGACTCATAAGGAACTTTATGTATTTCTTCCTTCTTCCTCTTGGTTGAAGGGATCTACCTAACACTTAACTCATGTGCCTTGTTGCCTTTCGGTAACTTTACTAGGTCATAAGTGTGATTCTTATACAAAGATTTGTCTCATCTTGCATAGTTTTAACACACACCCCTCTGTATTTGTAGTGTTTGTAGGCCTGATCTTCTTTGTAGATTTATGATCAACCCCTTTTAGTGTATAAGACATACTATGATGTCGGTAATTGGTAAAGAGTTTATTGTCCCCTAGAGGACCTTCTCAGTTCAATTGGAGGTGGTTGTTCATGAACTGGTTGCTCCCCATGCTCCTCATCACCTGGAACTGGCATATCAACTTTTTGGACCCATCCTCTTGTTTCAGTTCTCCCCTGTCTTTATTTACCATTGTGGGAGGAACTATGACCAGTTTTGAACTATTGAAGATTCGTGGCTTTGTTGCCTTCTTCACATCTTCAATAGTAAGGCCTTTCTTAAAGACCACACTCATACCCTTGATCACCATCTTGTATTTAGGATCCCACAACCTACAATTGTACTTCTTCATCAAAGTACCCTAAGAAGACGCATATGAGTGTTTTCTTATTCAACTTGGATCTTTGTTACTTAAGGACATGCACCAGTGCCTCGCACACCATCAACTATGAATAAGAGATATTCTTTTCAGTCCAAACTCTCTCCGGGATCTGGCCATCTAGAGGAAGCAATGAGGATCGATTTATTAGGCAGTATACTTTGAGGACTGCTTCACCCGAATACAGTGTGGTGGTAGATAACATGTTCATAACTCTGAGACACTTTAGTAGCGTGCGTGTCTCATTTTCCACATTAGCGTAGAAATCCTAAAAGATATCAAACACTTGATCTTTTGATTTCACCCATACATTTCTTGAAGCATCATCAATGAAGGTGATGAGGTATTATGCTCCACCAAACAACTTGACATACAGGGGACCACACACACCTGAATCCATCAAATCCAGGATTTCCTTAGAGCCCTTACTTGAGAAAGAGACTCTATGATGTTTGTCAAGCAAACAATGGTCACATAGGGTTAGAGATGCATACATCTCCTTAACCTACAATCCTTGCGAAACTGTTTTTCCCCATCTTTACATAGTCAAAATCTTTTGCTCTATAAAAAGAAAAATAACGTCTTTGTGTAATAACATGAAACAGTACTCTGGTATCCACAACCTTGTCTGACATACATGAAGTAATATTAATGCATCCTTCACCACAATTTTTTACTACACCAACATATGTAGTCACTGCAATGGTTTCCCTACCATCATTCTTACTATTGTCCTCATTCCGGTCATTCTTGAGCTTTCGAAAATCTTTCTTGATGTGCCCTTCCTTGCCATGTGAACCCCTTTCTCGTTTTCGATTGGTTTTGGTCCCCATTCATAGACCTTCCGCAATTTGTGATAAAGGCATGCGAGTTCAGTGTATTAGAGAATTTTCTTCTCATCTCCTCATTCAGCATACCGCTAGTGACCTGACTCATGATCACTCTCCCATCAGGTGCTTAGTTACTTAATGAGACTACCAGGGTCTCCCAACTATCCGTTAGTGAACCGAGCAAAAATAGAGCATGTAGCTGATCTTCTAGGAACAACTTCATCATTGCGAGTTGGTTAACAATACTTTGAACCTCATTCAGGTACTCTACAATGGATTCCCCATCCGTTAACTTCATGTTTACTAATTTCCAAATCAAGAACGCCTTATTTTCAGTGGTCTACCTCTCGTACAAATCATATAGCTTATCCCATAATGACTTCAAGGATATCTCTATCGACACATGGTGGAATACATTTTCTTCCAACCATTGTCGGATAGTTCCAGGAGCCTTTAGACCTAGTCTCTTCTACTCATCATCCGTCATACCTTTGGGCATGCATTCTACCCTTCCAATGGGTGTGTACAAGTCCCTACAATATAGTAGATCTTCTATATTTGGATTCTAGATGATTCAGTTATTCCGATTAAGCGATATCATCCTGCTCCCCATACTAGAATCTATCTTAAATCCACACACTATTTTTCACACCCCTTTTAGCTATTCACCCTCTGCTAAGCTTACCCATTGTCTGTTAAGCTTATCCACTGTATGTTAAGTTATCCCCTGTTGGTTAAACTGTCCCCTGTCGGTTAAGCTATCCCCCGTCAGTTAATCTATCTACCATTGGTTAAACTATCCCTCGTAGGTTAAGCTATCCCCCATCGGTTAAGCATAAACCTCGTCAGTTAAACCTATACCACATCGATTAAGCTTATAACTAGGAATCAAAGTTAGGGGCACAACCCAAGAGCAATGACTATGATGAAAGAGAGGGATTAACAGAAAACCATTGAACCTTGTCCCAGTTGTGAGCATATGCTCAAGAGTCAGATAGGCCACAGAAACTTGCTCTAACTATGTGTGTGTATGATGGGAAAAACATATAAATTAAAGCAAATAACTTACTGGCATTGAGATTTTACGTGGTTCACCTTTTAAGACTATATCATAGGAGAAAGAGAAAAATCCATAATACTCAATGGTTACAATAGTCTTCTAAGAAACAAACTTTCTTGGGATCACTGACTTCTTCTAGAGACTTATCTCTCTAGGTTTTCTTCTTTAAGGTTATTTTCTCTCTCAGCTGATTCTTTTATTTCTGGAGGCTTTTTTTTTCTCTAAAAAAAAAGGTTCTCTTTTTCTTCTCTTCTCTCTTTTTTCGTTTTCTACAAAGAAAATGCTTAATAAGAGAATCACTAGCTCTCTTTCAACTTTTTCTACTCTCTAAGAAGAACGGTAACTTTCTCTCTCTTCTTCTTCTCTGTCAAAGAATGATAACTCTCTCTCTCTCTTCTTGTTATGACTCTTGACTTGATGCTTAATAATATAACTCAACAACCCAACCCAATTTACTACTCAAACATAAGCACATGCTTATATGACTCTTGACTTGATGCTTATTTTTAACACCTTGTTTCATTGCTAAGTTATTCCAGCATCTTTCATGCCCAAGATTTGCTTGAATTTTATTAGTTTTGCTTGATTCAATGCTTTAGTGAGGATATTATATGCTTCTTCATTCATAAGAATATATATTAAATTATCTCCTTGCTTGACGCCTCCTTACAAATATAGTGATAGGATACCTTAATGTGTTTCGTGCATGCATGAAAAGACTAGATTTGATGCTAGCATGATCAAATTAATATTGTCTATGTGAATTGGAATACTATAGCCATTGGAAAGGTGTTTTGTAGTTCTATTGGGCATTTGCATCGTTACGTTTCTTTTGCCTTCCATTTCTAGAGTGGTGTTTTACCTTGACAAGACTCTTAGCATGTCCTTTTGGTTCATATGATTTGGATATGTTGAATATATGTACCATTGGTCTTGCCTCTCTTGCCCATGGATTCTTCATTATTTTCGGGCCTTCCCGAACTATGATATTTTCCTCTACTATGACACCTTCCATGAGTATTAGTAAGTAAGGCTTCATTCCAGTCTTCTACTTTTATTATGATAATTGTTTGATTCCAATTGCTTTCTTTCAAGAAATGCTTCCTATCGGAATAATAAGCTTATGGCTTCTTCCATGGGCAGCTTGGATTTTTGAATCATTGTACTTAGTGCATCAAACTCGTTCCTTGGATTTTTCCGAGATGATGGCAAATCAGGTGTCTTTCTCTATCTTCATCCCTATTCCTTCCAAGTAATCACAAAGGTCCTTCATTTTCAGACAAAATTCTATGATGGAGCAATTACCTAGTGTACATTCTGCTTTCAAGAATACCTTTTCAACACCAAATGCTTGTTCATGCACAGTGGCAAATTAATCATAGGCTTCTTTTCATGTTTCTACATTCCTCAACGGTAACATATCTAGCATACAAGAGATCTGAGTCCTTGACATTCTGTTTCTTTTATGATATAAAAAATTAACTACAAACAAAAATTGAAGATCAAAAAGAAAAAATAACCTCTAATCACTGAGTCTCGAGTCTCGAGTATGTGCAGAAGCTTTCAAGAGTTGATGGGCATGGTTTGATTCGTGCACATATAAAAATTAGAGTAGAGAGAGAATTTTTATGTTAACAATTTTTAGCCTCGATGGGCTTACATTCTCTCTCCAGAATTTTTTCTATATAATTTCTTCAGGCACAATGACCACTCTTGTTTTCCCTAAATTTTCTCTCCACATCCCCTTTCTCTTTCTAGTCCAATTTATTTTATTTTATTTTTTCTCACTTATCACAATACCAGGTGTATCGCCCATCAATCTCTCTATAACCACGTGCATGGTCAAATCCTGAACTAGTGTTCGAAAAATCAAACCATCCTCATAAACTGGCCAAGGAAAAATCAAACCAGCCTCATAAACTGGCCAAGGGCCGATATCAAGTAATCGGTAAACTGACAAGTTCTGACGCGTAAAAAAAGTGTTAAAATAAATAAAATATATAAAAATCTAAAAAATATGAAAAATATATTTAAAATATGATTAAACAAAATACATCCAATCAAATTGAAAATAAGTAAAAAAATTTATTTTAAAAAATCGATTTGTGCTCAAAGCTATTTTTGAAAATTTTCATACAAGATGGAAAAAATGTAAAATTAAGTATTAATGAGCAAAAACATTTTCCGATTTTTACCAGAATGATAAAAAACAACAAAAAACGCATTACTCCCCCCAAATGGAAAAAACGGCTACGAAACACTAGTTACAAATATAATACAAAGTTCGAGATATCTTTCTAACATTAAGTCTAATCAACAACACACTCGCAATCACTCAATTCAAAATCTGAGATAAATGCGACATTGTAATCTCTATATATCTCTATATACGAAGTCACAATTACCACCAACCACTAGATATCATATTGGATTGGCTTAAAATGTCATAAAGTTCAACCAAGTTTTTCTAAACTTTGACCGTTAGTTAGGGGTAGCAATAAACTTGACAAACCTGGGACCCGATCTCGGGTCTTGGTATGATTTCAAATTTTGGACCAGAAAAAAAAAAAAGGAGTAGACAAGATAAAAAGCTCATATAGTCACAAATTGCAATGGATCCGACCCAATCCAACCCAACCTAAGACTTGCTAGGTAGACCCGAGACCCAAACGGTATGAGTAGATTCAATTTTTGGACCAAATACTATTCAGGTTCCGATCCGGGTTTAACCATACCCGTACCCGTTGCCAACCCTACCTTTAGTGCACGCCATGTGGACCCAACTTACCCCCGCACAAAAAAAGATGGTAAACGATAAAAGTCAGAAAAAATTTGCTCCCTCACTCCCTTGTCAAATCTTTCCACAGAAAAAGAATGAAGACCATAAAAGTGAGATAATCTGCCCACTACCTTGTCATATATATATCACCAAATAAAAAGACGAGAAAATGTGTAAAAATCCATTCCAAGAGAAATTAATCCAACACTATGCCTAAACCAAGATTGGAAGAAAAAAATAATAATAACAGTGTCTAAATTCTAAACAATAAAAAGTCCATTTTCTATACAAGCATGGAAACAACGCGTCACACTGATAAATTAGATACAATACATCCCTCTCTGTCTACTACCTAAGAAATTACTGCTCGACAAAAGCCAGTGGACCATCAGCCTGCGACAAGGTGTCAGAAACCAGTTGGCAGCGCGCATTTACCAAACTCTGCAAAACCCAATGGACGAGGACCAACCATTATTAATTAATCACTCAGTAAAAATAAATGTGAAAGCCCTAGGGCATAGAAGTTCTATTTTCTCCTTACATAACCGTCCATTTTTTAATGGACGGCTAAATTTGCCCGACTCACTTCTCTACTCCGTTTTATTTTTAATTTATTTTATAAACTGTTTTGTCACTTTGGAAAAAATATATATATATATATATTTAATAAAATAAAATAACGAAAATACTTTTAAAAATTTCAAGAGATATTTTGGTCATTATTTTTTATAAAAAAATTATTATTAATATTTTTTTACAGGCGTACCCTAATAAAAAATTAACACATTCAAAATTTCATATTAAAAAAAAATTTATTAAAAAAATTAAAAATAAAATACTTTGAGACATCGAATCTAAAAACAAACATGGCACTCTTGATAAAAAAATGTAGAGCTAAGTGATAGGGGGAACGTATAACTTCTATAGAACTTCTATGCACTTTTCTACAATACTTATGTGTTGTAGGGAGAACAAAGCTTTCCCAAAATAAATAGCCCCATGAAGTCACCAAAAAGAACAATCGTTCCATGCGGGTTGGACAACCCGCATTTCTACACTATGCCGTTAATTGTAACCAACGGTTCAAATGTTTTCTAATATAATTATTATTTTTAGCTTTCAATTATTTTTTTTCATATTTATGTTAAAGATTATAAAGATTAGGTTTGCATGCGGTCAGACCGCATTATTGTGGAACAGCGGGCTTGGCAATAATAAATGAACAAACTTGGCGAGTCCAAGTTATTCAGCCCGAGTTGGGCTGAGCCCCGGCTAGTTGAAGAAGCGTTGAGCTAAAAAATAGTAAAAAAACATATTCTGAAAAAATTTAACAATATTTTAGAAAGAGTAAAGATCCTATAATCTAAAAAGAAGAAAAAACTGTAAAAACAAGTATTCATGGCCAAATCACTCTCTAATACTTACCAATATGATAGCAAATATGAAAAAATTATTACAATGTAATTTTGTATTTTTAGAATTTTTATAATTTTTTAAAATATTTTATACCCTCAAGTCGGGCCACCCAACTTGTGGATACTCAAACTTAGCAATGCGGTGAGCCCGAGTTACTCGATATGAGTCCAAGTTGGCTCGTCGGAGTTTATAGATACCTGATTTGGATGGAAATCGGTTAGAATGGTTTTGAAAATTTTAATGGGTCGGCCTTGTACCTTAAAAAAAAAAAAAAAACTTTATATATTTTCTCCCTTCTCTTTAAGCGTGTGATGGTCTTCCAAGCCCCCATAAATCTTTATTTTAATTTTTATTTTTTTAAAATTCCTGATTCGAACAGATCTAAACCGTCTAAATCACGTATTCAACAATCCAATATAGATCTGTGGATGCCACAAATGGAGAGTTTTAAAACACCGAACAAGAGAGAAAAAGCAATGGAAAAGGGCATTGAAACATACTCGGAAGCTGGGACACTACATAGGCAGCACCATGAAAATCACAGGTGCCGGTGGTGCGGGCGTTCTTCTGGTAATAACTATTGAAGGCGAAGGATGCATGCGCTTTGAGCGTGTCGGGGTCGTAGCAGGAAGCCCCCGGCTGGATCTCCTTGCAGTCAGCACCACCCTCCCCACAGGCATAATCAAGGGCCGCCTGCAACTGATCCTCGCTCGCCTCCTCGCTAGCAACGCACCAGCTCTGCCCCCCAGCGGCGCTCCCAACGTCCACCGGAGGGCTCGACCCCTTGTGATCATCGCCGGACTTCGCCATGAGTAAAGGCACATTGTAGACCTTTTCCTCGTCCGGAAAGAAGAGACCGTAGTTGCGCTCGGAGGTGGGGCCGTTCTTCTTGTTTTCGTTGAAGAGGGCAAAGAGATAGACTTCGAGTGGCGTTTGTGGGCGGAGGGGGGTGCCTTTGCCGGACAAAACCCGGCGCACCAGGTTGCTGTTGTAGGCCGCAGCGTTGGCGAGGGAGGCGCCTGTTTCGTTTTCGTCGCCCTTCGACGGCCAACCTGTCTCGGTCACAACGGTGCGCACGTCTCCATACTTCAATGCTGCCATGGCAGCATTCACAGCATCCAGCTGCGCATCCAACAGGTTGGTGTACTGGAGCCCGCTCCCGGAATCCACCACTCCGGCGTTGGGCTTAAACAGAGCATAGTCCAACGATATCACATCTGCATTGTCTTTGTAAGCGAAAAACGGGTAGGCGTTCACCATGAGGTACGAACCCGTCTGCCTGAGAAACTCCAGCATCGGCTTCATCACCACCTCGGCCAAATCCTGCTTGAAAACCCCAGCCGAGCTCGGGTACGATGTTTGCAGTGCGCTCAGAGCAATCGGCGACGAAACCTTCACCTTGTCATCGATCTTATACATAACCAGGGCAGAGTGAACATTCTGCATTGCCGTGATGAGGTATCGAGTGGTATTGTGGGGGTCGACGAACACCTCATTGCCGACGGCAATGGTGGTGATCTTTGTGTTGGGGAGGTACTTGGCAACATTCTTCGAGACCCACTCCTCTGCCGCAGACTGGCGGCGGGCAGTGGCAAAGAGCTGCTCGTTGGGGAGGCCAATGACGACGGAGATGCCGGAGCCGCTGAGGGCTTGTAGGACAGCAGGGTCAGAGTCGTAGATCTTCACCTTGTCAATGCCTTGTTTCTTGAGGAGGGTGACGACCTTAACAGCGGAGGGAAGGTTGTTGGCCACTCGACCGTAGTTTATGCCTACAGAGCCACCTGCTGCCACTGTAGAAAGCAATCAACTTGAGATTTTAGTACATGAAAAGGGCAAAGAGAGTGATGGAGGACGGGGTTAAGTGCTCAGAAAAAAACTCAATCAAAAGTTGCAGTATTGAGCACCATATCTAGAGAGAGAGCAACCAAATGTTACTCAAGTGTGTAGCGTGTGCAGAGAGAGATAGCAACCAAATAAAAGTCCATGACTGTAATGCGAACAAACAGAGTACAAAAGAGGGCTAGAATCCTTGTTCCAGTCCGAAGCGGGCATGGAGAGAGAGAACACGAACCTGCAGAAAGCATGAAGCCGGAAACGAAGCAAAGCTCGAAGAGCAACCGGAAAAGCCCCTGACACTCCATCTTCTCCATTAATGGCAGCAGCAAAACCAGACCCGAGTCACACAAAGATCACCACCTTATATAATGGGCAGAAACCATCAGGGTCTTCGCACCTGCAAACTACTCTTGAGAGAGAAAGAGAAAGGGAGATTAAAAAAAGGAAAAGAAATATCTTTTTTGCTTTTAGGTTAGATCAGGAGCGCAGAGTAGGAGGAATCAGAGTCCCGTTTCTGGCTTAAAAAGAGTTTGAAAAAACACTGTATTTTGGGGGGTGGGGAAGGTCGGGTTGGTAATACTAAGGCTGAAATTAATTATTTATTTATTGCGAGGAAATTACAGAAGATGTGAAAAATTGGAAAAGCGTGTAGGTTTTGAAATGCGATAATAATTGCCTCGTTGGTTGCGAGGGAAGCAGGTGAAGATAGATAGAAAGGGCGGGACCCACGAGGACGTGGTAACAACATGCGGCACTGCGAAGCTTACTGCGAGCCATTTCAGGTGGCCCACGTCCCCACAACTGTCCTCTCTCTTCTCGACCGTTGCCGTGTGATTATTGTCTATGGGATTTGTCGACAATTATTATTTCCATAAAAGACAAAACTGAAAATTTATAAAAATTTGTTTATTTTTTTTAATATAGAAATAATTCTTTATATTTCACAAAATATAGGGAAAATTAAGTATATATCTATTATTGTCTAAAGATAAATAATTCTATCGAACTATCTCCGTGTAGGATCAACATTAAAGTTGACACAAATTTTTAGAAAAGACAAATTTTACATTTATATGATAATTTTTTTAGAGATTTATGTTAACTTTAATGGTGATCATTTAAGATCTTACACATATAGGGAGAGGAGGGTCTTATAAAATCATTATTCTTGTCAATATACCAATTTTTTTTTTATTACTAAAATGTTCAGTTTTTTTCACTTCATAACAATTTTTTAAAAAAAAACAGACTTTTTTATGTTTTTTTGGTTTTTGACAACCAAAAATAGATAGAAGCTTAAGTTTCTTTTATTACTGGAATATTCGTTTTTTTTCACTTTATAACAAAATTTTTGTTTAAAAAAGACTTTTTTATTTTTTTTTTGTTGTTGACAATCGAAAATAGGTAGAAGCTTGGAATTTGCATTTGTATTTTTAGTTGTTGAACAATCGAAAATATGACTGCGTATTCCAGCAATCTTTTGGAATACGCGAATTTTATTTTCGGTTGTTCAACATCTGAAAATATCCTATTTTTGTTGTTGAACGACTGAAAATAAGACAAAAGCTTGGAATTTACATTCTTATTTTTTGTTGTTAACAACTAAAAAATGTCATATTTTCAGTTGTTTAACAACCGAAAATGTATTTTTGGTTGTTCAATAACCAAAATTAGCTTATTTTCGGTTTTTGAACAACCGAAAATCCAACCGTTTAGGTTGTTCAAAAACTAAAAAAAGGATAAAAAAATCTTTTTTAAAAATTTAGGTTATGAAGCGACAAAAAGGATATTCTAATAATAACATAAACTATTTGGTATTTTGGTAATGACGAAAACTATGACAGATATATACATAATTAATTTTAAAATATAAAATAGAGAAGATCATTTTGAAAAATAAAATAAGATTTGCGGTTAACTCCTGATATTTTATTCTTTGGTCGCTCCTAAAAAAACTTCATGATGATCAATCTTAAATACAAGATATAAAAAAAAACGAAACAAAAAGAAAAGTGCGATGGTATACAATGAGAACATTTTCCAAAGTATACACTTTCCAAAAAGAGAGAGGTAAAAAATGCATTTCGTATAAAAGCGTACCGAAAATGGTGAAAAAGTAGCATGAAAATATTCAACTAACATAATCCTATATCAGATGATTTGATGTACACGCTTTAAGGAATTTGTCTTGGGTGAGTGGTTAGCCGTTGACGATCAAGCTAACTTATATTTCAAATTTAATTTCTATATCTCAAAATATTTAATGGAAAAAGTTTATATAAGGTTGCAACCTTAAAATGTAGAATTACATATGCAATCTCAAAAATCCATCGGAAAATGTTGTTTTAATATTGAAAGGCCCTCGCCCTCTAATTGATCATCTCGTCATCGAGATGTATGACTATATAAAAAAAAAGATTTTAAATTCTAAATATAGTGCATCTTGCAACACATTATCTAAACCGTCTATTTTCTAGATTTTCACATGTTTATAGATCTACATGATTTTAATCATTTTTGAAGTTTAAAATTTTATAATTAGATATAAAAATATATTTTTAGATAATCCTAATAATGTTTTACCCCAAAATTACATGTTATGATAAAATTTGGAGGTACGCCTTAATTGGATTGTTTAAGGTTGCAACCCTATAGAAACCACACCTATATTTCTATATTTAAAATTTATAATTTAAATTTTTATTTTAAATTTTCAGCTGATCCCAAAAAAAATGAGATGCAAGAGATATCCCAAGCTCATTTACTTGCAAGGGCATTTACATACTCTTCTCCTTCAAGGTATAAAACATAGACACGCGTGTCCAAGAATTTGGCCACATGTCGGCCGTTGCGAACTCGGCCACGAGTGTCGACATTCTTGGATTGAAAATGGTGTTTCTTTCATTTTCAACACCTTTATTAAGTGTCAACTATCGTATCCTTTTTTTTTAGACATATTTCCTTGATTGAAAATGATGTATCTTTGTTTATAAATTTTCTTTTTCATTGTAAAGTATTTTATTTTAAAAATAAAAAGTGTTTTAGTATAAAATAAGTAATTTATAATTAAAAATAGCAAATATTTTTATTTGTTAAATTAGGTTTTCCATAAATCATTGTTACTACAAATAAAAAATACAAATTTATTTCAACTACCATTAAACTTTACATGATTTCTTCCTTTCGAAACCGTAAACCATTATTTTGTTCTCCAAATCCTATGGACGACTGGTTTCTCCATCTCCAAGCCATGAAGCATTCATCTATCTTCTTCAACTTTTTTGTCTTCCCTTCTCATTATACCTTGTGCCATGTAAAATCTTTATCGTTCCTTAATCAATTTTGATATTAATAGCATGATTTGTATTGTACCTTACATTGTCCTAACGATTAACTTTTACTAGCATTTTGATATTATTTTTTTAAAAAATTGTTCTTTCTTTTCATATTGTTATGATGCAACCTTGAATTGGTTTAGTATAATAAGCCCTTAAAGAAAGAGAGAGAGAGAGAGGGTGGGTAGAGAAAGAAAAGAGAGATAGAAAAAGGGCAGGTAGAGAGAGAGAAAGATAGAGGGTGGATAGAGAGGGAGAAAGAGATATAGAGAGAAGAGAGAGGGTGGGTAGAGAGAGAAAATGAGAGAGAGGGTAGGTAGATAAAACACAAAAAAATGTACTTGTGCCATAGATTTTCCCGCGGAGAGAGAGAGAGGGTAGAGAGAGGGAAATGGCATTTTAGTATCAATTTTTTTGACTTTTTTATTAAGAGGTAAATACAAGAAAAAACAACGTATGGGTCTAGGGTGTAATAATTAAAGTATTGAGAAGTAGGATGTCTACAAAGCTCATTTTGGGGTTCTCTATAATTTTCTCTAAAAACATTTGATGAGTAAAATTTAGATTCACAAAATAACATTTTTTAGACTATTAATTTATTATTTTTATTTCTTAGATGCTTTATTGTTGTTGTATAAAATAAATTATTGTATATGTAAATGCAAAAGTACACATAAGACTTTAATATGTGCTTGTATAGATATACGTATATATATAAATACTTATATATTGGACGTGTCGACCCTAGAAGTCATTTTTTCGGATCATGTTCATAATGAGACTTTTAGAGCATTTTAAGTGACATATTTATTTTCTCAATCAAATAATTAAATTATGTTATTGTGTAGTAGTATAATACAATCACACCTCAAAAAAACCATGTTTTTGGTATTTGTATAATTTTGCACACACATTCTCTTCATCCTCATAATCAATTATACGAAAATCAAATTCAATTTTCTCCCTAGATATGGTCAAAATTAGTACCCTTCTACAATAAATCTTGACTATCCATTTGATGAATTTCAAGATCTAGGCCTTAACAAATTCAAAATCACTTTTTCTTTTTTAGCATTGTTAATCTAATGATGATGATGCTACTTAAAAATTTTGGGAATTAAAGAAAAATCTTTCTGAGGTGTATATCTAACCATCTCACTGAATGATGTTGCTTCCATGGTGGTCCTCTCAGGTCATTTATTTGGATGTTCAAGTTCCAAACCGCTATAAGAAATATCCTCAATGAATCTGGAACTTCCCATTTGCAAAACTTAGAACCTCTCATTTCCAAAAATAAAGGGAAATATGGTTCAAAAAATTCTAGTTCGAACTGATTTTTTTCCTTTTTTTGGGTGAGTCAGTTGGAAGAGGGCCCCTACCCTTTGTAGAAATTGAGCTTAGAATGTAGCGTTGCAAATTGTCAAGCGATAACCAATTAAGCCTGGGTTCGAACCAACTTTTTAGTTATAAAAAATCTTGAAACTCCTAATTGTGAACCAAATAAAAAAAAGGGAACACACGAGTTCTAAACGTTGATTTCGAAATTAAGGGCATTTTGGGAAAATAAAATATCATCCAAAAAGGAATACTCGTAAATTTTAAAAAGGGTGTAGTTTGCGTAAGGTTGCAACCTTATACAATCAAAGTAGGCGCACCTCCAAACTTTATCACAATATGCAATTTTGGTGTCAAAAATTCTTAGAATGGTGCAAAATCTATTTTCATCTTTAACAACAAAATGTTAAACTCCAAAAGTGTTTCAAATCAAGCAGATCTATAAAAGTATAAAAATCATGAAATTGGATGGCCCAGATAACATGATGTATTATTTTTAGGACTTGAAAAATCTTTTTTTCTCCATATCTATATATCTTAACGTTGAGATGCTCAAATGGATATTTTTCCAACGTCAAAAACAACCATTTTCGAGGACTTTTGAGGTGCACCTTATTTCTACAGTTAAGGGTGTCAACCTTATTTAATATTTTTCTTTTAAAAATTGTGAGATATTTATTTTTATTTTTAATTTATCTAAAAGAATATATGCTACAAATCTAATTTACTAGAATTCCATCAAAATTATTATGACAATAGAATCTAGTTTACATAAAAAAAAAAAAAAAAGGATTGGCACAAGGAGGTCACAATTACTTGTAGTAATTGGATTTAAAATCAGATGATTGGAGATGTGCCATTGGCCAAGCACAAAGTTAAAAAGAAAATTTCTTGATCATTGAAACGCATATTAAGCTTTAGAATATGACATCTGACATTGAGTGATTGCATCCTCCATGTACCAAAGAAAAAATGTATTATTATACTATACGATCCCTCAAAATAAAGGGAATGATTTTGTGTATTTTAAATATACAACATTGTTTTCCCATTCTTTTAGAAAGTAGAAAGTACCTTTTTACCCCTCTCTCTCTCTCCCTCTATTTCTGACAATGTTAATAACTTTTATTGATGAGATGTTAAAACAAGGTTACATAGTATCAGTTCGAGACATAGTTTCAAGAATATTAGATAAACCACAACTCATTTTTGCAAAAGAATCTACAACCTGATTTGCTTTACGATAAATATGAGAAGACACATTCAAGGTCCTATAAATGTCCATAATATGCAGCCACGCAGTTCTTAACCTCCACAGGACCTTCATTTCAGCTGCACACCATTTTATCATATTCATGGAGTCGCCCTCTACCATTATATGCTCCATTTGTCGCGTACTTTGAACAATTTTAAGGCCTTGCAGTAAAAAGTTGAGCTTTGTTTAATTTACAATGACATTATTCCTCTAAGAGTGAGCCAAGCAACTGTGTGACCATTTGCGTGATGGTAGACCTCTAAAAACGAGGGCCAAAGCCTCATCACTGAACTATCACACGACATGTACATAGAATAATCATATCCAAAAAGCTAGTTACTATTGATGGTGAAGCATGTACATGTATAAGAGATTACCCCTATGCATCATAGAACTGTGGTTGTCTGTGATTTGTACGACCTTGGACTCATATTGAGGGGAGAACTTGTAATCCATTGACTAAGATTGTATATCATTGCCTATTGGCTGACTTTGATATCTCAATCATGAACCCATGCAGTAGTATGTGGGTCATGGGAACTACTGGGTCAGTTTGAAAACGTAAGTGTGGATCATAGTCCATAGTAGAAGATGTAGTGCTTCAGCAATATTATAATTCTTAAACCTAATTGAATCTGATTCCCATCAAAATTATTTATTAGATTTAATTATTTTGATGATTAAATATTTTTAAATTGATTATTTGAATTTTTATGAGTTTTTATGAGTTTTTGGATATTTTATTTTTGCAAAAAAACATTTATAAATTAAAAAATATTATTTTTAATATTTAAATATTCAGAGAGATATACAATTTATTTCTCATATTCTAAAATTCCATTTTATATTTTCATAAACCATATATGATATGGGGGCTTGTGGGGGTCTACCATAGGACCACATGGGATATGCGTATGGGGCCCACTTGGGAGCCTCATGGATATCACTCCACCTTTAGTGAGTATATCTTTTTCCTATTGTTTATATCTTGTTAACAAGGCAATTAATAAGATATGTATTATGAAAACTTTTGACATATAAGAAGTTTGAATATTTAAAAAGACATGCATGAATAAAGAGATTTATACTGAGATAATACATTATCTATATCTTTAATATTTGATGGAATAAGATTTAGAAAGCTGAAGAATAAGGTTCAAACATATTTATTTGAATCATGATGATTAATCTAAGAAATGGATGACTCGTATCTCTCACCCTATAGTTCTCCTATGATCAATGATATGGATCTAATTTCCATAAGGATGAATATCCCTGAGGAAACCCTAACTCTTGGAAACTCTTTAAATAAGGGTTCTCTCATCCCAAATCTCTACACATCTCTCATCTCTCATCTCTCTACTCTCTCTCATAGGGTGGCACGCCATGCCAAGGGTTTATCTATCTCTCTCTCTTTCTCGTCTCTCTTACATATTACAAAAGCATATATGAGGAGCACACACCACTTACATAAGACATTGAGGCCTTAGACTTTGACATTCTAGTTCCATTGCTCTCATATTGTTAAAGGGTTGTAGTATTAGATTTCCCATACTTGGTGATTCAAGATAGATCATTGATCATGTACGCTATTATAGGAGAAGACCCGGTGTGGAGTGTTTTAAAGTCCGGTTGAGGTAATCTTTGGGCATATTGTTTTGTCGTTTGCAATATTTTTAGTTCTTGTGTTTTCTTATTCCCATAAGTATTATGATACTTTTATTTATATAATAAAAGAAATTATAATCATTGGCAGCAAGTGAGAGCTATTTTTGACTATTTATTTATTTATTTCAAGTGAGTCTTATTGTATTTGGACCTTTGTAATGTTCTTATCGGTGAGAAAAAGAAAAATTTAAAACTATATACACCATGCTAGATCACCTTGTTCCACTTTCATTGGAATCAGTGCCAGATCTATTTGCTGTCATATTTCTTTTATTTCATTGTTTTGATGAGTTTTAGAATCAGAGATTAGAAAGCCAATGACTTTTGTAGTCAAGTGATACACCTTTAGAAGAATTATTGGCACGTTCGAACATTGAGAGGTATTCTGCATACTAAGATTTTTTATATTGTTTTGAAGCACTGATGTGAATAATAGGATAAGGTATTTTTCTAATGCATACCCTAGTGCTATTTTGTATTTTTTAGAGTATGATCTTTTTGTTTTAGCAGGAGAAAATGGGGGAATTGAGAGTTATGGATTAAGGGGTGCCAGTTCTGACCCTACAAAATCTAGGAACTATACAATGAGTTCCATAAATTTTTTTACAAAGAAAATAATTTTATTTATAAGTAATAATGGATTGTAATTCATCAAATTGAGTCTACTTTTTAAAAAAATAATTTTATCGAGAAAACCCTTGAAAGGTATGGTCCATTTATTGAAGGAGGTGCAAGTGTTGTTTTCTGGAAATAAAAATTGTTTCTATGACATGAATGCCATTTTATTGAATCTCCAAATTGTTCTAGAGCAACTAGAAAGAAAATATTTAACCAGAAAGAATTCCGTTCAGGTGGAGGATAACTATCCAGAAGCTTCCTCAACTCCATCATGTATGATGGAATAATCAAAGATTTGATCTTTTCTAACTCTGTATGTAACTCACTAGAGACTCAGGAAACAATGAGAAGATGTGTACGAACGAGATATCTAGCAATAAGAAGAAAGAAAAGGCTTGAATAGAAGAACTCTTGAGCATTTGGTGAACTTAGATGTGTCCATATCAATGGAATGGGTGACTCATTATGTAAGGACCAAGTCTTCCAGGCCATGGAAACACGCCCGATGGAAGGGTCTGATTGTGTAGATGAAGAACGCCGCGTGTGAACAGAGGAAAGGGGCAATGTCGTTTGGAGAAGTGAGAGAGGCAACGCCACCCGCATGAAGGGAGGAACACCACGTGTGAACAGAGGAAGGGCACAACACTGTTTGGAGAATAAAGAGAGGCAACGTCGCTTGCATGAAGGGAGGAACGCCACACGTGAACAGAGAGAGGGGCAGCACCGTGCATGGCAGTGTCGTGTGTAACACTGTTGTGCATGGACAGTGAATGGCACCTGTTGAGTGCATGCAGCCACACAAGCCACTTGTCTAGTTGCATGTGCAGTGTTTGCCACCTGTCACCACTTAGACTGCCACCTCCCCACCAGGGGAGTACTTAAGCCTCTCTCTCTCCCACACTCCATTCACTTCACACTCTCTCTCTCTAAAGCCTTTCAACTTGGAGCCCCTTTTATTAGCTATTGTTCACCATTGAAGAGCTTAATTAGAAGCTTGAAGGAGGAGACTGTGGGAGAAGGTTTGGAGACACAATGAACCTAAGGTAAGTGGATCATCTACCTTGTAGGTCCTTAAGCATGGATTGGATATGAATCAAGCATGATAATTTGCATAAGTAGTGGCATGATTAATGGATGCATATTCACATTGTTGTACTGTAAATTTCAGCAATTTAGCTTGCCTTTGCAAGACCAAAATGAGCATAAATTCTTCCTTGTTTTTTATGAAAAATTTGTGATTATGTGTTTTTGTGTATCTAATGGAAAATGAGAAAGGTTTATGTTAATAATTAGTATAATTAGAAGCTAATTGATTGTCATGTTGAGTGATGATGTGACTGTGCTGTAATTTCCAAGAAAGTTCTATGTTTTTGTAATCCATTTTTGACCTATCAAATGAGGTCCAATTGACCTCAAAGCTCTGCCATTGGAAATATATATGTGCCTACTAAAATGTTCATGTTTGAATCTTGCTTAAATTATTTATGCATGAAGAGTTATGCTTCAAAATGTACAAGTAGGTCACTGTTGACAAATTTAGTAAAAGTGCGTAATTGATGTCTCTGTTGTCACGAATTTTGATTGACCAAATGGAGTCCATTTTCTTCTAAACTACTTTTATTTGAAATATTTATGATTATTCTTGAAATCACATGCTGAACACATTTCAAATTTTTTCCTAAATTGAGAGTTATATAATCATTTGCGGAGATATATCACTGTGGACAGATTTCGTAAAATCTAAAACCATGACTTGGAGTGTCACGAACATTTAAATGACCAAATGGAGTCTAAATGTTCTCAAATTTCCCTTGTTTTAAAGATACACATTTTTACTCGAATTTTGGTTTTGTCAGCACTTTAAAATGTTTTATGAATTGAAAGTTATAATGGTGTTGAGTGGGACATGTCACTGTCCCAACTGTACAACAGGTTTCAGATGGGATGTCTCATTTATAATGAGCTTTTGAAGGGGCAAACGGGGTCCAAACGCTTTCAAACCATCCCATTTGAAAGGTACGTGTGTCTAGTAAAAAATTGGTTTTGGAACCATTTCCGAATTCCAAATGGATCGAGCATTTGAAATTGCAGAAAACTATGACATTGTAATACCTAAAAATATGACATTGTGATACTGAAAAATATGATACTGCGATATTGAAAATATGATACGGTGGTACTAATTAATATATCTTATTTTGTTATATTAAGACTATTATATGTGCCATGACCGCTACGCAATGGATCCTCCATTCGTAGTGGCTATTCTGATTCTGTTATATTAAGATTATTATATGTGCCCTGACCACTATGCAATGGGTCCTCCATTGGTAGTTGGATTTGTGATTCTGCTATACTGAAAAATGATACCCATTGGTAGTTAGGTATATTGTACCTCGACTCCTAAGATATGAGTGGAGTCCAGGAGTAACTGTGAATAACATGGAGGGTCGTGCCTCCCAAATTGTCATGGGCACTACGCATTGAGCCCTTCAATGGTAGTGTAACGCCCTCCCGCCTGAAGGTGTAAGAAGAGGTCGTGTCTTGCAAGGCCACAACCTATCGAAAACCCCAACGCGTGCTGGGGATTGTATACGTGAGTGAGGACATTACAAAATGGGACCTCTATTTGTCATTTTCCTCCCTCTTAAATGAGGGTAAAAGTCCCAAGTTACAGGATTGACTTAGCCTGATCAATGTGGCTTCTACTTTGGGAGTAAACAATTTTGTTTTTTACCTGTCTGAATAGATATTCTATATGAGTGTCTAACTGGAACTGTGATAAGTAACGATGTAATTGCTATCTCAATAAATATTTGATGCTCTGGTATTTGAACCTTACTCTCTTTATACTGCTAGTGTTTATATTCTGATGCACGACTCCACTATGTGATGCCAGTATGATCTCTGATGAACCGTAGGCTATGTTATTAGGTATCTGCATGTAGACGTGAATACAAGGATAATGATCTACTTACTAGGCTTATAGCTCACTCTGCTTATTTTCATCTGTGTAGAGTAATAGTACTTGACTGTGGGAGTCGAGCAGCAGAGTGGTGGCAGTAGACATTTGAAGCTTCAGACCTATTAGAGATTCTTTTTGCATAATAAGTGTCTGGTGGCGAGGCCACTGTGTTGTTTTGGTGTGATGTACTGTAAAGTCAGGCTTGTAAGCCTTGAACTATATTGTAAAGACTATTGAAGTTTGAATGAAAATTAAATGGTTTTAATTTATTCAGTTTATAGTGCTTAATGTATGAGTTTGCTTTGATTCCACATTTTTAACACACGTTGAGTCGCTCCCGCTTGAGTGACGTTCGCGACCCTCGTTCGTGATCCCGTACTCTGTGGCCCTTCGGTAGGGTATGGTAGCGGTCAGTGGGCGGGGTTGTGATAGTTATGGTATCAGAGCAGCCAAGATAGGATTCTTGGCCTAGGAAGTTTTAGAAGTGTCCTTATAATAGTTTTGGGAAGATGCCGAGGACACGAGCCAATAATACAAGCTCCAGTGATGAAAACACCAGGGCCCTCAGTGAGCTTGTCAGAACCTTAAAGGCCATGATACATATGATGAAAGAAGTAATGCCATCCCCGTCTACCCCTGCCCCTGACCAAAATGACAGTAGTCTGATAGAGAAGTTTAGAACGCTAGCTCCTTCGACTTTCTTGGGGCTTGAGGGAGTAGAGAAAGAAGAACATTGGAGAAGGCAAGTAGAAAAGATATTTGAGGTGTTGCATTGTATGGATGAACAGAAGGTCAGGCTCGGGGCCTTCAAGTTAGAAGGAGATGCTGAGCACTGGTGGGGCTTGGTGAAGCAATCATGGGAAGAATCAGAGGCAGAAGTAAGTTGGAAAAATTTTCTAGAAGCATTCAATGAGAAGTATTTCCCTGACTCTATACGGGAAACAAAATAAGTAGAGTTCATTGAGCTACAACAAGGAAATCTATTGGTGGAATAATATGCCGCTAAGTTTGTTGAACTGTCAAGGTATGCGCTACACATCATTAATAGTGAGATGCGGAAAGTGAACAAATTTGAGAGAGGCCTCAGACCAGAAATAAGGGGGAGGGTGATATCTGCAAATCTCAAAACCTTCTCCCCTTTAGTAGATTTGGCCTTGAAGATTGAGAGGGACTGTGAAGATTCCTGGGTTGGGGGAAACTTGAAGATGGAACCAGCCCAATTTGGAAACTTGGAGAGAAAAGCTCGACCACCACCAAGAAGGAACTTCCGGAGAAGAGATAACCAGAGGGGTAAGAAGATTCAGAGGACCTTGTTGGACGACTTGTCAGAACCCTGCCCTCGACCCCCTTACCGTACTCAACGGAGGGTGACCAGGTGCGGGTGCATGATCCAGAGGTAGCGAATGCCACGTAGGTCGGAGTGCGCTCATCACTTTATTAACACGGTAAACAAAACAAACCATGACAAGGAATTAAAAACAATGATACAAAAGCAGAAGAACATCTAGAAATAGAATTCCCATACACAAAAAATCTACTATATGAAATTTCTTCCAAAAACCATACAGCTCAATTTGTGGCATCGGGGCCCAATAGTACATGTGTTCCACAATAATAATAACTAAGGCCAAACCACCCATCAAAACATACAATGGGGGAGGGTATCTTTGTTAGCTCTGAATCCCAACCTTCAGCTGCTTCCACTAAGCCACGTCTTCCACCTGTGACTATTGCTCTATAGAGATGGTAAAATAATAGAATGAGCTATATAGCCTAGTAAGTAAGTCTAGATATGTCACAACCCCAGCCCCGACCACCGTACCTTACACGGCAACGAGTGATCAAGCGTGGGTTCATGATCCATTGTAACGTTTGTCACTCAGGTAGGAGTGGACTCAACGTCTTTATATTCAGAAATCAAGAAAACCATGAGAGAGAGCTAAAGAAACAAACTTAACTAGCATAAGAGTAAGGAAAGATCCCATACATCAACATCCATAATATAAAAATCTTCCAAAATATTACATTTAGTTCGGGCCATCAAGGTCCAAT
Organism: Amborella trichopoda; assembly: GCF_054954075.1. Lineage (NCBI taxonomy): Eukaryota > Viridiplantae > Streptophyta > Magnoliopsida > Amborellales > Amborellaceae > Amborella > Amborella trichopoda. The sequence continues at coordinate 22,358,229 of NC_142345.1, read as the reverse complement.
ATTACACATATCAACATAGAACAAAACCAGCCGCAAACACGAACTCCCAGTCCTGCACCTATCGCTATCAATCTACAAGGAGAGGGGAAAAATAATGGGATGAGCTATACAGCCCAGCAAGCAAGTCTAGTGTTATGCATCTATAATGTTTCTATCCATGTGTGACAACAATTCAGTTCGTTGATGTAAAGAGTCATAGTTTGGCATATATGAATATCAGGTCAAGACAACAAGTATGAACATTTCATTTAAACGACAGTCATCACTAAATCAGTGCAATAAGAACATTCAATTAGTGAAATCATAAATCATTCCATTATTATAATGCTAAACATTCCTTATATAGAAATTTAATTATTGCCCATGCACTCCTTAAATCACATACTCCCGCAGTAGAGCCTCTATCCATCAGGCTAAGTCAATCCCATTGCTTAGGACCTCTACCATCATACAGGAGGGAGGATAATAACAAGTGGGTTATTCCACTTTGTAATACCCTTAACACACGCACACTGTCCCCAGTGCGCATTGGGGTTCGATAGGCCCTTACCTTGCAAGGCATCAATCATTTCATTTCATAGATCTAGGGTATGACCCTTTATCCTCTCCCTTAACCCATTCCTATCATTATGCAGGTTAGGGATATGCCGACATCTCTTTCCTTACTACCGATGAGTGTATCATCATGTAGTGGTCAATATCAATATAAGCAGTAGCCATTCATCATAGTATCACAATAATATCCACTACCGGTGAGTGTCCCACCGCATAGTGGTCAATATCAATATAAGTAGTGGCCATTCATCACATTCTCATCAGTCAATATCTCATACGTGTGAATCATATTTGATCATAACATCATGGCATTTAGCAAAAGATGCGCATTTTATGAGCTTTCACAGGGCATTTACACATAAGTTTTCTCAGTATCATTTGGCCTTCATTATGAATTCATTTCATCGACATTGTGCTCATGGCCCCTTTTCTCACAAAAGCGCAATTATATGGTGGCATTCACATTTATCACATGTCAAGAGAACTTCGTATCGTATGGATATAAAATTTGTGCGGTGACATGTAATAGTGACATGCCCCTCTTGGTAAGGGCGTAGTTCCCAATTTAGGCGGAGTTTCGAGATGCCTTAAACATGCAACTTATAGTTATTTACACAAACAGTGATTTGAAGGAATTTGGGTGCCATTTGTTGGGTCAATAGCTTAGTACAAAGTGAGCCTTAGTTGCTAGAAATTTCCCTGCAAAATCCGTGGGGAGTTTCAAAAACTTCAAAACATGCAACCTTGAGTACATTCACAGACCTTTCCAATTGCAATAATTTCAAGGTTTTTGGACACCGTTAGCTAGGCCAAAAGCGCGGCCCAATAAGGGTAACAATCGCTTGAATTTACAGCGATAGTGCGAACATGTCTTTGCATTCTAGGTTATATCTTCCAATACATGGGAAATCTTATCATGCAGTAGAGAGAAAACTTGAAGTAGACATGGGTGCTTTTCATTTGAGACCGATTTGGTCGTATTTGGATATCATTTGGTCATCGAACTTATAGATGCAAAAACATTCACAGTTCTGGAAATTCATATTCTCAAGTTAATATGCTTTTAAAGAACACTTAATATTTCCTAGCCGAGCTACACTTTGGGCTTGGAACCTTGTTCATGATAAGGAGTCTCACAATGAGAAATTTCATGAGTTTTCATAAATAAAAAGAGATCATACATGTACTAAAAACAATCATCGCATTGAGAAGCACAAACTGAAACTTCAACCTCATGTTAACCCATTCATACTTCACGTTTTCCTTTATATCATCTAATCCATTTCAATATTTTTACAACAGTCATGTATGCATAAAGCTAAACGCACTTACCTTGACTCTCACGTTGTCTTCAATCTCCTTCAACAGCCTTCTTTGGCTTTCCCACACCTTCCCCCGTTGGTTATCTTCAACGGGTGATAGTGAGTTCCAAAATTGAGAAAATGAGGGAGACGGTGCTACACAGGGGAGGAAAAACTTTTAAAAAGGAAAGGGTAGTTGGAAAGCACTGTGGATGACGACATCACTCATGGCTATGACACGTATGGAGCGGTGTTGACATGTACGGCGGCCGTACGTTTGACCAAGACACTCCCAGTGCTGCTCTTTCTTGCTCTTATTTTCTAGATGGCGCTGGTCACAGCCGGCGCTAGGTTTTGCATTCATAGACGACGATGGGTTCTTTTATCCAGCCAGCGCTGCGTCTTTCAAATACTCAAGCGGCACTGCGCTTTCAAACACTCAGCCGGCACTGCACTTTCAAATACTCAACCAACACTGCGCTTGCAAATACTCAACCAGCGCTGCGCTTTCAAGCACTCAGCCGGTGCTGCGCTTTCAAATACTCAACCGACGCTGCGCTTTCAAATACTCAACCAATGTTGTGCTTTCAAATACTCAACCGGTGCTACTCTTTCAAATACTCAACCGACATTGCGCTTTCAAATACTCAACTGGTGCTGTGCTTTCAAATAATCAACTGACGTTGCGCTTTCAAATACTCAACCGGTGCTGCGCTTTCAAATACTCAACCGGCATTGTGCTTTCAAATACTCAACCAGCGTTGCGCTTTCCTCTTACTCTGCCCCTTTGTTACTAAAGGCGTTAAGCTCCTATGCATGGCAATACCTCAGATGGCAATGCACCGTACGCGTTTTACGTGCGGCAATAATCCTTATGCCTTCTCACTCGACATTACATCTATCTTCTCGCGTGGCGTTACTGGCTTGAGAGAAAATTGTGGCCCTTACAAGATACTAAGCATCATTAATAATTCTATCACAATATAAATATTAGATAAATCAGGAATCTCATCAGTGTATCGATCGCACGCATCAATTCAAGTATCAGAATTCTTATTGGATCAATACAACAATTATCAATCACATTCCAGTGCAGATAATAGATATCATAAGAATTGGCAGTTCAAAAAACCTTTCATAAACGAACACCATCAAAGTGCGTAGCAGTCATGCATTTCACAGTATCCTTCATTCATTCTTAATAGAACACGTCCCATAGCATATGTTTTTGTCACAATGGAGCATACTTTAGCTTCTTCATAAAACATATCTTCATTTCACTGTAAACGCATGGTCAGGTCATGCAATATGCCCAAAGCAAGCACTTCGCTAGCATCAGTCACATAGGCAAGCCTTGCAATACTCTCAAAGCAGGCACCCCTCAATCTCAATCTTGGCCATGCAATACGCACAAATCATGCACCTCACTAGCATCAGTCTCATAGGCAGGCCCTGCAATACTCTCAAAGTAGGCACCCCTCAATCGTAATCTTGGCCATGCAATACGTACAAAGCATGCACCTCACTGGCATCAGTCACATAGGCAGACCCTGCAATACTCTCAAAGCAGGCACCTCTCAATCCCAATCTTGGCCATGGAATATGCACAAAGCATGCCAAGGGTTCTCAGAATGCTAATCGCATTAGGCATGCCACCAATGGGTATTCCATTGTGTAGCGGTCATTATCACAATATTAGAACCGAACGATGCCCACTAACAATGGGTGACCCATTGCGTAGTTGTCAATATCACAGTATATCATGGTACCATAACATGCTCAAGCACTAAATTTTATCATACTTAGTCAGTACTTCCTGACAGGTAAATCCAGTCTCATCAAGCAAAGTTTGAGTCTTGTGCACAAATATACAACTGTCATGAAACACTAAAACACTTAGCATGAAACATCCATCATAATAGCACTCTCAAGTGGCACTTACCCTCATGAATTAGCATTTATGACACTTGTCTTGTTAGTGCTACGACATTTATCACATAACACTTATTATTGAGCTACCACATGGCATTTGTACTTATCAGTCATCACTTATAGCATGGTCACATAGCATTATACACATGACTCCAGGGCCATTAACTTGTAGTATTCATCACAGGGAGACCATCCTATAGCATTTATGTTCATCAATCATTACTCATAACACTTGATCATTTAAATCGATCAGTGAATAGTTCAATCAGAAAGAGTATCATTTTATCACATCCATAGCTGTGACATTTTTAGCGGAAAAGAAGTGCTATTCTCAAGCAGTGGCGGTTTTAGGGTGATCTCGAAGTCGATTTCGAAATGGACTCACCCAAGGCTCATCTGAAAGTGATTCGAACAGATTTGGGCAGAGTTTAAGCTCAAAGTAGTTTATTTCTAAAATGGGCACAAATCTGAAAATCTCGGTGTTAAGTAACAGTGACGTACCCACTTTCCCGGAGGTGTAACTTTCGCAAAGTACGCGACAGTTGTTGGAATTCCTGCAACTGTGGCAGTGACACGCCCCCATATTTTAGGGCGTATCTCTTAATCCATGCACACTTTTGAAATGGTGTAAAAAGCACGATTAAAATAGACAAGCATATATTTCATTTAAAACCAATTTGAGCTCATTTGGATATCGTTTGGTCACTGAAAAATGTGATGCAAGAACATTCACAGTTATGAAAAATCTCATTCTCAAGCTTGGCATACTTCAAAGAACAGTTAGCAATTCACAACCCAAGACAATCCTTAATGCAAAACCATATTCATTTTACACTAGTCACAGAAGAGAACTACAATACAGATTTTCACAGCTAACAAGTTCATTTGAACTGCCCAAACAACCATAGCATTAGAGGCATGAATCTAGTATTTCCAATCTCATCTACCCCATTCAAACTTGCATGCTTCCTCCCATAATTTTACCCACTACTAATGCTCAAATCAATCCCTACAATTTGTTGATAGAAAGGAGCTAGACCTACTTACCCTTATGTTCACAGCACCTCCACAACTCCCACTCGCAGGCCATTTTGAGCGCCAAGCAATGGCGTCCTAACAGCAGCAGTGAAGAACTCTAACCTTGGGCTCTAGAGAGAGAGACAGAGAGTATGAGGGCAAAACGGCAGAGAGATGGAAGGGGAGAGGGCTTTAAGTATCCAAAGGTAGGTGGGAACCATGTGGCTGTCATGCACAGCACTGACAAGTTCGGCATTGACACATACGGCTCTGACAGACGCGGCGCTGACAGGTACGATAGTAGTCACCTCATTGCTTTTCACTCATGGCGCTATGCTCGCTTCATGCGCGACGATGACCCAGACGACGCTACACTCACGGTGATGCTCCATGCGGTGCTATATTCACGGCGATGCTCTAGATGGTGCTACACTCGCGACGATGCACCAGATGGTGCTACACTCTCAGCGATGCTCCAGACGGTGCTACACTTGTGACGATGCTTCAGATAGCGCTACACTTGCGGCGATGCTCCAGACGACGCTAAACTCGCGATGATGCTCCAGACGGCGCTACACTCGCGACGATGCTCTAGGCGGCCCTACACTTGCAGCGATGCTTCATATGGCGCTACATTCGCGATGATGCCTTAGAAGACGCTACACTTGCAGTGATGCTCCAGACATGCTACACTCGCGGCGATGCTCCAAATGGTGCTACACTCGAGGTGATGCTCTAGACGGCTCTACACTTGCGGTGATGCTTTAGAAGGTGCTACACTCGCGGCTATGCTCCAGACGGTGCTACACTCGCGGTGATGCTTCAGACGATCCTACAATCGTGATGATGCTCTAGATGGTGCTACACTCGTGGCAATGCTCCTTACACATGCGGCTTTTGCTTTTACATGCGTGGTAGTATGCCTTCTTCCTTTACGCCCGACGTGTGCTTCCTTCACTTATCTCTATTGCTGTGAGCATCTTAAGTCCAGGAAAATGTGGTCCTTGCATGACGTAAGGGAGAACAAGCGCCTGACATGCCCACATTGTGGGAAGGATAATCATTCAGTGACTGAGTACCGAAGAAGAACAGGGGCGTGCTTTAGATGTGGCAAACTTGGACACCAGATTAGAGATAGCCCAGTGAAGGGACTTGAAAACTGATCAAAGACTCAAGGTCGGGTATTTTCCCTCACATAGCAAGAAGCCAAGGCATCTGCCTCTGTAATCCGAGGTACACTCTCCGTTTGTGGCATGGACGCTAAAATTATGGTTGATCCTAGATGTACACACTCTTTTGTTGCACCTTACGTTACATGCCACATAAATACTAGACCTTCACTTCTTGACTGGACATTGGTAGTATACACACCTATGGGAGAATCTACAGAAACTGATATTGTTGACAAACATGATGGGGTTTTACTTGAAGGATGTGTGCTGCCTATAGATTTGATACTATTAGACATCTGAGACTTTGATGTTATTTTGGGCATGGACTGATTCTCCACATACCATGCTATAGTAAATTGTCATGATAAGACTGTAACCCTTAGACGCTCAAACTAGCCTACATTGAACCATGTTGGCCTCAAGGATGTTTCACTTCTGCACTTCATCTCAGCTCTTCGGGCTTTCTGGTTGCTAGCGAAAAGATGTGTTGGGTATTTAGCTTATGTAGTAGAAAATCGAGAGGTCCGGTCCAAGATAGAAGAAATACCGGTGGTGAGGGAATATCCAAGGGTTTTTCCTGAAGAGTTAACCTCTCTGCCTCTGATCAGGGAAATAGAATTAGAGATAAATGTGGTCCCTGACACTGCCCCCATCTCTAAAGTCCTTTATAGGATTGCTCCAGTGGAACTAAAGAAATTGAAGGAACAATTGCAAGAATTGTTGGAGAAAGGATTCATTTGACCTAGTGTTTCACCCTAGGGTGTGCCTGTCTTATTTGTTAGAAAGAAAGATGAGTCTTTGAGGCTTTGTATAGACTATCGACAGTTGAACTACGTCATTGAAAAGAATAACTATCCCTTGTTAAGAATTGACAACCTTTTTGACCAACTCCAAAGGGCCCAAGTGTTTTAAGATATTGACGTTGGTTAAGTTATCATCAGCTGCGAGTCAAGGAAGCAGATGTCCTCAAGACTACATTCAGGACTCGATATGGTCACTATGACCTCTTAGTAATGCCGTTCGGGTTAACAAATGCCCTGACTGTCTTTATGGATCTGATGAATAGAGTTTTCAAACTCTTTTTGGATGATTTTGTAGTGGTCTTTACAGATGATATTCTGGTATACTCAAGAAATCTAAAAGAGCATGAACGACATTTAAGAATGGTCCTCCAGGCCTTAAAGATAGAGAAATTATATGCTAAGTTGGGGAAGAGCAAGTTTTGGCTTCCAAGCGTGGCCTTCCTTGAGCATGTTATTTCTAAGGACGGGGTCGTAGTTGATCCTTACAAAATTGAAGTCGTACTTAAGTGGGGAAGGCTAACAAATGTGATGAAAGTCCGTAGTTTTCTGGGACTGGTTGGATACTATAGGTATTTTGTAGAAGGTTTTTCAAAATATAGCATTCCCCCTGACTCGCCTGACTCAGAAGGAGGTGAAATTTGTATGGCTGGATGACTGTGAGAAGAGTTTCAAGAATTAAAGAAGAGATTAACTACAGCCCCAATATTAACCTTACCCTAAGGAAACGAAGGCTTTGTGGTCTACACCGACATTTCTCATAAGGGACTTGAGTGTGTGTTAATGTAGCAAGGGAAGGTCATAGCTTATGGTTCCAGACAGTTAAAGTCGCACGAGCAAAATTACCTAACCCACGATTTGGAACTTGCAGCTGTAGTATTTGCCTTGAAAGTCTAGAGACATTACCTCTATGGGGCCCAATTTAAGATATTCATGAACCATAAGAGCCTCAAGTATTTATTTTCTCAGAAAGAGATGAAAATGTGGCAAAGAAGATTGATGGATCTACTTAATGATTATGACTGCACCATTAACTATCACCTGGGTAAGACAAACGTCATGGTAGATGCCTTGAGTAGGAAGCCCGTGGTGTTAGTGGCTCACATGATGGTCCGAAAGATAAAATTGATAGAAGATGCAGTTGATTGGCGCCCAACACTATCCCTTAGTGATGGGATATGAATAACTGTAGGTATAAGGGTGGAACCTCAGCTCTTTCAACATATCCGGATGACACAAAAGATAGATCCCCAGCTCATGAAAACCCTAAAAAACATAAATGTAGAAAGAAAAGATGATTTCTCTGTCAGCAGTGATGATTTGTTGAAATTTAAAGATTAGGTATGTGTTCCAAGTGATGAGAATATAAAAAGGGCTATTCCAAAAGAGGCACACCACTTCCGTTATACTGTGCACCTTGGGAGCAAAAAATGTATCAGGATTTAAAGAAAATTTTTTTGTGGAATAGTATGAAGAGGGATGTGGCACAATTTGTTTCTAAGTGTCTGACATGTCAACAAGTGAAGGCTGAACATCAGAAACCCACCGGACTGTTACAACCCTTACTTGTGCCAGAGTGGAAGTGGGAACTCATCATTATGAACTTTGTGTCTGGGTTACCAAGATCAGGCATTGGACACGATAGTAATTCAGTTATTACGGATCAATTACTGCCCATTTCTTACTGGTCCGCACCACATATACCCTTGATAAAGTGGCTCCGTTATATATCAAAGAGATAGTAAGACTACATGCGGTACCTGTGAGCATTGTGTCCGACATGGACTCTATATTTACTTCAAGATTTTGAAACAGTCTGCAATCAGCCTTAGGAACAAAACTCACTTTCAATATTGCTTTCCACCCCAGACTGATGAACAGTAAGAGAGAACCATTCAGACCCTAGAAGATATGTTGAGGGCTTGTGTTACATACTTTAAAAGAAACTGGGATGATCACTTACCTCTAATAGAATTTGCATAAGACAACAATTTCCAGACCAGTATTCAAATGACACCTTTTAAGGACCTTTATCGGAGGAAGTGCAGATCGTCAATATGTTGGGATGAAGTCGGCGAAAGGAGACTGTTAGGGTCAAAAATTGTTCAAATGACATCAGAGAAGATTGCCTTAATTCGAGAAAGGCTCAAAACAGCTCAGAGTCGGCAGAAGAGTTATGCCGATAACCGCCGAAGAGAAGTTTGAAGTAGGTGATCGGGTCTTTTTGAGAGTATCTCCAACCAAGGGAATTATAAGGTTCGGTAAGAAAGGAAAACTAAGTCCACGATTCATTGGCTTTAAAATTTTAGAAAGAATCGGAGTCGCGACATATCGATTGGCCTTACCAATCGAGTTGGCTAATATTCATAATGTCTTTCATGTTTCACTGTTAAGGAAGTATTAGCCCGATCCATCCCATGTCTTGAAGTATGAGCCAATCCCGATCAGGGAAGATTTGACTTATGCAGAATAGCCAATTGAGATACTAGATAGGAGGGTTCAGGTATTACACAATAACGAGATTTCTCTGGTCCGGGTTCTATGGCCGTATCATTCGAGAGAAGAATCAACATGGAAGCGAGAAGATGAGATCTGGGATAAATACCCCCATTTGTTTAAATAGCTAAGTTAATAATTTTGAGGACAAAATCTTTCTTAAGGGGGCAATCATATAAGGACCAAGTTTTCTCGACCATGGAAACACACCAGGTGGAAGGGTCTGCTTGTGTAGATGAAGAACGCCGCATATGAACAAAGGAAGGGGGCAACACTGTTTGGAGAACAGAGAGAGGCAACGCCGAGCGCGTGAAGGGAGGAACGTCATTCGTGAATAGAGGAAGGGGGCAACGCCGCGAGTGTGAAGGGAGGAACGCCGCGTGTGAATAGAGAGAGGGGCAACGCCGTTTGAGGCACCGTCGTGCATGGTAGTGCCATGTGTAACACTACCGTGTATGGATAGTGAATGCCACCTGTTGAGTACATGCAGCCACACATACCACTTGTCCAGTTGCATGTGTGGTGTTTCCCACCTGTCACCACTTGGATTGACACCTACCCACCAGGGGAGTACTTAAGCCTCTCCCTCTCCTACATGCCATTCACTTCACCTTCTCTCTCTCTAGAGTCTTTCAACTTGGATCCCCTTTTGTTAGCTATTGTTCACCACTGAAGAGCCTAATTAGAAGCTGCAAGGAGGAGACTGTGGGAGAAGGTTTGGAGGCACAGTTTACCTAAGGTAAGTGGATCATCTACCTTGTAGGTCCTTAAGCATGTATAGGACATGAATCAAGCATGATAATTTTCATAAGTAGTGGCATGATTAATGAATGCATATGCACATTGTTGTACTGTAAATTCTAGCAATTTAGCTTTCCTTTGCATGACCAAAATGAGTATCAGTTCTTCCTTGTTTTTCATAGAAAGTTTGTGATTATGTGTTTTGTGTATCTAATGGAAAATGAGAAAGGTTTATGTTAAGAATTAGCATAATTAGAAGCTAATTGATTGTCATGATGAGTGATGATGTGACTGTGATGTAATTTCCAAGAAGGTTCTATGTTTTTGTAATATACTTTTGACCTATCATATGAGGTCGAATTTACCTCAAACGTCTGTCATTGAAAATATATCAGATTAATATAACATAATCAGATATATTAATCAGTACCACCATATCACAACATCATATTTTCAATATCACAGTATCATATTTTTAGTATCACAGTGTCATATTTTTCAGTATCACAGTGTCATATTTTTCTACAATTTTAGACAATGACATCCAGCCATAAACAGGGCCATAATGCTTGATCCATTAAGAATTTGAAAATGGTTCCAAAACTAATTTTTTACTATACACATGTAACTTTCAAATGGGGGTGGCTTAAAAGCGTTTGGGCCCCGTTTGGCCCTTCAAAAGCTCATTAGAAAGGAGACATCCCAACTGAAACTTGTTGTGCAATTGGGACAGTGATATATCTCACTTTGCACCATTATAACTTTCAATCCATAAATCATTTTAAAGTTCTTCGAAAATAAAAATTTGAGTAAAAAGATGTATCTTTCAAGCAAGGGTAGATTGAGAACATTTGGACTCTATTTGGTCATTTAAAAGTTCGTGACAACCCAAGTAATGGTTCTGGATTTTACGAAATTTGTCCACAGTGACATATCTCCGTAAATTATTATATAACTCTCAATTTAGGAAGAAATTCAAAATGTGTTCAACATGTGATTTTAAGAATACTCATAAATATTTCAAATGGAAGTAGTTTAGAAAAAAACGGAGTCCATTTGATCAATCAAGGTTCATGACAAAAGAGACATCGGTTATGCACTTTTACTAAATTTGTCAACAGTGATCTACTTGTACATTTTGAAGCATAAATCTTTATGCATAAAGAATTTTAGATATTATCAAATATGTGAACTAAAAGTCTCAATTTATAGGGTGATAAAGCTATATACTACTAAAGAAAGTAATGCATGCAATAAACCACCTTCTTAATATGAGTACACATAAAAGGAAAGAAAATATTATACTAAAAAATAAGCGCAGGTTTCCATATTTTCCACGCTTCCCCTTCAACTCAAGATGCATTAAGAGATAACAACTTGAGTTTGGACAACTGAAGGCGGGCCTTAGAAACAAAGCAGGAATAAAAGAAGCTTGAGAAAATGCAAATTAAACTAGCGATCTTCAGAAACCGACGCCTCGAATAGAGCAGTCTCGCATAACAGCAAATCAATAGACCTATAGAACATATATGATCTAGTAACGAAATAACTCGATCATCACATAGGATAGAGTAACAGAAAACTTGATTCAGACGGAAAACTTCATCATTAAACGGGAAGAGCCAACATATATCATCGGTGGATCAACAAAGCACAGTTGGACCTTAGATTCAGAGTTGAGAATAGTAAGATCCAAAACAGATCAAAGAGTCGAAATACGACTCGACAAAGAGACAGATCAGAAAGGCCAGCAAAAGAAAGAAAAGACAAATCCAATATCCAAAAGAGAAGAACGCAGCAAGAAGTATTCAAGGAGTAGACAAGAGTCACGTTTTTTATGGTGTAAAAGAACAATGTAGCAAGATAAAACATTAGATGTGATGTAAAAATCAAAAAGATGCAAGAGGTGCCTCCTTGCAAGAGATGGGCCGCGCAAAAAACAAATACTCAAGCAAGAGATGAGAACACGATACCGAAGCAAGAGACAAACACAAACAACCCAGATATAAAAATACCGTGAGTAAACTTTTTGCCAAAAAATACCTTACCGGAAAGAGACCAAGTACTTATCTTTCATAATCAGATCCATACAAAATGTAGATTCCTAAAAATTGTTTAAGGGATTACAAAAAAATAGATCAAAATAGAACTTTACTTTGATACCATATTAGAAATTGTATTTCGGTATCGTTGGGCCTTAAACCCCCATGGAAGATGTATTTCAATGATTATTAAATATGCGAACAAGAGCCCTAATTTATAGAGTTGTAAAGCCGTGTGCTATTAAAAAAAATAATATATACAATGAACCGCTTTCTTAATATGAGTACACATAAAAGAAAAAAAAATATTATACCTAAAAATAAATATAAATTTCTATATTTTCCAACAGTTATTTCTCTTTTAATAAGCCTTCTCCATCCCTCCCTTACCCCTACCTCATCTCGTCCACGAGAGAGAGTGACAGAATGGAGGGATATGGAAGACAAATGAGGTTTATCAAGAAAGATGAGGAGAAAGAAGATTATAAAAGAGGGACAAGAGAGAGGACTTGCAAAGGAATGTATGTTTTAATTAGTGTATTTATTAAGGTAAAAATTAAAAACGAGGGAAGGGACACGAGGAGACTAAGAGGTTAATATAATAGTTTCCCTATATTAGTTTACCCACGAGACAAAGCATAAGATGTGCACGCACGGGGAGCACAATATTTCCATTTGGGGCCAATAAAATCGTAGCCCCTTTTTCAACTCAATCTTTAATAACGAAGGCTAGACTTTCCCTAGTTACAAAAAATAACCTGTAAACCGATCTTTCAGTCATTAAAAAACACAAAAATTCAGACTAAGAATGTATTGGAAAAAAAGAAAAAAATACAGAAGATGAATACGATCATAAAATATAAAATATTGGAGATACTTTTTAAATTTCATAAATTATAAGGGATATTAGCAGAGATTTCTCACCATTTTTTTAAAAAATTTCATGATAATTTTGGCCGGCCGGCGTACTCCTTGGACCAACTTGAGAATCAACAAGCCAACTCGGCTGAGCCCATTGTGTAGCATGGGGCCCATTTAGACATTTTTTTTAAAAAAACTAGTGCTTCCAAAATTGGCTGTTCCACTCAGAACCACCTTAATCGAATTGGGACCGATGGATAGTAAGTTTGATGTTTCCCTAACTCCATAATCAGCTATGTAGACCTAAAAATTATATTAAAACTGATTTTAAATTATATAACTATTATTTTTAGAATGATTTAAGTTTCCTAAACTAAATAGCCGTTTCAATATATTTATAGTTTATATTCTTACTCTTGCTTTAATTTGTCTGAGTCAGGATTAGTGGGCGACTGATTGGACCCGTGGTTTGATTTTTAAAGCATGAGGCTACGGTGTTTAAGATGTGCAAGTCATTTAAGTCCCCGCTTCGCTCCTTGCAAATGGCTGTCTTGGGAGATGCTTATCTTGGAACGAGTATCTCTTGGAATATAGGTGTGTCCTTTTTTAATAGCATTTAATGAGAGATCTGAGTAGTTATGTTCACTTTTGAATCGTACTAATATTATTGTACTATAATAATATTATAATAGAACATCATAATAAGTATTGGTTATCTTTTTCAATTTTCGATGATGTAATCTATTTTTAATAAGAGTTTTTAACATTTATCAAAAAAAAAAAAAATAATAATAATAATAATATTGATTACATAATTATTAATGATCTTACGGGACCCCTCTCATGTATATAGGTTTTTAAAAGATCATTAAAAATGTTTTTAAAATAGTTATCACATAAATGTGAAACTTGATTTTTTATATTTTCATATCAAATTTAATGATGATTTTCAGGAATCCTACGTATATCAGTGGAAGAGAATACTATATTATTTTTATATTATAATATATTAATTATTATATATGTTAACTTAAATTAATTATTATTATTGTTTTGACATAATAACCATCTTTATGCTTTTTTTGACAAGATCATTTAATTTTATTAATCTCTATTGCGTAAAAAGATGATTACAAGGTGTAACAAAAAACTAATCCGAGTAGACTCTTTGTTTTGCCAAAAAAATTTAAGTCTAACCGTGGCCTCCCTATGATCATGTTGAAAAGCAACCATCCAAAGCCGACAAACATCCAACATCGCTTCCATCCAATACTTCCTCACCCATCTCCCATCGCTTCCATCCAATACTTCCTTACCCATCATCCAATACTTCCTCGCCCATCTCCCATCGCTTCCATCCAATACTTCCTTACCCATCTCCCTCCAAAATACTTCCGTACCATCTCCCTCAAAAGTCGCTTCCATCCGATACTTCCTTACCAATCTCCTTAAAAAATACATCGGCGGGTTTGATTCGAAAATCAGCACAGTTTGCATCGGTTTCGATATAAAAATTGGGAACTGTTCGGAACTGTTCGGCTTTAGAGAAAAACCGTTCGGATACGTGTGAAGTTACTCTAATATTTCTACACAAACATTTTAATTTATATTACATAGGTATTTATATACCAAAGTGGAATACCCATATTTCGATGTGGGATAATTTCCAAACATCATTAAATGAAAAGAGAATTTAAATATATTCTATTAATCATCAAGTGATAACTACATATGGTGGTGTGACATGGTGGTTAAGACCTTTGTTTTTTTTATGTGACCTCTCAAGGTCGAGTCCCCCGTGGGCGTTATTTTTTTGTGTTGTATAGTTTTTGTTGTATATATTGTACAAATATTTTTGTAAATAATATAAAAAGCATAAAAAAATAAAAAATAAAAAAGTTAATTTTTTGTATAACAGTTAATTTTTGTTGTATATAGTGGTATAATTATTTCTTTAAATAATATGAAAGGCATAAAAAAATAAAACATAAAAAGTTTATTCTATTTGAAATCTCTATATTTTTACTAACAATCTCTTTAACTAAATTTATTATAGAAACCTAAATAAATAAATTTTTGAAAAATTGAAGTGTTATTTCTAAAATTTGTACGCATTTTATTAATTTTTACATTGATAACCTAATCTTTTATTTTATTTATTAATTTTTACATTATAAATCATGTAATGTACTATTTTTCTTACAGTTGTCAATAATACATTTTAAATTAGATAATATTATAAAATATTTTTAATTTGTTATTATTTGTCTAATAAAATAATTATAAAATGTAAAATAATAATTATAATTTCAGTATAAAATATTATAATTAGTTAGGTTTTAATAATTTTGGATTATAGTTAGTTAGGTTGTAATAATTTGGATTTTTTTAGTAGATTAGGGTTTTTCGCCAAAACGAGATTTTAATGGCTATTCTTTCATTGATTAGTCTACTCTTTATAATAGTCAATGTATAATTATATATTTTATCTATGATAATTCTATGATTTTTCTTTTATGTGATGCAAATTTAATGGTTAATATAAGTTTATACAGGAAAAGAGCATCTCAATATTCACAAATTGATGAAAATAATGAAAGTTAATAATGTAGCACCTTCATTTCTTATCGGATTTCTAAAAAACAATATTTATAATGAATTTTAATAATTTTTTTAAATTTTTTTAAAACTTTAATCTGACCGATTCAATTGATTTTTAATCCAAATCACTGATTCACTGATTCGAATCGATGTTTAAAATACCCGATCCGAATCACCAATTCGTTTTTTATACCATTGAAGATATATTTTTGACTCAAAATGCGGTGGCAGATATCCACATAATCATTGTCAACCGACCGGCCCTAAGAGACGTTGAAGGCACAGTGAAAATATCGACCACAATTTCAATGAAAACGCGTACCGTGTCGACAAACCGCGTTATTTTTTTGGTGCACTAACGTGGCCTCGGTTACCGTGTCCACCCCTCTCTCTCTATTCACCAAAAGGGCCTCTCTTTCTCTCTCTACACTTTCTCGCGTTGCTAACTCTTTCGGAGGAGTAACGTTGCCTCGATTGCCGTTTCGCATCCCCCTCCCACTCTCTCCACAAAAACTGCCCGTCTCTGCTTTCCCTCCATCATCCACTTCGAGTAATAAGGGTCCCTTTTTTTTATTCTCTCTAGAAAAATCTCTCCTGTCACGTGACTTGCGCACGTGAAAATGTATACTATGCCCCTGCAGGATTATAATGTCTATATGCTCCCTCTTTTAAAATACCCATTATATATATATATATATTGGTAACCATACAATAATGAGTTATGTTTGGGTGCTTGTATTATGAAATAATTTATCATTGTACTTAACAAATTTGGACACTTGTTTTGTACATGAAGTTTTCTTTTAGTAAGGGTATTTTTTGTCAAATAGGAGGGGTGTGACGTAATCTACATGGAGTATGACTTCAGGCACATGGATTATTAAATGCTACTAATATGTTCAATGTGGATGATGTCATATCTCATATCGATGACATCACGTCTTTCTTAATGACAAAAAATACTCTTATTAAAAAAATACTTCATATATAAAACAATGATATAAAAGTATCCAAAATTTGTAGAGTATAATAATAAATTACTCTATAGTATGAGTACCTCATATTGGATGGAAGGGATATTTTTGTAAATGTTCATCAGCAAAAATATTTTATAATTATTTTTATTTTGTGTACCACTGCCAAATCTATGCATGCCTCGAATTTTGCTTTAAAATGATTTATAAAATAAAAATTATACAAAACAAGTGTATAGTGTCAAAAAATTATTAAGTACAATCATAAATTACCATAACATAACTCATATATATATATATATATATATATATATGTGAGCACGCTAATGGAACCCATATAAAGTAATGATACTATGACACCCTCTTGTACCTATATAAGTACGACTCCAATAGATTACCAATAAATTTTAACACAAATCTCTAAAAAAATTATCAATAAATTATAAAAATTATATTATCAAAATTTAAACTCTAAGTATTTTGACCAAAAGAGTAAATGGACAGTATACTCGTCTTGGGTCAGGAAAACTTTTGGCTTTCACGTTATGTTATTTTAGTGTTGCCTGTGTGCAGTGGTTACCATTGGCTTCTGCTAGTACGTCAAGCAACGGCTCGTTGACACCTGTTTTTGCCCGTTTGTTCGAGAGACGTTTGGGATCCGAGGGATCAAATAACGTCACTTTCTTATTTATGAGTCATCCAAATATAGTCCATTTTACGTGGAGGCCACTGCCGCTCGATGCCCATGGGTTCCCACTCAGATTTTGGAATGCGTTTGGGTTGTGTCAGGGGTCCACAAGATTGGGTTATTTTCTCCTTAGCGATATAATTATCTAGGTGGCCGTCTCCCCTGAATAATTATTTAAGTGGCCCTTCTCCCCCCAACCCAAACCAACCCAACCCAACCCAACCCACACACAAGTGGTTTCTATATTCAATAAATAAATAGTTTCTATATTCAATGAATAAATAAATATTGCACAACAAAGAAAACGTGAGTACCGGGACTTTTGGGTCCTAAACTTTCCATGGATGTCAAAAGCCTTTTAAACACTCCAAATATAGTTTCGTAATAGATCCAATAACCATTTACCCCAATGATTTGTGATTTATATTTTTTTAGAAAAGAGAAATTTATGCTCACGACCCTTAAAATAGGGTACGACCCTTAAAATAGGGTTGGGAAGGGGTTGGGTCGGGTCTAGAACCAGGTCGAGTCTGGGTTAGGGTATAGGAAACAATAAAAAATAATATTATAATTCTGGTTGAGTTTGGGTTGGGGTCTAGAAAACAATAAAAAATAAAATCATATTTTATAATACAAATGTAATAAATATTTATCGGGGTGCGTTATCGTCGGGTCGGGTCAGGTCGTTTGACCCCAACCTTGACCCAACCAACCCTGATCGGGTCCAAGTTGGACCCGAACCTGACGTGGGTTGGCCCAGGTTTTGGAAACTCAAACGCAACTAGATAGGTCCATTGTCTAGGTCTAGATTGGGACCCAGTCGGGCCCACCCATTGGGTCCACAGGTCAATCAGACCCGTTTCCCACCCCTACCCAAATATTGTGTGTTATCTCTCTCATTTTCATTCTCTTTTTTACTTTTAAATTGGATATTCTCTTGAAGGTCAGAAATGAAAATGACTTTAGTTCAAAATTCCAAACATTTTTTTAAGTATGATTTCAGACCTTTTATGGTAAAGTCAAGTTCTTTTCTCTTTTTTTTTCAACGGACTATAAACCTTCATATTCCAAAATCAGTTTCTTTACTGACTTTAGACTTTCAATGTTCGAGTCATTTCGCCAAGTCATGACTTTGGACCTTGAAAGTCGAAGTCAACACCATCTTTGGATATTGAAAATCCCAAGTCATCACTTCAAGACTTAAAATCTTCTCACTCCAAACTACGAAGGTCCGGAAAAGAGGTATTTTAGGAAATATTTTTAAAAAAGAAAAATATAACCATGAACATAAAAAACAAAAATATGGAGGTCATCATTTCAATCCTTCAATTGTCTTCTCACTTTCGACCTTGAAGGTTGGAAATGGGAGCATTTTGGGAAAATATAAAAATAAGAAAAATTGGTATGAACATAAAAAACAAAAATATGGGGTTTTCTTACAATTACTTCATTTTGGGGGGAGATTGGTTAGGTGCCTCGATCTCGCTCTCTGGATCTAGATGATCTGGCGGCAGGTGTCTCGGGCTCCAGGGGAACCCAAGACTTGGGATGGCTCTCTCGAGAACCTTGCTCAAGAACAAGGGCATGTATACCAATCGATGAGAGATGAATTTAAGGTGGGTTTGGGACTTACTTGGGCTGGCTCGCGTGGGTGCCCTCTTAGATCACGAAGAAAGCCTTCCAATCCTACAACTGGTTCGAAATCGTCTCCCTTGGCCTGTATTCTCCTGTTTCTGCAATAACACACACATGGTTAATTTACAAGAAAAGTAGGTTAAAGGACCCCACCTTGTCATTAGGTGAATGTACACAGGTATGCACATTCAAAGGAGGAAAGAGAAGAGATGTTGAGATGAGTGTTGGGAGAAGGAAGAAGAGAGTAAAAAAGAAAAGAAAGATACATTTGACCAGGTGACTAGCCTAGCACAACAACTAGATTGGCATGATGATTGACTTGCCATGGTAAAAAGACGGGC
Source organism: Amborella trichopoda (assembly GCF_054954075.1). NCBI lineage: Eukaryota > Viridiplantae > Streptophyta > Magnoliopsida > Amborellales > Amborellaceae > Amborella > Amborella trichopoda. The sequence continues at coordinate 22,339,073 of NC_142345.1, read as the reverse complement.
ACAGTAACGCGGGCCAGCACAACGACAGTACTACACGACGACAAAACACCAACATCGACCGGCTTGGGACAACAACGAGTTCGATATGGCAGCAAGATGGGCACGGTAACTTAAACCGGCACAACGGTAATACTGCTCGACGACAAGACTACCGTGACAATGTTAGACTTGTCTTTTAGTTAATTAGAGAGGAAGAGCAAGAAGAAAGAGAAAGAAGAGAGATAAGAAAAGCAAAGAAATAAAGAGATAGAAGAAGAAAGATAAGAGAAGATGAGGAAAGAGAAGAAGAAGAAGAGAAGAATAGAGTAGAGAAGAGAAGGAAAGAAGAAGAGAAGAATAGAGTAGAGAAGAGAAGGAAAGAAGAAGAGAAGAGAGGAGACAAGAAGAGGGAAGACAGAGGAGACAAGAGGATAGAAAAGAGAGTAAAGAAGAGGGAAGAAGAAGGAAAGCAGAAGAAAAGAAGAGAGAAGAGAAGAGAGAAGAGATAGAAGAGAAGAGACAATGATGAGAGAGAAAGAAGAGAAAAAGAAGAGAGAGAGGAGAGAGTGAAGAGAGAAAAAGAAGAGAGAAAAAGAAGAGATAATGAAGTGCGAGAAAAAAGAGAGAAAAAGAAGAGAGAGAAGAGAAGAGAGACTGAAGAGAGAAAGAAGAGAGAAAAAGAAGAGAGTGAAGAGAGAATGAAGAGAGAGAAAAAGAAGAGAGATAAGAGAGAATGAAGAAAGAGAAAGAAAAAAGGTGATAGAAAAAGAAAGGAGACAGAAGCATGGACGGCGATGGACTTCCGCCATCCATGACAGAGAAAGAAGAGAAAGAAAGAACATGGGCGGTGATAGACTTTTGCCGTCCATGATAGAGGAAAGATGAGAGAGGAAGAACATAGACATCGATGGACTTCTGTTGTCCATGATAGAGGGAAGAAGAGAGAGAAAGAATATGGACGGCGTTGAACTTCCGCCGTCCATGATAGAGAGACATACAGGAATGAGAAAGGAGTGTCATGCGCGGCGATGAGCATCGCCGTGCACAACATGGGAAAGGGGAAACTTGAACAGAGGCTCGTCCTGTCACCTGGATCATGAGAAAGGGGAAACTTGGACAGAGGCTCGGCCTGTCACCCGCGTTAAGGCCTGGCTCACTGTGCATGTCTTTAGAGGATAAAGGAAAACTGAGAATGTTATACCCGGTGATGGGCATTATCGTGTACTGAAGAGAAAAGATTAACAGAGTAAGAGAAAGACATGGAGGAAGAAAGAGGGTTTAGGAAAGAGAAAGAGGAAAGGAAAGTAGAGAGAGAAGAAATGAAAGAAGAGAAAGCAAAGGGAAGTGAGAAGAGAGATTAAGAGAGATCTAGAGGAGAAAGAAGGAAAGAGAGAGAAAGAAATTAGGAAAGAGAGAAAAAGAAGAAGAAAAGAGGAGAGAAAGAAACATGCACAACGTTTCCACCGTCGTGCGTGTTAAAGAGAGAAGAAAACAGGGAAAGAGATTTGTGCATGACGCTGCCATTGTCGTGCATGTTAGAGAGAGAAGAAAATAGAGAGAGAGATTCATACACGGCATTGCCATTGCCATGCATGTTCAAACAAAGTGGGACAGAGAGAAAGATAGAGCAGAAAGAATGAAGAAGAAAGGAGAAGAAGAGAGGGAGAGAAGAAAAGAAGAAAAGCAAGAAGAAAAGAGGAAGGAAGAAGAAGAGAGAGAAAATGACAGGCATACACGGTGATGGTCACTATCATGCATGTTTGAGAGGGAGATGAGAGAGATAGAGGAAAGAAGAGGAAGAGAGAGAAAAGAGAGAGAGAGACATGTACAATGATGGTTACTGTCGTGCATGTTTGAGATAGATATGAGAAAGATAAAGAGAAGAAGAGGAAGAAGAGAGAGAAAGAAATAGACGAGTGGAGGAGAGAGAAAGAGAGAGACGAGAAGAGGAGAGATAAAGAGATAATGATCAGAGGAGGAGAGAGAAAGAGATAGAGATGAGAGGAGGAGAGAGATAAAGACAAGAGAAAGAGAGATAAAGATGAGAGGAGGAGAGAGAAATTACCTTATCAAAAGGTACTAGCCCTTTTTTCTCTCTCCTCTCTCTCTCTCTCTCTATGATGCACCCACGAACTCAAAGTAAAAACATGAACTTTTATTGATCAATTGAAAGTATGAGGGAGTCCCTTTACAATTAAGTTTAGCATGTATTTATACAATTGGGCCCAAACATGCGTGGATGCCCCAAAACTATTCCAATAAATGATAATTACAATTTATTTTAATTAAAATAAATTCTAAAAATGGGTGCAAAATGACTGTTTTTCTCCTGCCTAACAATTTATAGAAATCCAAAACAATCCCTGTTGTTGCCCTAGAACATGCGTGATCTTCTATCGATGATCTGGGGTTGCTCTGGTGCCTGTTTGTCTGAAAGATGACTGTTTTCTTGTAGGGCTCGTCATGGCAATCGATTTGATTCCAACTTCCAACCACGGATCGTGTTTTTAGACCACGATCATGCAACTTGAAATTCGTGCAAATATTGAAAACTTCGGATCGATAGTGCACTTGTTTCTTGATGTTTTTCCATGATTTCTTTGTTGTATTGCACTAAGCATGCCTTCACGATCGTGTGCCAACAAATGCAGCCCGATGTAGGACGAAAATTTCGCATCATTTGGGTTTTGCTTGAAATCTGAATGTCGGAGGTCAAAATTTACAACCATTTTGACGCATTTGTGTGTAAAATCTAACCATTCATCACGAACGGGGTTTGGACCACTGGTAGCCCTAGACCTTACGCACACGATGGAGTTGATCTCGCTTCGATTCGTTATGCGAGGGCCATGATTTGGCAGCTCGAGCAAGGCATGTCACTGTTGATTTTCTTGCAACTTTCTTCATGAATCGAAAATTTCTCTGTAGCTTTTCTCCCTGCTCGGGCGTCGTCACGGGGCATACCATTATAAAAACGCTAGTCTTGATGAGACGAACACGCTCATAAAATTTGAGCACGATCTGACTCGCGACGAGTGAGATATGGCTCCGAAATTCATTGTCCGGGACTATAAAAACAAGCACCATTAATGGTGATTTGGTGCAGGGAGGGTGCATGGGAATAGTGTGCGGCTTAACCCTTTTTAGTCTTTTACTCAACTTTATCCTGAAGTGACCGATTAAGCCGAAACTTGACCCATAGGGGTTTTGACTATGTCCAATCCAATGACGGTGGTCCCACATCAATTTGACACATCAAAAATAGAGTTCTAGTTACGGGGTCTGTTTCAGAGTGCTAGAGACTGATTTTTCCAAAATTGTTTCTTTGTCTACATTGCCTTAGACATGTCGGATTGCGACGAAACTTGGCATGTGGCCTTTTGAAGTGCTTAGAAAGATTTCTACTAGTTTTGGGACAATTATGAGACTATCAAGAATTCCATTGTAATTTAGGCTTTAATGACCTACTTCCTCTTTATTCCGCATCAAGAACTAAGGTGCTGAAAAATATCTTCAAATAGCTTGCCCCGTCGAATGTTGTGCTTAGAGATAAGCGAGAAGGACAACTTTCAAAAAATTTCTTTCGGCTTTATTACTATTTTCTTCCTAACCACAGGACCACATGAATGTTAAGGAGATCCATGCAATGCTGTAATTAGGATGCTCAGACATTTGGATGCAATGTATAGGTCCATCCATGGAGAATTTAGGGGAAGAAGAGACTTTTTTGAGGGATCCTGTTGAAGTCCTCACCCTCAAGGATTTGTGATTTTGACAGTTGAGGATTGTGTATGGACCTCGTTGGTCAGAATCAGGCTCGTCTGGCGGTCAAGTGCCACGCTGAAGGGCATTTTTCCCATTTTGGTATGGGTTTTTTTGTTGTGTTGTTTGTTGTGGATGGTCTGCTGAAGGGCCTTTGGTTGGCGTCCATCTACGTGGTGCACCAGATTATACTCGGTGGGCAGAGTACCTCAGTTTATCGAGGTGATCAGCTGTGGGTATAAACCTTGCCTACTGTTATCAGTTTTGTTTACATAACAGGTCAAAGTTCTGACTGACTTTGCCTTCTTGGGACATCTTCAATATCTTAGAGTTTAGTGACCTCTTGGGAATGGTGCTTTTCTTTATGAGACTTGTCGTACTTTCTTAGTGAGTTTTCTGTCATTCGATTCCTTTTGTAAATGGACTCAGGCAGTCGAAATCTTGCCTGATGCTCGTATTTTTTGGTCTTGGTATTATGACACCAGGGATTTTTCTTTTGAATGTGGGCTGAAGCCGCCTGTTGAGCCGAGTGCTGCATTACCCTGTTTATTGATCCAAGCGTCCTTTGCATATTTTCACTTGGACTTGGAAAACGGCGCTGTAGAGACAGTTTTCACCAACTTCTTTTTTATTTTGGGCTCTTTTACTCATGAACTTTCGGCCATGTCTACCCTTATTTTTCATTTTTGCTCACGGTGCCCTTTTGGGTTTTCACCGTGCCCGAGTTTTTATTTTCACATAACTCTTTTACTCATGGTTTCGTGACCATGCCTATCCGTCATTTTTACTCATAGTGTTCCCTTGTCCAGGTATACACCATGCCTGTGATTAATTTTTTTTCTCTTTTTTTTTTGTTGTTGTTGTTGTTGTTGTGAAGACATGTTTAGGGTCATGCCTTCGGGACCTGTGCGAAGCCTTTTAACGTCATGCGGCCAGGACATGCACTACAGTTTAAGGTCATACAGCTGGACCATGGTGGTGATGAATAATAGTTTGTGGAGGCCATGGAGTGAGTATGGTGGTAGTTTTGATTCACTTTGGGGAGATGACATGAGGTTACCTATGAAAGATGGATGATGTGTGAATGGTTGGTGAAACGTGGTGACCCACTAGCTGACGGCAAGTATGGATGGTAGGATGGCTAGCTGTTTTTGTGAGTGCGGGTGAGACTCACTGGGGAATGATGAATGGTAATGAAAGGATTCACTAGGGAGTTGATAAAGGTGATGCGCGCACATGAACTTGTCGATTAGGGAAGACGTGCACGAAAATGCATGTAAAGGGCTTGTGTGTGTGTGTAGGAGCATGTTTAAGGTCATGCCTCCGAGACTTGTAGTTTAATGTCATGTGGTCAGGATGTGTACTATGGTTTAAGGTCATATAGCTTGAACCGTGGCTATGCAGTTTAAAGTCATGCAACTAGGGTCATGCAGTTTAAGGTCGTGCAACTAGACCTTCGCTACAGTTGAAGGTCATATAGTTTGGACCATGGTGCTAAGCCTTTTAATGTCATGCAGTCAAGACGTGCACTATATTTTAAGGTCATATAGTTTGGACCATAGCTTTGCATTTTAAGGTCATGCAGTTTTAAGGTGATGCAACTAGACCTTCGCTACAGTTTATGCTCATATAGTTTGGACCATGCATATAGGGTTGTGTGCCTAGACCAAGACTGTACAGTTTAGGGTCATGCAACATAGACCATGGCTGTGCAGTTTAGGGCCATGCAACATCGACCATGGTTGTACAGTTTAGGGTCATGTAACACAGACCATGGTTGTGCAGTTTAGGGTCATGCAGCACGGACCATGGCTGTGCAGTTTAGGGTCATGCAACACGGACCATTGTGTGGGTTGCCATGTAGGTGAGGCTCTATGGGGAATAGAAGCATGGATGACAGTCCGACTCCTTGGGTATAAAATGGTGAAGACCAACAAGGGGTTTAGATGGAGGAGTGGACTTCACTGGGGATTAGGAGATAAGTATGACTCCCTTAAGTGAAACAAAATGAGACTCCATAAGGAATAAGCTTATGGAAGGTAACCCGACTCCTAGGGATAAGACAGCTTGGTGCGAGACTGACTGTAACAACATTAATTAAAATAAATACAAAAATAAATAAATTAATAATCATATATTAGTAATGATAATAATAATAAGGATAATAATACTATACCGTTAGGATATTGTTGCTTTTATATTAACAATAAATAAAAGATATCATTGCTAGTATACTTGAGGGTCCAAATTTACTTAGGTGGACCTTAGGTCCACCACCTTAAAGGTTTATAAGAACGCTCATTTAAACGACACCTTGCATTGAGGTGTTTCTTTTTTATACGTCTTTTTCTCTCTCTCCTATGCACATCTCTTTTAACAAATTTGTTCCCACCCTCTCTCTAAATACAAAAAGTGGCTAGGATCAATACTGATTGATGGCGGCAAGAACCTGTGAATAGCGTTAATGGCGTTCCATCCTACAAATTGAAATAAGTGGATAGAAAATCACTTGGGTTCTTTCCTTTTTCTCTGAATTTGAAATATGATCAATCGTAGAAAAGCCCCATTCAAAAAAAAAAAAAAAAAAAACAGAAGACTGATTTTCTTAGTTTTATCTGCTTCCCCAGTTTCGGAGTTAAGGTAAGTGACATCATCTTCCTGAAAAATAGCCTGTTTTTAATAAATAGTGATATTTTCGTTTAGGATTTTTATTTTATAAGTTTTGTGTGTAAGTGACCTCATTGTCTCGAAAAATAATCCGTTCTTTTTAAAAATGAAATGAAATAATTATTTCTACTTATTATCATGAATTTTAGGCGCGATAAATTTTATGCGCATGCAACCTCATTATCTTGAAAAATAATCTTTTTAATAAAAGTTATGATATTTTATCTATGTTAGAAATTTTAAATGCTGTAAATTCTTAGAAAAATAAATTTATTTATTTTTCTTGTCTATCGTTAGAAAATTTTAGATACTGTAAAATTATTAAAAATAAATGTAATATTTTTGCTGTTAGTAAAATTGTGAGAATTCTTTCTACTGTTTTTGAATATTTAGACATTGTAAATTTCATGTGCATAAGAATGGGCATGCATGAAATTCTCCCCCCGAAGGCCAATGTTCATGAGACCCTTGGAGGCATGGAAGACCTTCCCCTAAGATTTGTAGTCCTAAAATTTAGAAACAAGTTCAATGGGAAGAGCGATCCAAATACTCATGTCAACATGTACCTCTCCGTTCGAGCTTGCGAGACATGCCTAACCAGTTGAAGGCCATATTTTTACAAACATTGACCGACGAGGCCTTGAACTGGCATCGGAGAATAATGTACGCTTGACCACACATCACTTCAGACGAAATGTTCAACCTATTCGCCTCTCACTACCGCGACTCGACACCATGACCTCTCTCCCTGGGCGAGCTCAGTATAATGAAACAAAACCCAGGAGAATCCTTCGAGGATTTCATCGGTCGATTCTACGAGGCGGCAATGCGCGTCATAAAATGTTCACTTACAAACCCCGCCAAAATCTCCATAGTCTTAGAGAATGCCACTCATGAGTACATGATCTTCTTTAGCCAAGGTCTTATCCCCCACTCTTTCGACTCCATGATTGAGCGGGTGGTGTGACATGAAAGGGCTAGACGGACACCCCTCAGCACCAGGCCCATCAATAAATCAATAACAAATCCCCAAAATAAGAACAAAAACAATAACAAGGGGAATGCTTTCGGTCAAGTTAATGAGATTCTCGTTAACGGATCGACTCAAGGTTCAGCTGCTCAATGCAATAATCAGAACCAAAACCAAAGGGGTCAGCCTAGAGCCAATGCTTAAAATAATAATCAAAGGTGAGAGGATAATTTCACCCCTCTCAAAGACCCATTAGAAAAGGTGCTGGTGTTACTCCTGGTTAGAAATATAGTTTATCTCCCGCCACCATCTGAACCACCATTTCAAGTCTCGGATAAGAGCAAGTGGTGCAAATGGCATCAAAACCATGCTCATGATACCCAACACTGATTGTATTTGAAACGGGTAATTCAAGGGTTAATCAATAAGGGAGACATCATTGTCGCACCTAAAAATCAACCTGTTAAAGAACCTAATCAAAAAATGGGTATCTTCACAACTCTTCTCCCTAAAAAAATGGTCACAATGACCAAAACGCTGGGAGCTCAAGACAACTCGAAAGAGAATGTCGTCATTCGCATGATTGAGAGGGGAGACGAAGAAGATGATCCCAATCAATTCATATTTGCTTGTGATCATTTATTTCAAAAGTCCGAGGAAGATCTTTTGAGCCTTCTAAGAGGGAGCCATTCACCTCCAAATCTCGATAACCTTCCCAAATGGGACTAATATGGCGAAGATGATACGCTAGAGATCGATTTGGTTATGACCAACGAAAATGCATCATCTCCCAAACAAGGGGCCAACACCTCGAAATCTCCCATTACTCTCGCTAGGGTTGATCTTATCGAGCTTCAGGCAGGCGAGGTTGATTCCCTAACAGGAAGAGGCCTAGTGTTCAAACCCATTCAATTGATGGCCGATACCCTCGAGGAAAGAATGAGAAACACCTCAAGAGCCAGACAACCAGCAAGGGTCGCAGATCACGAGCCGAATAAAGAAATTCAAGGATCCGCAACCACCTACTATCTACCGGCTCATCTCAGGCTCAAATCTCCATCTTGGAGCTACTTGCTAATTCACTGGCACATAGAGCCCAGCTCGAAAAGGTCCTCGCTAAGACACACATCCTGAGCAACACACAGCCGGATGAGTTGTACGGAATGATCAATCAACTGATGGCACCATCGCCAATCGCCAATCGTGTTCACGAAAGATGACATCCTAGCCAGCTTCAACCGCTTTCATGTCGAACCTCTGCACATCACCATTTTCATGCAAGGATATGAGATACGGAGAGTGCTTGTTGATAATGGGGCATCCTTAAACATATGCCTTAAGAAAATAGTGAAGCAGATAGGCAAAAGCCCGGATGACTTAGAGCTATATCAACTAACTATTGCTGCATACGACGGGACCAAAAGATAAGTTGAAGGCCCACTACCTCTCACACTTAAGATCAGTCCGATCATCCAAGTGATAAAGTTTTATGTCTTGGACATAAAACCGTCATTCAACATGCTGCTAGGAAGGCCATGGCTGCATGAAAACCTCGTAGTCGCCTCTACACTCGATCAATGCATCAAATTTTTGACTAAAAATGGTGCCGCAAAGGTATGTACTGAACCCCCTTCTTTTTTCAATTCTAGTGTACATAACGGGAAGCTAGCCGTAGGGGTCGAGCTCGGAGAAATCCTGCTCGCTTCCTTCGAGCAAGCCAATTGTGCCACCTACACCAAGAGGCAAGCGACCCTGTTCCTCAAATTTTACAAACTTTTGCATCGATGGAGGACATTATCTAATGTCAACATCGATATGGTTTCGGGTCCCTCGAGGCTTGGCACATGCTCTTCTCCTAAGGTTTCCAACTAGGCCTAGGCTTGGGGAGTCTAGGGAAAGGCATAACGAAAGCGATTTTTGAATCACTCCAAGCCAAAATTGAAAACAGGGATCGAAGAGGACCCAGGTGTTCTCTCACTTTATTTTAGAGCCGGATGAACCCTTCAAGCTCTTCGGGTTTTGTATCTGGAGGCATTCAAAGCCTCGATCCTCTCAATGCCCATCCTTCAAAATGGCTAAAGGTGATCCTTGAATCCCCAACGGGGAATAATTCTTCTTCCACATCTCAGCACACACAAGACTTGGGAATTGAAGACCCTTTTGCTGACCTGGATTTGAAGGTATTCACAATCGGCTCTAACAGCCAAGCATGCTCATCTGTCTATTCAAACCCAAGAACGGAATTGGTTGATCACTCCCCAATCTCAAGAATCGTTGGATGCATACCAGCGGTACCTTCAAGTCTAGTTGCCAAAAAACGGATAAACGCAGGAAGGGTGTCCAGACCCCAACATTTCTCTTGCGATGTTTCAAAATCTGTTGAAAATTCAAAACACGATAAGATTAATAATGAAAAAGAATTTTAAAAAATGGCAAACACTTAAGATAGCTCGATAGCAGTGCATAACACCTAAGATGATGAATTGGACGACCAAGATGAAGATCAAGAGAGCTAAGAGTCTGAAGAAATCCCTCAATATGAGGAACTCACTTTCCATGTTGAGCAATTCAAGAAGAGGTTCAATGGTGACCCAACGACTATTATTGAAGAGATGATCGACGTAACCTAGGAACTGAGAAAGACCCAAGGTTAACCAAGATTGGAACCTCCCTATCTCCTGAGGAGAGGGAAATATGATTTCCTTTCTCAAGGAATACCGTGATGTCTTCGCCTGGTCATACGATGGTATGCCATGGTTAGATTCCACATTGGTGCAACATCACCTAATATTCAATGAAGGGGCAAAGCCTAACGGGCAGAAACTCTGAAGTCAAAAGACCCACCTTGAGCTTAAAATTGACAAACTGCTCAAGGCGAAGTTCATTACCCCTGTCGATTACTCAGAATGGTTGGTCAACATAGTGGTCGTACCCAAGAAAGACGGTAGGATCCGAATGTGTGTCAGCTATAGAGACCTCAACAAGGCATGTCCAAAAGACAATTTCCCGTTGCCAAATATAGATGCCGTGGTCGACAACACTATGGGGCACGAGATGTTGTCATTCATGGATGGCTTCTCAGGTTACAACCATATCCTCTTGGCAGAAGAAGACCAGACCAAGACATCATTTATAACGTAATGGAGAACCTACTGCTACCGTGTCATGCCCTTTGGCTTAAAAAATGCAGGGGCAACTTATCAACAGGCAATGACTAGCATCTTCCACGACTTGATGCACACTAACATGGAAGACTATGTCGACGACATTCTGGTCAAGTCGAAGACCAGGTCTGGTCATCTCACCAACCTGAAACCCATTTTTGTATGACTCTGGAAACATCAACTCAAACTCAATCCAGATAAATGTGCCTTTGGACTTGAATCCGATAAATTACTAGGCTTTATAGTAAGCCAAAGGGGTATTGAGGTGGACCTGTCCAATATACGAGGCATCACTGAAATGCCCTCTCCCCGGAACACCAGAGATATCCATGGGTTTCAAGGTCGCATACAAGCCATAAGGATTTTTATTTCACAACTGGCGGACAAGTGCGCGCCGTTCAATAGGCTCTTTAAGAAAGATACCCCATTCATATGGGACAATGAATGCCAAGAAGCGTTCGATCAAATCAAGGAGTACCTCACCAAACCTCCAAGCCTTAATCCTCCAAGTCTAGACAAACCCTTATTCCTATACATATACGTGAAAGACAAGACCATAAGGGCAATGTTGGGACAATACGACGACCATAAAAAAGAACAAATGATTTATTACATCAGCAAAACCATGGTCGACTTTGAGACAAGATACACGGATGTGGAGAAGCATTGCTTAACACTTGTATGGTCTATGCAGAAATTAAGACACTATGTCTTATCTCATACACTCAAGGTCGTCTAAAAAATAGACCCACTAAAGTACCTATTAGAAAGACCAGTCGTTAATGGATGTTTGGCGAAATGGGTAATGCTATTGAGCGGTCTCGAGATCGAATATGTTACTAAAATCGATCAAAGGACAAGCCATTGTTGACCACTTAGCTGAACACGCACTGTCAGATAACACTCCCGTCAACACAGATCTCGCTGATGAAAGCCTCCTCACAATTGAAGACTCAATCTGGGAGTTATACTTCGACAGTGCAAGGAATGAATACGGGTCAGAAGTAGGTGTCATACTATGCTCACCCGAGAAGATTTTAATGCCAACAACCATCAGATTAAATTTCCCATGTACCAATAACATTGCTGAATATGAAGCCTTGATAGCCAGTCTAGAGAATGCTATGGGAATGAAAATCCAGCAAATACGAGTGATTAGTGACTCCTTATTCATCATAAACCAAGTTCAAGGGATTTGGAAGGTGAAATAAGAAAAGCTCAAACCCTATCAAGAAAAGGTAGAAAAGATGATCCCATATTTTAAGAAAGTGACCTTTCAGCATGTAACTACTGAAAATAATCGGTTCGCTGACACCTTTGTGACCTTTGCCTCAGTAGTTGATATTCCTTCATAAATCACCATGCTGCCATTCTAGATCAGGCACAAACATTACCCTTCCCCACTAAGGATCGAAAGAGGAATAGAGTAAGAAAATGAGAATGATGAGGAAGTGTCTCTTGTGGCTTCGGATGCGCTAGTTAAGGCAAAACCATAGTTCCACGATGTTCTGTTCCTGCTGAAAGATGGGTTATACCCCGAAGGAGCCACCAAAAAGGATAGCGAAACCCTTTGAAGGTTTTCTATGGGATTCTTAGTCAGAGGTGATCTCCTATTCAAAAAGCCCTTTAATGGCATCATTCTACGGTGTCTCGATCAGCCAAAAATCGATCAAGTATTGATAGAGTTACACAATGAAGGTGGTCATTTTGGGGCAGCTGCCTTAGCCCAGAAAATTAGGCACCAAGGTTATTACTGAACCACCATGGCTGAGATTTCCCAAATGTCAACTTTATGGAGACCTCATCCATGCACCGTCGGTACCACTCAACTCAACATTGCTTGTATGGCCCTTTGCCATGTGTGGTCTTGATATCATTATAATGATCTCACCGAAAGCCTCAAATGGCCATCGTTTTATATTAACGACCTCACAAAATGGGTAGAGGCCTTATTATTTGTCAAAATTGAGGGACAACATGTTGGCCGTTTCATAAAGAACAACATTGTATTCAGATTCGGTGGTCCTGAGTCAATCATTACTGACAATGGATCCAACTTAAAAAATGAAAAGGTCACTAAGGTGTGTAAAAGGTTCAAGATAACGTAGAAATTCTCTACCCCTACTACCCCCAAGGAAACGGACAAGCAGAGGCCACAAACAAAGGACTTCTCAGAATTATTGACAGAATAATAGAAGGTGGTAAAGACTGGCACAAAAAGCTAAATGACGCGCTTTGGGCTTCCCAGAGAACTGAGAAGACTCCTACTAACATGACCCTGTACTCATTAGTGTATGGTATGGAAGCAATGCTACCCATCGAAGTTCAGATACCATATCTCTGAGTACTTATTCACAAAAATTCAGATGAAGAACAAAAGATTGAAGCACGAATCGCTGCCCTCGTTACTTTGGATGAAAGATGACTAAGAGCAACACAGAATATCAATCCTTACCTGCATAGAATCGAGAGAGCACACTAAATAAAAGCTGTTCCTCGACAATTCAGAGAAGGGGACATGGTACTCAAGAAAATCTTCCATACCCCTGCAAATCCACCTAATTGGGGAGAGGGGGGGGGGGGGGGGGGGGGGGGGGGGGCAGTGGGCCATTCGTGATTACTCGAGTGCACGTAGGAAATTATTACAAGATCACAAATCAGGAGGGATACGAACTCAATGACCGTACTAATACGATGTATCTTAGAAAATACTACTCGTAATGGGCTCAAAGCATGATGAAAACTTGAAAAGACATCACAAAGGAAAAAGCAAAAGAATAATAATAATAAAAATGGATGTGGTGAAAACCTGAAAAGGCATCACGTGTAAAGAAAAAAAGAATAAAAAAATCTCCAAGAAGGAGCTTCCAATTCAACAATATTGCACAAGAAAAACCTCAAGTACAAACAAGTACTTGCAAGTTCCAACAATATTGTATAAGTAGACGCTGAGGACGAAGACTCCTCCTAAACCTTGCAGGTTCTCAACAGAATCAACTCAGAAAGATGTGGGAGGGTGACATGAATGGAAAACCGAAATGACTTTGATGAACCCTTGGAAGAGCATCGAAACTTCTTCAAGATGGAAGTCCGGCAAGAATCCTAAAAACTCCTCATGGAACCGCGAAGCACATGATGAAAGCTCCAAAGATAAAAGGACAACTTCAAGACTTTTGAGTTCTCATGATCCCGTAAGGAAATCCTTTCATCATCTTTGGGTAAAACACAATAAAGAACATGACTATCAAAGGGGCCACAGGTGGCAAAACTGTAAGGCCTGTCCCTTTTGAAAATGCTTTTTCATTTTGATTGTTAAAATCATCAATTTCCAAAACCCTTTTAGAAAGGACTTCCTCCATCACTTCAAGAGGTTAAACTGTTAGTCATATGACCTCGCTCTCGAAGCCAATTTCCTATGCTTGTTATGAAGACTTGAAACTAGCCAAGCACTCCATGGTTGTTTGAGGATAACTACCAAGTACCACATATCGGAGATGGGTGAACCTCGCCAATGACGAAATTGGCTAGTCTGGGAGCGTTTTCTCTCGACTGGATCCCCTGAGGCAAAATGAGGCAAGCTCATCCTCGTGTTTGTGTAGATGACCCAATAGCCGGGAATTCAAGATAAAAACCCTACAACTAGAGGAAGAAGAAGAAGAAAATGAAGAAAGAACATAACTCACCTCCCTTGCGGCCTGAGTGTCCAAGAATAGCGAGTAATACAATCGCGATGGGATCTTCTCAGAATCCCACACTCCATATGACCAGCAATGAATAGTCGAGAATGATGGCACCAATCGACCGGGAAGAGGGCGAGGTATGAGGATGTGCTTCCACGCCCAGACCTGAAGGAAGATCAAACAACCCCCCAAGTAGCGGGCTCCTCTTGGAACACTACAAAGGTGATGATGCAGCCATCCCACGATCGCTGGACCCTACACCACTCTCTCCAAGTAGTCTAGTCGCTTAGTCGCCCAAACCACTAACAAATGGGCTCGACCCTTGGATCGATCCACAAATAGAAACTCCCCAAACAAGTACGCAAGGAAGGCCCGCAGGGAATATATCTCACTATCTGAAAGAGGACGATGATCAATGGTCAGATCCACCTCCTCCCGGAACACCTCCGGCTCATCCTCGATCATAGCCCACTCATGCGTATCCCGGATCTTCTCTCTCTACTGCTCTCGCGACTCCTTATCAGTAAGCAACGCCAGAAGAGGCATCGTATCGTCATCAAAAAATGCTCTCTCATCACCAAGATCGGGGATGTCATGCCCGACTCCCTCTGCATCCCCTGATGATCGAGTAGCACCTCTAGACGAAGGGTGACTACACTCACCCGGCACCGACTCACTCGCCCCAGCACCATTCTCTTCCACAGGGGCCTTCCCCTTATGGGACGGTCTCCTACCCACAGAAACTGAAACTTGGAGAGCACAACCACCCATTATTCTCTCTGCACAGTGGGGTACCCCAGTAAATTCTCACCTAAGCTTCCCAAGGTGGATCCCTGAATCATGCCTTCCCCTGATCTTTTCAAAAGGAATACCTAGTAACTCATTGCAATCAGAGCATAACTGGTAGACATCCCCAGGGGAATACTCAAGAAAGGGTCGCCCTCACTCCGAACCCCAAGAATCTGGGTAACATCCTCAAGGGTAGGGGCAAGCTCGCCACATCGCAACGGAATGGAACAAGTCTCCGGTCTATATCGGAGACATAACTCCATAATCAAAGAATGATCTAAGCTAAAAGGCCTGATCCGATAAACCTCCCATAAACCAATCCGAGCATGAGCCTGCCTCTGCCCAGGAGTCAACAATGCCGCCCATTTGCGAATAACAAATAGATGAGATCTATAGTCAACAAAGAACCCCTGCAAATATATATATATATATATATATATAAAGAGGGGGTGAGGAGTCATCAATCTCGAGCAATCAAGCTCTCATGCTTCATAAATAAATAAATAAATAAATATACATATATATATATATATATATATATATATATATATATATATATATATATATATATATATATATATATATATAATCACCTCACTATAGGGGGATTCACACTCAAGGGTATTTTAATCATTTTGCACTCAAGGGTATTTTGGTTATTTTACACCCAGAAGAGTAGTATGGTCATTCTACCATCCCTAGTTTATGAGGGCAAAAACAGTCATTCAAAATTACCCCCCAAAAATAGAGTTCACACTCAAGGGTATCTTGGTTATTTTGCACTCAGGGGTATTTTGATCATTTTACACCCAGAAGCATAGTATGGTCATCCTACCATCCCTAGATTATGGAGACAGAAACAGTCATTCAAAATTGCCCTCAACGAGTAATGTTTACACTCAAAGGTATTTTGGTCGTTTTAAACTCAGGGGCATTTTGGTCATTTTACAACCAAAGGGGTACTATGGTCATCCTACCATCCCTAAACTAGGGGGGCAGAAACAGTCATTTAAAATTACTCCCAAAAAATAGAGTTCACACTCAAGGGTATTTTTGTCATTTTGCACTCATGGGTATTTTTGTCATTTTACACCAAAAAGCGCAGTATGGTAATCATACCATCCCTAGATTATGGGGGCAGAAATATTCATTCAAAATTACCCCCAACGGGTAGTGTTTACACTCAGGGGTATTTTGGTCATTATGCACTCAGGGGTATTTTGGTCATTCTCAATCCTAGCCTATTGTGAACTTGTCCACATCGTTAGCTAACCATCCTCACCAAGGCTATCTCAAACCATCTCAACCTAGCTCCTAATGATCTTGGCTTTTAACCGAACAATTCACAAGCATGTTGGAAGCATTTTCGCATGAAGATTTCGGGCATATCTGTGCATCTTTTTCGAAAAAAAATTGATCACAACAAAAGTATTCCATGAAATCTTCACAAGTAATCTTTTATTTCGGAAATTAGAAAACAAAATCATTTTTTTTAGGCCCTCCCAAGTTGAAGCAGGTGATGTGCAATCCTCAAAAATACCAACATCCATTAGAGCATTTCATCAAACATTTCAAAAGCTGGAGGCTTACCTTCTCTTGCCCCTTTATTCTCGAAATATGACCCGATCTGAGAGTCCATTGAGGTTCCTCACTGTCCATCCTCGACAATCAGTCCGATTTTCGTATGAAATGGAATTTTGGCAAGAAAAACCCAAGAGGTGTAAGGGTTGAAAAGTTTGAAATTTCAAAAGTAGAGGGGTGGGAAGACCCCAAAACAAGTAAAGTCAGAATGGGGGAGAGGCACCCCCTTTCATTTAAATTCCCTCCTGAGCTTGGCGGCATGTCTCGTGCCGCCCGGACTACACAGTCCGTGTCACCCACCAAGAATCATAGTTCGTAGTAGTTGTGGGCCTGTCTTGCTTAGCCAGCCCCTCGCTAGAAGAGGACTTCTTTCCCTTCCACGACAAACTCGCCTTGACCAGAAGAGTGGAAGAATGCCAACTGGAGAGGTATAATTCTGAGTATGGCGAAACTGGCGAAGCATCCTCTGAGGGAAGTACCCCTCTGTGAAGTGCTGCCCCGTCAGAATAAGGCATGAATGCCCCATAGCAGGCAGCAATAGAGACACCTTTTCAAGACCCCTGATCACCCAATCGAATGACGACAACTCGTCAAGAATCCTGAGATAATAATTGACATTTTGGGGTCGAGTGGTGTCATTGACATATGCCAGTCCCAGAGCAGCAGATACAGCCGTCGTTGATCGAGGAGGGCGGACAACAATGACGTTTTCGTAAGCCTAAATATGTAGAAAATCAGGACATTGTCCTCAAAACCAAGTTCCAGGGGAAAAATAAATAAAATTATGTTAAAAAATATAACTGCAAAATCAGGACACTGCCCTCAATAAACCGGTCACCTCGCATGACCTTGTCGTGAAGACCCTGGTATATGCCTACCAACACGGTCGGAACAATAGTGTAACCAGCTCGTTCCCAGAAAGCATGGACTAAAGGAATAAGGGAACTGCGAACCGTCTTATGACCACTCGTAAAGAGAACGGAGCCCAACAATACAAAAAAAAATATACAGATCTGTTCGGCGGCTCGAGATTGCTTGCGATTCCTGACCATCAACTCTATATCAACCCACTGACCACGAGAAGAATAAGCAGCCCCCAACAGTTATGCATCCATGATAGAATGGTCGTTAGTGGCAGTGGAGGGTTGATATGCAATCCCGGCAAAGTTCAAGCCAGAAATCCTGACAACTTCCTCCAAAGTTGGCATTGTCTCGCCTGTAGGAAGAAAAAAAGTGTTCGTCTGACAGTTGAACCTCTTAGCAAGAGCTTCAAGGAGTGGAAAGTTCACATGGCAAGAGGCCATGTTCAGGATGCCCATCATCGAAATTGAAGCAAGAAGGGTCATGAGCTCGGGCCACTACCAAGCGGAAAGAAACCAATCTCGGAATCAGGGTCCGATGATAGGAAAGCCATAGATGTGTCGAGGAACCTCACCCGATCGAAGGCCTTGCGAGATATGAGAGGGCAGACCTTCAAGGAAGTGCCTAACCTTAGGGAAAATGGGAGAATCCTCCTCCCAACCCATTCGAAAACCTTCCCCTTCCCCTTTGAGATCGTGTTGTCCTTTCTAAGAGCCATGAAAACTCGACGATGAGGAAAAGAAAAGCCTGTAAAATCATAGGGGAGATGATGAAAAAGGAAGAAGATGAAGATGGGAAGAAGAAAATTGAGTTTGGAAGATGAGAGAAGAATGGGAAGGGGGTGATTTTTATAAAAAAGAAAAATGAAATCCAACCCAGAACGCGTCCTATGGTTATCCACTTCATCCAACAACAAGTTTAGATGACCCTGAAATCAAGAAAAACAAAAAATATATATATATTTTTACGGTTGGAGGTATGGGTGACACATGCCCCTTGTTGCCCAATTTCGTACCCGGACACAAGCGGCACACCTTGTGCCGCTCGGGCGACATGCCCATGTCGCCCACATTTTTTGAGAAATAATTTTTTTTTTTTTTTTTTTACCCCATTTCAAAAAAATAAAAATAAATTGGGTGGGTGGGACATGCTGCCTTGGCGACACGCCCCATGTCGCCCAAACTTTTTTCGCAAATTTTGTCCCAATCTTATCCCATGACATTTTAATAATAAAAAATCATCTTTTTTTATAAAAATGACTTTTCGAAATAAACTGTTTTCAAATGATTTTGAAGAACATTGGTTTCGGACATCCTGTTAGATACTCCATGGTGGCATGAGCCTAAACTGCCAACCAATTTTCAAAAATAACAATTTAGAAAAAAAAGAAAAAAAAGAAAAAAAAGAAAAAAAAGAAAAAAAAGAAATGGTTCTTTGCAGCATGAGCCTAAACTGCAAACCAACTTTCCAAAAGATAAAATAAAACAGAAAAAGAAAATTAAAATGCTCATCGGTGGCATGAGATTAAACTGACAAGGAAAGACATTTAGTTCAACGTCAAACCCGTGCGACGAAAAAGAGCTGAGACAGGTAAACGTCTATTCCCATATGATGCAAAAGGTCGGTGTGTTCAGGGCACAACCACCCTGTTCAATCAGAAAACGTCTATCCCCGTATGACGTAAAAGGTCGGGCATATCCAATTAAATGTCAAACTCGTTCGATGTAAAAGAGTCGAGGCAAGTAACGTCTATCCCCGTATGACGTAAACGGGTCTGGTGTATGGTCCATCGCTGCATGATATTAAACTGCTTAGAGCGCTTTATGGTTGCAGGAGTTAAAATTGCTAACCAACCTTGTTTTTAAAAATATCTTTCTCTTTTCAAAATTTTCACTATATGTCTTGTGTTTTCAAAACCTTTAATTTCTTTGTTAAAATCGTGACATGTCCCTGCTTTGGGTGCTATTCCCCTTACTTTCAAATTCTCTAAAATGACTTTTAAAACGAAAGAGCTTGGACACCCGTATATGATGGACACCGCGATGCCGCGATTACTGCGTTGCTGCCTCGCCTCTCTATTCGGAATTGCTCAGACAAGTCTCGTCTTATAGAAAGCCTTTTCCTATAGACAGCCTTACAAAACCCCTAAGGAAATCGTAGAAATTGCCAGGGTTAAAAAACTTCAAACTGAGAAAACCCCTGAGGTCAAGTGGCATGGCTGTAAAATCCACCTCGAGTTTGAGCTGGAGTAACTCGCCGACACCTCATGCTAAAAACCCTAGGATGAAAATGCCCTAGGTGGGTGACCATGGGAGTGCAATGGCTTGGAGATATAGTTGGTATGCCATCTGCCCACATGATGTCGGGATGACGTTCATCATTAACAATCTCTTGCCCCTCAAAGGACAGAGAGCGTCAGAGAGTCTACTGTTGCTACTCACCTGTCCCTCGAAGGACAGCGAGTGCGCGTTCGCCTGCCCTTCGAAGGACAGGGAACGCCAAAGTGTCTACTTCTTTGCCACTCACCTGTCCCTTGAAGGACAAGGATTGCCAAAGAGAAGCAACTGTAGACACCCCATTTTAAATCTGACAAATTCTATGGTTTCTTGGACCCTTAGGACCACACTTGACCTAATAAACTAAAATCCATAGTTCATATAACCTACCTTGTAACCAGTTTGCCTACCCGAAACCCTACAGAAACCCTGTTCTGACCCAGATTTTTGTAAATGCTCCATTCTACCAAAAAAATCATTAAAAAGAGTAAAAAAATCCTTTTTGATCCAAATTTTCTCTGAGAGCTTTACAAGAGGCTGAGGAACACACTTGAAAAGCAAAAACTCAAATTAGATAAGTTTTGGTTTGGGCGACACGAGGCGTGCTGCTCAGGCAACACGACGCGTGCCGCCCAGCCTTGGGCGATGGGGCGTGCTACCTAGGCGACATGACCTGTGCCACCCAAGCGACACAGAGCGTGCTGCCTAAATTCATGACTCTAAAAAATTTGACTTTTGACCAAGGATTTACTTGTCACGTGTGCGTATCTTTCCCAACAAATTTTGACCCCTATAAGGCCTCTTTTCGTGGTCATTTTGAGAGAAAGGCTTGCGACGAGAGAGAAAAGCTTAGGGGGATAGAGATGAGAAACCCTAGAGCACTACAAAAGATACAAATTTGAGAGAAAAACTCAAAGAGAAAACCCTAACCAAACCTAAGCCTGAGAACCCTACTTCTAAGCCGTTTCCAGGGCACAACCACCCTACTACCACCAGAGGCTTGCTAATTGACATCTGAACCAGAAGGGTAAGAGGAACCGGTTCTGATACGGGTGAGCCCTAAAGTCTTAGGAGTCCTGGGCCATCTGGCCTGATTCGGTACTCATTATTTCTTCATTTCTTTTTATATTTTATTGTATTTATTTTTGTTTTGATCTGATTTTGATTTGTTTTGATTGAAAAATCATATTTTAAATGCTTTTGATCAAGCTGGCTCTGCCACAGATCTGAGAGCAAATCAGCTCATTTCTGAGCAGATCTGAATTCGATTGTTCCCACTTTCCCTACCACTTTCTTTCTATTTCCGTTTTATCAGTTTAAAGTGTCAGATCAGAGTGATCTACATCTGCAGATTGCTTCGATTTTGCGCTATAAACAAGTTTCGAATATGAGGCTTCAAAGCATGCAAGGCATGTGCCCGCCTCTAGAAAGCAATATCTCAAAGAGGCGTACCGAAGTCTCAACCATATATCCCTACACTTGATAAGGCACTTTCGCCACCCATTGTACCCGTTCCACTCATCATCATTACCTCAAGATTCTCCAGGCCTCCATTTTTCCCCAGTAGGAGTCACATCCTATTGTGACCCACTATCGCTAGGGAGTTAGGGTCGTTCTTATCTTTTCAACCCCCAGTGGGGTCGCATCTGTGCTCTGGCCTGTCATTCTCAATAGAGTTATACTCATATCATTACTTATCATCCCCAGGGAGACACACTTACCCTCCTAATCCCCAGTGAAGTTCGCTTCCGCTTGCCACTCCTCGTAGGGCCACCATCTTCATCTAAATCTTTTTGCTTGTGTATAGCCTTTACTATGTTTATCTCCAAGGTGTCAGATTGCTATCCACAGACCTATCCCCCATGGAGCTTCACCTACATGGCGACCCGCACGATTGTCCGTGGTGCACGACCTTAAACTGCACAGCCATGGTCCAGGTACACAACCCTAAATTGCACGGTCCAAACTATATGACCTTAAACTATAGCGTAGGTCTAATTGCACGACCTAAAACTACATGGTTCTAGTTGCATGACTTTAAAGTGCATAACCACGGCCCAAGCTACATGACCTTAAACCATAGTGCACGTCTTGGCTGCATAACGTTAAACCGCTTCGCCCAGGTCCAGGAAGCATGACCTTAATGACGCCCCCACACATGCGCACACGCCCTGTACGTGCATCTTCACGCACGCCTTCCCTAACTGACCCGTTCGTGCCTTGCACCACCTTCATTACTTTCCTAGTAAGTCCATTCACTTCATTATTATCATCCATCATTCCCCAGTAAGTTTTTCACCCATGCTCACAAAAAGGCGAACCATTCCACCATCCATTCTCACCGTTAGCTAGTGGGTAGCCTCGTGCCATCTTTCCAAAGTGAGTCAAAACAACCACCATACTCACTCCATGGCCTCCACAGACTGCCATTCATCACCACCACGGTCCAGTTCTATGACCCTAAACTATAGTGCATGTCCTGACCGCATGACGTTAAAAGACTTCGCACAGGTCTCAAACGCATGACCCTTAATACGCCTTCGCAAGAAAAATGGGCATGGTGTACCTGGATAAAGGAACAACATGAGTAAAAATGACAGACGGCATGGTCATGAAACCATGAGTAAAACAGTTCCGTGAATAAAAACCCGGGCACGGTGAAAACCCCAAAAGGGCGCCGTGAGCAAAAATAAATGAAAAGGGTGGACATGGCCGCGAGGTCATGGGTAAAAGAATTAAAAAATAAAGGAAATTGGCGAAAACCGTCTCTACGATGCCACTTCCCCAGTCCAGGTGAAAACCCGTGAAGGGCGCTTGGGCCAACAAAAAGCAAGTTGACGGAGCACCATAGCCTCAACCGACACCCAATCGCCACACGGTCATAATCTTGGCTTATGAGGTTTACGCAAAATCCTCAATTGTCAGCATCCAATCACAACATAAAATGGCTCATCCAGGAGTAAGAGCCTCATAAGATCTCTCACACTTCAACTCCAAAAACAAAGAGAGTCCTTGAGGGTGAGAACAATGACCCAAAGATCCCTTCAAAATACTAAAAATCCCCACAAAGGGAAGAAGCTAACAAAGCCAGGGCCTAACCTGCCAGAGACTTTCGAGTAATATCTCCCCATGAAATTGCCTCACCAAAATTCCCTCTAGCTGATAGGCCCAGATTTTTAGGAAAGGTCAGAATCCCCCGATTGGACCCCACTAGACGGGACCTACAGAGATACCCTGATCATCAAAAGCAAACTTGGTGTAGCAGCAAACAATGCCGACCAAACGTTCATAACACTTGGCAGCCACATAAGCTCGATTCTGACCAATGAGGTCCCTACTAAATCCTCAAGCTGTCAGATTCGAAAATAGTAGTTCGACTTGATCCCTCAAAAGTCTCTTCTCTCTCTAATGTCTCTATGGATGGACCTGTACAATGCATCCAAATGTCCTAGAATCCTTTCCGAATGTTTCCCCTCTTGTTTCCCTCGAAAAACAACATTCGGCGGGGCAAGTTGTTTGAAGACATTTTTCAGCACTCTCATCCCTGGTTAATAAAGCTTAACAAACAGTAGAAATTTCGATAGTCTCAGAATAGCCCTAGAAATAGCCAAGATCTTCATAAGAAATCTTAAAAGTCTCTTGCCAAGTTTCGTCACATTTCGACATGTCTAAAGTAATGGAGACTGAGAAACAATTTTGGCAGAATTAGCCTCTCGTACCTTGAAACGGACCCTATATTTTTGGTATCTCAATTTGTTGTGGGACCACAACGATTTGATCCGTCATGGCTGAAAACCCTTAAGGGTTAAATTTCAGCTTGAATAGACACTCCAAGAAGAAGTTATTGGCAAAAGAGCGAAATAGGAGGAGCTGCACGCTATTCTCGTGCGGCCATTAAAGAGACAGTCATGAACAATAACTTGCGATGCTTATATCTCCTTCGTCCGAGATCCGATCGCACTCAAACTTGATAGAGCGTGTTTGTCTCGTCAAGATGAGTGTTTCGATATGTAGCACTCCTTGCGACTATGCTCAAGCGCGGAGAAAAGCTAGAGAGAAATTACTGATACGTGAAGAACGTATAAAAAAATCAACAGCATCGTGCCTCGCTTGAGCAGACAAATCACGCCGCTCGCAAAACCGATCGATGTGAAACTAGTTCGATTGCTTGTGCAAGGTCAAGGGTTATCTCTAGTCCGAACCCCGTACATGATGAACGGTCAGATTCCACACACGAAGCCAACAATTGACTGCAAATTCTGTCATCGAAATTCTAGATTTTGACCAAAACTCCAAAGTTACAAAATCTTCGTCCGGGTACAGTATCGAGCTACGTTTGTTGCCCCACGATCGCGACGACATGCTCAGTGTGATCCAGTAAAGAAATCATAGAAAAACATCAAAAAATGAGCACACAATTGATCCAAAATTTCAAGATTTATTCAAATTTCAAGTCACATGATCGTGCTCTAAAAACATGATCCATGATCAATCGCCGTATGTGTCACTCTTTCTTTTTTTCTTATTCTCTCCTTCCTTCTCTATGGTCCCTCGTGACCACCCTTCACTTCTATCTCTTGGCGGTCCCTCAGGTCCACTAATCTTCTTTTCCTTTTACCCCTGCATGACCATATCCTTTATGTGGACCCTCGAGTCCACCTCCAGCTCTTTTCTAAGGTAGTCCCTCATTTCAATCTTCCCTCTTTTTTTTTTTTTTTTTTTTCTACACCTTATAACATTATTTTATTTGGTGCCCACCCTTTCTTTAGTGCACCCACGTAGTGACATCCTCCTCTCTCTCATCCTGTGGCCCGTGTGAGATCACCTTTGACCCTTTCCTTATTTATGCACAACCAAATCCCATTGCCGGGTGCAACCTTTACCTATCGCCGCGCGCATCTTACCTTACCTCATCGCTGCGCATGCACGCATTTTTTTCATCGCCGTACGCAAGCCCTCATTGCCGTGTGACCTATCCTACCCCAACACCGCATGAGGTCCAACGCCGGCAGCCACCATCCCAGCCTCTCTTCCGCTGTGCTCAACCCCGTTGCAGCCACCTAGCTGCCATCCATTCCAGCCAGCAATCACGCTCTTCTCTCACCCACTTCCCTCTGTTGCCAATCTCGTTCATCTCTCTCTACCTGGTGCTCCCTCTCTTCCTCAACCTGCTCGTATAGCCACACCATCAACAACCATTTTGATCACCAATTCACCGTCTCTTCTCTTTTTCATTTCACTGCCATCTACAACTAGGTCCCATCTCAGCCACTTCCACCACGTCTTGCTGGCTGTACCTGTCCCTCCACTCTGCGAATCATCCCTACAACAACCATTGCAGCCTCATCTCTCCTCAATCCATCAAGCCCTCTCCTCAATCACCCCCCTCTCCGCTAACTGTCACATCCGTTACTCCACCAAAAATCAGGCAGCAGCCTGCCTGCTGCGCCCTTCCACCAAAAATCAGGCAGCAGCCTGCCTGCTGCGCCCTTCCACCAAATATTTAGCTGCCACTGCCATCCCTCTAAACCTCCACCATCTCCCACAACCCGTCTTCTACCTTCCGTGCCATTTCCACCACTCACCTGTGCCGCTCTCTACCTCCTTACTTTGCACAGCACAACTCGTCATCTCCCCCTGTCGCACGCCATCTCCTCCTCCACCATCTGTGATAGTCCAGCCCCTACTTCTGCCAACACACCACTCTCTCTCTCTTCCATCCACTGCGCCCCTATTTTCTCCTTCTCTTATGGCTCACTAGCCCCCATGCTCTCTGCTCTCTTGTGATTCCCCCTATGCAACATCGCCCTCTCTCTAAAACCCACAAAAAGGAAAACACTCACTCTCCCCTTTTCGTTGCTTTCGTTTCGCGTTAAGTTTTTCGTGATTTTCGTTTTCGTTCAACTGTCACACGTAAAACCTAGCAACGGGCCTTTCTCACTGCTTTTCCTTTTCCCCATCTCTCCCTTTCGTTCTTTTCTTTTTTTTTGTCGTTTTCTTATTGCGTTTCGTTTTACCCTTTCCACACTTCACTTCCGTTCAAGCCTCTCTCTCTCGAAGCCAATCTACTCATTTTCCTTTATTTAAATATTATCCCCCACATTCACGTAATACCCATTAGCCCAACCAAAACCCCATCTCCTTGATCGATTAAAACCTTTTTTATTGTAATTTTATCTTCGTCCGATTTTTCTTATTTCATTCTTTTCAACCTATTCTTCCCAATCCTATTTTTATTATTATTATTATTTTTTTATCTTATCTTATCTTACCTCATCCTATTTTATTTTAATTATTTATTTTATTTTATTTCGTTTACCTCCTTTATTTTATTTTCCCCATCTTATGTCATTTTATTTCCTTTTATCCTTTTTATTTTATTTTTCCTTTACTTCATTTAATTTTCATTCATTTTATTCTTATTTCATCCTAACTCCATCTTCTAATCTTATTTTATTTCAATTCATCTCTTTCATTTTCATTTCATCTTGTTCCACTTTATTTTTCATTTCAGTCGATTTTATTTTATCTTCGACCAGTCAAGGTCCCTAGACCCGCTTGTTGGGACGTCTTACGTGTGTGCGTGTGTTTGCAGGAAAGGAGAAACAGGTCAAGGGAGGCGACTTCAATCCAGCCATAGACCTGGGGGCATTCCAACGTGATCTAAGAGGGCGCGCACGCCAGCCAGCCCTGAGTGTGTCATTAACCCACGTGAGGTAAGTCCCGCATTACGACCCAAATTCCTCTTTCACTAGTTGAACACCTGCCCTTGTTCTGTGGACAAGGCTCCCGAGAGAGCGATCTCAGGTCTCGAGTCTTCCAAACCCAAGACACATGTCACCCTATCACTTAGATTCGGGGAGGAGAGATCACTGAGACCCTGTTGAAGCATGGCCTCGAAGAGGTCTTGTAGAGGATCTAGCTTAGCGTTCCCGAGGCTTGCGTCAAGAGTTCTTCTTGCCCTGGTGGAAGAGGGACTTGAGGGCATCCTTCTGGGTTACCATGAGCTTCCTAGCATTGTTGCATCTTCTTTACTAAGAGTTCATGGAAGCCAGTGCATTCGCTCAAATCATGGCCTCGTACCAAGTGATACGAGCACTAGAGGTTCCCAGTTCTTGGAGGGAGGAACTTGGGCAGCCTTGTCAGCTTCAGCATGATGTGTCCCTCTTCAAGCATTTTGAAAAATTGTGTACGGAGGATGGCGGGTGTCCCATCATCTTCTTGTATTATCACTATGTGAGAAGCCTCAGTTGCCCCGAACGCTTTCTTTAACTCTTGAAGCTTTATCTAACCCTTGTTAATAAGGGCTTTGATATTGTCGTTGAGCTTATAACAGTCTTGAGTGGGGTGACCTACGTTCCTGTGATAGGTGCAGTACCTCTCGTGTGTCTCCTGTCCAGCTTGTTCTGGAGTGCTAACCTCGGGCAGTTGGATCATGTTTTGCTTCAGTAATAGTCGAAGCAGTGTAGGGACCCACTCCTTGTCGAAGGGGTAGACCTTATTCATGTGCTGAATCCAGAAGTCACTTCGATTAATATTTTTTGGGAGGCGGGACCTTGTTGTAGGACTGCTGCTTGCCCCCGGCCTGAGACATTTATGCCTTGGAGAGGTCCAAGGTTTGAGGAGTGGCTTTGTTAGTATCAGTCATAGTGACGGCTGCACTGATCACTGCTTTCTGCTGGTTGCCCCGATTATTGGAGCTGGAGTTCGAGCCAGAGGGTTACTGACAAGATCCGCCATGGTGTTCGGACAGATCCTCAATACAAACTACTTTAGAGATGAACTCTGACATGGAGGGTGGATTGGAGGCCTCGACATGCAGGGCAATCTCAAGAAGCATGTTTCGTATGCAAGTCTAGACAGCTTCTTTCTCAGTTATGGAAGTGGCATGAAAGGTTGCTAGCTCTCTCCATCGGGTGATGAACTTGTCAACTGGCTCACCAGGGTCTTGAGTCCGAGTGAGGAGGTCGATGGTTTCCACGTTGATAAACTTCATAGAAGCGTTGATAAAACAACTGCTCCATTTCCAGCCAGGTGTGCATCGAGTTTGGAGGCAGCCAAGAATACCCTTGGAAGGCTGGCCCTTCGAGAGTCTCGACGAACTGACAGAGGAGGAGCCGCTCGTTAGTCACCGTCTCTCGACAGGCTGCTTAGAAGTGGGAACTATGTTGGTGCGAGGACGTAGTACCATTGAACAGGAGGAGCTTCCCTTTTTGATAGTTCGGGTGAAACGACACCTAGTCAATGTAGGAAGGGTACGACTTCTGGTAGAGCGACACCTCTTGCATGCCTAGGACCTTGTTCTTGAGACTGTGGGCCACCATGACATCTATGTCGATTTGGGAAACCCCACGGGAAGCAGAGCTATCTTGGGAGACCGGTGGGGAAGTTTACCTAGGAACAGTGTCTTCACCAGATGGAGAATCGTTCTCATGGTGAGAAGAAGGGGACCTGGAGGCTTCTAGGCATTCCATCT
Source organism: Amborella trichopoda (assembly GCF_054954075.1). Lineage (NCBI taxonomy): Eukaryota > Viridiplantae > Streptophyta > Magnoliopsida > Amborellales > Amborellaceae > Amborella > Amborella trichopoda. The sequence goes on along the minus strand of NC_142345.1, from coordinate 22,310,868 downwards.
TTTCGAAGATGGACTGCATCATTACCTCGAACCTATTCATCTGCTCGTCTTGGGCATAGTCTTGCTCGTTAATCACCATGACACTAACCATTTCTTCTGAAAGGTCACAGTCAGGTGGAGTAATGGACGGCTTGGGTTGGCGAGTCGTGCGTGGAAAGTAAGTAAACAGGGGCTCAGCATGCCCCAACTGGACTCGAGCCTTGTATGCTGACCATGTGAGGACCGGTTCTTGACAGTCTTGGGACCGCGGCTTCTTGGAAGTGATCACCGAGCAATACTCTTGGACTGCCTCAACTGCCTTGGGGGCTTCGTTGGTCAGAATCATTAGACCTTTCTTCTACGTTAGCTTGAGGCGGCTATGGACCTCACTCAAGAACCAAGCCTAAGGCTTGGACTGCCCCACTTTTCTTGAGCAGGAGAGGGCCGTGTCTATTAGATGAAGAAAAGAATGGGGTCCAAGAATTGAGGGCAACTTGGGTCACTGCCTTGGAGGCTGGAGGCTCCTGTCTGACATCAGGTCATTGCCTCATATTCCTTTGTGAGATCCGGGTGCATGTCTGACTTGAGGTAGTTGACTCAAGATGGTACTCTTAAGGAAAACCTTTGAGTACCTGGTTTCGAGGTGCTTGCATGGTGAGAGAGGAGTGACAGAAGAAGGAGCTAGTTCATGACTCCACCTAAGCTGGGATCGGGGAGGAACCTGCAAACTCGGAGTGTGTGCACCTCTACAGTCCAGGTGACTTGGGGGTCAGCCCGGGTTTGCTCAACTTGTTCTACCTTAAGAAGTCGAGACCCACGAGCTTGTGTCTGTGAGAGATCGGGAGGTTAGGTGCTTCGATCTCACCCTTCGGGTTAAGTTGACCTGGTGGCATGGTTCCGGGTTTAAGATGGACCCGAGATCTGAGATCGCTCTTTCAAGAACCATGTAAAGAAGACGTGGGCAGGAAAAATTAGGGTCGTGAGGCGAGACTTACCTCATGTGGATCCGTGACACGCTAAGGCTGGCTCGCGTGGGCGCCCTCTTAGATCACGTTGGAAAGCCCCCTGGCCTATGACCAGTTTAGAATCGCCTCCCTTGACCTATTTTTATGTTTCTGCAAACACGCACGTACACACACGTTAGAAGTAAGTCAAGTGGGGCATAGGTCTCCACCTTGTTACAAGGTGAAGCAAAAGTGAGAGAAGAAGTTTGACTAGGCGGTTAGGCTGGCACAGTTGTTAGACCAGTACAGTGATTGACCCAGCGTGGTAGCAAGGCGGGCACAGTAACTCAGACCGGTACAACAGTATTACTATTAGATGACGAAACCAACATTGACCAACCTGGTACGATGGCTAGTTTGTCGTGGTAGTAAGACGGGTACAATAACTTAGACCGTAACAACGACGTTACTGCTAGATGACAAAACTAGCTTGACAACACAATGCTCAGTCGGCCCTCTGGTCAAACAAGCGATGAAGAGAAAGGAAGAGACAAAAGTGAAAATAAAAGTGATGGTGAGATAAAGGTGATGGAGAATGAGATGAGAAATAAAAATGAGGGAGATGAGTTAAAACGAAATAAGATTAGGAGATGAAGTTTGGATGAAATAAAATAAAATAGATAATGGAATGAATTAAAATAAAATGAAATAAAGGAAAATAAAAAGGATAAAAGAAAATAAAATAAAATAAGATGGGGTAAATAAAATGAAAGAGGTGAATGCAATAGAGAAAAATAAAAAATTAAAATAAACTAAAATGAGGTAAAATAAGATGAGATAATAAAATCAATGAAGTAAATAAAATAAAATAGGGTTGGGAAACATAGGATGAAATGGATAAAGTAAAAAAAATAGGATGAACATAAGCTAAGGTAATTGATGAGATGAAATAACAATAAAATAATAAAAAAGAGGTTTTAATTGACCAAGGGAGAAGGGGGTTTTATCACTAGGCTGTTATGTGAATAGGAGAGGGTAGCGTCTACATAATAAAAGAAGCGGTTGTTAGTTGAGAGAGAAAGACAGAGTTTTGTGGTATTGCTTTTTGTTGAGGGGTAGGTTAAGCGAAACATGACCGAGTGGGATGCAAGGAAAAGCTGACGAAAAGTTTTGAAAAGAAAAGGAGAGCAATGAAAACGAAAGAAGAAAAAGAAAAGTGGGGACTTCGTTTGTAGCTTCTAGAGAGAGAAAGAACAGGCAGATAATGGGAGAGCGAGAACATGGGAGTTGCAGGTGAGCGGAGATAGAGATGGAAGAGTGCGATGCAGCAGAGAAAAGGGAGGGGCGAAAATGGTGGAGATGACATGGGAGAGGCGGCAGCAGAGGTTGAGAAAAAGGGGTGACAGTGATTGCAGTGAAGGGATACGATGGGGACAGCTAGCGAGAGGTGACGGAAGTGGTCGAGATGGGGCAGTGAGACGTCCGAAATGGGATAGTAGATTGGAGAGAGGTGAATGGGGGCGGAGCTGGCTTGCGAGTAGGCTAGAGATAGCGGAAGCAGTGGGTGTTGCTACAAAGGTTGGCGGAGGGAGAGATTGGCGGAGAGAGAGAGAGTGATGGCAGAGGCTAACGGTGGCATGAAACAGCAGCAGAGGTTGCCACCTGGTCGCAGGGAGCCAAAGGTGGACACCAGCAGAGTGGCTGAACAGGGGAGTGTGGCTGAAATGGCGGTGGAAGATTACAGCTGTAGTTTGGGATGGCGGAAATGGTGGACGGTGGTGAGAGAGCAACAACGTGAGAGGGGATTAACGAGAGGGGGTGGTGACTCAGGTCGCCATCTGGTTCTGATGGTGAGAGGAGGACGTAAGAGCGAGCTTGGGACACAAGGAAGAGAGTGCAGTAGTTATGGCTGCCTGCATTTGATTGAGAAGGGTGGCTGGAAGTGTGAGGAGAAGGGCAGTTGGGTGGTCCTTGTGAGAGTGGCGAAGAGAGATGAGGCTGCGATGGGTTGCTGTTGTTCGCAGGCGGGTAAAACAAAGAACCATGGAACTTGGGTGAAGACGGGGCTGTTGGTTGCAGACAGGGGAATTAGAGAGAGGTGGGCAACTCGTGCTTGGAGGGAGGTCGTGGCACACGGCGTTGGGTGTGAAGAGAGGCACACGATGAGGGAGGAGGAGTGCGCACGGCGATGAGGGAAGAGGAATGCGCACGGCGATGAGGGAGGAGGAGTGCGCGAGACGGGCTATAGAGCTAGGAAAGGGGCGCACGACGACAGGGAAGATGGTGCGCACGAGACGGTGCTGCCGTATGTTGTGCGCACGGTGCTAGGAAAGATGTTCACACGGCCATAGGTAGAGGTTCGTGCCGCTCTAGGTGAAGAAGGATTTGGGGCATGGTGGTCTCATGGGACCGTGGGACGTGAGAGAGAGGGACTCATCCCGTGGGTGCACCAAAGAATGGGTGCTGTGAAGGGGTACAAAAAAAGAAGAGAAAGAAACCAAGGGACTACCGAGAAAAGGAGAGACAAATGAACCAAAGGGTACACAATGTGAAAGTGGTCATACATGGATAAAAAGAAAAGGAAATAGGGTTAATGGTCATGTGGGACCACAAGAATAAAGAAGAGAAAAAGTGAGAAAAAATAGTGAAACATAGACAACGATAAGCTTCTACTGTCCGTTAAAGATGAAAGAGAAAGAGAGGACAGAAAAAGAGAGGAGAGAGAAAGAGAAGAGAGAGAAAGAGAAACGCTAACCCCAAGTGATTCTTACCATAAAATTTTCTTCTCCTTTCTCTCTTTCCCAAGACGTGACCCAACAATAGGCAAGATAAAAAATTTATTAAGCTAGTAAAAAGTCTGTGTACAATGAGAGTACATGATATATATAGACTTTTTCCAAACATGGGTGGATTGATCAAAATTAAATCTAATTTTTGAAAATTAGGCTTTAATTGAATTAAAAGAAAATAAAAAATATAGTGTAAAATGACAGATTTGCCTCTTCTTAATAACTTGTGGAATTTCAAGACAGTCCATGTGTTGTCATGGAACGTGCTTGATTTTTTATGGATGATTCGGGGTTGTTCTGATGTCCGTTTAATCGAAAGATGATGATTTTCTTGCAGAGTTCGGCATGACAATCAATTTGATACCAACTTCGAGCCATGGATCGTGTTTTTAGGGTACGATCATGTGACTTGAAATTTGAATGAATCTTGAAACTTTGGATCGATTGTGTGTTCATTTCTTAAAGTTTTTCGATGATGTCTTCGTTGGATCTCACTGAGCATGTTGTCACGATCACAAGGCAACAAATGCAACTTGATTCCGTGTCCGGACGAAGATTTTGCTACTTTGGAGTTTTGGCCGGAATTTGGAATTCTAGCGACATAATTTGCAGTCACTTTGTCGGCTTCGTGTATGGAATCCGACCGTTTATCAGGTACGAGGTTTGGACTAGAGATAGCCCTAGACCTTTCGCACGTGATGGAACTGGTTTCACGTATATCGGATTAGCGAGCGGCGCGATTTGGCCGCTCGAGCAAGGCACGATGCTGTTGATTTTCCTACACTTTCTTCACGGATCAGTAACTTTTCTCTAGCTTTTCTTTGCGCTCGAGCGTCGTCGCTGGGCATGCCACATATCGAAATGCTCGCCTTTACGAGATGGGAACAATCAAAAAATTTGAGCGCGATCCGACTTGAGACTGGTGAGATATCAGCATCGAAAGTCATTGGTCATGACTGCCCCTTTAATGGAGTTGAGTTGCTAGGTGGCCGTACGAGAATAGCGTGCGGCTCTTCCTGTTTCGCTCTTTTGCCTATAACGTCTTTTTGGAATATCTGTTTAAGTTAAAATTGACCCATGAGGTTTTTAAAACGTGCCGGATCCAATAGAGGTGGTACCACAGCAATTTGACGCACCGAAAATGTAGTTCTAGTTATAAGGGTCCGTTTAAAGGTGTTAGAGGCTGATTCTGCCGGAACGTTTTCTAGTCTGTGCTACCTTAGACAAGTCGAAATGCGACGAAACATGACAAGAGACTTTTGAGAGTCCTTATGAAGATGTTGATTATATCTGGGGCTATTCTGAGACATTCGAAATTTCCACTGTTTGTTAGGCTTTATTGACCAAGGACACATGATGATGTTAAATGACTTCCAACACCGAGTAGAAGCCCATCTCTCATAAAGAGAAGCTGTGTGTGGTGAGAGGGAGGACAAAGTGATCAACCCTCGTGCACTCGAGCTGACACTGAACTGTCGCTGCCCCGAGTTGTGGGATGCATGGCCCACAGGGTTTGGCCCGAGAAGGCCGAGCCTTGAACACGAGTTCGGGGAAGCATGAAAGTTGCCTCGAGGTGTGGCTCGAGTGGTTGGACCACAAGCTGTTAGGTGTGTGCGTGGGGTGGAGACCCCAAGATTTCTGCCTTCATGTGGCGAGCCTCCAGGTGTAGAGGTTTGGGGTGATGAAGGAGTATGGGGGATTGCCTTGCGACGATCCTCAGAAGCAGTGGCAACTTGCTTGCCTTTCGCCAGAGTAGAAAGGACAACCTTTTGCCGTACCTCAATATTATGACTGGCAAGGGACTTTCCAGTAGCATGGTGCGTGTTGTGTGCTGTAGCAAATGTGCTACCAATGCAAGACGCTTTTATGGAGGGTCTATGTAATAATCTTGAAAAAAAAAAAAAAAAAAGAAGAAGAAGAAGAAAAGAAACTTTTAATACATGATGATTCGTTTGAACATGATGGTCCTTAAGGACCATCGCTACTTTTAAAAGCTTTTGGTTTAAAAGCTTTGTTACTTCCTTGCTTTTGCCACGTCCACTAAAGGACGTGGGCTTTAGGCGTTTAAAGCGTAATTTAACGCTCACACCTGTAATGTAATAGAAGAATAAAATAATATGTTAGTAGAATTTAAATTCGGAGAGGTGAGGACTCCTACCCTAGAAAACTTCTGAGAATTTTTCTCTCTGGTCGAAACACAGTGAACTCCTCGCTCTAGCGGAATTTTTATCGGAAGCTCCCTCTCAAATATTTTGTGTAAGTGACATCATCTTCCTGAAAAATAGTCCTTTTTTAATAAATAGTGATATTTTTGTCCAGGATCTTTATTTTATAAGTTTTGTGTATAAGTAACATTATTATCTTGAAAAATAATCCATTCTTTTTAAAAATGGAATGAAATAATTATTTCTGCTTATTATCATGAATTTCAGGCACGATAAATTTTATGCGCACGCGACCTCATTATTTTGAAACATAACCTTTTTAATAAAAATTATGATATTTTATCTATATTAGAAATTTTGAATGCTGTAAATTATCATAAATAAATTTATTTATTTTTCTTGTCTATTGTTAGAAAATTTTAGATACTGTAAAGTTATTAGAAATAAATGTGATATTTCTGCTTTTAGTAAAATTGTGATATTTCTTTCTACTGTTTTTGAATATTTAGATATTGTAAAATTCATGTGCAAATGACTGCCTTATTATTTAAAAATTGATATTTTTGCAATTGATTATAACATTGTTGTGAGCCCAAAATATCTGACTGGTTATTTTTGAAATGTTATTGAAAGTGACTGTTATTAATCGTTTCAGTGAAATTCATATTAATAATTTCAGTGATATGTTGAGTACATGATATTGCTGCTTTTGAACGTTTAAAGAGATTTAGAAATACTTTAAGTATACAAGTGGACTCATCCGGTTCGCCGGTGAGGTATAAGTGGACCTATCAGGGACGTCGATAGGGATTAAGTGGACTCATCCGGTACGCCGGTGAGGTATAAGTGGACCTGCAGGGATTAAGTGGACCTATCTGGGACGCTGATTGGGATTAAGTGGACCCATCAGAACGCTGATGGGGTATATAGGTGACCTACTTGGGATGCCAGTAGGGTAAATTTGTGGAATCTTTGAATTATGCACTACCGTTAAAATGTTATATGCATTTCAATTATTCAAATTATACTTAATTATGCATTTATTGAAGGTGAAACTGTTGATGCATTTCTGTTAATAGATCTCCTTTTTGAAAATATCGATATCTTTCATCGATGATTATTTTTAAGATTATGATGATTACGTACTGAGTAACCGAACTCATCAAATTATGGTAAACATTTTTCAGGATAACTGCGGTTTCATTTGAGTGCTCGTCAGGATTAACTTTGGGAAGATATTGTAGTTGAGCTTAAACTTTCTTTTGTTACTTCGTAAGAATTCGCGATTGTAAATTTGTCCTATAAAGAGATGTATATATATGTTTTGACTGTCACATCTTAGGAATATTAGTATTGTAAATTCTTTGGGTGTGACAGTCTACCAGGGTAAGGAAGCCGGGAGTCATGGACCTTTAAGTCCCTTCTCGCACCAACCCAAGAAATAACTTGGAAGCCGGACTGTGAGTCCTGACTCAAAAGGAGTGTAGGGAAGGAAGCTTGAGCAGATCGCTTCCCTAGGACAGTCATGAGTGCGAGGATGAGAAAATCCCACACTCAGATGAAAGGGTTGAATAACCCAGATGCCATAGAAAGTAGTGCAGAAAGTAAACGAAGATTACTGATCAAACAAGAGCAAACCGGCGAAGGGGTAATAAGTCCCCAATCGAGTCGTCAAGCTGGTTAGGTGCCTCAATCTCGCCTCCCTAGACCTAGGTGATTGGGTGACACATGTCTCGTGTTCGGAAGACCTGGGACCTGAGATCGCTCTCTAAGGAAACTTATCTAAGAACAAGGTCCAATATTCAACTAGTGAGAGAGGAATTTTGGATGTGAGGTGGGGACCAACCTCACCTGGGTCCGTGACTTACTCAGGCTGACTCGCACAGGCGCCTTCTTAGATCACAACGAAAAGCCCCTCAGCTACTTCAGCTGGTTTGGAATCGCCTCCCTTGACCTGCAATCTCCTTGTTTTCTACACAACACTACTATGGTTAATTTGCAAGACAAGTGGGCCGATTGACCCACCCTTGTCTTAGGGAAATATACCTTCATATGGCTGAGAAGGTGGAAAGTTAAGGCGATGAAAAGAAGGAGGTTTGAATGAGAGGGGAAAAGAAGAGGGGACTCGACAAGGGGACCAGACTAGTATGATAGTTGGACCAATGTAATGACCAACCCGGAGTGGTAGCAAGACGAGCACGGTACTTTGGACCGAAGCGACAGTAATATTACTTGAAACCAAGGTTGACATGACTGTCCTAATCTGGTGTGGCAGTAAGACAGACATGGTACTCAGGACCAGCACGATGGCAACACTGCTCGACAGCCAGACTGCTATGGCAACATTAGATTGAGTCCACCCTTGGTCAAGCGAGGAGAGAATAAAGAGAATGCATGAGACGACGAAGGGATGAAGTCACAACGGCACTAAGGGTCACCACCCATAACCACGGAGTAGCAGTGTCATGGCCCTTGGACGGCGTTAGACATTACTGCGCATGGCTAAAGGGCGAGCAATGAACTGTGGGCGGCACTAGGCATCGCCGTTGGGGCAACACAAGAAGGTAGCACACCCCTGCACGGGCGGCGATAGTCTCTTGTGAAGCGCGCTATGATAGCCATTCGTGAGGCACGAGGCGACAGTTCTTGCCAAGGCACACGGCGATAGGCATGGGACGTAAGAAGAGACTGCGCATGGCGATAGGCATCGAGAGCATGAAGAAGGCTTGGGGACAGCGCTAGGCACCGAGAGAAGGAAGAAGGCTTACGGACGACGATAGGTGTTGTGTGGCGATAGGCATCGCCGTTTGCGATAGGCCCGCAATAGGGGGAGACCCTTGAGGGCAACTATAAGTTTAGCCGTCTGTGTTCTTCACTGAGGCGTCAAGGGTACATCTGCAGACGGCAATGAGCACCGCCGTCTGCAAGCCTCGCTAACAGATAGAGATGAACCAACAGAAGGGGGGAAGGAGCTCGCGCATGGCGCTGCCATTGCCATGTACGACCTGTGAACCATAGGAAGGGGAAAAAGAAAAGAAAGAGGCATGCACGACACTGCCACTGCCTACATGGCCTCTGAGGGAGGCTCTGACAAAGAAGGAGAAGAAGAAAGAAAAGAAGAGAGAGAAGGTTTACGTTGATCCTAGAGGTACCGATCCAAAGTTTCTCTCTCCTTACTCTATCTCCAAACGTGACCCAACAATGAGAAGGAAAGGGAATTCTATGAAGTAAAAACTTCTCTTTTGTCAAGGGTTTCAAGCCTTTGCGTACAACGATGGTACGTGGTATATATAGAATTGTTCTCAAACATGGTCAAACATGGGTCGATTGATCAAAATTAAACCTAATTACTAGAAATTACGATTTATATGAATTAAAAGAAATTAGAAAATAAGGTCCAAAATGACAAATTTGCCCCTTCCTAACAAGTTGTGGAATTTCAAGACAGTCCCTGTGTTGCCTTAGAACGTGCAATATTTTTCATGAATGATCTGGGGTTGTTCTAATGCTCGTTTGATCGAAAGATGATTGTTTTCTTGTAGGGCTCAATATGACGATCGATTAGATACCAACTTTGAGCCATGGATTGCGTTTTTAGGGCACGATCATGTGACTTGAAATTTGAATGAATCTTGAAACTTTGGATCAATTGTGTGTTTGTTCCTTGATGTTTTTCTATGAATTCTTGCTGGATCATACTGAGCATGCCGTCACCATCGCGGGGCAACAAACAAAGCTCGATTCCGTGCCAGGACGAAGATTTTGCAACTTTGGAGTTTCGGTCGGAATTTGAAATTTCGGAGACGAAATTTGTAGTTATTTCGTCGGCTTTGTGTGTGGAATCCGACCGTTCATCATGTACGGGGTTCGGGTTAGAGATAGCCCTAGACCTTATGCACGTGATGGAATTAGTTTTATGTCGATCGGGCTCTTGAGCGGCATGTTTTGGCTGCTCGAGCGAGCCACAACGCTACTAATTTTCTTGCACTTTTTTCTTCGCGCTCGAGCGTCGTTGTAAGGCGTCCCACATATCAAAACGATCGTCTTGACGAGACAAACACGCTCCATTAAGTTTGAGCGCGATCCGATCTCGAACGATAGAGATATAAGCATTGCTAGTCACTGTTCGTGATTGTCCCTTTAATGGAAGTGAGTTGCAAGGTGGCTACAGGGGAATAGCATGCGACTCGTCTTGTTTGGCACTTTTACCTATAACTTCTTCCTGGAATGTCCGTTCAAGCTGAAATTTCATCCTAGGGGTTTTAAATCGTGTCGGATCCAATGGTTGTGGCCCCATAGCAAATTGAGACACTGAAAATATAGCTCTAGTTTTAGAGTCTGTTTAAGGGTGTTGGAGGCTGATTCTACCGAAATTGTTTCTCAGTCTGTACTGCCTTAGACATATTTGAATGCAATGAAACTTGGCAGGAGACTTTTGAGAGTCTTTATGAAGATCTTTGCCTGTTCTGGGGCTATTATGAGACTGTCAAAATTTCCACTATTCTTTATTGACCGGGGACCAATGATGATGAAAAATATCTTCCAACAACGCGCACACACCCTTTACGTGCATCTTCACTCATGTGACCCCTCACCGACCCATCCATGTGCTCGCATCACCTTCAACACCTCCCTAGTAAATCCATCTCCCATCATTACCATTCATCATTCCTTAGTGAGTCTCACCCATGCTCATAAAACAGCGAGCCATCCTGCCATCCATACTCACCGTCAACTAGTGGATCACCACTTTTCATCCACAATTCATACATCATCCATCTTGTATAGGTAGTCTCATGTCATCTCCCCAAAGTGAGTCAAAACTACCACCATACTCATTCTGTGGCCTCCACAGATTGCCATTCATCACCACCATGGTCCAGCTATATGACCTAAAATTGTAGTGCACGTCCTGGCCGCTTGACGATAAAAGCCTTTGCACAGGTCTTGAAGGCATGACCCTAAACACGCCTTCACAAAAAAAAACAGAGAATAACGGGCATGGTGTATACGTAGACAAGGGAACACCATGAGTAAAAATGACGAATGGGTATGGTCACGAAACTATGAGTAAAAGAGTTCCGTGAAAATAAAAACTCGAGCACAGTGAAAACCCAAAGGGCACCGTGAGTAAAAATGGAATAAAAGGGTGGATATGGTCGAAAGGTTATACGTAAAAGAGCCTTAAATGAAAGGAAGTTGGTGAAAGCCATCTCTACAGTGCTGCTTCCCAAAACCAAGTGAAAATCTGCAAAGGATGCTTGGACCAATAAACATGTTGATCCAACAATCGCTTCAATCGATGGCTTCAACCCACATTTAAAGGGAAAAATCTCTGATGTCACAATACCAGGACCCAAAAATACGAGCTTCAAGGAAAAATTCCTACAGCCTGAGTCTATTTGTGGAAAGGACTTGAAAGACAAATGACTCGCCAAGAAGGCAAGACAAGTCTTGTGAAGAAGAGCATTATTCCCACAAGGTCGCTAACGTACTTCAAGATGCCGAAGACGCCTCAAGAAGCCAAGTCAGCATGACCTTGGACCTGTGATGTAGCAATTAGGATTGAATCCTTAGGGGTCGCCTCGGACAAAGAAGAGAGATATCTTGATTGTTGAAACTGTTAAGCAGTAAGCATGGGTTAACCCATAGCCGGTCAACTCGATAAACTTAGGTACCTTGCCCGCCAAGGAATATTTGGTGCACAACGCATAGACGTCAACTAAAGGCCCTCTAGCATACCATTCAGAACAAATAACAAAACAAAATCATCGAAACGTGGACCAACACCAGAGGATACAAAAACCCAGACTAAATGGGAAAATTGACCTTCAGCAAGGTACTCGACTGCGACCTGATTTTGACCAACAAGGTCCGTACAAAATCCTCAGCTATCAGAATCACAAACAGTGTACACGAGGGTGAGAACTTCGATAGGATCCTTCAAAAAGTCTCTTCTCCTCCTAAGTATCCACAGAAGGACCTGTACATTGCATCCAAGTCTGAGCATCCTAGTTACAGTATTGCGTGGACCTCCTCGGCTTTCACATGGTCCTATAATTAGGAAGAAAAAAGTAGTAAAGCCGAAAGAAATTTTTTGAATGTTGTCCTTCTCGTTTTTCTTGAAGCACAACATTCGTCGAGACAAGCTGTTTGAACACATTTTTCAGTACCTTAGGTCCCTGATACGGAATAAAAAGAGAAGCTAGTCAATAAAGCCTTGACATATAGTGGAATTCTCGACAGTCTTAGAATTGCCCTAGAATAGGTCAGAATATTTCTAGAACACTTCAAAATGCTACCTTCCTAGTTTCGTCGCAATCCGACATGTCTAAGGCAACATTGACAAAGAAAAAATTTCAGAAAAATCAGCCTCTAGCACCCTGAAACGAACCCCATAGCTAGAACGTTGTTTTCGGTGTGTCAAACAGTTGTGGGACCACCACCATTGGCACTGTCAAAACCCCTATGGGTCAAGTTTCGGCTTAAACGGGCGCTCTAGGACAAAGTTATGGGTGAAAGACTGAAAAGGGGTAGGCCGCACACTATTCCCTTGTGCCCTCCCTTCACCAAGTCACCATTAATGGTGACTGATTTACAGTCTCGGGCAGCAACTTTAATGGCCTGTATCTCACTCATCTTGAGTCAAATCACTCTCAAATTTGGTGAGCGTGTTCGTATTGTCAAGATAAACGTTTTGATATGTGGCACGACCCGTGACGATACCCGAGAAGGGAGAAAATTAGAGAGAAGTTATCAATTTGTGAAGATAGTTACAAAATATTCAGCAGCAACATGCCTTGCTCGACCAGCCATATCACCATGCTCGCATACCCGATCGACACGAAACTAATTGCATTATGTATGTAAGGTCTGAGGCTATGTCTGGTCCGACCCTCACATATGATGAACGGCTTAATTCAGTACACAAATGCATCAAATTTGCTATAAATTTCGACTGTTAGACTTCAAGATCCGGCCAAAAACCCAAGACGACGAAATCTTCTTCCAGACACGAAATCAAGCTACATTTATTGCAACGTGATTGTGACGGCATGCTCAGTGAAATTTAGTGAAGAAATAAAAGAAAAACATCAAGAAACAAGCACACTATCGATCAGAAGTTTTCAAGATCTAGACAAATTTCGAGTCGCATGATCGTGGCCTAAAAACGCGATCCATGGTTCGAAGTTGGTATCAAATCAATCATCATGCCGAGCTTGACAAGAAAGCAATATCTTTCAGCCAAACGGATGTCAAAGCAACCTAGAATCATCCATGGAAGATCACGCAAGTTCTAGGGCAGCAGCAGGGACTGTTTTGAAATTTCATCTATTGTTGGGCAGGGGCAAAATGGTCCTTTTGCACAAATTTTTAGATTTTTCTCTGATTCAATTAAATTGTAATTATCATCAATTTAGGTAGTTTTTAGGTGTACACCCATGTTTGGGCCCAATTCTATGAGTACATGTTAAACACAATTGTCAAAGGACCCTTGATTTTTCAATCTCATTAATAACATTCGGGAGTTTTCACGTTGAAATTGTGGGCACGTCTTGGAGAGAGAGAGCAGAGTGAGAAGAAAAGGTCTGGTACCCTTTGGTGAAGATAATTTTCTCTCTCCTCTCATCTCTCTTTTTCTCTTTGGTTTGACGCCTCGATCTCACCTTCCGGATCTGATGATTAAGGGCACGTATCTCAGGTTTCTGGCGAACTTGAGATTTGAGATCGCTCTCTCCAAACCTTGCTCGAGAGCAAGGGTAGGTATACCAACCGATGAGAGAAGAATTTAAGGCGGATTCAGGACTTACTCAGGCTGGCTCGTGTGGGTGCTCTTTTAGATCATGAAGAAAGCCCCCCAGCTGCTATAGCTAGTTTGGAATCGCCTCCCTTGATCTGCAATCCTCTTCTTTTCTATACAACACTTCTATGGTTAATTGCGAGACAAGTGGGTCAAAGAGACCCACCCTTGTCTTAGGGCACTATACATTCACACGAGAGGACGATGAAGCATAAGGTTCAAATAAAGATAAGAAAGGGAAGAAAACTTGACGAAGAGGCGAGACTAGCATTACAACAAGGAAGTCATCGACTGAAAGTGGTAGCAAGACGGGCATGATTTTTAGAACCAGCACATCGACAATGCTACTCGAAACCAAGACCAATATGGCGGTGTTAGGTTAAATATACCCTCAATCAAGCGATAAGAGACAAGATAATGAAAAGAAGAGACGAGATGATAGAGAGATGAGATCTCGACGGTGTTAGGCGTTGCCGCTCACGACCATGGAGTAGCAGTGTCGTGGCCCTTGGATGGCGTTCGACACTACTGCTCATGGCTAGAAAGTGAGGAATGATCTACGGACGATGTTAGGCATCACCGTTGGCAACATAAGAACACACCACGCCCCAGTGTGAGGGGCGATAGTTTCTGATGAAGTGCGCGGCAATGATCATTCGTGAAGCGCACGATGGTAATCCTTATGAGGAGCACGACGATAGGCATGGGATGCAGAACGGATGGTGATGAGTGTCGAACACACAAAGGAAGCGCGAGGACGGCGATAGACGTTGCCGAGCCCTATAGTGGGTGACTATGTGTATCGTTGTCTGCTATAGACGTGCAATAGGGAAGGACCCCTACGAGCAGATCATCTAAGTTCTTCACTAAGACGTCCAAGCTACGCCTATGGATGGCGATGGGCAGTGCCGTCTACAGGCCCGACTGGACAAAAGAGATAGAAGGAACGAAGGAGAAGGAGGCTCGCGCATGGCACTGCCATTGCTATGCGCGACCTGTGTGACCTTAGGGGCGACATGCACGACATTGCCACTGTCGTGCATGACCCCTGCGAGGAGCTAAGCTGGGGAAGAGGTAGAAGAGAGGAAAGAAGAGAGAGAGAAGAAGAAAAGGAAAAGAAGAGAGTGAAGATTTGGCTTCGTTAGTTTCTTGCCTTCATGATGGTTCTTAGTATTTATGAAGGGATCTTTTAGTCATTGTCATCACCCTCAAGGACTCTTGTTTTTGTTGAACTGGGGAGATCTTATGCGGCTCTCACTCCCTGATGAACCATATTGAAGCGTGGGGGATCTTATGCAGCTCTCACCCCCTGATGAGCCATGATGCTTGGGAGATCTTATGCGACTCTCACTCCTGATGAGCCATGTCGAAACGTGGGGGATCTTATGTGGCTCTCACCCCTTGGTAAGCTATGATGGTTGAGAGATCTTATGCAGCTCTCACTCCCTGATGAGCCATGTTGAAACATGGGGGATGTTCTGTGGCTCTCACCCCCTGATGAGCCATGTTCTTAGGAGATCTTATATGGCTCTCACTCCCTGATGAGCCATGTCCTTAGGAGATCTTATGCGGCTCTCACTCCCTGATGAACCATCTGGTGTTGCGATTAGATGCTGACTTGTAAGGATTTTAAGCAGACTTCATTAGCCAGGATCTTGACTATTTGGAAATTGGACTTCGGTTGAGGTGGCAATCACGAGTCATTCTGTCTTGTCAGTTCAAGTGCCCTTTTGCAGGTTTTCACTTGAACAGGGGAAGTGGCACCGTGAAGACGGTTTTTGCGAACTTTTGTTATTTATGGGCTCTTTTACCCATGACATTGGGTCATGTCCACCCTTTTCATCCATTTTTGCCCACAATGCCCTTTTAGGGTTTTCACTGTGCCTGGATTTTGTTTTTCACAGAACTCTCTTACTCATGGTTTCGTGACCATGCCCATCCGTCATTTTTACACATGGCGTTCCCTTGCCCAGGTGTACACCATGCCCATTTTTTCATGTGAAGGCATATTTAGAGTCGTGCCTTCGAGACCTGTGTGAAGCCTTTTAACGTCATGTGGCTAGGATGTGTACTATAGTTTAGGGTCATACAGATGGACCGTAGTGGTGATGAATGGAAATTTGTGGAGGCCATAGAGTGAGCTTGGTGATAACTCTGACCTACTTGGGAAGATAGCATGAAGTTGCGTTGTGAAGAGTTGATGATGAGTGGGTGGTGGGTGAACAATGGTGACCCACTAGCTGATGGCAAGTATGGCTTGCTGAAGGGCTCACCGTTTGGTGAGCATGGGTGAGACTCACTGTGGGAAAAGATGGTAATGATGGTGAAGGTGGTGCACCCGCACGAATGGACTGGCTAGGGAAGGCGTGCGTGAAGATGCACGTAAACGGCATGTGCGGTATATAAACCTCCTGGAGAGGAAATGGAGGTGGTGTGCGCACACGAAAGGATCGGTTAAGGAGGACATGTGTGAAGATGCACGTAAAGGGCATGTGTACGTATGCTGGGGTGTCTTTAAGGTCATGCCTCTTGGAGCTGGGCAAAGCAGTTTAACATCATGCGGCCAGGAAGTGCACTATAGTTTAAGGTCATACAGCTGAACCGTGATGATGAAGTTTAAAGTCATGCAACAAGGACCATACAGTTTAAGGTCATGCAACGAGACATTCGCTATAGTTGAAGGTCATATAGTTTGGACTAAGGCTATGTCATGCAACATGGACCAGAGCTGTGCAGTTTAAAGTCGTGCAATGCGGACCATGGCTGTGCAGTTTAAGGTCCTGCAATGCAGACCAGTGTGTGGGTCATCATGTAGGTAAAGCTACATGGGGATGGGCTAGGGATAACAATCTGACTCCCTGGGGATAAAGATAGTTAAGGCTATACAAGGGCAGAGTGGCAGATAGACATGACCTAACTGGGGATTAAGAGGTCCAATGTGACCTCTTGAGGATAATGAGCAATGGCATGCATGTAACTCTGCTGAGGATGATAGGCCAGAGCACAGATGAACCTCATGAGGGTTATGAGGATAAGAAGGGCCTTAAAATCCCTAGGGATACTGGGTCGTAGTAAGACGTGACTGGTTAGGTGCCTCGATCTCGCCCTTTGGATCCTTTGAGGATTGGGCGGCACACGTCTCGGGTTTCAAGGGAAGACTCGGGACGTTTTTGATCACGAAGAAAGCCCGTCAATAATAAAACTAGTTCAGAATTACCTCCCTTGGCTTGTATTCTTCTGTTTTCTATAGCAAAGGTTATAAGACAGGTGGGTCAGACCTCCCCCTTTTCCTCTTTGATGAATGTACATAAGCATGCTCATTCAAAAGGAAGAAGAGAAATATAAGAGAAGAAAGACCAGGGAGAAAAGAATTCGACTGAGCAGGAGGATCAGAGCGGCGACTAAGCTGGTGAATAATTTGCCTGACGTGGTAGCAAAACGGGCTTGGTAACTAAGACCGGCTCACAAGATTACTACTAGACATCATTACCAGTACCGACTAGCTAGATACTATGGTTACTCTATAATGGAAATAGAGCGAGCCAAGTAAACCTGACACAACAACATTACGGCTAAATGACAAGACTACCACGAGAGGCTAACCTCAATCCTTCTTAGTAGAATGAAAGAATAGAAGAATGAAGGTTATGAGGAAAGAATAAGAAATGAAATAAAAGAGGAAGGGAACAAAAGGAAGAAGGGAGGAGAAAGGAAGAGAAGAGTATGAAAGGCGACAGAATAAAAGAGAGAGAGGGAAGGAAGACGCAGTCGGCGCTAGGCATTATCGACTGTGTTAGAAGGAAGAGAGAGAAAATACAGTCAGCGTTAGGCTTCATCGACTGTGTTATACAGAGGAGAAAAGAGAGAAGACGCAGTCGGTGCTAGGCTTCACTGACTATGCCAGAAGAAAAGAGAGAAAACACAGTCGGCGTTAGGCTTCGCCGACTGTATTAGAAGAAAAGAGAAAAGATGCAGTCGACACTAAGCATCGTCGACTGTGCTAAAAGACGCGAGAGATAATGTAGTCGGCGCTAGGCTTTGCTGACTTTCATAGAAGAGAAGAAAGAGAGAAACCCAGCCGGTGCTAGGCTTGTGCCGATTGTGATGGAAGAAAAGGAAGAGAGGAAAATCGGACATGGTGCTAGGCTTCATTGATTGTTTAAGAAGAGAGAGAAAAATCGATCTGACGTTAAGCTTTGTCGACTGTGACAGAAAAGGCGAGAGAGAAATCCAATCGGTGCTAAGCTTCGCCGACTATTATAAAAGAGAAGGAGATATATAAATCCAACTGGCCTTAGGCTTCGCCAACTGCAACAGAAGAGAAAGAGAAAGGGAAATCCAGCTGGCCCTAGGCTTCGTCGATTGCAACAGACGAAGAACGGAGGGACATAGAGATGAGAAGAAGAGAGAAAGAGATAAAGACATGAAAAAGAGATAGAGACGAGAAAGAGGTGAGGAGAGATAGAGATGAGAAAAGAGATAGAGACGAGAAAGAGGGGAGGAGAGAGAAAGAGATAGAGATGAGAAAGAAGGTAGGAGAGAGAAAGAAGAGAGAATAAGAGAGAGAATAAGAGAAAGAAAGAGATAGAGATGAGAAAGAGGGGACAAAAAGATATCGAGATGAGAAAGAGGGGAGGAGAGAGAAAGTTACCTGCTCGAAGGGTACCGACCCCTTTCTTCTCTCTCCTCTCTCTCTCTCTCTCTCCAAGACGTACCCACAAGCTTAAGCAAAATTCAGAATTTTATTGATTGATCTAAGACGAATGAATCTGTCCTTTATACAGTGAGACATTGCCTATTTATATAGAATTGGGCTAAAATGTGGCTGTACGCCCAAAAACTACCTAGAATTGAAGATAATTACAATTTAATTGAATTTAAAGAAATTCTAAATATCAGTTCAAAAGGACTATTTTGCCCCTGCTTAACATGTGTGGAATTCTAGAGCAGTCCCTGCTGCTGTTCGAGAACTTGTGTGATCTTCTGTGGCTGACGCGTGTTCTGATGCCCGTTTGATCGAAAGATTATTGTTTTCTTGCAGGGCTCTGCATGACGATCATTTTGATACCAACTTCGAGCCATGAATCATGTTGTTGAGCCATGAATCATGTTGTTGAGTGTTAGATGAATCTTGAAAACTTCAGATCGATTGTGTGCTCGTTCCTTGATGTTTCTTTGTGACTTCTTCATTGAATCACACTGAGCATGTCGTCACGATCACGTTGCAACAAACGTACCTTGATTTCGTGTCTGAATGAAGATTTTGTCATCTTGAGTTTTTGAGCGGAATCTTGAAATTCAGTAGCCAGAATTTATATCAGCTTTGATGCCTTTGTGTGTGAAGTCCAACCGTTCATTATAAGAGAGGTTCGGACCAGAGATAGCATCGGACCTCAGGCACATAATGCAATTGGTTTCGTGCAGATCGGGTATGCGAGCGTCGTGATCAGGCTGCTCGATCAAGGCGTGCTACTATTGAATTTTTTACAACTTCCTTTTACGGATTGGTGACTTTCATTTACTTTTTCTCTCTGCTCGGGTGTCATCATGGACGTACCACATATCAAATTGCTCGTCTTGATGGGATGAACACGCTCACCAAATTTGGGAGTGATCCGACTTGGAACGAGTGAGATATAGGCCCTGAAAGTGACTGCCCGTAACTGTAAAAACAACCACCTTTCATGGAGTTTTCATGCAGTGAGGCAACACTAGAATAATTTGCGGCCTAACCCTTTTCGATATTTCACTTTGTATTAGTGCCCAATTAAGCCGAATCTTGGCCCATAGGGGTTTTCAACCGTGCTGTATCTAATGATAG
The DNA here is from genome assembly GCF_054954075.1 of Amborella trichopoda. NCBI lineage: Eukaryota > Viridiplantae > Streptophyta > Magnoliopsida > Amborellales > Amborellaceae > Amborella > Amborella trichopoda. The sequence continues at coordinate 22,291,369 of NC_142345.1, read as the reverse complement.
TGGTCCCGTAGCTTTTTGATGCACCAAAAGTATGACTCTAGTTACAGGATTCATTTTAGGGTGCTAGAGACCGTTTTCACTGAAATTGTTTCTTTGTGTTCACTGACTTAGACATGTCTGATCACGATGAAACTTGGCAGGTGGTCTTTTTAAGTGCTGATGAAGATCTTGACAATTCTGGGGCTATTTTGAGACTGTCAGAAATTTTCACTGTTTTGTAGGCTTTATTGACCTGCTCCCTATCAGGGACCAAGGTGCTGAAAAATACATTCAAACAGCTTGCCCCGCCGAATGTTGTGCTTCAAGAGAAGTGAGAAGGATCATCATTCCAAAAATTTCCTTCGGCTTTTACTTTTTTTCTTCCTAGGCACAGGACCACATGAACGCCTAGGAGATTCCCGTAATGGTGTAACTAGGATGCTTAGATGTAGGGATGCATTGTTCGCGGGTCCGTCCGTGGTGACTTTAGGGGAAGAAGAGACTTTTTTGAGGGTATTGTCAAAGTCCTCACCTTCGTGCTGACTGTTTGTGATTCTGAAGTCGAGGATTTTGTACGGAGCTCGTCAGTTAGATCAGGCCCGTCTAGCAATTGAGTGCCACGTCGAAGGGCATTGTTCCCATTTGGTCTAGGTTTTGTGTATATCCTCTGGTGTTGAGCCACGTTCCGAGGATTACATGAATGGTATGCTGAAAGGCCTTACGTCGGTGTCCTCTGCTTCGTGCATCAGTAATTATTTGGTGAGTAGGGTACCTCAGTTTGTCGAGATACCCACTTTGGATACAACCACCCAGACCCACTGCTTTGCAGCTACGAGAATCATTTGATTTGTCATACAAAAGTTATGACTGACTAGTTATTCCTTTTCGAGTAGGGTGGCTCAGTTTGTCGAGATAGCCGCTGTGGGTACAACCACCCTTACCCACTGTTGTACAGTTTCGACAATCATTTGCTTTGCCGCTCCAAATTCATGGTTGACATAGCTCCCTTGGGGCATCTTTGCCATCTTGGAAGTGTGTTTGTCACCTCGTGGGAATAATGTTCTTCCTCATGAGCCTTGTCTTGCTATCTTGGTGAGGATTCTGTCTTTCGAGTCCTTTTGCAACTGGACTCAGGCTGTCGAAATCTTTTCCTTGAAGCTTATATTTTTGGATTTCTAGCATTGTGTTACCAGGGATTTTTTTTTTTTTTTTGAGTGAGGGCTGAAGACGCCTGTTGAGGTGAGTGCTGCATCAACTAGTTTATTGGTCCACGCGTCTTTTGCAGATTTTTGCTTGAACTTGGGAAGCGGCGCTGTAGAGACGATTTTCACCAACTTTTTTTATTTATTTTGGGGCTTTTACCCATGACCTTTTGGCCATGTCTACCCTTTTCATCCATTTTTAGTCACGATGCCCTTTGGGTTTTCACTGTGCCCGATTTTTTATTCCCGAAACTCTTTTACTTATGGTTTCGTGACCATGCCCGTCCGTCATTTTTACTCATAACGTTCCCTTGTTAAGGTATATACACCATGCCCGTTATTTCATCTCTCTTTTTTTTTTGTGAAGGCGTGTTTAAGGTCTTGCCTCTGGGACCTGTGCAAAATAGTTTAACGTCATGTGGTCAGGACGTGCACTATGGTTTAAGGTCATACAACTGGACCGTAATGGAGACGGATGGTAGTCTGTAGAGGCCATGGAGTGGGCATGGTAGTGGTTTTAGCTCACTTTTGGGGAGATGGCACGAGGCTACCAAAGATGGATGATGTATGGATGGAATGTGGAAAGTTGTGACCCATTAACTTACAATGAGTATGGATAGTGGGATGGTTCACCATTTTGTGAGCGCAGGTGAGACTCACTGGGGAATGAGGTATGGTGATGAAGTGAATGGAAACACTAGGGAGGTAATGAAGGTGGCGCATGCACACTAACAGGTAGGTTAGGGAAGGCATGAGTGAAAGTGCACGTAAAGGCGTGTGCACATATGTGGGGGCAAGTTTTAAAGGCATGGCTCGCGAACTTGGGCAAAACAGTTTAACGTCATGCGAAATGGACATGCATTATGGTTTTAAGATCATACAACTAGATCGTGGTTATGCACTTTAAATTCATACAACTAGGGCTGTGAAGTTTAAGGTCGTGCAACTAGACCTTCACTACAACATATAGTTTGGACCATGCAGTTTTAGGGTCATGCAACTAGACCAGGGCTATGCAGTTTAGGGTCGTGCAGCACAAACTAAGGCTGTGCAGTTTAGGGTCATGCAACACGGACCGAGGATGTGCAATTTCATGCATCACGGATGGAGGCTGTGCATTTTAGGGGCATGTAGCACGGATTGAGGCTATGCAGTTTAGGGTCGTGTTGCACGGAACGAGGCTGTGCAGTTTTGGGTCATGCAGCACAGACCGAGGCTTTGCAGTTTAGGGTCCTGCAGCACGGATCGAGGCTGTGCAGTTTAGGGTCATGTATCACGGACCGAAGCTGTGCAGTTTAGGGTCATGCAGAACGGACCGAGGCTATGCAGTTTAGGGTCATGCAGAACGGACCGAGGCTATGCAGTTTAGGGCCATGTCACACGGACAGAGGCTGTGCAGCTTAGGGTCGTGCAGCACGGACTGAGGCTGTGCAGTTTAGTGTTGTGCAGCATGGACTGAGGCTGTGCAGTTTAGGGTCATGCTGCACGGACTGAGGCTGTGAAGTTTAGGGTCGTGCAGCACGGACCGAGGCTGGGTCGCCATGTAGGTGGAGCTCCATGGGAATAGGTATGTGGATGGCAATCTGACTCGTTGGGGATAAAATGGTTAAGACCATTCTCAAACTGAGGGCTGAAATGGAAATGGTGACTTGATGAAGGATCGCCAACACAAGTGGACTTCAATAGAGCTTAGGGGGCAAGCGTGGCTCCCTGGGGTGAAAGATGAGACTCTATGAAGAATTAGGTTATGACAGGTAACCCGACTCCCTGGGGATAAGATAGCTTGGTGTGAAACAGACCGATTGAGAATTGAAGAGGTAAGAATGACCCTAATTCCACTAGGGATAATGGGCTGCAGTATGGGTGTGACTTCTATGGGGATGAGGAATAGTGGCCTACTCCTGACTCCATTGAGGATGATAGGTCACAGCTTGGGTGCAACGACCTGGGTACAACTCCACTGGGGATGACAGGACACACAAGGCTTCAGATGGAAATAGGCGACAATAGACGGCTTGAAATATAACCGACGCCAGGTGTAGCAATAATTGTCTCTTGTGAGTGTTCAATCGGCGTCGAGTTCTCAAAAACACAACCGACATTGGGTTGTTAAAACTCAGCTGGCTCTATGAAAGAGCTGTGACATTGGTTGAACACAACCAACGCTAAGTAAATCGGCACTAACGCCATTTGTAATTCAGCCGGAGCAAAGCCGAGCAGCGTTAGGGTTGTTTAGAATTCACCTTGCGCTAAGTCAACCGACGCTGAGCATGGATTGATATTTGAGTCATGACTCGATCCTGACCCATTCCAGCCCATTTGTTGGAATTTTATAAGCGATGATGAGTGTTGAATAGGGCCTCAGGTCAAAGCCCGTCCCGGATCATCGTCATTTGGCTTCACTTGGATGTGATTGGGATTCCCAATTTGTGAGGGGTGTTTGAGGGTTGTGCAGGCTACATAAGGGGGGTAAGACCCCATTTTCCCTCACTTTGCACCGAAGGTAAAAACTTGAGAAAATGTTTGATGGTGAGTAAAGGGTGCTTGGTAGAAGTTCCTGCAAGTGGCAAGGGAGATTCTGGCAAGAGATTAAGTGTTTCGAGAAACCTTTCAGGGAAGGATTCAATAAGAAAACGTTTTTTCAGGAATGGTTTTCTGGCAAGCAAGACTCTGCCGAGTATTTTGCAGGAGTTTTGCGGTTAGCTTTGGGGGCTTTCAGGGAAATAGAAGAACTCTGGCATGGGTATTTTGAAGGTGGAAGAGGCAGGAAGTGTAGTGGTAGAAATTTTCGCAAGTCTCGGGATTTTTTCGGGGAGTTTTAAGGAATTTCCCCGGGGTTGTAGTTATTTTACAGAGGTTTTGGTGACTTCCTGGCCAAAAATACAGGCGGAGAAAAATCTCTAAGTGAGTTTTTCGAGTGTTGTCGTGATTTTGCAGAAGTTTTGGTGACTTCTTGGCCAAAAAAGTAGGCGGGGGAAGTCTTTCATTGGGTTTTTTCGGCCATGTAGAAGAAGTTCCGGTGGGAAATCAAAGGGAAAAAATGGTTTCAGGGAAGGTGAACAGTCGTGGGAGATGAACCGTCGCCCTTGGAAATTGTACGATCGTTAAGGGGGTGTGAAAACTTAGGCCTCGAAAAAGAGGAGTCTCGGGAAGCGAACAGTCGCGACCTGTTCGGCACTAATAGAACTGCAGCCGGTGCTGATTGTTTAGAAGTGTGACCGGCACTGAGACAACCAGTGTTGATCCTCAAAAAAGGCAACCAGCGTTAGTAGTTCAGCCGGTGTTAGCCTTTGGAAGATACAATCAACACTGACTTCAGACGGCGTTCATCAGCAGTGTGGCCTGTCATGATGCGGAGAGTAATGCTCGCATGCGGCAGTAAGTCACGTGCGAGATTTGTGATGTTCGGTGATGAGCTATGCACGGTGATGTTCATGGGCCAGCAAAAAGTGGTGAATGATTGTAAGGCGTGGCTTGGCGTACTTGTTGGAAGCCAAATCCTCCAGCACAATAGTGAGGTCCATGTTCTTCTGTGGAAGGGCATCCACTGTGAACATGGTATGCTTTCCTTCATAGGAAAGTTCCTTGCTAGGTCTAGCTTGCTTTGTATGTTTGATATACACATCGAATGAATCCTATGTTGTATGTTTGATGTACAGGTCAGGTGAGATATCTGACTTGTATGTTTGATATACACGTCGGATGGACTGAAGCTAACTTCTTAGAGTGGCTTTGCTTTTGACTTGTAACCATCCTCTTACTCGTCAGATGAATTGAAGCTAACGCTCCAAGTAGTTTCGCTTCTTCTTCATGAGGAGGACTTTTCTTTGGGTGCGTAACCGTCCTCTTATCCTCAGATGCAAAAGACTTGTAACCTCCCTAGTAATGGGCTTTTTTAGTTTGTGACTCGTAACTCATTTTTATTGCAATAAAAAGAGTTAGAATTTGTTTGGATTGTCTTGCTTATTTTCCCGTCGAGTCTCTTTTTCTTGAATGTGCATTATGGGTAGTACTTCTTTAAGTATCGTCCATTGATAGGCGGCATTGCTTCCCCTCCTTCAAGATGTGCCAGTATGTAGGCTCCATTGGGCGAGACCTTTTTGACTATAAAGGGACCTTCCCACTTAGGCTCAAACTTCCCTTTATGCCGGCCATGCATAACAATAGGCCTCTTAACAGCTACGACTAGATCGCCATGGGTGAATGAGTGGATCTTGATAGACTTGTCAAAAGCCGTCTTCGTTCTCCCTTGGTTGAGTTCAACGTTCTGCGGAGCCTCTAGCCTCTTTCCATCGAGTGCATCCAATTCTTGATACCGGAGCTTAACTCTCTCATCTTTGGTTATTCCTTGGTGAATAGTGACTCGCAGTGAAGGAATTTGTATTTCGAGAGGTAAAACTGCTTCACCCCCATAAACCAAAGAATAAGAAGTGGAATCAATAACATTTCACATAGTAGTATGATAAGCCCATAGTGCTTCGGGAAGTTTCTCATGTCAGTTCTTCCTTGTTTTTTGTACTGACTTTCTTAAAATGTTGCACAAAGTCTTATTGAAAGCCTCAGCTAATCCATTCGCCCGAGGGTGGTACATAGTCGAGTACGTCCATTCGAAACCGAACTGGTTAACTAAGCGATCGATGTGATGACTCCTAAATTGAGGACCATTGTCAGATATAATCCGGTCGGGCACTCCGAAGAGATATATGATATGATGTCAAACACAGCAGGCCACCGCTGTCTCAGAACCTACTTAAGGGGGACCACTTCCTCCCACTTAGAGAAATAATCTGTTGCAGCTAGGATAAAACATGGCCCATTGCGGAAGGAGGGTCAATAGGCCCTATGATGTCCATGCCCCATTATGAGAAGGCCCATGATGCAACCGTAGGGTGTAAGGGCTTTGGAGGCTGGTGAACCAGGCCGGAGTGTATTTGGCATACTTTGCACTTTTTAGCGTTGCTTAAGGAATCAGAGATCATGGAAGGCCAATGTTTCCCAACCTGCGCATTCGTTCATAGAGCTCAGGACCGGAATGGTGTAGTCCACAAATGCCTGAGTGGACTTCGTCTAACATTTTATTTGCTTCTTGGATATCGACGCATCTAAGAAGAACCATCAAACGACTGTCTGAAGAGAGCTGTTGCGTTCGGCACGATCTTCCGGGAGCATGCCATGTTTTAGGTAACTAGTGATGGGATCTCTAAAATCTTTTACTTACTCAATTTCTGTGCATATTGGGGTAAAGAATTCTGGTTCTTGATTTCGACCCTCAGCTCCTTGACTCTGTGCTTTTCCTTGTTCAGTCTTGATTACTCCAAATGGATACGGAGGGCGGCACTCGGGGAAGATATTTCTCTCGTCATCTGCATCGACCTCGGTTCTTAGTTTGATATGTCTCCATTTTGCCACCCAAACAAGCGTAGGTCCTGATGAGGACAACTGAATTGTAGCGTCAAGTTTTCGCTAGTGAATCAGCCTTCGAGTTTAGCCTCCTGGGGATGTGACTCAGGGATATGTCCTCAAACTGAGCCATATACGATTTTACAGTATCGTGATAAGGCATGAGAGTGTCTTTTCTCACATCATAGATCCATTCGAGCTGTCGGATAACCAACTCAGAGTTGCTAGATATCTTGAGCTGCTCCAAGTCGAGGTCGAAGGCTATCTCCAGTGCGATTATAAAGGCCTGATATTCTGTCTCATTATGAGAATCGTCTTGAGCAAGAGTGAAAGAAAGTGGCAATATTCCTCCTCTCGGAGTCAGGAATACTACTCTGGCGCCTCCTCGATCTGATTGGAATGCTCCGTCGAAGTATAATTCGTACACATGAAAAAGGTCAACACATAATACTTCTTCATCAGGGAGGTCGCTTGATAGAGGAGATTCTGCAGGTACGGAGTGTGCTACGGAAAATTCAGCCAAGGCCTGGCCCTTGATGGCCTTCTGTGGGACTTACGTGATGTTGAACTCCATCAGCAACAATGTTCACTTAGCAAGGCATCCTGACAAGCATGGGCGTGTCATGAGAAACTTTACATGATCAGATTTCGAGATAAGTTTAACTTCATGACCAAGCAAGTAATGGCAGAGTTTTTGTACCTCGAAGATCAGGGCCAAGCACATATTCTCAATAAGGGGATAATTCTTCTCGGCCCCTTGCATCCTGCGGCTGAGGTAATATAACGTAGTCTGTTTTCCCTCTTCATTGTTTTGTGCCAACAATGCTCCGAGTGACTCGTTTAAAGCAGTCACGTATAGAATGAGTCCCAATACTGGTATAGAGAGCACTAGAGGGTTGAGAAAATAATGCTTGATGTCGTCAAGGGCTGCTTGACATGCTTCATCCCAGATGAATGGGGTATCTTTCTTTAAAAAGGGTTTACAGTGACCTGAGAGGTTTGAGATGAACCTGTGGATGTATGCCAGTTGCCGTTGGAGGGAGCGCAATTCTCGAAGTGCAATCGGTGACGACATTTATTGGATTGCCTAGATCTTGACTGGCTCAACTTAAATTGCTTTTCAAGGTCTCTCATGTGAGCATCCTTCTCTTCGGATTTTACCACCAAGTCACCTACATAACACTCCACCTCTTTGTGCATCATGTCTTTGAAAACGGTCGTCATTGCTCTTTGGTATGTGGCACCCTCATTCTTTAATCCAAAAGGCATCATTGTGTAACAGAAGACCCCTTTGGAGTTAAGAATGCGGTGGCCTCTTCATCTTCGGGCGCCATCCTTATCTGGTTATATCTGGAGTATCCGTCCATGAAGGAAAAGATTTGACAGTGAGTTATAGAGTCGATGAGCATGTCGGTGAATGGCAAAGGGAAGTCATCCTTGGGACAGGAGGTATTCAAATTGTGAATGTCAATACACACCCTGATGACCATTCTTCTTCTTGACCGGAATGACATTTGCTGGCCATTTCGGGTACTTGCTTCACGGATGAAACTTGCTTGTCTGAGTTTGTTTATATCGACATTGATCTGCATTTCAAGGTCAAGCCTGAACCTTATTGATTTCTATTTAACATGTTTGACAGTTGGATCAATGCCGAGATGGTGAACAACGGCTTGAAGGTCTAAACTAGGAATCCCATGATAATGCCAAGCAAAGATGTCCTGGCTTGCTCTCAATAAGGTTGTGAAATCCTCTTTCTCTTCTGGAAACATATTCACTGAAATGAAAATGGGTTTGGGATCCACTTCGTTTCCAAGATTTATTTCTTCGAGGTCATCAGCTGTGGTATGACTGCCTTCTTCTCATTCTTCCGGGGCTTCTTGCAACTCTTCCTTGCTGTTCTCAGAGGCCCTTTCACCAACTTCTTATGAGGAGACGCATGACCTTGACATCTCTGCGTCCAATAGGGCTCCAAGGTTGGTCATGCTTCCTATGTTTTTCTTGATACGAGTGACGGAAAGGTTAACTCCAAATGTAGAAAACACATCAAGTTGGAGAAACTTGTCTAGACAGTTAGGAGGAAATTAAGATTGAGTGATGGTGACGCGAAGAGTGTCTTCGTATGAATCACACTGTATTTATACGGAGCCTGGAGTGTTTGATCCTAGCCAGCAGGTTCTTCATAAAGTTGTGTCATATGGCAAGCTTCCTGAGAATAAAACCTTTGCCCTTTTTATTATCTCAATCTCTGCTCAAAGTCTAGCTCAGGGGGACATTGGGGTTTCTTTGGCTTCGACTTCTTATACTTCTTTGAAGAAGGTGGCTCTACCTTGGCTTTAGCAGCTAGGGCATCAACAATTATTCGGAATCTTGCTACCTATGCCAAGGTATTTCTTAATCATTTCTGCTACGTCTTGCTTATATCGATTCCTTCAAATTCTCTGTCGAGAGCCTCGAAGTCTGGGCATATCAAGGTTGTACCTACAGGGGACATAGAAGAGGGAGAATGAGAAGTAGGAGAAGGGTTAGAAGGTGGGGGACTTTTAAGGTCATTCCCCACATCAGACCGATTTGGGCAGCTTTTTATATCATCATCAGGGTTGGATGGGAGCAGGGGGTCTTTTTGGTCTTTCCCTTGCTTAGACCGTTGGGGAGTGCTTTTAACGTCGTCACCCTCATTGGAAGTATGCTGGGGGTCTTTTAGGTCTTTCCCTTGCTTAGACCATTGGGGAGTGCTTTTAACGTCGTCACCCTCATTGGAAGTATGCTGGGGGTCTTTTAGGTCTGTCCCTTGCTTAGACCGTTGGGAAGTGCTTTTAACGTCGTCGCCCTCAATGGACGTGTGCTGAGTGGGAGATGGAACGTGAATGTCTTCTTGATAGGATGAAGAAGGAAGAAGGATCGTGGCAAGGATGAAGTCTAGTAAAGTTGGCAGTGGGGAAGGGGCTTGACAAATTTCTGCTCGACTATGGGTTGAGCGGTCTTGTTTCTTCAGCGAGTAGCCCTTGGTGCCTGTCTCTTTATAGTTTTCTAAGATGATGTTTGATTCATCTCGCTGGTCTTGCGAACAGCTCTAGCTTGGCGAACTGCTTCTCGAAGGGATAAACTTGTTCCTATGCCTGGTGAAATAATCACCCCAATCAATGTTGGCTGGTGGGGGTACCCAATTGTACGACTATTGTTGCTTGCCAGCTTAGGGTGTTACCTTTGTTGTGCTTACCCCTTTAGAGAGGTCTAAGGTTTGGGAGGGAGCCTTCTTTGAATTAGTGACCATGACGGCTGCACTGATTACCCCTTTCTGTTGGCTACCCATGTGTTATTCCGAGAGCTACCATTGCCCCGGTTGTTTGCTGAGCTTGTAGATGATTGCCGTGTCCCACTGTAGTGGCATGATAAACTTTTTATAAGAATTGATTTAAAGATCAACTCTAACATGGAGGTCGGATTAGAGGCCTCTATATGTAGAACGATCTCGGATCGCATGTTTCGCACGCAAGTTTGGACAGCGTCCATCTCAAGCATAGGATTAGGATGGCGGGAAGCCAAATTTCTCCATCTTGATATGAACTGATCCACAAGCTCATTGGGGTCTTGAGTCAGGGTGAGAAATTCGATGGTTTGAACCTCTTTGTTGACCTCATAAAAGCGTTGATAGAACAGCTTCTCCATCTCCTCCCATGTATGCACTAAATTTGAAGGAAGTCAGGCATACCATTGAAATGCTTGGCCATCGAGGGTCTCAATGAACTGTCGGAGAAGAAGTCTCCCGTCAGCCTTTATTTCTCGACATGCTGCGTGGAAGTGGGCAATATGCTAGTTTGGAGACGTGGTTCTGTTAAATAAAGGAAACTTCCCTTTCTTATAATCTGAGGGAAACGAGACCTGATCAATATACGAGGGGTATGGCCATTGATAAGGCATCGCACCCTGTATTCTCGAGATTTGTCTTTTCTTTAGAGTATGGGTGACCAGAGCGTCAATGTCTATCTGAGAGACAGGATGAGGGATAGAATTGTGCTATGAGGTAGAAGGAGGGGGCTGCAGTGGAGGTGCACCATCAGAATATTGGGATATGACCTCATGGTTAGCCGACTGGCGTGTGGTGTTGATACGATCGATCTTTTCCATCATTGTGTGCATCATATCCTCAAACTTGTTAATGCGCTCTTCCTGCGCATCACCGAGTCGGGAATCCTACCCACATGGCTTGCTCGATATGAGAAATGACTTCTGGTTCATTTTTCAGCCAAGGTGGCTCTGAACTGGGAGAAAAAGGTGCATAATCTTTTTCAAATGAAGAGGGAGTTTCTTGAGGGATGATGGTTGGGATGTTGGAATAAATAATAGTTAGGGGTAAAATTCTTCCCTGCCTTTCTTCTTCCTTGAACATGTTCACTAATGTCCTTACAACATTCTCAACATCTTCATGAGAAAAGGACACAGTCTTGCTTGTAGACTCGTGACCTTCATCACTCAGCTTCTGAGGCAACGCCAGATCTATGAAGTAATATTTAGCGTCAGCGTAGTGAGTTTCGGCCACTGGGAATAGGCTTTTGTCGGCATAGACCATATGCTGTCTCCCGTCTCGGCTATACTCGAAACATTGGTGCAATGTTGTTGGAACCACCCCCTAATAATGGAGCCATGACCAATCGAGGAGAATATATGTAAGAAGTGTGGGTGTCAATTACAAGAAACTGAGCATGATTGTTTCGCTCACGGATCTTAAAAGGCGTATCGTGTCAGCCGGCTTCTCTCCTGATTGGTTAAACCCCTGAACTATGATGTGGGTCGAGGTAAGATCTTCTGACCCCAACCCTAATCGAGTAAGGATCCTTATTAGAATGAGGTTAACTGCGGACCCTACATCTAACATGATTCGGTTGATGGGGCATGCGTGTTATTTGCCAGCAACAAGGAGAGGGCATTATGAATCTTTTCCCTTAAATATAGATCGTCCTCTGAAAAGGTGACTGGCATACATCCTTGTAGACTTGTCGAGTCTACTTCGACAGGTTCTACTTTAGTCTCGTACACTTGTGGGTCAGAGAGAGCTTGAACAAAAGCCATTCGGTAATCCTTTGAAACTATGAGGGTGTCGTAGACACTGAGAAGGGCAAGAAGCTTTTGTAGATGCTCTATCACAACCTTTTCTTGATCAAGGCCTTGTGTACCTAGTCCTGCGACTGATTTGGCAAGAATATTGGGTTGAGGACTACGTTTGGGTAAAGAGGGTTCATTTTGGCTGGCTGGCTGACTTGATTACACATCAGGCTTGGTTTGAGTGATGGAAGTTTGAGGTTTTAGAAGAGACTGAGTGTATGGGATAAAAGGGGTCCCAGGAAATTGGAGGGTAGGGGGATTGTTTAAGGTATTGGGCTTAGGAAGAAGTCCAGGGAGCTACAGGATAGGCAGACTAGCCTTTGGATTAAGGGGCAGTGGTGAACTGGGGAACTTCAAGGTGTCGACTTCTACAATGGAAGCTGCAGCATCCTCCCTAACCTGATATTTATCTGCCCCGTGCTGGGTAATGCTCCCGAAATGTACACCATGTGGCAAACTCCCTGAGAATATAAGCTTTGCCCTCTCGACTCCCTCAATCTCTGCTCGAAGTCAGGCTCAGGGGGCTACTGGGGTTTCTTTGGCTTCGAATTCTTGCGCTTCTTTGAAGAAGATGGCTCTACCTTGGCTTTAGCTGCCAGGGCATCAGCAATAGTTAAGAATCATGTTGCCTACGCCAGGGTCTTTCTCAATTGCTTTCGTTGTGTCTTAGTTATGTTTGATCCCTCAAGTTCTCTATCGAGAGCATCAAAGTCTAGACATATCTAAGTTTTACCTGTAGGAGACATAGACAAGGAAGAATGAGAAGCAGGAGATGAAGGAGGAGTAGGGTTAGAAGGTGGGGGAATTTTAAGGTCGCTCTCCTCATCAGACCGATTTGAGTAGCTTTTTACGTCATCGCAAGAGTTGGACGGGTGCAGGGGGTCTTTTAGGTCTTTCCCTTGTTTAGACCGTTGGGGAGTACTTTTAACGTCATCACCCTCATTAGATGTGTGCAACGGTCTTTTAGGTCTTTCCCTTATTTAGACCGTTGGGGACTGCTTTTAACGTCGTCACCCTCATTGGATGTGTGCTGAGTGGAAGATGGCACGGGGATGTCTTCTTGACAGGATGAAGAAGGAAAAAATATTGTGTCGGGGATGAAGTCCAGCATAGTTGGCAATGGAGGAAGGGGCTTGAGAAATTCCTTCTCAACTGTGGATTGAGCGATCTTGTTTCTTCGGCGAGCAGCCCTTGGTGCCTGTCTCTTTATGGTTTTCTAAAGTGATGTCTGATTTATCTCATTGGGGTGGCAAACCGCTCTAGCTTGGCGAACCGCTTCTTGTCTTAAGAACTTCAGTCTTCTTCCACCATGGTAGATCATCCATGGCTGGGAAGTTGAGGGTTCTATAGAGTCTGGGTCATTGATCAGAAGGTCCTGCCTTGTGGGATCTTCTTGCCCCGATGAGGAAGTGATTTGGGGATCACTTACGGGGAGGTTGTAAAATTCTTGACACTCCCTTATCTTTTCTGTGAATATATCAAGGAAAGTGGTGCATTCTGACAAATAATAACCTCTTATCTAATGGAAATGGCATCAACGATCTTCAGTCCCCTTAGCAAGGCAGCGGGGTTGCCTTGCCAGGTTTAGTGTGATTATGCCTTCTTGAAGCATTATAATGAAGAGGGCGTAGAGGACACCCGTCATTTCGTCCTCCACTTGAATGATTACGGCATGGGAGGCCACAGTTGCCCCGAAGGCCTTCTTTAAATCTTCAAGCTTTATCTGACCTTTTAGAATCAGGGCCCCAATTATATCCTTCAGTGTGTAGCAGTCATTTGTGGGATGATTGATCCTCCGATGGTAGGCACAATAATTTGCCTCAATGTCAAGGCCAGATTGCTCAGGGAACCTGGCTTCTGGAAGCTGGATCCTATTCTGCTCTAATAATAACTAGAACAGTGCAGGGACTTATTCCTTCTCGAAGGGATAGACTTTATTCCTATGCCTGGTGAAATAATCACTCTGATCAAAGTTGGCTGGTGGAGGTACCAGATTGTACAACTGTTGCTGCTTGCCAGCCTGGGGTGTTACCTTCGTTGTTCTTACCTCTGTAGTACTGACCGATGCTGAGCAGTATAGGGTAATGTTTTATGGACCTATGTTGAGCAGCTTAGGGTTAGGGTGTAGGGACCGAGGTTGAGTAGTTTAGGGTCATGCAGTATGGACCGAGCAGAGCAGTTTAGACTCATCCAGTATGGATCGAAGTTGAGCAGTTTTGGCCCAAGCAGTTTGGACCGAGGCTGAGCAATTCAGGGTTAAGCAATATGAACCAAGGCTGAGCAGTTTAGGGTCATGGATTATCGACCTAGGCTGAGGAGCTTAGGGTCATACAGTATAGACTAAGAAGTTTAGGGTCATGCAGTATTGTCCGAGGTCGAGCAGTTTAGGGTCAGGCTATAAGGACCGAGGCTGAGCAGAATAGGGTCATGCAATATGGATCGATGCTGAGCATTTCAGGGTCATGTAATGTGGACCTAAGCTGAGCAATTTAGGGTCATGCTGTATGGACCGAGGCACAGCAGTTTAGGGTCACGCATTTTGGACCAAGTTTAAGGTGTTTAGGATCATACAATATGGACCGAGGTTGAGCAGTTTGGGATCATAAGGTCCGGACCAGGTTGCATTGTTTAGGGCTGTAGGCTAAGAAGTTTAGAGACATGCAGTATGGACACAGGCTGAAGAGTTTAGGGTCATGCAGTATGGACGAAGACTGAGCCGTTTAGGGTCATGTAATATGGGCCAAGGCTGAGCAGTATAGGGTCATGCAGTATGGACCGATCTTGAGAAGTTGAGGGTCATGCAGTTTGGAAAGAGGCTGAGTCGTTTAGGGTCATGCAGTATGGACGGAGGCTGAGCAGTTAAGGGTCATCCAGTAAGGACCGAGGTTGAGCAGTTTAGGGTCATGCAGTACGGACCGAGGCTGAGATGTTTAAGCTCATGCAGTATGGACTGCGGCTGAGCTGTATAAGGTCATGCAGTTTGGATGGAGATTGAACAGTTTTGGGCCATGCAATACGGATCGAGGCTTAGAAGTTTAGGGTTATGCAATATGAATCGAGTCTGAGAAGTTTAGGGTCATGCAGTACGGACCGAGACAGAGGAGTTTAGGGTCATGCAGTATGCACCGAGGCAAAGTAGTTTAGGGTCATACAGTATGGATCAAGGCACGGCAGTATAGGGTCATACAGTATGGACCGAGGCTGAGGAGTTTAGACTCATCCAGTATAGACCTAGGCCGAGCAGTTTTGGGTATGGAACGAGGCTGAGCATCTTAGGGTCATGAAGTATGGACCGAGGCAGAGAAGTTTACGGTCCTGCAGTTTGGGCCCAGGGTGACCAGTTTAGTGCCACAAAGAATCGACCGAGGTTGCACAGTTTTCGGTCATGCAGTATAGACCGAGGTTGAGCAGTTTACCATCTTGCAGGGTGGACCAAGGCTGAGCAATTTAGGGTCATGTAGTATGGACCAAGGCTGAGTAGTTTTGGGCTATACAGTATGGAAGGCTGAGTAGTTTAGGGTCATTCGATATGAATCGATGCTAAACAGTTTAGGGTCATGCAATAATGTTCGAGGCTAAGCAGTTTAGGGTCATGCAGTGTGGACCGAGGCAGAGTAGTTTAGAGTCTTGCAATATGGACCGAGGCTGAGCAGTTTGAGGTCATGCAGTATGGACCGAGGAGGAGCAGTATTGGGTCATGCAGTATGGACAGAGGCTAAGCAGTTTAGTGTCATTCAGGATGACTCGATGCTGAGCAGTTTAGGGTCATCCAGTATGGACCGAGTTTGAGCAGTTTCGGGTCATGCAGTATGGACCTGAGCTGAGCAGTTTATTGTCTTGCGTTATGGACTGTGGTTGAGTTGTATTGGGTCATGCAATTTTGACCGAGGCTGAGAAGATTTTGCTCATGGAATAAGCATGTAGGCTGAGCTGTTTGGGGTCAAGCAATACAAACCGAGGCTGAGCACTTTAGAGTGAACCATGGCTGAGGACATTAGGGTCATGTAGTATGGATCGAGGCTGAGTAGTTTAGGGTCATGCAGTATGGTCTCAGGCTGAGCAGTTGAGGGTAATATAGTATGGACCGAGGCTGAGATGATTAGGCTCATCCAGTATGGACTGAAGCTGAGCTGTTTAGGGTCATCCAGTATGGACTGAGGCTGAGCTGTTTAGGGTCATGAAATATGAATCGAGGCTGAGCAGTTCAGAGGCATGCAGTATGGACTTAAGCTAAGTAGTATAGGGTCATGCAATATGGACCAAGGCTGAGTTGTTTAGGGTCACGCAGTACGGACGGAGGCTGCACCATTTAGGGTCATGATGTATGGACCGAGGCTGAGAAGTTTACAATCTTTCAGTGTGAAGCGAGGCTGAGAAGTTTAGGACCATGTAGAATGGACCGAGGGTGAGCCATTTTGGGTCATGCATTATGGACCGAGGCTAAGCAGTTTAAAGTCATGCAGTATTCACCGACGTTGTGCAGTTTAGGGTCATGTAGTATGGACCGAGGCTAAGCTGTTCAAGGTCATGCAGTATGGATCGAGGCTGAGCTATATAGGGTCATGCAGTATGGACCGAGGCCGAGTAGCTTAGGGTCATGTAGTATGGAATGAGGTTAAGCATTTTCAGGTCATCCCGTATGGACCAAGGTTGAGCAGTTTTGGGTCCTGCAGTATGGACCGAGGCTGAGCAATTTAGGGTCATGCAATATGAACTGCGGCAGAGCTTATTGGGTCATGCAGTGTAGACCGACGCTGAGCAGATTTGGGTCATGCAATATGGATCGAGGCTAAGTAGTTTAGGGTCAAGCAATAAGAAACGAGGCCTAGCAGTTTAGGGTCATGCAGTATGCACCAAAGTTGAGTAGTTTAGGGTCATGCTGTATGGATCGAGGCGGAGCAGTTTAGGGTCATGCAATATGGACAGAGGCTGAGTAGTTTAGGCTCATTCTGTATGGACCGAGACCTAACAGTTTTGGATAATGCAGTATGGACTGAGGTTGAGAAATTTAGGGTCATGCAATATAAACCAAGAATGAGAAGTTTAGAGTAACGCAGTATGGACCGAGGCTGAGGAGTTTAGGGTCATGCAGTATGGATCGAGGGAGAGCAGTTTAAGGTCATGTTGTATGGACCGAGGTTAAGTAGTTTAGGGTCATGCAGTATGGACCGAGAGTGAGCAGTTTAAGCACATCCAGTATGGACCGAGGCAGAGCAGTTTTGGGTCATCTAGCATGGACCGCGGCTGAGCAGCTTAGGGTCATGAAGTATGGACCGAGGCTGAGCCGTTTAGGTTCCTGCAATATGGGCCCAGGCGGGCAGTTTAGTGTCATGCAGTATGGACTGAGGTTGAGAAGTTTACAGTCTTGCAGTGTGAACCGAGGCTAAGCAGTTTAAGGTCATGTAGTATGGACCGAGGGTCAGTAATTTCAGGTCATGAAGTATGGATCGTCGCGAAGCAGTTTAGGGTGATGTAGCATTAACCGAGGCTGAGCAGTTCAGAGTCATGCAGTATGGATCGAGGTAGAGCAGGTCTTGGTCATGCAATATGGACCGAGTTTGAGCAGTGTCGGGTCAAGCAATATGAACCGAGGCTGAGAAGTTTAGAGTCATACAGTACAGACCGAGGCTAAGAAGTTAAGGGTTATGTAGTATGGAACGAGGCTGAGCAGTTTAAGGTCATGTAGTACGGGTTGAGACTGAGCAAGTGAGGTTCATGCAGTATGGACCAAGGCTGAGCTGTTTAGGCTCATCCAATATGGATCGAGGCTGAGCATTTTTGGGTCTTGCAATACGAATCGAGGTTGAGCAGTTTAGTGTCATGCAATATAAACCAAGGCTGAATAGCATAGGGTCATACACTGTGGACTGAGGCTGAGAAGTTTAGGGTCATGCAGTATGGACATAAGCTGAGTAGTTTAGGGTCATGCAGTATAGTTCGAGGCTGAGCAGTATAGCATCATGCAGTATGGTCCGAGGCTGCACAGTTTAAAGTCATTAAGTACGGATTGAGGTTGCAGAGTTTAGGGTCATGCAGTATGGACCGAGACTGAGAGGTTTACGGTCTTTCAGTGTGGACCGAGGCTAAGAAGTTTAGGGCCATGTAGTATGGACCAAGGGTGAGTGGTTTTGGGTCTTGGAGCATTGACCGAGGCTAGGCAGTTTAGGGTTATGCAGTATTGTTCGAGGCAGAGCAGTTTCGGGTCATGCAGTATGGACTGAGGCTGAGCAGCTTAGGGTCACGCAGTATGGACTGAGGCTGAGCACTTTAGGGTTCTGCAGTATGGCTCAAGGTAGAGAAGTTTAGGGTCATGCAATATGAACCAAGGCTAAGCAGTGTAAGGTCAAGCAGTATGGACTAAGGCTGAGCAGTATAGGGTCATGCAATATAGACTGAGGCTGAGCAGTTTAGGGTCACGCAGTATGGAACGAGGCTGAGTTGTTTGGGGTCATCCAGAATGGACCGAGGTTTTGCATTTTAGGGTCATGCAGTATGGACCGAGGCTGAGCTGTTTAGGGGCATGTCGTATGGACTTAAGCTCAGCAGTTTAGGGTCAAGCAGTTAAGATCGACGCTGAGTGGTTTAGCGTCATGCAGTGCGGACCGAGGCTCTGCAGTTTAGCGTCATTCATTATGTACCAATGCTGAACAGTTTTGGGTCATGCAGTATGGACTTAAGCTGAGCGGCTTAGGGTCATGCAGTACAGTCCAAGATTGAGTAGTTAAGGCTCATCTTGTATGAACCGAAGCTGAACTGATTGGGGTCAAGCTGTATGGACCGAGGCTGAGCAGCTTAAGGTCATGCATTATGCACCGAGGCTTAGTAGTTTAGGGTCATGCATTCGGAATGGAGGCTGAGGAGTTTAGGGTCATGTAGTATAGGTCGAGACTGAGCAGTTGAGGGTCATGCAGTACATACCAAAGCTGGGACGTTTAGGGTCATGTAGTATGGATCGAGGCTGAGCAATATAGGGCGCAGTATCGACCTAGGTTGAGCAGCTTAATGTCATGCAGTATGGACCGAGGCAGAGCAGTTTTGGAACATGCAGTATGGATCGAGGCTGAGCTGTTTAGGGTCATGCAGTATGGACCAAGGCTTAGTAGTTTACGATCATGCCGTATGGACCTAGGCTGAGCAGTTTAGGGTCGTACAGTATGGACCGAGGCTGACCTGTTTGAGCTCATCCAGTAAAGAGCAAGGCCGAGCAGTTTTGGGTGATCCAGTAAGGACCGAGGCTGAGCAGCTTAGGTTCACAAAGTAAGGACCGAGGCTGAGCAGTTTAGGGCCACGAAATACGGACCGAGACAGAGGAGTTTGCGGTCTTTCAGTGTGGATCGAGGCTGAGTCATTTAGGGTCATGTAGTATGGATCGAGGATGTGCCATTTTGGGTCATGCAGCTTGGATCGAGGCTAAACAGTATAGAGTCATGCAGTATTGACCGAGGCTGAGCAGTTTCAAGTCATGCAGTATGAACCGAGGCTAAGAAGTTTACGGTCCTGCAGTATGGATCGAGGCCGAGTAGTTTAGGGCCATGCAATATGGGTCGAGCCTAAGCTGTTTAGGGTCATGCAGTATGGACCGAGGCTAAGCAGTGTAGGGTCATGCTGTATGGATTGAGGCTGAGCAGTTTAGGGTCATGCAGTATGGAATGAGGCTGAACAGTTTAGGGTCCGACAATATGGACCGAGGCAGAGTAGTTTAGGGTCATGCAATATGGATCGAGGCTGAGAAGTTTAAGGTCATGCAGTATGGATCGAGGTTGAGCAGTTTAAGGTCATGCAGTACGCATCGAGGCTGAGCAGTTTAGGGACCTTCAGTATGGAACGAGGAAGAGCAGTTGAGGTTCATGCAGTATGGACCGAGGCTGAGCAGTTTAGGGTCATGCAGTACGGACCACGACTGAGCTGTTATTGGTCATGCAGTATGGACTGAGGCTCGACAGTGTCGGGTCATGCATTATGGACCGAGGCTTAGCGGTTTAGGGTCATGGAGTATGCATAGAGGCTGAGCCATTTTGGGTTTTGTAGTGTGGAACGAGGTAGGGCGATATAGGTTTAGAATGTTTGGACCGAGACTGAGCTATTTAGGGTTATGCATTATGGACCAAGGCAGAGCAGTATAGGGGCACGCAGTATGGACAGTGACGAAGCAGTTTCGGGCCATGTTGTATGGACCGAGGTGAAGAAGTTTGGGATCGTGCAGTATGGACCGAGGCCGAGCAGTTTAGGGTCATGTAGTATTGACCGATGCTGAGCAGTTTAGGGTCACGTTGTATGGACCTATGCTGAGCAGTTTAGGGTTAGGCAGTGGGGACCGAGGCTGAGCAGTTTAGGGTCATGCATTATGGACCGAGGCTGAGTAGTTGAGGCTCATCCAGTATGGAACGATGTTGAGTAGTTTTGGGTCAAGCAGTACGGACCAAGGCTGCACAGTTTAGGATCATGCAATATGAACCGAGGCTGAGCAGTTTAGGGTCATGCATTATGGACTTTGGCTGAGGAGTTTAGGGTCATGCAGTATAGACTGAGCAGTTTAGGGTCATGCAGTATGGTTCAAGGCCAAGCAGTTTAGGGTTAGGCTGTAAGGACCGAGGCTGAGCAGCATAGAGTCATGCATTATGGATCGATGCTGAGCACTTCAGGGTCATGCAGTGCGGACCTAAGCTGAGCAATTTAGGGTCATGCAATATGGACCGAGGTAATGCAGTTTAGGGTCATGCATTATTGATCGAGTCTGTGTTGTTTAGGATCATGCAGTATGGACAGAGGCTGAGAAATTTAGGGTCATGCAGTTCGGATCGAGGTTAAGTTGTCTAAGGCTGTATAGTATGGACCGAGGCTAAGAAGTTCAGGGACATGCAATATGGACTGAGGCTAAACAGTTTAGGGTCATGCAGTATGGACCGAGGCTGAGAAGTTTAGGGCCATGCAGTATGGACTAAGGCTTAGCTATATAGGGTCATGCAGTAAGGACCAATCTTGAGCAGTTTAGGGTCATGCAGTTTGGAAAGTGGCTGAGTCGTTTAGGGTCATGCAGTAAGGACCGTGGCTCGCAATTAAGGGTCATCCAATAAGGATCGAGGCTGAGCAGTTTAGGGTCATGAAGTATGGGCAGAGGCTGAGATGTTGAAGGTCATGCAGTTTGGACCCCGGCTAAGCTATATAGGGTCATGCAGTTTAGGCCAAGGCTGAGCAGTTTTTGGTCATGCAGTACAGACAGAGGCAGAGCAGTTTAGGGTTATGCAATATGAACCGAGTCTAAGAAGTTTAGGGTCATGCAGTATGGACCGAGGCTGCAGAATTTTGGGTCATGCAGTATGGGCCGAGGCTGAAAGTTTACGGTCTTTTTGTGTGGACCGAGGTTGAGAAGTTTAGGGCCATGTAGTATGGACCGAAGATGAGCAGTTTTGGGTCATGCAGTATGAATCGAGGCTAAGCAGTTTAGGGTCATGCAGTATTGACAGAGGCTGTGCAGTTTTGGGTCATGCAATATGGACTGAGGCTGAGCAGTTTACGGTCACGCAGTATGGTCTGAGGCTGAACAGTTTAGGGTTCTGCAGTATGGATAGAGGCAAAGTAGTTTAGGGTCATGCAATATCCACTGAGGATGAGTAGTTTAGGGCCATGCAGTATGGACCGAGGCTGATCAGTATAGGGTCATACGGTATGGACTGAGGCTGAGCAGTTTAGGGTCATGCAGTATAGAACGAGGCTGAGTTGTTATGGACCGAGGTTTTGCATTTTAGTGTCATGCAGTATGGAACGAGGCTGAGCAGTTTAAAGGGATGCAGTATGGACTTAAGCTCAACAGTTTAGGGTCATGCAGTTTTGATCGACGCTGAGTGGTTTAGTGTCATGCAGTATGGACCAAGGCTGTGCAGTATCGCATCATTTAGTATGGATCGAGGCTGATGAGTTTATGGTCATGAAGTATAGGCCGAGGCAGAGCAATTTAGGGTCATGCAGTATGGACCGAGGCTGAGCAGTTTCGAGTCATGCAATATGGACCGAGGCTGGGAGATTTAGGGTCATGCAGTACGGTTCGAGGCTGAGCGGTTTCAGCTCATCTTGTATGAATCGAAGTAGAGCAGGTTTGGGTCAAGAAGTATTGACCAAGGCTGAGCAATTTAGGGTGATGCATTATGTACCGAGGCTGAGTAGTTTAGGCTCATGCATTCGAGACCGAGGCTGAGGTGTTGGAGTATGGATCGAGACTAAGCAGTTGACAGTCGTGTAGTGTGGGCCAAGGCTGAGACGTTTAGGGTCATGCAGTATGGACTGAGGCTGAGCAGTATAGGGTCATGCAGTCTCGATCTAAGTTGAGCAGCTTACGGTCATGCAGTATGGACCGAGGCTGAGCAGTTTTGGGACATGCAGTACGGACCGAGGTTGAGCTGTTTACGGTCATGCAATATGGACCGAGGCCGAGCAGTTTACTGTCATGCAGTATGGACCGAGGCTGAGCAGTTTAGGGTCATGCAGTATGGAACGAGGCAGAGTTGTTTGGGGTCATCCAGATTGGACCGTGGTTTTGCATTTTAGGGTCATCCAGTATGGACAGAGGCTAAGCAGTTTAGGGGCATACAATATGGACTTAAGCTCAACAGTTTAGTGAACAGTTTAGGGTCATGCAGTATGGACCGAGGCTGAGCAGTTTAGGGTCATCCAGTATGGATAGAGGCTGAGCAGTTTTGGGTCGTGCAGTATGAACCGAGGTTGAGCAGTTTTGGGTCATGTAGAATGGACCGAGGGTGAGCAGCTTAGGGTCTTCCAGCAGAGTCCGAGACTGAGCACTTTAGGCTCATCTTGTATGAACTGAAGCTAAGCAGGTAAGGGTCAAGCTGTATGGACCGAGGCTGAGCAGCTTAGGTTCATGCATTATGCACCGAGGTTGGGTTGTTTAGTGTCATGCATTAGGGACCGAGGATGAGGAGTTTAGGGTCATGCAGTATGGACCGAGGCTGAGCAGTTGAAGGTCATGCAGTATGGACCGAGGTTGAGCAGTTTAGGGTCATGCAGTAAGGATTGAGGCTGAGTAGTTTAAGGTAATCCAGTATGGACCGAGGTTTAGCATTTTAAGGTCATGCAGAATGGACCGAGGCGGAGCAGCTACGGACTTAAGCTGAGCAGTTTAGGGTCATGCAGTATAGACTGAGGTTGAGCAGTTTAGCATCATGTTGTATGGACCGAGGCTAAGATGTTTAACATCAATCAGTATGGACCATAGCTGAATAGTTATGGGTCATGCAGCATGGACCGAGGCAGAGCAGTTTGGGGTCAAGAAGTTTGGACAGAGGCTAAGTCGTTTCGGGTCATGCAATATGTATCGAGGCTGAGCAGTTTGGGGGCCTTCAGTATGGAACGAGGCAGAACAATTGAGGTTCATGAGGTATGGACTGAGGCTGAGCAGTTTAGGGTCATGCAGTATGGACCACGCCTGAGCTGTTATTGGTCATGCTGCATGGACTGAGGTTGGGCAGTTTAAGGTCGTGCAGTAAGGACCGAGGCTGAGTGATTTAGGTTCATCCAGTGTGGACCGAGGCTGAGCAGTTTTGGGTCATGCAGTATGGACTTAGGCTGAGGAGAATAGGATCATGCAATATGAACCGAGGCTGAGCAGTTTTGCGGTCATGTAGTATGGACATAAGCTGAGCAGTTTTGGTCTTACTGTGTGGACCTAGGCTGAGCAGTTTAGCATCATACAGTGTGGACTGAGGCTGAACAATTTAGCGTCATTCAGTATGGACTGAGGCTGAAAATTTTAGGATCGTGCATTATGGATCAAGGTTGAGCAGTTTAGAGTTATGCAATATGGACCGAGGCTGAGTTGTCAAGGTCATGCATTATGGACCGAGGTTGATCAGTTTAGGGTCATAGAGAATGGACTGAGGCAGAGGTATAACAGTATAGGGTCATGCAGTATGGATCGAGGTTAACCAGTTTATGGTCATGCTGTATGCACCGAGGTTGAGAAGTTTAGGGTCCTGCAGTATGGAATGAGGGTCATGAAATATGGGTCGAGGCTGAGCAGTTTAGGGTCATGTAGTACGTACCGAGGCTGAGCAGTATAGAGTCATGTAGTTTGGACCGAGGCTGAGCTGCCTAGGATCATCCAGTATGGACCAGGGCTGAGAGGTTTAGGGTCATGCAGTATGGACTTGAGCTGAGCAGTTTAGGGTCTTGCAGTATAGACCGAGGCTACGCAGTTTAGCGTCATGCAGTATGGACCGAGGCTGAACAATTTAGAGGCATTCAGTATGGACCGAGGTCTGAAATTTTAGGGTCATACAGTATGGACTGAGGCTACGTAGTTTAGGGTCATGCAATCTGGCTTGAGGCTGAGCAACTTAGGGTCATGCAGTATGAACCGAGGCTTATCGGTTTAGGGTCATTGAGCACGGATCGCGGCTGAGCAGTTTCGGGTCATGCAGTAAGGACCAAGGTAGAGAAGTTTAGTGTCATTCAATATGGATCGAGGTTGACAAGTTTATGGTCATGTAGTATTCACCGAGACTGAGCAGTTTAGAGTGCTGCAGTATGGAAGGAGGCAGAGCAGTTGAGGCTCATGCAGTGTAGACCGAGACTGAGGTGTTTAGCATCATGCTGTATGGATCGAGGCTAAGCATTTAGGGTCATGCAGTATGAACAGAGGCTGAGCAGTTTAGGGTCTTGCAGTATGGACCGAGGTAGAGAAGTTTAGGGTCATGAAGTATGTACCCAAGCTGAGCAGTTTAGGCTCATCCAGTATGGTCTGAGTCCTAGCATTTTTGGGTCATGCAGTGTGGATCGAGGCTGAGCTGTTAGGGTCATGCAATACAAACCGAGGCTGAGCTATTTATGGTCTTGCAGTATGGACTTAAGCTGAGCAATTTAGCGTCATGAAGTTAGACCGAGGCCGAGAAGTTTAGCGTCATGCGGTATGGACCGAGGCTGAGCAGTTTAGTGTCATTAAGTATGGACCGAGGATGAACAATTTAGGGTCACACAATATGGACGAGGCGGGGCAGTTTAAGGTCATGCATTATGGACCGAGGCTGAGCAGTTTTTGGTCATGCAGTATGGACTGAGGCTGATCAGTGTAGGGTGACTGAGTATGGAATGCGGCTGATCAGTTTAGGGTCATCCGTTATAGACAGAGATTGAGCAGTTTAGGGTCATGCAGTATGGACCGAGGCTGAGCAGGTCTTGGTCATGCAGTATGGACTGAAGCTGATCAGGACCGAGGCTGAGCTGTTTAGGGTCATGCGGTATGCACCACTACTGAGCTGTATAGGGTCATGCAGTATGAACCAAGGCTGAGCAGATTTGGTTCATGTTGAATGGACGAGGCTAAGCAGTTTAGGGTCAAGCAGTATTGTCTGAGGCTGAGTAGTTTAGGGTTGTGTAGTACGGGCTGAGGCTAAGCAGTTTAGGGTCATGCAGTATGGACGGAGGCAGGATAGTTTAGGGTCATGTAATATAGACTGAGGCTGAGCGATTTAGGGTCATGCAGCAGGGATAGAAGCTGAGTAGTATAGGTTCATGCAGTATGGATCGAGGGAGAGTAGTTTAGGGTTATGCAATATTGACCGAGGCTGAGCAGTTTAGGATCATTTCATATGAATCGAGGCTGAGCTGTATAGGGTCATGCAGTACGGTTCGAGACTGATTTGTTTAGGGTCAAGCAGTATGGAACGAGGCTAAGCATTTTCAAGTCATGCCAAATGGACCGCTGATGAGCA
This sequence comes from Amborella trichopoda, assembly GCF_054954075.1. Taxonomy (NCBI): domain Eukaryota; kingdom Viridiplantae; phylum Streptophyta; class Magnoliopsida; order Amborellales; family Amborellaceae; genus Amborella; species Amborella trichopoda. The sequence continues at coordinate 22,265,964 of NC_142345.1, read as the reverse complement.
GTTTAAGGTCCTACAGTATGGACCGAGGCTGAGCGGCTTAGAATCATGCAGTATGGACCTTTGCTGAGCCTGAGCAGTTTAGGGTCATGCAGTACGGACCGAGGCTACCATTTAGGCTCATCCAATATGGACCGAGGCTGAGCGGTTTTGAGTCAAGCAGTAGAGACCGAGACTGAGGGGATCAGGGTCATGCAGTATAGATCGAGGTTGAGCAGTTTACAGTCATGCAGCATGGAGTGAGGCAGAGCAGTTTAGGGTCATGAAGTATGGACTGTGGCTGAGCTGTATAGGGTCATGCAGTATGGAATTTAGCTGAGCTCTTTAGGGTCATGCAGGACCGAGGCAGACCAGTTTAGGGTAATGCAATATGGACCAAGGCCAAGCCATTTAAGGTCACGTAGTATAGACCGAGGATGAGCGGTTTAGGGTCCACCAGTATCGACCGAGGCTGAGCAGTTTTGCTTCATCTGGTTTGGATGGAGGCTGAACAGTTTAGAGCCGTCCAGTATGGACCGAGGCTCAACAGTTTGGGGTCATGCAATATGGACCGAGGCTGAGCCGTTTATAGTCGTACGACATTGACAGAGGCATAGCAGTTTAGGGTCATTGAGTATGAACCAATACTAAGCAGGTCAGGGTCATGCAGTATGAATCGAGGCAGAGCAGTTTAGGGTCATGCAGTGTGGACCGAGGCTGAGCAGTTTTGGGTCATGCAGTATGTATCGAGGCTGAGTAGTTTAGTGTTTTGCAGTATGGAACAAGGCTGAGCATTTTGTAGTGATGCAATATGGACCGAGGCTGAGCTGTTCAGGGTCTTGTACTATGGACCACGGTTGAGCTGTATTGTGTCATGTAGTACGGACAGAGGTTGGGCAGTTTAGAGTCATATAGTATGGAATGCGGCTGAGCCATTCAGGGTCATGCAGTATGGACAAAGGTTAAGAAGTTTGAGAACATGCAGTACTGATAGAGGTTGAGAAGTTTAGGGTCATACGATATGGATCGAGGCTGCACAGTTTAGGTTCATGCAGTGTGGAACGAGGCAGAGCAGCTGAGGTTCATGCTGTTTGGACTGAGGCTGAGCAGTCTAGGGTCAAGCACTATGGTCTGTGATTGAGCTGTATAAGGTCATGCTGTATGGACCGAGGCTGAGCAGTTTAGTGTCATGCAGTATGGACCTATGCTGAGTAGTTTAGCGTCAGGCAGTATGGATAGAGGCTGAGCAGTTTATGGTCATGCAGTACAGACCGAGGTCGAGTTGTTTAGGCTCATGCAGTTTGGACCGAAGCTGACCAGTTTTGGATCAAGCAGTATGGACCAAGGTTGAGGAATTTAGGGTCATGCAGTATAGATCAAGGATGTGCAACTTTGTGTCATGCATTGTGGACCAAGTCTGAGCAGTTTAGGGTCATGCAGTATGGAGTGAGGAGGAGCAGCAAAGGGTTATGTAGTATGGGCCTAAGCTGAGTAGTTTAGCGTCATGCAGTATGGACCGAGGCTGAGCAGTTTAGCGTCATCCAGTATGGACCGAGCCTGAACTGTTTAGGGTCATGCCGTATGGACAGAGAGTGAACGACGTATGGTCAACCAATATGAACTAAGGCCGAGCAATTTAGGGTCATGTGGTATGGACTGAGGCTAAGGAGTTTAGGGCCATGTCGTATGGATAAAGGCCGAGCAGTTTAGGGTCATGCAGTATGGACTGAGGTTGAGCAGGTTAGGGTCATCTAGTATGGACCGAGGCTAAGTAGTATAATCTCATCCAGTTTGGACCAAGGCTTAGCTGTTTTGGATCATGTTGTATGGACCGAGACTGAGAAGTATAGGGTAGTGCAATATGAACCGAGGGTGAGCAGTTGAGGGTCATGCAGTATGGACATAAGCTGAGCAGTTTAGGGTCATGCAGTATGGACCGAGGTTGAGCAATTTTGCATCATGCAATTTGGACCGAGTCTGTGCATGTTAGCATCATTCAGTATGGACCAAGGTAGAACAGTTTAGGGTCATCCAGTATGGACCTTGGCAGACTAGTTTAGGTTAATATAGTATGGACAGAGGTTGAGTAGTTTAAGGTCCTGCAGTATGGAACGAGGCTGAGCAGTTGAGGTTCATGAAGTGTTGACCGATGCTGAGCCGTTTAGGGTCATGCACTATGGATCGCGGCTCAGCAGTATAGGGTCATGTCATATGGACCAAGGCTGAGCAGTTTAGGGTCATGCAGCATGGACCTTTGCTGAGCAGTTTACTGTTAGGCAGTATCTATTGAGGCTGAGCAGTGCAGGGTCAGGCAGTACGGATCGAGGCTGAGCCATTTAAGCTCATCCTGTATGGACCTAGGCCAAACAATTTTGGGTGGTGTAGTATGGATCGAGACTGAGGGGATTAGGGTCTTACAGTATCGATCGAGGCCAAGCAGTTTAGGGTCATGCAGTATATACTGAGCCGAAGCAGTATAGGGTAATGCAGTATGGACTTAAGCTGAGTAGTTTAGAGACATACCGTATGAACCGAGGTTGAACAGTTTAGCTTCATCTTGTATGGACCGAGAATGAAAAGTTTAAGGTCGTGCAGTATGGACCGAGGCTCAACAGTTTAGGGCTAAGCAATATGGACCGAGGCAGAGCAGTTTAGAGTCATACTACTTTGACAAAGGCAGAACAATTTAGGTTCATGCAGTATGGACTGAGGCTTAGCAGTTTTGGGTCATGCAGCATGTACCGAGGCCGAGTAGTTTAGGGTCCTGCAGTATGAAATAAGGCAGAGCAGTTCACGGTCATGCAGTATGCACTGAGGCTGAGCTGTTCAGGGTCTTGCAGTATGGACTGCAGCTGAGTTGTAAAGGGACCAAGGTTGGGCAGTTTAGGGTCATACAATATGGACTGCGACCGAGTAGTTTACGATCATGCAATAGATAAAGGTGAAGAAGGTTGGGATCATGCAGTATGAAGGAGGCAAAGAAGTTTAGGGTCATGCAGTACGGACTGATGCTAAGCAGTTCAGGATCAAGTTGTATGGGCCCATGCTGAGAAGTTTTGGGTCAGACAGTATGGACCGAGGCTGAGCAGTTTAGGGATGTACAGTATGGACCATGGATGAGCCGTTTAAGTCCATCCCGTATGGATCGAAGCTGAGCAGTTTTGGGTCAAGCAGTATGAACCGAGGCAGAGCAGTTAAGGGTCATGCAGTATGGACTGCGGCAGAGCTGTATTGGGTCATGCAGTGTACAGCGAGGTTGAGTAGTTTTAGGTCATGCAGTATGGACAGAGGTTGAGTAGTTTAGGGTCAAACAATATGAACCGAGGTCGAGCAGTTAGGGTCATGCAGTATGGACCGAGGCTGAGGAGTTCAGGGTCATGAAGTATGGATCGAGGCTGAGCAGTTTAGGGTCATGCAATATGGATTGAGGCTGACCAGTTTAGGTTCATGCTGTATGAATCGAGGCTGAGCAGTTTAGGCTCATCTAATATGGACCGAGGCTTAGGAGTTTTGGGTCATGCTGTATGGACTGAGGCTGTGCAGTTTAGGGTCATGCAATACAAATCACGACTGAGCAGTTTAAGGTCATGCAGTATGGACTTAAGCTGAACAATTTAGGCTCATACAGTATGGACTGAGGCTGAGCAGTTTAGCGTCACTCACAATGGAACGAGTCTGAGAAGCTTAGCATCATTCAGTATGGACCAAGGCCGAATAGTTTAGGGTCAAGTAGTATAGACCAAGGTAGAGTAGTTTAGAGTCTTGCAATATGAACCAAGACTGAGCAGTTTAGGATCTTGCAGTGTGGAATGAGGATGAGCAGTTGAGGTTCATGTTGTTTCGACCAAGGCTGAGCAGTTTAGAGTCAAGCACTATGGTCCGCGACTGAGCTGTATAAGGTCATGCTGTATGGACCATGGCTGAGCAGTTTAGTGTCATGCAGTATGGACTTATGCTGAGTAGTTTAGGGTCAGGCAGTATGGACTGAGGTTGAGCAGTTTAAGGTCATGCAGTACAAACCGAAGCTGAGTTGTTTAGGCTCATCCAGTATGGACAGAAGCAGAGCAGTTTTAGATCAAACAGTAAGGACCAAGGCTGAGGAGTTTAGGGTCATGTAGTATAGATCCAAGATGAGCAACTTGGTGTCATGCAGTATGAATAGAGAGCGAGCAGTTTAGGGTCATGCAGTACGGAATTAAGCTGAGCAGTTTAGGGTCATGCAGTATGGATCGAGGGTGAGCAGTTTAGCATCATGCAGTATGGATCGAGTCTGAGCAGGTTAGCATCACTCAGTATGGAAGAAGGCGGAACAATTTAGCGTCGTGCAGTATGTACTGAGGCAGAGCAGTTTAGGTTATTATCGTATAGATCGAGGCTGAGCAGTTTAGGGTCCTGCAGTATGGAACGAGGCTGAGCAGTTGAGGTTCATGCAGTGTGGACCAAAGCGGAGCGGTTTAGGGTCATGCACTATGGACCGCGGCTGAGCTGTATAGGGTCATGCCGTATGGACCGAGAATGGGACATTTAGGGTCATGCAGTATGGACCTTTGCTGAGCAGTTGAGTGTCAAGCAGTATGTACTTAGGCTGAGCAGTTTAGGGGCATGTAGTACGGACCGAGGCTGAGCCCCTTAGGCTCATCAAGTATGGACCGAGGCTGAGCAGTTTTGGGTCAAGCAGTATGGAGTTAGACTGAGGGGATCAGGGTCATGCAGTATAGATCTAGAGTCATGCAATATGGAACGAGGCTGAGCAGTTTAAAGTCGAACTACTTTTACAGAGGCAGAGCAGTTTAGGTTCATTGAGTATGAACCGAGGCTGAGAAGTTCAGGGTAATGCAGTATGGATCGAGGCAGAGCAGTTTAGGGTCATAAAGTATGGATCGAGGCTGAGCAATTTTGGGTCATGCAGTATGTACGGAGGCTGAGTAGTTTAGGGTCCTGCAGTATGGAATAAGGCAAAGCAGTTCATAGCCATGCAGTATGGACTGAGGCTGAGCTGTTTAGGGGCTTACAGTATGGGCTGCAGCTGAGCTGTATAGGGTCATGCAGTAAAGGTCGAGGTTGGGTTGTTTAGGGTCATACAGTATGGAGTGCAGCAGAGCAGTTTTGGGTCATGCAGTATAGACAAAGGTGAGGAGTTTCGGGATCATGTAGTACGGACCGAGGCCGAGACGTTTAGGGTCATGCAGTAGGGGCTGCGGCCAAGTCAGTTAGGATCATGTTGTATGGACTTTTGCTGAGCAGTTTTGAGTCTAACAGTATGGATCGGGCTGAGCAGTTTAGGGTCATGCAGTATGGACCATGTATGAGCAGTTTAGGCTCATCCAGTATGGATCGAAGCTGAGCAGTTTTTGGTCAAGCAGTATGGGCCGAGGCTGAGCAACTTAGGGTCATTAAATATGAACCGAGGCCAAGCAGTTTAGGGGGACCGAGGCTGAGGAGTTTAGGGTCATGCAGTATGGTCCGAGGCTGAGCAGTTTAGGGGCATGCAGTATGGATCAAGGCTGGGAAGTATAGGGTCATGCTGTATGGACCGAGGCTGAGCAGCTTAGCGTCATGTAGTATGGATCGGGGCTGAATAGTTTAGCTCATCCAATACTGACCGAGGCTGAACAGTTTAGGGCCATGCAGTATGGACCGAGGCTAAGCAGTTTAGGGTCTTGGAGTATGGACCGAGCCTAAGAAGTTTATGGTCATGCAGTATGCACCGAGGTTGAGCTGTTTAAGGTTGTACAGTATGGAATGAGATAGAGCAGTTCAAGAGCATGCAGTATGGACTGCGGTAGAGCTGTATAGGATCATGCAGTAAGGACCGAGGCTGGACAGTTTCGGGTCATGCAATATTGACCGCGACTGAGCAGTTTTGGGTCATGTAGTATTGACCGAGGTGAAGAAGTTTGGGATCATGTAGTACGAACCGAGGTCGAGTAGTTTAGGGTCGTGCAGTATGGGCCGATGCTGAGAAGTTTTAGTAGGAGCCAATGCGGAGCTGTTTAGGGTCAGGCAGTATGGACCGAGGTTGAGTAGTTTAAAGTCATACAGTATGGACTGAGGCTGAGCAGTTTAGGGTCATGCAGTATCGACCGAGGCTAAGCAGTTTATGCTGCTAAGAAGTTTAGGGTTATGGGTTGTGGACCGAGGCCGATAAGTTTATGGTCATGCTGTATACATCGAGGCTGTGTAATTTAGGGTCATGTAGTGCGGTCTGAGGATGAGCAGTTTAGCGTCATACAGTACGGATCGAGGCTGAGCAGTATAGGGTCATGCAGTATGGATCGATGCTAAGCACTTTAGGGTCATGCAGTATGCACCTAAGCTGAGTAGTTTATGATCGTACAGAATGGACCGAGGCTGAGCAGTTTAGCGTCGTGCAGTATTTACCGACGCTGAACAGTTTAACGTCATCCAGTATGGACGGAGACTGAACAATTTAGGCCCATGTAGTATTGAAAGAGGCTGAGCAGTATAGGGTTATCCAGTATGGACCAAGGCTGAAAGGTTTACGGTCATGCAGTATGGACCAAGGTTGAGACATTTAGGGTCATGCAATATAGAACGAGGCTGAACAATTTAGGGTCATGATGTATGGATCGAGGCAGAATAGTTGAGGGTCATTGATATTGACCTAAGGCTTAGCTGTTTAGGGTCATTGAGTATGATTCGAGGATGTGCAGTTCACGGTCATGCAGTATGGATCGAGGCAGAGCAGTTTAGGGTCATGCAGTATTGACGGAGGCTGAGCTGTTCAAGGTCTTACAGTATGGACTGCAACTGAGCTGTATAGGGTCATGCAGTATAGACTGAGGATGGGCTGTTTAGGGTCATACATTATGGACTGCAGCTGAGTAGTTTAGGGTCATGCAGTATGGACAAAGGTGAAGAAGTTTGGGATCCTGCAGTACGAACTGAGGTCGAGAAGTTTAGGGTCATGCAGTAGGGACCGCGGCCAAGAAGTTTAAGGTCAGGTTGTATGGGCCTTTCTGGGCAGTTTTGGGTCTGACAGTATGGACCGAGGCTGAATAGTTTAGGGTCTACAGTATGGGTCGAGGCTGAGCAGTTTAGGGTCATTAAATATGAACCGAGGCTGAGGAGTTTAGGTTCACGCATTATGGACTGAGGCTGAGGAGTTTAAGGTCATGCAGTATGGTCCGAGGCTGAGCAATTTAGGGTCATGAAGTATGGACCGAGGCTGGGCACTATAGGGTCATGTTGTATGGATTAATGTGAAGCACTTTAGGATCATGCAATATGGACATAAGTTCAACAGTTTAAGGTCTTGCAGTATGGACCAAGGCTGAGCAGTTTAGCATTATGTAGTATGGATTGAGGCTAAGTAGTTTAGTGTCATCCAGTATGGACCGAGGCTGAACAGTTTAGGGCCGACAGTATGGAACGAGGCTGAGCAGTTTAAGGTCATGGAGTATGGACCGAGCCTGAGCAGTCTATGGTCATGCGATATGCTCTGAGGTTCAGCAGTTTAGGGTTCTACAGTATAGAATGAGACAGAGAAGTTCAGGGGCATGCAGTATGGACCGCTGTTGAGCTGTAGAGGGTCATACACTAAGGACCGAAGCTGGGCAGTTTAGGGTCATGGAGTATGGACCGCGACTGAGCATTTTAGGGTCATGCAGTATTGATCGAGGTGAAGAAGTTTGGGATCATGCTGTACGGACCGAGGCCGAGCAGTTTAGGGTCTTGCAGTTTGGACCGATGCTGAGACGTTTTGGTTCATGCAGTAGGGGCCATTGCTTAGAGGTTAGGGTCAGGCAGTATGCACCGAGGATGAGTTGTTTAACGTCATGCATTATGGACTGAGGCTGAGCAGTTTAGTGTCATGCAGTATTGACCGTGGCAGTGCAGTTTATGCTCATGCAATATGAACCGAGGCTGAGAAGTTTAGGGTTGTGCATTGTGGACTGAGGCTGAGGTGTTTATGGTCATGTTGTGTACATCGAGGCTGAGTAGTGTAGGGTCATGTAGTGTGGTCAGAGGATGAGCAGTTTAGGGTCATACAGTATGGACCGAGGCTGAGCAGTATAGGGTCATGCAGTATGGATCGATGCTAAGCACTTTAGGTCTTGCAGTATGCCCCTAAGCTGAGCAGTTTGGGTTATACAGTATCGACCGAGGCAGAACAGTTTAGCTCGTGTTATATTTACCGAGGCTGAAAAGTTTAACGTCATCCAGTATAGACGGAGACTGAACAGTTTAGGGCCATGCAGTATTGATCGAGGCTAAGCAGTTTAGGGTCATCCAGTATGGACCAAGGCTGAAACGTTTGAGGTCATGCAGTATGGACCGAGGCTGGGATGTTTAGGGTCATGCAATATAGACTGAGGCTGAGATGTTTAGGGTCATGCTGTATGGATCGAGGCAGAATAGTTTAGGGTCATTCATAATGAGTTAAGGCTGAGCAGTTTAGTGTCATGCTAAATGGATTGAGGTCAAGGAGTTTAGGGATATGCAGTATGCATGGAGGCTAAGAAGTTTAAGGTCATGCAGTATGCACCGAGTCAGAGCAGTTTAGGGTTCTACAGTATGGAATGAGAAAGACCAGTTACGGGTCTTGTAGTATGGACCGAGGCTGAGCTGCTCATTATCAAGTAGTATGGACTGCAACTGAGATATATGGGGTCATGCGGTAAGGACCGAGGCTAGGCATCTTAGGGTCAGGCAGTATGGACCACGACTGAGAAGTTTACGGTCATGCAGTATTGACCGAGGTGAAGAAGTATGGGATCATGCAGTACGGACCAAGGCCACACAATTTAGGTTCATGCAGTATGGCCCGATGCTGAGAAGTTTAGGGTAATGGAGTATTGGCCTATGCTTAGCAGTTTTGGTTTAGGCAGTATGGACCGAGCCTGAGTAATTTAAAGTCATCTAGTATTGACCGTGGCTAAGTAGTTTAGGCTCATCAAGTATGCATCAAAGCTGAGCAGTTTTGGGTCAAGCACTATGGACCAAGGCTGAGGAATTTACTGTCATGCAATATGGAAAGAGGCTGAGGAGTTTAGGGTCATGTTGTATACCTCCAGGCAGAGCAGTTTAGGGTCATGCAATATGAACCAAGGCTCAGCAGTATAGGGTCGTGCATTATGGACCGAGGTTGAGGAGTTTAGGGTTATGTTGTATACGTCAAGGCTGCGCAGTGTAGGGTCATGCAGTATGGTCCGAGGCTGAGCAGTTTAAGGTCATACAGTATGGACTGAGGCTGAGTAGTTTAGGGTTAAGCAGTATGGACCGAGGCTGAGTAGTTTAGGGTCATGCAGTATGTATTGCGGCTGAGCAGTCTAGGGCCCTGCAGTAAGGACAACGGCTGAGCAATTTAGGGTCATGCAGTATGGACCGAGGTAAAGAAATTTGGGATCATGCAATACGTAACGAGGCTGAGCAGTTTAGGGTCATGCAGTATGGACTGATGCTGAGAATTTTAGGGTCATACACAATGGGCCGATGCTGAGCAGTGTACGGTCAGGCAGTATGGACCAAGGCAGAGCAGTTTAGAGTCATGCAGTATGGATCGTGCCTGAGCAGTTTAGGCTCATCCAGTATGGAACGAAGCTGAGCAGTTTTGGGTAAAATGGTAAGGATCGAGGCCGAGCAATTTAGGGTCATGCACTATGAACCGAGGCTTAGCGGTTTAGGATCATGTGTTATGGACCTTGGCTGAGGAGTTTAGGGTCATGTCTTACATATCTAGGATGAGCAGTTTAGGGTCATACAGTATGGTCCGAGGCTGAGGAGTTTAGGGTCATGCAATATGAATCTGGACTGAGCAGTTTAGGGTCATGTAATATGGACTTAAGATGAACAGTTTAGAGTCATCCAATACGGATCGAGGCAGAGTTGTTTAGTCTCATCCAATATGGACTGAAGCTAAGCAGTTTTGGGTCAAGCAGTATGGACCAAGGCTGTGGAGTTTAGGGTCTTACGGTACAGTTCGAGGATAGGCAATTTGGTGTCATGCAATATGGACCAAGCTTGAGCAGTTTAGGGTCATGCAGTATGGACTGTGGCTGAGCAATGTAGGGTCATGTAGTATGGACCTATGCTGAGCAGTTTAGGGTCATGCAGTGTGGACCGAGGCTGAGCAGTTTAGCTTCATCCAATATGGACCAAGGCTGGCTGTTTAAGGTCGTGCTGTATGGACCAAGCCTAAGCAGTTTACGATCAAGCAATATGAACCGAGGACGAGTAGTTTAGGGTCATGTAGTATGGACCGAGATTGAGGAGTTTAGGGTCACGTTGTATGGATCGAGGCTTAGTTGTTTAGGGTCATGCAGTATGGATGAGGCTGAGCAGTTTAGGGTCATGCAGTAACGACAGAGGCTACGCAGTTTAAGCTCATCCAGTTTGGACCTAGGCTTAGCTTTTTTGGGTCATGAACAATGGACCGAGGCTGAGAAGTTTAGGGTAGTGCAATATGAACCAAGGGTGAGCAGCTTAGGGTCATTCAGTATGAACTTAAGCTGAGCAGTTAAGGGTCATGCAGTATGGATCGAGGCTGAGCAGTTTAGTGTCATGTAGTATGTACCGAGTCTGAGTAGGTTGGCATCATTAAATATGGACCCAGGCGAAACAGTTTAGGGTCTTGCAGTATGAATTGAGGCACAATAGTTTAGGTTAATGTAGTATGGACCGAGGCTGAGCAGTTTAGGGTCCTGCAGTATGGAATGAGGCTAAGCAATTGAGGTTCATGTAGTGTGGGCCAAAGCGGAGCAGTTTAGGGTCATGCACTATGGACCGCGGCTGAGCTGTATAGGGTCTTGTCATATGGACTAAGGCTGAGCTCTGTAGGGTCATGCAATATGGACCTTTGCTGAACAGTTTAGTGTTTGGCAGTATGTACCGAGGCAGAGTAGTTTAGGGTCAGGCAGTACAGACCGAGGCTGAGCCACTTAGGCGCATCTACTATGGACCGAGTCTGAGAAGTTTTGGGTCAAGCAGTATGGATCGAGACTGAGGGGATTAGGGTCATGCAGTATAGATCGAGGATGAACAGTTTGGTGTCTTGCAGTATGGACCGAGGCTGAGCAGCTTAGGGTCATGAAATATGGACTGAGGCTGAGCAGTATAGGGTCATGCAGTAAGTACTTAAGCTGAGCAGTTTACTGTCATGCATTATGGACCGAGGCTGCGCAGTTTAGCTTCATCCTGTATGGACCGAGGCTGAACAGTTTAGGGTCATGCAGTATGGACCAAGGATGAGCAGTTTAGAGTCGAGCAATAAAGACAGAGGCTGAGCAGTTTAGAGTCATACTACTTTGACAGAAGCAGAGCAGTTTAGCGTCATTGAGTTTGAACCGAGGCTGAGCAGTTCAGGGTCATACAGTATGGATTGAGGTAGAGAAGTTTAGGGTCATGCAATATGGACCGGGGCTGAGCTTTTTATAGTCATGCAGTATGCACCAAGGTCGAGACTTTTAGGGTTCTGTAGTATGGAATGAGACAGAGCAGTTCAGAGGGATGCAATCCGGACCGCGGCTGAGCAGTTTAAGGTCATGCAGTATGGACCGAGGTGAAGAAGTTTGGGATCATGCAGTACTGACCGAGGCTGGCTAGTATAGGGTCATGCAGTATGGACCGATGCTGAGAAGGTTAGAGTCATACAGTAGGGGCCAATGCTGACCAGTTTAGGGTCAAGCAGTATAGACCATGGCTGAGAGATTTAAAGTCATGCAGTATGGACTGAGGCTAAGCAGTTTAGGGTCATGAAGTATGGATCGAGGCTGAGCAGTTTAGGCTCATTCAATATGAACCGAGGCTAAGAAGTTTAGGGTTATGCATTGTGGTCCATGGCCGAGGCTTTTATGGTCATGTTGTATACATCGAGGCTGAGTAGTTTAGGGTCATGTAGTATGGTCAGAGGATGAGCAGTTTAGGGTCATACAATATGGACTGAGGCTGAGCAGTATAGGGTAATGCAGTATGGATTGATGCTACGCCTTTTAGAGTCATCTAGTATGCACCTAAGCTGAGCAGTTTAGGGTCATACAGTATGGACCGAGGTTGAGCAGTTTAGCGTCGTGCAGTATTTACCGAGGCTGAGCTGTTTAGGGCCATGCAGTATTGATCGAAGCTGAGCAGTTTAGGGTCATCCAGTATGGACCAAGCCTGAAAGGTTTATGATCGTGCAGTATTGACCGACGCTGAGAAGTTTAGGGTCATGCAATATAGACGGAGGCTGAGCAGTTTAGGGTCATGCAGTATGGATCGAGGCAGAACAACTTTGGGTCATTGATAATGAACTGAGACTGAGCAATTTAAGGTCATGCTAAATGGATCGAGGCAGAGCAGTTTCGTGTCACGCAGTTTGAATGGAGGCTGAGCAAGCTAAGGTCATGCAGTATGCACCGAGTCTGAGGAGTTTAGGGTTCTGAAGTATGGAACTAGAAAGAGCAGTTCCGGGTCATGCAGAATGAACCAAGGCTGGGTTGTTCATTATCAACTAGTATGGACAGCAGCTGAGCTATATGGGGTCATGCAGTAAGGACCGAGGCTAGGAAGTTTACGGGTCATGCAGTATGGACCGATGCTGAGAAGTTTAGGGTCAAGCAGTATGAGCCTATGCTGAGCAGTTTTTGGTCAAGCAGTAGGGACCGAGGCTGAGTAGTTTAAAGTCATGCAGTATGGACCGTGGTTGAACAGTTTAGGCTCATCTAATATGGATTGAAGTTGAATAGTTTTAGGTCAAATAGTATGGACCAAGGCTGAGCAGTTTACCGTCATGCATTATGGCTAGAGGCCGAGGATTTTAGGGTCATGTTGTTTACATCTAGGCTAAGCAGTTTAGGGTCATGCCATATGAAATGAGTCTGAGCAGTTTAGGGTCATGCATTATGGACCAAGGCTGAGGAGTTTAGGGTCACATTGTATACATCGAGGTTGAGCAGTGTAGGTTCATGCCGTATTGTCAGAGGATGAGCAAATTAAGATCATACACTATAGACCGAGGCTGAGCAATATAGGGTCACGCAGTATGGATCGAGGCAGAGAAGTTTAGGGTCATGCAGTATGCATTGAGGCTGAGCAGTTTAGGGCCCTGCAGTATGGAACAAGACTGAGCAGTTCATTATTATGCAGTATGGAATGCGGCTGAGCTATATAGGATCATGCACTAAGGACCGAGGCTTGACAGTTTCGGGTCATGTAGTATAGACCGTGGCTGAGCAGGTTAGGGTCATGCAGTATGGACTGAGGTGAAGAAGTTTGGGATCATGCAATTCGGATTGAGGCCGAGCAGTTTAGGGTCAGGCAGTATGGACCGATGCTTACCAGTTTAAAGTCATGTAGTATGGATTGTGGCTGAGCAGTTTAGGCTCATCCAGTATGGATCGAAGATGAGCAGTTTTGGGTTAAGCAGTATGGACCTAGGTTGAGCAATTAGGGTCATGCACTATGAAACGAGGGTAAGCAGTTTAGAGTCATGTATTATGGACTGAGGCTGCGGCATTTAGGGTAATGTTGTACACATCGAGGCTCATCAGTTTAGGGTCATGCAGTATGGTCTGTGTCTGAGCTTCGTAGGGTCATACAGTATGGACTGAGGCTGAGCAGTATAGGGTTATGCACTATGGACTGAAGTAGAGCAGTATAAGGTCATCAAGAACAAACCGAGGTTGAGAAGTTTCGGGTCATTCAGTATGGACCGAGGCTGAGGAGTTTAGAGTCATGCAGTTTGGACAGAGTCTGACCAGTTTAGGGTCATGTAGTATCAACTAAGGCAAAGTAGTTTAGGGTCATGTTGTGTGGACCGAGGTTGAGTAGTATAGGGTCAGGCAGTATGGAACGATCTAAAGGAGTTTAGGGTCATGCAGTATGTAAAAAGGAAGAGCCGTTTAGAGGGACCAAGGCTAAGCAGTTAAGGGTCATCCAGTAAGGACCGAGGTTGAGCAGTATTAGGTCGTGCAGTATGGACTGAGGCTGAGATGTTGAAGGTCGTGCAGTATAGACCGTGGCTTAGCTATATAACGACCGAGGCTGAGCAGTTTTGGGTCATGCTGTAGGGACCGTGGCTAAGCAGCTTGGGGTTATGCAATATGAGCCGAGTCTGAGAAGTTTAGGGTCATCCAGTATGGACCGAGGTTGAGGAGTTAGGGTCATGCAGTATCGATCAATGCAAAGTAGTTTAAGGTCATGCTGTATGGACCGAGGTAAGCAGTTTAGAGTCATACTGTATGGACAGAGGCTAAGGACTTTAGACTCATCCAGTATGGATCTTGGCAGAGCAGTTTTGGGTCTTCTTGTATGGACTGAGGCTGAGCATCTTAGGGTCATGAAGTATGGACCGGGGCAGAGCAGTTTAGAGTCCTACAGTATGGGCACATGCAGACCTGCTTAGGGTCATGCAGAATGGATCGAGGCTGCCCAATTTAAGGTCATGTTGTACTGACCGAGGCTGAGCAGTTTACAGTCTTGTAGTGTAGACCGAGGCCGAGCAATTTAGGGTCATGTAGTATGGGTCGAGGCAAAGTAGTGTTGCGTTATGCAGTATGGACCGAGGCTAAGTAGTTTAGGGTCATGAGGTATTGATCGATGCTGAGCAGTTTAGGGTCATGCAATAACGTTCGAGGCTAAGAAGTTTGGGTCGTGCAGTATGGACAGAGGCAGAGTAGTTTAGGGTCTTGCAATATGGACCGAGGCTGAGCAATTTAGGGTCTTGCAGTATGGACCGTGGCTGAGCAGTATAGGGTCATGGAGTATGGACGGAGGCTGAGCAGTTTAGGATCATTCAGTATGGAACGATGCTGAGCAGTTTAGGGTCTTCCAGTATGGATCGAGGTTGAGCAGTTTAGGGTCATACAGTATGGACCTAGGCTGAGCAGTTTAGTGTCATGCGGTATGGTCTGTGGCTGAGTTGTATTGGGTCATACAAAATTGATCGAGGCTAAGAAGATTTTGGCCATGCTGTATGGAGTGAGGCTAAGCTGTTTGGGGTCAACTGCTACGAACTGAGGCAGAGCAGTTTAGGGTCATGCAGTATGAACCAAGGCTGAGGACTTTAGGGTCGTGTAGTATGGAACAAGGCTGAGTAGTTTAGGTCACACAGTAAGGACTGAGGCTGAGCAATTGAGGGTCATGCAGTATGGACCGAGGCTGAAATGTTTTGGCTCATCCAGTATGGACTGAAGCAGAGCTGTTTGGCGCCATGCAGTATGGAATGACGCTGAGAAGTTTAGGGGCATGCAATATGAACTGAGGCTGAGTTGTTTAGAGTCATGCAGTATGGGCTTATGCTGAGCAGTATAGGGTCATGCAGTATGGACCCAGGGTAAGCTATTTTGCGTCACGCAGTATGAACCGAGGCTATGGAGTTTAAGGTACTGCAGTATGAACCCAGGCAGGCAATTTCAGGTCACGCTGTATTGACCGAGGCTACATAGTTTAATGTCATGCAGTATGGATTGAGGTTGAGCAATTTACGGTCTTGCAGTGTGGACCGAGGCTGAGTAGTTTAGGGTTCTGTAGTATGGACCAGGGGTGAGCAATTTCAGGTCATGCAGTATGGACCGAGGCTAAGTCGTTTAGGATCATGCAGTATTGACCGAGGCTGAGCAGTATGGACCGAGGCTGAGCAGTGTCAGGTCAAGCAATATGAACCGAGGCCGGGCAGTTTATGGTCATCCAATATGGACATAGGCTGAGGAGTTTAGGGTCATGAAATCGGGATCGAGGCTGAGCAGTTTAAGCTCATGCAGTACGGATTGGGGCTGAGCAGTTTAGGGACACGCGGTTTTTATCGAGGCTAAGCAATTTAGGGTCCTTCAGTATGGATCGAGGCAGAGTAGTGTAGGGTCAAGCAATATGAACCGAGGCTGAACAGTTTAGGGATATGCAGTGTGGATCGAGGCTGAGCAGTATAGGGTCATGCAGTATGGATGGAGGCTGAGCAGTTTATGGCTCTGCGTATGGAATGTGGTTGAGCAGTTTAGGGTCAGCCAGTATGGACCTAGCCTTAGCAGTTTTGGGTCGTACAGTATTGATTGCAGCTGAGTTGTATTGGGGCATGCATTATCGACCAACGTTGAGCAGTTTTGGATCATCCAGTATGCACTGAGACTGAGCAGTTTAGGGAAAAGCAATATGAACCGAGGCCGAGCAATTTTTGGTCATGCAGTATGGACTGAAGTTGAGCAGTTAAGCTCATCCAGTATGGACCGAGGCTAAGCAGTTTTTGGTCATGTGGTACGGACCTAGGCTGAGCGGTATAGGGGCATGCAATATGAATCGAGGCTGAGCAGTTCGCAGTCATACAGTATGGACTCAAGCTGAGCAGTTTTGGTCATGCAGTGTTGACCGAGGTTGAGCAGTTTAGCGTCATGCAGTATGGACCTAGGCTGGACAGTCTAGCGCCTTTCTATATGTACTGAGAGAGAAAAGTTTAGAATCATGCAATATGGATCGAGGCTGAGCAGATTAGGGTCACGCAATATGGACCGAGGCTGAGCAGTTTAGGGTCATGCAGTATGGACAGAGGCTGATCCGTTTAAGGTCATAGAGTATGGACCTAGGTAGAGCAGTTTAGGTTCATGCAGTATGGACCGAGGTAGAACAGTGTAGGGACATGAAGTATTGACTGAGGTTAACCAGTTTAGGGTCATGCAGTATGCATCGAGGTTGAGCAGTTTAGGGTCTTGCAGTATGAAACGAGGCAGAGCAATTTAGAGTCCTGCAATATGGACTGAGGTTGAGCAGTTTAGGGTCATGCAGTATGGACCGAGGCTGAGCAGTATTGGGTCCCATAGTTTGGACGGAGGCTGAGCAGTTTAGGATCATGCAGTAGGGAATGAGGCTAAGCAGTTTAAGGTCATCCAGTATAGACCGAGGCTGAGACGTATAAGGTCATTCAGTATGGACTTGAGCAGAGCAGTTTAGGGTCATGCAATATGGACTGAGGCTGAGCAGTTTAGCGTCATACAGTATGGACTGAGGCTAAACAGTTTGGCATCATTCAGTATGGACTGAGGCTGAAACGTTTTAGGGTCATGCAGTATGGAACGAGCCTGAGCAGTTTAGGGTCATGCAGTATGAACCGAGGCTGATCAGTTAGGGTCATTCAATACGGATCGCAGCGGTGTAGTTACAGTGATGCAGTATGGACCGAGGTAGAGCAGTTTAGTGTCATACAGTATGGACCGAGGTTGACCAGTTTAGGGTCATGTAGTATCGACCGAAACTGAGCAGTTTAGGGTCCTGCAGTATTGAAGTAGGTAGAGTAGTTGAGGCTCATGCAGTATTGCCCGAGGCTAAGCAATTTAGGGTCATGAAGTATGGACCGCGGCTGTGCTGTATAGGGTCATCAAATATGGACCGAGGCGGAGCCGTTTTAGGTCATGTAGTATGGACCAAGGCTAAGCAGTTTAGAGTCATTTAGTATTGACCAAGGCTGAGCAGTTTAGGGTCATGCAGTGTGGATTGAGGCTAAGAAGTTTAGGGTCATGCAGTATGTATCGACGTTGAGCAGTTTAGGTTCACGCATTATGAACCAAGGCTGATCAGTTTAGGTTCATGCAGTGTGGACTGCAGTTGAGATGTATTGGGTTATGCATTATGGACTGAGGCTGAGGTGCTAAGCATCATGCAGTATGAATCGAGACTGAGCAGTTTAGGGTCATGCAGTAGGGACCCAGGCTGAGCAGTCTAGGGTGATCTAGTTTGGACCGAGGCTTAGCAGTTTTGGGTCATGCAGTATGGATCGAGGTCGAGTAAGTTCGGGTCATGCAATGTGAACCGAGGTTGAGCTGTTTGGGGTCATACAGTATGGACATAAGCTGAGCAGTTCGGGGTTCTGCAGTTGGAGCGAGGCAGAAAAGTTTAGTGTCATGCAGTACGGACCGAGGCTGAGCAGTTTAGCATCATTCAATATGGACTGAGAATGGACAATTTAGGGTCACACAATATGGATGAGGCGGAGCAGTTTAGGGTCAGGCAATATGGACTAAGGCTGAGGAGTTTTGGGTCATGCAGTATGGACCGAGGCTGATTAGTGTAGTGTCATTGAGTATGCAATGAGGCTGTGCAGTTTAGGGTCATCCAGTAGGGACTGAGATTGAGCAGTTTAGGGTCATGCAGTATGGACTGAGGCTGAGCAAGTCTTCGTCATGCAGTATGGACTGACGCTGATCCGTTTAAGGTCCTGCAGTATTGAAGGAGGCAGAGTAGTGGAGGCTCACGCAGTATAGCAGGAGGATAAGCATTTTAGGGTCATCCAGTATGGACCGCGCCTGAGCTGTATAGTGTCATCAAATACGGACCGAGGCGGAGCCGTTTTGGGTCATGTAGTATGGAGTTAGGCTAAGCAGTTTAGAGTCATTCAATGTTGACCAAGGATGAGCAGTTTAGGGTCATGCAGCATAGACTGAGGCTAAGAAGTTTAAGGTCATGCAGTATGGATCGACGTTGAGCAGTTTAGGTTCATGCCTTTTAAACCAAGGCTGATCAATTTAGGGTCATGCAGCTTGGACTGCGGCTGAGCTGTATTGGGTTATGCGTTATGGATTGAGGCTGTGGTGCTGAGCGTCATGCAGTATGGATCGAGGCAAAGCAGTTTAAGGTCATGCAGTATGGATAGAGGCTGAGCAGTTTAGGGTCCTGCAGTATGGACCCATGCTGAGCAGTTTAGGCTCATCCAGTATGGACGGAGGCTTAGCAGTTTTGGGTCATGCAGTATGGATCGAGGCTTTGCAAGTTCGTGTCATGCAATATGAACCGAGGCTGAGCTGTTACAGTATTGACATAAGCTGAGCAGTTTAGGGTCATACAGTTGGACCAAGGCTGAGAAGTTTAGCGTTATGCAGAATATGGACCGAGGATGAATAGTTTAGGGTCTCACAATATGGACGAGGCGGAGCTGTTTAGGGTCATGCAATATGGAACGAGGTTGAGGAGTTTTGGGTCATGCAGTATGGATCGAGGCTGATCAGTGTAGGGTAATTGAGTAGTGAATGAGGCTGAGCATATTAGGGTCATCCAGTATGGACAGAAAATCAGCAGTTTTGGGTCATGCAGTATGGACTGAGGCTGAGCAAGTCTTGGTCATGCAGTATGGACCGCCGATCAGTTTAGGGTCATAGAGTATGGACCGAGGATGAGCAGTTTAGGGTCATGAAGTAGGGAACGAGGCTGAGTAGTTTAGGGTCATTCAGTATGAACCGAGGCTGACCAGTTTAGGGTCATGTCGTATGCACCGCAGCTGAGCTGTATAGGGTCATGCCATATGGAATGAGGCTGAGTAGATTTGGGTCCTGTTGTATGGACCGAGGCTAAGCAGTTTCGGGTCAAGCAGTATTGTCCAAGGCTGGGTAGTTTAGGGTTATGTAATATGGATTGAGTCTAAGAAAATTAGGGTCCTGCGGTATGGACGGAGGCAGAGTAATATAGGGTCATGCAATATGGACCGCGGCTGAGTAGTTTAGGGTCATGCAGCATGGATTGAGGCTGAGCAGGATAGGTTCATGAAGTATGGACCTGGGCAAAGTAGTTTAGGGTCATGCATTATTGACCGAGGTTGAGCAGTTTAGGGTCACGTCCCATGGACCGGGGTTGCTCAGTATAGGGTCATGCAGTATGGACCGAGGCTGAGCAGTTTAGGGTCATGCAATATGGAACGAGGCTGAGAATTTCGGGTCATGCCATATGGACTGCGGATGAGCAGTGTGAGGTTCTGCAGTATGGACTGAGGTTGAGCAGTGTTGACCGAAGCTGAGTAGCTTTGGGTCTTGTAGTATGGACCGAGGCTAAGACGTTTAGAGTCAAGCAATATGAAACGAGGTCGAAAAGTTTAGGGTCACGTAGTATGGACTGAGGCTAAGATTTTTGGGCTCATCCAGTATGAACCGACACTTAGCAGTTTTGGGTCGTGCGGTATGGACTGAGGCTGAACAGTTTAGGCTCATGCAAAATGAATCGAGACTAAGCAATTTAGGGTCTTGCAGTACGGACTTAAGAGGAATAGTTTAGGTTCATGCAGTATGGATAGAGGCTGAGAAGGTTAATGTCATTCAGTATGAACCATGGCTGAAAAGTTTACGGTCATGCAGTATGGACCAAGGCAAAGCAGTTTAGGGTCATGCAATATGGATAGAGGCTGAGCAATTTAGGGTCATGCGATATGCACCAAGGCTGAGCAGTTTAGGGTTAAGCTGTGTGGAACGAGGCAAAGCAGTTGATGTTCTTGCAGTTTGGACCGAGGCTGAGCATTGTAGTGTAAGGCACTATGGTCTGCAACTAAGATGTATACGGTCATGCAGTATGGACTGAGGCTGAGCAGTTTAGGGTCATGAAGTATGGACCTATGCTGAGTAGTTTAGGGTCAGGCAGTATGGACCGGGACTGAACAGTTTAGGGTCATCCAGTACGAACCGAGGCAGAGTTGTTTAGGCTCATCCAGTATGGACCAAAGCTGAGCAGTTTTGGGTCAAGCAGTATGGACCGAGGCTGGAGAGTTTAGGGTCATGCGGTATAGATCTACGATGAGGAATTTGGTGTCATGCAGTATGGATTGAGCTGGAGCAGTTTAGGGTCATGAAGTATGGACCGAGGTTAAGGAGTTCAGGGTCATGTATTATGGATCGAGGCTGAGTGGTTGAGGGTCATGCGGTATGGACCGAGGCTGAGAAGTTTAGGGTCATGCAGTATGGACTGAGGCTAAGCAGTTTAAGCTCATCCAGTTTTGACCGAGGCGTAGCTGTTTTGGTTCATGCAATATGGACAAAGGCAAAGAAGTTTAGGGTCGTGTAATGTGATCCAAGGGTGAGCAGTTTATGGTCTTGCAGTATGGACTTAAGCTGAGCAGTTTAGGGTCATGCAGTATGGATCGAGGCTGAGCAGTTTAACGTCTTACAGTATAGAACGAGGCTGAGGAGTTGAGGTTCATGCTGTGTTGACCGATGCTGAGCAGTTTAGGGTGATCCATTATGGACCGCGGCTGAGCAGTATGTGGTCATGCAGTATGGACCGAGGCTGAGAAGTTTAGGGTCATGCAATATGGTCCGAGGCTGAGCAGTTTAGAGTTATACTACTTTGATAGAGGTAGAGCAGTTTAGGGTCTTTGAGTATGAACCGAGGCCGGGGAGTTCAGGACCATGCAGTTTAGGATCATGAAATATGGAATGATGCCGAGCAGTTTCGAGTCATGCAGTATGTATCGAGGCCGAGTAGTTTAGGGTTTGCTGTATGGAACAAGGCAGGGCAGTTCACGGTCATGCAGTATGGATAAAGGCTGAGCTGTTCAAGGTATTGCAATATGGACTGCGGCTGAGATGTATAGGGTCATACAGTATGGACCGAGGTTGACCAGTTTAGGGTCATAAAGTGTGCACTGCGGCTGAGGAGTTTAAGGTCGCACAGTATAGACAAAGGTGAAGAAGTTTGGGATCATGCAGTATGGATCGAGTCCTAGATGTTTAGGGTCATGCTGTAGGGACCGATGCTGAGTAGTTTAGGGTCATGTTGTATGGGCCTATGCTGAGAGGTTTTGGGTCAGGCAGTATGGACTGAGAGTGAGCAGTTTAGGGTCATGCAGTACGGATAGAAGCTGAGCAGTTTTGGGTCAAGCAATATGGACCGAGGCTAAGCAGTTTAAGGTCATGCAGTATGGACTGCGGCGGAGCTATATTTGGTCATGCGGTGTAAACTGAGGCTGTGCAGTTTAGTGTCATGCGGTATGGACCTACGCTCAGTAGTTTAGGGTCAGGCAGTAAGGACTAACGTTGAGCAGTTTAGGGTCATGCTGTATGGACCGAGGCTGAGTTGTTTAGGCTCATCCAGTATGGATTGAAGTTGAGTAGTTTTGGGTAGAGCAGTATGGACCAAGACGGTGGAGTTCAGGGTCATGCGGTATAGATCGAGGATGAACAATTTGGTGTCATGCAATATGGACTGAGCCCGAGTAGTTTAGGTTCATGTAGTAAGGACCGAGCCTGAGGAGTTCAAGGTCATGTTGTATGGCTCGAGGCTGAGCAGTTAAGGGTCATGCGGTATGAAATGAGGCTAAGCAGTTTAGGGTCATGCAGTATGGACTGAGGCTAAGCAGTTTAAGCTCATCCAGTTTTGACCGAGGGGTAGCTGTTTTGGTTCATACAATATGGACCAACGCAGAGAAGTTTAGGGTCGTGCAATATGAACCGAGGGTGAGCAGTTTAGGGTCATGCAGTATGGACTTAAGTTGAGCAGTTTAGGGTCATGCAATATGGATCGAGGCTGAGCAGTTTAGTGTCATGCAGTATGGACCGAGTCTGAGAAGGTTAGCATCATTTAGTATGGGCCAAGGCTGAACAGTTTGAGGTCATGTAGGATGGACCGAGGCAGAACAGTTTTGGTTAATGCCGTATGAACCGAGGCTGAGCAGTTTAGGGTCCTGCAGTATGGAACGAGGCTGAGCAGTTGAAGTTCATGCAGTGTGGACCGAGGCCAAGTACTTTAGGGTCATGCACTGTGGACCGCAGCTGAGCTGTATAGGGTCATGCCGTATGGATAGAGGCTGAGTAGTGTAGGGTGCAATATGGACCTTTGCTAAGCAGTTTAGTGTCAGGCAGTATGCAATAATGCTAAGAAGTTTTAGGTCAAGAAGTATGGACCAAGACTGAGGGGACGAGGATCATGCAGTATAGATCGAGGATGAGCTGTTTGGTGTCATGCAGTATCGATTGAGGCTGATGCAATATGGACTGAGTCTGAACTGTATAGGGTCATGCAGTATGGACTTGAGTTGAGCAGTTTAGGGTCATGCAGTATGGACCGTGGCTGAGCAGTTTAGCTTCATCCTATATGCTTGAACAGTTTAGGGTTGTGTAGTATGGACCGAGGCTCAGCATTTTAGGGTCATGCAATATGGACCGAGGCTGAGCAGTTTTGGGTCATGCAGTATGTACCAAGGCTGAGTAGTTTAAGTTCCTACAATATGGAACAAGGCAGAGCAGTTCACGGTCATGTAGTATGGACCGAGGCTGAGCTGTTCAAGTTCTTGCAGTATGGACTGTGGCTGAGCTATAAAGGGTCATGCAGTATTGATCGAGGTTGGGCTATTTATTATAGTATGGAGTGCGGCTGAGTAGTTTAAAGTCATGCAATATGAAAAAAGGTGATGAAGTTTGGGACCATGTAGTAGGGAACGAGGCCGAGAAGTTTAGTGTCGTGCAGTAGGGACAGAGGCCGAGATGTTTAGGGTCATGATGTATTATCCTATGCTAAGAAGTTTTGGGTCTGGCAATATAGACCGAGGCTGAGCAGTCTAGGGTCATGCAGTATGGACCATGGATGAGCAGTTTAGGCTTATCCAGTATGGATGGAAGCTGAGCAGTTTTGGGTCAAGCAGTATGGACTGAGGCCAAGAAGTTTAGGGTCTTTAAATCTGAACCGAGGCTGAGCCATTTAGGGTCACTCATTATGGACCGATGTTAAGCACTTTAGGATCATGCAATATGTGCTTTAGTTGAGCAGTAGGGTCCTGCAGTATGGACCGAGGCTGAGCAGTTTCGCGCCATGTAGTATGAACCGAGGCTGAACAGTTTAGGGCCATGCAGTATGCACCAAAGCTGAGCAGTTTAGGGTCCTGCAGTATGGAATGAGATAGCAGTTCAGGAGTAGGTAGTGTGGACCGCGGCTGAGCTGTATAGGATCATGCAATAAGGACCGAGGCTGGGAAGTTTAGGGTCTTGCAGAATGGACAGCGGTAGAGCACTTTAGGGTCATGCAGTATGGATCAAGGTGAAGAAGTTTAGAACCATGTAGTATGGACCGCGGCTCAGCAGTTTAGGGTTCTGAGGATGAGCAGTCTAGGGTCATACAGTATGGACCGAGGTTGAGCCATATAGGATCATGCTGTATGAATCGATGCTAACAACTTTAGGGTCATACAGTATGCACCTAAGCTGAGCACTTTAGGGTCATACTGTATGGATCAAGGCTGAGCAGATTAGCGTCGTGAAGTATTTACCGAGGCTAAGTAGTTTAGCGTCATCCAGTAAGGACGAAGACTAAACAGTTTAGGGCCATGCGGTATTGACTGAGGCTGAGGAGTTTAGGGTCATCCAGTAAGGACCAATGCTGAAAGGTTTATGGTCATGTAGTATGGACCGAGGCTAAGAAGTCTAAGGTCACGGAATATAAGACGAGGCTAAGAAGTTTAGGTCATGCTGTATGGATCGAGGCAGAACAGTTTAGGGGCATTTATATTGAATTGAGGCTAAGACGTTTAGGGTCATGCTAAATGGATCGAGGAAGAGCAGTTTAGGGAATTGCAGTATGCACGGAGGCTGAGAAGTTTAAGGTCATGCAGTATGCACCGAGTCTAAGATGTTTAGGGTTTTGCAGTACGAAATGAGAAAGAGCAGTTCAAGGTCATGCAGTATGGACGGAGGGCTAGCTGTTCATTATTAGATAATATGGGCCACAACTGAGCCATATGGGGTCATGCAATAAGGACCGAGGCTGGGCAGTTTAGGGTCAGCAGTATGGACCGCGGCTGAGCAATTTAAGGTCATGCAGTATGGATCGAGGAGAAGAAGTTTGGGATCATGCAATACGGACCGAGGCCGAGAAATTTAGGGTCATGCAATATGGACTGATGCTAACCAGTTTAGGATTATGCAGTATGAGCCTATGCTGAGAAGTTTAAGGTCAGACAGTATGGATCGAAGGATCAAAGCTTAACAGTTTTGGGTCAAGCAGTACGGACATAGGCTGAGCAGTTTACGGTCATGCAATATGGAATGAGGCTGAGGAGTTTAGGGTCATGTTGTATACATCCAAGCAGAGCAGCATGAACCGAGGCTGAGCAGTTTAGGGTCATGCAATATGTACCGAGGCTGAGGAGTTTAGGCTCATGTTGTGTACATCGAAGCTGAGCAGTGTAGGGTCATGCATTATGGTCCGAGGCTGACCGGTTTAAGATCATACAGTATGGACCAAGGCTGAGCAGTATAGGGTCCTGAAGTATGGAACAAGGCAGAGAAGTTTAGGGTTATGCAGTATGGACAGAGGCTGAGCAATTTAGGGTGATGCAGTATGCATCGAGGCTGAGCAGTTTGGAACCCTTTTGAATGGAAAGGGATAGAGCAGTTCATTGTCATAAAGTATGGACCGCGGCTGAGCTGTATTGGTGCAGTAAGGACCGAGGCTTGACAGTTTAGGGTCATGCAGTATAGACCGCGGCTAAGCTGTTTAGGGTCATGCAGTATGAACCTAGGTGAAGAAGTTTGGGATCATGCAATACTGATCGAGGCCGAGAAGTTTAGGGTCATTAATATGAACCGAAGCTGAGCCGTTTAGGGTCACCCATTATGGACCGATGTTAAGCACTTTAGGATCCTGCAATTTGGACTTTCGTTGAGTAGTTTAGGGTCCTGCAGTATGGACGGAGGCTGAGCAGTTTCACGACATGCAATATGAACAGAGGCTAAACAGTTTAGGGCCACGCAGTATGGACCGAGGCTAAGCAGTTTAGGGTCATGGACTATGGACCGAGGCTAGGAAATTTAGGGTCATGCAGTATGCACCAAAGCTGAGCAGTTTAGGGTTCTGTAGTATGGAATGAGACAGCAGTTCAAGAGCATGTAGTATGGACCGCAACTAAGCTGTATAGGGTCATGCAGTAAGGACCGAGGCTGGGAAGTTTAGTGTCTTGCAGTATGGACCGCAACGGAGCAGTTTAGGGTCATGCAGTATGGATCGAGGTGAAGAAGTTTAGGACCATGTAATATGGACCGTGGCTGAGTAGTTTAAGATCATGCAATATGGATCGCGTTGAAGAAGTTTGGGTTCATGCAGTGCGTATCGAGGCCGAGCAATTTAAAGTCATGCAGTATGGACCAATGTTGAGAAGTTTAGGGTCATGCAGTAGGGGTCAATGCTGAGGGGTTTAGGTTCAGGCAGTACGGACTGACGCTGAACCGAGGCTGAGGCTGAGTAGTTCAGGGTCATGGAATATGAACCGCGGCTGAGAAGTTTAGGGTCGTGCATTATGGAGCGAGGTCGAAGAGTTTATGGTCATGATGTAAAAATCAAGTCTGAGTAGTTTAGGGTCATGCAGTATGGTCTGAGGAAGAGCAGTTTTGGGTCATACAGTATGGACCGAGGCTGAGCCGTATAGGGTCATTCAGTATGAATCGATGCTAAGCACTTTAGGGTCATGCAGCATGCACCTAAGCTGAGCAGTTTAGGGTCATACTGTATGGATCTAAGCTGAGCAGATTGGTGTAGTGCAGTATTTACCGAGGCTGAGCAGTTTAGCATCATCCAGTAAGGACGGAGACTGAACAGTTTAGGGCTATGCGGTATTGACCAAGGCAGAGGAGTTTAGGGTCATCCAGTAAGGACCAATACTGAAAGGTCTATGGTCATGCAGTATGGACCGAGGCTGAGAAGTTTAGGGTCATGGAATATAGACCGAGGCTGAGAAGTTTAGGGTCATGCTGTATGGATCGAGGCAGAACAGTTTAGGGGCATTTATATTGAACTGAGGCTGAGCAGTTTAGGGTCACGCTAAATGGATCGAGGAAGAGGAGTTTAGGATCATGCAGTATGCACGGAGGCTGAGCAGTTTAGGGTCATGCAGTATGCACCGAGTCTAAGATGTTTAGGGTTCTGCAGTATGGAACGAGAAAGAGTAGTTTAGGGTCATGCAGTATGGACGGAGGCTGAGCTGTTCATTATTAGGTAGTATAGACCACAACTGAGCTATATGGGGTCATGCAGTAAGGACCGAGGCTGGGCAGTTTAGGGTCAGCAGTATGGACCGCGGCTGAGCAATTTAGGGTCATGCAGTATGGACCGAGGTGAAGAAGTTTGGGATCATGCTGTACGGATCGAGGCCGAGCAGTTTAAAGTCATGCAGTATGGACCGATGTTGAGAAGTTTAGGGCCATGCAGTAGAGGTCAATGCAGAGGGGATTAGGGTCGGGCAGTACGGACTGACGCTGAGCCGTATGAAGTCATACAATATGGACTGAGGCTGAGTAGTTTAGGGTCATGGAATATGAACCAAGGCTGAGAAGTTTGGGGTCGTGCATTATGGAGTGAGGCCGAAGAGTTTATGGTCATGTTGTAAACATCATGGCTGAGTAGTTGAGGGTCATGCAGTATGGTCTGAGGATGAGCAGTTTAGGGTCATTTAGTATGGATCGAGGCTAAGCCGTATAGGGTCATGTGATATGAATCGATGCTAAGCACTTTAGGGTCATGCAGTATGCACTTAAGCTTAGCAGTTTAGGGTCATATTGTATGGATCTAGGCTGAGCAGATTGGCGTAGTGCAGTATTTATCGAGGCTGAGCAGTTTAGCATCATCCAGTATGGACGGAGACTGAACAAATTAGGGCCATGCGGTATTGACCGAGGCTGAGGAGTTTTGGGTTATCCAGTAAGGAACAATGCTGAAAGGTTTATGGCCATGCAGTATGGACTGAGGCTGAGAAGTTTAGGGTCATGGAATATAGACCGAGGCTGAGAAGTTTAGGGTCATGCTGTATGGCTCGAGGCAGAACAGTTTAGGGGCATTTATATTGAACTGAGGCGGAGCTGTTTAAGGTCACGCTAAATGGATCAAGGAAGACGAGTTTAGGGTCTTGCAGTATGCACGGAGGCTGAGCAGTTTAGGGTCATGCATTATGCACCGAGTCTGCGATGTTTAGGGTTCGGCAGTATGGAACGAGAAAGAGCAGTTCAAGGTCACGTAGTATGAACGGAGGCTGAGCTGTTCATTCTTAGATAATATGGACCACAACTGAGCTATATGGGGTCATGCAGTAAGGACCGAGGCTGGGCAGTTTAGGGTCATCAGTAGGACTGTGGCTGAGCAATTTAGGGTTATGCAGTATGGACCGAGGTGAAGAAATTTGGGATCATGCAGAACGGTCCAAGGTCGAAAAGTTTTGGGTCATGCAGTATGGACTGATGCTAAGCAGTTTTGGATCCTGCTGTATGAGCCTATGCTGAGAAGTTTAGGGTCAAGTAGTATGGACCGAAGATGAGCCATTTAGTGTCATGCAGTATGGACTGTGGCTGACCAGTTTATGGTCATGCAATATGGAATGAGGCTGAGGAGTTTAGGGTCATGTTGTATACATCCTGGCAGAGCAGCATGAACCGAGGCTGAGTAGTTTCATGCATTATGGATAGAGGCTGAGTTTAGGCTCATGTTGTATACATCGAAGCTGAGCAGTGTGGGGTCATACATTATGGGCCGAGGCTGAGCAGTTTAAGGTCATACAATTGGGACCGAGGGTCCTGAAGTATGGAACAAGGCAGAGAAGTTTAGGGTTATGCAGTATGGATAGAGGCTGAGCAATTTAGGGATGCAGTATGCATCGAGATTGAGCAGTTTAGGGCCCTGTAGTATGGAATGGGATAGAGCAGTTCATTGTCATAAAGTATGGACCGAGGCGGAGCTCTATAGGTGCCATAAGGACTGAGGCTTGACAGTTTAAGGTCATGCGATATAGACCGCGGCTAAGCAGTTTAGGGTCATGCAGTATGGACCAAGGTGAAGAAGTTTAGGATCATGCAATACTGATCGAGGCCGAGCAGTTGAGGGTCATGCAGAATGGACCGATGCTGAGAAGTTTAGGGTCATGCTCTATGGGCCTATGCTGAGCAGTTTAGGGTCAGGCAGTATGAATCGAGGCTGAGAAGTTTAAAGTCATGTAGTAAGGACCGTGGCTGAGCCGTTTAGGCTCATCCAGTATGGATCGAAGCTGAGCAGTTTTGGGTCAAGCAGTATGGACTGAGGCTGAGCAATTTAAGTTCATGCACTATGAACTGCGGATGAGAAATTTAAGGCCATGCATTATGGATTGAGGCTGAGGAGTTTAGGGTCATGTTGTACACATCGAGGATAAGCAATTTAGGGTCATGCAGTATGGTCTAAGGCTGAGTTGTTTAGGGTTATACAGTATGGACCGAGGCTAAGTATTATAGGGTTATGTAGTGTGGACTGAGGCAAAGAAGTTCAGGGTCATCAAGTATGGACCGAGGCTTAGAAGTTTCGGGTCATTCAGTATGGTCCAAGGCTGAGGAGTTTAAGGTCATGCAGTATGGACAGAGTCTGACCAGTTTAGGGTCATGCAATATCAACCGAGGCTGAGCAGTTTAGGGTCATGCAGTATGGTCCGAGGCTGACCTGTTTAGGGTCATACAGTATTGGCCGAGGCTGAGCAGTATGGGGGCATGCATTATGGATAGATGCTAAGCATTTTAGGGTCATGCAATATGGACCGAGGCTGAGCAGTTTAGCGTTGTGCGGTATGGACCGATAATGAGCAGTTTAGCATCATCTAGTAAGGACGGAGGCTCAATAGTTTAGGGCCATTTAGTATTGACTGAGGCTGAGTAGTTTAGGGTCATGTAATATGAACGGAACTCGAGCAGTTTAGGGTCATGTAGTATGGACCGAGGCTCAGAATTTTAGGGCGATTGTGTATGGGACGAGGCTCAGCAGTTTAGCATCATTCAGTATGGACCAAGACAAAGCAGTTTAGGGTCATGCAGTATGGACTGAGGCTGAGAGGTTTAGCATCATGCTGTATAAAAAGTTTCGAGTCATGAAGTTTGGACCACAGCTGAACTATATAGGGTCATGCAGTATGGACTGAGGCTGAGCAGTTTAAGGTCATGGAGTATGGACCGAGTTTAAGCAATTTAGGGTCATGCACTATGAATTGAGGCCAAGCAGTTTTGGGTCATGAATTATGGACTGAGGCTTAGGAGTTTCGGGCCATGCAGTATATTTCGAGGCTGAGCAGTTTAGGGTCACACAGTATGGACCAACGCTGAGCAGTTTACGGTCACGATGTATGGACCAACGCTAAGAAGCATAGAATCATTCAGTTTGGATCGATGCCAAGCACATTAGGGTCATGCAGAATGGACCGAGACTGTGCAGTTTAGGGTCATGCGGTATGCACCTTGGCTAAGCTGTATAGGGTCATGCAGTATGGAACGAGGGTGAGTTGTTCAGGGTCATGCAGCATGGACCGAGGCTGACCGATTTAGGGCCAGGCAGTACAGACCTATGCTGATATGTTTAGGGTCAGGCAGTATGGACCGAGGCTGAGCAAGTTCGGGTTATGCAGTACTGACCGAGGCCATGCAATTTAGGCTCATCTGGTATGGACCGAAGCTGAGTAGTTTTGGGTCAATCAGTATGGACCGAGCATGAGCAGTTTAGGGTCATGCACTATGAACCGAGCATTTATATCATGGCTGAGCAGTTTAGGGTCATGCAGTATAAGATAAGGCAGAGCAGTTTAGGCATAATCCATCGATGCTGAGCATTGTAGGGTCATTCAGTGTGGACCAACACTGAGCCACGTAGGTTCATGCAGTATGGACCGAGGCTGAGCAGTACAGTGTCTTCTCGTACGGACTTAGGCTGAAATGCTTAGAGTCATGCAGTGTGGACCGCGGATGAGAAGTTTGGTGTCATGCAATATGGACTGAGGCTAAGCAGTTTAGGGTCATTCTATATGGATCGAGGCAGAACACTTTAGGGTCATTAAGAATAAACTGAGGTTGAGCATTTTAAGGTCATGCAGTATGGATGCGACAGAGCAGTTTATGATCATGTAGTATGGATCGAGGCTGAGAAGTTTAAGGTCATGCAGTATGCACTGAGGCTGAGCAGCTTAGGGTTCTACAGTATGGAACGACGCAGAGCAGTTTAGGGTCATGTAGTATGGACCGAGGCTTCATTTTCATGCAGTATGGACCGTGTCCGAGCAGTATAGGGTCTTGCTGTAAGGACCGAGGCTGGGCAGTTTAGCATGATGTAGTATGGACCTCGACTGAGTAGTTTATGGTCATGCAATATGGACCGAGGTGAAGAAGTTTGGTATCATGCAGTACGGATCGATGGTAAGCACTTTTGGGTCATACAGTATGGATCGATGGTAAGCACTTTTGGGTCATGCTGTATGCACCTAAGCTAAGCAGTTTAGGTAATGCAGTATCGACCGAGGCTAGATAGCTTAGCATGGTACAGTGTGGACGGAGGCTGAACAGTTTAGTATGATCCAGTATTGATAAAGACTGAACAGTTTAGGACCACGCACTATTGACCGAGGGTGAGCAGTTTAAGGTGATGAAATATGGATTGAGGCTTTTGCAATTTATGGTGATTGAGTATGGGCCGAGACTCAACAGTTGAGGGCAATTTAGGGTCATGCAGTATGGATTGAGGCTGAGACATTTAGGGTCATGATGTATGAACCGAGGCTGAGAAGTTTAGGGTCATGCAGTATGGATCGAGGCATAAAAGTTCAGGGTCATGCAGTATGTACCGAGGCTCAGCAGCTTATGGTCATGCAGTATCCACCAAGGGAGAGCAGTTTAGGGTTTTACAGTATGGAATGAGACAGCAGTTCAGGGGGCATGTAGTATGGACCACGGCTGAGCTGTATAGGGTCATGCTGTAGGGATCGAGGCTGGGCAATTAAGGGTCATGTAGTATGGACCGCAACTGAGATGTATAAGGGTTATGCTGTATGGAACAAGGCAGAGAAGTTCAAGGTCATGCAGTATGGAAGGAGGCCAAGCTATTCATTATCATTCAGTATGGACCGCAACCGAGCTGTATCGGATCATGCAGTAAGGAACGAGGCTGAGCAGTTTAGGGTCATGCAGTATTGACCGCGGCTGAGTTGTTTAGGGTCATTCAGTATATACCAAGGTGAAGAAGTTTAGGATCATGCCGTACGGACCGAGGCCGAGCAGTTTAAGGTCATGCAGTATGGACTGATGCTAAGCAGTTTAGGGTCATGTAGTATGGGCCTATGCTGAGCAGTTTAGGGTAAGATAGTATGGAACGAGGATGTTCAGTTTAGCATCATGCAGTATGGACCACGGCTGAACAGTTTAGGCTCATCCAGTATGCATCGAAGCTGAGCAGTTTTAGGTCAAGCAGTATGGACCGAGGCAGAGCAGTTTAAGGTCATGCAATATGAACTGAGGCAGAGCTATTTAGGGTCATGCATATATGAACTGAAGCTGTGGAGTTTAGCGTCATGTTGTATCCATCGAGGCTGAGCAGTTTAGGGTCATTCATTATGGTCCGAGGTTGAGCCACTCAGGGTCATACAGTATGGACCAAGACTAAGCAGTATAGGGTCATGCAGTATGAATCGATGGCAAGCATTTTAGGGTCATGCACTATGCACCTAAGCTGAGCAGTTAATTGTTATGTAGTATGGACCGAGGCTAAGCAGTTTAACATCATCTAGTATGGATAGAGGTTGAACATTTTAGGGCAATGCAGTATTGACCAAGGTGGAGCACTTTAGGATCATGCATTATGGACCGAGCCAGAGCAATTTGGTTTAAGTGGTATGGTCCAAGGCTTAACAGTTTAGGGTTATTGAGTACGGACCAAGGCTCAACAGTTTAGGGTCATGCAGTATGGAATGCGATAAAGCAGTTTACGGTCATGCAGTATGGATTGAGGTTGAGAAGTTTAGGGTCATGCTGTATGAACCGAGGTTGCGCAGTTTAGGGTCATGCAATATGAACCAAGGCTGAGCAGTTTAGTGTCATGCATTATGGACTGAAGCTCAGAAGCCATGCAGTTTAGATCGAGGTTGAGCAGTTTAGGGTCATGCAGTATTGACAAAAGCTGAGCAGTTTAGGGTTACGAAGTGTGGACCGACACTGAGCTGTATAGGATCATGCGGTATGGATCGATGCTGAGTACTTTAGGGTCATGCAGTATCGACCAATGCTGAGTAGTTTAGGGACATGCATTATGGACCGAGGTTGAGCAGTTTAGGGTCATTTAGTATGGACCGAGGCTAAGCAGTTTAGGATCATACAGTATGGACCGAGGAGAAGCAGTTTGGGATCATGCAGTATGGACCGAGGCCGAGCCGTTTAGGGTCATGTCATATGGATCGAGGCTAAGCAATTTTGGGTCATGCAATATTGACTGAGGCTGAGCAATTTAGGGTTCTACAGTAGGGCCCAGGCATAGAAGCTTAGGGTCACACTGTATGTACTGAGGCTGAGCAGTTTCGGGTCATGCAGTATGGATCACAGATGAGTAGTTTAAGGTCATGTAGTATGGACCGAGGTTGAGTTTTGGTAATGCCATATTGATCGAGGCTGAGCAATTTACGCTCATGCAGTATGAACCGAGGCTAAGCTGTTTAGAGTCATGCGGAATGATCGAGCTTGAGCTGTTTAGGGTCATGTAGTATGGACCGAGGCTGACCAGTTTAGAGTCACGTCTTACGGACCGAGACTGAGCTATTTAGGATCATGCAGTATTGATCGAGGTGGAGCAGTTTAGGATCATGCAGTATGGATCGAGGCTGAGATGTTTAGGGCTATATAGTATTGACGGAGGCTGATCAGTTTAAGGTCATTTAGTATGGACCGAGGTTGAGCAGTTTAGGGTCATGTAGTATGGACCGAGGCTGAGTAGTTTAGGGTCATATCATTTGGACCAAGGCTGAGCAGTTTAGCGTCATGTAGTATGGATTGAGGTTGAGGAGTTTAGCTTCATGCTATATGGATCAAGGCTTAGTAGTTTAGGGCCATGAAGTATGTACCGAGGCTAAGAAGTTTGGGTCAAGCAGTACGAACCATGACTGAGAAGTTTAGGGTCTTGTAGTATGGATCGAGGCTGAGTAGTTTTGGGTCACGCGGTAAGGACCAAGGCTGAGCTGTATAGAGTCATGCAGTATGGATCGATGTTAACTACTATAGGGTCATGTAGTATGCACTTAAGCTGGGCAATTGAGGGTCAGATAGTGTGGAACGAGGTTTAGCAGTTTGGCATCTTGCAGTATGGACCAAGGCTGAGCAGTTTAGGGTCATGCAATGTGGACCGAGGTTTGGCATTTTAGGGGCATGCAGAATGGACTGAGCCAGAGAAGTTTTGGGTCATGCAGTACGGACTTAAGATCAACAATTTAAGGTCATGTAGTATGGACCGAGGCTGAGTTGTTTAGGGTCATGCAGAAAGGATTGAAGCTGAGCAGTATATGGTCAAGCAGTATGGATCGAGGCTAACTACTTTAGAGTCATGCACTGTGGACCTAAGCTGAGCAGTTGAGGGTCAGGCAGTGTGGACCGAGGATGAGCAGTATAGAGTCATGCAGTATGAACCGAGGATTAGCAGTTTAGTTTCATGCAATATGGACCGAGGCTGAGCAGTTTAGAGTCATGTAGTTTTGAACGAGGGTGAGAAGTTTAGGGTCATTGAGTATGGGCCAAGGGTAAACAGTTTAGGTTCACGCAATATGGACTAAGGTAATGTAGTTTAGAGTCATGAAGTTTGGATCGAGGCTAAGCAGTTTACAATCATGCAGTACGGACCGCGGCTGAGCTGTATAGGGTCATGTACTACGGACCGAGGCTGAGCAGTTTAGGGTCGTGCATTATGGAACGATGCTGAGCAATTTAAGGTCCTACAATATAAACCGAGGCTGTGCAATCTAGGGTCATGCATTATGTATTGAGGCTCAAGAGTTTAGGGTCACGAAGTATACATCGAGGTTGCGTAGTTTAGGGTCATGCAGTATGGACCGTGGCTGAGCAGTTTAGGGTTCTGTAGTATGAATCGAGGTTGAGTAGTATTGGATCGTGCAGTATGGATCGATGCTGTACACTTTAAGGTCATGCAGTATGGACCTCAGCTGAGAAGTTTAGGGTCATGCAGTATGGACAGAGGCTGAGTAGTTTAGGGTCATGCAGTATGTATTACGGCTAAGCTTTATATGGTCATGCTGTATGGACTGAGGCTGAGTAGTTTAGGGTCATGCAGTATGGGCCGAGGTGGAGCGGTTTAGGGTCATGCAGTATGGATCGAGGCTGAGTAGTTTATTGTCATGCAGTATGGACCGAGGCGGAGCAATTTAGGGTCACGCAATATGAACCAAGGCTGACCGGTTTAGGGTCATACATTTTGCACTGAGGCAGAGGCGTTTAGGGCCATGCTGTATAGATCGAGGCTGAGCAGTTTAGGGTCATGTAGTATGGGCCAAGGCTGTGCAGTTTAGCGTCATGCATTATGGAATGAGGCAGAACAGTTTAAGGTTATGCAGTACCTACCGAGGTGAAGCAGTTTGGGATCATGCAGTATGGACCGAGGCTGAGCGGTTTAGAGTCATATAGTATGGACCAAGGCTAAGCAGTTTATAGTCAAGTAGTATTGACTGAGGCATAGCAGTTTCGGGTCACGCAGTATGTACCAAGGGTGAATGTTTTAGGGTCACGCAGTATGGACCAACGAAGAGTAGTTTAGGGTCATGCAGTATGGTACGAGGCTGACAAGTTTTGGGTAATGCAGTATTGATGTTTAGGGTCATGCAGTATGGACCAAGGTAGAGCAGTTAGGGTCATGCCGTAATGACTAAGGCTGAGCTATTTAAGATCATGCAGTATAGACTGGGGCTGAGAAGTTTAGGATGATACAATATGGACCGTGGCTGAGCAGTTTAGGGATGTACTGCATGGACCTAGGTTGAGAAATTAAGGGTCATGTAGTATTGATCGAGGCTGTGTAGTATAAGTTCATGCAGTATAGACCGATGTTGAGCAGTTTAGTGCCATGCAGTATGGATTTTGGCCGAGCAGTTTAGGGTCATGCAATATGGAAATAGGCAAAGCAGTTTAGGGTCATCCAGTATGGACCGAGGTTGAGCAATTCCGGGTGAGGCAGTATGGACCTAGGCTAAGCAGTTTAGGGTCATGCGACATGGAAAGAGGCTGAGCTAGACAAAGGCTTAGCAGTTTAAATTCATGTAGTATGGACTAAGGCTGAGCAGTTTAGCGTCATGCAGTATGGATTGAGGATGAGAAGTTTAGCTCATCCTGTGTGGATCGAGGTTGAACAATTTAGGGCCAGACAGTATGTACAGAGGCTGAACAGTTTGGACGGAGGCTGAGCAATTTAGGGTCATGCAAGATGAACCGAGGTTGAGTAGGTTAGGGTCATGGAGTATGGACCTAAGCTGAGCAGTTTAGGGTCATGCAGTATCGACCAAGGCTAAGCAGTTTAGCATCAGTCAGTATGCACTGAGGCTGAGCAGTTTAGCGTCATTCAGTTTTGACTGAGCCTGAACAGTTTAGGGCCATGCAGTATGGACCAAGGATGAGCAGTTAAGGGTCCCGCAATATGGAATGAGGCTGAGCAGTTTAGGGTCTTGTAGTATGGACCTAGGCTGAGCAGTTTAGAGTCATTGAGTACGGATCGAGGCTGAGCAATTTAGGGTCATGCAGTATGGACCGAGGAAAAGTAGTTTAGGGTCATGCAGTAAGGACCAAGTCCGAGCAGTTTAGGGTCATGAAGTATGCACCAAGGTTGAACAGTTTAAGGTCATGCAGTATGGATCACGACAGAGCTGTATAGGGTCATGTAGTACGGACCTAGGCTGAGCAGTTTTAGAACATGCAGTATGGATCAAAGCTGAGGAATTTAAGGTCCTGCAATATGAATCGAGGTTGAGCAGTTTAGGGTCATGCATTATGGACAGAGGTTGAGGAGTTTAACGTCATGAAGTATAGATCGAGGCTGAGTAGTTGATGGTCATGAAATATGGACTGCGGCTGAGCAGTTTAGGGTCCAGTATTATGGACCGAGGCTGAGCTATATAGTATCACGCAGTATGGATCGATGCCTAGTACTTTAGGGTCATGCAGTACGGACCTAAGCTGAGAAGTTTAGGGTCATGCAGTATGGACCGAGGCTAAGCAGTTTTAGGTCATGCAGTAGTGACCGAGGCTAAGCAGTTTAGGGTCATGCAGTATGAACCGAGGTGAAGTAGTTTGGGATCATGCAGTATGGACCTAGGCTGAGCAGCCTAGGGTCATGCAATTTTTACCGAGGCTAAGCAGTTTAGGGTCCTTCAGTATGGATCGACGCAGAGTAGTGTAGGGTCATGCAATATGGACTGAGGCTGAACAGTTTAGGGTCTTGCATTATGGACCGAGGCTGAGCAGTATGGGTTCATGCAGTATGGATGGAGGCAGATCAGTTTAGGGTTGTGCAGTACGGAATGAGGTTGAGCAGTTTAGGGTCAGCCAGTATGGACCGAAGCTGAGCAGTTTAGGGTCGTGCAATATGGACTGCGACTGAGTTGTATTAGGTTACGCAGTATGGACCGATGCTGAGCAGTTTTAGGTCATCCAGTATGGACCGAGACTGAGCAGTTTAGGGTCAAGATATATGAACCGACACCGAGATGTTTTTGGTCATGCAGTAATGACCGTGGCTGAGCTGTTTAGGCTCATCCAGTATGGACCGAGGCAGGACAGTTTTGTGTCATGCGGTATGGACCTAGGCTTAGCAGTATAGAGTCATGCCATATGAACCGAGGCTGAGCAATTTGCGGTCATGCAGTATGGATTTAAGCTGGGCAGTTTTAGTCATGCAGTGTGGACCGAGGCTGAGAAGTTTAGTGTCATGCAGTATGGACCGAGGTTGAATAGTTTAACATCATTCAGTATGGATAGAGGTTGAAAAGTTTATGATCTTGCAGTATGGATGGACGCTGAGCAGTTTAGGGTCATGCAATATGGACCGAGGCTAAGCAGTTTAAGGTCATGCAGTATGGACCGAGCCTGATCAGTTTAGGGTCATAGAGTATGGATCAAGGCAAAGCAGTTTAGGTTCATGTAGTATGGACCGAGGTTGAACGGTGTAGGGTCATGCAGTATGGATCGAGCTTAACTAGTTTAGGGTCATCCAGTATTGATCGAGGCTGAGAAGTATGGGGTCATTCAGTATGGACTTAAGCTGAGCAGTTTAGGGTCATGCAGTATGGACCGAGGCTGAGAAGTTTAGCGTCATGCAGTATGGACCGAGGCTGAGCGGTTTCGCGTCATTCAGTATGGACTAAGGCTGAAACATTTAGGGTCAAGTAGTGTGGACCGAGGTTGAGCAGTTTAGGGTAATGCAATATGGCTCAAGGCTGAGCACTTTAGGGTCATGCAATATGAACCGTGGCTGATCAGTATAGGGTCCTTGAGTACGGATCGCGGCTGAGCAGTTTAGGGTCATGCGGTATGGACCAAGGTAGAGCAGTTTAGTGTCTTTCAGTATGAGCCGAGGTTGACCAGTTAGGGTCATGTGGTATGCACCGATGGTGAGCAGTTTAGG
Organism: Amborella trichopoda; assembly: GCF_054954075.1. NCBI lineage: Eukaryota > Viridiplantae > Streptophyta > Magnoliopsida > Amborellales > Amborellaceae > Amborella > Amborella trichopoda. The sequence goes on along the minus strand of NC_142345.1, from coordinate 22,227,897 downwards.
GGTCCTGCAGTATTGAAGGAGGCAGTGCAGTTGAGGCTCAGGCAGTATAGACCGGGGCTGAGCAGTTTAGGGCCACACAATAAGGATCGTGGCTGAGTTCTATAGGGTCATCCAATATGGATCGAGGCTGAGAAATTTTGGGTCATGTAGTATGGATCGAGGTTAAGCAGTTTAGAGTCTTGCAGTATGAACCAAGTCTGAGCAGTATAGGGTCATGCAGTATTGACTGAGGCTAAGCAGTTTAGGGTCTTGCAGTACGGACCAAAGTTTAGCAGTTTAGGTTCATGCAGTATGAAACGAGGTTGATCAATTTAGGGTTCTGCAGTATGAATCTAGGCTGATCAGTTTAGGGTCATGGAGTACGGATCGCGGCAGAGCAGTTTAGGGCCACGCAATATGGACCGAGGTAGAGCAGTTTAGTGTCATTCAGTATGGATTGAGGGAGACTAGTTTAGGGTCATGCAGTATGCACCGAGGTTGAGCAGTTTGGGGTCCTGCAGTATGGAAGGAGGCAGAGCAGTTCAGGCTCATGCAGTATAGCCCGAGGCTGAGCAAATTAGGGTCATGCAGTATGGATCGTGGCTGAGCTGTAAAGGGTCATCCAATATGGACTGAGGCATAGTAGTTTTGGGTCTTGTGGTATCGACCGAAGCTAAGCAGTTTAGTGCCATGCAGTACTGACCAAGGCTGAGCAGTTTAGGGTCATGCAGTATGTATTGAGGCTAAGCAGTTTAGTGTCATGTAGTATGGAATGTGGCTGAGCTGTAGTGGGTCATGCATTATGGACCGAGGCTGAGGTGCTGAGCACCATGCAGTATGGATCGAGGCTGAGCAGTTTAGGGTCATGCAGTATGGACAGAGGCTGAGCGGTATAGGGTCATGCAATATGGACCCAGGCTGAGATGTTTAGGCTCATCCAGTATGGAACGGGGCATAGTACTTTTAGGTCATCCAGTATGGATCGAGGCTGAGCAAGTTAGGGTCATGCAATATGAACCGAGGCTGAGCAGTTTAAGGTCATGTAGTATGGACTTAAGCTGAGCAGTTTAGGGCTTGCAGTTGGACTGAGGCTGAGAAGTTTAGCCTCATGCAGTATGGACCAAGGCTGAGCAGCTTAGCGTCATTCAGTATGGACCGAGGATGAATAGGTCACACAATATGGACGAGGCGGGGTAGTTTAGGGTCATCCAATATGGACCGAGGCTGAGCAGTTTTGAGTCATGCAGTATGGACCGAGGCTGATCAGTGTAGGGTCATTGAGTACGAAATGCGGCTGAGCAGTTTTGGGTCATCCAGTATGGACTGAGATTGAGTAGTTTAGGGTCTTGCAGTATGAACCGAGGTTGAGCTGGTGTTAGTCATGCAGTATGGACCAAGGATGATAAGTTTAGGGTCATATAATATGGACCGAGGCTGAGTTGTTTAGGGTCATGCCTTCTGGACCGAGGTAGAGAAGTTAGGGTCATGCTGTACGGACCAAGGCTGAGCAGTTTAGGGTCATGCAATATGGATCGCGGCGGAGCTGTATAGGGTCATGCAGTATGGACCGAGGTTGAGCAGATTTGAGTCTTGTTGTATGGACCGAGGCTAAGCAGTTTAGGGTCAGGCAGAATTGTCCGAGGCTGAGCAGTTTTGGGTTATGTGGTATGAATTGTGGCTAAGCAGTTTAGGGTCATGCAATATGGACCGAGGCTGAGCGGTTTAGGGTCATGTAGTATAAACCAAATCAAAGTAGTTTAGGGTCTTGCAATATGGACCAAGGCTGAGCAGTTTAAGGTCATGTCATGTGGACCTAGGCTGAGCAGTATAGGGTCAAGCAGTATGGACTGAGGCTGAGCAATTTAGGGTCATGTAGTATGGAACGAGGCTGAGCATTTTCAGGTCATGCCATATGGACCGCGGAAGAGCAGTTTAAGGTCCTGCAGTATGGACCGAGGTTGAGTAGTTTAGGGTCGCACCGTATGGATTGCGGCAGAGCTGTATTGCGTCATGCAGTAATGATCGAGGCTGAGCAGTTTTGGGTCATGCAGTATGGATAGAGGCAGAGTAGTTTAGAGTCAAGCAATATGAATCGAGGCCGAGAAGTTTAGGGTCATGCAATATGGATCGTGGCTGATGAGTTTAGGGTCATGCAGTATGGATCGAGGCTGAGCTATTTAGGGTCATGCAGTATGGACTGAGGTGGAGTAGTTTAGGTCGTGCTGTATGAACTGAGGCTGAGCAGTTTAGGCTCATCCAGAACGACGCTTAACAGTTTTGGGTCATGCAGTATGGACTGAGGTTGAGCAGTTTAGGGTCATGCAATATGAATTGAGACTAAGCAGTTTAGGGTCATGCAGTATGGACCTAAGCTGAACTGTTTAGGGTCATCCAGTATGGAGAGAGGCTGAGCATTTTAGCATCATGCACTATGGACCGAGTCTGAGAAGGTTAGCATCATTCAGTACAGACCGTGGCTAAAACGTTTAGGGGCATGCAGTCTGGACCAAGGCAGAGCAGTTTAGGGTCGTGCAGTATGGACCGAGGCTCAGCAGTTTATGATCATGCGGTACGCACCGAGGCTAAGCAGTTTAGGGTTATTCAGTGTGGAACGAGGCAGAGCAATTGAGGTTCATGCAGTTTGTACCGAGGCTGAGCAATTTAGTGTCAGGCACTATGGTCCGCGACTAAGCTGTATACGGTCATGGAGTACGGACCGAGGCTGAGCAGTTTAGGGTCATGCAATATGGACTTATGCTGAGTAGTTAGGGTCAAGCTGTATGGACCGTGATTGGACAGTTTAGGGCCATGCAATACGGACCGAGGCTGAGTTGTTTATACTCATCCAGTATGGACCGAAGCTTAGCAGTTTTCGATCAAGTAGTATGGACCGAGGTTGAGGTGTTTAACGTCATGCGGTATAGATCGAGGATAAGCAATTTGGTGTCAGGTAGTGTGAACCGAGCCTCAAAAGTTTAGGGTCATGCAATATGAACTGAGGCAGAGAAGTATAGGGGTCATGTAATTTTGACTAAAGATGGGCAGTTTAGGGTGCAGTATGGACCGAGGCTGAGCAGTTTAGCTTCATTCAGTATGGACAGAGGCTAAACTGTTTAGGGTCGTGCTGTATGTACCGAGGCTAAGTAGTTTAGGGTTAACCAAAATGAGCTGAGGCCGAGCAGTGTGGGGTCATACAGTATGGATCGAGGTTGAGGAGTTTAAGGTCATGTTGTATGGATAGAGGCTGAGTCGTTTAGGGTCATGCAGTAAGGACTGAGGCTAAGAAGTTTAGGGTCATGCAGAATGGAGTGATGTTGAGAAGTTTCGGATCATGTAGTATGTACCAAGGCTGAGTATTTTAGGGTCCTGCAGTATGGAACAAGGCAGAGCAGTTCACGGCCATGCAGTATGGACCGAGGCTGAGCTATTCAGGGTCTTGCAGTATGGACTGGGGCTGAGGTATATAGAGTCATGCAATATGGATCGGGGTTGGGAAGTTTTGGGTCATACTGTATGGACTATGACGGAGCAGTTTAGGGTCATGTAGTACGGACCGAGGCCGAGAAGTTGAGGGTCATGCAGCACAGACCGAGGCTGAGTTGTTTAGACTCATCCAGTATTGATCGAGCCCGAGAAGTTTAGGGTCATGCAGTATGGATCGAGGCTGAGGAGTCTAGGGTCATGTTGTATGGATCGAGGTTGAGGAGCTAAAGGTCATGCAATATGGACTGAGGCTGAACAGTTTAGGGTCATGCAACATGGATTGAGGTTAAGCAGTCTAAGCTCATCCAGTTTGGACCGAGCCGTAGCTGTTTTGTGTCATTCAGTATGGACCGAGGCTAAGAAATTTACGGTCGTGCAATATGAATCGAGGGTGAACAATTTAGGGTCATGCAAAATGAAATTAAGCTGAGCAGTTTAGGGTCATGCAGTATGGATCGAGGCTGAGCAGTTTAGCGTCATGCAGTATGTGCCGAGCCTAAGCAAGTTAGCATCGTTCAGTATGAATCAAGGCTGGGCAGCATAGGGTCATGCAGTATGGACGAAGGCAGAGCAATTTAGGTTAATGTAGTACAGATCGAGGCTGAGCAGTTTAGGTTCCTACATTATGGAACGAGGCTGAGCAGTTGAGGTTCATGCAGTGTGGACCGAGGCTATGCAGTTTAGGGTCATGCACTATGGACCGCGGCTGAGCTGTATAGGGTCATGCCGTATGGACCGAGGCTGAGCAGTTTAGGGTCATGCGGTATGGACCTTTGCTGAACAGTTTAGTGTCAGGCAATATGTATCGAGGCTGAGCAGCTTTGGGTCATGTAGTGTGGACCGACACTGAGGGGATGAGGGTCATGAAGTATAGATCGAGGATGGGCAATTTGGTGTCGTGTAGCATGGATCGAGGATGAGTAGTTTAGGATCATGCACTATGGAGTGAGGCTGAGCAGTATAAGGTCATGCAGTATGGACATAAGCTGAGCAGTTTTGGGTCATGCAGTATGGACCGAGGCTGAGTGGTTTAGCTTCGTCCTTTATGGACCGAGGCTAAACAGTTTAGGGTCGTGTAGTATGGACCGAGGCTCAGCAATTTAGGGTCATGCAATATGGACCGAGGCTAAGCAGTTTAGAGTCACACTAATTTGATAGAGGAAGAGCAGTTTAGGGGCATTGAGTATGAACCGAGGCTGAGAAGTACAAGGTCATGCAGTATGGATGGAGGCTGAGCGGTTTAGGTTCATGTAGTTTGAACCGAGGCTGAGTAGTTTCCGGTCATGCAATATGTACCGTGGCTGAGTGGTTTAGGGTCATGTAGTATGGAACAACGTAGAGCAGTTCACGGTCATACAGTATGGAGCGAGGATGAGCTGTTAAGGGTCTTGATAGATGGACTGCGGCGGAGCTGTATAGGGTCATGCAATATAGACCGTGGTTGGGCAGTTTAGGGTAATACGGTATGGACGGCGGTTGAGCAGTTTAGGGTCATGCAGTATGGGCAAAGGTGAAGAAGATTGGGATTATGTAGTATGGACCGAGGCCAAGAAGTTGAGGGTCATGCACCATAGACAGAGGTCGAGAAGTTTAGGGTCATGTTGTATGGGCCTATGCTGTGCTGGTTTGGGTCAAGCAGTATGGACCGAGGCTGAGAAGTTTATAGTCATGCAATATGGGCCATGGATGAGTAGTTTAAGCTTATTCAGGGTGGATCAAAGTTGAGCAGTTTTGGGTCAAGCAGTATGGATCGAGGCAGAGCAGTTTAGGGTCATTAAATAGGAACCGAGGCTGAGCGATTTAGGGTCATGCATTATCGACCGTTCCTAAGCACTTTAGGATCATGCACTATGGACTTAAGTTGAGCAGTTTAGGGTCTTACAGTATGAACTGAGGCTGAGCAGTTTAGCATCATGTAGTATGGACTGAGGCTGAGCATTTTAGCATCATCCAGTATGGACCGACACTGAACAGTTTAGGGCCATGCAGTATGGACCGAGGTTGAGCCATTTAGGGTCATGCAGTATGGACCTAGGCTGAGCAGTTTAGAGCTATGCAGTATGCACAGAGGCTGAGAAGTTTAACGTTCTGCAGTATGGAATGAGACATAGTAGTTCAGGTGCATGTAGTATGGACTACGGCTGAGCTGTAGAAGGTCATGCAGTAAGGACCGAGGCTAGGCAGTTTAGGGTCTTGCAGAATGGGCCGCAGTTGAGCAGTTTAGGGTCATGCAGTATGGATCGAGGTGAAGAAGTTTGGGATCATGCAGTACAAACCGAGGCCGAGCAATTTAGGGTCACGCAGTATGGACCGAAGCTGAGAAGTTTTGGGTCCTGCAGTAGGGGCCAATGCTGAGGGGTTTTGGGTCAGGCAGTATGGACCGACGTTGAGCTGTTTAAAGTCATGCAATATGGACTTAGGCTGAGCAGTTTAGGGTTATGCAATATGGACCGAAGCTGAGCAGTTTAGGCTCATGCAATATGAACCGAGGCTGAGAAGTTTGGGGTCATGCATTATGGACCGAGGCCGAGAGGTTTATGGTCATGTTGTAGACATTGAGGCTGAGTAGTTTAGGGTCATGCAATTTGGACAAAGGAGAAGAAGATTGGGATTATGTTGTACGAACCAAGGACACTAAGTTGAGGGTCATGCACTACTGACCGAGGCCAAGAAGTTTAGGGTCATGTTGTATGGGCCTATGCTGAGTGGCTTTGGGTCAGGCAGTATGGACCGAGGCTGAGCAGTTTAGGGTCATGCAGTATGGGCCACGGATGAGCAGTTTAAGCTCATCCAGTGTGGATCGAAGTTGAGCAGTTTTGGGTCTTGCAGTATGAACCGAGGCTGAGCAGTTTAGCATCATGTAGTATGGACTGAGGCTGAGTAGTTTAGCGTCATCCAGTATGGACCGACGCTGAACAGTTTAGGGCCATGTAGTATGGACTGAGGCTGAGCCGTTTAGGGTCATGCAGTACGGACCGAGGCCGAGCAGTTTAGAGTCATGCAGTATGCACTGAGGCTGAGCAGTTTAGCTTTCTGCAGTATGGAATGAGACAGAGTAGTTTAGGGGCATGTAGTATGGACCGCGGCTGAGCTGTAGAGGGTCATGCAGTAAGAACCCGGGCTAAGCAGTTTAGGGTCATGCAGTGTAGACCGCGGCAGAGCAGTTTAGGGTCATGCAGTATAGACCGCGGCAGAGCAGTTTAGGGTCATGCAGTATGATCGAGGTAAAGAAGTTTGGGATCATGCAGTACGGACCGAGGCCGAGCAATTTAGGGTCATGCAGTATGGAATGAAGGTGAGAAGTTTAGGGTCATGTTGTAGGGGGCAGTGCTGAGCGGTTTAGGATCAGGCAGTACGGGCCGACGCTGAGCAGTTTAAATTCATGCAGTATGGACTTAGGCTGAGCAGTTTAGGGTTATACAGTATGGACCGAAGCTGAGCAGTTTAGGCTCATGCAATATGAACAGAGGCTGAGATGTTTTGGACCATGTATTATGGACCGAGGTCCAGGAGTTTATGGTCATGTTGTATACATCGAGGCTAAGTACTTTGGGGTCATGCAGTATGATTTGAGGATGAGCAATTTAGGATCATACAGCATGGATCGAGGCTACGCAGTATACGGTCATGCAGTATGGATTGAAGCTAAGCAGTTTAGGGTCATGCAGTATGCACCTAAGCAGAGCAGTTTAGGGTCATACAGTATGGATCGAGGGTGAGCAGTTTAGCATCGTGCAGTATTTACCGAGGCTGCGCAGTTTAGCGTCATCCGATATGGATGGAGACTGAACAATTTAGGGCCATGCAGTATTGACCGAAGCTAAGCAGTTTAGGGTCATCCAGTATAGACCAAGGCTGAAAGGTTTATGGTCATGCAGTATGGACCAAGGCTGAGAAGTATAAGGTCATGCAATATAGACCGAGGCTGAGCAGTTTAGGGTCATGCTGTATGGATCGAGGCAGAATAGTTTAGGGTCATTGATAAGGAGCCGAGGCTAAGCAGTTTAGGGTCACTCTAAATGAATCGAGGCGGAGCAGTTTAGGGTCATGCAGTATGCATGGAGCCAGAGCAGTTTAGGGTCATGCAATATGCACCGTGTCTAAGAAGTTTAGGGTTCTGCAGTATGGAACGACAAAGTGCAGTTCAAGGTCATGCAGTATGGATGGAGGCTGAGCTGTTCATTATCAGGTAGTATGGATCGTAGCTGAGCTATATGGGGTCACGCAGTTAGGACTGAGGCTGGGAAGTTTAGTGTCTGGTAGTATGGAGCGCGGTTGAGCAGTTCAGGGTCATGCAGTATGGATTGAGGTGAAGATGTTTGGGATCATGCATTATGGATCGAGGTCGTGCAGTTTAGGGTCATGAAGTATGGAATGTGGCTAAGCTGTTTAGGGTCATGCAGTATGGACCTATGTTGAGCAGTTTAGGGTCTGGCAGAATGCATTGAGGATGAGCAGTTTAGTGTCATCTAGTACGGACTGTGGCTGAGCAATTTGAGGTCATCCAGTATGGATTGAAGTTAAGCAGATTTGGGTGAAACAGTTTGGACCAAGGCTGATTAGTTTACGTTCATGCAATATGGATAGAGGCTGACGCGTTTAGGGTCTTGTTTTATTCATCCAGGCTGAGCAGTTTAGGGTCATGCAATATGAACCGAGGCTGAGCAGTTTAGGGTCAGGCATTATAGACCGAGGCTGCGAAGTTTAGGGTCATGTTGTATACATCGAGGCTAAGCAAGGTAGGGTCCTGCATTATGGTCGAAGGCAGAGCAGTTTAAGGTCATACGATATGGACCGCAGCTGAGCAGTATAGGGTCATGCAGTATGGATCGAAGCAGAGAAGTTTAGGGTCATGTAGTATGGACCGAGGCTGAGCAGTTTAGGTTCATGTAGTATGCATCGAGGCTGAGCAGTTTAGGGCCCCGTAGTATGGAATGAGACAAAGCCGTTCAGGGTCGTTAAGTATGGACTCAGGCTGAGCTGTTCATTGTCATGCAGTATGGACCATGGCTGAGCTGTATAGGTCATGCAGTAAGGACCGAGGCTTGACAGTTTAGAGTCATGCAGTATAGACTACGGTTGAGCAGTTTAGGGTCATGCAGTATGGACCGAGGTGAAGAAGTTTGGGATCATGCAATACGGATCGAGGCCGAGCAGTTTAGGGTCATGCAGTATGGACTGATGCTGATAGGTTTAGGGTCATGCACTATGGGCCTATGCTAAGCAGTTTTGGGACAAGCAGTATGGACCGAGGTTGAGCAATTTAGGGTCATGCACTATGTAGTTTAGGGTCATGCAGTATGCATTTTAGGGTGATTGTGTATGGGCCGAGGCTCAGAAGTTTATCCTCATCCAGTATGGACCGAGACAAAGCAGTATAAGGTCATGCAGTATGGACCGAGGCTAAGCAGTTTAGGGACATGCAGCATGGGCCGAGCCTGGGCAATTTAGGGTCATGCACTATGAACCAAGGCCGAGCAGTTTTGGTTCATGATTTATGGACTGAGGCTTAGGAGTTTAGGGCCATGCAGTATACATCAAGGCAGAGCAGTTTAGGGTCATGCAGAACGGACCAAGGCATAGTCGTTTAGGGTCACGATGTATGGACCAACGCCGAGCAGTTTGGGATAATTCAGTATGGATTGATTGCAAGCACATTAGGGTCGTGCAGAATGGACTGAGACTGAGAAGTTTAGGGTCATGCGATATGGACCTTGGCTGAGCTGTATAGGGTCATGTAGTATAGAACGAGGGTGAGCCGTTTGGGGTCATGCAGTATGGTCCGAGGCTGAGCAATTTAGGGTCAGGATGTATGGACCTATGCTGAGCAGTGTTGCAGGCAGTATGGACCGAGGCTAACGAAGTTAGGGTCATGCAGTACAGACCAAGGCTATGCAATTTAGGCTTATCTAGTATGGACTGAAGTTGAGTAGTTTTGGGTAAATCAGTATAGACCGAGTATGAGCAGTTTAGGGTAATGCAATATGAATCGAGCATATGGATCGTGGCTGAGCAGTGTAGGGTCGTGCAGTACGTACCGAGGCTGAGCAGTTTAGGGTCATGCAATAAGGATCGAGGCTGAGCAATATAGGGTCATTCAGTGTGGACCAAAGCTGAGCTGTAAAGGTTCATGCAGTATGGACCAAGGCTGACCAGTATGGACCAAGGCTGAGCAGTATAACATTATCGCGTACGGACCTAGGTGAAATATTTAGGGTCATGCAGTGTGGACCGAGGCTGAGAAGTTTAGGGTCATGCAATATGGACCAAGGCTGCGAAGTTTAGGGTCATTGAGAATGAACTGAAGTTGAGCATTTTAGAGTCATGCAGCATGGATCAAGGCAGAGCAGTTTATGGTCATGCAATATGGATCGAGGCTGAGACATTTACGGTCATGCAGTCTGCACTGAGTCTGAGCAGTTTAGTGTTTTACAGTAGGGAATGACACATAGCGGTTCAGGGTCGTGCCGTATGGATTGAGGCTTCATTTTCATACAATATGGACCGCATTCGAGCTGTATGGGGTCATGCTGTAAGGACCGAGGCTAGGCCGTTTAGGGTCATGTAGTATGGACTGCGACTGAGTAGTTTAGGGTCATAAAGTGTGGACCGATGTGAAGAAGTTTGGGATCATGTAGTACCGACCGAGGGCGAGCAGTTTAAGGTCATGCAGTATGGACTGATGCTGAGCAGTTTAGTGTCATGCAGTATGGGCCAATGATGAGAAGTTTAGGGTCAAGCAGTATAGACTGAGGCTGAGCAGTTTAGGGTCATGCAGGACAGACTGTGGCTGAGCAGTTTAGGCTCATCTAGTATGGATCGAGGCTGTGCAATTTCGAGTCAAGCAGTGTGGACCGAGGCAGGGCAGTTTAGGGTAATGTAATATGAACCGAGGCTGAAATGTTTAGGGTCATGCATTATGGACCGAGGTCAAGCACTTTAGGATCATGTTGTATAAATCGAGGCTGAGCAGTTTAAGGTCGTGCAGTATGGTCCGAGGCTGAGCATTTTAGGGTCATACAGTATGAACCGAGGTTGAGCAGTATAGGGTCATGTAGTATGGATCGATGGTAAGCACTTTAGGGTCATGCAGTATGCACCTAAGCTGAGCAGTTTAGGGTAATGCAGTATGGACCGAGGCCAGGCAGTTTAGCGTCGTTCAGTAAAGACCGAGGCTGAGCAACTAAGCATCATCCAGTATTGAAAGAGGCTGAACAGTTTAGGGCCACACAGTATTGACCGAGGCTGAGCAGTTTAAGCTCATACAATATGGACCGAGCCTGAGCACTTTAGGGTCATGTAGTATGGAACGAGGCTTATCAATTTATGGTCATTGAGTATGGGCCGAGACATAAATGTTTAGGGTCATGCAGTATGGACCGAGACAATGCAGTTTAGGGTCGTGCAGTATGGATTGAGGCTAAGACGTTTCGTGTCATGATGTATGAACCGAGGCTGACCAGTTTAGGGTCATGCAGTATAGATCGAGGCATAGCAGTTCTGGGTCATACAGTATAGACCGAGGCTGAGCAATTTAGGGTAATGGAGTATGCATTGAGGGTGAGCAGTTTAGGGTTTTGCAGTATGGAGCAAGGCAGGGCAGTTCAGGGTCATGCGATATGGACGGAGGCTAAGTTGTTCATTATCATGCAGCATGGACTGCGACCGAGTGGTATCGGGTCATGCAGTATGGAACGAGGCTGGGCAGTTTAGGGTCATGCAGTATGGAACTCAGTTGAGTAGTTTAGCGTCATGCAGTATGGACGGAGGTTTAGGGTCATGCAGTGTGGACTAACGCTAAGCAGTTTAGGGTCATGTAGTATGGGCCTATGCTGAGTAGTTTAAGGTCAGGCAGTATGGACCGAGGATGGGTAGTCTAGTGTCATGCAGTATGGACCATGGCTGAGGAGTTTTGGCTCATCCAGTATGGATCGAAGCTGAGCAGTTTTGGGTCAAGCAGTATGGACAGAGGCAAAGCAATTTAGGCTCATGTAATATGAACTGAGGCTGAGCAGTTTGGGGTCATGCATTATGGACTGAGGCTGTGGCGTTTAGGGTCATGTTGTATACATTGACACTGAGTAGTTTAGTGTCATTCAATATGGTTCGTGGCTGAGCAGTTTCGGGTCATACAGTATGGACTGAGGCTATGCAGTATAGGGTCATGCTGTATGAATTGATGGTAAGCATTTTAGGGTCATGCAGTATGCACCTAAGCTGAGCAGCTTAGGGTTACGTAGTATGGACCAAGGCTAAGCACTTTAGCATCATGTAGTACGGACCGAAGCTAAGTAGTTTAGCGTCATCCAGTTTGGACGGAGGCTGAACAGTTTAGGGCGATGAAGTATTGACCGAGGTGGAACACTTTAGGGTCATATAATATGGGCGGAGCCAGAGCACTCTAGGGTCAAGTAGTATGGTCTGAGGCTTAGAAGTTTAGGGTCATTGAGTATGGGCCGAGGCTCAGCTGTTTAGGGTCATGCAGCATGGACCGAGCCTGATCCATTTAGGGTCTTACAGTATGGACCGAGCTTGAGGAATTTAGGGTCATGCAATATGAACCGAGGCTGAGCAATTTAGGGTCATGCATTATGGACTGAGGCTTAGGAACCATGCAGTTTAGATCGAGTTTGAGCAGTTTAGGGTCATGTAGTATGGACCAACGCTGAGCAGTTTAGGGTTACGAAGTTTGGACCGACGCTGAGCTGTATAGGATCATGCAGTATGGATCGATGCTGAGCATTTTAAGGTCATGCAGTATGGACCAAAGCTAAGTAGTTTGGGGACATGCATTATGGACCCAGGCTTAGCAGTTTAGGGGCATTCAGTATGGACCGAGGTTGAACAGTTTAGGATCATACTGTATGGACTGAGGCGAAGCAGTTTGGGAACATACAGTATGGACCGAGGTCGAGCAGTTTAGGGTCACGTCGTATGGACCGACGCTGAGCAATTTTGGGTTTGTAATATGGACCGAGGCTGAGCAATTTAAGGTCCTGCAATATGGACCAAGGCATAAATTTTTGGGGTCACACTGTAAGTATCGAGGCTGAGCACTTTTGGGTCATGCAGTATGGACCAAGGATGAACACTTTAGGGTCATGCAGTATGGACCTAGGTTGAGTAGTTTTGAGAAATATCGTATTGACCAAGGCTGTGCAGTTTACGCTCAGGCAATATGGATCGAGGTTGAGCAGTTTAGAGTCATGTAGAATGACCGAGGCGGAGCTATTTAGGGTCATGCAGTATGGACCAAGGCTGAGCAGTTTAGGGTCATGCCATATGGATCGAGGTCGAGCTATTTGGGGCCATGTAGTATTAACCGAGGTGGAGCAGTTTAAGATCATGCAATATGGATAGGGGTTGAGCAGTTTAGGGCTATATAGTATGGACCGAGGCAGATCAGTTTAAGGTCATCCAGTATGGACAGAGGTTGAGCAGTTTAGGGTCATGCAGTATGGATCGAGGCAGAGCAGTTTAGGGTCATGTAGTTTGGTCCAAGGCTGAGCAGTTTAGTGTCATGTAGTATCGATTGAGGTTGAGGAGTTTGGCATCATCCAGTATGGATCGAGGCTAAATAGTTTAGGCCCATGCAGTATGTAATGAGGCTAAGCTGTTTGGGTCAAGCCGTACGTGCCATGACTGAGTAGTTTAGGGTGAGTAGTTTAGGGTCATGCAGTAAGGACCGAGGCTCAGCAGTATAGCGTCATGCAGTACGATTCGATGCTAACTACTTTAGTGTCATGCAGTATGCACCTATGCTTGGCAATTGAGGGTGAGCTAGTGTGGACTGAGGATGAGAAGTTTAACATTATGCAGTATGGACCAAGGCTGAGCAGGTTTGGGTCATGCAATGTGGACTGAGGTTTAGCATTTTAGGGACATGCAGAATGGACCGAGGCGGAGAAGTTTAGGGTCATGCAGTACAGACTTAACTTGAGCAATTTAAGGTCATGTTGTATGAACCGAGGCTGAGTAGTTTAGGGTCAAGTTGTAGGGACCGAGGCTGAACAGTATAAGGTCAAGCAATATGGATTGATGCTAACTACTTTCGGGTCATGCAGTGTGGACCTAAGCTGAGCAATTGAGGGTTAAGCAGTGTGGACAGAGAATGAGCAGTTTAGCATCTTGCAGTACGGATCGAGGCTAAGCAGTTTAGGGTCATGCAATATGGATCGAGACTGGGCAGTTTAGGGTCATGTAGTTTGGGCCGAGGCTAAGCAGTTTAGGGTCATTGAGTATCGGCCGAGGCTAAGCAGTTTGGGTTCATTCAGTATGGACTGAGGCAAAGCAGTTTAGAGTCATGAAGTTTGGATCGAGGATGAGCAATTTACGGTCACGTAGAATGCACCAAGAAGGAGCTGTTTCGGGTCATGCAGTATGGATCGCAGGTGAGCTGTATAGGGTCATGTAGTATGGACCGAGGCTGAGCAGTTTAAGGTCATGCAGTATGGAACGAGACTGAGAAATTTAGGGTTCTGCAATATAAAGCAAGGATGTGCAATTTAGGGTCATGCATTATGGACTAAGGCTGAGGAGTTTAGGGTCATGAAGTATAGATCGAGGCAGCGTAGTTTAGGGTCATGCAGTATGGACCGCGGCTGAGCAGTTTAGGGTAATGTAGAATGGACCGAGGTTGAGTAGTATTGGATCGTGCAGTATGGATCGATGTTGTCGACTTTAGGGTCATGAAGTATGGACCCAATCGAAGAAGTTTAGGATCATGCAGCATGGACTGAGGGTGAGTAGTTTAGGGTCATGCAGTATGTACTGTTGTTGAGCTTTTATATGGACATGTAGTATGGATCGTGGCAGAGCAGTTTAGGGTCATGCATTCTGGACCGCGGTAGAGTGGTTTAGGTATGGATCGAGGCTCATACAGTATCGATTGAGAGTGAGTAGTTTTGGGTCATGCAATACGGAATGAGGTTGAGCAGTTTATTGTCATCTAGTACGGACCGAGGTTGTGCAATTTCGAGTCATGCGGTATGAGCCGAGGCTGAGCAATTTAGGGTCATGCAGTATGGAATAAGATTGAGCATTTTTGGGTCAACCAGTTTGGACTGAGGTTGAGCAGTTTAGGGTCATGCAGTCTGGACCAAGGCAGAGTAGCTTAGTGTCATGTATTAGGGACCGCGACTGAGCTGTATTGGGTCATGCAGTATAGACCGGGGCAGAGCAAATTAGGGCCATGCAGTATGGACCGAGGCAGAGCAATTTAGGGTCATACAATATGAACCGAGGCTGACCAGTTTAGGGTCATACATTTTGGATTGAGGTCGGGAGGTTTAGGGCCATGCTGTATAGATCGAGGCTGACCAGTTTAGGTTCATGTAGTATGGGCAAAGGCTGAGCAGTTTTGCGTCATGCATTATGGAACGAGGCAGAATAGTTTAAGGTCATCCAGTCTCTACCAAGGCGAAGCAGTTTGGGATCATGCGGTATGGACTTTGGCTGAGCAGTTTAGGGTCATGTTGTATGGACCGAGGCTAAGCAATATACAGTCATGCAGTATGGACTGAGGCATAACAGTTTAAGGTCACGCTGTATGTATCGAGGCTTAAAGTTTTAGGGTCATGCAGTATGGACAGAGGAAGAACAGTTTAGGTTCATGCAGTATGGTCCGAGGCTGATTCGTATTGGGTGATGCAGTATTGACCGAGGCTGAGTTGTTTAGGGTCATGCAGTATGGACCGAGGCAAAGTAGTTTAAGGTCATGCCGTATTGACCGAGGCTGAGCTGCTTAGGATCATGTAGTATGGACTGGGGCTGAGCAGTTTAGGATGATGTAGTATGGACCGTGGCTGAGGAGTTTAAGGATGTACAACATGGACTGAGGGTTAGCAATTAAGGGTCAGGCAGTATTGACCGAGGCTGTTCAATATAGGGTCATGCAATATGGAACGAGGCTGAGAAGTTTCTGGTCAGGCGATATGGACCTAGGCTAAGTAGTTTAGGGTCATGCGGTATGGAAAGAGGCTAAGCAATTTACGGTCATCCAATATGTACAAAGGCATAACAGTTTAGGGTCATGTAGTATGCCCCGAGGCTGAGCAGTTTAGTGTCATGAAGTATGGATCAAGGATGAGTAGTTTTGCTTCATCCTGTATGGAAAGAGGTTGAACAGTTTTGGGCCACGCAGTATGTACGGAGGCTGAGAAGTTTGGGTCAGGTAGTATGGAGAGAGGCTGAGGAGTTTAGGGTCATGCAAGAAGAACCGAGCTTGAGTAGTTTAGGGTCATGGAGTATGGACCTATGCTGAGCAGTTTAGGGTCATGCAGTATCGACCGAGGCTAAGCAGTTTAGCATCATGCAGTATGGACCGAGGCTGAGCAGTATAGTGTCATCGAGTATGGGCTGAGGCTGAAAAGTGTACGGCCATCCAGTATGGATCGAGGCTGAGCAGTTAAGGGTCCTACAGTATGGACCGAGGCTGAGCAGTTTATGGTCGTACAATATGGACTACGGCTGAGTAGTTTAGGTTCATGTAGTATTGGCCGAGGCTTAGCAGTATAGGATCACGCAGTATGGATCGATGCTGAGCACATTAGGGTCATGTTGTACAGACCTAAGCTGAGAGGTTTAGGGTCATGCATTATGGACCGAGGCTAAGCAGTTTTAGGTCATGCAGTATGGGTCGAGGCTAAGCAGTTTAGGGTCATGCAGTACGGAGCGAGGCGAAGCAGTTTGGGATCATGCAGTATGGATTGCGGCTGAGCAGTCTAGGGTCATGCAGTTTTTATCGACGCTAAGTATGGATCGAGGCAGAGTAGTGTTGGGTCATGCAATATGGACCGAGGCTAAACAGTTTAGGGTCATGCAGTGTGGACTGAGATTGAGCAGTAAAGGGTCATGCAGTATGGATGGAGGCTGAGCAGTTTAGGGTCATGCAATATGGAATGCGGCTGAGTAGTTTAGGGTCAGTCAGTATGGACAAAGGCGGAGCAGTTTAGGGTCGTGCAGTATGGACTGCGGGTGAGCAGTATTGGGTCATGCAGTATGGACCGACGTTGAGCAGTTTTGGGTCATCCAATATGGATCGAGACTTAACTGTTTAGGGTCAAGCGATATGAACTGAGGCCGAGATGTTTTTGGTCATGAAGTATGGACTAAGGCTGAGCTGTTTAGGCTCATCCAGTGTGGACCAAGGCTGAGCAGTTTTTGGTCATGCGGTATGGACCTAGGCTGAGTAGTATAGGGTCATGCAGTATGAATTGAGGCTGAGAAGTTTTCGGTCATGCAGTACGGATTTAAGTTGAGTAGTTTTTGTCATGCAGTGTGGGCCGAGGCTGAGCAGTTTAGCCTCATGCTGTATGGGTCGAGGCTGAATAGTTTGACATCATTCATTATGGACTGTGGTTGAAAAGTTTGGGATCATGCAGTATGGATCGAGGCTGAGCAGTTTTGGGTCATGCAATATGGAGGGTCATACTATATGGACCGAGGCTTATCAGTTTAAGGTCATACAGTATGGACCGAGCCACAGCAGATTAGGTTCACACAGTATGGACCGACGTAGAACAATGTAGTGTCATGCAGTATAGACAAAGGTTAACCAGTATAGGGTCATGTTGTATGCATCGAGGTTGAGCAGTTTAAAGGTCTTGCAGTATGGAACGAGGCAGAGCATCTTTGGGTCATGCAATATTGACCGAGGCTGAGCAGTTTAGGGTCATGCATATGGACCGAGGCTGAGCAGTATAGAGTCACGCAAACTTGATGGAGGCTGAGCAGTTTAGGATCATGCAGTTGAGAATGAGGTTAAAAATTTTAGGATCATCCAGTATGGACAGGGGCTTAGAAGTTTAGGGTCATTCAGTATGAACTTGAGCTAAGCAGTTTAGGGTCATGCTGTATGGATTGAGGCAGAGCAGTATAGGGTCAGGTAGTATGGATCGCAGCTGAACAGTTTAACGTCATTCAGTATGGACCGAGGCTGAAAAGTTGAGGGTCACGCAGTAGGGACCGAGGCTGAGCAGTTTAGGGCATGCAATATGGCTTGAGGCTGAGCACTTGAGGGTAATGCAGTACCAACTGAGGCTGATTAGTTTAGGGTCATAGAGTACGGATCGCGGTTGAGCAGTTTAGGGTCATGCAGTATGGACCGAGGCAGAGCAGTTTTGTGTCATTCAGTATGAACCGAGGTTGACCAGTTTAGGGTCATGTAGTATGTACCAGGGCTGAGCAGTTTAGGGTCTTGTAGTATGGAAAGAGGCTGAGTAGTTGAGTCTCATTCAGTATAGATCGAGGCTGAGCAGTTTAGGGTCATGCAGTATGGACCGCGGCTCAGTAGTTTAGATTCATGCAGTATTGGCAAAGGCTGAGCAGTTTTGGGACATGCAGTATTGACTGAGGCTAAGCAGTTTAGGGTCATGCGATATGGAACGAGGTTGAGCAGTTTAGGTTCATGCAGTATGAACCGAGGCTGATCCGTTTACGGTCATATAATATGGTCTGCGGCTGAGCTATATTGGGTTATGCATTATGGACTGAGGCTGAGGTGCTGAGCATCATGCAGTATGGATCGAGGCTGATCAATTTAGGATTAGGCAGTATGGACAAAGGTTGAGCAGTTTAGGGTCATGCAATATGGACCCAGGCTGAACAGTTTAGGCTCATCCAGTATGGACTGAGGCCGAGAGGTTTTGAGTAATGCAGTATGGATCGAGGCTGAGCAAGTTAGGGTCGTGCAATATGAACAGAGGCTGAGCGGTTTAGGGTCTTGTAGTACGAACTTAAACTGAGCAGTTTAAGGTCATGCAGTTGGACCGAGGCTGAGAAGTTTAGCGTCATGCAGTATGGACTGAAGCAAAGCAGTTTAGCATCATTCAGTTTGGACTTAGGATCAGCAGTTTAGGGTCACACAATATGGACTAGGGGGAGCAGTATTGAGTCATGCCATATGGACTGAGGCTGAGCAGGTTTGGGTCATGCTTTATGGACTGAGGCTGATATGTGAAGGGTCATTGAGTATGGAATGTGGTTGAGAAGTTTAGGGTCATTCAGTACGGACTGAGGCTGAGCAGTTTAGAGTCATGCAGTATGAACTGAGGCTGAGCAGGTCTTGGTCATGCAATAGGGACCGAGGTTGATCAGTTTAGGGTCATAGAGTATGGATCGAGGCTGAGTAGTTTTGGGTCATGCAGTATGGTCCGAGGTAGAGCAGTTTAGGGTCATGCAGTGGGGACAGAGGCTGAGCAGTTTAGGGTCATGTAGTATGGACTGTGGCTGAACTGTATAGGGTCATGCAATAAGGATCGAGGCTGAGCCGATTTAGCTCATGTTGTATGGACCGAGGCTAAGCAGTTTAGGGTCAAGCAGTAATTTTTGGGACTGAGCAGTTTTGGGTTATGTAGTACGAACAGAAGCTAAGCAGTTTAGGGTCATGCAGTATGGATGATGGATGAGCAGTTTAGGCTCATCCAGTATGGATCGAAGCGGAGCAATTTTTGGTCAAGAAGTATGGATTGAGGCTGAGCAGTATAAGGTCATGCAGTATGGACTGGGGCAGAGCTTTATTAGGTCATGCAGTATGGACCTATGCAGAGTAGTTTAGGGTCAAGCAGTATGGACCGAGGCTGAGCAGTTTAGGGTCATACAGTATGGAAAGAGGCAGAGTTGTTTAGACTCATCTACTATTGATTGAGCCCAAGAAGTTTAGGGTCATGCAGCATGAACGGATGCTAGGGAGTTTAGCGTCATGTTGTATGGATCGAGGCTGAGCAGTTAAGGGTCATGGAGTATCGACTGAGGCTGAGTAGTTTACGGTCATGCAGTATGGACCGAGGCTAAGCAGCTTAAGCTCATCCAGTTTGGACCGAGGCGTAGCTGTTTTGGGTCATGCAGTATGGACCAAGGCTGAGAAGTTTAGGGTCGTGCAATATGAACCGAGGGTGAGCATTTTAGGGTCATGCAGTATGGACTTAAGCTGAGCAATTTAGGGTCATGCAATATGGATCGAGGCTGAGCAGTTTAGCGTCATGCAGTATGGACCGAGTCTATGCAAGTTTGCCTCATTCAGTATAGACCAAGGCTGAACAGTTTAGGATCATGCAGTATGGACCGAGGCAGGGCAGTTTAGGTTAATGTAGTCCTGACCGAGGCTGAGCAGTTTAGGGTCCTGCAGTATGGAATGAGACTGACCAATTGAAGTTCATGCATTATGGACGGAGGCTAAGCAGTTTCGGGTCTTGCACAATGGATAACGACTGAGCTGTATAGGGTCATGCCGTGTGGACCGAGGCTGAGCAGTTTAGGGTCCTGCAGTATGGACCTTTGCTGACCATCTTAGTGTTAGGCAGTATGTACCGAGGTTGAAAAGTTTTGGGTCAAGCAGCATGGATAGGGACTGAGGGGATGAGCAGCTTGGTGTCATGCAGCATGGACTAAGGCCATGTAGTTTAGGGTCATGCAGTATGGACTGAGGCTTGGCACTATAGGGTCATGCAGTATGGACATAAGCTGAGCAGTTTAGGGTCATGCGGTATGGACCGAGGCTGAACAGTTTAGAGTCGTGCAGTATGGACCGATGCTCAACAGTTTAGGGTCATGTAATATGGATCGAGGTTAAGCAGTTTAGAGTCATACTACTTTGACAGGAGCAGAGCAGTTCAGGGTCATTGAGTATGAAACGAGGCTGAGTAGTTTAGGGTCATGCAGAATGGATCGAGGCAGAGCAGTTTAGGGTCCTGTAGTATGGACAGAGGTTGAACAGTTTCAGGTCATGCAGTATGTATCGAGGCTTAGTAGTTTAGGGTCCTGTAGTATGGAACAAGGCAGAGCAGTTCATGGTCATGCACTATAGGCCAAGGCTGAGCTGTTCAGGGTCTTGCAATATGGACTGAGGCTGAGCTGTATTGGGTCATGTAGTATAGACCGAGGTTGGGAAGTTTAGGGTGGGTCATATAGTATGAACTGCGGATGAGCAGCTTAGGGTCACGCAGTATGGAAAACGTTGAAGAAGTTTGGGTTCATGTAGTACGTACCGAGGCTGAGAAGTTTAGGGTCATGCATATGGACCTTGACTGAGCAGTATAGACTCACGCAGAAATGATGGAGGCTGAGCAGTTTAGGATCATGCAGTTGGGAATGAGGTTAAAAAGTTTAGGATCGTCCAGTATGGATAGGGGCTGAGAACTTTAGGGTCATTCAGTATGGACGTGAGCTGAGCAGTTTAGGGTCATGCTGTATGGACCGAGGCTGAACATTTTAGGGTCAGATAGTATGGATCGAGGCTGAACAGTTTAGCGTCATTCATTATGGACCGAGGCTGAAAAGTTGAGGGTCACGCAGTAGGGACCAAGGCTGAGCAGTTTAGGGCATGCAATATGGCTTGAGGCGGAGCACTTGAGGGCATGCAGTACCAACCGAGCTAGATTAGTTTAGGGTCATCGAGTACGGATCGCGGTTGAACAGTTTAGGGTCATACAGTATGGACCGAGGCAGAGTAGTTTTGTGTCATGCAATATGGACTGAGGCTAAGCAGGTTTGGGTCATGCTTTATCGACCGAGGCTGATCTGTGAAGGGTCATTGAGTACGGAATGAGGTTGAGCAGTTTAAGGTCATCCAGTATGGACTGAGGCTGAGCAGTTTAGGCTCATGCAGTATGAACCGAGGCTGAGCAGGTCTTAATCATGCAGTATGGACCGAGGCTGATCAGTTTAGGGTCATAGAGTATGGATCGAGGATGAGTAGTTTTGGGTCATGCAGTATGGTCCGAGGTAGAGCAGTTTAGGGTCATGCAGTGGGGACAGAGGCCGAGCAGTTTAGGGTCATGTAGTATGGACTGCGGCTGAGCGGTATAGGGTCATGCATTAAGGATCGAGGTTGAGCCGATTTAGGTCATGTTGTATGGACCGAGGCTAAGCAGTTTAGGGTCAAGCAGTAATTTTTGAGACTTAGCAGTTTTGGGTTATGTAGTATGGACAGAGGAGGAGCAGTTTAACATCATGCACTATGGACGGAGTCAGAGAAGGTTAGCATCATTCAGTATGGACCAAAGCTGAAACGTTTAGGGTCATGCAGTATGGACCAAGGCAGAGAAGTTTAGGGTGCAGTATGGACCGAGGCTGAGCAGTTTAGGGTCATGAGGTATGCACCGAGGCTGAGCAGTTTAGGGTTCTGCAGTGTGGAACGAGGCTGAGCAGTTTAGGTTCATGCAGTGTTGACCGATGCTGAGCTGTATAGGGTCATGCCATATGGATGGAAGATGAGCAGTTCAGGGTCATGCTGTATGGCCCTTTGCTGAGAAGTTTAGTGTTAAGCAGTATGTACTGAGGCTGAGCAGTTTAGGGTCATGCAATACGTACCGAAGCTGAGCCATTTAGGCTCATCTAGTATGGACCGAGGCTGAGTAGTTTTGGGTCAAGCAGTATGGATCGAGACTGAGGGGATAAGGTGATGCTGTATAGATCGAGGATGAGAAGATTGGTGTCATGCAGTATCGATTGAGGCTGAGAATTTTAGGGTCATGTAGTATGGACTGAGGCTGAGCAGTATCGGGACTTACCGTAAGGACTTAAGCTTAACAGTTTAGGTTCATGCAGTATGGACCGACGCTGAGCAGTTTAGCTTCATTCTGTATGGACCGAGGCTCAGCAGTTTAGGGTCATGCAATATGGATCGAGGCTGAGCAGTTTAGAGTCATACAACTTTTACAGAGGCAGAGCAGTTTAGGGTCATTGAGTATGAGCCGAGGCCGAGCAGTTCACGGTCATGCAGTATGGACCAAGGCAGAGCTGTTCAGGGTCTTGCAATATGGACTGCGGGTGAGCTGTATTGGATCATACAGTATGGACCGAAGTTGGGTAGTTAGGGTCATACATTATAGACTGCACCTGAGCAATTTTGGGTCATGCAGTATGGACAAAGGTGAAGAAGTTTGGGATCATGCAGTACAAACCGAGGCCGAGAAGTTTAAGGTCATGCAGTACGGACCGATGCTGAGCAGTTTAGGGTCATGTTGTATAGGCCTATGCTGAGATGTTCTTGGTCAGGCATTATAAGCCGAGGCTGAGCAGTTTAGGGTCAAGCAGTATGGACCATGGATGAGCAGTTTAGGCACATCCAGTATGGATCGAAGCTGAGCAGTTTTTATTCAAGAAGTATGGTTTGAGGCTGAGCAGTTTAGGGTCATTCAGTATGGATTGGGGCAGAGCTGTATAAGGTCATGCAGTAAGGACCTATGCAGAGTAGTTTAGGGTCAACCACTATGAACTGAGGCTGAGTAGTTTAGGATCATACAGTACGGACCGAGGTGGAGTTGTTTAGGCTCATCTAGTATTGACTGAGCCCAAGAAGTTTGGGGTCATGCAGCATGAACGGATGCTAGGGAGTTTAGCGTCATGTTGTATGGATCGAGGCGGAGCAGTTAAGGGTCAAGGAGTATCGACTGAGGCTGAGTAGTTGAGGGTCATGCAGTATGGACCGAGGCTAAGCAGTTTAAGCTCATCCAGTTTGGATCGAGGCGTAGCTGTTTTGGGTCATGCAGTGTGGACCAAGGCTGAGAAGTTTAGGGTCGTGCAATATGAACCGAGGGTGAGCATTTTAGGGTCATGCAGTATGGACTTAAGCTGAGCAGTTTAGGGTCATACTGTATGGATCAAGGCTGAGCAGTTTAGCGTCATGCAGTATGGACCGAGTCTGTGCAAGTTAGCATCATTCAGTGTGGACAAAGGCTGAACAATTTAGAATCATGCAGTATGAACCGAGGTAGGCCAGTTTAGGTTAACGTAGTCCTGACCTAGGCTGAGTAGTTTAAGGTCATGCAGTATGGAACGAGATTGTCCAGTTGAAGTTCATGCATTGTGGACGGAGGTTAAGCGGTTTCGGGTCTTGCACAATGGATCACGACTGAGCTGTATAGGGTCATGCCGTGTAGACCGAGGCTGAGCCGTTTAGGGTCATGCAGTATAGACCTTTGCTGAGCGGTTTAGTGTTAGGCAGTGAGTACCGACGCTGAGCAGTTTTGGGTCAAATAGTATGGATAGAGACTGAGGGGATGAGCTTCATGCAGTATAGATCAAGGAGGAGCAGTTTGGTGTCATGTAGTATGGACTAAGGCTGTGTAGTTTAGGGTCATGCAGTGTGGACTGAGGCTGGGCAGTATAGGGTCATGCAGTATGGACATAAGCTGAGCAGTTTAGGGTCATGCTGTATGGACCGAGGCTGAACAGTGTAGGGTCGTGCAGTATGAAACGAGGCTCAGCAGTTTAGGGTCATGCAATATGGACCGAGGCTGAGCCGTTTAGAGTCATACTACTTTGACAGAGGTAGAGTAGTTAAGGGTAATTGAGTATGAACCGAGGCTGAGTTGTTTAGGGTCATGCAGTATGGATCAAGGCGAAGCAATTTAGGGTCATGCAGTATGGACAGAGGCTGAGCAGTTTCGGGTCAGGCAGTATGTATCGAGGTTTAGTAGTTTAGGGTTCTATAATACGGAACAAGGCAGAGCAGCTCACGGTCATGCAGTATGGACCGAGGATGAGCTATTAGAGGTCCTGCAGTATGGACGGAGGCTGAGCTGTATTGGGTCCTGTGGTATAGACCGAGGTTGGGAAGTTTAGGGTGGGTCATACAGTATGGACTGCGGATGAGTAGTTTGGAAAAAGTTGAAGAAGTTTGGGTTCATGTAGTACGGACATGAGGCCGAGAAGTTTAGAGTCATGCTATACGGACCTAGGCCGAGAGGTTTAGGGTCATGCAGTATGGACCATGGACGAGCAGTTTAGACTCATCCAGTATGAATAGAAGTTGAGCAGCTTTGGGTCAAGCAGTATGCACCTAGGTTAAGAAGTTTAGGGTCATTAAATATGAATCGAGGCTGAGCAGTTTAGGGTAACTCATTATGGACCGATGTTAAGCAGTTTAGGATCATGCAATATGGACTTAAGTTGAGCAGTTTAGGGTCTTGCAGTATGGACCGGGGCTGAGCAGTTTAGCTTCATGTAGTATGGACCGAGGCTTAGCAGTTTAGCGTCATCTAGTATGAACAGAGGCTAAAAAGTTTAGGGCTATGCAGTATGGACCAAGGCTAAACCGTTTTGGGTCATGTAGTATGGACCGTGGCTGAGCAATTTAGGGTCATGCAGTATGCACCGAGGCAGAGCAATTTAGCGTTCTGCAGTATGAAATGAGACAGTGCAGTTAATGGGCATGTAGTATGGACAGCGGATGAGTTGTATAGGGTCATGCAGTAAGGACCGAGGCTGGGAAGTTTTAGGTCATGCAGTACGGACCACGACGGAGCAGTTTAGGGTCATGCATTATGGATCGAGGTAAAGAAGTTTAGGATCATGCAGTAAAGATCGAGGGCGAGCAGTTTAGGTTCAAGTAGTATGGACCGATGCTGAGAAGTTTAGGTTCATGCAGTAGGGGCCAATGCTAAGCGGTCTAGATTCGGGAAGTATGGATCGACGCTGAGCACTTTAAAGTCATGAAGTATGGACAGAGGCTGAGCAATTTATGATCATGTGGTATGGACCGAGGCTGAGCTGTTTAGGTTCATGCAATATGAACTGAGGCTGAGGAGTTTAGGGTCATGCATTATGGATCGAGGCCGAGGTGTTTATGGTCATGTTGTTTACATCGAGGTTGAGTACTTGAGGGTCATGCAGTATGGTCTAAGGATGAGCAATTTAGGGACAAACAGTATGGACCGAGGCTAAGAAGTATAGGGTCATGCAGTATGGATTGATACTAAGCACTTTAGGGTCATGCAGTATGCACTTAAGCTGAGCAGTTTAGGGTCATACAATATGGATCGAGGTTAAGCGGTTTAGTGTCGTGCACTATTTATCAAGGTAGAGTAGTTCAGCATCATCCAGTATGGATGGCGACTGAACAGTTTAGGGCTACGCAGTATTGACCGAGGCTGAGCTATTTAGGGTGATCCAGTATGGAACAAGGCTGAAAGGTTTATGGTCATGCAGTATGGACCTAGGCTGAGAAGTTTAGGGTCATGCAATATTGACCGAGGCTGAGCAGTTTAGGGTCATGCCGTATGGATCTAGGAAGTACAGTTTAGGCTCATTGATAATGAACTGAGGCTGAGTAGTTTAGGGTCACATAAAATGGAGCGAGGCCGAGCTGCTTAGGGTCATGCAGTATGCATGAGGCAGTTTAGGGTCCTGCACTAAGCACCGAGTCTGAGCAGTTTAGGGTTCTGCAGTATGGAATGAGAAAGAGCAGTTCAAGGTCATGCAATATGGACGAAGGATAAGCTATTCATTATCAGGTAGTATGGACCGCAACTGAGGTATATGACGTCATGCAGTTTGGACAGAGGCTAGGCAGTTTAGGGTCTGGCAGTATGGACCACGGCTGAGCAGTTTAGGGTCATGCAGTATAGACGGAGGTGAAGAAGTTTAGGATCATGTTGTACGGTCCGAGGCCATGCAATTTAGTGTCATGCAGTATGGGCTGGTGCTAAGAGATTTAGGGTCATGCAGTATGTGCCTATGCTGAGGAGTTTAGGGTCACGCATTATGCAACGAGGATGAGCAGTTTAGTGTCATGCAGTATGGGTCGTGGCTGAGCAGTTTAGGGTCGTCCAGTATGGATCGAAGCTGAACAATTTTGGGTCAAGCAGTATGGATCAAGGCTGAGCAGTTTATGATCACGCAATACGGACAGAGGCTGAGGAGTTTAGGGTCGTGTTGTACACATCCACGTTGAGAACTTTAGGGTCATGCAATATGAATCGAGGCTGAGCAGTTTAGGGTTATGCATTATGGACCAAGACTGAGGAGTTTACGGTCATGATGTATTCATCGAGGCTGAGCAGTGTAAGGTCATGCATTATGGTCCAAGGCAGAGCAGTTTAGGATCATACAGTAAGGACCGAGGCTGAGTAGTATAGGGTCATGCAGCATGGATCAAGGCAGAGAAGTTTAGAGTCATGCAGTATGGACCGAGGCAGAGCAGTTTAGGGTCATCTAGTATGGATCGAGGCTAAGTAGTTTAGGGCCCTCTAGTATGGAATGAGACAGAGCAGTTCAGGGTCATAAAGTATAGACCGAGGCTGAGCTGTGCATTGTCATGCAGTATGGGCCACGGCTGAGTTGTATAGGGTCATGCAGTACTGAGGCTGGACAGTTTAGGGTTATATAGTATAGGTCGTGACTGAGCAGTTTAGGGTCAAGTAGTATGGATCGAGGTGATGATGTTTGCGATCATGCAATAAGAATCGAGGCTGAGCAGTTTAGGGTCATGCAGTATGGACCGATGTTGAGAGGTTTAGGGTCAGGCAGTTTAGGGTGAGGCAGT
This sequence comes from Amborella trichopoda, assembly GCF_054954075.1. Classification (NCBI taxonomy): domain Eukaryota; kingdom Viridiplantae; phylum Streptophyta; class Magnoliopsida; order Amborellales; family Amborellaceae; genus Amborella; species Amborella trichopoda. Next base: position 22,201,169 of record NC_142345.1, on the reverse strand, counting down.
ATGGACCGAGGCTGAGTCGTTTAAAGTCATGCAATATGGACCGTGGCTGAGCAGCTTAGGCTCATCCAGTATGGATCGAAGCTGAGTAGTTTTAGGTCAAGTAGTATGGATCGAGGCTGAGAAATTTAGCATCAAGCACTATGAACCGAGGCTGAGCAGTTTAAGGTCATGCATTATGGACCAAGGCTGAAGAGTTTAGGGTCATGTCGTACACATCGAGGCTGAGCAGTTTAAGGTCATACAGTACGGTCTGAGGTTGAGCTATTTAGGGTTATACAGTATGGACCTAGGCTGAGCAGTATAGGGTCATGCAATATGGATTGAAGTAGAGCAGTTTAAGGTCATCATGTATGGACCGAGACTGAGAAGTTTCGGGTCATTCAGTACGGACCGAGGCTGAGGAGAATACGGTCATGCAGTATTGTTCGAGGCTGAGCGGTTTAGGGTCATATAGTATGGACCGAGGCTGAGTAGTTTAGCGTCACGTATTATGGATTGAGGTTGAGGAGTTTTGAGTCATCTAGTATGGATCGAGGCTGAACAGTATAGGCCCATGTAGTATGTACCGAAGCTAAACGGTTTGGGTCAAGCAGCACGGATCATGACTGAGCAATTTTGGGTCACGTAGTATAGACCAAGGCTGAGTAGTTTAGGGTCATTAAGTAAGGACCGAGGCTGAGAAGTATAGAGCCATGCAGTTTGGATCGATGCTGACTACTTTAGGGTCATCCAGTATGGACCTAGGCTGGGAGATTGAGGGTCAGATAGTGTGGACCGAGGATGAGCAATTTAGCGTCATGTACTGTGGATTGAGGCTGAGGAGTTTAGGGTCATGCAATGTGGACTGAGGTTTAGCATTTTAGGGACATGGAGAATGGACCGAGGTGGAGAAGTTTGGGGTCATGCAGTACGGCCTTAAGCTGACCAATTTAAGGTCATGCAGTATGGATCGAGGTAGAGTAGTTTAAGATCATGCGGTAAGGATTGAGGCTGAGCAGTATAGGGTCAAGCAGTATTGATCGATGCTAACTACTTTAAGTTCATGCAGTGTGGACCTAAGCTGAGCAGTTGAGGGCCAGGCACTGTGGACCGAGGATGAGCAGTTTAGCATCATGCAGTATGGATCAAGGCTGAGCAGTTTAGGGTCATGAAATATGGACCGAGGCTGAGCAGTTTAGGGTCATGCAGTTTGGATCGAGTCTAGGCAGTTTAGGGTCATTGAGTATGGGCCGAGGCTGAGCAGTTTAGGTTTGGCCAGTATGGACCGAGGCAAAGCAGTTTAGAGTCATGAAGTTTGGATCGAGCCATGTAGTATGCACCGAGAAGGAGCAGTTTAGGGTCATGCAGTATGGGCCGCGGCTGAGCTGTATGGGGTCATATAGTATGGACCACGGCTAAGCATATTAGGGCCATGCACTATGGAACGAGGCTGAAGCACTTAGGGTCCTGCAATATAAATCAAGGTTGTGCAATTTAGGGTCTTGAATTATGGATTGAGGCTAAGGAGTTTAGGGTGATGAATATAGATCGAGGCTGCGTAGTGTAGGGTCATGCAGTATGGACCGCGGCTAAGCAGTTTAGGGTCACATAGTTTGGACCGAGGTTGAGTAGTATTGCATCGTGTAGTATGGATCGATGTTGTCTACTTTAGGGTCATACAGTATGGACCTAAGCTAAGAATTTTTGGGTCGTGCAGTATGGACCGAGGTTGAGTAGTATAGGGTCATGCAATATGTATTGCGGCTGAGCTTTATATGGTCATGCAGTATGGATCAAGGCTAAGCAGTTTAGGATCATGCAGTATGGACCAAGGCAGAGCGGTTAGGGTCATGCAGTATGGATCAAGGCTGAGTAGTTTATGGGTATACAATACTGATCGAGAGTGAGCGGTTTTGGGTCATGTAGTACCGAATGAGTCTGAGCAGTTTAGAGTCATCAAGTATGGACCAAGGTTGAGCAGTTTTAAGTCATGCGATATGGACCGAGGCTGAGCAATTTAGGGTCATGCAGTATGGAACAAGACTGAGCAGTTTAGGGTCATCCAGTTTGGACCGAGGTTGAGCAGTTTAGGGTCATGCAATATGGACCAACGCAGAGCAGCTTAGTGTCATGTAGTACGAACCTCGACTGAGCTGTATTGGGTCATACAGTATGGACCGAGGCTGAGCAATTTAGAGCCATGCAGAATAGACCGAGGCGGAGCACTTTACTATCATGCAATATGAACTAAGGCTGACCAGTTTATGGCCGTACATTTTAGACCAAGGCAAAGGAGTTTAGGGCCATGCTGTATAGATCGAGGCTGAGCAAGTTAGGGTCATGTAGTCTTGCCAAGGCTGAGCAGTTTAGCATCATGCTTTATGGAACGAGGCAGAACAGTTTAAGGTCATGTAGTATCTACCGAGGCGAAGCCGTTTGGGATCACACAGTATGGACCGAGGTCTAGCAGTTTAGGGTCATGTAGTATGGATCGAGGCTAAGCAATTTACAGTCATGTAGTATGGATTGAGGCATAATAGTTTAGGGTGTCGAGGTTGAAAGTTTTAGGGTGATGCAGTATGGATCGAGGAAGAGCAGTTTAGGGTGATGCAATATGGTCCGAGGCTGACTAGTTTTGGGTAATGCAGTATTGACCTAAGCTGAGCTGTTTAGGGTCATGCAGTATGGACCGAGGCTGAGCAGTTTAGGGTCATGCCATATTGGCCGAGGCTGAGCTATTTAGGATCACGTAGTATGGACTGGGGCTGAGCAGTTTAGGATGATGCGGTATGGACCATGACTTCGCAGCTTAGGGATGTACAACATGGACCAAGGCTGAGCAATTTTAGGTCATGCAGTATGGACTAAGCCGGTGCAATATAGGGTCATGCAGTATAGATCGATGTTGAGCAGTTTTGTGCCATGCTGTATGGATTTAGGCTGAGCAGTTTAGGGTCATGCATTATGGAATGAGGCTGAGCCGTTTAGGGTCATCCAGTAAGGACCAAATTTGAACAGTTTCGAGTCAAACAGTATGTACCTAGGCTGAGAAGTTTAGGGTCGTGTGGTTTGGAAAGAAGCTGAGCTGTTTACGGTCATCTAGTATGGATAGAGGCTTAGCAGTTTAGGGTCATGTAGTATGGACTGAGGCTGAGTAGTTTAGCGTCATGCAGTATGGATCGAGGATGAGCAGTTTAGCCTCATCGTGTATAGACCGAGGTTGAACAGTTTAGGGCCACGCAATATGTACAGAGGCTGAGTAGTTTGAGTCAAGCAGTATGGACGGAGGCTGAGCAGTTTAGGGTCATGCAAGATGAACCGAGGTTCAGTAGTTTAGGGTCATGGCGTATGGACCAAAGCTAATAAGTTTAGGGTCACACAGTATCGATCGAGGCTAAGCAGTTTAGCATCATGGAGTAGGGCCATGCAGTATGGTGAGTAGTTAAGGGTCATGCGATATGGACCAAGGCTGCAGTTTAGGATCGTGTTGTATGGATTGAGGCTGAGCAGTTAAAGGTCATTGGGTACGGACCAAGGCTGAGCAATTTACGGTCATGCAGTATGGACCTAGGAAAAGCAGTTTTGGGCCATGTAGTATGGACCAAGTCTGAGCAATTTAGGGCCATGCACTATGCACCAAGGCTGAGAGGTTTTGGGTCATGCAGTATGAATCACAGCAAAGATGTATAGGGTCATGTAGTATGGACCGAGGCTGGCAGTTTAGGATCATGCAGTAAGGATCGAAGCTGAGGAATTTAGGGTCTTACAATATGAATCGAGGCTGAGCAGTTTAGGGTCATGCATTATGGACAGAGGTCGAGGAGTTTGAGGTCACGAAGTATAGATCGAGGCTGAGCAGTTTATGGTCATGCACTATGGACTGAGGCTGAGCAGTTTAGGGTCACGCGGTATGGACCAAGGCTGAGCATTATAAGATCACGCAGTATGGATCGATGTTGAGCACTTTACAGTTACGCAATATGGGTCTAAGCTGAGAGGTTTAGGGTCATGCAGTATGGTTTGAGGTTAAGCAGTTTTGGGTGATGCAGTATGGACCGAGGCCAAGCAGTTTAGGCTCATGCAGTATGGATCGAGGTGAAGTAGTTTGAGACCATACAGTATGGATCGAGACTGAGCAGGCCAGGGTCATTCAATATGGACCGAGGCAGAGCAGTTTATGGTCATGCAGTATGGAACAAGGTTGAGCAATTTATGTTCCTATAGTATGTACCCAAGCATAGCAGTTTAGGGAAACGCAGTATATATCGAGGCTGAGAAGTTTAGGGTCATGCAGTATGGACCGAGGATGAGAAGCTTAAGGTCACGCAGTATGGACCGAGGCTGAGCAGTTTAGGGTCAAGCAGTATTGACTGAGGCCGAGCATTATAGGGCCATGCAGTATGGACCGATGTTGAGCAGTTTATGGTCTTGCAGTATTGATCAAGTCTGAGCAGTTTTGGGTCATACAGTATGGAACGAGGCAGTGCAGTTTACGGTCATCCAGTTTGGAACGAGGTTGAGCCGTTTTGGGTCATGCAGTATGGACCGCGGCTAAGCTGTATATAGGTGTGCAGCACGGGCCGAGGCTGAGCATTTTAAGGTCACGCAGTTCGGACCGAGGATAAGAAGTTTAGGGTCATGTAGTATGGATCGAGGCGAAGCAGTTTCAGATCATGCAGTATGGACTGAGTTTGAGCAGTCTAACGTCATGCAATTTGGAGCGAGGCAGAACAGTTTAGAGACATGCAGTATGGACCGAGGCTGAGCAGTTAAGGGTCCTGCAGTACAACAGGCAGACAAGTTTAGGGTCAAGCAGTAAGTACCGAGGTTGAGCACTATAGGGTCATGCAGTACGGACTGAGGATGAGCTGTTTAGAGTCATGCAGTAAAGGCTGAGGCTGAGTAGTTTTGGATAATGCAGTAAGGATAGAGGCTGAGCAATTTCGAGTCATGCAGAAAGGACCGCTGCTGAGCTGTTTAAGGTCATGAGTATGGACCGAGTCTGAGCTGTTTAGGGTCATGCCGTAGCGACCGAGGCTCAGCTTTTAGAATCATGCAGTATCGACTGAGGCTGAGCAGTTTAGGATAATGCTGTATGGACCGAATCTTAGTAGTTTAAGGCCGTACAGAATGGACCGAGGCTGAGCAGTTTAGCGTCATGCAGTATAGACCGAGGCTAAGCAGTTTAGAGTCGAGCAATATGGAGTGAGGCAGAGCAATTTAGGGTCATGTAGTACGGACCGAGGCTGAGTAGTATAAGGTCATGCAATATGGACCACTGTTGAGCAGTTTTGGGCCTTGCAGTATGGACCGAGACTGAGCCGTATAGGGTCATGCAGTATGGACCAAGGATGAGTAGTTTAGGGTCCTGTAGTATGGACCGCAGCTGAGTGATATAGGGTCATGCGGTATGGACCGAGGCCGAGCAGTGTAGGGTCATGCAGTATGGACCGAGGCAAAGTAGTTTTGGGCGATGCAGTATAGATCAAGACTGCGAAGTATATGATCATGAAGTATGGACCAAGGCTGAGAAATTTAAGGTCATAGAGTATGAACGGAAGCTGAGCAATATAGGATCATGCAACGTGAATCGATGCTGAGCACTTTAGGGTCATGCAGTGTGCACTAAAGCTAAGCAGTTTAGGTTCATACACTATGGATCGAGGCTTAGCAGTTTAGGATCATTCAGTATGGACCGCGACTGAGCTGTATGGGGTCATGCAGTAAGGACCGAGCCTGAGCAGTTTAGAAGCATGCAGTATGGACCGAGGTAAAGCAGTTTCAGATAATGTAGTCTCGACCGAGGCCGAGCATTTTTGGGTCATGCAATATGGACCTAGGCAAAGCAGTTTACGGACATGCATTATGGACCGAGGCTGAGCAGTTAACGGTCCTGTAGTATGGACCCAGGAATAATACTTTAGGGTCGCGCAATATGTACCGAGGCTGAACAGTTTAGAGTCATGCCGAATGGAACGAAGCTGAGCTATTTAGGGTCATGCAGTAAGGACCTAGGAAGAGCAGTTTAGGGTTTGCCGTATGTACTGCGGCTGAGCAGTTTAGGGTCATGTAGTATGGACCGAGGCTAAGTAGTATAGGATCATGCAATATGGATCGATGCTGAGCACTTTAGGATCATGCAGTATGGACCTAAGCTGAGATGTTTAGGGTCATGCAGTATGGACCGAGCCTGACTAGTTTTCGATCATGCAGTGTGGACCGAGGCTAAGCAGTTTAGAGTCGTGCAGAATGGACTGAGGTGAACCAGTTTGGGATCATGTAGTATGGACCGAGGCTGAGCTGTCTAGGGTAATGCAGTATGGGCTGAGGTTGAGCAGTTTAGGGTCATGTAGTATGGTACAAGGCTGCGCAGTTTAGGGTCCTATAGTATGGACCCAAGCAGAGCCATTTAGGGTCACACAGTATGTACCAAGGCTGAGAAGTTTAGGGTCACGCAGTACGGACCGAGGATGAGTAGTTGAGGGTCATGCAGTATGGATCGAGGCTAAGCAGTTTAGGGTCACGCAGTATGGATAGAGGCTGAGCAGTATTGGGCCATGCGGTATGGATCGATGTTGAGCAGTTTAGGGTCATGCAATATACATCGAGAATGAGAAGTTTAGGGTCATGCATGATGAAATGAGGCAGCGTAGTTTAGGGTCATTCCATTTCAAACGAGGTTAAGCCGTTTCGGGTCATGTAGTAAGGACCGAGGCTGAAAAGTTTAAGGTCATCCAATATGGAACGAGGCGATGCAGTTTAGGGTCATTTATTATGGACCAAGGTTGAGCAGTTTAGGGTCATGCAGTATGGACTAAAGTTGAGCCCGCGACTGAGCTGTATAGGGTCATGCAGTGTGGACCTAGAGCGAGCAGTTTAGGGTCATGCAGTATGGCCCAAGGCGGAGCAATTTAAAGTCATGCAATATGAACCGAGGTCTAGCAGTTTAGGGACATGCATTATCGAACGAGGCGGAGGAGTTTAGGGTCGTGTGGTATGGACCGCGGCCGAGCTGTTTAGAGTAAGGCAGTGTGGACCAAGGTAGAGCAGTATTGGATCTTGCAGTATGGATTGATGCTGAGCACTTTAGGGTCATGCAAAATGGACCTAAGCTGAGTAGTTTAAGGTCATGCAGTATTGACCGAGGCTGAGCAGTTTAACTTCATGCAGAATGGACCGCGGCTGAGCTGTATATGATGGTGCAATATGGACCGAGGCTGAGAAATTTAGGGTCACACATTATGGATCGAGGTTAAGCAGCCTAGGGTCATGCAGTATGGACCGAGGCGAAGCAGTTTGGAATCATGCAGTATGGACCGAGGCTGAGCAATTTAAGGGTCGTGCATTATGGATCGAGGCTGAGCAGTTAAGGGTCCTGTAATATGGACCGAGGTTGAGTAGTTTAGGGTCGCGCAGTATGTATCGAGGCTGAGCAGTATAGGGTCATGCAGTACGGACCGAGGATGGGAAGTTTAGAGTCATGCAATATAAACCAAGGCAGAGCAGTTTTGGGCACTACAGTATTGACCGAGGCCTAGTAGTTTATGCTCATGCAGTATGGACCGAGGCTGAGCAGTTTAGTGTCATGCAGAAAGGACTGATGCTGACATGTTTAAGGTCATGCAATATGAACCGAGGCTGAGCAGTATAAGGTCACGTCGTAAGTACCGAGGATCAACTTTTTGGATCATGCAGTATGGACTGAGGCTGAGCAGTTTGGGATCAAGTTGTATGGACCGTGGTTAAGCCGTTTAGGGTCGTACAGTATGCACCGAGGCTGAGCAGTTTAGGGTCATCCAGTATGGACCGAGGCTAAGCAGCTTAGGGTTAGGCAGTGGGGACAGAGGCTGAGTAGTGTAGGGTCATGTAGCATGAATCGAGGCTGAGAAGTATAGGGTCATGCGATATGGACCGATGTTGAGCAGTTTAGGGTCATGCATTATCTACCGAGGCCCAGCAGTTTAGGGCCATGCAGTATGGAACGAGGCAGAGGAGTTTAGGACGATGCAGCATAGATCAAGGCTGAGCAATTTAGAGTCATGAAGTATGGACCAAGGCTCAACACTAAAGGACCATGTAGTATGGATTGATGCGGAGCACTTTAGGGTCATGCAGCATGGACCAAAGCTGAGCACATTAGGGTCATGCAGTATGGACCGAGGTTGAGCTGTGTTGGATCATGCAGTGTGGACCGTGGCTGAGCTGTATACAATCATGCAGTATGGATCGAGGTTGACTAGTTTAAGGTCATGCAGTATGGACCGAGGCTGAGCAATTTAGGGTCATGCAATATGGATCGCAGCGAAGCAATTTGGGGATCCAGCAGTATGGACCGAGGCCTAGCAGTTTAGGGTCTTGTAGTATCGACCGAGGCTAAGCAGTTTTCGCTCAGGCATTATGTACCGAGGCTAAGAAGTTTAGGGTCATGCAGTACGGACCGAGGCTGAGCAGTTTAGAGTCATGCAGAATGGACCGAGACTGAGCTGTTTCGGGTCATGCAATATCGACCGAGGAAGAGCAGTTTGGGGCTTGCCGTATGTACCGAGGCTAAGCTGTTTAGGATCATGTTGTATGGTCTGAGGCTAAGCACTTTAGGATCATGCAGTATAGACTGAGGTTGAGCAGTTTAGGGCTGTACAATATGGATCGAGGTTGAGCAGCATGGACAGAGGCTGAGCAATTTATTATCATGCATTATGGATCGAGGCTGAGCAATTAAGGGTATTGAACAATGACTTGATGTTGAGTAGTTTAGTGTCATGCAGTATGGATCGAGGCTGAGCCATTTAGGGTCATGCAGAATGGAACGAGGCTAAGCGGTTTAGGGTCATCCAATAAGGACAGAGGATGAGCAGTTTCGGGTCATGCAGTATGGACCGAGGCTGAGCAGTTTAGGGTCATGCAATATGGACCGAGGGTGAGCAGTATATTGTCATGCAGTATGGATTCATGCTCAGTACTTTACGTTTATTTTGGGTTTTGCTGTATGGACCGAGGCTTAGTATTTAGGGTCATGCAGTATGGACCAAGGCTAAGCAGTTTAGGGTCACGCCGTATGGACGGAGGGTTAGTAGTATTGGGTCATGCAGTATGGACCGACATTGAGCCATATAGGGTCATGCAGTAGGGATCGATGTTGAGCAGTTAAGAGTCACACAGTACGGACCGGGACTGAGCAGTTTTGTGTCATGCAGTATGTACCGAGGCTAAGCAGTTCAGGGTCATGCAATATGGACTGACCTATGCCGTTTAATGTCCTTTAGTATGAACTGAGGCTGAGCAGTTTACGGTCATGCAGTATGGATCAAGATCGAGCAGTTCAGGGTCCTCTAGTATGGACTGAGGCAAAGCAGCTACGGGGGTCATTCAATGGGGACCATGGCTGAGCAGTTTAGGGTCATGCAGCATGGGTCGAGGCTGTGAAGTTTAGGGTCCTACAGTATGGATCGAGGCAGAGCAGCTTAGGGTCATGCAATATGGACCGAGGCTTAGCAATTTAAGATCATCCAGTATCGACTGACATTGAGTAGTATAAGGTCATGCTGTATGGATTGAGGCTGAGCAGTTTAGGGTGATGCAATATTGATCGCTACTGAGCAGTTTCGGGTCATCCAGTATGGACCGTGGCAGAGCAGTTAAGGGTCAGATAGTATGGACGGATGCTGAGCAATTAGGGTCATGCGATATGGACCGAGGCTGAGCAATATAGGGGCATTCAGTATGGACCTAGACTGATTAGGTTAGGGTCACCCAACATGAATTAGGGCAGAGCAGTTTAGGGTCATGTAGAATGGACCGAGGCTGAGCAGTTTAGGGTCTTGCAGTATTGACCGAGACTGAGCAATTTTTGCTCATCCTGTATGGACCGAGGTAGTGCAGTTTTGGGTCATGCAGTATGGATGGTGGTTGAGTAGTTTAGGGTCATGCAATATGAACCGAGGCTACGCAGTTTAAGGTTATGCAATATGAACCGAGGCTGAGGAGTTTAGTGTCATGCAGTACGGATCGAAGCTGAGCAGTTAAGGGTCATGCAGTATGAATCGAGGCTGAGTAGTTTAAGGTCATGCACAATGGAACGAGGCTAAGCAGTTTAGGGTCACGTAGTATGAATCGATGCTGAGTAGTTTAGGGTCATGTTGTATGGACTGAGCAGTTTAGAGCCATGCAGTATGGACCGAGACTGAGCAGTTTAGTGTCATCAAGTATGGACCGAGGCTGAACAGTTTAGGGTCATGCAGTATAGATCGAGGCAGAGCAGTTTAGGGTCATGGACTATGGACCGAGGAAGTGCTGTTTACGGTCATACAGTATGGACTGAGGCTCAACAGTTTGGGCTAATGCAGTACGGATTGAGGCTGAGCAGTTAAGGACCATGCATTATGGACTGAGGCTGAGCTGTTTTGGGTCTTACAATATTGACCAAAGTTGAGCAGTTAAGGGGCATGCAGTATGGAACGAGGCTAATAAATTTAGGGTAATGCAGTATGGACCGATGCTGAGCAGTTTAGGGTCATGTTGTTTGGACCTATTTTGAGCTTTTGGGTCATGCAGTACGTACCGAGGCAGAACAGTTTAGCGTAACGCAGTATGGACCAAGACTGAGTTGTTTAGGGTCATGCCATATGGACGGAGGTTGAGAAGTTTAGGGTGATGTAGTTAGGATCGAGCCTGAGCTTTTTAGGGTCATTGAGTATGGACCTAGGCTAAGAGGTTTAGGGTCATGCAGAATTGACCGAGACAAAGTAGTTTAGGGTCATTCAGAAAGGATCGAGGCTGAGTAGTTTTGGGTCATGCAGTACGCACCGAGGCTGAGCTGTTTAGGGTCATGCCATATGGACGGAGGTTGAGCAGTTCAGGGTGATGTAGTTAGGATCGAGCCTGAGCTGTTTAGGGTCATTGAGTATGGACTGAGGCTAAGCAGTTTAGGGTCATGCTGAATTGACCGAGACAAAGTAGTTTAGGGTCATTCAGTAAGGATCGAGGCTGAGTAGTTTTGGGTCATGCAGTACACACCGAGGCTGAGCTGTTTAGGGTCATGCAATATGAACTGAGGCTGAGCTGTATAGGGTCATGCAATATGGACCGAGGCTGAGTCGTTATGGTCATGCAGTAGGGACCGAGGCAAAGCAATTTAGGGTCATCTAGTATGGACGTAGGTGAAGCAATTTAGGATCTGGCAGTATGGGTCGAGACTTAACAGTTTAGGGTCATGCAGTATGAACCGAGGTTGAGCAGTGTATGATCATGCAGTTTGGACCGAGGCTAAGCAGTTTAGCGTTCAACATTATGGACTCAGGCCGAGCAGTTTAGGGTCACGCAGTATGGACAGAGGATGAGATGTTTAGGGTCACAAAGTATAGACCGAGGCGGAGCAGTTTAAGGTCTTGAAGTGTGGAGCGAGACTGAGAAGTCTAGGGTCAGATTGTATGAATCCAGGCTGAGCGATTTTGGGTAATGCAGTATAGATCGAGGCTAAGCAGTTTACGGTCATGCAGAAGGGACCGAGGCAGAGCTGTTTACAATCATGCAGAATGGACTGCGGTTGAGCAATCTTTGGTCATGCAGTATGGATAGAGGTTGAGCAGTTTGGGCACATGAAGTATGGACCGAGGCTGAGCAGTTTAGGTCATGCAATATGGACCGAGGCTAAGAAGTTTGGGGTCATGCCAAATGAACCGAGGCTGAGCAGTGTATGATCATGCTGTACGGACTGAGGCTGAGCAGTTTAGGGTCATGCAGTATGGACCGAGGCTGAGCAGTTTCAGCTCATGCAGTACGGACCGAGGCTGAGCGGTTTACGGTCATGCTGTAGAGGCTGAAGTTGAGCAGTTTAGGGTCATGAAGTATAGACCGAGGCAGAGCTGTAGAGGGTCTTAGAGAATGGACAGATGTTGACCAGTTTAGGGTCATGCACTATGGACTGAAGAAGAGAAGTTTAGGGTTATGCAATACGGGCCTAGGCAGTGCAGGCCGGGGTCATTCAGTATGGACCAAGGGTGAGAGCTTTTGGGTCATGTAGTATCTTTCGAGGCTGAGAAGTATAGGGTCATTCAGTACGAACCGAGGCTGCGCGGTTTAGGGTCATGCAGTATCGATCGAGGCAAAGTAGTTTAGGGTCATGCAGTATGAACCAAGGCTGAGTAGTTTAGCATCATGCAGTATGCACGGAGGCTGAGCAGTTTAGGGCCATGGAATATGGACCTAGGCTGAGCGGTTTGGGGTCATGCAGTATGTGCCGCGGCTACGCTGTATAGGGTCATATTGTATGGATAGAGGCTGCACAGTTTAGGGTCATGAAGTATGGACCGAGACTAAGCAGTTTAGGGTCACACTGTATGGATCTAGACAAAGTAGTTTAGGGTCATTCAGTAAGGATCAAGGTTAAGTAGTTTAGGGTCATGCAGTATGCACCGAGGCTGAGTCTTTGAGGGTCATGCAATACGGATCGAGCTGAACAGTTTAGGGTCATGAAGTATGTACTTAGGCCAAGCTGTATAGGCTCATGCAATATGGAAGGAGGCTGAGCAGTTTAGGGTCATGCAGTGTGGACCGTGGCTGAGCAATTTAGGGTCATGCAGCATGGAGCGACGCGAAGCACTTTAGGATCATGCAGTATGGATCAAGGACGTGCGGTTTAGGGTCTTGCAGTATGTACCGAGGTTGAGCTGTGTACAATCACACAGTATGGACCTAGGCTGAGAGGTTTAGGGTCCTACATTATGGACCCAAGCGAAGCAGTTTAGGGTCTCGCAGTATGGACTGAGGCTGAGATGTTTAGGGTCACACAGTATGGACCTAGGCTGAGCAGTTTAGGGTATTGCAATATGGAAGGAAACTGAACCGTCTTATGTCATGCAATGTGGATCGAGGTTGAGCACTTTTGGGTAATGCAGTATTGACCGAGGATGAGAAGTTTACGATGATGTAGTATGGACCGAGGCTGAGTAGTTTAGAATCATGCAGAATGCATCAAGGCTGAGCAGTATAGGGTCATGCAGTATGAACCAAGGCTGAGCAGTTTGGGGTCATGCAGTATGGACCGAGGCAAAGCCGTTTAGGGCCATGTAGTATGGGCTGAAGCTAAGTAGTTTTGGGTCATGTGGTATTATTCGAGACAAAGTAGTTTAGGGTCATTCAGTATGGATTGAGTTGAGCAGTTTGAGTTAATGCAGTATTGATCGAAGCCGAGCCATTTACAATCATGCAGTATACACCGAGGCTGAGTAGTTTAGAATCATGCAGAAAGGTCTGAGGCTGGGCAGTCTAAGGTCATGTAGTATGGATCGAGGCAGAGCAGTTTAGGGTCATGCAATATCGACCCAGGCTGAGCAATTTAGGATTATGCAGTATGGACCGAGGCTGAGCTATTTAGGATGACGTATTATGCACCGAGGCAGAGGAGTTTAGGGTCATGCAGTATCGATGGAGGATGCGAAGTTGAGGGTATGGACCATGGCAGAGCAGTTTAGCATCATGAAGTATGGATCGAGGCTGAGCAGTTTAAGCTCATCCATTATGGACCGAGCGTGAGAGTATAATATCGTGCAGTATGGACCGATGTTAGGATGTTTAGGGTCATACAGTATGGATAAAGGAAAGAGCAGTTTCTGGTGTAGTTTGACCGAGGTTGTGCTGTTTAGGGTCATGCAATATGGACTGAGGCTAAGCAGTTTAAGGTCATGCAATAATTATCGCCGCTGAGCAGTATAGGGTCCTGCAGTACAGACCAATGTTGAGAAGTTTATGGTCATACAGTATGGACAGAGGTAGGAGCAGTTTTGGTTCATGCAGTATCGACCGAGGTAAAGAAATTAGAGTGAGGCAGTTTGGACCCGAGGGAGAGCATCTTAGGGTCAGGCGGTACAGACCGAGGCTGAGCAGCTTAGGGCAATGTAGTATAGACCGAGGCTGAGCAATTTAAGATCATGTAGTTAAGACCGAAGCTGAGCAGTATAGGGTCATGCGGTATGGACCGAGGCTGAGCAGTTTAGGGCCATGTAGTGTGGACCAAGGCTGAGACGTTTAGGGTTATGCAGTACGGATTGAGGCCGAGTAGTTTAGGGTCTTGCAGTATTGACACTACTCATGCAATATGGACCAAGGCAAAGCAGTTTAGGGTCACATAGTATGGACTGAGGCTGAGATGTTTAGGGTCACACTGTATGGACCGAGGCTGAGCTGTTTAGGGTCTTGGAGTGTGGGCTGAGGCTGAGTAGTTTAGGGTAATGCAGTATTGATCGAGGCTGAGCAGTTTATGATCGGCTGTATGGACAGAGGCTGAGTAGTTTAGAATCATGTAGAATGGACCAAGGATGAGAAGTTTAGGGTCATGCAATATTGATCGAGACTGTCCAGTTTAGGGTCATGCAGTACGGACCAAGGCTGCGCAGTTTAGGATCATGTAGTATGGATCGAGCCTGAGTTGTTTAGAATCATGCTGTATGCACCGAGGCTGAGGAGTTTAGTGTCATGCAGTATGGATCGAGGCTTACCAGTTTAGTATGCAGTATGAACCGAGGCACCGAAGTTTAGGGTGATGCAGTATGGACGGAGGCTGATCAGTTTAGGGTCATGCAGTATGCATCGTGGCTTAGAAGTTTAAGGTCATGCAATATGGACCGAGTCACAGCAGATTCGGGTCATACAGTGTTTACCACGGCTAAGCTATATAGGGTCATGCAGTATAGACCGAGGCCTCGCTGTTCAGGGTCATGCAGTATGGACCACGACTGAGTAGTGTGGGGTCATGCAGTATGAACCAAGGCTGAGTAGTTTAGGGTCCTACAGTATGGACCTAGGCAAAGCAATTTAGGATCATGCGGCATGGATCGAGGCTAAGCAGTGTATGATCATGCAGTATGGACCGAGGGTCAGTAGTTTAGGGTCCCGCATTATGGACCCAGGCAGAGCGGTGTAAGGTCAAGCAGCATGGACTGAGGTAGAGGTTTTTAAGGTCATGCAATATGGATTGAGGCTTAGGGGTTCAAAGTCATGTAGTGTGGATAGTGGCTGAGCAGTCTAGGGTCATGCAGTGTGGACCGAGGGAGAGCAGTTTTGAGTAACACAGTATTGACCGAGGCTGAGAAGTTTACGATCATGCAGTATGGGCCGAGGTTAAGCTGTTTTGAATCAGGCTGAATGGACCGAGGTTGAGAAGTCTAGTGTCATGCAGTATGGACCGAGGCAGAGTAGTTTAAGGTCAAGCAGTATGGACCGAGGCTGAGATGTTTAGGATCATCCAGTAGGGGTCGAGGCTAAGCAGTTTAGGGTCATGTAGTGTGGACCGAGGCTGAGATGTTTTGGGTTATGCAGTACGGACCGAGGCCGAATAGTTTAAGTATAACAGTATGGACCGAGGCTGAGCAGTGTAGGGTCATGCAGTAGCGACTCAGGCTAAGCAGTTTAGGGTCATATGGTATGGACCTAGGTAGAGTAGATGAGGGACTCACAGTATGAACTGATGCTGAGCAATTTAGGGTATTGAGGTATGGACCGAGGCTGAGCAGTTTAGGGTCTTGCAGTGTGAAACGAGGCTGACCAGTTTCAGGTCATGCAGTATGGATCGAGGCTGAGTAGTTTTCGGTATTACAGTATTGTTCGAGGCTGAGCAGTTTACAGTCATGCAGTATGAATCGAGGCTGAGTAGTTTTGAATCTTGCAGAAAGGACCGAGGCTGAGCAGTCTAGGGTCATGGAGTATTGATCGAGGCTGAGCAGTTTAGGGTCGTTCAGTATGGACCGAGGCTGAGCAGTTTATGATGATGCAGTGTGGATCGAGGTTGAGCTATTTAGGGTGTTGCAGTTTAGTCCGAGGCTGTGCAGTTTAGGGTCCTATACTATTGACCAAGGCAGAGGAGCTTAGAGTCATGCGGTATGGACCGAGGCTGAGTAGTTTAGGGTAATGTAGTATGGACCGAGGATGCACAGTTTATGACCATGCAAATAAGACCGAGGCTGAGCAAGATAGGGTCTAGCAGTATTGATCGTTGTAAAGAGGATTAGGATCATGCACAATGGACCGAGGTTGAGAAGTTCAGGGTCATGCCGTATGGACCGAAGCAGAGATGTTTAGGGTCATTCAGTACGGACTGACGCTAAGCAGTTCAGAGTTATGCAGTATGGACCGAAGTAGAGAAGTTTCGGGTCATGCAATATGGACCGAGGCTGTGCAGTTTAGGGTCATGCAGTATTAACCAAGGCTGAACAGTTTTGGGTAATGCAGTATGGACTGAGGCTGGCAGTTAGGGATCACGCATTATGGACTGCGACAGAGTAGTTTATAGCCGTAAAATATGGGTCGCGGTCGAGCAGTTAAGGGTCATGCAATATGGACCGAAGCTAAGTAGTTTACGGTCATGCACTATGGACCGAGGCTGGGTTGTGTATGATCATGCAGCATGGACCAAGGTTGAGCAATTTAACATCACGCAATATGGACTGATGCTGAGTGGTTTTGGGTCATGCAGCATGGATGCAGGCTGAGCAGTTTAGGATCTTGTAGTGTGGACAGTGGCTGAGGAGTCTAGGGTTGTACAGTACGGACCGAGGGTGAGCAGTTTTGGATAATGCAGTAGTGACTGAGGCTGAGAGATTCATGGTCATGTGGTAGGGACCGAGGCTGAGTAGTTTAGAGTCATGCAGATTGAATCGAGGTTGAGCAGTCTAGGGTCATGCAGTATGGATCGAGGCTGAGTAGTTTAGGATCATGCAGTACGGAACGAGGCTAAGAAGTTTAGGATCATGCAATAGGGGCCGAGGATGAGCAGTTTAGGGTCATGTAGTGTGGATCGAGGCTGAGATTTTTTAGGTTATGCAGTACGGACTGAGGCTGAGTAGTTTAGGGTCTGACAGTATGGACCCAGGCAGAGCAGTGTAGGGTCATTCAGTATGGTCTGAGGTTAAGCAATTTCGGGTCCTATAGTATGGACCTAGGCAGAGTAGTTTAAGGACACACAGTATGGTCAGAGGCTGGGCAATATAGGGAATTGCGGTAAGGATCGAGGTTGAGAAGTTTAGGGTCTTGCAGTGTGAACTGAGGTTGAGCAGTTTCAGGTCGTGCAGTATGGACCGAGGCTGAGCGGTTTTGGGTATTGCACTATTGATCGAGGCTGAGCCGTTTACGGTCATGCAGAATGGACCGAGGCTGAGTAGTTTAGAGACT
This sequence comes from Amborella trichopoda, assembly GCF_054954075.1. NCBI lineage: Eukaryota > Viridiplantae > Streptophyta > Magnoliopsida > Amborellales > Amborellaceae > Amborella > Amborella trichopoda. The sequence continues at coordinate 22,184,030 of NC_142345.1, read as the reverse complement.
TGAAAAAAGGACCGAGGTTGAGCAGTCTAGGGTCATGCAGTATGGACCAGTCATGCAGTATGAACCGAGTCGGAGTAGTTTAGGGTAATGTAGTATGGATTGAGGCTGAACAATTTAGGGTCATGCAGCATGAACCGAGCCTGAGTAGTTTAGGGTAATGCACTGTGGACCGAGGCAGAGAATTTTAGGGTCATTCAATGGGCCGAGGATGAGCAGTATAGGGTCATGCAGTATGGAATAAGGGTGAGCAGTTTTGGGTCATGCAGGATGGACCGAGGCTGAGCAGTTAAGAGTCATGAAGTCTGGGCTAAGGCTAAACAGTTCAGGGTCATGAAGTATGGTGAGAGGCTGAGTAGTTTAGGGTCATGCAGTATAGACCTAGCCTGTATAGTTTACAGCCATGCAGTATGGAACGAGGCTGAGAAGTTTAGGGTCATGTTGTTTGGAGTGAGGCCCAGTGGTTTATGGTCATGCCGTATGAACCGAGGCTGTGCTGTTTAGGGCTATGCAGTATTGACCGAGGCTGAGCTGTTTAGGGTCATGCATAAAGATAGCGGCGGAGCAGTTTTGGGTCATGCAGTACGTACCGAGCTTGAGAAAGTTACAGTCATGCAATATGGGCCGAGGCTGAGCACTTTAGGGTCATGCACTATGGACCGAGGTTGAGCTGTATCGGGTCATGCGGTATAGACTGATTCTGAGGAGTTTAGCATCATGCAATACGGACCGAGGCTAAGCAGTTTAGGGTCATGTAGTATGAACTGAGGCTGAGCAGTATAGGGTCATGCAATTTGGACAGAGCTTGAGCAGTTTACGGTCATGCAGTCTGGAGTAAGGATGAGCAGATTATTGTCATACCATATGGTAAGAGGCTAGGCAATTTGGGGTCAGGCATTATGGACCGAGGGTGAGCAGTTAAGGGGTCATACAGTATGGACCAAGGCCAACTTGCTTAGGGTCATGCAGTATGGGCCGAGGCGGAGCAGTTTAGAGTCATGCAGTACTCAACTAGGCCGAGTAGTCTCGGGTCATGTAGTAAGGACTGAGGCTGAGCAGTTTAGGGTCGCGTAGTTCAGACCAAGGCTGAGCAGTTTAGGGTCATGGAGTGTGGACCGAGACTGAGATGTTTAGGGTTATGCAGTATGGACCGAGGCTGAGCAGTTTAGGTCATGCAGTGTGCACCGAGGCTTAGTAGGCTAGGGTCATGCATTATGGACCGAGGCTGAGCAGTTTAGAGTCATGCAATATTGATCTAGACTGGGCAGTTTAATGTCATGCAGTATGGAACGAGGCTGAGAAGTTTCGAGTCATGCAGTCTTCATCGAGGCTTGACAGTTTAGGGTCATGCAGTATGGACCGAGGGTGAGCAGTTTAAGGTCATGCAGTACGGACCAAGCTCTAACAGTTTAGGGTCATGCAGTGTGGACCTAGGCTGGGTAGTTTAAGGTCATGAAGTTTGGACCGAGGCTGAACAGTTTACGGTCATGTCATTTGGACCGAGATTGAGCTGTTTAGGGCCATGCAGTACGAACCTAGACTAAGAACTTTAGGGTCATGCATTACGGACCAAGGTTGGGCAGTTTAGGGTCATGCAGTACTGACCGAGCTTGAGCAATTTAGGGTCATGTAATATGGGCCAAGGCTGAGCACTTTAGGCTCACGCAATAGGGACTGAGGCTGAGCCGTTTAGGGTCATGCAGTATGCATCGAGGTCGAGCAATATTCGGTCATGTGGTTTGGACCGACCTTGAGCAGTTTAGGGTAATGTAGTACGGACCGAGGATATGCAGTTTACGGTTTTGCCGTTTGGTACGAGGCTAAGAAATTTAGAGTCTTGCAGTATGGATCGACGCTGAGTAGTTTAGGGTCATGCAGTATGGAGCGAGGGTGAGAGGTTTAGTGTCACGCAGTCTAGACCGAAGCAGAGCAATTTTTGGTCATGGAGTGTGGACGGAGGATTAGATGTTTAGGGTTATCCAATCTGGACTAAGGCTGAGCAGTTTAGGGTCAAGCAGTATGGACCGAGGTTGACCCGTTTATGGTCATGTAGTGTGGACTGAAGCTTACCAGGTGAGAGTCATGCATTATGGACCGAAGCTGAGCAGTTTAGAGTCATGCACTATGGACGGAGGCTGAGCAGTTTAAGGTCATGCGGTATGGACCAAGGCTCAGCAGTTTAGGGTCATGTAGTCAGGACCGATACTTAACAGTTTAAGGTCATGTAGTATGAACTGAGGCTGACCAGTTTAGGGACAAGCGGTATCGACTGAGCTTGAGAAGTTTATAGTTATGCAATATGGACCTAGGATAAGCACTTTAGGGTCATGCAGTTTGGACCAACACTAAGTTGTTTACGATCATGTCATATGGATCGAGGCTGAGCTATTTAGGGTCATGTAGTATGGACCAAGATGGAGCACTTTAGGGTCATGAAGTATGGACCGAGGTTGAGCAGTTTAGGGTCACGCAGTACAGACCGAGCTTGTGCAGTTTAGGGTCATGCAGTATGTGCCGATACTGAGAACTTTAGGGTCATGCAGTATGGACAGAGGCTGAGCAATTTAGGGTCATGCTGTATGGACCAAGGCTGAGGAGTTTAGGGTCATGCAGTATGGATCGAGGCTGAGCAGTTTAGGGTCATGCAGTATGGATCGAGGCTGAATAGTTTAGGGTCATGCAGTATGGGCCGAGGCAGAGCAGTTTAGGGTCATGCAATATGGACCAAGGCAGAGCAGTGTTGGGTCCTGTAGTATGGAGCGAGGCTGAGTAGTATGGACTCAGATTGAGCAGTTTAGTGTCATGTAATGAGGACCGAGGCTGATTAGTTTAGGGCCTTGCAGTATAAAGTGAGGATGAGCAATTGAGGGTCATGGAGCATGGATCGAGGCTGAGCAATTAAGAGTCATGTAGGATGGACCGCGGCCTTATGGTCATGCAGTGTGGACTGAGGCTGAGCAGTTTAGGGTCACGTAGTATGAAATCAGGCTCTGCCATATAGGGTCATGCAGTATGGACCAAGGCTGAGCAGTTTAGGGCCATGCAGTATCGATCAAGGCTGAATAGTTTAGGGCCATGTAGTAGGGTCATGGAGTGTGGATCGAGGCTGAACAATTTAGGGTCATGCAGCATGAACCGAGGCTGTATGGTCATGCAGTAGGGACCGAGTCAGAGCAGTTTAGGGTCATGCAGTATGGAACAAGGCTCACCTTTATAGGGTCTTGTAGTATGGATCAAGGCTGAACAGCTTAGGGTCATGTAGTATGGGCCGAGGCAGAGCAGTTAGGGTCATGCAGTATGGATCGAGGTTGAGCGGTGTTGGGTCCTACGGTATGGACCGAGGCTGAGTAGTTTAGGTTGATGCAGTACGGACTGAGGCTGATCAATTTAGGGTCATGTTGTAAGGATCTAGGCTGAGCAGTTTAAGGTCTTATAGTACAAACCGAGGCTGAGAAGTTGAGGGTCTTGCAGCATGCCTGTATTTGTTCATGTAGTATGGACCAAGGCTGAGCAGTTTAACGTCATGTAGTATAGGCCGAAGCAGAGCAGTTTAGGGTCATGCAGTATCGATCGAGGCTGAGCAGTGTTGGGTCCAGCGGTATGGACCGAGGCTGAGTAGTTTAGGATCATGTAGTACGGACTGAGGCTGATCAGTTTAGGGTCATGTAATAAGGATCGAGGCTGAGCAGTTTAGGGTCTTATAGTATAAACCGAGGCTGAGCAGTTGAAGGTCTTGCAGCATGAACCGAGGCTGAGATGTTTAGGGTCATGTAGTATGGATCGAGGCAGAACAGTTTTGGGTCATGTAGTATTGATCGAGCCTGGGTAGTATAGGGTCATACAATATGTACCATGGCTGAGCAATTTAGGGTCATGCAGTATGGACCGAAGCTAAGTAGTAAAGGGTCATGCAGTATGGACCGAGGCTAAGCAGTTAAGATTCGTGTAGCATCTACCGATGCCTTATGGTCATGCAATGTGGACCGAGGCTGACATGTTTAGGGTCACGTATTATGAAATGAGGATCAGCCGTATAAGGTCATGCACTATGGAGCGAGGCTTAGCAATTTAGTGTAATGCAGTATGGACAAAGGCGGAGCAGTTTAGGTTCATGCAGTATGTACCGAAGCTGAGCAGTTAAGGCCGTGCAGTATATATCGAGACAAGCAGTCTAGCATCATGTAGTATGGATTGAGGCAGAGTAGACTAGGGCCATGCATTACGGACCAAGGCCGTGCAGTTAAGGGTCATGCAGCATGAATCGAGGCTGAGTAGTTTAGCATCATGTCGTATGGATTGAGGCGGAGCAGTTTAGGGTCATGTAGTATGGACTATGGTCATGCAATGTGGACCGAGGCTGAGCAGTTTAGGGTCTTGCAGTATGGAATGAGGCTAAGTAGTATAGGGTCATGTAGCATGGATCGTGGCTGAGCATTTTAGGGTGATGCCGTATGGACCAAGGCTGAGCAGTTTAGGGTCATGCAGTACAGACCGAGGTTGTGTAGTTTAGCATCATGCAGTGTGGAATGAGGTTGAGCAGTTTAGGGTAGTGCAGTATGGGCCGAGGCGGAGCAGTTTAGGGTCACACAGTATGGACTGTGGCTGAGCAGTTTAAGGTCATGTGGTATGGATCCAAGCTGAGCAGCTTTGGGTCAAGCAGTGTAGACTGAGGTTGTGCAGTTTAGGTCATGTAGTATGGACTGAGGCTGAGTAGTTTAGGGTCATGCTGTATGGATCGAGGCTGAGTAGTTTGGGGTCATGCTGTATGGACCGAGGCTGAGTAGTTTTCGGTCATGCAATATGGACTGAGGCTGAGCAGTTTTGAGTCATGTGGCATGGGCCGAGGTTGAGCTGCTTAGGTTTTGCAGTATGGACTGAGGTTGAACAGTTAAGGGTCAGAAGGCTTGAACTGAGGTTGAGCAATTGTAGGTCATGCGATATGGACCGAGGCTTAGTAGTTTTGGATCATGCAATAATGACCGAGGCTGAACAGTTTAGGGTCATGCCGTATGGACCTAGGCTGAGTAATTTAGGATCTTGCAGTATGGATCGAGGCTGAGCATATTTGGGTCAAGCAGTTTGGATCAAGGCCGAGCTGTTTAGGGTCACGCATTATGGACTGAGGATGAGACGTTTTACGTCATGCAGTATGGATCGAGGCTGAGAAAGTTTGGGTATTATTGTATGGACCGAGGATGAGCAGTTTAGTATCATGAAGTTTGAACCGAGATAGAGTAGTTTAGGGTAATGCAGTATGGATCGAGGATGAAAAATTTAGTGTCATTCTGTATGGACTGAGGACGAGCAGTTTAGGGTCATGTCATATGAAGTTTAGGGTCACGCGGTATTGACCGAGAATGAGCAGGTTTGGGTCATGCATTGTAGACTAAGGTTGCATAGTCTAAGGCCATGCAGTATTGACCGAGGCTGAGCAGCTTAGGGTCACGCAGTATGGACCGATGCTGAGCAGTTAAGGGTCAGGCAGTATAGACCGAGGCTAAGTAGTGTAGAGCCATGGAGTATGGACATGGCTGAGAAGTTTAGGGTCTTGCAGTATGGACGGACGCTGAACAGTTTTTGGTCACGCAGTTTGGATCGATGCTGAGCATTTTAGGGTCATGCATTATGGACCGAGGCTGAGCAATATAGAGTCATGCTGTATTGTCCGAGGCTGAGCAGCTTAGGGACATGCAGTATGAACCGAGCCTATGTAGTTTAGGGTAATGTAGTATGGATCGAGGGTGAGTAGTTTAGGGTCATGAAGTATGAACCGAGAACGAGTAGTTTATGGTAAGGCCGTACGAACCGTGCAAGACAAATTTAGGGTCATTCAGTATGGACCGAGGCTTAGTAGTTTTGGGTCTTGCAGTATGGAAAGAGGCTAAGTTGTTTAGGGCCATGCAGTATGGATCGAGGCTGAGTAGTTTTGGGTCATGCAGTCTGCACCGAGGCTGAACAGTTTAGGGTCATGTAGTATGGACCGAGGCTGAGCAATTTAGGGTCATGCTGTATGGGTCGGGCATGAGCAATTTATGGTCTTGTAGTATGGACCGAGGCTGAGCAGTTTAGGGTCATGCAATATGGATCGAGGCTACACAGTTTAGGGTCATGCAGAATGGATCAAGCTGAGCAGTTTAGGGTCATGAGGTATGGACCAAGGCTACGTAGTTTAAGGTCATGCAAGATGGACCGATAATGAGAAAGTATGGACCGAGGCTGAGTAGCTAGGGGTTATGCAGCATGGATCGAGTTTGAGGGTTATGCAATATGGATCGAGCTTGAGGGTCATGCCGTATGGATCAAGGATGTGTAGTTTACGGTCATGCCGTATGGTACGAGGCTGAGAAGTTTAGAGTCATTGAATATGGTCCGCACCTGAGCAGTTTAGGCTCATGCAGTATGGACCGAGGGAGAGCAGTTTAGGGTCATGCTGTATAGTCCAAGGCAGAGGAGTTTTGGGTCATAAACTATGGACTGAGGATGAGCAGTTTAAGGTCATGCAGTACGGATCGAGGCTGAATAGTTTAGGGTCATGCAGTATGGACGGAGGTTGAGCTGTTTATGATCATGCAGTATGGACCGAGGCTTTATGGTCATGCAGTATGGACTGAGGCTGAGCAGTTTAGGGTCATTCGGTTTGGAACGAGGCTCAACAATATAGGGTCATGCAGTATGGATCGAGGCTGAGCGATTTAGGTTCATGTTGTACGGGCCGAGGAGGAGACATTTAGAGTCATGTAGTATGGACCGAGGATGAGCAGTTTAGGGTCATGAAGTATGGAACGAGGCTGAGAATTTTAGTATCTTGCAGTATGGACCGAGGCCGATCAGTTTAGGGTCATACAGTTTGGACTTAGGCAGAGCAGTTTAGGGTCATGCAGTACGGACCGAGGCTGAGCAGTTTTGGTTCATGCGGTATGGACCAAGGCAGAACAGTTTAGAGGCATGCAGTGTGGACTTAGGTTGCACGGTTTAGGGTCATGTAGTATGGACTGAGGATGAGCAATTTATGGTCGCCCTGCATGCCCGAGGCTAAGTCGTTTAAGGTCATGCAATATGGACTGAGGCTGAGCAGTTTTGGGTCGTGCGGTATGGAGCGAGGATTAGCAGGTTTGGGTCTTACAGTATGTAATGAAGCTGAGCAGTTAAGGTCATGTAGCATGAACAGAGGCTGAGCAATTTAGAGTCGTTCCGTATGGACCGAGGCTGTGTAGTTTAGGTTATTGCAGTATGGACCGGGGCTGAGTAGTTTAGGGTCATGCAGTATGGACTGAGGCTCAGTAGTTTAGGGTCATGCAGTATGGACCAAGGCTATGCAGTTATGTTCTTGCAGTATGGCCCAAGGTTGACCAGTTTAGGGTCATGCGGTATGGGTCGAGGCTGAGCAGTTTAGGGTCATGCAATACGGACAGAGGATGAGCAGTTTGGGGTCATGCAATACGGACTGAGGCTACGTAGTTCAGGGTCATGCTGTATGGACGGAGGATCAACAGTTGAGGATCACGCAGTATGGGCCAAGGCTGAGCAGTTTAGGGTCTTTGAATATGGACCGAGGCTGAGCAGTATGGATCGGGGCTGAGGAGTTTTGGATCATGTAGTATGGAATGAGGCAAAGCAGTTTAGGGTCGTGTTGTATGGATTGAACCTGAGCAGTATAGGGTCATACAGTGTGTACCGAGGCTGAGCTGTTTAGGGTCATGCACTATCGAACGAGTCTCAGTAGTATAGGGTCATGCACTACGGATCGAGGTTGAAACGTTTTGGGTCATGCAGTATGGACCGAGGCGAAGCACTTCTGGGTCATCTAGTATGGATTGAGGCTGAGCAGTTTAAGGTTATAGAGTACGGACCGAGGCTGAGTAGTTTAGGGTCATCCAGTATGGACCGAGGCTGAGCAGTTTAGGGTCATCCGGTATGGACCGAGGTTGAGAAGTTTAGAGTCATGGAGTATGTAACGAGGCTGAGACATTCAGGTTCATGTAGTATGGACTGAGGCTGAGAAGTTTAAGGTCATGCAATGTGGACCAAGGAAGAGCAGTGTAGGGTCATGTATTGTGGACCAAGGATGAGCTATTCAGGGTCATGCAGTATGGACGAAGGCTCAGCAGTTTATGGTCATGCAGTATGGACTGGGGTTGAGAAGTTTAGAGTCATAAAGTATGGACCCAAGCTAAGCAGATTAGGGTCATGCAGTATGTACTATGGCTAAGCAATTTAAGGTCATGCAGTACGTACCGAGGATGAATTGTTTAGGGTCAAGCAGTATGGACCGAGCCTAAGTAGTTTAGGGTCATGCAGTATTGAGCAGTTTAGGGTCATGCAGTATGGACAGTGTTTGAGCGGTTTAGGGTCAAGCCGTATGGACCGAGGCTGAGAAGTTTAGAGTCATGCAGCATGGACCGAGGCATAGCAGTTTAGGGTCTTGCAGTATGGACCGAGGATGAGATGTTAAGGGTCATGCAACATGAGCCGAGCCTACGTAGTTTAGGGTCACGTAGTAATGACCGAACCTGAGAAGTTTCGAAACATGCAGTATGTACCGAGGCTCTGTAATTTCGGCTCATGCAATATGGACTGAGGCTGAGCAGTTCATTTCATGCAAAATGGACCGAGGCTTAGTTGTTTAGGGCTAGGTACTGTGGACCGAGGATGAGATGTTTAGGGTCATGCAGGCAGTTTAGAGTCATGCAATATGGACCAAGGCTAAGCAGTATAGGGTCATGCAGTATGAACCGAGGCTGAGCACATTAAGTTCATGCAGTATGTACCGAGGTTGACAACTTAAGGGTCATGCAGTTTGGACTGAGGCTTAGAAGTTTAGGTTCACACAGTATGGACTGAGGCTGAGTAGTTGAGGGTCATGCAGTATGGACTGAGGGTGAGCAGTTTAGGGTCATGTAGTATGGACTGAGCCTGAGCAATTTATTGTCATGCAGTATGCTCCGAGGCTAAACAGTTTTGGGTCATGCAGTATGGACTGAGGCTGCGCCGTTGAGGGTGGTGCAGTATGGACTGAGCCTCAGCAGTTTTGTGTCAGGCTGAAATCCGAGGCTATATAATTTAGGGGCATGTAGTATGGACCGAGGGTGAGCAGTTTAGGGTCACGTAGTGTGGACCGAGGGTGAGTAGTTTAGGGTCATGCGCTACGAAACGAGACTCAGCAGTATAGGGTCATGCGGTAGGGATCGAGGCTGAGGAGATTTGGGTCATGCTGGTTGGACCGAGGTGGGGTAGTTTAGGGCCATGCAGTTTGGACCGAGGCTGAGAAGTTTAGGATCTTACAGCATGTAGCGAGGCGAAGCTGTTTAGGGTCATGCAGTATGGACATAGGATGAGCAGTTTAAGGTCATCAAGTATGGACCTAGGCTGAGCAGTTTATGGTCACCAAGTGTGGACCGAGGATGAGCAGTTTACGGTCGGGCAGTATGGACCGAGTGTGAGTAGTTTAGGGACATGCAGTATGGACCTTACCTTTATCGTCACGTAGTGTGGACCGAGGCGGAGCAGTTTAGTGTCATACAGTATGGACCGGGATTGAGCAATTTGGGGTCATGTAGTATAGACCGAGGCTCAGTAGTTCGCGGTCATGCAGTATGGACCGAGGTTGAGCAGTTTAGGATCATGCGGTATAGATCAAGACTGAGCAGTTTAGGGTCATGCAGTACCTACTGAGGCTGAGCAATTTAGGGTCATGCTATATGGACTGAGGCTGACCAGTTTAAGGTCATGCAGTATAGACCGAGTGTGGACCGAGGTCGCGTAGTTTACGATCATGCCTTATCAAACGAGCCTCAGCAGTATTGGGTCATGCAATAAGGATCGCGGATGAGTAGTTTTGGGTCATGCAGTATGGACCGAGGTGGAGGAGTTTAGGGTCATGTGGTATGAACAGAGGCTGAGCAGTTTAGGGTCATCCAGTGTGGACCAAGGCGGAGCAGTTTAGGGTCAGGCGGTATGGACTGAGGCTGACCAAGTTTGGGTCATGCTGTATGTACCGAGGTTTAGCAGGTTTGGGTCATGCAATATTGATCGAGGCTGAGCTGTTTAGGGTAAGGCAGTATGGACCGTGCCTGAGTAGTTTAGAGTCTTGCAATATGTAACGAGGCTGAGAAGTTTAGGGTCATACAGTATGGACTGAGGGTGAGTAGTTTAGGGTTATGAACTATGGACTGTGCCTTAGAAGTTTAGGGTCTTGCAGAATGTACCGAGGCTGAGCAGTTGAAGGTCATGCAGTATGGACCGAGAGTGAGTAGTTTAGGGTCATTCGGTATGTACCGAGGTTGAGCAGCTTAGGGTCTTACAGTATTTACCAAGGCAGAGCAGTTTAGGGTCATGCACTATCGAACAAGGCTCAACAGTATAGCGTCATGGAGTAAGGATCGGGGCCGAGAAGTTTTGGGTCATGCAGTATGGACCGAAGCGGAGCAGTTTAAGGTCATGCTGTATGGACCGGGATTGAGCAATCTAGGGTCATGTTGTGTAGACCGAGGCTGAGTAGTTTAGGGTCATGCAGTGTGGACCGAGGGTGAGCAATTTAGCATCATGCGGTATGGACCGAGGCTAAGCAGTATAGGGTCATGCAGTATGAACCGAGGCTGAGCAGATTAGGGTCATGCAGAATGTACCGAGGCTGAGAAGTTAAGGCTAATGCACTATGGACTGTGGCTTAGCAGTTTAGGGCAATGCAGTATGGATTGAGGTTGAGAAGTTGAGGGTCATGCAGTATGGACTGAGGCTGAGCAGTTTAGGGTCATGTAGTATGGACTGAGCCTGAGTAAGTTAGTGTCATGCAGTAGGCTAAGCAGTTTAGGGTCAATCAGTATGGACTGAGGCTGAGCAGTTGAAGGCGATGTAGTATGGACTGAGCTTGAGCAGTTTAGGGTCATGCAGTAGGATCCGAAGGTGAGCAGTTTAGGGTCATGCAGTATTGACCGACGCTGTGTAGTTTAGGGTCTTGCAGTATGGAGCGAGGCTGAGCACTTTAGGGTCATGTGGTATGAACCGAGGCTGAGCAGTTTTGGTCATCTAGTATGTACCGAGGCTGAGCCGTTTAGGGTCATGCAAGGATTTATAGTCATGCAGTGTGGACCGACCCTGAGCAGTTTACGGTCACGCACTATCGAATGAGGCTCAGCAGTATAGGGTCTTGCGGTAAGGATCGAGGATGAGCAGTTTTGGGTCATGCAGTAAGGATAGAGGCGGAGAGGTTTAGGGTCATGCGGTATGGACCAAGGCTAAGCAGTTTAGGGTGATCCAGTATGGACTGAGGCTAAGAATTTTAGGGCCAGGCGGTAGGGATCGAGGCTGTGCAGTTTTGGGTCATGCAATATGTACCGAGGATGAGAAGTTTTTGGTCATGCAGTATTAGCCGAGGCTGAGCAGTTTAGGGTCAAACAGTATGGATCGTGCCTGAGCAGTATAGGGTCTTGCAGTATGTATTGAAGCTGAGCAGTTTAGGGTCATTCAGTATGGATCGAGGCTGAGTAGTTTAGGGTCATGCAGTATAGACCGAGGCTGAACAGTTTATGCTTTGCAATATCGATCGAGGCTGAGCTCTTTTGGGTCAAGACGTGAGGACCGAGGATGAGCACTTTAGGATAGTGCAGTACAGACCGAGTCTGAGTAGTTTAGGGTCAGGCAGTATGCACCTAGCCTAAGATGTTTAGGATCATGCAGTATGGACCGTGGCTGAGCAGTTTAGGGTCTTGCAGTACAATCCGAGACTGAGATGTTTGGGGTCACACAATTTGGTTCGAGGCTGAGGCATTTATGGTTATGCAGTATTGATCGAGGCTGAACTGTTTAGGTTCATGGAGTATGGACCGAGGCTGAGCACTTTAGGGTCATGTAGTATGGACCGAGGCAGAGCAGTTTACAGCTGTGCAGTATGGACTGAGCCTGAGCAGTTGAAAGTCGTGCGTTATGGACCTCGCTTGAACAGTTTAGGGTCATGTAGTATGCACTAAGGCTGAGAAGTTTAGGGTCATGTAGTATAGATCGAGCTTGAGCGGTTTAGGGTCATGATGTATGGATCGAGGTTGAGCAGTTTAGGGTCATGCAGTCTAGACCGAGTCCGTGCAATTTAGGGTCATGCAGTGTGGAATGAGGCTGAGATGTTTCGGGTCATGCAATTCGGACCGAAGTTGAGCGGTTTAGGGTCATTCGGTATCGACCGAGGCTGAGCAGTATATGGTCATGCCGTCTGGACTGAGGATTTGTAGCTTAAGGTCGTGCACTATGGACCGAGGCTAAGCAGTTTAGGGTCATGCAGTCTGGATCAAGGCTGAAGAGTCTAGTGTCTGCAGTATGCATCGAGGCTAAGCAGTTCAGGGTCATGCAGTATGGACTAAGCCTGAGCAGTTTTGGATCATTCTGTACCGACGGAGCCTAAGAAGTTTCGGGTCATGCAGTATCGACCGATGCTGAGCAGTTTAGGGTGATGCAGTATTGACCTAATCTGTGATGTTTAAGGTCATGTTGTGTGGATTGAGGCTGAGCAATTTAGGGTCATGCAGAATTAACCGAGGCGGAGCCGTTTTGGGTCATACAGTATGGACCGGGGCTAAGCACTTTAGGGTCATGCAGTATGGTCCAAGGCTGAGAAGTTTGTGGTTATCCAATATAGACCGTAGCTGAGCAGTTTAGGGCCATGCAATATGGACCAAGATTGAGCAGTTTAGGGTCATGCAGTATGGATCGATGTTAAGCAGTTTAGGGTCTCGCAGTATGGACCGAGGCAGAGAAGATTGGGGTCTAGCAGTATGGATAGAGGCAGAGAAGTTTAGGGTCATGCAGTTTGGACTGAGGCTGAGCAGTTCATGGTTATGCAGTATGGACCGAGGCTGAACAGTATGGGTCATGTGGTATGGACCAAGGCAAAATAATTTAGGGTATGCAGTATAGAATGAGGCTAAGCTGTTTAGGGGAGGCTAAGCAGTTTAGGATTATGCAGTATAGACCGAGGCTGAGCAGTTTATGGTCGGGCAGTATTGACCTAGTCTGAGCAATTTATGATCGTGCAGTATGGACCGTGGCTGTGAAGCTTAGGGTCATGCAATATGAACTGAGAGTGAGAAGTTTGGGGTCACGTAGTTTGGACCAAGGCTGACCCGTTCAGGGTCATGCAGTATGGTCCGAGGCTGAGCACTTTTGTGTCATGCAGTATCGATATACGCACAGCAGTTTAGCGTAGTGCAGTATGGACCGAGCATGAGTAGTTTAGAGTCATGCAGTATGGACTGAGGATGAGAAGTTTTTGGTCCTGCGGTATGTATCGAGGCTGAGCTATTTAGAGTCTGAGCTGTATGGACCGACGCTGAGCAGTTTCAGCTCATGCAGTGCGGACCGAGGCTAAGCACTTTAAGGTCATGTAGTATGGACCGTGGCTGACCAGTATGCTTCGAAACTTAGCAGTTTAGGGTCCTACAGTATGGACCGAGGCTGAGAAGTATACGGTCATGCGTATGGATTGAGGCTGTGCAGTTTAGGGTCATGCAGTTGGGACTGAGGCTGAGTAGTTTAGCCTCATGATGTGTGGATTGAGGCGGAGGAGTTTAGGGTCAAGCAGTATGGACCGAGGCTGAGCACTTTAGGGTCATGAAGTATGGAACGAGGCTGAGAAGTTTGCGGTCATGCAGTATGGACCGAGGTTGAGCAGTTTAGGGTCATCCAGTAAGGACCAAGGATGAGTAGTATAGGGTCATGTAGTATGGATCGAGGTAGAGCAATTAAGGGTCATGCAGTATGAACCGAGGCAAAGTAGTTTAGGGCCTTGCAATATGGACCTAGGCTGAGCAGTATAGCATCATGCAGTATGGATCGAGGCCGCGAAGTTTAGGGTCTAGCAGTATGGATCGACGCTTAGCAGTTATGGGTCATGCAGCATGAGCCGAGGCTGAGCAGTTTAGCGTCATGCAATATGGACCGCGGATGAGCAGTTTAGGATCATGCAGCATGAGCCGAGGCTGAGCAGTTTAGCGTCATGCAATATGGACCGAGGATGAGTAGTTTAGGGTCATGCTGTACTGACCGAGCCTGAGAAGTGTGGGGTCTTCTTGTATGTACTGAAGCTGAACAGTTTAGGGTCATGCAGTATGGACCAAGGCTGAACAGTTTAGGGTCATGCAGTTTTGACCAAGCCTTAGCAGCTTAGGATGTTGCAGTATGGACTGAGGATGAGTAGTTTAGGGTCATGCAGTACGGCCTGAGGCTGAGCAATTTAGGGTCACGTGTTATGGACCGCGGTTAAGCTGTTTAGGGTCATGCCCTATGGACTGAGGCTGAGCAGTTTAGGGTCATGCAGTATGAACCGAGGTAGAGCAGTTAAAGGTCTTGTTGTATGAGCTGTGGCTGAGCATTTTAGGCCCACCAAATATGGACCGAGGCTGAGCAGTATCAGGTCACACAGTACGCATCGAGGCTGAGCAGTTTAAGGTCATGCAGTGTGGACCAAGGCTAAGAAATTTACGGTCATGCCGTAAGGCTCGAGGCTGAGCAATTTAGGGTTATGTAGTATGGACCGAAGCTGAGCTGTTTCGGGTCATGCAGTATGGATCAAGGCTGAGCACTTTATGGTCATGAAGTACAGACCGAGGCTGAGCAGTTTAGGGTCATGCAGTATAAACCGAGTTTGAGCAATTTAGGGTCATGCAGTATGGACCGAGGCTAAGCACTTTAGAGTCATCCAGTATGGACCAAGGCCGAGCAGTTTACAGTCATGCAATATGGACCGAGCTTGAGCAGTTTAAGGTCATGCAGTATGGATCGAGGATGAGCAGTATAAAGTCATGTAGTATGGACCGAGGCAGAGCAGCTTAGGGTCATGCAGTAAGAATTGAGGCTAAGTAGTTTAGGGCCCCGCAATATGGATCAAGGATGAGCAGTTTAGGGTCATGCAGTACGCATCGAGGCTGAGCAGTTTAGGCTCATGCATTTTGGACCAAGGCTGAGCAGTTTATGGTCATACCGTATGGGCTGAGGCTGAGCAGTTTAGGGTCATGCAGTATAGATCGAGGCTAATCAGTTTACGATCATGCCATACGGACCGAGGATGAGCCTATTAGGGTGATGTATTATGGATCGCAACTGAGCTTCTTAGGGTCATGCAGTATAAACCGAGGTTGAGAACTTTAGGGTCACGCAGTATGGACCGAGGCTGAGCAGTTTAGGGTCATGCAGTAATACGGACCGAGGTTGAGCAGTTTAGGGTCATGTTGTGTAGATCGAGGCTGTACCGTTTAGGGTCACGCAGTGTGGAATGAGGCTGAGATGTTTTGGGTCATATAGTTTTTACTAAAGTAGAGCAGTTTAGGGTCTTGCAGCACTGTCCGGGGCTGAGCAGTATGTGGTCATGCAGTGCGGACCGAGGCTTAGCGGTTTAAGGTCAAGCATTATGGATCGAGGTTGAGCAGTTTAGGGTCATGCAGTACGGACCAAGGCTAAATAGTATATAGTTTCCAGTATCGACTAAGGCTGAGCTAATTAGGGTCAAGATATAAGGACCGTGGCTGAGCACTTTAGGATCGTTCTGTATGAACTGAGGCTGGGCAGTTTAGGGTCATGCAGTATGGACCATGGCTGAGCAGTTTAGGGTCATGCAGTATGGACGGAGGCTGAACTGTTTAGGGTCATGCAGTACGGACCGAGGCAGAGCACTTTAAGGTCATGCAGTACGGACCGAGGTAGAACAGTTTAGAGTTGTGCGGTATGGACCGAAACGGAGCAGTTTAGAGTCATGCACTATGGACTGCGGCTGAGCTTTTTAGGGTCATGCATTATGGAACGAGGCTGAGCACTTTTAGGCCATGCAGTATGGATCGAAGCTGAGAAGTTCAGGGTCATGCTGTCTAGACCGAGCTTAAGTAGTTTAGTGTCGTGTAGTATGGACCAAGGCTGAGCCGTTTAGGGTCATGCAGTCTAGACCGAGGGTGTGTTGTTTAGGGTGATGCAGTGTGGAACGATACTAAGATGTTTTGGGTCATGCAGTTCAGATCAAGGTGGAACAGTTTAAGGTCATGCAGTATGGACCGAGGCTGCGCAGTTTATCGACATCCAGTGTGGATTGAGGCTTTACAGTTTAAGGTCATGCATTATGGACTGAGGTTGAGCAGTTTACAATCATGTTGTATGGACAGAAGCTGAGCACTTTAGGGTTATGTAGTATGGATCGAGACTGAGCAGTTTAGGGTCATGCAGTATAGACCGAGCTTGAGCAGTTTAGGGTCATGCAATATGGACCGCGGTGGAGCAGTTAATGGTCATGAAGTATGAACCGAGCCTGAGTAGTTTAGGGCCCTGCAATATGGACCAAAGCTGAGCAGTATAGGGTCATACAGTGTGCCCTGACGCTGAGCGGTTTAGGGTCTTGGAGTATGCACCGAGACTGAGCCGTTACGGGTCATGCAGCATGAGCCGAGGCCGAGCAGTTTAGGGTCATGCAATATGGACATAGGATGAGCAGTTCGGGGTCATGCTGTTTGGACTGAGCCTGAGAAGTTTGGGGTCACGCTGTATGTACTGAGGCAGAGTAGTTTTGGGTCATGCAGTATAGACCGAGGCTGAGCAGTTTAGGGTCCTGTAGTATGGACCGACCTTGAGAAGTTTAGTGTCATGCAGTATGGACATAGCCGGAGCAGTTTAGGGTCATGCAGTATGGATCGAGGATGATAACTTTAGGGTCATGCAATACGGTCCGACCCTGAGCAGTTTACGGTCATGCTGTATGGACCGAGTATAATCTGTTTAGGGTCATGCATTATGGACCGCAGCTGAGCTGTTTAGGGTCATGCAGTGTGGACCGAGGCTGACCACTTTAGTGTCATGCAGTATGAACCGAGGCTGAGCAGTTTAGGGTCATGCAGTGTAGATCGAGGTTGAGCAGTTTAAGGTCCTGCAATATGGACCAAGTCTACACAGGTTAGGGTCAAGTTGTCTAGACCGAGGCTGTGTCGTTTAGGGTCATGCAGTGTGGAATGAGGCTGAGAGGTTTTAGATCATGCATTTCGTACGGAGGTTGAGCAGTTTAGGATCATGCAGTTTGGACCCAGGCTGAGCAGTATATGGTCTTGCAGTGTGGACCAAGGCTTAGCAGTTAAGGTCATGCATTATGGACCGAGGCCTAGCAGTTTAGGTCATGCTGTATGGACCTAGGCTAAACATTTTATGGTTTACAGTATCGATCAGAGCTGAGCTATTTATGGCCAAGACGTACAGACCGAGGCTGAGCACTTTAGGATCGTGCAGTATGGACCGAGGCTGAGCACTTTAGTGTCAGCCAGTATGGACCTAGCTTGAAATGTTTAGGGTCGTGCAGTATGGACCGTAGCTAAGCAGTTTAGGGCCATGCAGTATGGACCGAGGTTGAGCAGTTTAGGGTCAAGAAGTATGAACCGATGCAATAAGGTTTTGAGTCTTGCAGCATGGACCGAGGCAGAGAAGATTGGGGTCAAGAAGTATGGACCGAAGCAGAGAAGTTTAGGGTCATGCAGTTTGGACCGAGCCTGAGCAGTTCATGGTTATGCAGTATGGATTGAGGCTGAGCAGTTTGGATCATGCAGTATGTACCGAGGCTAAACAATTTGTGATATGCAGTATCATCTGAGGCTGAGCTGTTTAGGGGAGGCTGAGCAGTTTAGGATAGTGCAGTTTAGGGTAAGGCAGTATGTACATAGCCTTAACAGTTTAGGGTTGTGCAGTATGGACCGTGGCTCTGAAAGTTTAGGGTCAGGCAGTATGAACCGAGAGTGAGAGGTTTTGGACCGAGGCTGAGCAATTTATGATTATGCAGTATGGACCGAGGCAGAGCTTTTTAGGCTCATGCTGTATGTAACGAGGCAGAGCACGACGCAGAGCAGGTTAGCGTCATGCAGTATGATTTTGTGGTATGTATCGAGGCTGCGCTATTTAGGGTCAAGCAGTATGGATCGAGGCTAAGCAATTTCGGCTCATGCAGTGTGGACCGAGGCTGAGCACTTTAGGGTCATGCAGTATGGACTGAGGCTGAGCAGTTTAAATTCATGCACTATGGACCAAGCCTGAGTTGTTTAGGGTCATGCAGTGTGGATCGAGGTTGAGCACTTTAGGGTCATGCAATATGGACCGAGGCTGAGCTGTTAAGGTTCATGCAGTACGGAGCGAAGCTGAGCAGTTTAAGGTCATGCATTATTGACCGAGGCAGAGCATATTATGGTTATGCAGTATGGACTTAGGCTGAGCTGTTTAGGTTCATGCAGAATGGACCGAGGCGGAGCAGTTAGGGTCATGCAATATGGACCGAGGTCGAACATTTATGGTTATACAGTATGGAAGGAGGCTGAGCTGTATAAGGTTTTACAGTTTGGATTGATGTTGAGCAGGTTAGGATTCATGTAATGAGTGCTGAGGATGAGACGTTTAGGGTCATGCAGTATGAACCGAAGCTTAGTAGTTTAGGGTCATGTCGTATGGACCGAGACTGACAAGTATACAGTCATGCAGTATAGACCGAAGCTGTGTAGTTTAGGGTCATGCAGTATGAACCGAGGCTGAGTAGTTTGGGGTCATGTGGAATGGACCAAGGCTGAGCAGTTTATGGTCATGCGGTTTGAACTGATGGTGAGTTGTTTAGAGTCATGCAGTATAGACCTAGGCTGAGCACTTTAGGGTCATGCAATATGGACCGAGACTGAGCTGTTAAGGTTCATGCAGTACGGACCGAAGCTGAGCAGTTTAAGGTCATGCATTATGGACCGAGGCAGAGCAGTTTATGGTGATGCAGTATGGACTAAGACTGAGTTGTTTAGGTTCATGCAGAATGGACCGAGGCGGAGCAGTTTAGGGTCATGCAATATGGACCGAGGTCAAACATTTATGGTTATACAGTATGGAAGGAGGCTGATCTGTATAAGGTTTTGCAGTTTGGATTGATGTTGAGCAGGTTAGGGTTCATGCAATGAGGGCTGAGGATGAGACGTTTAGGGTCATGCAGTATGAACCGAAGCTTAGTAGTTTAGGGTCATGTCGTATGGACCGAGACTGACAAGTATACAGTCATGCAGTATAGATCGAGGTTGTGTAGTTCAGGGTCATGCAGTATGAACCGAGGCTGAGTAGTTTGGGGTCATGTGGAATGGACCAAGGCTGAGCAGTTTATGGTCATGCGGTTTGAACTGACGGTGAGCTGTTTAGGGTCATGCAGTATAGACCTAGGCTGAGCACTTTAGGGTCATGCAATATGGACCGAGACTGAGCTGTTAAGGTTCATGCAGTACGGACCGAAGCTGAGCAGTTTAAGGTCATGCATTATGGACCGAGGCAGAGCAGTTTATGGTGATGCAGTATGGACTAAGACTGAGCTGTTTAGGTTCATGCAGAATGGACCGAGGCGGAGCAGTTTAGGGTCATGCAATATGGACCGAGGTCGAACATTTATGGTTATACAGTATGGAAGGAGGCTGAGCTGTATAAGGTTTTGCAGTTTGGATTGATGTTGAGCAGGTTAGTGTTCATGCAATGAGGGTTGAGGATGAGACGTTTAGGGTCATGCAGTATGAACCGAAGCTTAGTAGTTTAGGGTCATGTCGTATGGACCGAGACTGACAAGTATACAGTCATGCAGTATAGACCGAGGCTGTGTAGTTTAGGGTCATGCAGTATGAACCGAGGCTGAGTAGTTTGGGGTCATGTGGAATGGACCAAGGCTGAGCAGTTTATGGTCATGCGGTTTGAACTAACGGTGAGCTGTTTAGGGTCATGCAGTATAGACCTAGACTGAGCACTTTAGGGTCATGCAATATGGACCGAGGCCGAGCGTTTTAGGGTCAAGCAATGTAGACCTTGCCTAAGCAGTTTAAGGTCACACAGTATAGACCGTGGCTGAGAAATTTGGGGTCATGCAGTTTTGACCGAGGCAGAGATGTTTATGGTTAGGCAGTTGTGTTATATATAGTCATGCAGTATCGGCCGAGGCTGAGCACTTTATGGTCATGCAGTAATGACTGACGCTTCGCAGTTTAGGGTCTTGCATTATGGACCCAGCCAGAGCAGTCTGGGGTCCTGCAGTATGGACCGAGGCCTAGTTGTTTAAGGTCATGCAGTGTAGACCGTGGCTGAGCAGTATAAGGTCATGCAGTATGGACTGAGACTGAGAAGTTTGGTGTCACGCAGTTTGAACCGAGGCAGAGCAGTTTTTGCTTATGCAGTATGAACTGAGGTTGAACTATTGTGGTCATGCAGTATGGAACGAGGCTGAGCACTTTAGGGTCATGCAGTACGGACAGTGGCGGAGCTGTTCATATTCTTACAGTATGGACCGAAGCAGATCAGTTTAGGGTCATGCAGTATGGACCGAGGCGAAGCAATTTATTATTATGAGGTATGGATCGAGGCTGAGCTGTTTAGGGTCATGCAGTATGGACCTAGGGTGAGCACTTTAGGGTCATACAGTATGGATCGAGGCTGAGCAGTTTAGGGTCATGCAATATGGACCGATCCTGAGCAATTTAGGGTCATGCAGTATGGACTGAGGTTGAGAAGTTTAGGGTCCTACAGTATGAAACGAGGCTGAGCTATTTAAATTCATGCAGAACGGACCGAGGCTAAGCAGTTTAGGGTTATGCAGTATGGATCGAGGCTGAACAGTTTATGGTTATACAGTATGAAAGGAGGCTGAGCAGTTTTGGGTGGTGCAGTATGAATCGAGGTTGAGCACTAAAGGGTCATGCAGTATG
This sequence comes from Amborella trichopoda, assembly GCF_054954075.1. Lineage (NCBI taxonomy): Eukaryota > Viridiplantae > Streptophyta > Magnoliopsida > Amborellales > Amborellaceae > Amborella > Amborella trichopoda. The sequence continues at coordinate 22,163,328 of NC_142345.1, read as the reverse complement.
GGCAAGAGTTGAGCAGTTTAAAGCCCGTATGGATCGAGCCTGAGCAGTTTAGGGTAATGCAGTAGGGACCGAGGCTTAACAGTTTAGGCTCATGATGTGTGGTTTGAGGCTGAGACGTTTAGGGTCATGCAAAATGGATCGGGGCTGAGAAGTTTAGGTTCATACAGTATGGACCGAGGCTGAGCCCTTTAGGGTCATGCAATACATGCAATACATGCAATATAGACCGAGGCTGAGCAATTTATGGTTTTTCGGTTTGGACCGAGGGTGAGCATTTTAGTGTCATGCCGTATGGACCGAGGCTGAGCACTTTAGGGTCATGTAGTATGGACCTAAGCCAAGCGATTAAGCGTCAAGAAATGTGGACCTAGCCTAAGCAGTTTACGGTCATGCAGTATGGACCGTGGCTGAGCAGTTTAGGGTCATGCAGTAAGGACCGTGTAACAATCCTAAACTTTCAAAAAAAATATATATAATAATAATATTAATAGTATTAACAGAAATAAATACAAAAAAATAAATAAATAAATAAAATAATAAGTATATATTAGTAATGATAATAATAATAATAATACTAATATACCGTTAAGATATTGTTGCTTTTATATAAACAATAAATAAAATATATTATTGTTAATATATTGAGGGTTCAATTTTACTTGGGTAGACCTTAGGTCCACCAACTTAAACTTTTATGTTAACACCTCTTATAACAACACCTTGCATCTGAGGTGTTTTCTTTTTATTCATCTCTCTCTCCCTCTCTTCATCATTCCAATGAACCTGTACTTTCTCTCACCTCTTTTCGATAATCAAAAGGGAAAGTCATTTCCCTTGCACTTTGTCAAAAGAAGAATCTGCCCCTCTCTCTCTCGTCGTGTTTCCTAAAGTAGGTCATGTCTTCTCGCCTCTTCCCAAGCGGCATGTCGTTGTACTTTCCTGCTGCAACCCTTTTTCTACACCCTTCTCCTTTTCTATTCTCTACATTTCTAATACAAAAACCCCATCAACGGGTTTCTCAATCTCTCTCTCTCTTAAAGCTAAAACTCCATCAAGTTTTTCTTTTTCTTTCTCAAACGAAAAACCCCGTCGACATGTTTCTCTTTCTCTCTCTAGGCGAATTTTTATCGGAAGCTGCCTCTCAATTATTTTAGGTAAGTGACATCGTCTTTCAGAAAAATAGTCTGTTTTTAATAAATAGTGATATTTCCGTCCAGGATCTTTATTTTATAACTTTTGTATGTAAGTGATTTCATTATCTTGAAAAATAATCCATTCTTTTAAAAAATGAAATGAAATAATTATTTCTACTTATTATCATGAATTTTAAGCACGATAAATTTTATGCGCAAGTGACCTCATTATTTTGAAATATAATTTGTTTAATAAAATTATGATATTTTAACTATGTTAGAAATTTTAAATGTTGTAAATTCTTAGAAATAAATTTATTTATTTTTCTTGTCTATTGTTAGAAAATTTTAGATACTGTAAAATTATTAGAAATAAATGTGATATTTCTGCTTTTAGTAAAATTGTGATATTTCTTTCAACTGTTTTTGAATATGTAGACATTGTAAAATTCATGTGCAAATGACTGCCTTATTATTTAAAAATTGATATTTTTGCAATTGATTACAACATTGTTGTGAAATGTTTAATTGTGAATTGACATCCCATAAATTGTGATAATTCTGTATTGTTGAATTTCTATAAGAGTTTTTCTATACATATTAAATTGGCAATTATGTTACAATGTCTTTACGAACTGCTACCTTTCTAAATTTGAGCCCAAAATATTTGATTGGTTATTTTTGAAATGTTATTGAAAGTGACTGTTATTAATGGTTTCAGTGAAATTCATATTAATGATTTCAGTGATATGTTGAGTACATCATATTGCTGCTTTCGAATGTTTAAAGAGATTTAGAAATACTTTAAGTATGCAAGTGAACTCATCCGGTTCGCCGGTGAGGCATAAGTGGACCTATCCAGGATGCCGGTAGGGAATAAGTGAACTCATCCTGTAAGCCAGTGAGGTTTAAGTGGACCTACAGGGATTAAGTGGACCTATCTGGGACGCTGATAGGGATTAAGTGGACCCATCAGGACGCTGATGGGGTATATAGGTGACCTACTTGGGATGCCAGTTGGGTATTTTGTGAAATCCTTTGAATTATGCACTGCCGTTAAAGTGTTTTATGTATGTCAATTATTCGGATTATGCATAATTATGCATTCAATTGAAAGTGAAACTATTGATGCATTTCTGTTAATAGATCTCCTTCTTGAAAATATTGTTATCTTTCAATCATGATTATTTTTAGGATTATGATGATCACTTACTAAGTAGCCAAACTCATCAAACTATGGTAAACATTTTTTTTCAGGATAACTGTGGATTCATTTTGAGTGCTAGTCAAGATCAACCTTGGAAGATATTGTTGTTGTGCTAGCTTTCTTTTGTTACTTTATAAGAACTCACCACTGTAAATTTGTCCTATCAAGAGATGTATATATGTTTTGACTGTCACATCTCAGGAATATCTGTATTGTAAATTCTTGGGGTGTGACAAATTATGCTGTCAGAGCAATAGGTTTAAGTTTCTTAGGAAATTTAAAAAGAATGTTCTTAAAATCACATTTATTACGTTTAAAGTCTGGGGCAAAGTCAAGATCCAGAATAGCTGAAGCTAATATGGACGGAATTCACAAAGCCTTGGAAAATATGGTTACTCTAATGCAACATCAGATGAAAAACAACAATCCACTCAGGCAGTCAGTTACGAGAAATGATAGGAGTGATATGGAACAATTTAAGAAATTAAACCCATCTTCTTTTAAGGGTGCTGTAAACCCACTGGAAGCCGAGGGATGGATTATGCAATTGGAGAAAATATTCGAGGTTATGGAATGTCCTGATGATAAGAAGGTGGCCTTGACAGTTTTTATGTTAGAAGGTGAGGCACAACACTGGTGGCGAATGGAAAAAAGAGTATTGGTCAAAGAAAATAAACCATTGAATTGGGAAGTATTTCTAGAGGCATTTAATGAAAAGTATTTCCTAGATTTTATTCGAGACCAAAAAGAAATGGAATTTCTAGAATTAATCCAAGGAAATAGGACAGTAGCACAGTACGAGGCCAAGTTTACTGAATTGGCCAGGTTTGCACCACATATGATTAACAATGAGGCAAGAAAGGTGAAGAAATTTGAAAGGGGTCTCAGGCTAGCTATTAGAAGCAAAATATCAGTCTTAAATTTGAGAACTTATGCTGAAATAGTGGATCGAGCCCAAATTGTCGAAAAAGATTGCGAAGATTACCAAAAGATGAAAAATCAAAAAAGTCATGTTAGACCTATATCATCTAATCGACAACAGTTTGAAAGGCCAAACAAGAAGCCAAGGCCATCGCCATTTCAAAACCCAATAGAACCATGTAGAAAATGTGGGAAAAACCATGGATCCAGCCCTTGTTATTGGAATACTGGAGCCTGTTTTAAATGTGGAAAATTGGGACACCAGATTAGACAATGTCCTAGCTTACAGATGCAACAGCTTCCAAAGCAGGGAGAGATAGCTCAAAATCCTCAGATGAAGGGAAGAGTATTTGCAATCACCGAGCAAGAGGCTCAGGCCTCAAAATCAGTGATCCAAGGTACTCTTATTATCTTCTAAAACGTAGCTCATGTTTTGATTGATCCTGGATCTACTCATTCATTTGTGTCACAACACTTTGCATGCCACTTAAAGGTAGAACCAGAACAATTAGAATGCATTCTATAGGTAGCCACACCGATGGGAAATTCAATTGACACTAATATAATGTACAAGTCCTGTGTAATAAAGATAGAAGAAAAGGAACTGTTGGTTGATTTAATACTCTTAGAAATTCAAGATTTTGATGTAATCTTAGGCATGAATTGGCTTTCTGTATACCAGGCAAGTATTGATTGTTACAAGAAAATGGTTACCTTTAGTATTCTGGATCAACCAGTATTTTACTTCAATGGTATCAAAGAAGACTCCCCATCATATTTAATCTCCTATATTCGAGCTAATCGCCTCCTTCGAAGAGGGTGTCAAGGCTTTCTTGCCTATATCAAAGAAGATAGGAAGGAAGAGATAAATTTGGATACCACTCCGGTTATCCGGGAATTTTCTGACGTTTCCCTGAAGAATTGCCAGGATTACCGCCTGACAGGCAAATTGAATTCTCTATTGAATTATTGCCAAGTGTAGCCCCAATTTCTAAAGCACCTTACAAAATGGCACCTGCAGAACTTAAGGAACTGAAACAATAATTAGAAGAATTAATAGATAAAGGTTTTATCAGGCCCAATGTGTCACCTTGGGGTGCTCCAGTATTGTTTGTTAAAAAGAAAGATGAGACTATGAGATTGTGTATTGATTATAGACAGTTGAACCAAGTGATAGTGAAAAATAAGTATCCATTACCTAGAATTGATGATTGATTTGATCAATTACAAGGATCACAAGTGTTTTCAAAATTGATCTTAGATTTGGATACCATCAGCTTAAGATTAAAAGTGAAGATGTTCCCAAGACAGCTTTCAGAACAAGGTATGGCCATTATGAATTTTTAGTCATGCCTTTTGGATTAAACAATGCACCGGCTGCATTTATGGATTTGATGAATCGGATCTTTAAGCCCTTTTTGGATAAATTTATTGTGGTATTCATCGATGATATTTTAATTTATTCCAAGAATCAAAAGGAACATGATTGCAAATATTAAGAGAAAAGAAATTGTATGCCAAACTTAGTAAATGTGAATTTTGGCTTGAACAAGTGACATTTTTAGGACATGTCATATCACAGGAAGGTCTATCAGTTGATCCTTCAAAGGTTGAAGCCGTTGTTAATTGGAAACAACCAAGTAATGTGACTGAAGATGGAAGCTTTTTGGGATTGGCAGAATATTACAGAAAATTTGTAGAAGGATTTTCTCAAATCGCAACCCCATTAACTCGATTGACACAGAAAAATGTCAAATTTGAGTGGACAAGAGAATGTGAGGAGAGTTTTCAAGAACTAAAAGTTCGATTAACTTCAGCACCTATTTTAACTATTCTTGAGGGGAGTGGGGGATTTGTGATTTATAGTGATGTTTCACATAAAGGCTTGGGCTGTGTATTAATGCAATATGGGAAAGTAGTGGCATATACATTCAGACAGTTGAAAGAGCATGAGAAAAAATATCCAATTCATGACTTGGAGCTAGCTGCAATAGTATTCGCTTTGAAAATATGGAGGCATTATCTATATGGTGAGCAATTCGAAATATACACGGATCATAAGAGTTTGAAATACCTCTTCTCTCAGAAGGATTTAAATATGCGGCAGATAAGATGGATGGATTTCTTAAAAGATTATGATTGTACAATCCATTATCATTCCGGAAAAGCTAACGTTGTGGCCGATGCCCTAAGTAGAAAATCTACGGGAGTCTTAGCTCATCTAATGATCCAATAAATGAGATTGTTAAAGGAAATAGTGGATTGGCATCCGACTCTGTCCATTAATGGTGTGATAAGTATGATTGCCAATATTAACGCAGAACCCCGATTAATCCAACAGATTGGATTGGTACAAAAGAAAGACCCTCAGCTTATAACAGTTATAAAAGAGGTGAAGCAAGGAAAGAGAGACGAATTCTCTATGTGTATTGAGGATTTGCTAAGATTCAACGGTCAGATTTGTATTCCGAATGATGAGAGTGTGAAGAAAACTATTTTGGAAGAAGCACATCACTCTCGTTATACGATACATCCCGGAAGTATTAAAATGTATCAGGACCTGAAGAAACTTTTTGGTGGAATAACATGAAAAAAGAGGTAGCACTATTTGTATCTAAGTGCTTAACATGCCAGTAAGTAAAAGCTGAACATCAAAGGCCCGCTGGGTTGTTGCAGCCTTTACCCGAGCCAGAATGGAAGTGGGAGCACATCTCTATGGATTTGTCTCTGGCTTGCCTAGAACAAATTTAGGACATGATAGCATTTGGGTCAATGTGGACGGGTTGACCAAAGCTACCCACTTTCTATCGATTCGCACGACGTACACTTTGGATCGACTGGTCCAATTGTACATTAAGGAAATAGTGCGGTTGCATGGAGTTCCGGTCAGTATTGTATCGGACAGGGATACTCGGTTTACTTCTAAATTTTGGGCTAGACTACAGTCAGCCATGGGGACGAGACTCACCTTTAGTACTACCTTTCACCTCCAAACTGATGGACAATCGGAGAGGACCATCCAAACCTTGGAAGATATGCTGAGGGCCTGTGTTATTAACTTTATAGGAAGCTGGGATGACCATTTACCCCTGATTGAGTTTGCTTATAATAATAGCTTCCAAGCCAGTATTCAGATTGGACCATATGAAGCCCTGTATGGAAGGAAATGCAAGTCACCCATCTGTTGGGACGAGGTTGGTAAAAGAAAGCTTTTGGGGCAAAAAATTTTCCAGCTAACTACAGATAAAATAACAATAATTCGTGAAAGGCTCAGGATAGCTCAGAGCAGGAAAAAGAGTTATGCCGATAACCGACGGAGAGATCTTGAATTTGAGGAAGGTGATCGAGTTTTCCTAAAAATCTCACCAATAAAAGGCATTATGAGATTCGGCAAGAAAGGAAAGCTGAGCCCACGTTACATCGGACCATTTGAAATCCTAGAAAGAATCGGAGGTGTCGCTTATAGACTTGCCTTACCACCCGAATTGGCAAATGTCCATAATGTCTTCCATGTATCTTCACTACGAAAATATCAGCTCGACCCATCCCATATCTTGAAATATGAACCTTTACCGATCAAGAAGGACCTATCCTTCATTAAGCAGCCAATTTTGATACTGGATAGAAGGGTGCAAGTATTGCGCAAGAAGGAAATTCCTTTAGTCCGTGTATTATGGTAGTACCATTCAAGAGAAGAGTCGACTTGGGAATGAGAAGACGATATCAGAGAAAAATATCCCTATCTTTTTCAGTAATCAGGTACATAAATTTAAAGGACTAAATTTCTTAAAGGGGGGAAGAATGTAACAATCCTAAACTCTCAAAAAAAATATATAATAATAGTATTAATAGTATTAACAGAAATAAATACAAAAAATAAATAAATAAAATAATAAGTATATATTAGTAATGATAATAATAATAATAATACTAATATACCGTTGGGATATTGTTGCTTTTATATTAACAATAAATAAAAGATATTATTGTTATTATATTTGAGGGTTCAATTTTACTTGGGTGGACATTAGGTCCACCATCTTAAACCTTTATGTTAACACCTCTTACAACAACACCTTGCATCTGAGGTGTTTTCCTTTATTCGTCTCTCTCTCCCTCTCTTAATCATTCTAATGAAGAAAGTCATTTCCCTTGCACTTTGTCAAAAGAAGAATCTGCCCCTCTCTCTCTCGTCGTGTTTCCTAAAGTAGGTCATGTCTTCTCGCCTCTTCCCAAGAAGGTTTGGGGGAACATAAATTTGGCTTCTCGTTGTACTTTCCTGCTACTACCCTTTTTCTACACCCTTCTCCTTTTCTATTCTCTGCATTTCTGATACGAAAACACCATCAACGGGTTTCTCACTCCCTCTCTCTCTTAAAGCTGCAACTCCATCTAGTTTTTCTTTTTCTCTCTCAAACAAAAACCCCGTCGACATATTCTTCTTTCTCTCTCTAGGCAAATTTTTATCGAAAGCTCCCTCTCAATTATTTTAGGTAAGTGACATCGTCTTCCTGAAAAATAGTCTGTTTTTAATAAATAGTGATATTTCCGTCCAGGATCATTATTTTATAAGTTTTGTGTGTAAGTGATTTCATTAATAATCCGTTCTTTTTAAAAAAGAAATGAAATAATTATTTCTGCTTATTATCATGAATTTTAGGCACGATAAATTTTATGCGCAAGTGACCTCATTATTTTGAAAAATAATCTGTTTAATAAAATTGTGATATTCAAACTATGTTAGAAATTTTAAATGTTGTAAATTCTTAAAAAAAAATTTATTTATTTTTCTTTTCTATTGTTAGAAAAATTTAGATACTGTAAAATTATTAGAAATAAATGTGATATTTCTACTTTTAGTAAAATTGTGATATTTCTTTCAACTGTTTTTTGAATATTTAGACATTGTAAAGTTCATGTGCAAATGACTGCCTTATTATTTAAAAATTGATATTTTTGCAATTGATTACAACATTGTTGTGAAATGTTTAATTGTGAATTGACATTCCATAAATTGTGATAATTTTGTATTCTTGAATTTCTATAAGAGTTTTTCTATACATATTAAATTGGCAATTATGTTACAATGTCTTTACGAACTGCTACCTTTCTAAATTTGAGCCCAAAATATTTGTTTGGTTATTTTTGAAATGTTATTGAAAGTGACTGTTATTAATGGTTTCAGTGAAATTCATATTAATGATTTCAGTGATATGATGAGTACATGATATTGCTGCTTTCGAATGTTTAAAGAGATTTAGAAATACTTTAAGTATGCAAGTGGACTCATCCGGTTTGCCGGTGAGGTATAAGTGAACCTATCCGGGACGTCGGTAGAGATTAAGTGGACTCATCCGGTATACCGCTGAGGTATAAGTGGACCTACAAGGATTAAGTGGACTTATCTGGGACGTCGATAGGGATTAAGTGGACCCATCAGAACGCTGATGGGGTATATAGGTGACTTACTTGGGACGCCAGTAGGGTATTTTGCGAAATCCTTTGAATTATGCACTGTCGTTAAAGTGTTATATGTATTTCAATTATTCGGATTATACTTAATTATGCATTTATTGAAAGTGAAACTGTTGATGCATTTCTGTTAATAGATCTCCTTCTTGAAAATATTGATATCTTTCAATCATGATTATTTTTAGGATTATGATGATCACTTACTGAGTAGCCAAACTCATCAAACTATGGTAAACATTTTTTTCAGGATAACTGCGGATTCATTTTGAGTGCTAGTCAAGATCAACCTTGGAAGTTATTGTTGTTGTGCTAGCTTTCTTTTGTTACTTTGTAAGAACTCACCACTGTAAATTTGTCCTATCAAGAGATGTATATATGTTTTGACTGTCACATCTCAGGAATATCTGTATTGTAAATTCTTGAGGTGTGACAGACCGAGATTGAGAAATTTGTGGGCTTGCAGTTTGGACCGAGGCTGATATGTTTATGGTTATGCAATATGGATCGAGGCTGAGCTATTTAGGGTCATGCAGTATGGAACGAGGCTGAGCACTTTAGGTTCATGCGGTATGGACTGAGGCTGAGCAGTTTAGGGTCATGTAGTATGGGCCGATGATGTGCAGTTTAGGGTCATGCAGTATGGACCTAGGCTGAGCAGTTTAGGGTCAAGCAGTAAGGACCGAGGCTGACACGTTTTGGGTCATGCAGTTTTGACAGAGGCTAAGCAATTGATCGTTATGCAGTATGGGCCTAGGTTGAGAGGTTTAGGGTCATGTAATATGGACCGAGGCTAAGCAGTTTATGGTATGCACTATCGACCGAGGCTAAGGGCTTTAGGGACATGCAGTATGATGGACTGAGGCTGAGTACTTTAGGATCATGCAGTAAGGATCGAGGCTGAGTAGTTTAGCATTAAGCAGTATGGACCTAGCCTAAGCAGTTTACGGTAAGGCAGTATGGACAGTGGCTGAGCAGTTTAAGGCCATCCATTATTGACTGAGACAGAGAAATTTTCGGTCATACAGTTTGGACCAAGGCTGAGATGTTTATGATTATGCAGTATGGACGGAGGCTGAGCTGTTTATGGACATGCAGTATGGACTGAGGGTGAGCACGTTAGGGTCATGCGGTATTACCTCCTCAAGAGGCAGGCTCTCTAAAAGTCATTAACGACATGAGCACAACTCTGATAACTGAAGCACCACCATATCCAGAGAATTCATCACGTGAACAACAATTTCCCAACGGAACAGAAACCCTTCCAAGAGCAACCCCATCAAAATATTAAATAGGGCCAAACTCCTCTCATGAAGAGGATACAATAGGGGCAACTAATGAGATAGAACTCTTGTTCGTTGACTCCCAACATGCCGTAAAGCCAGATGATATTAATTTACTCACTCTTCTGGTGGGAGAGTCTCACCATAGCTCAAGCATTGAGAAGGAGCCTACTACAGAGTTAACCCCCGAAAAGCAACACAAAATTTACAAAGGAGTTGGGTGATCACTCACCCCTTGCAAATAACCAAATGAGGCATTCATGTCTCACACTTCAAAAGGCATTAATGCTTAATGTGTAACATGTAGTGCTCCATTAACGGGCAAACCCTGATGAGCATATATGTCCATATAGAAGGCTAAGGGATTTGGAAACTGAGAGTGATTTTTAGTAAGGTTCAAGTGGAGCAGTTTAAAGGAAACATTCAACGAAAATTCAACAACCATTGTCAAAGATATTTTGGATGCCAACCTGGGTCAAGGGAAATCAGAGGAAGACCGATATTAGAACCTCCCTGCCATTTGGAGGAGGGAAAGATGATCAAATTCTTAGATGATCTTAAGGCGAATTGCTAAGAAAAAATGGGGGCACCTTTGACTCTTCTTCTTCCTCCTCCTCTTCCTTTGTCGTTGTTCTCTTCTTCAAAATAAAAATAAATAAAAAATAAAAAAATCTGCTGGACTGAAAATCCGAAAGGAACCCCAAGCATTGGAAAAAAGGCTACAAGGCTGAAAAAGGGACCTCGGAGCGATGAATATATATATATATATATATATATATCAATTGGGCTGAAAATCTGAAAGGAACCCTAACAGTTGGAAAAAAGGCTACTGGGCTGAACACTCGAAAGGGACCAAGGGGCGACGAAAAAAGAAGAAGTTCTCTCCTTCCTTCTAATCTCCAAAGTATTTTCTCTCTAAACATATTCTTTTCCTCCCTTGAGTCAATAAGGATTAACCTGACGAAACGTTTTTAAGGACCTAGATCTTCTGAAACTTTGAAAGGTGTGTGGTGGAAGAACGAAATAAAAAATCCAAAGAGATGCTTAACATCCAAGGACTGTATTTTGTATTTTTATGACTCTGTTTCGCTCAAACCTCTAGAGAACTCTCCTAGAATTGTAATACAAGAGCTGAGGTTGGAACATAAAAAAATACTTGATGATTTCTCATCCCAAAGATTCAATGAAGGACCCTATGTCCGCTATGCTGAACATAGGGTCCAGCATAGAGGACACAAGTGGTTAAACTATAAGACCTATATTAAAATAAAACCGCCCCCCAATAGGGGCAGCAAAAAAAATATATATATAATAATAATAAAAACTCCATGGTTGTATGAGTATAACTGCCGACTACACCGTCCATCGCTGCATGACGTTAAACTACTTAGAGGCTCTTTGGTTGCAAGAGCTAAAACTGTTAACCAACCTTGTTCTTCAAAATTATCTTCCTCTTTTCAAAATTTTCACTATATGTTCATGTTTTTTAAATTTTAATTTCTTTGTTAAAATCGTAGTCTTTCCCTGCTCCGGGTTCTATTTGAAATCTCCCCCTAGTTTAAAAATTTCTAAAATGACTTTTAAAAAATGAAGGAGCTTGGACACTCGTATATGATGATCACCGCATTGCTGTGATTACTACGTTGTTGCCTCGTCTCTCTCTTAGGATTCAGCTGGACAAGTCTCTTCCTATAGAAAGCCTTTTCCTATAGAAAGCCTTAGGAAATCCTGAGGAAATTGAAGAAAATGAAGGTTTGCAAATTTGAAACTGAAGTTAAGTGGCATGGCCAAAAAATCCAACACGAGTTTCAAGATTGTGTAACTCACCGACATCTGACGTCGAAAACCCTAAGAGGAAAAATGCCCTAGGTGGGTAACCTCGATGACGTCTCGTTGAAAATCCCAGATGGCAAGGTTTGTTGCCGCCCGCTAGAGTCTCTCCCCGTAACCCGTCTAGTGTAGACAGCGATCCCTATCGCCGTCCGTTAGGGGCCTTGGCAACACCTATTAGTTTTATACATAATACATAATACATAATATTAGTTTCTATAAATTTTCCCATGGTGTTCATACTATCAGTGTTTAATCAAGAAGTGAGGGTCTAACATTTATAAGCCATGCCAAGTGTGGTGCAACAAAAGAGTGAGAAGATCTGTGACCACTTAAAATTCCATCTCCTTTACTACAAACAAAGAGCTTACCCTGGAGTTCTGAGGTAGAGGCCTTAGTTCTTGGTTCCATGAGTGGAGTTTCCAATCCTTGAGTCTCTAATTGATTTTCAATCTCTATCATCGGGCATTTCTTGACCAAGTGGCCAGGCCTACCACATCGATAACATGCTTTAAGCTTCTTACAGCACTCTTCCATGGAGTGGTTGGTCTTCCCACAATATGTGCATATCGGGCGCTGATTTTCCTTCACCTTGCCTCGGGGGCTCTTTTAGGTTTCTAATGCACCCTGTTGAGCCCAGTGCTTAAAACCTCTCCGAGGGGGCATCCAAACTTTCCGTCGAAAACGTTCAGATGCGGAGGGCCTTAGCCTACATTCTATTCTCAGTTGGAATTCTTCGTAATCTTTCAAAACTTGGTTCACAGTCCTGAGCATCCTAATGATCTCTTCGAAGGCCTTAGGGTTCCCATTTCCCGCTCTTGAACCGCTAGCATGAGTTCTCGGCATCTTGTCCCTAGATAGGGACACCCAAATACTAGTTATTAGTCTAGCCAAACCAATATAAAGACACTTCTAAGACACTCTAAGCCAAGAATCCCATCCGGGCTGCTTTGATACCATAACTGTCACGACCCCGCTCCCTAACCCTCGCCGTCCCATAATGGAAGGTGACAGAGCACGGGATCGTGAACACAGAGGTCGCGTATGTCACTCAAGTGGGGGTGGAATCAACATGTATTCAAAGTATGGAATCGAAGCAAACCATGAAAGAAGATAAAACTCATACATCAAGCTACATAAACTAAATAAATTTAAACCATTAACTTTATTCATCCTGAAAAAGTCTTTACAATAAAGTTCGAGGCTTACAAGCCTTACATTCATCTCAAAATATTACATAAAAAAGAACAACATGTGGCAACACCACCAGGCACCTACAAAATAAAGAAAAGAGTCCTGAACCGACTTGAACTCCAAACACCTGCCATCACAGGTCCGCCACTCACCACAAGAGATCAAGTACTAGTTCTCTACATGGATGAAGTAAGTGGACTGAGCAATAAGCTCAGTAATTAGATCATTGCCCTTACATTCCGGACTATCAGTAAGTACATAATTACATGTCCATGATTTGGCAGAAATCACATCTGTTTCACAGAATGTGGTCACACATCATAGTATATATAAGTGTTGTACAGATACATTCAGAAGTTCATACAAAATGTAGAATACGAATAGGCCGAATAGAAACAAGCTACTCCTGAAGTAGAAGGCCTTTTCATTAGTCCAAGCCAATCCCATTACTTAGGACTTCTAGCATCACTCAGAAGGGAAGACAATGACAAGCGAATATCACTTCATAATGTCTTCACATACACACACATAGTCCCCAGCACGCTTTGGGAATTTTGATAGGCAGAGGCCTTGCCATCTTACTCTCTCACCACTAGAGGACGTCACACTACCAAAGGGGCCCGAATGGACAGTGTCAAGAAATCTTGAGGGGTGCGGCCCTCCTAAGTACAATCAGAGCCTAACTCCCTACCTATCATCGAGAGTCAGGGGAGGATCAAGTGGCAAGTCCATGCTCACATGTCAGGGTGTAGCAAGTCCATGCTCACACTTACAGAGTCCGACAGAATATCACATATACATGATTGTGCCGCAAGTCCATGCTCACACATACAGAGTCTGACGGAATATCACATATATATCAATGTGCGGTAAGTCCATGCCCACACATACAGAGTCTGACAGAATATCACATATATATCATTGTGCGGCAAGTCCATGCTCACACATGCAGAGTCTGACAGAATATCACATTTGTATCATGTGCGGCAAGTCCGAGCTAATACATACAAAATCAGAGGGCTCACTACCAATGGAGGATCCATTGTATAGCGGTCAGTTATCAGAATTCATATAACAAAATGAAACAGTATCACTATCACATAATGGCCAGGTTAACATCATAGAATAGCAATTTTAGTAGCACAGAGCAACATTATGAGTACCACGTGATGACAATATCAGTATCACAGAGAAACAGTATTAGTGTCACATAATAGCATTTCTTGTCATTTTAGACAGTGATATCCTATCAAAACAGGGGCCATAACTCTTAATTATTTTGGAATTTAAAGATAGTTCCAAACACAATTTTATGCTAGACACTGCTATCTTCCAAATAGGTGCGGTTTGAAAGCAATTGGACCTTATTTGGCCGTTCAAAAGTGCTCAAGAGCAGAGACTCTTCCTCTGAAATCTGCTGTGCAGTGAAGACAGTGACATGTCTTTGAAATGTTTTCCATAACTCAAAATCAAGAAGGGATTTCCAAAAGTTCTCAACATGTGAATTAAATTTAACTCATAAACCATTCAAATGGCAGTGTCTTGGAATAAAATGGATACGTTTTAGTCAGTCAAACTCAATGACATCAGAGGCATTAAATCTGTGCTTTCACCAAAACTGTCCACAGTAACATATTTTTGTAAAATGATAAATAACTTTCAAATTAAGAGGAGTTTCAAAATGATTTATACATGAAAGTTTTAACCTAATCAAATATCTTTCAAAATGCTATGGTTTGACAGAAAATGGATTCCGTTGTTTGGTGAAAGCTTGTGATCACAGTAGGGTTGATGCAAAATCCAGAAAAACAGTCAAACAGTGACCTACCCGTAGTTTTCAGAACATATCTTCTTTTTAGCAAGGAATTTTGACATGCACCAATCACAGACATTTTACTAGACTTGTATATTTTTTCAACCAAAGTAGTTTTGTAGTATTTGGACTTTAATAAGTCTTGCAAAGTCTCAGTACAACAGAAGTAACATTTCTGGAAATTGTAAAAGTATGCAAATTTCACATAATATCTTCCAATCTATCAAGAACATCGCTAGACATAAGCATTAAAATAAAACTATACTCTGACATCTTTCCAATGGTGGTGATTTGAGGCGATTTTGATATCATTTGGTCGGTCAACCAGGTGTTCAAAAATACGAATAGTCTCTGGAGTTTCACAGTCTAGCCATGGCATGCATCTAGGCTCACTCTGCAACTTATAAATTAGGCAAGATAACAGCAGGAGAAAAAAACCAATCTAAATTAGACTCACAAGAGCAACAACCCACCAATTTTCAAACTCAAATGATAACAAAGAAGTGTATAGCATGATACACAAAGAAGGAAGGACTAAATTCCTGGAAAACCAAAGCACAACAACACACATGAAACTCTATTCTTCTAACACAATTACTATGCAATCTCATGCCAAAAATCATGCTTGAAATAATGCTTCAATTCATTCACCATTTAACTTTATTCATGATTTAATTCATGCCTCATACAACTTGGTGCAAGGGGGTAGAGATTAACTCACCTCACAAGAACTCCAAGTTTACCCTCCACCAAGCTCCTCCTCAAAGGTCAATCTCCCAAAGCTTATGGTTCTAAGTCTTTTAGAGAGCTAGAGAGAGAAAAACGTGCGAGAGAAAGAGAGGGAAAGAGCTCTTGAGATGGATGGGAATCTATTAAAAAAAAAGGAACAAGGGCACCATGGGACAAGTGTCATTCTTGCAAAACTAAAGGACATGCATGAGTTGAGAGAGAGAGAAAAAGGGAAAGAATGGGCGACAACATTATTATGAGCTCAGGAAGCATGGGAGACAAGCATCATTGTGGGCTGGAGTATGCTTGTGCCACATTGAAAACACTCACAGTAGAAACGCACCCGGCGGTAACACCTTGTACACGCACGGTGAAACAAAGCCGGCATTACGGAGTCGACGCTACATAGCCCGCGTGAACCTTTCCAACCGACGCTGGGCAACCGGCGCTAAGTAATAGGCATTGGATTTTTTCTCTTCACAGTCAGCGTTACACATAATCCAACCGGCGCTGGGCAACTCAACCGGCGCTAGCGCTCCTTCTCCTTCACAATCGATTCTGGACAACCCAACTGGCGCTGGGCAACCCAATCGACGTTGGCACACTTCCCAATCTTGTCATGCCTTCTAACTAGTTGGGAAAAGTTTGGGTCATCACAGACAATCATATTCGAGTTAGCTTCAATTCATCTGACGAGTGCATCAAACATGCAAAGCAGACTTCTCTAGAAAGGAACTGGCTTATGATGGGGAGCACACCATGTTCACAGTGGATGCCCTTCCATAGAACAATGGACTTCACTATTATGCTAGAAGAATTGGCTTCCAATGGGCATCATAAGCCAGGCTTTACCACTCGTCACCGCCCTTTGCCTACAGAAGTCAGTGCCGTGGGTGAATATCGCCGCACATGGCTCATCGTCGAGCTCAATAGTTCCCACCTGCGACTCATTGCCGCACGCGAGCATTCTTGTTCACATCATGACTCTGATCATGCACTAATAAGCGTCGCCTGTGGCTAGCGCAGGCTGTGCTGTCAACTCCTAGTGCCGGCTGTCTTATTAAGGACCAGTGTCAGCTTTGTTTCTAAAAGTTCAGCGTCGATTGCGTTTTTATGCCTATTACTGGCTGTGTATCCTAAAGTCTAGCGTCGGCTATGTTCCTAAGGCCCTTCATCAGCTGCGGATCCTAAGTCAACGCCGGCCATGTTTTAAGGTCTCTCACCACCATGACTAATCACCTCCCTGTCACCCTTTGTTTTTCCACACACCTCCTAGATTCCCGAAACCCCTCTTTTTTATGGCCAAAGTCTCTTCGTCTCCTCGACGGTTGCATCATTTCCAGAGGCAACCATCCTCCTCCTGACCTGACACATGTCTCACACGTGTGGCTGGCAACTGTTCGCCTCCCCGATGGTTGCACACCTTACAAGCACAACCATCCACCTCCAGCGATGGTTTATCTCCTCGTACACTTTGGTTTCCTGCCGAAAACTCCTTTCGCTGTCGAAAATCCTCTGCAGCTTCCCCCAAGTCACCGGGAAAACCGCTGCACCGATTGGAAAACCACTAAAAACTAGCCAAAGTTCACCCAGCAGCCCCTCGCTGAAACTTTCACCCTTTTTTTTTGCCAAAGATCACTTGCGAAATCATCAAAAACTCTTTAAAATCATGGCTAAAAGCTCTCTGTTGTCCCTGAAAACTCACTGTTTCCACAGCAAAACTCCCTGGTGGCTTCGTTATGCTCACTCCAAACTCTTGCAACTTCACCGCAACCTTCCTTGCTTACCGACAAACTTCCCCTAACCCTTGCCAAAATACCCTGTGTTTGTCAAAACTCCTGTCAGAAATCTCCTTCTCACTGTTAAAATCTTATTTACTTTAAAGTTTTACCTTCGATGAAAAAGTGAAAATGGGGGTTACCCCCTTTATATAGCCAACGCTTTCCTTAGAAGCCCCTTGAAAACTAGGATCCCAACCACGTCCATGGAGGCCAAACGCCAATGCGCCAGACCTAGTCGAGTTCTGTCCAGAGGCTCGAGGCAAGTTTTTCCGTCGCCTGCAAAATCCCATTCCAAAAATAGCCAAGACCGGGTCAGGCTCGGGTCAGGGCCCGTATACTAATCTACGCTCAGCACCAACTGTGTTGTTGAAAACTACCCAGCGTTGTCTGTGTCCTCAGCACCCCAGCGCTGGCTACGTCCTCATTAACCGCAGAGCCACCTGCGTTCTCAGCAACTCAGTGTCTGCTGTGTTCAAAATACAGTGTGGGCTATCCTCTGCGTCGACTGTGTTTTCAACCACCCAGCGCCAGCTGAGTGTTCCAAAAATAGTATTGGTCGTTCCCAACACCAGCCGTGTTTTCAACCACCCAATGCTGGCTAAGTATTCAAGAGGTAATGTTGGCTGTGCCTAGTGTCAGTTGTGTTCTCAACAGTCCATTGCCACACACGCTATACTACTGTCTTCCTTAGTAAAGTTGCACCTTGACTGCGACCCATGATCCCCAGTAGAGTACTACCCAGGTTGTTCAATTCAGGCCATGACTTCTCATCCCCAGTAGGAGTCATACTCGAACTGCATCCCATTATTCCTAATGGAGTTAGGATCATTTTTATTACTGATGGGTTTGCTTCACGCCTAGCTGAGTCATCTTTAATGAATTTGTATCATTTTTCAACTATAGGAGACTCATACTTGTCTCCTAAACCCGCAGTGAAGTTAGCTTCTAAACCCTCTATTGGCCTTAACCATTTTATCCCTAAGGAGTAAGATTGTAATCTACAGACTTATTCCCCATCGAACCTCACCTATATGGTGACACACAGTTGGTCCATGCTGCATGACCTTAAACTACACAACTTTAGTCCGTGCTGCATGACCTTAAACTGTATAGCTTTGGTCCATGCTGCATGACCTTAAACTGCATAGCTTTGGTCCATGCTGCATGACCTTATACTACATAGTCCACGCTGCATGACCTTAAACTGCATGGATTTGGTCTGTGCTACATGACCTTGAACTGCATAACTTTGGTCTGTGCTGCATGACCTTAAACTGCATAACTTTAGTCCATGCTGTACGACCTTAAACTACATGGCTATTGTCCGTGCTACATGACCTTAAACTGCATAGCTTTGATCCGTGCTGCATGACCTTAAACTCCATAGCTTTGGTCCATGCTGCATGACCTTAAACTGCACAAATTTGGTCCACACTACTTGACCTTAAACAGCACAGCTTTGGTCCACGATGCATGACCTTAAACTGCACAGCTTTGGTGCACGCTGCATAACCTTAAATTGCACAGCTTTGGTCCGTGCTGCATGACCTTAAACTACATAGCTTTTGTCCACGCTGCATGACCTTAAACTGCACAGCTTTGGTCCACGCTGCATGACCTTAAACTACACAGTTTTGGTCCGTGCTACATGACCTTAAACTGCATAGCTTTGGTCCACACCGCAGGACCTTAAACTGCATAGCTTTGGTCCACGCTACACGACCTTAAACTGCATGGCTATGATCTATGTTGCATGACCTTAAATTGCATAGCTTTTGTCCACGTTGCATGACCTTAAACTACACCGCTTTTGTCTCGGCTGCATGACCTTAAACTGCATAGATTTGGTCCACGCTGCATCACCTTAAACTGCATAGCTTTGGTCCACGCTGCACGACCTTAAACTGCATGGCTAT
Source organism: Amborella trichopoda (assembly GCF_054954075.1). Taxonomy (NCBI): domain Eukaryota; kingdom Viridiplantae; phylum Streptophyta; class Magnoliopsida; order Amborellales; family Amborellaceae; genus Amborella; species Amborella trichopoda. The sequence continues at coordinate 22,144,052 of NC_142345.1, read as the reverse complement.
GGTCTGTGCTGCATGACCTTAAACTGTATAGTTTTGGTCTATGCTGCATGACCTTAAATTGCATACCTTTGGTTCACACTGCATGACCTTAAATTGCATAGCTTTAGTCCACGCTCCATGACCTTAAACTACATAGCTTTGGTCCACACTGCATGACCTTAAACTGCACAACTTTGGTCCATGCTGCATGATTGTAAACTGCATAGCTTTGGTTCATGCTGCATGACCTTAAACTGCATACCTTTGGTTCATGCTACACGAACTTAAACTGCATGGCTATGGTCCATGCTGCATGACCTTAAACTACACAGCGTTGATTCGCGCTACATGACCTTAGACTTCATAGTGTAGGCCTAGCTGCACGACCCTAAACCTATACGGTGCAAACTACACGACCATAAACTGTGACGTAGGTATAACTGTATGACCCTAAACTGCATGGTCCAAACTATATGACCCTAAACTATAGTATACGTCCCAGCTGCATGACGAAATATGACCTTAGACTGTAGCGAAGGTCTAGTTTCACGACCGTATGGTCCTAGTTGCATGACCTTAAACTGTGTAACCACGGTCCAAGCTATATGACCCTAAACCATAGTGCACGTCCTGACCGCATGATGATAAACTGCATTGCACAGGTCCAGGAGGTATGACCATAAACTCTCCCCCACATACCCGCACACACCTTTTACATGCATCTTCACTAACCGACCCATTCGTGTGCACACACCACCTTTAATACTTCCCCAATGAGTCCATTCATTTTATAATCCTCCATCATTCTCCAGTGAGTCTCACTCATACTCACAAAACGGTGAACCATCCCACCACTCATACTCGTCGTAAGATAGTGGGTCACCATTTGGTTTCATGCATCATCTATTTTTCATAGGTAGCCTTGTGTCATCTCACCAAAAGTTAGCTAGCACCACTACCATACTCACTCCATGTCCTCCACAGACTGTTATACATCACCATCATGGTTCAGCTGTAAGACCTTAAACTAGAGTGCACATCCTGGCCACATGACGTTAAAAGGCTTCGCACAGGTCCCAAAGGCATGATCGTCAACGCACCTTTCCAAAAAATATATAAACATGCATGATGTATACCTTAACAAGGGAACGCCATTAGTAAAAATGACAGACGGAAGTGGTCACGAAACCATGAGTAAAAGAGTTTCGTGAATAAAAGCCGGTTACAGTAAAAACCCGAAAGGGCATCATGAGTAAAAATGGAACAATAAGGCTGGACATGGCAAAAATTTCATGGGTAAAATGGCCCCAAATAAAAGGAAGTTGGTGAAAATCGTCTCTACGGCATAGCTTCCCAAGTTCAAGTGAAAATCCACACAGGACGCTTGGACCAATAAACATGTTGATGCAGCGTAATACAACACACGGTGTTAACATCGCACGGTCTTAAGGAATAGATGGCAGCATGTTCATGAAGCACAAGCGGTAGCGACTCGTATTTGGGCCTTGGGCTTGACCCACCCCGACCTAGACTTATCGTCGTTCGGAGACCCGGACATGTGCTTCATTTCGAGCTTGTGAAGGCTACTTTGTGTAACCCTCACCTATAAAAGGGGTAAAAATCCCATTTTACTATTTTACCTTCGGTAGAATAGTGAAGAGAGTTTTAAAGCGACTAAGAACTCCCGGCAAGAGCTTCCGATCAGAATCATAGTGCACAGAGACTTCACTAGCAACACTTCAGAGTGTTTAAAGGTATTCGCAGAGTACTTGCGAATATTTTCTGAAAGTGCCACAACTTCTAGAGAGGGTAACAATGGCTTTGCGGGGCTCTAGCGAAACTTTTTCGATGAAGAACAATAGTGGTGACATCAGGTTGCGACACTATTTTCAATGTACGCAGGGACTCTTCAGTGGAATTTTAGCAGCCTTGCGATCACTGGCAGGGGAGAAGAAGTCACAGTGGCTCTACTAAAAAATATGCAATTTTTTGAGGAGTGGAGTAGTGTGAAGAAGGGAGAAAGAAACCCGCAGTGTCACAGGGGAGCTTCTACGAAGGTTCTGATTCTTTTCTCAGTATTCCCGATTGTCAGTAGGGGAAAAGAATAGGGTTAGAAAGGGGTTCCCGATGAAAGGAGGAGAGTTTCTGAAGAGAAGAGGAAAAGCAATTAGGGGCCTGAAGGGTTGCAGGCGTGTAACGGCCGGGGAGGCGAAGGGCCATGAGACGACGAACAGTCACCAAGGGGGAAACCGAAGAGGCGGGAGAGTTAATGCCCCCTGGGAATTGGGGACGGTGGGAACCGGGCTACTACAAGGGCAAGCAAAACATTAAGTGGCATGGAACACTGCATTCATGTGGCACTAGGTTGCACACTGTGATAGCCACGCTCGGGAGTATACCGATCGTGGAAATAGTCGCCCACGACATTGGATTGCCCCTGACCATGGTAGTTCACGACATTGAGTTGCGCACGGCGATCATCGTGCGCGGCATTGAGTTGCGCACGGTGATGGTCACATGCGGCATTAGGCTCCATGCGGCAATGGCCATGGACAGCGGTGCCTTGTGAGGGTCAAGCGTCGTGGCAAATGAGAAGGCATGACCATTGTGGTATGTTGGAAGCCGAATCTTCCAGCACAACAGTGAAGTCCATGTTGTTTGGAGGAAGGGCATCCATCATAAGCCAAATTCTTGCCTGGGAAGTCCACTTTGTATGTCTAATAGATTCTATCGGAGTACTTTTTCCATGTTCTTGAAACTAGTCATACTTCGTCAGATGAATTAAAGTTGACTCGAAAATGGTTGGTCCTTCTCAGCAGCAAGAGCAACACTTCAGCGTGAACATCCTCTTTTTTTCCGAAGCAAGAGAAACTATTGATACAATATCTGTAACCTCCCTAATAATGGGCCTTTGCAATAAAAGAAATGAATTTCTTTTGAGTTCGGTTGTTATTTTTCTTTTCCATTTCTTTCATTTTACTGCATGCACTACATCTTAAGAGCACAACAGGGATAATACTTCTTTAGATATCACCCATTGATAGGGGGCATTGCCTCTTCTCCATCAGAGTTTGCCAGTATATAGGCCCCATTTGGTGTGACGTTTTTTATTATGAAGAGACCTTTCCACTTGGGTTCGAACTTTCCCTTACAGCGTCAATGCATGACAATCGGTCTCTTGACTGCTAGGACTAGATACCCACGAAAGAATGAGCAAACCTTGACAGACTTGTCAAAGGCTCTCTTCATTCTCCCCTGATTGAGTTCAAGGTTTTGTTGGGCCTCTAGTCTCTTTTCATCAAGAGCATCCAACTCCTGATAACGGAGCTTGACCCTCTGATCTTCAGTTAGTCCCTGATGTATAGCAACATAGAATGAGGGTGAGGTAAAACTGCCTCACCTCCATAGACCAGGGAATAAGGAGTAGAGTTTGTAGCATTCTGAGTGGTGGTGCAATAGGCTCACAGAGCTTCAGGCAGCCTCTCATACCAATTCTTCGTTGACTTCGAAACTACCTTCAGGAGCACCCTGCATAGGGTTTTATTGAATGCCTTAGCTAAGCCATTAGCTCGAAGGTGGTACATGGTCGAGTATTTCCATTCATAACCAAATTAGTTAACTAAGTGATCAACGTGATGGCTTCTGAACTGAGGGCCGTTAACAGAGATTATTCGGTCCAGAACCCCGAACCAGTATATGATGTGGTGACGCATGAAGTTGGCCACAGTGGTCCCTGGAACCTGCTTGAGAGGGACCACTTCAGCCAATTTGGAAAAGTAATTTGTCGCTCCTAAGATGAAGGCATGACCCAAGGCAGAAAGAGGGTCGATGGGTCGTACAATGTCCATACTCCATTGGGAAAAGGACCATGATGTCACTGTAGGATGGAGAGGCTCTGGGGGCTGATGAATGAGGCTTGAGTGCATTGGCACACCTTATATCTTTCAGCATAGTTTTGGGCATCAGCCACCATTGAAGGCCAATAATATCAGAGTTTATGTATGCACTCGTAGAGCTTAGGGCCGGATTGATGCAGCCCACAAATTCCTGAATGCACTTCTTCCAATATTTTATTAGCTTCTTCTCAAGCAGCCTTCCATGCTTCATGAAGTTCATGATAGGCTCCCTCTAGTCTTCCACGTGTTCTATCTCTGCCCCAATCGAGTTTATGGATTCCGGCTCTTACTTCTCAGCCTTGGATTTTTCTCCTCGTGACATCTCCTGTTCTGCTTTAATGACATCCTTGACTGTAAGGAGTGCTCCAAATGGATAAGGCAGGCATTCAAGGAAGACATCTCTCTCATCATATACATCAACTTCAGTTCTCAAGCTAACATGTCTCCAATCTGTTACCCAGACATGCATGGGCCTTGATGAAGACAGTTGAATGGTGGCTCCAATCTCTGTGAGCACATCGGCTTGCGAATTTAGCCTTCTAGGGATATGACTTAGGAAGAAATCGTCGAACTAGGCCATATAAGATTTGGCCGTGTCATGATAGGATTGGAGTGTATCTTTCCTTATGTCATTAATCCCCTTAAGCTGCTGGATGATCAGCTCAGAGTCACCGAAGATGTTCAGCTACTCCAGATCCAGCTCTTGGGTGATCTCCAATCCGACTATGAGGGCTTGATATTCAGCCTCATTATGAGAAAATGCCTCTGCGAGTGAGAAGGATAGAGGGATCATTCCACCATCGGGAATCAGGAACACGACTCCGGCAACCCCTCTATCAGACAAGAATTCTGCATCGAAGTACACCTCCCATGATCAAGTTAGTACTGTACATAAAAATTCTTTATCCAGGAGATCACTTGACAAAGGAGATTCTGAAGGGACTAGGTGAGCCGTGAGAAAGTTTGCTAAGGCCTGACCTTTGACGGCCTTCTATGGTACATACGTGATGTCGAACTCTATCAGCAATAATGCCCACTTGGCCAATCGTCTTGACAGGCATGACCAGGTCATAAGGAACTTGATTGGGTCCATCGTTGAGATTAGGTTGACTTCGTGATCGAGCAAGTAATGGTGAAGCTTCTGTCTCGCAAAGATCAAGGCTAGGCACATCTTCTCGATGGGAGGGTAATTCTTCTCGGTCCCCTACTGTTTGAACACATTTTTCAGCACCTTGGTCCCTGATGCGGAATAAAGAGGAAGCTGGTCAATAAAGCTTGACAAAACAATGGAATTCTCGACAGTATCATAATAGCCCTAGAACTGGTCAAGATCTTCATAAGCAATTCAAAAGGCCACTTCCCAAGTTTTGTCGTAATCCAACATGTCCAAGGCAGTGGCAGTGAACATAGAAATAATTTTGGAAAGATGGCCTCTAGCACCCTAAAATAGACCCTTACAACTGAAACTATATTTTCGATGCGTCAAATTGTTGTGGGACCATCGTCATTGGATCCGGCACAATCGAAACCCCTATGGGTCAAATTTTGGCTTAATCAAACACTCCAAGACAAAGTTATGAGCAAAACATTGAAACAGGAGAAGCCGCACACTATTCTTGTGTGGCCACCTGCATCAAAACACCATTAAAAAGTGAATGTTTTCACAGTCATGAGCAGTGACTTTCGGGTCGTATATCTTACTTGCCCCGAGTCGGATCGAGCTAAAATTTTGTGATCGCGTTCGTCTCATCAAGACGAGTGTTTCGATATGTGATACACCCCATGACGATACCCAGGCGGGGAGAAAAGCTAGTAAGAAGTTTCTGAACGGTGAAGAAATTGTAGAAAATTCAGCAGCGACACGACTCTCTCAAGCAGCCAAATCACGATGCTCGCTCATCAGATCGACACAAAACCAATCTCATCGTTTGCATACGCTCTAAGGATGTCATCGGTCTGAACCTCATCTATGATGAATGGTTGGATTTTTCACATGAAGATGACAAAGTGACTATCAATTCCGGCTGCCGGATGCTAGATTACAGCCAAAACCCAAAAGTTACGAAATCTTCGTTCGGGCTCCAAATCGCATTCTGTTTATTGTCACGCGATCGTGACAGCATGCTCAATGCACTACAGTAAAGAAATCATTGAAAAACATCAAGGAATGAGTACACTATCGATCCAAAGTTTTCAAGATTCATGCAAATTTTAAGTCTCATGATCGTGGCCTAAAAATATGATTCATGGCCCGAAGTTCGTTTCAAATTGATCGTCATGTCGAGCCCTACAAGAAAACAATCTTTCGATCAAATGGGCAACAAAGTAACCTTGGATCAGTCATGAATGATCATGCAAGTTCTCGGGCAGCCATAGGGACTGTTCTGGAATTTTATCTATTGTTAAGCAGGGTCAAAACAATCCTTTTGCACCTTATTTTCTTAATTTTATATAATTCAATTAAATTATAATTATCATCAATTTAGGTAGTTTTTAGGTATCTACCCATGTTTGGGCCTAATTCTATATAAACTTGCAAAACTAAATTGTAAAGGACCTTTGGTTCATTCTTCATTCAAGACCTTTGGTTCATTCTTCAATCACTCAATAAAGATTTCAATTCGTGCTTAAGTTCGTGGGTGCATCTTAGAGAGAGAGATGAGAGAGAAGAAAAGGGCCAGTAGCCCTTAGTAAGGTAATTTTATCTCTCCCCTGCTTTTCTCTCATCTTTATCTCTCTCTTTCTTCCTCCTCTTTTCTCTCTCATCTCCATCTCTCTGTCTCCCTCCTCTTTTCTCTCTCTTCTCTATCTGTCTATTTCTCTCTTCTTTTTTCTCTCATCTCTCCCTTTCTCTTCCCCACTTTCATCTTTATCTCTTTCTCTCTCTTCCTCCTTTGATCTATCATGTCTCTCGTTTCCTGCTCCTCTTTCTTTTTTCATTCACGCATGGCGGACCTACCATCGAGTGTGCTGCCTTCTTGTTTCTAAGATACAAATGGTGGGTCGAGCCTTACTTGGACGGCGGACCAGGCCTCTGTCAAAATTCTCTTTCTTATCCTCTGTCACAAACAATGCAAGCCTATCGCTGCCTGCACTTTCTCTCTCTTTCTTCTCTTCTGTCACAGACGGCGCAAGCCTATCACCGCCTGTGCTTTCTCTCTCTTTCTTCTCTTCTATCACAGACAGCACAAGCCTATCGCCGCATGTGCTTTCTCTCTCTTTCTTTTCTTCTGTCATAGACAGCTCAAGCCTATCACAGCTTATGCTTTCCCTCTCTTTCTTCTTTCTCTCTCTTTCTTCTCTTTGTCACAGCTGGCTCAAGCCAATCGCCGCATATGCTTTCTCTCTCTTTCTTCTCTTATGTCACAGACGGCACAAGCCTATCGCCACTTGTGCTTTCTCTCTCTTTCTTCTTTTCTGCCACAAATGGCGCAAGCCTATCACCGCTTGTTCTTTCTCTCTCTTTCTTCTCTTCTGTCACAGACGGAACAAGCTGTCACGACCCCGCCTCCAACCGCCGTACCTTACGTGGCGACAGGCGATCGAGCACGGGTTCATGATTTAATGTAACGTTTGTCACTCAAGTATGAGAGAACTCAACGCCTTTATATTCGAAAACTGAGCAAACCATGTAAGAGAGCTAAAGCGATAAGCTTAACTAGTAGAAGAGTAAGGAAAAAATCTACACACCAAATTTCATAATATAAAAATCTTCCAAAATATTACATTCAGTTCAGAGCTTCAAGGCTCAATATTACACATATCCACCAAGAAAAAAACAAAACCAGAGCCAAACGGCCTAGACATAAACAAGATCTAAGAACCTTCTTCAAGAACACTAACTTTGTCTTCCAGCCGCCAAACACAAACTTCCAGCCCTGTACCTGCCGCTATCAATCTACAAGTAGAGGAGAAATAATGGGATGAGCTATACAACCTAGTAAGCAGGTATAGTATTATACATTTGTGGTGGTGCTATCCATATGTGACAATAGTATAGTTTATCAATATAGAGTCATAATTTGGCATAAATGCATATCAAGTCAAGACATCAAATATAATTATTTCATTTAAACGGCAGTCATCTCTAAATCAGTGCGATCAGAGCTTTCAATTAATGAAATCATAAATCATTCCATCATTATAATGCTAAACATTCCTTATAAAGAAATTAAATAATTACCCACGCACTCCCTGAATCACCTACTCCCGCAGTAGAGGCCCTATGCATCAGGCTAAGCCAATCCCATTGCTTAAGTCCTCTACCATCACACAAGAGGGAGGGTAATGACAAATGGTGTATCCACTTCGTAATACCCTCAACACACTCACACAGTCCCCAGCGCGCATTGGGGTTTCAATAGACCCTTACCTTGCAAGGCATCAATCACATATCATTTCATAATTCTTGGGTGCGACCCTTTATCCTCTCCCTTAACCCTTTCCTATCAATATGCAGGTTAGAGGATATGTCAGCATCTCTTTTCTTACTGCTGATGAGTGTCCCATCATGTAGCAGGTAATATCATAGTAGCATCCACTACCTGTGGGTGTCCCACTGCGTAGTGGCCAATATCCTCATCAATGTCTGGGTGAACCTAGCTCTGGCTATCGATGGGCTCGAGTCCCACCGTGTAGCTGCCAATGTTCCCATCAATAAGTCCAATATCTGCTACCAAAGGGATCGGGTCTTAATGCATAATAGTCAACACTCTCATTAATATAACAACACAGTGCTCACTACTTGGAAGTGTCCCACCACGTAATGGTCAATAACAATATAAGCAGTGGTCATTCATTGCCTCATAACAAATGAATCATATTATATCATAGCATCACAGCATTTAGAAAAAGACATGCATTCCATAAGCTATCACAGGGCATTTACACATAAGCTTTCTCAGTAGCATTTGGCATTCATTGTTAATTCATTTCATCATTATCGTGTTTATGGCCCCTTTTTCTCACAAAGTACAGTTTATATGTCATCATTCACATATATTTATGGAATTCTCATGGAATTTATCATATGGCATTCACATTTATCATATATCAAGAGAACTTAGTGTCGCATGCTCATACAATGATGCGGTGACAAGTAACAGTGACATGGCCCTCTTAGAGAGGGCGTAGCTCCCGATGTAGGGGGAGTTTCAAGATACCTCAAACATAAGACCTTGAGCTAACACACATTTCTTTACAAAAACAGTGATTTGAATAAATTTAGGTGTCATTTGATGGTCAATAGCTCAGTATAAAATGAGCCTTAGTTTCTGGAAATTTCACTGCAACAGTGAGTAGTGACATGTTCGCGCAATTCGGCTCATAGTTCAAAATCCGTGGGGAGTTTCAAACATCTCAAAACATGCAACTTTAAATATATTCGTACACCTTTACAATGGCAGTAATTTCAAGGTTTTTGGACACCATTAGCTAGGTTAAAAGCATTGCCCAAAGAAGGCCACAGTTGCTGGAAATAACAGCGACTGTGAACAATCTCATTCCTCGGCATGTAGGGCCATATCGTTTTATCCATACAAAATATTATGATGACATAAAAAGTAAAATTGGAGTATACACACATCTCTTTCACTTGTGATCGATTTGCTCCTATTTGGACTCCATTTGGTCATCAAACATATAGATGCAAAAACATTCACAGTCATGGAAATTCATATTCTCAAGTTAATATACTTTTAAAGAACCCTTAATATTTTCTAACCAAGCTACCCTTTGGGCTTGAAACCTTATTCGTGATAAGGAGTCTCATAGTGAGCGATTTCATGAGTTTCCATAAATAAAAAGATCAAACATATGGTAGACACAGTCATGGCATTGAGAAGCAAAAACTGAAACTTCAACCTCATGTTAACCCATTCATTCTTCACATTTTCCCTTATATCATCTAATCCATTTCAACATTTTTACATCACTCATGGATGCATAAACCTAAACCTACTTACCTTAACTTCTCACAGTATCACAAATCCTTACTCATGGCCTTCACGGGTTTTCCTTGGCTTCACCAGTGGATTGTCTTAAAAGGGGCAACAGTGAGCTCCAAGAGAGGGGAAAAGTTGAGAAAAATGAGAGGGACCCGTGTTGCCAAAGGCTTAAAAGGGGAGGGTGGTTGGAAAACACTGTAGCTGACGCAATCACTCATTGCTCTGACACGTTACGGGCGGCTCTGACATGCACAGAGGCTGTACGTTTGACTAAGACACTCCCAGCGCTACTCTCTTTTCTCTTCCAATCGACGCTACTCTCTTCTCTTCCAACCGGCGTTGTTCTCTTCTCTTCTAACTGACACTGCTCTCTCTTCTCTTCTAATCGGCGCCGCTCTCTCTTCTCTTCCAACCGGTGCTACTCTCTTTTCTCTTCTAATCGATGCTGCTCTCTCTTGTCTTCCCACCGACATTGATCTCTCTTGTTTTCCAACCGGTGCTGCTCTCTCTCTTTCCGATCTCTCTTCTCTTCCAATCGGCACTGTTCTCTTCTCTTCCAATCGGCACTACTCTCTCTTCTCTTCCAACCGGTGGTACTCTCTCTTCTCTTCCAACATGCACTGTTATCTCTCTTCTCTTCCAATTGTCACTGATCTCTCTTCTCTTCCAATCGACGCTGCTCTCTCTCCAACCGGCATTGATCTCTCTTGTCTTCCATCCGGTGCTTCTCTCTCTCCTCTCGTCCCTTCCAACCGGTGCTAATCTTTCTTCTCTTCCAGCCAACGCTGTTCTCTTCTATCTCAATCGGCACTGCTCTCTCTTCTCTTCCAACTGGTGTTACTCTCTCTTCTCTTCCAACCTGCACTGCTATCTCTCTTCTCTTCCAATCGTCAATGATCTCTCTTCTCTTCCAATCGGTGCTGCTCTCCCTCCAACCGGCGCTGATCTCTCTTCTCTTCCAACCGACGCTACTCTCTCTTCTCTTCCAACCAGTGTTGCTTTCTCTCTTCTCTTCCAACTGACGTTGATCTCTCTTCTCTTCCAACCGGCATTGTTCTCATCTCTTCCAACCAGTGCTAATATCTCTTCTCTTCCAACCGGCACTGCTCTTTAAAATGAGAGTGGCAATTCCTTAGACGATAATACTCCATACGCCTTTGGCGCATGGCAAAAATCCTTACGCGTTCTCGCTCGACATTACATATTTCTTCTCCTGTGGTGATACTGTCTTGGGAGAAACTCGTGGCCCTTACACAAGCCTATCGTTGCCTATGTTTTCCCTCTCTTTCTTCTCTTCTGTCACAACCGGTGCAAGCCTAGCTCCACCTGTGTTTTCCATCCTTTTTTCTTCTATCATAGACGGCGGAAGCGTATCGCTGGCTGTGTTCTCCCTCTCTCCACTTTCTTCTGACACAGCCGACACAACCTATTACCGCTTGTGCTCCTTCTCTTTCTCTTTTTTCATAGACGGTAGAAGTAAATTGCCGTCTGTGTTCTTTTTCGCTGTTCTCTCTTTATGTCACAGCCAGTGCAAGCCTGTTGCCGCCTGTGTTTTCTCCTCACTTTTCTTCCTCATGTCATAGCAGGTGAAAGCCATCGTCGTTTGAGTCTTCTCTCTCCCCATCTCATTGCTGTCTATGTCCTCCTTCCCTTCTCTCTCTTCTTCTCTCATTGTTTTCTCTCTTACTATGTTTCTTCTTCTCTTGTCTCTTCTTTTCTTCTTCTGCTTCTCCTCTCTCTCTCTCTTTCTGTTCTTATTCTTTCTTTCTCTTACCCTTTCGTTTGACCAAGAGAGGTGGAGACTAGCATTCATAGTAGTCCAGTTGTCTAGCAGTAATGTCGTTGTGCCAGTCCGAGTTACTGTTCTCGCTTTACTATCTCAACGAACTAACCATCGTATCAAGCTAATCAATATTGATACAATCATCTAGTAGATTATGTTCAGCCGGTATGAGTAACCGAGCCCGATTTACTGCCACGTTGGGTTAGTTACTTACGAGTTTCGCCACTGTGTCAATCTCACCATCTGCTCCAATTCTTCTAATCCTAATCTTTCTTATCTCACTCTTCTCTTCCCCGTTTTTTTGAATGTGCATGCCTGTGTACATTCCCCAAAGGCAAGGTGGGGTCCCTTGACCCACTTGTCTTGTAACATTTGCCATATGTATGTGATTGTAGAAACCGGAGAATACATGCCAAGGGAGGCGATTCTAAACCAATTTTACTACTGGGGGGCTTTCTTTGTGATCTAAGAGAGCGCCCATGAGAGCCAGCCCGAGTAAGTCCCATACCTACCTTAAACTCCTCTCTCATCGGTTGGTTTACCTGCCTTTGTTTTTTAGTAAGGTTCCCGAGAGAGCGATCTCAAGTCCCGGGTTCCCTTGAAACCCGAGACGCATGCCACTCGATCATCTAGATTCGAAGGACGAGATCGAGGCACCTAACTAGATTGGCAACTCCACTGAGGACTTACTACCCCTTATTCAGATTGTACTTGTTTGGCTAGTTTCTCCTTTTCCTTTCTGTTTTTAGCACTTATGGCTTCTGGGTTCTGTAACCCGTTTATCCAGATTGAGGACTTCCTTATCCCCGCATTCGTGACTGTTCCCAAGGAACAAGTTCCTCCAACTTCGTTCCCAACATTCCTTTTGACTAAAGACCCTGTGTCTAGCTCTCAGGTCCTAACCTGGATGGGTGTGAGGTGGGACTTAATGTCCCTCACTCCCCATCTCCTCGCTCTGGTGGCACCCTACATAGGCGGCACACACTCCACAACTCAAAGCATGCACCCTGTTACCGGCAAGTCACGTGTCGGTCTTATTGCCGAGGTACATCGATAGGCTGCCCAGTCCTTTACAGTAAAAGGCAAACAAGTTTTCGTTGCTTCTATGCATCGCCGTAAGGTTTGCCCCCACACTTCTCCACCACCACGAGTCTCTATCCCTAGAGGCTCAACACATCGAGGCGAAGACCCGCACACACCTTAAGGCTCATGCACCTCCCACTCGAGTCACACCTCGGGGCAACCCTCGTATTGCCTCAAGCCAGTGTTCAGGATCGGGCCTCCTTGAGCTAGGTCCTGTACGCGCTATGCATGTGCATCGCACCTCTCGGGACAAAGCTATCGCTGCACCAAACCAAGTACATAGGGGACAACTTCCTCAGCCTCCTACTCATCACACACTAGTGCACCCTATAAGGGGCAGGCTTCCACCTGTTTCCTTACAAACACATGCTCGCGATTCTTGGCCCCCTAAGGCCAGCCAATCTGCTCGAGCCCAGGATGACCCCAAAGTTGCCCGTGATCCTTCTTCAAGGAGCGCACACATGTCGCCTCCCCAAACTGTTGTTCCCTGCTTCCGACTCAGGCATCATCGTGAGTCAATCATTCCACCGCTTGCCCCATCTCTTTCGGGCATGCACCTCAAACCTTGGTACTCAAAGACGTTCCAACCGTTTTATCTCGGTCAGGCCTTTGGAGCCTATAAGAGAGCTCGGGGAAAAGACCTCATGAGAGACGTTGTCCTTCTTCTCCCTCGACCCAGGCTGACTTTAGTCCCTGGCCCTCATCCTTTGCCGCACTTGATGGAGATAGCTCTCTCTAGCACAAGACGAGTTGACTAGTCAACTCGCAGTCCCATTCAAAATTTTAGCATGAGATCCATCAAAGTCTCAACATCAAGAGCGATAGGGGTCTGCGAATTCTGACTAGAGAAGGAGTCAAGACAGTCGGGACACCCAGCTCTGACAACCTTCTTCACCAGAATCCCTTCTACCCTCTTCGGAAGACAAACCTTAAAGAAGAGGAACAAGAATTCTGTGTCGTGGTTAATGTTGTTGAACATGACCGGGCCACCCAGCAGCCACGGTCCCAAGACTGTTGAGAACCAGTCGTTACCTGCTCAACATACAAGAGTCGGATCCAGTCAGAGCATGCTAATCCCCTACTGACTGACTTGCCACGTGCGACCCGTCAAGCACAAAAACCTTCGACTGCATCCAAGCCTAACCTCTCTAGAGAAGGTCATGGTTATAAATGAACCAGCCTACTCTTAGGAGGCCCGTATGGAAAGGTTTGAATATATGGTCCAAGTCATGATGGACAAGATCGACCGTATGGAGGTCGCCCGGCACTCGGCTAACCATGAGGTCAATTTCCGTCATTCGAAAGATGTACCTCCCAGGCAGCCTCCTCCTTCTGCCTTACAGGACAATTCTGTCCCTCACCCCTTCTCTCAAGAAGACATTGATGTTATGGTAGCTCACAACCTGAAGAACAGGCAGATCCTAGGCATACAGGACGCGACGCTTTACCACAAGCCGTACCCTTATTACATTAATTAGGTTCCCGTCCCCCAGGACTATAAGAAAGGGAAGTTTCCTTGCTTCGATGGAACAACATCCCCCCATCAACATATCGCCCATTTTCAAGCAGCATATCGAGAGACAACGGCTGACGGGAGACTCCTTCATCAGTTCATTGAAACCCTTGACAACCCTACCTTCCAGTGGTATGCTCGACTGCCTCCAAACTCAGTACGTACTGGGGAGGAGATGGAGAAATTGTTCTATCAATGTTTTTATGAGGTCGAGAGGGAGGTCCAAACCATTGAACTTCTCACCTTGACCCAAGAGCTAGATGAATCGGTGGATAAACTCATATCAAGGTGGAGAGATCTGACAGCTCGTCATCCCAATCCTATGCTTGAGGAGGCAATTCAAACCTATGTTCGAAATATGCGACCTGAGATCACTCTACATGTTGAGGCCTCTAACCCAACCTCCATGTCAGACCTAATCTCTAAGTCAGTTCACATAAAGATCTTGTCACGCGATCGTAATGGGTCACGACAACAGTCTTCAAATTTGGCAAACAACTGGGGCAATGGTAATTCTTGAGCCCACGCTCGGGGAAACCAACAAAACGGAGTGATAAGTGAAGATGTCACAGTTAATGATCCAAAGAAGGTCACCTCCTAAACTTCAGACCTTTCCAAAGCTATCGGCACAACAAAGACAACACCTCAGACAAGCGAACAGCATAAGTCATAGAATCAGGTGCCTCCGCCCGCGAACCTTAATCGAAGTGAATATTGGATCGCTCAGTAGAATAACGTTTATCCCTTTGAAAATGAATGGGTGTTTGTATTGCTCTAACTCTTGTTGGAGCAGAACATGATTGAATTACCCGAGAGCAGGTTTCCCGACCAAGCTGGTCTTGATACGCACTCAAGGTACAGTGCTTATCATCGAAGGGTAAATTACCTCACGGAGGACTGTTGTACACTTAAAGACCTCATCGAGGCTTTGATCCAGAAGGGTCAGATTAAGCTTGAGGAACTCAAGAAGGTGTTCGAGGCTACAGAAGCCTCTCACATAGTGGCCGTCGATGAAGAAGACAATGTGCTTGATCTCCTTCGAGCCTTCTTTCTCATGATGCTTCAACTAGGCCTTATCACACCAAAGCCAACAAGGCAACCCAAACGCCTTGCTAAGGGAACATAAAACAAGTGGTGCTCATACCATTAGATATGGGGACATGATCTGAGTGAATGCTCTTGTTTTCATGAGATATATGCGAATAAAATACTGGAATGCAATGAATCTTATAACCTTCCACAAGGGGACCCCCAGATCATGGCTCCACCGGTGTCAGAGGAGCTCCCGATATAAGACCTAGTTAATGATGATTTGGATTCTGCTAAACCCTCAACTTCCCAACCATGAATACTCTATCATGGGTGAAGCAAACTTAAGTCGCTAAGATGAGAGGCTATCCGTCACGCTAGGGCTATTCACAAACCTAGTGAGATGAATCAAGCACCTCCAAACGCACTGAAGATGAGACTGGCCCCAAGAAGGTCTCGCAGAAGGAACAATCCTCCTCAATCGTCTGTCGAGCAAGAGTTCCTGCCTCTTCCTCGCTTGCCGACTTTGCAAGATTTTATCCTTGACGCAATCATCCTTTACCTTCACCTCATAAGGAGGACACCCTAAGGTCATCCCTCACTCAACACAAGTCCAATGAGTGTGATGACGTTAAAAGAACTTCCCAACGGTCTAAGTAGGAGAAAGACCTAAAAGAGTACCTGCGCATGTCCAATTCTGGTGATGACGTAAAAAGCTGCCCAAATAGGTCCAACGAGGGGAATGACCATAAATCCCCCACACCTACTAACTCATCTTCTTCTTCTTCCCCTCCACCTCTTCGGTGTCTCCTGTAGGTACAGCCTTGCAATGTCCAGACTTCGACGCCCTTGATCGAGAATTTGAAGGAATCAACATAAACAGGATGTATCGGAGGCAGCTGAGAAAGACGTTAGCCCAGACAGTTGTATTCTTAACAGTTCCTGACACCCTGACGGCTCAAGATCGCTTTGAGCCATCTTCCTCTGCTGTAATGCGCAGGAGGTCCAAGCCAAAGAAACCCAGTGGCCCCATGAGCCCGACTTTGAGCAGAGACTGAGATAATCAAGAGGGAAGCGCTTCTATTCTCAGGAAGCTTGCCACATGCTACAAGTCTATGAAGTATCAGCCAGTACAGGACAAACACTACAGATACCTATGCAAAAATTGAACGATTCTTATGAAGGTGCTTTTGGCCCCACAACCACTGAATCTCAACCTCCTTGTGACTTTCAAATCGAACCCTTACTGCTTGATATGTTGTCCATGTTTGAGGTTGACCCTCTTGTCCCTCGTTCGATGATGGTGCAGAAATCATGACCAACCCTGGGGCCCTCTTAGAAGTAAAGATGTCAAGATCATCAGTCTCTGCATATGAGGTTAATGAAAAGACCTCTGAGGCCAATGATGAAAAGATGCTAGAAGCCCCAGAAGAATGGGAAGAAGGTGGTCAAGCCACAATAGATGAACTTTAGGAGATAAATTTAGGGGATGAAACTGATCCCAGATCCACTTTCATCTCCATGAATATGTCTCCAAAAGAGAAAGAGAATTTCACTACTTTCTTGTGATCAAACCAAGATTTCTTTGCCTGACATTACCATGAGATGCCTTGTCTAGACCCTCAAGTCGTCGTTCACCGCCTTGGCAAAGATCCGACTGTCAAACCTGTCAAACAGAAATCAAGGAGGTTTAGGCCTGACCTCGAAATAGCAGGCATCATTCGTGAAGTCAAGTACCCGAAATGGCTAGTAAATGTTGTTCTAGTCAAGAAGAAGAATGGCCAAATCAGGGTTTGCACTGACTTCCATGACCTTAATACCGCATGTCCCAACGATGACTTCACGTTGTCATTCACCGAGATGCTCATCGATTCTACAACTCACTGCAAAATCTTTTCCTTCATGGATGGATACTCCGGGTATAATTAGATATGGAGATGAGGAAGCCACCGCGTTCTTTACCCCAAAAGGAGTCTTCTGTTACATGATGATGCCTTTTGGATTGAAGAATGTCGGTGCCACATATCAGAGAGCAATGGCGACCATCTTCAAAGACATGATGCACAAAGAGGTGGAATGTTATGTAGATGACTTGGTGGTGAAATCCGAAGAGAAAGATTCTCATATGAGAGAACTTGAAAAGGTGTTTGAGTGATTATGCCTGCATCAGCTCAAAATGAACCTGCTAAAGTGTGCTTTTGGCGTGCGTTCAGGAAAGTTCTTAAGGTTCATTGTTAGACATCGGGGGCTTGAAGTTGAACCTGTCAAGATCAAGGCAATCCAAGAAATGTCGTCACCAACTACGCTGCGAGAACTATGCTCTCTTCAAGGGCAGCTGGCATACATCCATAAGTTCATCTCAAACCTCTCAGGTCGCTATAAACCCTTTACGCACCTGTTAAAGAAAGATACCCCATTCATCTGGGATGAAGCTTATCATGCGGCCCTTGATGACATTAAGCATTATTCATACTTGACCGCTCTAGAGGAGCCACCTGAGGCATTGTTGGTGTAGAACAATGACGAAGGAAAAGAGACCGCACTATACTATCTCAGCCGCAGGATGCAAGGGGCTGAGAAGAATTATCCCCCTATAAAAAAAAGGTGCTTGGCCCTAATCTTCATAGTACAAAAGCTTCGTCATTATTTACTTGGTCATGAAGTGAAACTTATATCAAAAGCAGATCCTGTAAAGTTTCTCATGACACGCCCATGCCTATCAAGGCGGCTTGCTAAGTGGGCATTATTGCTAATGCAATTTGACATCACATATGTCCCACAAAAGGCCATCAAGGGCCAAGCCCTAGCTGGTTTTCACACAGCACACCCCTTATCGGTGAAATTTCCTTTATCGAGTGATCTCCCTGACGAAAAGTGTTATGTGCATAACTTACTCATGCGTGGAAAATGTGCTTTGACGGAGCCTTCCAATCTGACCGAGGAGGCACCGGAGTATTATTCCTGACTCTGAAAGGAGGAGTATTGTCACTTTCTTTCTTTCTCGACGAGACTGGTTATCATAACGAGGCAGAATATCAGGCCCTTAAAATTGGTTTGGAGATAGCCTTTGATCTAGACTTGGAACAGCTCAATATCTATGGAAACTCTGAGTTGGTTATTCGACAACTCAAGGGAATATATGATGTAAGAAAAGACACCCTCAAGCCTTTTCATGACACTGCAAAATTGTATATGGCCTAGTTTGTGGATGTATCATTGAGTCACATTCCCAGAAGACTAAACTCACAAGCTGATGCACTTGCAAAACTCGAGGCTACAATTCAATTATCCATATCAGGACCCACGCTTATCTGGGTGGCAGAATGGAGACACATTGAACTAAGAATCAAGGTAGATGTGGATGATGAGAGAAATCTCTTCCACAAATGCCCTCCTTATCCATTCTGAGCACTTCTATCAGCTAAGAAGTAATCAAGACTGAGCAAGAAATGTCACGGAGTCAAGGAGCTAATGTTTGAAACCAAGAACCAGAATTCTTCGACCCAATATGCGTGGAAATTGAACCGGTAGAATATTAGAGAGAGCCTATCACTAATTTCCTAAAACATGGCAGGCCCTCAAAAGATCGTGTCGAACACAACAGTGTGCATCGAATGTCTACCAAGAATACCCTCCTTGAAGGACATGCTCTCTTCAGATGGTCATTTGATGGTATTCTCCATAGATGTGTGGACGCGCAAGAGGAAACTAAGGTGTTGGAAGAAGTACACTCAGGAAATTGTGGACTACACCAATTCGGTCCTAAACTCTATGAACGGATATGCAAATTGGGGTATTATTGGCCTTCGATAATTGCTAATTCTTTAAACTATGCTAAAAAGTACTAGGTGTGCCAAATACACTCAACTCTTCTTCACCAGCCTCTAGAACCCCTACACCCTATAGTGGCATCATGGCCTTCTCACAATGGAGTATGAACATTATAGGGCCTATTGACCTTCCTTCAGCAATGGGTCATGTCTTTATTCTAGCTGCAACTAATTATTTCTCTTAGTGGGCTTAAGAGGCACCCTTAAAGCAAGTTCTTGGGACAACAGTAGCTAATTTTGTGCGACATCATATAATATACCGGTTTGGGGTGCCTGACCAGATTATATCAGCCAATGGCCCTCAATTTAGAAGTCATCATATTGATCGCTGGTTAACCAGTTCGGCTTTGAATGGAGGTACTCAACTATGTATCACCCACAAGCCAACAGATTAGCTGAGGCTTTCAATAAGAGCCTGTGCAACATTTTACGTAAAATCAGTATCAAAGAAGAAGAAGAACTGGCATGAGAAGCTTCCTGAAGCCTTGTGGGCCTATTGCACTACCACACGAAATGCCACCGGTTCTACTCCTTACTCCCTAGTCTATGGGGGGAAAGCAGTTTTACCTCTTGAAATTCAAATCCCTTCATTGCGTATCGCTATGCATCAAGGACTAACCGAAGATAAGCGAGTCAAACTTCGGTATCAAGAATTAGATGCACTCGATGAAAAGAGGTTGGACGCTTAGCAGAACCTCGAACTAAAGCAGGGGAGAATGAAGAGGGCTTTTGACAAGTCAGTCAAGGTCCGCTCATTCGCTTGTGGGGATCTAGTTCTGGCCGTTAAGAGGCCGATTGTTATGCATGGCCGACATAAAGGGAAGTCTGAACCCAAGTGTGAAAAACCCTTTATAGTAAAAACCGTCTCGCCAAATGGAGCTTACATAATAGCACATCCTGATAGAGAGGAGGCAATGCGCCCTATCAATGGGCGATAGCTAAAGAAACACTACTGATGATGCATACTCAAAAGACTTGATGCGCAACAACAAAAAAGATAAAAAGGAAGGTAAAATGAAAACAAACAAGATAGTCCAAAAACAAATTTTAACTCTTTTTATTACCTTAAAAAGGAGTTACAAATTACAATCGAAAGCCCATTATTAGGAAAGTTACAAATCTCTTGCATTAGAGGAAAAAAGAACAGTTGACACCCACAGTGTTGCTTCTACATCTGAGGATAAGAGGATGGTTACAGGCCTAAAAGAAATTCTCCCCTCATGAAGAAGAAGCAAAACCACCAAGAAATGCTCTCCTCATGAAGAAGAAGCAGAACTACTTGGAGAGTCAACTTCAATTCAGCTGACGAGTGTCTTCAAAGAGAATGGTTACAGGCCAAAAGAAGAAGTCAGCTTCAATTCATCTAATGAGTGTATCAAACTGGTTAGGTGCCTCGATCTTGCCTCTCTGGATCTAGGTGAGCGAGTGACACTTGTCTAGGGTTTGGAAGACCCGGGACCTGAGATCGCTCTCTTAGGAACCTTGTTCACAGTACAAGGGCAAATACCCAACTAGTGAGAGACGAATTTGGGTCCTGAGGTGGGACTTACCTCATGTGGGTCCATGACACACTCGGGCTGGCTTGCGTGGGCGCCTTTTTAGATCACGTTGGAAAGCCCCCTGGCCTATGGCCGGTTTGGAATCGCCTCCCTTGACATGTTTCTCCTTTCCTGTAAATACACAGATATTAGAAGTACCGACAAGTGGGGCATGGTCCCCCACCTTGTTACAGGATGAAATAAAAATGAGAAAGATGAATTAAAATAAAAATAAAAATAAATAAAAAAAAAATTAGAAAATAGAATTAGGATTATATTGGAATGAAGTGAAGTGAAATAAAAATGGATAACATAATAGAGATCAATGAAATAAACTAAAAGAAAGGAGTAAAATGGGATAAAATAAAAGGGAAGGGGTGGAAGAAGTAAATAGGATGGTTTAAGAGAGAGACGTGGACGACATTGCGTGAAAGGAGTGGACGACACGAAACGAAAGACGAGAAAAGAAAACAGGGGAAATGGGGTCGTTCATTTATGGGTTGTTAGGGTGAGCAAGCGAAGGTTGCAGGGAGGCGAATAAGACGCACGAGCTTACAAAAGATTGGGACGAGAGAAGAGCGCGAGGTTGGTTGCTGCAGGGCGGAACGATAGTCGGAGGAGAGGGACCTGGTTGTTGCTGCTAATGGCGAGGTTGCGAGAAGAGGAAGGAAGACGGAAATTGGTGGTGAATATGGAGCAACAATGGTGACGGAGATGGGACAGCAGTCGTGGCCGAAATGGGTGGAAAAGCTGGGCGGAGATGGATGTAGGGGGTAGGCCGAGATATGTGGGAGAGGATTGCAGGTGAAGATGCTGCTGCAATTGGCGTGGATGAAGTGGAGGGGCGAAATGGGCAGCAGTTGCAGCACAAGGTATCTGCGATTGAGAGGTGAAAGATGGGGGAGCTGTACGAGGTGGCTGTGGCGAAGAAGGAGGAGCAAGATTGGGGAGGTGCTGGAGATGGTTGAGAGCAGGGGGGAGCTGATATTTGGTGAAGACAGAGGTAACAGGTGAAGTCTTGTTGTGATTGAGAGGAGAAAGAACGAGGGAGCGGCAGTGTGGTGCAGCAGAGAGAGATGAAGGTGGCCGAGGTTGATCGCAGGTGAGTGAAGATGGAAGCCGAGAAAGAGAAGGGCGATCAACTGCTGGTCAGGGGTAGCGAGATGTGGTGAAAAAAGAGGCGAATTTTGCAGGCTAGAGGACAAGGCTGAGCGACGAAAGAGAGGAACGGTAGTAGGCAGCAGTGAAAGTGAGGCCGTGAGATGGTGGCTGCCGGCGATCGGCCTCAGTGGCGCACGGCGATGGGGGAGGACAGAACGCACATGGAACTGAGGGGAGAGGAGCGCGCACGGCGATAGGGTTAGGAAAGGGGCACACGGCGATAGGGTTAGGAAAGGGGCGCACGACGATAGGTTGGAGGGTGGCACTAGACGACGCTGGGGTATGTTGTGCCCACGGTGATAGGCGAGATGTTCGCGCCACGATAGGTAGAGGTTCGCACGGCGTCAGGGGAAGAAGGATTTGGGGCAAAGGTGGTCACATGAGACCACATGACATAAAAGGTGGGAAGTCACCACAAGGCACCAAAAAAGGTGCTGGACAATAATGCTCAAAAAGAGAGGTATGAATATCAGGGACCAGAAAAAAGAGGAGGTGGACCTGAGGTTCTACATATAGAAAGATCATGCAGGTAGCATAACAAAAAGGACAAGAAGATAGGTGGTCACGAGGGACTACAAAGAGGGAATGAGAGAATAAGAAAGTAAAAAAGAATGACACATACGGCGATAGGCTTCCGCGGAGAGAGAAAAAAAGAGATCGCCTTCCGCGGAGAGAGAAAAAAAGAGAAGTGAGAAGAGAGAGAAAGGGAAACTTTAAGCCCAAGGGTACCGACTCAAAAATTTGTCCTTCTTTCCTCTCCATCTTAAGACGTGACCCAACAATAGGCAACATAAAAATTTTATTAAGCAAGTAAAGGGTTTGCGTACAATGGTAGTACATAGTATATATAATATTGTGCCCAAATATGGGTGGATATTGATCAAAATTAAGTCTAATTGTTGTAAATTAAGATTTAAATGAATTAAAAAAAATAGAAAACAGGGTACAAAATGACAGATTTGCCCCTTCTTAACAAGTTGTGGAATTTCAAAACAGTCATTGTGCCCTAGAACGTGCATGATTTTTCATAGATTATTTAGGGTTGTTTTGATACCTGTTTGATTGAAAGATGATTGTTTTCTTGTAGAGCTCGACATGACATTCGATTTGATACCAACTTCAAGCTATGAATCGTATTTTTAGAGCACGATCATGTGACCTGAAATTTGAATAAATCTTGAAACTTTGGATCAATTGTGTGCTCGTTCCATGATGTTTTTCTATGATTTCTTTGTTGGATCACACTAAGCATGCTGTCACGATTGTGGAGCAATAAACGCAGCTCGATTCCGTGCTTGGACGAAGATTTTTCAACTTTGGAGTTTTTGCCTAAATCTGGAATTCCGACGATGGAATTTACAGTCGCTTCATCCGCTTCGTGTGCGAAATCCGACCGTTCATCATATATGGGGTTCAGACGAAAGATAGCCGTAGACCTTATGCACGCGATAGAACTGGTTTCACGTCGATCGGGCTTTCCTGGAACTGTTGATTTTCCTGTACTTTTTTCACGGATCATCAACTTCTCTCTAACTTTTCTTCGCCCTCGGGTGTCATCATGGGACATGCCACATATCGAAACGCTCGTTTGGACTAGACGAACATGCTCCATCATGTTTAAGCATGATCCGATCTCAAACGAGGGAGATATAAACATCGAAAGTCATTATTCATGATTGCCCCTTATGGAGTTGAGTTGCAAGGTGGCTTGCACGGGAATAGCATGCGGCTCCTCTTGTTTAGCTCTTTCGCTTATAACTTCTTCTTGATATGTTTGTTCATGCTGAAATTTGAATCCTGGGGCTTTTCAACTGTGCCGGATTCAATAGCGGTGGTCTCAATGCATGACACCAAAAAGTGATTATGTATAAAGTGTTTCTCAGTCTACACTGCCTTAGACATGTCGGAATGAGACGAAACTTGACAAGAGACTTTGAGAGTCCTTATGAAGATCTTGTTCAGTTTTGGGGTTATTCTTTAACTGTCATAATTTCCACTATTTGTTAAGCTTTATTGACCGGGGACCCATGATGATGAAAAATATCTTCAAACAGCATGTCCCGCCGAATGTTGTGCTTCGAGAGAAGCGAGAAGTACAATCATTAGGAAAATTTCCCCTGGCTAGCCACAGGACTACGTGAACATCGAGGAGATCACGCAATACTGTAACTATGATGCTCAGACTGGATGCAATGTATGGGTCTATCCGTGGAGACTTTAGGGGGAGAAGAGATTTTGAGGGATCCCATCGAAGTCCTCACCCTCGAGGGACTATTTCCGATTCTGACAGCTTAACGATTTTGTAGGTACCTCATTGGTCAGAACCTCTACAGACTGCCGTCCATCTTCATTACGGTCCAGCTGTATGACTTTAAAGTATAGTGCACGTCTTGGCCACATGACGTTAAACTGTTTCCCACAGGTCCTGGAGGTTTCCCACAGGTCCTGGAGGCATGACGTTAAACACGCCTTCACAAAAGAAAAAAAAAAAGATGAAATAACGGGCATGGTGTATACCTTAACAAGGGAATGCTATGTGTAAAAATGACAGACGGGCACTATCATAAACCAAGAGTAAAAGAGTTCCGTGAATAAAAAAACCAGGTATGGTGAAAACTCGAAAGCTCATTGTGAGTAAAAATGGACGAAAAGGGTGGACATGGCGGAAAGGTCATGGGTAAAAGAACCCCAAAATAAAAAAGAAGTTGATGAAAACCGTCTGTACAACACCGCTTCCCAAGTTCAAGAAAAATCCACAAAGCACGCTTGGACCAATAAACAGGTCGATGCAGCAGTCGTCTCCACACATGCCTTCAACCCTCACTTAAAAGAAGAAAATCCCTAGTGTCACCTTTCCAGGACTCCAAAAATACAAGGTTCAAGGAAAAGATTCCTACAGCCTGAGTCCAGTTGCAAAAAGGACTTGAAAGACAGAAGACTCGCTAAGACAGCAAGACAAGTCTCATGGGAAGAACATTATTCCCACGAGGTTACAAACACACTCTAGAAATAAACACTACAAAGGCAATAAACTGACAAAGCCAGAGCGAAACCTGCCAGAGACTTTAACTCGCTTAACCGGTAGGCCCAGATCTTCGGAATCGGCTAATAAAATTACTCCCGATTGGACCCGGTAGACGAGACCTACAGTGGTACTCTGATCATCAAAAGAAAACCTGGTGTAGCTGCAAACAACACTGACCAAAAGCAAACAAACAAACCCAGACCAAATGGGAACAATGCCCTTCGACATGGCACTCAATTGTCAGATGGGCCTGATTGTAACTAACAAGGTCCGTACAAAATCCTCAGCTTCAAAATCACAAACAGTCCACACGAGGGTGAGGACTTCGACAAGATCCCTCAAAAAAGTCTCTTCTCCCCCTAAAGTCTCCACAGACGGACTAGCAAACAATGCATCCCTGCGTCTAAGCATCCTAGTTACACCGTTACGTGAATCTCCTCGGTGTCCATGCAGTCCTCTGGCTAGGAAGGAAAAAAAGTAAAGGTCGAAGGAAAATTTTCAATGATTGTCCTTATTTCTTCTCTTGAAGCACAACATTTGATGGGCCAAGCTGTTTGAACGTATTTTTCAGCACCTTGATCCCTGATAGGAAGCAGGTCAATAAAGCCTACAAAACAGTGGAAATTCCCGACAGTCTCAGAATGGCACCAGAATTGGTCAATATCTTCATCAGCACTTCGAAAGACCACCTGCCATGTTTCATCGCGATCAGACATGTCTATGGCAAGAAACACAATGAAACAATTTTCAAAAATTGGCCTCTAGCACCCTTAAACAGACCCAATAATCGGAACTAAATTTTCGGTGTGTGAAACAGCTATGGGATCACCGCCATTGGATCTGGTAAGGTTGAAAACCCTTATGGGTCAATTTTTGACTTAATTAGGCACTTCAAGACAAAGTTATGGGTGAAATACCGAAAAGGGGTAGGCCACACACTATTCCCGTGTGGCCTCACTGCATCAAAACACCATTAGAGGTGGTTGTTTTACAGTCACAGTCAGTCACTTTCAGGGCCTATATCTCACTCGCTCCAAGATCGCTCCCAAATTTGGTGTGTGTTCGTCTCATCAAGACGAGCAATTCGATATGTGGTACGCCCCGTGACGACGCCTAAGCACAGAAAAAAACTAAATGAAAGTTGCTGATCCATGAAGGAAGTTGCAGAAAATTCAGCAGCCGCACACCTCGTTCGAGTAGCCAGATTACGACGTTCTCATACCTGATCGGCATGAAACCAATTGCATTATGTGTGTGAGATTTGAGGCTATTTTTGGTCCAAACCTCGTGTACGATGAATGGTTAAATTTCAAACACAAGGCATCATAGCTTCTATAAATTTCGACTGCCAGATTTCAAGATTCGGGCTAAAAACCCAAGACGACAAAATCTTCATCTAAACAGGAAATTAAGTTACGTTTGTTGCAACATGATCGTGACGGCATGCTCAGTACGATCTAATGAAGAAGACACGAAAAAACATCAAGGAACGAGCATACAATTGATCTAAAGTTTTCAAGATTCATTCAAAATTTAGGTCTCATGATCATGGCTCAAAAACATGATTCATGGCTCGAAGTTGGTATCAAAATAATCGCCATGGCGAGCCCTACAAGAAAATAATAATCTTTCGATCAAACGGGCATCAGAACGACGCGGGTCAGCCACAGAAGATCACGCAAGTTCTTAGGCAGCAGTAGGACTGTTTTGAAATTCCACACATTGTTAGGCAAGGACAAAATAGTCTTTTTTCATCCATTTTTAGAATTTTTTTAAATTTAATTAAATTGTAATTATCTTCAATTCTGGGTTGGTTTTTGAAGTACACCCACGTTTTAGCCCAATTCTATATAAATAGGCACTGCCTCACAGTACAAAGGACGGATTCATTCTTCTCAGATCAATCAATAAAATTATGAATTTTGCTTAAGCTTGTGGATACATCTTGGAGAGAGAGAGAGAAGAGAGAAGAAAGGGGTTGATACCCTTCGAGCAGGTAACTTTCTCTCTCCTTCTCTCTTTCTCTCTCCTCCTTATTTTTCTCGTCTCTATCTCTATCTCTCTCTTCTTGTCTCTTTATCGATCTCTCTCTTCTTCTCATCTTTATCTGCCTTTGTTCTTTGTCAGTTGCAGTCGATGAAGCCTAGCACCGACTGTTTTTTCTCTCTCTCCCTTTTAACACAGTCGACATTTCCTAGTGCCAACTGCGTCTTCCTTCCCCCTCTCTCTTTTATTCTCTCGCCTTTCATACTCTTCTCTTCCTTTCTTCTCCCTCCTTCCTTCTATTCCCTTCTTCCGTTATTTCATTTGTTATTCTTTCCTCGTAACCTTCATTTTGTTATTCTTTCATTCGACTAAGAAGGATTAAGGTTAGCCTCTCATGATAGTCTTGTCGTCTAGCCATAATGTTGTTGTGTCAGAATTACTTGGCCTGGTTTATTGCCACGACAGACTAACAATTGTGTTAGTCGGTACTGGTAATGACGTCTAATAGTAATCCTGTGATCCGGTCTTAGTTATCGAGCCCATTTTGCTACCACGTCAGGCCAATTATTCACCAACTTAGTCAACGCTTTGATCCTCTTGTTTAGTCGAATTCTTCTCTCCCCCGTCTTTCTTCTCTTATTTTTCTCTTCTTTTTTTTGAATGCGCATGCTTGTGTACGTTCATCAAAGAGGAAAAGGGTGAGGTCTGACCCACCTATCTTATAGCCTTTTCCATATGTGTGTGATTGCAAAAAACAAAAGAATAGAAGCCAAGGGAGGCGATTCCGAACCAATTTTATTACTGGGGGGCTTTTTTCGTATTCTAAGAGGGCACCCACGTGAGCCAGCCCGAGCAAGTCCCAAACCCACCTTAAATTCCTCTCTCATCGGTTGGTAACACCTACCCCCGTTCTCGAACCAAGTTCCCGAGAGAGTGATATCAAAAACGTCCCAAGTCATCCCTCGAAGCCTGAGTCACGTGCCCCCTGATCCAAGGATTCGGAGGGCGATATCGAGGCACCTAACCAGCCAAGCAAAGACATCCCAGTTTGTTCGATGGAAGGATACTATCTTTCTCCTCAAGAGATATTTTTATCAAGATGAATGTTGGTCTTGGGCCGGCCTCATTCCCTAAGTTTATCTCTTTGACCTCATCAGTTGTGGCCTGACCACCTTCTTCCAACTCTTTCGGAGCTTCTTGCAACTCTTCGTAAGGGGATTCAGGATGCTTCTTGTCAATCTCGTGTAGAGGCCCATTATCATGACATTTCAGCTTCAACGAGGGTCTCAGCGTGGGAGACGATTTCTAGTCCCTGGCCGGACCAGGCAATGAAAGGGTCAACTTCGATCATGATGTCCATGACATCGTGACTGAGGTCACTCGGTACTTGCCCCAAGCTGGATGGTACTTCATGAACTTGAACCATGTGACAGGCCTCTTGGGAATAGGAGCTCGAAGATGGCTTTGAGTTGGCTTGGGTAGCCAGGGCGTTGGCAAAGGTCAAGAATCCTGCCACCTAGGCCAACATCTTTCTTAAGCACGTCCGCTGTGACCTATTGATGTTAGTGCCTTCAAGCTCTCTGTTTGGAGCGTTGAAGTCTGGGCTCTACTGAGCTACACTTGTGAAAGAGATAGAAGAAGAGGGAAGAGAAGAAGAAGAAACAGAGTAAGAGTGTTTTGGGCTGCTTTTTACGTCATCGCTAGAATTGGATGTGTGTAGGGGCTATTTTAGGTCTTTCCTAGGCTCTGATCATTGGGAGGTGCTTTTAACATCGTCACTCGTATTGGAAGAGTCCCGAGCATTTGATGACTCAAGGACGTCCACCTGATTGGGCGAAGGGATAAGGCGAGTTGCGCTTGGGATAAAGTCTCGTACGATTGGTAGTGGAGGAAGGGACCTAAGGATTTCTTCCTCGACTGGTGGCTGAGGAGTATGATTCCTTCTGCAAGTTGACTGAGGTGCTCATCTCCTTTTGGATCCCTTGGGAGGTGTTTGACTTATCCTATCGAGCTGATGAGTAGCTTCGGCTTGGCGGACTGCCTCATGCTTCAAGGACTTGAGCCTACTTC
This sequence comes from Amborella trichopoda, assembly GCF_054954075.1. NCBI lineage: Eukaryota > Viridiplantae > Streptophyta > Magnoliopsida > Amborellales > Amborellaceae > Amborella > Amborella trichopoda. The sequence goes on along the minus strand of NC_142345.1, from coordinate 22,115,214 downwards.
GTCCATGGTAGACTTCTCAGGGCTGAGAAGTCGAGGGTGATTAGGTGCCTTGATCTCTTCCTCTGGATCTAGCTGATCGGGCGTCATGCGTCTCATGTTTCAAGGGAAACCGAGACTTTGAGATCACTCTCTCGGGAACCTCGCTCAGGAGCGAGGGTAGGTATACCAATCGATGAGAGAGGAATTTAAGGTGGGTTCGGGACTTAATCAGGCTGGCTCGTGTGAGCACCCTCTTAGATTATGAAGAAAGCCCCCCAGTGGTAGAACTGGCTCGGAATCCCCTCCCTTGGCCTGTATTCTCCTGTTTTCTGCAATCACATACACATGGTTAATTTTACGAGACAAGTGGGCTGAAAGAGACCTCACCTTGTCTTTTAACGAATGTACACGGACGTGCACATCCAAAAGAAGAAGGGTAAGAGAATAAGTGGAAGAAGAAGAAAGGGGTAGATCAAAGGAATATTAACTAGGTGGCGAGACTAACAAAGTAGCTAAATCCGCAAGTGATTGACCCTGTGTGGTAGCAAGACAGGCATGATAACTAAACAGGCACAACAAAAATAATATTAGACGTCAAAACGATCATCAGCCAACCGACACAATGGTTAGCCTATCATGGCAGTAAGGTAGGCACGGTAACTAAGACTGGCTCAGTGACAATACCGCTAAACGACGAGATGTGCATGTAAGAAGAAGACGAGATGTGCATTAAGAGAGACATGCATAGTACTATCGATGTCGCACATGTAAGAAGAAGACGAGATGTGCATTAAGGGGGAAAAGGAAAAAGGGAGAGAAGGAAAAGAATGAAGAATAAAGAGAGAGAAGAGGGTAAGGAACATAGGCAATGATGAGAGAATAGATAGGAAAGAACATGGACGGTGATGACCTCCTGCCGTCCATGACAGAAGGGTAAGAAGAGAGAGAAGACATGGGTGGCAATGAGCCTCCACCGTTCATGACAGATGATTAATAAGAAAGAGAGAACATGGACCGCGATGAGCTTCCGCCGTCCATGTCACAAGAGAGTGAGAGAAGAGAGAGAAGACATGGACAATGATGAGCTTCCGCCATCCATGACACACGAATGAGAGGAGAGAGAAAATATGGACGGTGATGTGCTTCCATCGTCCATGATAGAAGATTAAGAGGAGAGAGAAAATATGGGCAGTGATGTTCTTCGATCATCCATGACAGAAGATTAAGAGGAGAGAGAAAATATGGGAGGCGATGTGCTTCTACCATTCATAACAGAAGATTAAGAGGAGAGAAAAAATATGAGCAACGATGTGCTTCTACCGTCCATGATAGAAGATTGAGGAGAGAGAAAATATGGGTGACGATGTGCTTTCACCGATCATGATAGAAGATTAAGAGGAGAGAGAAAACATGGGTGGTGATGTACTTCCGTCGTCTATGACAGAGAATAAAGAAAAGAGAGAGAACATGGATGGTGATGTGCTTCTGTCGTCCATGACAGAAGGGAAGACAAGAAGACTTTGACAGAGACTCGGTCCGTCACTCGGGTTAAGGCCCAACTCATAGTTCATGTCCTTGAAGCAAGAAAGCATCATGCTAGGCAATGGACTCCATCATGCATGAACAGAGAGGAAGGAGAGAGAATAGAGAGTGAGTAGGAAAGAGAAGAAATAGAAAGGAAAGATAAAGAAAAAGAAGAAAAAAAAAGAAATAGGAAAGAAAGATATAAATGAGGGGAGAGAGAAAGATATAGATGAGAGGAGAGAGATAGAGAGAAAAGATGAGGAGAGAGAAAGAGAGAGATGGGAGGAGGAGAGAGCAAGAGAGATGGGAGGAGGGGAGAGAAAGAGAGAGAAAAGAGGAGAAAAGAGAAAATTACCTTACTCTAAGAAGCGCCCAAAATTTGAACGTGAAAGCTCTCAAATTTTATTGATGAGTATTGAAAAATCAAGGGTCCTTGTCAATTGTGTTTAACACGTACTTATACAATTGGGCCCAAATATGTGTGTACGCCTAAACTCTATCTATATTGATGATAATTACAATTTAATTGAATTAAAAGAAATTCTAAAATTTGGTGAGAAAGGATTGTTTTGTCCCTGCCCAACAATGTGTGCAATTTCAAAACAGCCCCTATTGCTACCTTAGAACTTGTGTGATCTTCCATGGATGATTCGGGGTTGCTCCATCGTACGTTTGGCCGAAATATGATTGCTTTCTTGTCAGGCTAGGCATGTCGATCGATTTGATACAAACTTCGAGCCACAGATCGCGTTTTTGGGCCACGATCTTGCGACTCGAAATTTGCATAGATCTTGAAAACTTCAGATCAATAATGTGCTTGTTTCTTGATTTTTTCCTTGGTTTCTTTGTTGAATCACATTGAGCACACCATCATGATCACATTGCAATAGGCGCAGCTCGATTTCGTGTCCGGACCAAGATTTCGTCGTTCTAAGCTTTTGGTCGGAATCTGAAAATCCAACGATGAGAATTTACAGCATCTTTGATGCCTCCGTGTGTGAAATCCAACCATTCATCATATGCGGGGTTTAGACCAGAGATAACCTCAGACCTTACGCACATAATGAAATTGGTTTTGCATCGATCGGGTATGTGAGCGCCATGATTTGGCCGCTAGAATGAGCTGTGTTGCTGCTGAATTTTCTGTAACTATCTTCACGAGTCATCAACTTCTCTCAAGTTTTTCTCCCTGGTCGGGTATCGTCACAGGGCATGCCACATATCAAAGCGCTCATCTTCATAAGACGAACACGAGTCACTAAATTTGAGAGCAATTCGAGTTAGAATGAATGAGATACGAGACTTTGAAATTGCTTCTCGAAACTGTGCGCACCAGCCTCCTTTAATGGAGATTAGTGCCGGGAGGCCGCACAGGAATAGTGTGCAACTTACCCCTTTTTAATGTTTTACCCATAACTTTGAACTGGGAGGTCCGATTAAGCCTAAACTTGACCCATAAGGTTTTCGACCATGTCGTATCCAATGGCGGTGGTCCCATAGCTGTTTGATGCACTGAAAATATAATTTTAATTTTGGGGTCCATTTTCGGGTGCTAGAGGCTTATTTTTCAGAAATTGTTTCTTTGTCTGCACTGCCTTAGACATGTTGGATTGAAACGAAACTTGGCAAGTGGCCTTTTGGAGTTCTTAAGAAGATTCTAACTTGCTTTGAGAAAATTTCGAGACTGTCAAGAATTCCACTGTTTGTCAAGTCTTTATTGACTGACTTCGCTTTTATTCCGCATCGGGACTCAAGGTGATGAAAAATGTGTTCAAACAGCTTGCCCCACCAAATTTTGTGCTTCAAGAGAAGCGAGAAGGACAAAATTCAAAAAATTTCCTTCGTCTTTATTACTTTTTTCTTCCTAGCTGCTGGACCACATGAACATCAAGGAAATTCACACAATGTTGTAATTAGGATGCTCAAACATTTGGATGCAATGTACAGGTTCATCTGTGGAGACTTTAAGGGGAGTAGAAATTTTTTTGAGGGATCCTATCGAAGTCCTCACCCTCAAGGGTTTGATTGTGATTCTGACAGCAGAGGATTTTGTACGAACCTCGTTGATCAGAATTAGGCCCATCTGGCAGTTGTGTGTCGTGTTGAAGGGAATTTTTCCCATTTAGTCTGGGTTTTTTGTATCCTCTGGTGTTGGTCCACATTTCGAGGATTTTGTTTGTTCTAGATGGTCTGCTGAAGGGCCTTTGGTTGGCGTCCATCTACGTTGTGCACCAGATATTCCTTGGCAAGCAGGGTACCTCAGTTTATGAAGGTGACCTGCTTTGGGTATAACCCTTGCCCACTGCTAGCAGTTTCAACAATTAAGATATCTTTCTTCTTTGTCCGAGGCGACCCCTGAGGATTCAATCCTAATTGCTGCATAAATAATCCAAAGTCATGGATGACTTGGCTTTCTTCGCGCTTCTTCAACATCTTTGAAGTTTGTTAATGACCTTGGGGGAATAGTGCTATCCTTCATGGGACTTGTCTTGCCTTTTTGGTTAGTTTTTTATCCTTCGAATCCTTTTTGTGAATCGACTCAGGCTGTTGTAATCTTTTCCTTGAAGCTCGTATTTTTTTGTCCTAATATTGTGACACTAGGGAGTTTGCTCTTTGAGTGTGGGCTGAACCCGCCTGTTGAGGCGAATGCTGCATCAACCTATCTATTGATCCAAGCGTCTTTTGCATATTTTCACTAGAACTTGGGAAGCGACACCGTAGAGATGGTTTTCACCAGCTTCCTTTTATTTGAGGTACTTTTACCTATGACCTTTCGACTATGTCCACCCTTTTTTTTATTATTACTCATGATGCCCCTTTTTTTGGGGTTTCACCGTGCCGGGGTTTTTATTCACGAAACTCTCTTACTCATGGTTTCGTGACCATGCCCGTACGTCATTTTTACTCATGGTGTTCCCTTATCCGGGTATACACCATGCCCATTATTTTTTATTTTTTATTTTTGTGAAGGCGTGTTTATGGTCATGCCTTCGGGACCTGTGAGAAGCCTTTTAACGTCATGCGATCAGGATGTGCACTATAGTTTAAGGTCATATAGCTTGATCATGATGGTGATGGATGGCAGTCTGTGGAGGCCATGAAGTGAGTATGGTGTTGATTTTGGCTCACTTTTGGAGAGATGGCACGAGGCTACCTATGAAAAGTGGAAGATGTATGAATGGAAGGTGAAAAGTGGTGACCCACTAACTGATGGTTAGTGTGGATGGCGAGATGGTTCGCTGTTTTGTAAACATGAGTGAGACTCACAAGGGAGTGATGAATGGTAGTGAAAGGATTTACTGGGGAGGTAATGAAGGTGGTGCGCGCACGAACGGGCCAGTTCGGGAAGGCACACATGAAGATGCAAGTAAAGGGCGTGTGCGCATATTGTGGGGGTAAGTTTAAGGTCATGCCTCCTGGACCCATGCAAAGCAGTTTATCATCATGTGGCCAGGACGTGCACTATGGTTTAAGGTCATATAGCTTGGACCATGGTTATGCAGTTTAGAGTAATGCAACTAAGACTATGCAGTTTCAGGTCGTGCAATGAGACCTCCGCTACAATTTTAAGGTCATATAGTTTGGACCATGTGCTAAGCCTTTTAATGTCATGCAGCTAGGATGTAGACTATAGTCAAGGGTCATATAGTTTGAACCGGGGCTGTGCAGTTTAAAGTCCTGCAGCTAAGACCATGCATTTAAGGTCGTGTAACTAGACCTCCTCTATAGTTTTAAGGTCATATGGTTTGGACCATGTAGTTTAGGGTCGTGCACCTAGACCAAGGCTGTGTAGTTTAAGGTCTTGCTGCACGGACCATTATGTGGGTTGCCATGTAAATGAAGCTTCATGGGGGATAGGTCTATGGATAATAATCTGACTCCCTGGGGATAAAACGATAACATGGGTTTTAGATAGGAAGCAGACTTTACTGGGGATTAGGGGACAAGTATGACTCCCTAAGGTGAAGGATGGAACTCCATGGGGAATAGGCTAATGAGAGGTAACCCAACTCTTGAGGACAGGATATCTCGGTATGAGACTTACCCATAGGGGATTAAAGGGGTAAGCACAGCCCTAACTCCGCTAGGGATCAATGGGCTGCAGTACGGGTATAATTCCTAATGGGGATGAGGGACAGTGGCCTGCTCCTAACTTTATTGGGGATGAACAATCGTGGCCTAGATAGGATGACTTGGATACAATTCCACTAGGGATAGTGGTAGGACACACTCAGTGATGACCAAGTTCTAACGCGCATGGTGCTAAAACATGCATGCGCTAGCATGAGGCGTGTAACACACATGACAGTAGGCTTGAGAAATAGAAGTGTTGACACGTACATGGTGTTCGACGCTAGCATGCGTAGTGGGAACACATGTGGCGGTTAGTTTGACAACAAAACTGGCGCTGGGTACTTTGGAGAACATAGCCAACGCTGGTTCTTTTGAGGACACAACCATCACTAGATATATTGAGAACATAATCGACGTTGGGTAGGGGTTAGTGTTCAGGCCTTGGGCTCGAGCCCGACCCGGTCTTGGCCCTGTTTGCTGGAGCTTTCATGGGCGATGGCAAATTTTCATTCTGGCCTCGCGTCTGAGCCCGACCTTATCTCGCTCATCATCGGTTGGCCTTCTAGGATGTGACTGCATTCCTGATTTGTGGGGGGCATTTTAGGGATGCATTGCCTATATAACGTGGTAAACCCCATTTCTACCATTTTTACGAAAGTTTAAAACGGCTAAGGCATTTGAGCAGTGAGAGAGAGAGAGCTACCGATAAGATTTTCGGTGAGTACGCGGAGCACTCAAGTGAGTTAGGTAGGAGTTTGCTGGCAAGTAAGGGCAGGTTCTGGTTGAGAAAAGAGAATGCCGGAGGAAACACATGGTTACAGAAGTTTTCCGGCCAGGTTTGCAAGGAAAACATAGGGTTTTTTCAAGGAGTTTCGGTGACTCCGGCCATAGTTTTGGGTCTCTTGGAGAAGGGGAAAAGGGGGCGGAAGTTGCAGTAGAGGGCTTCCAGAAGACTTCTGCCGTGTTTCTGATAGTTTTCCAGCAGTGTGTCGGAAGGGAAAGGCTTCGCAGTGGTTTTTCGAGAGTTCTGGTAGAGAATAGAGAGATCACGAGACACGAACAGTCACCTGGAGATGAAGGGTCGCTGCAGGAAAACGAGGGGTCTTGGGATACGAACAGTCACCTGAAGATGATGGGTTGCTGAGAGGCGAAGGGTCACCGAGAGGTGAACAGTCGTGGTAACAACAACGTTGGGAATTCGATCAATTGAAGAAAGATGAGGGGTAGTGCCCATGCGTATCACACGCGCTCAACTCAACACGTGCGACTCGCACAAAAACCTTGCTATTTTTTAGCGCACAATTATGGCGGCTTGTGCACAATTGTGCACCCTACTATATGCCCCATGTTCCCCCAAACACGTGCGCAAGACGAAGAGTTTTGGGCAACCAAAGGGTCACCGGAGCCAAGGAAGCATAGGGAAATGAAGGGTGAACAGTTGTAGTGGCGAGGGGCCTTGAAAACATAGCTGACGCTAGCCTTAGGATACATAGCTGACGCTGGGCCCCAGAAATACAGTCGACGCTAGCTTTAGGATACGTAGTCGACGTTGGGTCTCAAAAACACAGCCTTAGCTTTAGGATACGTAGCCGAAGCTGAGTCTCTGAAACACAGCCGGCGTTAATTTCGTGCGGCGCTAGTGCCTTGGTCGCACATAGCTAGGGAGATGATGCGCATGGAGTTAATCGTGCTTGACTATTGCTTGCTTGACCCTTTGATGAATGGTGGTGAATCGTGATCTTCTGTGGCCATGCACGGTGATGACTGGGGTTGGTATAGGGCGGCGACCAATGGTAAGGTCAAACTTATGAAGCCTGTTGAAAGCCAAGTCTTCCAGCACAATAGTGAAGTCCATGTTGTTCTGTTGAAGGGCACTCACTGTGAATAGAGTATGCTATCCATCATAGGCCAGTTCCTTACCAGAGAAGTCTGCTTTGTAAGTTTGATATACTTGTTAGATGAATTGAGGCTGACTCAGAAATGATTGGCTTCTTCTTTTGGCCTGTAGCCAACCACTTTGAGAACACCCGACAGATGAATTGAAGCTGACTTACAAGTGGTTTTACTTCTTCTTAATGATGAGGGCATCTCTTTTTGGTCAGTAACAGACCTCTTATCCTCGAATGCAAGAGCAGCACTGTGGGTTTTTGCTCGTAATTATCCTCTTATCCTCAGATGCGAGAGCAACGCTTTGGCGTCAACTATCCTCTTTTCCTCAGATGCAAGAGATTTGTAACCTCCCTAACAATGGGGTTTTTTTTTTTCTTGTAACTCCTTCTAATGAAATAAAAGAGTTGAACCTTGTTTGAACTGTCTTGCTTGTTTTCTCTCTCTCTTTTTTTTTTTTCTTTTTACCGTCCTTTTTAACTCTTTGTTGTTGCGCATTGAGTCTCTTTGAATATGCATCATGGGTAGTATCTCTTTAAGTATCACCCATTGACAAGGGGCATTGCCTCCTTTCCATCAGGCTGTGCAAGTATGTAGGCTCCATTTGGTGAGACCTTTTTTACTATAAAGGGAGCCTCCCACTTGGGTTCAAACTTCCCTTTGTGCCGCCCATGCATAACAATCGGCCTTTTGACAGCTAGAATTAGATCCCCACGGGCGAATGAGCGGACTTTGACTGACTTGTCAAAGGCTCTCTTCATTCTCCCTTGGTTGAGTTCGAGGTTTTGTTTAGCTTCCAACCTCTTTTCATCAAGCGCATCCAACTCTTGATATTCGACCCTGTCATTTTCGGTTAGTCCTTGGTGCACAGCGACACGTAATGAAGGGATTTGAATTTCAAGAGGTAAAACTACTTCACCCTCATAGACTATGGAATAAGGAGTGGAATCGGTGGCTTTTCGTGTGATAGTGCGATAAGCCCATAAGGCTTCATGAAGCTTCTCATGACAATTCTTCTTTGTCTTCGATATCGATTTCCTTAAAACGTTGCATGGGGTCCTATTGAAGGCTTCGGTTAATCCGTTGGCTCAAGGGTGATACATAGTCGAGTACTTCCACTTGAAATTGAACTGGTTAACCAAGTGATTGATGTGATGACTTCTTAACTGAGGGCCATTGTCAGATATAATTCGGTCAGGCACACCAAACAGGTATATGATATGATGTAGAACGAAATTAATCATTGTGGTCCTAGGGACTTGCTTATGGGGGACCGCTTCAGCCCACTTGGAGAAGTAATCTGTTGCAACTAGAATAAATACATGACCCATTGCTGAAGGAAGGTCAATAGGCCCTGCAATGTCCATACCCCACTGTGAGAAGGGTCATGATGCTATTGTAGGGTGTAAAGGCTCTGGAGGCTGATGAACAAGGCTTGAACGTATTTAGCACATCTGACACTTCTTACCATAGTTTAAGGAATCAATAATCATCGAAGGCCAATAGTACCCCAATCTGCGTATCCATTCATAGAGCTTGGGACCAGACTGATGTAATCCATAGATGCCTGAGTGTACTTCTTCCAGGACCTTATTTGCTTCTTGTGCGTCCACACATCTAAGAAGAATATCGTCAAATGATCGCCTGAAGAGAGCATCTTCTTCAAGGAGGGTATACTTGGTAGACATTCGACATACACTGTTACGCTTGGCACGATCCTCCAGGAGTCCACCATGTCTTAGAAAATTAGTGATGGGCTCTATCCAATCTTCTACCTGCTCAACTTCTGCGCATACTGGGTCAAAGAATTCCGGTTCTTAGATTTGAACCTTAGCTCCCTGACCCCGTGTCATTTCATGTTCAGTCATGATAACTTCTTTAGCTGATAGAATTGCTCCGAATGGGTAAGGAGGGAACTCAGGGAAGAGATTTCTCTTATCTTCCACATCTACCTTGGTTCTTAGTTCAATATATCTCCACTCTACCACCCAGACAGGCGTGGGCCCTGACGAGGATAATTGAATTGTAGCTCCAAGCTTTACGAGTGCATCGTCCTGCCAGTTTAGTCTCCTGGGGATGTGGCTCAAGGATACATCCTCAAGCTGGGCCATATACGATTTTACAGTATCATGATAGGGCTTGAGAGTGTCCTTTTCTTATATCATAGATCCCTTTAAGCTGGCGAATGACCAACTCAGAGTTGCCCTAGATCTTGAGCTGTTCTAAGTCTAAATCAAAGGCTATCTCCAATCCAATTATAAGGGCCTGGTATTCTGCCTTGTTATGAGAACCGGCCTTGACGAGAGACAAAGAAAGTGGCAATACTCCTCCTTTCGGAGTCAAGAATACCACTCTGGTGCCTCCTCGATCAGATTGGAAGGCTCCGTGGAAATACATCTCCCATGCATAAGCAAGTTCTGCACATAATACTTCTTCATAGGGGAGGTCACTTGATAAAGGGGACTCCGCTGGTACAAGATGTGCTGTGAGGAAATCAGCCAAAGTTGGCCCTAGATGGCCTTTTGTGGGACATATGTGATGTCAAATTCCATCAGCAATAATGCCCACTTAGCAAGGCGTTCTGACAGGCATGGGCGTGTCATGAGAAACTTTGCGGGATTTGCCTTCAATATAAGTTTTACTTCACGACCGAGCAAGTAGAGGCGGACCTTCTGTACTGCGAAGATTAGGGCTAAGCACATCTTCTCTATAGGGGGATAATTCCTCTCGACCCCTTGCATCCTGCGGTTGAGATAGTATAGCGCGGTCTCTTTTTCTTCGTCATTTTGCACCAATAATTCCCTGAGTGACTTGTCTAGAGCAGTCACGTTTTCCTAACACTGATGTTGAGAGTATTGGAGGATTAAGTAAATAATGCTTGATGTCATCAAGGGCTGCCTGACATGCTTCATCCCATATGAATGGCGTGTCCTTCTTTAACAAGTGCGTAAAGGGTTTACAGTGACCTGAGAAGTTTGAGATAAACCTGTTGATATAAGCCTGCTGTCCTTGTAGGGACCGCAGCTCTCACAATGTAGTTGGTGGCAACATTTCTTGAATTTCCTTGATCTTGACCAGCTCAACTTCCAATCCCTGGTGTCTAACAATGGACCCCAAGAATTTTCCTAAATGCACTCCAAAAGAGCACCTTAGCGAATTCATTTTGAGCTGATAAAGGCGTAATCGCTTGAACACCTTTTCAAGGTCCCTCATGTGAGCATCTTTCACTTCAAATTTTACCACCAAGTCATCTATGTAACATTCGACCTCTTTGTGCATCATGTCTTTGAAGATGGTCGTCATTGCTCTCTCATATGTGGCACCAATACTCTTCAATCCAAAAGGCATCATTGTGTAGTAGAAGACCCCTTTTGGAGTTACGAACGCGGTGGCTTCCTCATCTTCAGGTGCCATCCGTATCTTATTATACCCGGAGTATCCATCCATGAAGGAAAAGATTTGGCAGTGAGCCGTAGAATCAATGCGCATCTCGGTGAAGGGAAATGGGAAATCATCCTTGGGACATGCGGTATTCAATTCACGGAAGTCGATGCAGACCTTAATTTGGTTGTTTTTATTTTTGACATGAACAATATTTGCCAGCCACTTAACGTACTTAACTTCGCGAATGAAACAAGCTTGTTTGAGTTTGGTCACCTCGGTATCTATCTACATTTCGGGGTCAGACCTAAACCTCCTTGATTTCTGCTTGATGGGCTTGACAGAGGTATCGATGCCGAGGCAGTGAACCGCGACTTGAGGATCTAAACCAGGTATCTCATGGTACATTTCGGTATGCTCGTAAGAAGGCAGTAAATTTCTCTTTCTCTTCTGATGACATATTTGCAGAGATGAAAGTGTGCCTATGGTTGGCCTCATCTCTTAGATTTATCTCCTTGAGCTCGTCAGCTGTGACTTGTCTGCCTTCTTCCCATTCTTTTGGAGCCTCTTGCAACTCATTATTAATATCAAGTGTAGAGACCTATGATCCTGACATCTTCGCCTCTAATAGAGTACTATGGCAGGTCATGATTTCTGCATCTTTCTCGAACTGAGGTACGAAAGGGTTAGCTTCGAACATGGACGTAGTATCCAGCTGTGGGACTTTAATTTAAAGGTTATAGGGAAGTTGAGATTCAGCAATTACGGGGCTAGAGGGACCCTCATATGAATCACTTGGTCTTTCCATGGGTGTCTGATGTGTTTGCCCCGTGCTAGCAAATACTTCATAGATCTGTACCATGTGGCAAGCTTCTTGAGAGTAGAAGCTCTTCCCTCTTGATTCTCCCAGCCTCTGCTCAAAGTCGGGCTTAGGAGGCCACTGGGGTTTCTTTGGCTTTGACTTTTTGTATGTCTTAGCGGGAGAAGATGGTTGTGTCTTGGCTTGAGCTACGAGGGCATCAGCAACTGTTAAGAATCCTGTTGCCTGGGCCAATATCTTTTTCAGCCGCCTCTGTTGCGTCCTGCTTATGTTGGTTCCGTCAAGTTCTCTGTCAAGAGTGGATAGGTGCCTCAATCTCGTCCTTCGAGTTGGGACCTGATGGCATGGTTTCGGGTTCGAGATGGAACCAGGACTTAAGATCGCTCTCTCAGGAACCACGTAAAGAAGACGTGGGCAGTAGTACCAACCGGTGAGAGAGGAACTAGGGTCGTGATGCAGGACTTACCTCCCTTGGGTCCGTGACACGCTCGGTCTGCCTCACATGGGTGCCCTCTTAGATCATGTTGGAAAGCCCCTCAGGCCTATGGCTGGCTTGGAATCGCCTCCCTTGACCTATTTCTCTGTTCCTACAAACACACACACACGTACACACACATTAAAAGTAAGTCAAGTAGAGCATAGGTTGCCACCTTGTTACAGAGCGAAGCAAAAGTGAGAGAAGAAGTTTGACCAAGTGGTTAGGTTGGCACAGTTATTAGACCAGTACAGTGATTGACCCGCCGTGGTAGCAAGGCGGGCACGGTAACTTAGACCGACACAACGACATTTCTACTAGATGACGGAACCAACACCGACCCACCTGGCGCGACGGCTAGTATGTCGTGGCAGTAAGATGGGTACAATACTTCAGATCGTCACAATGGCATAACTGTTAGACGACAGAACTAACTTGACAACACGAGGCTCAGCTGGCCCTCTGGTCAAACAAGCGATGAAGCGAAAGAAAGAGGTGAAAGTGAAAATTAAAGTGATGGTGAGATAAAGGTGATGGAGAATGAGAAGAGAAATAAAAATGAGGGAGATGAGTTAAAATGAAATAAGATTAGGAGATGAAGTTAGGATGGGATAAAATAAAATAGGTAATGGAATGAATTAAAATAAAATGAAATAAAGGAAAATAAAAAGCATAAAAGAAAAGAAAATAAAATAAGATGGGGTAAATAAAATGAAAGAGGTGAATGCAATAGAGGAAAATAAATAATTAAAATGAACTAGAATGAGGTAAAATAAGATGAGATAATAAAATCAATGCAGTAAATAAAATAAAGTAAGGTTGGGAAACATAGGATGAAATGGATAAAGTAAAAGAAATAAGATGAACATAAGCTAAGATAATGGATGAGATGAAATAATAATAAAATAATAAAAAAGAGGTTTTAATTGATCAAGGGAGAAGGGAGTTTTATCACTAGGTTGTTATGTGAATAGGAGAGGGTAGTGTCTAGAAAATAAAAGAAGAGGTTCGTTGAGAGAGAGAGACAGAGTTTTGTGGTATTGCTTTTTGTTGACGGGAGGGTTGACCGAAACATGACAAAGAGTGGGATGAAACGAAAAGTTGACGAAAAGTTTTGAAAAGAAAAAGAAAGCAACGAAAACGAAAGAAGAAAAATAAAAGTGGGGACTTCGTACATAGCTGGTAGAGAGAGAAAGAACAGGGAGATAATGGGAGCGCAAGAACATGGGAGGTACAGGTGAGCGGAGATAGAGATGGAAGAGTGCGATGCAGCAGAGAAAAGGGAGGGGCGAAAATGGCGGAGATGACATGGGAGCGGCGGCAGCAGAGGTTGAGAGAAAGGGGTGACAGCAATTGCATGGAACGGAGAGGATGGGGCAGCTAGCGAGAGGTGACGGAAGTGGCCGAGATGGGGCAGTGAGACGACCGAAATGGGATAGCAGATTGCAGAGAGGTGAATGGGGGAGGAGATGGCTCGCGAGTGGGCGAGAGATAGGGGAAGCAGTTGGTACTGTTGCAGAGATTGGCGGAGGGAGAGATTGGCGGTGGGATGAAACAGCAGCAGAGGTTGACGGTGGGATCAAAGAGTAGCAGAGGCTGCCGCCTGGTCGCAGGGAATGAAAAGGGGAGAGCAGCAGAGTGGCCTAACAGGGGAGTGTGGCTGAAATGGCGGTGGAAGATTACAGTTGTAGTTTGGGATGGCGGAAATGGTGGACGGTGGTGAGAGGGCAACAAAGTGAGAGGGGATTAATTAGAGGGGGTGGTGATTCAGGTCGCCATCTGGTTCTGATGATGAGAGGTGGACGGAAGAGCGAGCTTGGGACACGAGGAAGAGAGGGCAGCAGCAATGGCTGCCTGTATTGGATTGAGAAGGGTGGCTGGAAGTGTGAGGAGAAGAAGGGTAGTTGGGTGGTCCTTGTGAGAGTGGCGAAAAGAGATGGGGCTGCGATGGGTTGTTGTTGTTCGCAGGCGGGTAAAACAGAGAACCAAGGAACTTGGGTGAAGATGGGGTTGTTGGTCGTAGACAGGGGAATTAGAGAGAGGTGGGTAAGTGGAGCTTGGAAGGAGATCTTGGCACACGGCGTTGGGTGTGAAGAGAGGCACAAGACGATGAGGGAGGAGTGCGCACGGCGATGAGGGAGATGGGTGCACACGGCAATGAGAGAAGAGGAGTGCGAGAAGTGGAGTGCGCGTAACGACGAGGGAGAAGGAGTGCGCGAGACGGCTATAGGGAAGATGGTGCGCACAAGATGGCGCTGGGGTATGTTGTGCGCATGGCGCTAGGCAAGATGTTCGCACCGCGATAGGTAGAGGTTCGTGCGGCTTTAGGGGAGGAAGAATTTGGGGCATGGTGGTCTCATGAGACGTGAGGGAGTCACCCCGAGGGTGCACCAAAAAGTGAAGGAGTACAGAAAAATAAGTGAAAGGCAAACGGGACTACAGAGAGAAAAAGAGACAAGTGAACCCAAGGGTGCATAGGGTAAAAGTGGTCATGTAAGGTAAAAGGAAAAAAAAAAGGGGCTAGTGGTCATGTGGGACCACAAGTATAAAGAAGAGAAAAATAGAGGAAGAGAGAGTGAAGCAAAGATGGCGATAGCCTTCCGCCGTATGTGAAAGAGGAGAGAGAAAGAAAGGAGAGAGAAAGAGAGGAGAGAAAGAGAAATACTAAACCCAAGGGGTATCGACTTAAAAATTTCTCTCTCCTTCTCCTCTCTCTCAAGATGTGACCCAACATTAGGCAAGACAAAAAACTTTATTAAGCTAGTAAAAGGTTTGTGTACAATGAGAGTATGTTATATATATAGAGTTTATCCAAACATGGGTGGATTGATCAAAATTAAATTGCTGGAAATTAAGATTTAATTGAATTAAAAGAAATTAGAAAATAGGGTACAAAATGACAATTTTGCCCCTCTATAACAATTTGTACAATTCCAAGACAATTCTTGTGTTGCTTTAGAACGTGCATGATTTTTCATAGATGATCTAGGGTTGTTCTGATGCCCGTTTGATTGAAAGATGATTGTTTTCTTGTAAGGCTCAGCATGACGATCAATTTGATACCAACTTCAACCCATAGATCATGTATTTAGGACACGATCATGTGACTTGAAATTTGAATGAATCTTGAAACTTTGGATCGATTGTGTGTTTGTTCCTTGATTTTTTTTGTGATTTTTTCGCTGGATCACATTGAGCATACCGTCACGATTGCGGGGCAACAAATGCAGCTAGATTCCGTACCCGAACGAAGATTTTGCAACTTTGGAGTTTTGGCCAGAATCAAGAATTTCGACGACAAAATTTACAGTTACTTCATCGGCTTCGTGTGCGGAATCCAATCGTTCATCATATACAGGGTTTAGACTATAGATAGCCCTAGACCTTACGTATGTGATCGAACTGGTTTCCAGTAGATCGGGTTAGCGAGCGGCGTGATTTGACCGCTCGAGGAAATAACAATGCTATTGATTTTCCTGTACTTTTTTCACGGATCATCAACTTCTCTCTAGCTTTTTTTCGCGCTCGAACGTCGTCGGGGGGTGTACCATATATCGAAACACTCGTCTTAACGAGACGAACACGCTTATAAAATTTGAGCACGATCCGACTTGAGACGGGTGAGATATGAGCATCAAAAGTCAATGGTCGTGACTTCCTCTTTAATGGAGTTGAGTTGCAAGGTGGCCGCACGGGAATAGGGTGTGACTCCTCTTGTTTCGATCTTTTGCCTGTAACTTCTTCCTGAAATGTTCGTTTAAGCTGAAATTCGACCTCTCGAGGTTTTCAACCATGCCGGATCCAATGGCAGTGGTCCTACAATAATTTGATGCTCTCAAATATAGTTCTAGTTATAGGGATCCGTTTCAAGGCGTTAGACGCTAAATCTGCCAGAGTGTTTTATAGTCTGCGCTGCCTTAGACATATCAGAATACGATGAAAGTTCGCGAGAGACTTTTGAGAGTCCTTATGAAGATCTTAACCAGTTATGGGGCTATTATGAACCTGTCAAAATTTCCACTGTTTGTTAGGCTTTATTGACCGGGGACTTGAAAATTGACTTCTAACAGCATGCCCTGTCGAATGTGATTCGAGAGTAGAGAGAAGTATAGTCATTCGAGAAATTTTCCTTGGCTAGCCACAGGACCACGTGAATGCCGAGGAGGTCCACGCAATGGTATAACTAGGATGCTCAAACGTTTGGATGCAATGTATAGGTCCATCCGTGGAGACTTTAGGGGGAGAAGAGGAATCCGTAGAAGTCCTCACCCTCAAGGGACTATTGACGATTCTGACAGCTTGAGGACTTTGTAGGGACCTTATTGGTCAAAATAGGGCCTATTTGGAGGCCACATGTTATGAACCTTTGATCAACATTGTTTATTGCTACACCAGGTTTGCTTTTGATGATCAGGGTATCTCTATAGGTCCCATCCAGCGGGGGGTCCAGTCAAGGGCTTCTGATCTATCCCGAAGATCTAGGCGTATCGACTAGAGGGGATTTTGGCCAGGTGATCTTATGGCGAGACATCACCCTGAAGTCTCTAGCAGGTTAGGCCCTTGCTTTGTCAGTTTCTTGCCTTCGTGGGGATCTTTAGCAATTTGGAAATATGTTTTGGTCATCATCCTCACCATCAAGGACTCTCTTTGTTTTTGAAGTTGAAGTGTGGGAGATCTTATGAGGCTCTCACTCACGGATGAGCCATTTTTCTTTATGAATGGATGTTAGTAGTTGAGGATTTTTTGTAGACCTCATTAGCTAGGATTATGACTGTTTGGCGATTGGGTGTTGGCTGAGGCTGTGGTGCTTCGTCAACCTGCTTTTTGTTGGCCCAAGAGCCCTTTGCGGGGTTTCACCTGGACTGGGGAAGTGGTACCGTAGAGACAATTTACGTTAACTTTCTTTATTTTTGGGCTCTTTTACCCATGACCTCGCGGTCATGTCCACCCTTTTCATCCATTTTTGCTCACAGTGCCCTTTCGGGGTTTTCACCGTGCCCGGGTTTTTATTCACGGAACTCCTTTACTCATAGTTTCGTGACCATGCCCGTCCGTCATTTTTACTCATGACGTTCCCTTGTTCAGGTATACACCATGCCCATTTTCTTGTGAAGGCGTGTTTAGGATCATGCCTTCGAGACCTGTGCGAAGCCTTTTAATGTCATGCGGCCAGGATGTGCACTGTAGTTTAGAATCATACAGCTGAACCATAGTGGTGATGAATGACAGTCTGTGGAGGTTATGAAGTGACTATGGTGTTGATTTTGACTCACATTGGGGGATGGCACAAGGCTACCTACAAGAGATGGATGATGTATGAATGGTGGGTGAAAAGTGGTGGCCCACTAGCTGACAGCAAGAATGGATGGTGGAATGGTTCGCCGTTTTGTGAGCACGGGTGAAAAACTCATCAGGGAATGATGGATGTTAATAATGAAGTGAATGGACTTACTGGGGAAGTAATGAAGGTGATGCATACATAAGAACAGGTCGGCTAGGGAAGTTGTGCATGGAGATGCACGTAAAGGGCATGTACGCATGTGTTGGGGCGTCATTAAGATCATGCCTCCACGACCTGGGCGAAGCAGTTTAACGTCATGTGGCCAGGATGTGTACTATGGTTTAAGGTCATATAGCTTGGACCATGGTTATGCAGTTTAAAGTCATGCAATTAGAACGGACCTCCGCTATAGTTTAAGGTTGAATAGTTTGGACCATGGCTATGCAGTTTAAAGTCATGCAGCTAGGACTATGGTTCCGCAGTTTAAGGTCATGCAGCATGGACCATGGCTGTGCAGTTTATGGTCATGCAGCAAGGACTATGGCTGTGCAGTTTAAGATCGTGCAGCACGGACCATGGCTGTGCAATTTAAGGTCATGCAGCATGGACTATGGTTGTGCCATTTAAAGTCATGCAGCACGGACCATGGCTGTGCAGTTTAAGGTCATGCAGCATGGACCATAATTGTTTAGTTTAAGGTCATGCAGCACAAACCATGGCTGTGCAGTTTAAGGTCATGCAGCATGAACCACCGTGCTGGTCGCCATGTAGGTGCAGCTCCATGGGGAATAGGCTTGTGGATAACGATATGACACCTTGGGTATAAAAATAGCTAAGGCTATACACGAGCAGGGAGCTTTAGATTAAGATCGAACTTCATTGGGGATTAAGAGGGCAAGTGTGGCTCTTATGCATGTAACTCTACTGAGAATGATAGGCCAAAGAATAGATGCAACCCCGCTGGCGATTGAAAAGATAAGAATAACCCAAACTCCATAGGGATAATGCGCTGCAATATGGATGTGACTCCTACTGAGGATGTTGGTGTGAAACAGACCCACAGGGGATTGAAGGGGTAAGCATGACCTTTTTGGCATACACCTAACTCCACTAGGGATGATGGGTCACGGCTCAGGTGTAACTCCTACTGGGGGAAAGTGAAGGCCAAGAGAATGTTCAGGTGTAGGAGTATACGGTTGAGACTGTGGTACAAGTCTTTGGGATACTGCTTTGTAAAGGCAGGCGCATGCCTTACATGCTTTGCTTTGAAGCCTAACAGTCAACACTGTGGTACACATCTTTAATATATGGCTTTGTAGAGGCGGTCGCATACCTTGATGGTTTCATGCTTTGCTTTGAAGCCTCACAGTCGGAACTGGGGTACACCTCTTTGTGATATGGCTTTGTAGAGGTGAGTGCATGCTTTGAAGTGCATGCTATGCTTCAAAGCCTCACAGTCGGAACTGTGGTACACCTCTTTAATAAAAGGCCTTATAGAGGTGGGCGCATGCTTTTGATGGTTACATGCTATGCTTCAAAGCTTCACAGTCAAAACTATGGTACGCCTCTGACAGACAGGTGCAAGCCTTGATGATTACATGCTTTTACTTCGAATCCTCACAATCGAAATTGTGGTACTCCTTTTTGAGATATAGCTTTGTAGAGGCAGGGGCATGCTTTGAAATGCATGTTTTGCTTCGAAGCCTCGAAGTTACGATTGAGGTACACCTTGATCTAGGAGGACACCTCGAAGGGGTGGTGTCTTTTCACCGGGGGCTTGTGAAGAAGGATGTGGTAGAGGATGTGTAGAAGGGTATCATGCAGTAACCCCATGGAGACAGGTAGGAACAGAAAGCAGTTTATAGTCGGGCAAATGGACTATATGTCGCTCAGTTTAACGTCTTGCTACAGGGACCATTGACAGTTTTACTCGTGATGAGCCGTAGGGGAGGATCAACACACTTGCCATTTGAGAGTGAGTGCCTCGAGGGGTTTCCACCACACCCCCTTTATTTTGACATATTTTGCCCATGGTGGCCTTTGGGGGTGCACACCATGTCCGTCATTCATTTTTTTTTTGACATTTTTACCCATAATGCCCTTGTGGGTTTTCATCATGTCTATCGTCTTCTTTTTTTTACGAAAGTGTGTTTAAGGTCATGCCACAATGACCATCAATTTGGTGTGTTTTAAGGTCATCCACTGAGACCTCAGGGCATGTTTAAGGTCTTGCCTCTGAGACCATATGTTGTATAGTTTAACGTCATGCCACTAGGATGTGTGCTATAATTTAGGGTCGTATAGCTTGGACCGTGCAGTTTAAGGTCGTGCAACTAGACCTCCGCAAGAGTTTAAGGTCGTATAGTTTGGACCATCACTAGACAGTTTAAAGTCATGCAGCTAGAACTATGGCTGTGTAGTTTAAGGTCATGCAACACGGACAATGGCTATGCAGTTTAAGGTCATGCCGCACGGACCATGGCTGTGAGGTTTAAGGTCATGCAGCACAGACCACGACAGTGTAATTTAAAGTCATGCAGAACAGACCATGGCATGCAGTTTAAGGTCATGCAGCACAGACCATAGCTGTGCAGTTTAAGGCCATGTAGTACAAACCATGGCTGTGCACTTTAAAGTCATGTAGCACAGATAATGGCCGTACAGTTTAAGTTCATTCGGCACGGACCATGGCTATACAGTTTAAGGTTATGCAGCATGGACCACGGTAGTGTAATTTAAGGTCATGCAGCACGGACCATGGCTGTGCAGTTTAAGGTCTTTTAGCACGAGCCTGCAGTTTAGAGTCTTGCAACGAGGACCATGCAGTTTAAGGTCGTCCAACTAGACCTCGGCTACAGTTTAGGTCATATAGTTTGGACCAAGGCTATGCAGTTTAGAGTCAAGCAACATGGACCATAGTTATGTAGTCTAGAGTCATGTAACTAGGACCATACAGTTTAAGGTCAAGAACCTATACCTCAGCTATAGTTTAACGGCATATATTTTGGACCATATAGTTTTGTGATTGTGCAACGAGACCAAGGCTATGCAGTTCAAGGTCATGTAGCTCGGACCACGGTACACAGTTTAGAGTCATGCAACTACAACCATCCAATTTAAGGTCATGCAGTTGTTGGTGTCATGCAACTAGACCAAGGTTGTGCAGTTTAAGGTCATTCAGCACGGACCACGTTTATGTAGTTTTGAGTTGTGTAACTAGGACCATGTGGTTTAATGTTGTGCAACTAGACGCCCACTATAGTTATGGTCATGTAGTTTGGGCCGAGGCTATGCAGTTTAGAGTCATGCCGTATAGACCACGGTTATGCAGTTTAGAGCCATCCAACTACTACCATGCAGTTTAAGGTGGTGCAACAAGACATCCACTACAGGTTAAGGTCATATAGTTTGAACAAAGTAGTTTTAAGGTCGTGCAACTAGACCAAGGTTGTGCAGTGTATGGTCATGCAAAGCGGACCACGGTTATGAAGTTTAGAGTCATGCAACTAAGACCATGCAGTTTAAGTTTATGTAACTAGACGTCTGCTACAGTTTAACGTCATAAAGTTTGGACCGATGCTGTTAGTTTATAGTCATGCAGCACGGTCCATGCAGTTTAAGGTCGTGCAACTCGACCTCAGCTACAGTTTAAGGTCATATAGTTTCGACACTATAATTTTCGGGTCGTGCAACTAGACCAAGGCTGTGCTGTTTAAGGTCATGCAGCGCGGACCACGGTTATGCAGTTTAAATTCATGTAACAAGGACCATGCAGTTTAAGGTCGTGCAACTAGACCTCAGCTACAGTTTAAGGTCATATAGTTTACACCAAAGTTGTGTTGTTTAGAATCATGCAGCTCGAACGACGGTTATGTAGTTTAGATTCATGCAACTAGGACAATGAAATTTAAGATAGTGCAGCTAGACCTCGCCTACAATTTAAGGTCATATACTTTAGGCCTTGCAGTTTTGGGTTCATGCAATTAGACAATGGCAATGCAGTTTAAGGTCATGTAGCATGGACCACGGTTTTGCAGTTTAGAGTCATGCAGCACGGACGATGCAGTTTAAGGTCGTACAACTAGGCCAAGGCAGTGAAGTTTAGAGTCATACAGCACGGACAACGGTTATGCATTTTAGAATCATGCAACTAGGACCATGCAGTTTAAGGTTGTGCAATTAGAACTCCACTACAGTTTAAGGTCATATCGTTTGGACCAAGGCTGTGTAATTTAGAGTCATGCAGCATGGACTACGGCTATGCAGTTTTGAGTCATGCAGCGCGGACCATGAAGTTGAAGGTCGTGCAACTAGACCAAGGTAGTGCAGTTTAAGGTCATGCAACACGAACCATGGTTATGCAGTTTAGTGTCAAGCAATTAGGACCATGCAGTTTAAGGTCATACAACTAGACCTCCGTTAAAGTTTAAGGTCATATAGTTTGGACCAAGACTGTGCAGTTTAGAGTCATGTAGCACAGACCAGGGATATGCATTTTAGAGTCATACAACTAGGACTATGTTGTTTAAGTTAGTGCAAGTAAACCTCTGCTACAGTAGAAGGTCATATAGTTTGGACCATGCGGTTTGGGGTCGTGCAAATGGTCCAAGGCTGTGCAGTTTAAGATCATGCAGCACGAACCACGGTTATGAGTTTAGAGTCGTGCAACTAGGAGCATACAATTTAAGGTCGTGCAACTAGACCTCTGTTATAGTTTAAGGTCTTATTGTTTAGACCATGGCTGTGCAATTTAGAGTCAGGAGGCACGGACCACAGTTATGTTTTTTAGAGTCATGCAACCATACAGTTTAAAGTCGTGCAACTAAAACTCCGCGATAGTTTAAGGTCATATAGCTTGGACCATGCAGTTTTGGGGTCATTAAACTAGACCAAGGCAATGTAGTTTAAGGTCATGCAGCGCAGACCACGGTTATGCAGTTTAGACTCATGCAACTAGGACCATGCTACTTAAGGTCGTGCAGCTAGATCTCTGCTATAGTTTAATGTCATATAGTTTGGACCAAGGTTGTGTAGTTTCGAGTCATGCAGCACGGACCATGCAGTTTAAGGTCTGCAACTAGACCTCCGCTACAGTTTAAGGTCATATAGTTTGGACCATGCAGTTTTGGGGTCGTACAACTAAACCAAGGCAGAACAGTTTAAGGTCCAACAATGCGGACTACGGTTTGGCAGTTTGAAGTCATGCTACCCGGACCATGCCATTTAAGGTCGTGTAACTAGACCTCCACTACCATTTATGGTCATATAGTTTGGACAAAGGTTGTGCAGTTTATAGTCATGCAGTACGGAGCACTATTATGCAGTTTAGAGTCATGCAACTAGGACCATGCTAATTAAGGTAGTGACACTAGACCTCCTCTTTAGTATAAGGTCAGATAGTTTAGACCATGTGCTTTTAGGGTCGTGCAACAGGACAAAAAATGTGCAATTTAAGGTCACGCAGCGTGGACCTCGGTTATGCATTTTAGAGTCATGCATCACAGACGATGCATTTGTAAGTTTGTGCAACTAGACCAAAGCAGTACAGTTTAGAGTCATGCAGCAGGGACCACAGTTATGCAGTTTTGAGTCATGCAACTAGGATCATGCAGTTTAAGGTTGTGTAACTAAAACTCCGCTATAGTTTAAGGTCATATAGTTTGGACCATGGCTGTACAATTTAGAGTCATGCAGTATGGACCACTGCTATGCAGTTTAGAGCCAAGCAGCACGGACCATGCAGTTTAAGTTCGTGCAGCTAGACCAAGGTTATGCAGTTTAACGTCATGCAGCGCGAACCACGGTTATACAGTTTAGAGTCATGCAACTGGGACCATGCAGTTTAAGGTCGTGGAGCTAGACCTATGCTACAGTTTAAGGTATTATAGTTGGGACTAAGGCTTTGCAATTTAGAGTCATGCAGTATGAACCACTGCTTTGTAGTTTAGAGTCATGCAACTAGGACCGTGCAATGTAAAGTCGTGCAACTAGACCTCTTCTATATTTTAAGGTCATATGGTTTGGACCATGCAGTTTTGGGGTCGTGCAACTAGACCTTGGCTGTGCAGTTTAAGGTCATACAGCGCGGACCATGGTTTTTGCAGTTTAGAGTCATGCAACTAACACTCTGCAGTTTAAGGTTGTGCAGCTAAACCTCCTCTACATGTTAAGGTCATATAGTTTGGACCATGCAGTTTTGGGTTCGTGCAACTAGACCTAAGTTGTGCAGTTTAAAGTCATGCAGTGAGGACCATGGTAATACAGTTTAGAGTCATGCAACTAGGACCATGCAATTTAAGGTTGTGCAACCAGACCTCTGCTCGAGTTTAAGGTTATATAGTTTGGACTAAGGCTGTGCAGTTTCGAGTCATGCACAATAGACCACGGTTATGTAGTTTAGAGTCATGCAACAAGGACCATGCAATTTAGGGTTGTAGAACTAGACCTCCGCTACTGTTTAAGGTCATATTGATTGGACCATGCTTTTTTGGGGTTGTGCAACTACATCTAGGCTCTGCACTTTAAGGTCACGTAGTGCGAACCATGGTTATGTAGTTTCGAGCAATGCAACTAGGACCATGCAGTTTATGGTCGTGCAACTAGACCTTTGCTACAGTTTAAGGTCATATAGTAGGGACCAAGGCTGTGTAGCTTGGAGTCATGCAGCACGGACCACGTTTATGTAGTTTAGAGTCCTGCAACTAGGACCATGTAGTTTAAGGTCGTGCTACTACACCTCTGCTATAGTTTAAGATCATATAGTTTGGACCATACAGTTTTGGGGTCGTGCAACTGGACCATGGTTATGCAGTTTAAGGACATGCAGCGCGGACCAGGGTTCTGTAGTTTAGAGTCATGCATCTAAGACCATGCAATTTAAGGTAATGCAACTAGACATCCGCTACAGTTTAAGGTCATATAGTTTCGACCAAGGCTGTACAGTTTAGAGTCAGGTGGCACAGACCATGATTATGCTGTTTAGAGTCATGCAACTAGGACCATGCAGTTTTAGGTCGTGCAACTAGACCTCTACTACAATTTAAGGTCATATAGTTTGGTCCAAGACAATGCAGTTAAGATTCTTATTGCACGGACCACGATTATGCAGTTTCGAGTATTTAAGGTTGTGCAATAAGACCTCCGCTATAGTTTAAGGTCATAGAGTTTGGATTAAGGCTGTGCCATTTTGAGTCATGCAGCACAGACCATGGTTATGCAATTTAGAGTCGTGCAACTAAAACCATGCAGTTTAAAGTTGTGCAACTAGACCTTTGCTACATTTTAAGGTCATATAGTTTGGACCATGCAACTTTGGGGTCGTGCAACTAAAACATGGTTGTGTTGTTTAACGTCATGCAGCGCGGACCACGGTTATACAGTTTAGAGTCATGCAACAAGGACCATGTAATTTAAGGGTGTGCAACTAGACCTCCGCTACAGTTTATGGTCACATAGTTTTGACCACGACTGTGCAGTTTAGAGTCATGCAGCACGGACCACAGTTTTGCTATTTAGAGTCATGAAACTAGGACCATGGAGTTTACAATCGTGAAACTAGACCGCCGTTACAGTTTAAGGTCATCTAGTTTTGACAATGTAGTTTTGGGGTCGTTCAACTAGACCAAGGCTGTGCAAATTAAGGTCATGCTGTGGGGACCATGCTTATGATGTTTTGAGTCTAGCTACAAGGATCGTGCAGTTTAAGGTTGTGCAACATGACCTCCGCTATGGTTTACGGTCATATAGTTTAGACCAAGGCTGTGCAGTTTGGAGTCATGCAGCACGGACCATGGTTATGCAACTTAGAGTAATGCAAGTAAGACCATGCAGTTTAAAATCGCGCAACTAGATCTCTGCTATAGTTTAAGGTCATATATTTTGGACCATGCAGTTTTGGGGTCGTGCAACTAGACCAATGTTGTGCAGTTTAAGGTCATATAGTTGGACCATGCAGTTTTGGGGTCATGCAACTAGACCAGGGTTGTGCAGTTTAAGGTCACGCAGCATGGACCACGGTGATTCATTTTAGAGTCATGCAACACGAACGATGCAGTTTAGAGTCGTGCAACTAGACAAAGGTTGTGTAGTTTAGAGTCATGGAGCACGGACCACGGTTATGCAGTTTAGGGTCATTCAACTAGGACCTTGCAGTTTAAGGTTGTGCAACTAGACCTCCGCTACATTTTAAGGTCATGTAGTTTGGACCAAGGCCGTGCAGTTTAAGGTAAGGCAACATGGACCGTGCAGTTTAAGGTCATGCAGTACAGACCATGGCTACGTAGTTTACAGTCATGCAGCATGGACCATGCAGTTTAAGCTCGTGCACCTATACCAAGGTTGTGCAGTTTAAGGTCATGCAGCACAATCCACAGTTATCCAGTTTAGGGTCATGCAAATGGGATCATGCAGTTTAAGGTCGTGCAATTAGACCTTCGCCACAGTTTAAGGTCATATAGTTTGGATTAAGGCGGTGCAATTAAGAGTCAGGTAGCACGAATCACAGTTATACAGTTTAGTGTCATGCAACTAGGATCGTGTAGTTTAAAGTCAAGCAATTAGACTTACGCTACAGTTAAAGTTCGCATAGTTTGGACCATGCAGTTTTGGGGTCGTGCTACTAGATCAAGTCTATGCAGTTTACGGTCATGCAGTACTCACCATGGTTAAGCGGTTTAGAGTCATGCAACCAAGATCATGCGGTTTAAGGTCGTGCAACTAGACCTTCGCTACAGTTTAAGGTCATATAGTTTGTACCAAGGCTGTGCAAATTAGAGTCATGCAGCACGGACCACGGTTATGCAGTTCAGAGTCATGCGACTAAGACCATGCAGTTTATAGTCGTGCAACTAGACCTTCGCTACGGTTTATGGTCATATAGTTTAGACCATGTTGTTTTGGGGTCGTGTAACTAGACCAAGGCTATGCAAATTAAGGTCATGCTGCATAGACGATGCTTATGTAGTTTAGGGTCTAGCAACAAGGATCGTGCAGTTTAAGGTCATGCAACAAGACCTCCGCTACAGTTTAAGGTCATATAGTTTTGACCAAGGCTATGCAGTTTGGAGTCATGCTGCACGGACAAGGATTATGTAGTTTGGAGTCATGCAACTAGGACCATGCAGTTGAAGGTTGTGCAACTAAACCGCCACAACAGTTTATGGTCCTATAGTTTGGACCATGCAGTTTTGACATCGTGCAACTAGACCAAAGTTGTGCAGTGTAAGGTCATGCAGTGCTGACCATGATTATGCAGTTTAGAGTCATGTAACTAGGACCATGAAGTTTAAGGTCATGTAACTAGCCCTTTGCTGCAGTTTAAGGTCATAAAGTTTGGACCAAGGCTGTGCAGTTTAGAGTCATGCAAGATGGACCACGATTTTGTAGTTTAGAGTCATGCAACTCGGACCATGCGATTTAATGTAGTGCAACTTGACCTCTGCTACAGTTCAAGGTCATACAGTTTGGACCATGCGGTTTTGGGGTCATGCAACTAGACCAGAGCTGTGCAGTTTAAGGTCACGCAGCATGGACCACAGTTATGCATTTTAGAGTCATGCAGCATGGATGATGCAGTTTAGGGTAGTGCAACTAGGCGAAGGCTGTGCAGTTTAGAGTCATTGAGCATGGATGACGGTTATGTAGTTTAGAGTCATGCAAGTAGGACCTTGCAGTTTAAGGTTGTGCAACTAGACCTTCGCTACATTTTAAGGTCATGTAGTTTGGACCAGGGGTGTGCAGTTTAAGGTTAAGCAGCATGGACCATGCAGTCTAAAGTCATGCAGTATGGACCATGGCTACGCAGAGTAAAGTCATGCAGCATGGACCATGCAGTTTAAACCCGTGCAACTAGAATAATGTTGTGCTGCAGTTTAAGGTCTTACAACGCGGTCTACGATTATGCAGCTTAGTGTCATGCAACTGGGACCATCGCGTAACTAGACTTCCCCTACAGTTTAAGGTCATATAGTTTGGACTAAGGCGGTGCAATTTAGAGTCATGCAGGACGAACCACAGTTATGCAGTATAGTGTCATGCAACTAGGACCGTGCAGTTTAAAGTCGTGCAACTAGACCTCTGCTAGGGTTTAAGGTCACATAGTTTAGACTATGCAGTTTTGGGGTCATGCTACTAGACCTAGACCGTGTAGTTTAAGGTCATGCAGTGCGCACCTTGGTTAAGCGGTTTAGAGTCATGCAACCATGACCATGCAGTTTAAACAGTTTAACGTCATGCGGCCTGAATGTGCACTATAGTTTAAGGTCATACAGTTGGACCGTAATGGTGATGGATGGCAGTCTATGAAGTCCATGGAGTGAGTAAGGTGGTGGTTTGCCTCACTTGGGGAAATGGCTCGAGGCTAGCAATGAGAGATGGATGATGTATGAAATGTGAGTGGATGATGGTGACCCACTAACTTACAATGAGTATGGATGACGGAATGGTTCACCATTTTGTGAGCATGGGTGAGACTCACTGGGGAATGATGTAGGATGATGAAAGGAATGAACTCACTGGGGAGGTAATGAAGGTGGTGTGCACACACTAATAGGCAGTCTAGATAAGGTGCGCGTGAAAGTACACGAAAAGGTATGTGGCTTATGTGGGGGCAAGTTTATGGTCCTACCTCCATGACCTGCGTAAAGCAGTTTATCATCATGCCGCCAAGACATGCACTATGGTTTAAGGTCATACAACTGGACCGTGGTGATGCGGTTTAAAGTCGTACAACTAGGACCATGCAGTTTAAGGTCGTACAATTAGACCTCCACTACAGTTTAAGGTCACATAGTTCGGACCATGGTGTTGAGCCTTTTATCATCTTGCGGCTAGGATGTGTACTATGGTTATGCAGTTTAAAGTCATACAACTAGGACCATCCAGTTTAAGGTCGCGCAACTAGACCTCCACTACAGATTAAGGTCATATAGTTCGAACCATGATGCTGAGCCTTTTATCGTCATGCAGCTAGGACGTGTACTATTATTTAAGGTCATACAGCTGGACCATGGTTATGTAGTTTAAAGTCATACAACTAGGACCATGCAGTTTAAGGTCGTGCAACTAGAACTCCTCTACAATTTAGGGTCATATAGTTCGGATCATGGTGTTGAGCCTTTATTGTCATGCGACTAGGACGTGTACTATGGTTTAAGACCATACAGCTGGACCATGACTATGAAGTTTAAAGTCATACAACTAGGACCATACAGTTTAAGGTCGTGCAACTAGACATCCACTACAGTATAAGGTCATATAGTTTAGACCATGGTGCTGAACAGTTTTGGGTCATGCAATATGAACTGAAGCTAAGCAGTTTAGGGTCATGCAGTATGGATCGAGGCTGAGCAGTTTAGAGTCATGCAGTATGGATCGAGGCTGAGCAGTTTAGGGTCATGCAGTATGGATCGAGGCTGAGTAGTTTAGGGTCATGCAGTATGGACCGAGGCTGAGCAGTTTAGGGTCGTGCAGTATGGACAGAGGTTGAGCAGTCTAGGGTCATGCAGTATGGAACGAGGTTGACTAGTTTAGGGTCATGCAGTATGGACCGAGGATGAGCAATTTAGGGTCATGCAGTATGGACTGAGGCTTAGCATTTTAGGGTCATGCAGTGTGGACCGAGGCTGAGCAGTTTAAGGTCATGCAGTATGAACCGAGGCTGAGACATGCAGTATGGACCAAGGCTGAGCAGTTTAGGGTCATGTAGTATAGATCAAGGCTAAGCAGATTAGGGTCATACAGTATGGACTGAGGCTGAGTAGTTTAGGGTCATGTAGTATGGACCGAGGCTGAGCAGTTTTGGGTCATGCAATATGGACTGAGGCTGAGCAGTTTAGGGTCATGCAGTATGGACCGAGGCTGAGTAGTTTAGGGTCATGCAGTATGGACCGAGGCTGAGCAATTTAGGGTCATGTAGTATGGACCGAGGCTGAGTAGTTTATAGTCATGCAGTATGGACCAAGACTGAGCAGTTTAGGGTCATGCCATATGGACCAAGGCTGAGCAGTTAGGGTCATGCAGTGTGGATCGAGGCTGAGCAGTTTAGGGTCATACAGTATGGATCGAGGCTGAGAAGTTTTGGGTCATGCAGTATGGACCGAGGTGAGCAGTTTAGGGTTATGCGGTATTGACCGAAGCTGAGTAGTTTCGGATCATGTAGTATGGACCACAGCTATAGTTTTAGGTCATATAGTTTGGACCATGGAGTTTAAGGTCATGCATCTAGACCATTGTGCAGGTCGCCATATAGGTGGAGGTTCATCGGGAATAGGTCTGTGGATGGTAATCCGACTCCCTAGGGGTAAGGCCTAAAACTATTCACAAACTAAGGGCTTAGATGGGAATGGTGGCCTAATGAAGGATGATGAGCAGAAGCTCGTTGTGGTTTTAAAGGGGGGAAGCGTACTCTTTGGGTGAAAGATGATTCTCTATAACTGGTAACCAGACTCCCTGAGGTTAAGGTAGCTTAGTGTGAAGTTGACCCACTCGGGATTGGTGAAGTTAGAGTGACCCTAACTTCACTGGGGATGATGGGCCACAGCATGGGTGTGACTCCTACTGGGGGATGAGGGACAGCTCCTGACTCCATTGGGGAAGTCACAGTTTCGGTGCAACGACCTGGGTGCAAGTCTACTTGGGATGACATATCCTGGCTTAAGTACAACTCCACTAGGGATAGTGCTAGGGCATACACTGCTTGAAATACGGCCGACGTCATGTGTAGCGCTGATGGTTTATTGCGAATATTCAACTGGCACTGAGTTTTCACAACACAATCGGTGCTGTTCAGCTGGCGTTGTGAATGACTTGTGGTATTATCTGAATACAACTAACGCTGAGAAAACCAACGCTGGGGTCATTTTGGAGACATACCCGGTGCTAAGTCAACCGGCGCAGGGGTTGTATTTGGAAACTCACCAGAAGTTAAGTCAACCAGAACTAGGGTTGTTTGGAAATTCACCCGGTGCTACGTCAACCAGCGATAGGGTCGTCTTTAAATTTATACCCGATGCTAAGTTAATCGGCGCTGGGGATTAGTTACCGCGGGCTTCGGGTCGTGGCCGGACCCGGCTCGTCATTGCGTGGCTTCCCTTGGATGCAACTGGAATTTCGAGTTTGTGAAGGGTTTTATAGGGTAGTGTAGTCTATATAAGGGGGTAAAACCCCGTTTTCGTTTATTTTTTCACCAAGGGTTAAAAAAAACTTAAACGCAAGTTTTCTTTAACCGTGAGGAGAGAGCGCTCGGTTGAAGTTTCCAGCGAGCAGTGGGACTTTAGCAACAATCTCTGCAGGGAATGTTCTTCGACATGTAGTAGGATTTCGGCAAGGGTTTTGCAGAGAATACCTTAGGCGTGCAGACTTTGCCCCGAATTTGACGAAGTTGCAAAGATAGTAGCAGGGAAAGAAGAGTCTTCCGAGAAGTTTTTTGGCAAAAGGAAAGGAATTCTAGCTGTAGTTTTCCTTTCTGGTAGAAAAGGCAGGAAACACAACACTAAGCATTTCGCGCATCCTAGCAAATTTCCAAGGATTTTTTAGGGGTTTCCTGACGATTGTGAAAGTTTCTCCGCACCGCTCATGGTGTTACAGAAATCTCCACGAACTCTCAAGGGGCTTACCGGAGTTATTGCCACTTTTCGACACTATTTAGTGGTGTCGCAAAGGTTTCTCGGCTAGGTTCTGGTGAAGTCCAAGCTAAAAAGATAGGCAGGATGATTTTCCTGTGAGTTTCTGGCTGTGTGGGAGTAATTTCGACAGAAGACGAATGGTCGTAGGAGGTGGACCGTCGTGGAGGAAGGCATATGATTGCTAGAGGCATGGTGACAATTCACCTTCATCCTTGGAAAGTGTACGGTTATCAGTCGCTCGTGTGTGAGGCGGCGCCGAAGGATGTGGCAACGGTTGTCATTCGACGCAACTGAATTCGAGGTGTTACGACTAGGATTCGTGGCATGTGTGATGGATTTGCTCTCAATCGGCGCTGGCCTTTGAAAAACTCAATCGGCGCTGGGGTGTTGGCAATCTGAACCGATGCTGAGTGCTGAAGGACTCATCCAACGCTAGTTGTTGGCACTCAACCGACGCTGGGCATCGATGAGCTCGACCGGCGCTGAGTGTTCGATAAACTCACCTGGCACTAATCGTTAACACACAACCGGTGTTGAGCATTGCAAAGCTCACCCGGAGCTAAGCGTTTGAGAGGCTCAACCGACGCTGAGTGTTGGATAGACTCAACCGGCGCTGTTCTAGTGCCTTAGCAAATTTTTAGGAGTGAACCAATCCCCGATGTGAAGAGGCTCCCATGGGAAGGGGAAATCGGTGCCCATGATTTTATGGGTGAAGTTTTATCAAGGGGCGAATCAATTTGGCTGACCCATCCAGCGTGTGAACCAGAAGGTCCCTTAGTGTTACATTCATTTCAGACCCCGTATGCTTTGATGTGCAGGAGGAAAATGATGGCAACGTCTATATTGAAGAAGGTTGGTACTTCTTCATTGTATGCATTCCGAGGAGAACTTACCCACCTTGGGGAAGCGAATGGTCCAGGCGAAGGGATTACTTAGGTGGTCAATAAAAGGCCTCCAGATTCAGGGAGAGCACCAATATCTGAAGAGATATGCTTCCTGGACTGCCAAGGTATTAGCTTCGTATGAAAGCGTTCTTTAACGTGCTTCGCTATTAGCAGTGGTCCAGTGTTCGGGCAGCTACTACGACCGTTGCTCTAATACAGTAAACGTATTGCTGGAGACATGGAGCCATGTGAGAAATACTTGGCTTCTTAGTCATGGCAAAGCAAGAATCTCTTTACTGGATCTTCAGTTTATTGGAGGTTTCTTGATGCTCGGGGCCATGTATGACGAATTTGTTCCCTCAAACTCAGTCATCTTCGGTAGTGTTAACTTGGGAGATGAAGAGCCGCCAACCAGTCCTCCAAATAGTTTTGAGGCCTACCAATCTATTGTCAGCCGCTCTACCAATGGAAAGGTCACCTTTACAGAATGGGTGAAATTATTTTATGGAGATTATACCGAGGGCGGTGAGGGTACTCCAAAGGGGAAAGGGAAGGCAGTTGTAAAAGAGACACCTCCCATATATCAACTTCAGACTGGTGATGGCCGTGTTTTCTTGGTTGCCTACTTGGCCCTGTTTTAGTGTAAATTTGTTCTTCCTGGCTGGGGGGATGGCATTCATCCAGGGGTATTATACGTGGCCTGTGACATGGTCAGAGGGCGTGAGTATGCCCTTGCTCAGCCAGTCCTGTGCAACATAAACCATGGCTTGGGGGCAACCTCCTGTGGAAAGGCCTACAAGGGTCAAGAGCAAGGGAATGACATCGTAGGAGTAAAGCTTTTCCTGAAGATTTTAAATCTCTGTTCCCTGTGCATTACGTGTACGGGTGGCTAGGGGCTTATTTCCTTGACACTTACGTCAAACATCAGTGCTAAGGAAATAAATTGTGGACCTTCCTGATGAAGATTGTGAACCAGAGGGCTATCTTCCATACCCCAAGGGTGGCGGGAATGATTCCTTGAACATGAGGATGGTCCCCTTTCCGGTCGGGAGCTTCACTGACCGTGCTTTTGTTGATGAATTGGGGAAGGAACTGGATGGTGCCTCGACAATGATTAAGGAACTCATGTTCATGCTGAGCATCAGAGGGGGAGTCTTACCTTTTCGGACTCCACACAATGCCCGGTTAGAAGGGTATTTTCCCCACCGCTTCGCCCGTCAGCACGGGCTTGACCAAGGCTGCCCCTTCTTGATATTCTTCATGAAGCACTAGAGTAAGGTGTATAACGGGAGGGTGGAAGAATTTGGAACTTTTCTAGTGTGTTGGCTGCCGGAGCATATACAGACTACTTGGTCCATGTGTCTTGAAATGACAGAGACCAGTAATATGTGTGCCTCACTTTGGTAGGAGAGTTCGAACAACCAAGGCATACGTGAACTGGTGGAGGGCCACCAGTAAGGGCTATTGGGATAAGGATCACCCTTTAAAGGGGATGAACGGTAATTGGCATCAGGACATCTAGCAAAGGAAGTGGGCGGATGCTCCTGCTCTCGACACAGTGTTTGCCTTGGATTATCCCTCTAATTAGCAGGCTTTGGGGCTTCCGTGCGAGATAGCTGCTGATGAGGCCTTGCCAGAGTTCCTTGAAATGAAGACGATGACTGGGAGCGTCTTTGACAATCTTAGCTCGATCTTCAAATGGGATGAGGGGCGACAAGTCCTTGGTTATGAGAAGCGTCCACCACAGGACTTGAAAGTCCAAATCGAGAGCGGTCCTCACCCTCACAGCAAATTGGCTAGAGGGCCTTCTCAGGGAGGTGTATCTGAGGTAGCAGCTCTTACTCCAAGAGGGGGAAGGAAAAGAAAGCACCCGAATGCTGCGGACACCCTTGCAGCGTCTTCAGCTAATGGGCGTATTCAAAGGCGGAAGAGCGACAAGCTTCCTGTGGTGTCAGAAATAGGAGGTAGGCCTTCCTCTTCTGATATTTTAAGAATTCTTCTATCATCCCCCTTTGTCTTTTCTGAACCATCTTTTGTTTCTTGCTAAAATATTTTTTTTTTTCAGAAATTGAGGCGGATGACTTTGACAGCTCTGAGCCTATTGACATTGGTTCTAATCAGGTGGGGACTCCAGATCATAGGGAGATACACTTAAGTCCAGGGGTAGTTCTTGAGTCTGAGCCAGCTCGAGTGGAGACTGAAGAGGATGAAAGCCCTGAAGCAACTGCTCTAGATAGGGTCTCTATTGTCAATGTGGCCTCCATGCATGAGGATTTTAGTGCCCTGACCGAGGCAGGGTCTATGGCTCGAGGAGAAGAGCCTGAAGTTGATGACGTGCCCGAGAACCAAGGGGTTGCTGCTCTCATGGTCCCGAGTCATGAAGATGGGGGGACTGAGCTCTTTGTGGCCGAGGTTCTAGGCGTTTAAGGCAAGGGCCAACTGGAGGAAGCCATTGCTATAGATGAGTCAGCTAAGGAAGGCCAAAGAGACAAGGCAATTCCTGAACTTAATGATGCTGAGGTGACAGCTCAGGAGGGTGAAGAGCAAGGGGAATAGGTTCGTCTACAGCCTGTTGGAACAGCAATAGAATTCCCCATAAGAGAAGGTCAAGACAGTGAGGTTGGCATCGAAGAGCCCATGCAGATTGAGGCCTGAGCCGCCTATGAGCCTGAAGGGCAAGAAGCTCTAGGTTTTTTCCCTTGTTTCAGAGGAGCCAGTGGCTCAGAAGGCTCTCACTTCAATAAGCCCAATTCTTGAGGTCAAGGTGTCTTCCGTAGTGGTGGCCTCAGTAGCACCATCCCAACCTATTTTCGATGGTGTTTCTAGCATGATTGAAGGCTTGTTTAGAGCAGGCCTTCAGGGCTTGAGGGAGTTTCCTTTCGACAAGCTGGGCGAAGGTTTGGCCAGACTGAGGGAGTTTGTCACTACTTCTGTGGTTGGGAGGCGCCACAGGTGCTTTCCCATTTTGATGCAACTCTAAGTGAGTTGGAGAACTGGCGGTTGGGAGTGTTGCATCATGAGGAAGAAACCAAAAGGGTAGCCTCCTTGGAAGAGTTGATCTTGTGCAATCGCGAGAAGATAGATGCTTGTATTGAGAAGAAAGCCTTGATAACTGGGCGTCAGCAGGATCTCAAGATAGGCACAAGGAAGCTTCAAAAGAATGATCAAAGTCAGGGAGGTAATGCGAGTACAGAAAGAAGAATTCAAGAGCCTCGAGACAGAGATGGCACAAAGGAAGGCCATGGAGGCCTCTTTGGTTGCAAATTTGTCTGAGCTCAATGGCACAATTGAGTCAGAAACTGTGGTGATGACAGAGGCGACTCAAACAGTGGTGGAGCTAAAGGCACGTGTTCAAGGCATCGAGATTTCTCCCGAAGCATGCAGCGCAGAGATCAACAAGATGATTGATCGTTTCTGAGCATGTCATTCCCCCTTTTTTCAGTGCTTGTAAAAGTTTTGACTGATGAATAAAATGCTTCTCTTCTTGATCGACTTTACTGCATGATTTCATTCTCTCTTTGCTTTTGTTTCGCTTCATGTGATTCTTCTGAATGCCTCTTGATACTTTCATTATCCGAAGAGACTAATACCCTAGGCCTTGTCTAGCTCCATGGTGGGTTGCTGCGGCTTGGATAGCTTCGAAATAGGGAGTCATTGCTTTTTGTCCTTTCAATGTCTGATTGGCCAAAGGCTCATAGTTCTTCTTCCTCGTGATTTGGTGAGCCTGGTTGCTATAGATAGTCCAATCAGGAGGGGTCTCGGCCTCTGTTG
The DNA here is from genome assembly GCF_054954075.1 of Amborella trichopoda. NCBI lineage: Eukaryota > Viridiplantae > Streptophyta > Magnoliopsida > Amborellales > Amborellaceae > Amborella > Amborella trichopoda. The sequence goes on along the minus strand of NC_142345.1, from coordinate 22,079,516 downwards.
GTGGCGTGTTTACTTCAAACTCATGATAGCTTTTAGTCTCCGGCACAAACTCTTTTAGATGCTTTAAAGCTGTATGCATAACCTTCAATTGACTCTGAAGACTGTGGACTTCGGCCTTCAAGTCTGCTAGAGGATCTTGCTCTTGAGAGGGGGGGAAGTTTCCCTTCGTCGAACTTCTCTCTCGAGAGATCGAGGAAAAGTAAAAATTTTGGCTAGATAACGGTTTGAGGAACATACTCTACACTTATAGCAACTGGACTTTGAAAAACTTTTCATGGAGGTTGTCGCACTTATTCAGCATTCAAAAGTGCAATGGGGATATGCATGACTTTTGGATGATCCTGTGTATAGGTGATCCTTAGAGCCAGGAATCCTACCCCCATGGCTTGCTCGATCTGAGAAATGACTTCTGGTTCATTTTCCAGCCAAGGTGGCTCAGCACTGAGGGTAGAAGGAGTAGACTCTTTTACAAACGAAGAGGGAGTTTCTTGAGGGATGATGGTTGGGATGTTAGAATGAAGAGTAGTTAGGGGTAAAGTTCTGCCCCGCCTTTCTTCTTCCTTGAACATGTTCACTAATGTCCTTTCAACATCCTCAACATGTTCATGAGAGAAGGACACAGTCTTGCTTGTAGACTCATGACCTTCATCACTCGGCTTCTGAGGCGACGCCAGATCTGTGAAGTAATATTTAGCATCGACGTAGTGAGTTTAGGCCACCGGGAATGGTCTTTTGTCAGCATAGACCGTATGCTGTCTCCCATCTCAGCTATACTTGAAACATTGGTGCAATGTTGATGGAAGCACCCCCTGATCATGGAGCCATGGCCGACCGAGGAGAATATTGTAAGAATTGTCAGTGTCGATTACATGAAATTGGGCGTAATCGTTCAGCTCACCAATCTTAAAAAGAAGGAGTATCGTGCCAGACGGGTTCTCTCTTAATTGGTTAAGCCCTTGAACTGTGATGTGGGTCGGCGTAAGATCTTCGGACCCCAACCCTAATCGAGTAAGGGTCCTTCTTGAAATGAGGTTGACTACCTACCCTCCATCTAACATGATTTGGTTGATGGGGCATGCGTGTAATTCACCAGCAACAAAGAGAGTGCGATTATGAAACTTTTCCCTTAATTGTAGATCGTCCTCTGAAAAGGTGATTGGCATACATCCTTGTAGAATTATCGAGTCTACCTCGATAGGTTCTACTTCGGTCTCGTACACTTCTGGGTCAGAGGGAGCTTGAACCAAAGTCATTCGGTAATCCTTTAAAAGCATGAGGGCATTGTAGACACTAATAAGGACAGGAAGTTTCCGTAGATTCCCTATCACATCATATTTCACCTTCTCTTGATTAAGGCCTTATGCTCCTGGTCCTGCCACTGATTTGGCGGATATATTGGGTTGAGGAGTAGGTTTAGGTAAAGAGGGTTTATTTTGGCTGGCTGGCTGACTGGCTGACTTGATTGCATATCGGGCTTGGTTTGAGTGATGGAAGTTTGAGGTTTTAAAAGAGACTGAATGTATGGGATAAAAGGGGTCCCAGGAAATTGGAGGGTAGGGGGATTGTTTAAGGTATTGGGCTTAGGAAGAACTCCAGGGGGCTGTAGGATAGGCAGACTAGCCTTTGGATTAAGGGGTAATGTCGGATTGGGGAAGTTCAAGGTGGCTGACTTCTGAGGTGGAGGCTACAACGTCCTCCCTGACCTGAGATTTATCTGCCTCGTGTTGGGTATTGCTCCTGAAATTTGCACCATGTGGTAAACTTGCTGAGAATATAAGCTTGACCCTCTCGACTCTCTCAATCTCTGCTCGAAATCAGGCTCAGGGGGGCATTGGGGTTTCTTTGGCTTTGACTTCTTGCGCTTCTTTGATGAAGATGGCTCTGCCTAGGCTTTAGCTGGGCATCAGCAATTGTTAAGAATTCGCTACCTGCGCCAGGGTCTTTTTCAATCACTTTCATTGCGTCTCAGTTATGTTCGATCCCTCAAGTTCTCTATCGCAAGCATCGAAGTTTGGACATATCAAGGTTGTACCTGCAGGAGACATAGACAAGGAAGAATGAGAAGCAGGAGAAGAAGGAGTAGGGTTAGAAGGTGGGGGACTTTTAAGGTCGTTTCGCTGATCAGACCGATCTGGGCAGCTTTTTACGTCATCGCTAGAGTTTGACGGTAGGGGGTCTTTTATGTCTTTCCCTTGCTTAGACCGTTGGGGAGTGCTTTTAATGTTGTCACCCTCATTGGACGTGTGTTGAGTGGAAGATGGAATGTGAATGTCTTCTTGACACGATGAAGAAGGAAAAAGGATTATGCCGGGGATGAAGTCTAGCAAAGTTGGCAACAGAGGAAGGGGCCTTAGAAATTCCTGCTCAACTATGGGTTGAGCGGTCTTCTTTCTTCGACAAGTAGCCTTTGGTGCCCGTCTCTTTCTAGTTTTCTGAAGTGATGTCTGATCGTCTCGCTGGGGTGGCAAACCACTCTAGCTTGGCAAACCGCTTCTCGTTTTAAGGACTTGAGTCTGCTTCGGCCATGGTAGATCATCCATGGCTGGGAAGACGAGGGTTCTGCAGAGTCTGAGTCATTTGATCGGAAGGTCTTGCCTTGTGAGATCTTCTTGCTCCGATGAAGAAGTGATTTGAGGATCACTTACGGGGCGATTGTAAAATTCTTGACACTCCCATATCTTCTCTATTAATATATCAAGGAAAGTTGTGCATTTTGACAAATAATGACCTCTTAATTGATGGAATCGGCACCAACAATCTTCAGTTCCTTAGTAAGGCAGTGGGGTTGCCTTGTCTGCTTTAGTGTGATTATGCCTTCCTAAAACATTATAATGAAGAGGGCGTAGAGGATACTCGGCATTTCATCCTCTCTTGAAAGTTTACTGCATGGGAGGCCTCTGCTGCCCCGAAGGCCTTCTATAAATCTTCAAGCTTTATCTGACCTTTCAGAATTAGAGCCTCAATGATATCCTTCAGTGTGTAACAGTCATCTATGGGATGATTGATCCTCTAATGATAGGCACAATAATTTGCCTGAATGTTAAGGCCAGATTGGTCAGGGAACCTGGCTTCTAGAAGCTGGATCATATTCTACTCCAATAATAACTGGAACAGTGCAAGGACCCATTCCTTCTCTAAGGGATAGACTTTATTCTTATACCTGGTGAAATAATCACTCCGATCAAAGTTGGCTGGTGAAGGTACCCGATTGTATGACTATTGCTGCTTGTCAACCTGGGGTGTTACCTTCGCCATGCTTACCTCTTTAGAGAGGTCCAAAGTTTGAGAGGGTGCCTTCTTTGAATCAGTGACCATAACGGCTGCACTAATTACCCCTTTCTGTTAGCTGCCCCGTGTGTTATTTCGAGAGCCACCATTGCCCCGGTTGTTCATTGAACTTGTAGATGGTTGTTGTGCCCCACCATGATGACGTGACAAACTTTCTATGCGAACTAATTTAGAGATCAACTCTGACATGGAGGTTGGATTAGAGGCCTCGACATGTAGAGCGATTTAAGGTCGCATGTTCTGCACGCAAGTTTGGACTGCTTCCTTCTCGGGCATAGGATTAGGATGGTGGGAAGCCAAGTTTGTCCATTTACGGGCTCATCAGGGTCTTGAGTTAAGGTGATAAGATCGATGGTTTGAACTTCTCTCTCAAACTCCTAGAAGCGCTGATAGAATAGTTTATCCATCTCCTCCCATGTATGTATCGAGTTTGGAGGAAGTCGGTCATACCATGGGAATGTTGGGCCATCAAGGGTCTCAACGAATTGGCATTGAAGAAATCTCCCATCAGCTGCTGTTTCCCAACATGCTGCGTGGAAGCGGGCAATATGCTGGTTTGGAGAGGTGGTTCCACTGAATAGAGGAAACTTCCCTTTTCTTATAGTCTGAGGGGAACGGGGCCTGATTAATATAGGAAGGATATGATCTTTGATAAGGCATCGCACCCTGTATGCCTTGAATTGATCTGTTCTTTAGGCTATGGGTGACCATAATGTCAATAACTGACTGAGAAATCAAAAGAGGGACATAATTGTCCTGTTAGGTAGATAGAGGAGGCTGCCGTGGAGGTACACCATCAAAGTGATGGGAATTGACCTCATGGTTAGCGGACTGGAGTGCCACATCATTACCATCGATCTTCTCCATCATCGCATGCACCATGTCCTCAAACTTGTTCATATTGGGGTCAACGTTAGTGGCAACAGAGCGTTTGCAAGCTTGACAGGTCGTACATGGTAGGTCAGTCAGTAAGTGGTCAGCATGCCCTGACTGAACTCGAATTTTGTACGTAGATCGCGCTTGGACTAGTTCTTGATGGTCTTAAGACCGTGGCTGAGGAGCTAGTTCGTGACGGTCTTGGGACCATGGTTGTTCAGTGGGTGGGTCTTCATATGCGACAGTAACCACAGCACATGGCTCATTGAGCTCTTCTTCAGGCTTCATCATCTAAAGGGGGTAGAAGGGATTTAGGTCAAGAGGGTCATCAAAATTGGTTGTTTTGACATGCCTTGGTCACCTCCCTAATAGAAATTCGTAGACCTCCATCATGTTTAGCCTTGAGGTTTTGATGGACCTCACGTCAAAACTGCGATCTAGGTTAGCATGTCAACTCTTCTCGCACAGGAGAGAGCTGTCTCTATCAGGTGCAACAATGGATGAGGGATAAGAACTGGAGTCATCTTGGACTGGGGAGGATGGAGGACTCAATCTTTCGTGCAGTCCATGCCCCGAGCTCTCTTTTGATCTCCAGAGACATGGCCAAAGTGTTGGGGCTGATTCAGGAGGGGAAAACCTTCGAGAACCAAGGCTCGATGAAGGAGGAGCAGGCAGGGGCAAGGTCAACTCATGAGGAGGCCTGATTCGAGGACGAGGGGACGTCTGAGATGGCGACGTGTGTGCGCTCCTTGAAGAAGGATTATAGGAGACCTGAGGGTCAACCCGAGCTCGTGCAAGTGATATGGCCTTAGGAGGCCGAGAACTACGAGCAAGTGTCTGTAAGAGAACAGGTGTAGGCATGTCCCTTACAGGGTGCACTTGTGTGTGCATAGGAGGAGGATGAGAAGGTTGTCTCCTGTGTACTCGGGTTGGCACAATAATGGCGTTGCCCAGAGTAGTGAGATGCACATGAGTGGCATGGGCAGGATCTGACCTTGGAAGGTTCGATCTTGAACACGGTCTAGAGGCAATAGGAGGGTTTCCCCGAGGTGATACTCGAGTGGGCGACCCACGAGCCTTGTGGTATGTGTGAGGGGTGGAGACCGTAGGGTTTCCATCTTGAAGTGATGAGCGTCTTGGGATAAAGACCAATGGTGCAGAAATGTGGTGGGTAGCCTTATGGCGACCCGCAGAAGCAATGGCAGCTTGCTTTCCTTTCGCAGAAAGGGACTGGGCAGCCTTCCGACGTACCTCAGAAACACGACCAGCAAGTGACTTGCCAGCGGCTGGGTGCATGTTGTGTGCGGCAACATAAGTGTCGCCCATGCAAGGCGTCTTGGTGGAGTTTTCATCAGAGCGAAGAAATGGGGAGTGAGGGACCTTCAAGTCCCTCCTCACACCGGTCCAAGTTAAGACCTGGGAGCTAGACAAGGGGCCTTTGCTCAAGAGGATGGTTGGGAACAAAGTCGAAGGACCTTGTTCCCTAGGGACACTCTCGAATAAGGGGATAAGAAAATCCCCGATCTGGATAAAGGGGTTACAGAACCCAACAGCCATAAGTGAATGTGAAAAGAGAATAAAAGCAGATAAAGAAGAAACTAGCCAAACAAGAACGATTCAACTATAAAGTAGTAAGTCCCTAGTGGAGTCTCCAAGCTGGTTAGGTGCCTCGATATCGCCCTCTGGATCTTGGAGGATCAAGCGGCGTACATCTCGGGTTTCAAGGAGACTCGGGACGTTTGTGAGATCGGTCTCTCGGGAACCTCTTTCAAAAATGGGGACAAGTGTTACCATCCAATGAGAGAGGAATTTAAAGGTTGGTTTGGGACTTACTCGAGCTGACTTGTGTGGGCGCCCTCTTAGATCACAAAGAAAGCCCCCCAGTAATGAAACTGGTTCGGAATCACCTCCCTTGGCTCATATTCTTCTTACTTTCTGCTTGACCGCAAGCACACACATATATAGCAAGTTTATGGGACAGGTGGGTCAGGCCTCACCCTTTTCTTCTTTGATGATCATACACAAGCATGCGTATTCAAAAAAAAAAAAAAAAAGACGGGGGGAAGATAAGAATTCGACCAAGCTAGAAGATCAGAGTAGTGATTAGGCTGGTGGATAATTAGCGTAACATGGTAGTGAACGGGCTCGGTAATTGAGACCGGGTCACGAGATTACTACTAGATGTTATTGCCAATATTGACTAACTAAGCATGATGGTCAGTCTGTCGTGGCAGTAAAGTGGGCCAAGCAAACCTGAAGCAAGAACATTATGGCTAGACGACAGGACTACCACAAGATGCTAAAGAGAAGAAGTGAATGGACAGAAGGAGAGTGAAGAAGGAAGAGAGGAGGGAGAAGAAGGAAGAGAAGATACAGTTAGTGCTAGACATTGCCGACTGTGTCAGGAGATGGTAGAGAGAGGAAGCAGTCGCCGCTAAGCTTCACCGATTGTGTCAGATGAGAAGAGAGGAAGAGAACCAACTGACGCTAAGTCTCGCCAACTGATAGAAGAAGAGAGGGAAAACCAACCGGCACTAGATCTCACTGACTGATAGAAGAGGAAAGAGAAGTTCAACCCATGCCGAGTCTAACCGACTGAAAACAGAAGAAAGAGAAGACCAACAGGCGCTAGACCTCGCCAACTGATAGAAGCAGAGAGAGAAGACAAACCAGTGCTAAGTCTCACCAATTGATAAAATCACATAGAGAAGACCAAACAGCGCAAGGTGTCACCGACTAATAGAAGAAGAGAGAGAAGATTAAATGACGCTAGGTCTCTTCAACTGGTAGAAGAAGAGAGAGAAGACCAATCAGCTTTAGGTCTCGCTGACTGGTAGAAGAAGAGAGAGTCAGCCATCCGATGCGAGGTGATTCTGACTGATAAAAGAAGATAGAGAGGGCCAATTGGTGCTAGGTCTTGCCAGTTGACAAAAGGAGATAGAGAGGACCAACCAGTGCTAGCTCTTGCCTGTTGACAGAAGAAGATAGAGAAGACCAACCGGCACTAGGTCTCGCCGACTGGTAGAAGAAGATAGAGAGGGCCAACCGATGTTAGATCTCGCTAGTTGATATAAGAAGATTGAGAGGGCCAACCGACGCTAGGTCTCACCAATTGATAGAAGAAGATAGAGAGGGCCAACCGGCACTAGGTGTCACCAGTTGACAGAAGAGAGAGAGAGAGAGAGAGAGAGAGAGAGAGAGAGAGATAAAGAGAGAAGAGAGAAGAGAAAGAAAGAGGGAAAGAGAGAAAGAGAGGGGTGGAGAGAGAAAGAGAGAAGAGAGAGAAGAGAGAAAGAGAGAGAGGAGGAGAGAGAAAGTTGCCTACTTGAAGGGTATCGACCCTTTTCTTCTCTCTCCTCTCTCTCTCTCCAAGACGTAGTCATCGGCTCAAGCAAGAATGGAAATTTTACTGAATCTTCTCAAAATCAATTAAAGGCCGAGCGATCTATTTACAATGAGGGAGTGCCTGTTTATATAGAATTGTGCCCAAACATGGGTGGATTGATCAAAATTAGATCGAATTACTGAAAATTAAGATTCAATTAAATAAAAATAAATTCTAACAATTGATGCAAAAGGACTGTTTTACCCTTGCCTAACAATGTATGGAATTTCAGAATAGTCTCTGTTGCTGCTTGAGACCTTGCGTGATCCTTTATGGCTGACCCGAGGGTGTTCTAATGCCCATGTAATCGAAAGATTATTGTTTTCTTGTAGGGCTCTACATGACGATCGTTTTGATACCAACTTTGAGTCATGAATCATATTTTTGAGCCATGATCACGAGACTTGAAATTTAGTGGAATCTTGAAAACTTTGGATCGATAGTGCGGTCATTCTTTAATGTTTTTCTGTGATTACATCATCGTAGTGAACTGAGCATTCGGTCACGATTACATGGCTACAAACGGAACGTGATTTAGAGCCTGAACAAAAATTTCAAAATTTTTTAGTTTTGGCCGAAATCTAAAATTCGACAACCAGAATTTCAGTCACTTCATCGGCTTCGTGTGTGAAATCAGACCATTCATCATATACGGGGTTTAGACTAATGATAGCCCTGGACCTTACGCACACAATGGAATTGGTTTCACGTCGATTCGTTGTGCAAGCATCGTGATTTGATCTATCAAGCGAGGTGTGTCGCTGTTGAATTTTTTTACAATTTCTTCATGAATCGGCAGCTTCTATCTATCTTTTATCCCTGCTCGGACATCGTCTCGAGTCGTGCCACATATCAAATTGTTCGTCTTGATGAGACAAATAAGCTCACCAAATTTGGGAGTGATCCAAAATAAAATGAGTGAGTTATGGGTCTCAAAAGTGACTGCCCATGACTGTAAAAACAACCACCATTAATGGTGTCATGGTATAGTGAGGACACACGGGAATAGTGTGCGGCCCCTCCTGTTTCAATGTTTTCTCATATCTTTGTTCTGGAGTGTCCGATTAAGCTGAAACTTGGCCCATAGGGGTTTTCGACCGTGTCAAATCTAATGGTGGTGATCCTACAATGATTTGAGATACTGAAATGGAGTTCATTTGTAGGGTCCGTTTCAGGGTGCTAAAGACCATTTTTTTGAAAAATGTTCCTTTGTGTTCATTGCCTTAGACATGTCGAAATGTGACGAAACTTGACAGGTGGTCTTTTGGAGTATTGATGATGATCTTGAGAAATTATGGTGCCATTCTAAGACTATCAACAATTTTCACTGTTTTGTAGGCTTTATTGACTTTCTTCCTACAGGGACCAAGGTGATGATAAAGACATTCAAACACTCCCTTCATGGATTCCTTCCCCTTTCTTCGTGGGCCCTTTGCCTCCTAATCCACAAGTGCAAACACTCGGCCTTGAGCACTTGGCTTAGGCTCGCCTCCCATCGTAGGGTAGTTTCTGATCAAGTGGCCCAGCTTGCCACACTTAAAACATGGCTTTGTCTTCAGCCAGCACTCAGGAGCCGAGTGATTGAGCTTCCCACAAGAACCACACGGATTTGGCTGTTTTTGCTTAATATCATCGTGAAAGGTTTTTTTAACCTTACCATATCTCTGGCCTCGTTTCTCTTGAAAACCTCTCGGAGGCGGGGGCCTTACCTTCTGCTTCTCCCTCCTTAGTCGGTACTCATCACATTCTCTTTCTATTTTTCTGGCCAGATCCACTAGGGGGAGAAGGTATTTAAATTTTTTGATATTACCCCCTTCCTTATATCTGGCCTGAGGCCTCTCTCGAACTTACTTTCTTTACGAGCCTCCCTATTGATAACATGAGGTGCATATCGAGATAGTTCTGAAAACCTAGACGCATACTGCTCCACAGTCAATTTCCCTTGTTGCAATTCTATAAACTCCACTTCTTTCCTCTCCTTCACAGAGTCTGGGAAGTATTTCTCATTAAAGTCTTCTAGAAATTTTCCCTTGTAGGTATAGCCTGCACTTCTTCCCAAGCCTATTGGGCTGAACGCCACCAATGTTCGGCTTCCCCTTCTAGCATGAAGGTACCCAGCCTCAACTTCTGCTAATCTGTGCATTACAAGACTCTAAAGATCTTCTCAACTTGCAACAGCCGCCTTTTGGCTTTCTCGACTCCACCATGCCCCGCAAAAGTGGGTGGCCCTAACTTCTTAAACTTCTCAATAAACTAACATCATATAGTTCTGGGCCAGAGGCAGTCGGGGTCGACATATTCTCCTTCATCATTTAGGTCATGGCCCCTAAGGTCTTGAAAAACTCACCAAGGGCCTCGGTATTTCCCTTACTCAGACTCACGTCATCAATATAAGTCCTCCGCATCCTGACCTACAACAGGAGCACTCCAGTCACCATACTGGCCAAAACAATTCTAGAGACACTTCTAAGACTCACTAGGCAAAAAATCATATCCTAACTACTCTGATATCATAACTGTCACGACCCCACCCTCTGACCTCTACCATCCCATGCCAAAGGGCGACAAGGTACGGGATCGCGATCACAAAGGTCACGAACGTCACTCAGGTGGGAGTGGCTCAACGCATATGATAGGTGGAATAAAAAACAAACCACCAAAGACAAACAAAAACTCCCACCAGAAACATAATAAAAGCTGGATAAATGAAAACCATTCATATCCATAAACAGTCTCCAAGAGACAACTACAATATCCAAAATATTACAATCGTCCAAGGCACTACTGGCTTGCCATCAAAATACATAACTTTAACAACAACTACAAGATTAACGACTAACAAACATCTACACAAGAACAAGGATCCACTTGTCGAGAGCGGGCTTTACGTCCATCAAACACAATCACCTCCCGCCACTCTCGACCTACAACAATTAATCTACAAGGGTGGAAGCAAAGGGATGAGCTTAAAAGCTCAGTAAGTAGATCACAGCATTATGCTTCCCCGCCTATGACTATTATCACGCAGCACAGATCAAGATTCCAAGCCATGCTCATAAAACAGAAGTCATGCATCACAATTATGTCACAATTATAGGATGATGCTTTTCAGGTAGAGCAAGCACAATATAAGATATCAGAATTCACATTTGTTCAATGTTGTAATTATCATTAATATTCCCAGTATAGATAATGGATATCACATGAATCAGCAGTTCAGAAAGACCTTTCCTCAGGAGTATCATCATATGGCATTCCTCAATATTACTCATTCATCTATAACTGAACATGTTCTACAATATACAGACTTATCACAATGGAGCATACTCTTAGTTCATAATAAAGCATATTTTCATCTCTTAGAACTCATAGAGTCAGGTAGTGCATTACACTCCAAGGCATGTACCTTACAGGCATCAAACACATAGATAGGCCTTGGAATACCCTCAAAGCAGGCATGATACCATCATTCACATAACACGTAAGCAGCATGATACCATCATTCACACAGTAGGTATCCATTCACATAACACATAAGCAGCATGATACCATCATTAACACATTACGTATCCATTCACATATCACATAAGCAACACGATACCATCATTCACACAGTATGTACCCATACAGATAACACATAAGAAACATGATACTATCATTCATACAGTAGGTATCCATTCATATAACACATTAACAGCATGATACTATCTTTCACACAGTAGATATCCATTCACATAACACATAAGCAGCAAGATACCATCATTCACATAGTAGGTATCCATTCACATATCACATAAAAAGTACAATACCATCATTCGCACAGTAGGTACCCATACACATAACACATAAGAAGCACGATACCATCATTCACACAATCGGTGTCCATTCACATAACACATAAGCAGCATGATACCATCATTCACATAGTAAGTATCCATTAACATATCACATAAGCAGCACGCTACCATCATTCAAACAGTGGGTACCCATATACATAACACATATCACATAATGATGATATCAGCATCTTGTCATGATAGTAGCAATATCATATTTTGGGTGTGGCACATCACCTTTTAACAATATCACAATGATAGTACTATAGTAATAGTGACATTATTTCAGTTAAGCCTTACCGCTCAATTTCCTGCCATCAAGGCAATGACGTGTGCTTACCATTAGGACCGTAATCATTGAACCATTTAGAGTTTGAAGACAGTTCCAAAACCAATTTTCCTCCTATCTTTCAATTTGGGGTAGTTTGAAGATCAATTTGGGGTAGTTTGAAGACAATTGGACCTTGTTTGGCCCCTCAAAATTTCAAAAGAATGAAGATATTTTATCTGAAATCTTCTATGCAGTGAAGGTAGTAACATGTCTTTAAAATTTACTTCATAACTCACAATCATAAAGAAATTTCGAAAAGTGCTCAACATGTAAATTAAATCTTACTCATGAACCATTCAAATGGTAGTGGTTTGGCAAAAAATGGACCCTTTTTGGCTAGTCAAAATCCATGGCGACAGAGGCATAAATTCAGAGTTTCATAAAAGTTGTCCATAGTGACATATTGTTACAATTAATCATACAAATCTCAAATTAGGGAGAATTTTGAAAATTCCTAAGCATGTTATCTCAATCTTATTCAAAAATATCTCAAACGGCAGTGTTTTAGAAGAAATCCAACCTCATTTGGTTGTTCAAAACTCTTGACATCAGAGACCTCAGTTCTGTGTTTTTACCAAAACTGTCTACAGTGATATACTGGCATATTTTGAAGTATAACATTACATAAATAAAGAATCAGAGTAAGTTCAAAACATAAAAATCACAATAGATTCATGAATCTTTTAAATGGATGTGATTTCTTGTCATTTGGACTCCAATAGGTCAAGCAAAGTCTCAGTACAACAGAAGCTGTGTTCCTTGAAATTTTCACAGTCTGATAACAGCGACATTCATGCACATTTCACATCATATCTTCGAATATATCAAGAATATCATGTATAAACTTATAACTCAAACTACACTCATAAATATTTCCAATGGAGGTGATTTGAATCAATTCTGAGATCATTTGATAGGTCAACAGAGAGACACAAGGACCCCAATACTCACTGGAATTCCACAGTCCAGCCATAACATACCTCAAAGAACAAAGCATAAAGTCTAAACTACACAAGATAATCACATGAGACTAATTCTAGATTAAACTAGACTCACAAGGGCATCAACCAAAAAATTTACAGGCTCAACAGAAATCACGACAGTGCATATTATCTTATACAAATGAGCCTAAATTTCTGAAAAAACAGAGCACAAATACATACATGCAAATCCTATTCTTCAACACAATTTCTATAGAATCTCATGCTAATCTCATGCTTAATTTCAAGCTCCATTCATTGCTAAATCATTCTTCATACATGCTTAGATTCGTGCTTCATACTAAAACATCAAATAACATGATCTACTTACTTTGAGCTTTAAAGTTGCTCCAAAACTCTTGCACACATCCACTTCTCCAAGTTCCCCAACATGAGACTAAAGTGTTTTAGGGAGAGAGAGAGAGAGAGAGAGAGAGAGAAAGAGAGAGCAAAACCTGGGAGAGAGAGGGCCAAAGCTCTTGAGAAGGGCTGAGAAAAGCTCTATTTATAAAAGGGAAAAGGGCAGCAAGTGACAAGTGTCATTCATGCAAAACTGAATGACATGCATGAGGAGAGTGAGAGAGAGAGAACAAGCATGGAGACATAATTATTAATGGTACAATAAGCAAGGAAAACAAAATGATTATGAGGGAGAGAGAGCTCCCTAGACTACCATGCAGTCAACCACTCATGCACGGTTGTAAACAACTGGCGCTGTCCTCTCACACAACTCCAACCGGCGCTGGCCACTCACACAACTCCAACTGGCGCTGGCCTCTCACATAACTCCAACCGGTGTTGGCCTCTCACACAACTCCAATCGGCACTGGCCTCTCACACAACTCCAACCGTCGCTGGCCTCTCACACAACTCCAAACGGCGCTGACCTCTCGCACAACTCTAACCAGTGCTGGCCTCTCTCCTCAGCCGGGAAAAGTTTGGGTCATCACACTTTTGGCCTGTAACCGTCATCTTAGGGCAGCGCTCGTCAGATGAATTGAAGCTGACTCTCCAAGTAGTTTCGCTTCTTCTTCATGAGGAAGGTCGTTCTTTGGTGGGTTTTCTTCTTGTTAGAGAGCAATTCTTTCATGGGTTTTCTTCTTCTGGGAGAGCAATTCTTTTGGGCTTGTAACTGTTCTCCTATCCCCAGATGCAAGAGACACAACGCAGCTTTTTGGTTTGTATTCCTCCTCTTATTCTCAGATGCAAAAAACTTGTAACCTCCATAGTAATGGGCTTCTTAACTTGTAACTTGTAACTCGTTTTTACTGCAATAAAAGGAGTTAGAATTTGTTTGGACTATCTTGCGTGCTTTTGCGTTGAGTCTTTTTTCCTTTGAATATGTATCACGGATAATATTTCTTTAGGTATCGAACATTGATAGGGGGTAGCCTCCTCTCCATCAGGATGTGCCAATATGTAGGCTCCATTTGGTGAGACCTTTTTTACTATAAAGAGGCCTTCCCACTTATGCTCAAACTTCCCTTTACGCCGGTCATGCATAACAATAGGCCTCTTGCAGCTAGAACTAGATTGCCATGGGTGAATGAGCAGACCTTTATAGACTTGTGAAAAGCCTTCTTCATTCTCCCTTGATTGAGTTCAAGGTTCTGCTGAGCCTCTAGCCTCTTTTCATCGAGCGCATCCAATTCTAGATATCGGAGCTTGACTCTCTCATCTTCGGTTATTCCTTTGTGAATAGCAACTTGTAGTCAAGGTATTTGAATTTTGAGGGGTAAACCTGCTTCATCCCCATAGACCAAAGAGTAAGGAGTGGAATCAGTAGGATTTCATATAGTAGTACAATAGGCCCATAGTGCTTCGGAAAGCTTCTCATGCCAATTCTTCCTTGTCTTTGATACTAAATTTCTTCAAACATTGCACAGAGTCTTATTGACGGCCTCGGCCAAGCCATTCGCCCGAGGGTAGTACATAGTCGAGTACCTCCATTCGAAACCGAACTGGTTAACTAAGAGATCAATGTGTTGACTCCTAAATTGAGGACTGTTGTTAATATAATCCGGTCGAGCACCCCGAACCGATATATGATGTAATGGCGAACGAAGTGGGCCACCATTATCCCAGGAACTTACTGAAGGGGGACCGCTACAACCCACTTAGAGAAATAATTTGTTGCAGCTAGAATAAAAACATGGGCCATTGCCGAAGGAGGGTCAATAGGCCCTATAATGTCCATACCCCATTATGAGAAGGTCCATGATGCAACTGTATGGTGTAAGGGCTCTGAAGGCTGGTGAACAAGGCTCGAGTGTATTTGGTACACTTTGCACTTTTTTGCATAGTTTAAGGAGTCGGTGATCATGAAAGGTCAATGTATCCCAACCTGCATATTCGTTCATAGAGCTTAGGACCGGACTAGTGTAGTCCACACACCTTATTTGCTTCTTGAACGTCGACACATCTAAGAAGGATATCGTCAAACGATCGTCTAAAAAAAGCATCTCCTTCAAGGAGGATATATTTGGTAGACATTCGACGTACGCTGTTGCATTCAGCATAATCTTTTGGGAGCTTGCAATGTTTAAGGAAATTAGTGATGGGCTCTCTCCAATCGTCTACCTACTCAATTTTGACGCATATTGGGTCAAAGAATTTTGGTTCTTGGTTTTGACCCTTAGCTCCTTGACTCTGTGTTATTTCTTGTTCAGTCTTAATTACTTCTTTGGCTGATAGAAGTGTGCCAAATGGATAAGGAGGGCACTCCGGGAAGATATTTCTCTCGTCATCTACGTCGACCTCGATTCTTAGTTCAATGTATCTCCATTCTGCCACCCAAACAAGTGTGGGTCCTAATGAGGACAGCGGAATTATAGCACCGAGCAAGTGCGTCAGCCAGCGAGTTTAGCCTTCAAGGGATGTGACTCAAGGATACGTCCTCAAACTGAGCCATATACTATTTTGCAGTAGCGTGATAAGGCTTGAGAGTGTCTTTTCTCACATCATAGAATCCTTTGAGTTGCCGAATAGTCAACTCAGAGTTGCCATAGATCTTGAGTTGCTCCAAGTCTAGGTCAAAGGCTATCTCTAACCCAATTATAAGGGCCTGATATTCTGCCCCATTATGAGAACTTGCTTCAGCGAGAGAGAAAGAAAGTGGTAGTACTCCTCCTTTCGGAGTCAGGAATGTCACTCTGGCTCCTCCTCAATCGAATTGAAAGGCTCTATCGAAGTACATTTCCCATGCATGAAGAAGCTCAACATAGAACACTTCTTCATCAGGGAGGTTGCTTGATAAAGGAGATTCCGCTGGTATGGGATGTGCTACGAGAAAATCATCCAGGGCTTGCCCTTTGATGGCCTTTTGTGGGACATATATTATGTCAAATTCCATCAATAATAATGCCCACTTAGCAAGATGTCCTGACAAGCATGGACGTGTCATGAGAAACTTTACAGGCTCTGCTTTTGATCTTCATGACCAAGTAAGTAATGGTGGAGTTTTTGTATTGCAAAGATCAGGGCCAAGAACATCTTCTCAATAGGGGGATAATTATTCTCTTCCCTTTGCATCCTACGACTGAGGTAATATAACACAGTCTCTTTTCCCTCGTCATTGTTTTGTGCCAACAATGCTCCGAGTGACTCGTCCAGAGTAGTTACGTATAGAATGAGAGGTTTCCCAACACTAGTGTAGAGAGCATTGGAGGGTTAAGTAAATAATACTTGACTTCATCAAGGGCTGACTAACATGCTTCATCTCAGATGAATGGGGTATCTTTCTTTAATAGCTGTGTAAAACGTTTACAGTGACTTGAGAGATTTGAGATGAACTTGCGGATGTACGCTAGCTGCCCCTGAAGGGAGAGCAGTTCTTGCAGTGTAGTTGGCGATGGCATTTCTTGGATCGCCTTGATCTTGACTAGCTCGACTTCAAGCCCTCGATGTCTGACAATGAACCCCAAGAACTTTCCCGACCACACCCCAAAAGCGCATTTCAGTGGGTTCATTTTAAGTAGATGAAGACGTAGTTGCTCAAATACCTTTTCGAGGTCTTTCATGTGAGAATCATTCTCTTCGGACTTTACCACCAAGTCATCTACATAACACTATATTTCTTTATGCATCATATCTTTGAATATGGTTATCATTGCTCTTTGGTATGTGGCATCAGCTTTAATCCAAAAGGCATCATCGTGTAACAGAAGACCCCTTTTGGAGTTAAGAACGCAGTGGCTTCTTCATGTTCAGATGCCATCTGTATCTGGTTATACCTAGAGTACCCATCCATGAAGGAAACAACCTGACAGTGGACCGTAGAGTCGATGAGCATCTCGGTGAATGGCAACAGGAAGTCATCCTTGGGGCAAGCGGTATTGAGGTTGCGGAAGTAGATGCAAGCTCTAATTTGACCATTCTTCTCTTGATTAGAACAACATTTGCTAGCCATTTCGGGTACTTGACTTCATGAATAAAGCCTGCTTGTTTGAGTTTGGTAACTTCGGCGTCTATCTGCATTTCAAGGTCAGGCCTGAACCTTCTTGATTGCTGCTTGGCAGGTTTGACAATCGGATCAATGCTGAGACGGTGAACGGTGACTTGAGGGTCTAAACCAGGCATCTCATGATAATGCCAAGTAAAGATGTCTCGATTTTCTCACAAGAAGGTAGTCAAATATTCTTTCTCTTCTGGAGAAATATTCGTTGAAATGAAAGTGGGTCTGGGATCCGCTTCGTCTCCAAGATTTATTTCTTCAAGTTCGTCAGTTGTGGCCTGACTGCCTTCTTCCCATTCTTCTAAGCCTCCTACAACTCTTCATCGTTGTTTTCAGAGGTATTTTGATCGACCTCAAGTGCACAGACCCATGATCCTGACATCTCTACCTCTAATACAGGTCCATGGTGGATCATAATTTCTGCACGTTCCCGAGATTGAGGAACGAAAGGGTCTTCCGTAATTATCGATTGTTTCTCGGGCTGCAGGAGTTCGACATGGAGTTTACAGGAAATTTGAGGTTCATTGATGGTGAAGCAAAAAGCATCCTCGTATGAATCACATGGTATTTGCACAGGCGCCTGCAGTGTTTGCCTCATGCAGGCTGGTACTTCACAGACTTGTACCATGTGGCAAGTTTCTTGAGAATAAAAGCTTTGCCCTCTTGATTCTTTCAATCTCTGCTCAAAGTCGGGCTCAGGGGGCCACTAGGGCTTCTTTGGCTTCGAGTTTTTGTGCTTCTTTGAAGAGGGTGGTTGTGCTTTGACTCGAGCTGCCAAGGCATCCGCAACTGTCAACAATCCTACTTTCTGAGTCAGCGCCTTGTTCAACCGCTTCCGTTGCGTCCTTCTTATGTTGAACCCTTTAAGTTTTGAGTCGAGAGCCTCGAAATCTAGACATATCAAAGTTGTACCTGCAGGAGACATAGAAGAGGAAGGATAAGAAGCAGAAGAAGAAGTAAGAGAAGGGTTAGAAGGAGGGGGACTTTTAAGGTCATTCCCCTCATCAGACTCGTCTGGGTAGCTTTTTGAGTCATCACTAGGGTCGGACATGTGCAGGGGGTCTTTTAGGTCTTTCCCATGCTTAGACTATTGGGGAGTACTTTTAACGTCATCACCCTAATTGGACGTACACTGAATGGAAGATGGTATAGGAACATCTTCTTGACAGGATGAGGAAGGAAGAAGGATCGTATCGGGAATAAAGTCTAGTAAAGTTGGCAGTGGGGGAAGGGGTCTAAGAAATTTCTGCTCAACTGGAGGTTGAGCCATCATGTTTCTCTGGGGAGCAGCCCTTAGTGCTTGTCTCCTTCTGGTTTTCTAAGGTGGAGTTTGACTCATCTCGCGAGGCTTGTGAACAGCCCTAGCTTGGCAAACTGCTTCTCGTCTTAAGGACTTGAGTCTGCTTCGCCCGTGGTGCACTATCCATGGTTGAGAAATCGAGGGTTCCGCATAGTCAAAGTCATTGATAGGAAGGTCCTTCTTTGGAAGATCCTCTTGCATCGGTGGAGCAGTGACTTGGGGATCACTTACTTGGACGTTGTAAAACTCTTGACATTCCCGCATTTTCTTTGCGAAAATATCATGGAAACTGTTGCATTCCCACAGGAAGTGACCCCATATCTGATGGTACGGCCACCATGTCTGATTCAGTGTGATTATGCCTTCCTGAAGCATTATAATGAAGAAGGTGTAAAGGATACTAGGGATTTCATCGTCCTCTTGGATGGTTACTGCATGGGAGGCCTCGGCTGCGCCGAAGGCCTTCTTTAAGTCTTCAAACTTAATCTCACCCTTCTGAATCAAGGCCTCAATAATATCCTTTAGTGTGTAGCAGTCACCTATGGGATGATTGATCCTCCGATGGTAGGCATAATAATTCTCTTCAGTGTCAAGACCAGCTTGCTCGAGGAACTTGGCTTCTGGAAGCTGGATCATATTTTGTTCCAATAATAACCGGAACAGCGCAAGGATCCATTCCTTCTCAAAGGGGTAGACCTTGTTCCTATGCCTTGAGAAATAATCACCTCGATCAAGGTTGGCCGGCGGGGGTCCTCGATTTTACGACTGTTGTTCCTTGCTTACCTGGGGCATTATCTTTGGCGTGCTCACCCCTTTAGAGAGGTTTAAAGTTTGAGAGGAAGCCTTCTTTGAATCAGTGACCGTGACGACTGCATTGATTACTCCTTTTTGTTGGGTGCCATGTGTGTTGTTCCGAGAGCTACCATTGCCCCGGTTCTTTGCTGGGCTTGTAGATGGTTGTCGTGACCCACGGTGGTGGCATGATAGACTTTCTATGCGGACCGATTTAGAGATCTTCTCTGACATGAAAGTCGAATTAGAAGCCTCAATGTGTAGAGCAATTTCAGGTCGCATGTTCCCGACGCAAGTTTGGACTGCTTCCTTCTCGGGCATAGGATTAGGATGGCGAGAAGCCAAATTTCTCCATCTTGATATGAACTGATCCATGAGCTCATCGGTATCTTGAGTCAAGGTGAGAAGTTCGATGGTTTGAACCTCTCTCTTGACCTCATAAAAGCGCTGATAGAACAGTTTCTCCATTTCATCGCACGTATGCACTGAGTTAGGAGGAAGTTGAGCATACCATTGAAATGCTGGGCCATCGAGGGTCTCAACGAACTGACAGAGAAGAAGTCTCTCGTCAGCCGCTGTTTCTCGACATGCTGCCTAGAAGTGGGCAATATGTTGCTGGTTAGGTGCCTCAATCTTGCCCTCCGGATCTAGGTGATCTGGCGGCATGTGTCTCGGGTTTCTGGTGAACCCGAGATTTGAGATCGCTCTCTCAAAACCTTTCTAGAGGGCAAGTGTAGGTATACCAACCAATGAGAGAGGAATTTTAGGTGGATTCAGGACTTATTCAGGCTGGCTCGTGTGGGTACCCGCTTAGATCACGAAGAAAGCCCCCCAGCTGCTTAAGCTAGTTTGGACTTGCCTCCCTTGACCTGTAATCCTATTGTTTGTTCTACACAACACTTATATGGTTAATTTGTAAGGCAAGTGGGTCGAAGGGACCCACCCTTATCTTAGGGAAATTCACGTTCACGTGAGAAGGTGATGAAGTGCAAGGTTCAGTGAAAGATAGAAAAGAGAAGAGAGCTTAACATAGGGGTGAGACTAGCATGACAATCAGAAACTATCGACTCGGAGTGGTAGCAAGATGGGCATCGTTCTCAGGACCAGCACAGCGGCAATACTATTCGAAACCGAGGTCAGCACGTCGGTGATAGGCTAGGTCTACCCCTAGTCAAGTGAGAAGAGAAAGACGTGAAGAGGAAAGAACAGACATCAAAGAGAAGGGGAAATCTAGTCTTCAATGGGCATCGTGGTCGACAATGCAAGGAGACGGCACATCCCTTGCGGATGGCTCTAGCTCCTGATGAGGCTCTCAGCGATCGTTACCCCTAAGTAGCACGGCAATAGGCGCGAGACGCAGGGAGAATGACAACGAATATCGGGCACATAGAGGAGGCTCACAGACGGTGATAGGTGTTGCCAAAGCCTTTAGCAGGCGACAATAGGTATCGTCATCTTCGCTAGATGCGCAGTAGAGGATGACCCTTGCTGATGGCAACGAACTTCACCATCTAGACCATTTGTCGAGATGTCACAGCAACGTTTGGGTGTGGCGATAGGCAGCGCCATCCACAGACTTCACTGGAAGAAAGAGACAAACGAATAGAAGGGGAGGGAGACTCGTGCATGGCATGGCCATCACCATGCGTGCCCTATGAGACCAAGGGAGAGGCATGCACAGCACTGCCACTACTGTGCATGACCCCTGCGAGGGACTCAGACGAAGAAGAAGGAGAAGAGAGGGGACGAAGAGAGAGAGAAGAAGAAAAGAAAAATAAGGGAGAGAAAGTTTACCTCAAACCTAGGGATACGGGTCCAAATTTTATCTCACCTTGCTCACTCTCTCAAGCGTAACACAACAATGGTAAGAAAGAGAAACTGGTATTAAGTGAAAACTCTCTCTTGTGTGTGTATGGCTTTGGCTCTTTTTCTTTTTTTGCATACAATGATGGTATCATCATATAGAAGTGTACCCTAAACATGGGTGGATGATTAAAAGTAACCCTGATTGTTGGAAATTAAGACTAAATTGAATTAAAAAAATTAGAAAATAGGGTGCAAAATGATGATAGATTTGCCCCTTCCTAACAAGTTGTGGAATTCCAGAATAATCCATGTGTTGCCCTAGGACTTGTGTGATCTTGCACAGCCGATCCGAGGTCGTTTTGATGCCTGGTTGATCGTAGGATGATTGTTTTCTTATAGGGCTCAGTACGACCATCGATTTGATGCCAACTTCGAGCCATGGATCGTGTTTTTGGTGCACTATCATGTGACTTGAAATTTGAGTAGATCTTGAAACTTTAAATGGATAGTGCGTTCATTCCTTGATATTTTTTTGTGTTTTCTTTGCTGAATCACACTGAGCATGCCACTACAATCACCGGGCACCAAATGCAGCTCAATTCCATACCTGAACGAAGATTTTTCAAGTTTGGAATTTTGGTAAATTCATAGTCTGTTCATTAACATCATATGTAGAATCCAACCGTTAATCATATGCGAGGCTCAAGTTAGAGATGGCCCGAGACATTACGCCCACAATGGAATTGGTCTCGCATTGATCGGGGTCGCAAGCGGTGTGATTTGGCCACTTGAGTGAGGCACGGTGCTGCTGAACGTCCTTCACTTTCTTCACGGATCAGCAACTTCTCTCTAGCTTTTCTTCACGCTCGGCTATCATCACTGGGCGTGCAATATATCAAATCGCTCGTCTTCACTAGACGAACATGCTCACCAAATTTGAGCACGATCCAACTTAGGACGAGTGAGATATGAGTGTCGAAAGTCGTGACCGTCCCTTCAATGGTGTAGTGTTGCAGGGTGGCCACACGGCAATAGCATGAGGCTTCATTTGTTTCACTTTTTCGCCTATAACTTCTTCCTAGAGTGTCTGTTTAGGCTGAAATTTGACCCTTGGGGGTTTTCAACCATGTCAGATCTAATGGTAGTGGTCCCAAAGCAATTTCAGATGCTGAAGATGTAGCTCTAGTTATAGGGGTCCATTTAAGGGTGCTAGAGGCCGATTCTGCCAGAACTATTTCTCAGTTTGCACTGCCTTAGACATGTCATAATACGACGAAACTTAACAGGAGACTCTTGAGAGACCGCAAGAAGATCTTGGCCAGTTCTGGACTTGTTTTGAGACTGTCAGAATTTCCACTACTTGCTAGGCCTTTATTGAGAGGGGGCCCCATGTTGATGAAAAATACCTTCCAACAGCTGGTTCGGGGACGTGGTTCTGTTGAATAAAGGAAAATTCCCTTTCTTGTAATCTGAGGGAAATGGGACTTGGTCAATATATGAAGGGTATGGCCTTTGATAAGGCACTGCACCTGTATCCCAAGGATTTGTCTGTTCTTAGGTTATGGATCACCATAGAGTCAATATCTGCCTGAGAGAAGGGGTGAGGGACAGAATTGTCTTGTGAGGCAAAATGAAGGGGCTGCCTTAGAGGTGCACCATTAGAGTGATGGGAATTGATCTCATGGTTAACTGACTGGCATGCGACATCTATACGATCAATCTTTTCCATCATCACGCGCACCATATCCTCGAACTTGTTCATGTGCGTCATCGGGCTCGCTTATGACCATTACACTGACTATTTTTCTATGGAGGTCAGCGTTAGTCACAGCTGAGGGCTTACGAACTTGATAGGTAGTGCGTGGTAGATCAGTCATTAGGGGGTCAGCATGCCCTGACTAGGCCCGACTTTTGTATGCCGATCGCGTGAGGACCAGTTCTCGACAGTCTTGGGACCATGGCTGACGAGTGGCTGGGTCACTTTCTACAACATTAACCATAGTGCAAGGCTCATGGAGCTTGTCTTCAGGCCTTGTCATTTAAAGAGGGTAGAAGGGGTTCAGGCGAAGAGGATCATCAGAGCTGGCTGCCCCGACCGCCTTGGTCATTTCTTTGGTCAGAATTCACGGACCCCTATTACGCTTAGCTCTGAGGCTTTGATGGACCTCATGCCAAAACTATGATCGGGACTGCGTCTGGTCGGCTCTTCTTGCACAAGAGAGAGTTGTCTCAATTAGATGCGGCAAAGGATGACGGCCAGGGAATAGAGTCATCTTGGGCCGGGGAGCATGAAGGACTCGATCTTCCATCAGGTCATTGCCCCGAGCTCATTTGTGAGTTCCAAAGACAGGACCAAAGAGATGGGGCTGGTTCAGGATGGTACTCTTAGGGAAAACCTTCGATTACTAAGGCTGAAGTTGCTTGCTCGAAGAAGGAGGAGCAGGGTCGACTCATGAGGAGGCCTGAGTCAAGGGCAAGGGGACGTCTGTGATGGCGACACATATGCACCCCTTGAACAAGGATCACAGGGGGCTTGTGCAAGTGGTCTGGCCTTAGAAGGCCAAGAACTACAAACAAGTGTCTGTAAGAGAACAGGTGGAGGCCTGCCCCTTACAGGGTGCGCTTGTGTGTGCAGAGTAGGAGGACAAGAAGGTCATCTCTTGTGTACTCACGTTGGCACAATGACAGCGTTGCCTTGAGCAATGAGATGCATGTGAGCAGCTCGAGTAGGACCTAGCCTTAGAAGGTCTGATCCTAGATCCGGACTCGAGGTAACATAAGGGTTGCCTCGAGGTGTGGCTCGAGTGGGTGACCCACGAGCCTTGTGATGTACGTGAGGGGTGGAGACCTAGGGCTTCCGCCTCGATGTGTTGAGCATCTAGGGGTAGAGACTGGTGTTGCAAAAATGTGGGGGGTAGCCTTGAGGCAACCCACAGAAGCAATGGTTTGTAGAAACGGACTGGGCAGCCTTCCGACGTACCTGAGGAATACGATCGAGAAGTGACTTGCCAGTAACAAAGTGCATGTTGTGTGGGGCAATAAATGTATTGCCGATGCGGGGTGCCTCGACAGAGTTTCCACAAGAGCGAGGAGATGGGGAGTTAGGGATTTTTTGGTCCCGCCTCACACCAATCCAGATTAAGACCTAGAAGCTAGACTCGAGGTATTTGCACAAAAGGATGGTTCGAAATGAAGTTGAACGAACTTGTTACCTAGAGACACTCACGAATGTAGGGATAAGAAAATCCTCGATCCAGATAAATGGGTTACAGGACCTGCAAGCCATAAGTGAAGTGTGAAAGGATTAAGCAGATAATAAAAGAAGAAACTAGCCAAACAAGAACGATCCAACTAAGGGGTAGTAAGTCCTCAGTAAAGTCGCCAAGCTAGTTAGGTGCCTCGATCTCGCCCTCCAGATCTGAAAAGATCAGGTGACACGCATCTCGAATTTCAGGGGAGACCTAAGACTTTTGAGATCATTCTCTCAGGAACCTTGTTCGAGAACAAGGGCAGGTATTACCAATCAATGAGAGAGGAATTTAAGGTGGGTTCGGGACTTACTCGAGCTGGCTCATGTAGGCGCCCTCTTATATCACGAAGAAAGTTCCCCCAGTAATAAAACTGGTTCAAAATTGCCTCTGTTGGCTTATATTCTCTTATTTTCTGCAATCACACATATAGGGCAAAGGTTATAAGACCGGTGGGTCAGTAGACCGCACTTAGCCTTTTGGTTTAACGTACACAGACATGTACATTCAACAGAAGAAGGAAAGAGCGAGAGAAGAAAGATGGGGGAAAGAAGAATTTGACCAGGCAGGGAGATCAGAACAGTGACTAAGCTGGCGAATAATTGTCCTGATGTGGTTGTAAAACAGGCTCGGTAACTCAGACCTACTCACAAGATTATTACTAGACGTCAATATTGATACTAACTAGCTAGGCACGATGGTTTGTCTATCAAAGCAATAAAGCGAGCACAGTAATTTTGGCACAACAACAATACGGCTAGACCACAGGACTATCATAAGACGTTAATCTCAACCCTTCTTGATCAAACGAAACGATAACAGAAAGAATGAAAGTCATAAAGAGAGAGTAAGAAGTAAGAGAATAAGAAAGAGAAGAGAAAGAAAGAGAGGAAGAGAAAGAAAGAAAGGGAAGAGTGTGAGAAAAGAGAGAAGGAAGGATAAAAGAGGGTAAAAGACACAGTCGGCGCTAAGCATCACCGGTTGTGTTGGAAGAGGAAGAGAAGGAAAGACATAGTCGGCGCTAGGCATCGCCGGCTGGGCTGGAAATAGAAGAGATAGACGGACACAA
The DNA here is from genome assembly GCF_054954075.1 of Amborella trichopoda. Lineage (NCBI taxonomy): Eukaryota > Viridiplantae > Streptophyta > Magnoliopsida > Amborellales > Amborellaceae > Amborella > Amborella trichopoda. Next base: position 22,054,152 of record NC_142345.1, on the reverse strand, counting down.
TCAGTGCTAGGCTTCGTCGGCTATGTTTAAGATGTGAGGAGAAAGAAGATACAGTCAGTGTTGAGCATCGCCGGCTGTGCTAGTCAGAGAAAAGGGAGAAGATGTAGTCAGCTTTAGGCTTCACCGACTGTATTAGATAGAGAAGACAGAGAAGATGCAGTTAGAGCTAGGCTTTGCTGACTGTATTAAACGAAGAAGAGAGAGAAGATGCAATCAACGCTAGGCTTCACCAAATGTATTAGACAAAGAAGAGAAAGAAGACGTAGTCGACACGAGGCTTCACTGACTATATTAGATAGAGAAGAGAGAGAAGATGCAGTTGGCCCTAGGCTTCATTGATTGTATTAGACGAGAAGAGAGAGAAGATACAATCGATGCTAGCTTTTATCGACTGTATTAGATGAAGAAGAGAGAGAAGATGCAGTTAGCATTAGGCTTCATCGACTATGCTAGACTGAGAAGAGAGAGAAGATACAGTCGACGTTAGGCTTCACCGAGTGTATAAGACGAAGAACAGAGAGAAAATGTAGTCAGCACTAGGCTTCACTGACTGTATTAGATGAAGAAGCAAGAGAGAAGAAGTGTCAGTGCTAGGCTTCACCAACTATATTAAACGAAGAAGAGAGAGAAGATGCAGTCGGTGCTAGGCTTCACCGACTGTATTAGATGAAGAAGAGAGAAAAGATGCAATCGGTGCAAGGCTTCACCGACTGTGCTAGACAGAGAAGAGAGAGAAGATACAATTGGCATTAGGCTTTACTGACTGTATAAAAAAACAAAGAGAAGATGCAATCAGTGCTAAGCTTCACCGTCTGTATTAGGCGAAGAAGAGAGATAAGATACAGTTAGCATTAGGCTTTGCTGACTGTATTGGATAGAGAGCAAAAAGGGTGATAGAAATAAGAAGAAGAGAGAAAGAGATAGAGATGGAACAAGAGAGAGAGATAAAGATGATAAGAAGAGAGAGAAAGAGAGATAGAGATGAGAAAAAGATAGATAGATAAAGAGGAGAAGTAGAGAGAGAGATAGAGATGAGAAGAAGAGAGAGAAAGAGATATAGAGATGAGAAGAGAGAAAGAGATGAGAAGAAGAGAGAGAAAGGGAGATAGAGATGAGAAGAAGAGAGAGTGAAAGTGGGGAGGATAGAGAAAGTTATCTTATCGAGGGATACCAGCCCCTTTTTTCTCTCTCCTCTATCTCTCCAAGATGTACCCACGAATTCAAGCAAAAATTGAAGTCTTTATTGAATATTGAAGAATGAACCCAAGGCCTTTTACAATTTGGTTTAGCATGTTTATATAGAATTGGGCCCAAACATGAGTGGACTCCCAAAAACTACCTAAAATTGAAGATGCTTACAATTTAATTGAATTAAATGAAATTATAAATATGGGTGCAAAAGGAATGTTTTGCCCCTACCTAACAATGCGTGGAATTTCAAAATAGTCCCTGCTGCTCGAGAACTTGCATGATCTTTCATGACTGATCTGGGGTTATTCTAATGCCCGTTTGATCGAAAGATGATTATTTTCTTGTGGGGCTAGGCATGGCGATCAATTTGATACCAACTTTGAGTCATGAATCATGTTTTTAGGCCATGATCATGAAACTTGAATTTTGGATGGATCTTGAAAACTTTTGATCGATTTTGTGCTCGTTCCTTGATGTTTTTTCATGATTTCTTTTTTGAATCATACAGAGCATGCCGTCATGATCACGTTGCAACAAACACAGCTTGATTTCGTGTTCGAATGAAAATTTCATCGTCTTGAGTTTTTTGCCGGAATCATGAAATTTGACGATTGAAATTTCAGTCAGTTCGTTGACTTCGTGTGAAATCTGACCATCCATCATATACGGGGTTCGGACCAATGATAACCCTGGACCTTACGCACACAATGGAATTGGTTTCTCGTAGATCTGTTTTGTGAACTTTGTGATTTGGTCAATCGAGCAAGGCGTGTTGCTATTGAATTTTCTGCAACTTCTTCATGGATCGGAAACTTCATGGGCGTACCACATATCAAAATGCTCGTCTCGACGAGACGAACACGCTCACAAAATTTGAGGGCTATCAAACTCAAAATGAGTAAGATATGGGTCCCAAAAGTCACTTCCCATGACATTGAAAACAGCTTAATGGTGTTTTGGTGCAGTGAGGCCACATGGGAATAGTGTGCTGCCTAGCCCTTTTTAGTCTTTCTTTTACCTATAACTTCATCTTAGCATGTCAAATTAAGACAAAAATTATCCCATAAGGGTTTTTTACCATGCTGGATCCAATGGTGGTGGTCTCATAGCTGTTTGAGGCACCAAAAATGTAGTTCCAGTTATAGGGATCCATTTTAAGGTGCTAGAGCCCAATTTTCTAAAATTGTTTCTTTATGTTCATTGCCTTAGACATGTATGATCGTGATGAAACTTGGCAAGTGACCTTTTAGAGTTCTTATGAAGATTTTCACTCATTCTGGGGCAATTCTGAGACTGTCAAAGTTTCCACTTATTTTGTAGGCTTTATTGACCTACTTCCTTCTTTATTCTGCATCAGGGACCAAGGTGCTAAAAAATGCATTCAAATAGTGCCTCCTTCTCGTGTTGTTGACAGTGATGGCTAACGGTGTTTGCAGTTCACTACTTGCCCTTTCACCACGAGCAGTAGTGCCCAACGTCACCCAGGGGCCACGACACTGTTACTTCACGGGTGTGGACGGCGATACCTAATGCCGTCTGGGACGTTCCCTCTCCTTCATCTCACATCTTCTCTTCACTCTCCTCTTCTCTTCTCATTTTATTGAAGGATAGACTCAGTTTAGTACTGTTATAGTGGTCTGGCTGTCGAGCAGTATTGTCATGGTGATGGTCTAGAGTACCATGCCTGTCTTGCTGCCACACCAGATTAGGGCAATCATATCGGCTGTGGTTTCAAGTAAGATCACCATCGTGCCAGTCTGAGTTACCACTCCTGTCGTGCTACCACTTCGAATCGGTCACTGTACTTGTCCAGCTATCATGCTAATCTCGTCCCCTTATAGAGTCCTCTTCTCTTTTCTCATCTTATTCACCACCCTAATTTCTCACCTTCTCTGTCATATGAATGTACATCGTCTTAAGACAAGGGTGGGTCCTTCGGCCCACTTGTCTTACAAATTAACCATGTTAATGTTGTATAAAAAACAAAGAGATTGCAGGTCAAGAGAGGTGAGTCTGAACCAGTTGAAGCAGCTGGGGGGCTTTCTGTCAAGAGGGCACTTGCACGAGTTAGCCCTGGTTAAGTGACTCGATCTCGCCCTCCAAATCCCTAGGGGATTGGGTGGCTCATGTCTCTTGGGAACCTCGTTTAAAAATGGGGGCAGGTGTTACCAACTAGTGAGAGGAATTTAAAAGGTGGGTTCGGGACTTACTCGATCTGACTCGCATGGGCACCCTCTTAGATCATGAATAAGGCCCCCAGTAATGAAACTGTTGTGGAATCATCTCCCTTGGCTTGTATTCTTCTTATTTTCTGCTTTCTGCAATCACACACATAAATGGTAAAGGTTATGGGACAGGTGGGTCAGACCTCATCCTTTTCCTCTTTTATGAACATACGCAAGCATGTGTATTCAAAAAGAAGAAAGAAAGACAGGGGGAGAGAAGGATTCAACCAGGCGAGATGGTTAGGGCAATGACTAAGCTGGCGGATAATTGACATAACATGGTGGCGAAATGAGCTCGGTAACTAAAATCGACTCACGGGATTGCTACTAGACGTTATTGTCGATATCAACTAGCTAGGCAAGATGGTCGGTCTATCGTGGTAGTAAAGTGGACCAAGCAATCCTGCCTAACAACTGGCACTAGGCCTCGTCGACTGATAGAGAGAGAAATGACAATTGGTGCTAGACCTCATCGACTGATAAAAGAAGAGAGAGAAGACCAACTGATATTAAGCCTTAATAGAAGAAGAGAGAGAAGATAAACTAACGTTAAGTCTAATCGACTGGTAGAGAGAGAAAAGACAACCGGTGCTAGGCCTCACCAACTGGTAGAAGAAGAGAGAGATAATCAATCGATGCTAGGTCTCATCGACTGATAGACGAAGAGAGAGGATACCAACCGGTGCTAGGTCTCATCGACTAACAGAGGAAGAGAAAACCAATCGACACTAAGTCTCGTCGACTGATAGATAAAGAGAGAGAAGATCAACCAGTGCTAGGTCTCGTCGACTGACAGAGCAAAAGAGAGAAAATTGATGCTAGGTCTGACCGATTGATAGATGAAGAGAGAGATCAAATGATGTTAGGTCTCGTTGACTAACAGAGGAAGAGAGAAAAAACCAACTGGTACAAAGTCTCACCGACTGATAGAGAAAGAGAGAGAAAACCAACCGATGCTAGGTCTCGCTAACTAATAGACGAAGAGGGAGAAGATCAACTGACTCTAGGTCTCACCGATTGACAGATGACTAGAGAGAAAACCAACTGACGCTAGGTCTCGTCGACTGATAGATGAAGAGAGAGAAGAAGAGAAAGAAAGATAGAAGAAAGATAAAGAAGAGAGAGAAAGAGAGAGAGAAGAAGATTGGGAAAGAGATAAAAAAGTGAGAGAGGGAAGGAGAGAGAAGAGAGAGAGAAAGAGAGAGAAGAAGATTGAGAAAGAGAGATAGAGGGGAGGAGAGAGAGAAAGAGAGAAAAGAAGATTGAGAAAGAGAGAAGAAAGAGAGAGGGGAGGAAAGAGAAAGTTACTTGATCGAAGGGTATCGATCCTTTTCTTCTCTCTCCTATCTCTCTTCAAGACATACTCACAGGATCAAGTAAGGAATCAAAATTTCTATTTAATCTTCAAAAATAAACTGAAGGCCGAGGTTCTTTGTGGGGGTGGGCCTGTGTTTTTAAATGAGGAAGTGCCTGATTTTAAAGAGTTGTGCCCAAACATGGGTGGATTGATCAAAATTAGGCCAATTACTGAAAATTAAGATTTAATTGAATTAAAATAAATTCTAAAAAAGGGTGCAAAAGGATTGTTTTGCCCCTGCCTAACAATGTGTGGAATTTCAGAACAGTCACAATGACTGCCCGAGAACTTGCGTGTTCTTCCGTCACTGACCAGGGATTGTTCCAATGCCTGTTTGATCGAAAGATTATTGTTTTTTTGTAGAGCTCAACATGGCGATTGTTTTGATACTAACTTCGAGCCATGAATCATGTTTTTGAGTCATGATTACGAGACTTGAAATTTGTTTGAATCTTAGAAACTTCGGATCAATAGTGCAATCCTTCCTTATTATTGTTATGTGATTTCTTCATCGTAACACACTAAGAATGTCATTATGATCGTGTGGCAACAATTGGAATGCGATTTGGAGCCCGAACGAAGATTTTGCAACTTTTGAGTTTGACTGAAATTTGAAGGCCAAAATTTCAGTAACTTTGTCGGCTTTGTGCATGAAATCTGACCGTCTATCATGTACGTGATTCGGTCCAATGATAGCCTTGAACCTTACGCACACAATGGAATTGGTTTTGCATCGATCCGTTGTGCGAGTGTCATGATTTGGTTCATCGAACGAGGCATGTCGGTGCTGAATTTTCTGCAACTTCTTCATGGATCAGCAATTTCTCTCTAGCTTTTATCCCTGCTCGGTTATCATCTCAAGGCATGTCACATATCTAATTGTTCATCTTAATGAGAAGAATACGTTCACCAATTTTGAGAGCGATCTGATTTGGAATGAGTGAGTTACAAGCCCCGAAAGTGACTGCCCGTGACTGTAAAAATAGCCACCTTTGATGGTGTTTTGGTGCAGTGAGGCCATACGGGAATAGTGTGCGACCTCTCTTATTGCAATGTTTTGTTCATATCTTTGTTCTGAAATGTCTGATCAAGCCAAAACTTGGCCCATAAGGGTTTTCGACCGTGTCGGATCCAATGGTGGCAATCCCCACAAGGGTTTGAGATACCGAAATGTAGCTCTAGTTGTAGGGTTTGTTTCAGAGTGCTAAAGGCCGATTTTTCAAAAATTGTTTCTTTGTGTTCACTACCTTAGACATGTCTGATCATGATGAAACTTGGCAGGTGCTCTTTTGAAGTGCTAATGATGATCTTGAGCAATTTTGGGGCCATTATGAGACTGTCAGGATTTTCCCTATTTTGTAGGCTTTATTGACCTGCTTCTTACCAAGGACCAAGGTGATGAAAAATACGTTCAAACAACATACCCCGCAAAATGTTGTGCTTCAAGAGAAGCGAGAAGGACAATCATTCAAAAATTTTCCTTCAGCTTTTTTTTTTTTTCCTTCCTAGCCATAGGACCATGTGAACGCCGAGGAGATTCACGTAATGGTGTAACTAAGCTACTCAGATGTAGGGACGCATTGTTCGTGGGTCCATCAGTGGAGACTTTAGGGGGAGAAGAGACTTTTTGGTAGCGTTTGTTTGCTGCTACACCAGGTTTGATTTTGATTATCAGAGTATCACTATTGGTCTCTTCTACCTAGTCCAGTCGGGGGTAGGTTCTATTAGCCAATCCTGAAGATCTCGTCTTGCCGGCTAAGCGAGCTGAAGTCTCTAGCAGGTTTCACCATGGCTTTGTCAATTTTTGCCTTGAAAGGATGATGACTGAGCTACTTTGTCACGTAGCCTCATGGAGAGAGGGGTCTATAATAGAAGAAGGAGAGGGCATGCACATTTCCTGCATGGGGAGAAGGTCCATAAGAGAAGATGAAGGCATGCACACTCCATGCCTAGGGAGAAGGTCCATAAGAGAAGGAGAAGGCATGCACATTTCATGCATGGGGAGGAGGTCTTTAATAGAAGGAGAACGCATGCACACTCCATGCATGGGGAGGAGGTCTATAAGAGAAGGAGAAGGCATGCACACTCCATGCATGGGGTGGAGGTTTATAAGAGAAGGAGAAGGCATGCACACTCCATGCATGGGGAGGAGGTCTATAAGAGAAGGAGAAGGCATGCACACTTCATGCATGGGGAGGAGGTCTATAAGAGAAGGAGAAGGCATGCACACTCCATACATGGGGAGGAGGTCCTTAAAGAAGGGATAATGACAGGGCTACATTGTCACCCAGCCCTGAAGAAGGATGTTGACTGGGGTACTTATTAACCCAAGATGGAAGAAGGATGTTGACTGGGCTACCTTGTCACCTAGGTCTGAAGAAGGATGTCGACTGGGCTACCTGTTCACCCAGCACTGGAGAAGGATGTCAACTGGGCTACCTGTTCACGCAGGACTAAAGAAGGATGTTGACTGGGCTACCTGTTCACCTAGAACTGTAGGAGGACATCGACTCGGCTACTTGCTCTCCCAAGACTGGAGAAAGACGTTGACTGGGCTACCTGCTCACACAAGACTGGAGAAGGATGTCGAATGGGCTACCTACTCACCCAGGACTAGAGAAGGACGTCGGTTGGGCTACCTACTCACCCAAGACTGGAGAAGGACATCGACTGGGCTACCTATTCACCCAGGACTGAAGAAGGACATCAACTGGGCTACCTACTCACCCAAGACTGAAGAAGGAATGTCCAGGGAGAATTTTAATGTCTACACCCTGTTGGACATCTTGACGATGAAGGGAGTGCTGGCTGAAGTCACCTGTGGAAGTGAATGTTGCATCAACCTATTTATTAGTCCAAGCATCCTTCACGGATTTTCACTTGAACTTGGGAAGCGGTGCCATAGAGACGGTTTTCACAAACTTCTTTTTTTTTTTTTAGGGTACTTTTACACATGACCTTTCGGTCATGTCCACCCTTTTTGTCCATTTTTACTCATGATGCCCTTTTGGGTTTTCACCGTGCCCGATTTTAATTCACGAAACTCTTTTACTCATGATTTCATGACCATGCCTGTCTTTCATTTTTACTCATAGTATTCCCTTGTTCAGGTATACATCATGCCCATTATTTCTTTTCTTTCTTTTTTTTTATGAGGGTGTGTTTAAGGTCATGCCTCCGGGACCTATGCGAAACAGTTTAATGTCATGCGACCTGGATGTGTGCTATGGTATAAGGTCATACAGTTGGACGGTAATGGTGATGGATGGCAATCTATGAAGGTTATGTAGTGGGTATGATGGTGGTTTGGCTCACTTGGGGAGATGTCTCAAGGCTACCTATGAGAGATGGACGATGTATGAAATGTGAGTGGATGATGGTGGCCCACTAACTTACAACGAGTATGGATGATGGGATGGTTCACCGTTTTGTGAGCATGGGTGAGACTCACTGGGGAATGATATAGGGTGATGAACTCATGGGGAGGTAATGATGGTGATGCGTGCATATTAACAGGTAGGTTAGGAAAGGCGTGCTTGAAAGTGCACGTAAAGGCGTGTGCGTGTATGTGGAGGCGAGTTTATGGTCATGCCTCCTTGACCTGGGCAAAGCAGTTTATCATCATGCGGTTAGGATGTGCACTATGGTTTAAGGTAACATAGTTGGACCGTGGTTATGCAGTTTTAAAGTCATACAACTAGGACTATGCAGTTTAAGGTCGTACAACTTGACCTCTGCTACAGTTTAAAATCATATAGTTCGAACCATGGTGTTGTGCAATTTAACGTCATGTGACCGGGACGTAGACTATGGTTTAAGGATAGTTTGGACCATGCGGTTTAGGGTCGTGCAATTAGACCACCGCTACAGTTTAAGGTCATATAGTTTGGACCGTGGTTATGCAATTTAAAGTCATGCAACTTAGGACCATGCAGTTTAAGGTCATGCAACTAGACCTCCACTACATTTTAAGGTCGTATAGTTAGGACCGCGGAGTTTAGGGTCTTGCATCTAAACCAGGGTTGTGCAGTTTAGGGTCATATAGCACGGACCGTTGTGTGGATTGCCATGTAGGTGGGCCTCCATGGGGAATAGGCCTGTGGACGGTAATCTGACTCCCTGGGGATAACATGGCTAAGACCATTCACAAACTAAGGGCTAGGTGGAAATGGTGACCTGATGAAGGATGACCAGCAGAAGTGGACCTTGCTGTAGTTTTTAAGGGAGTAAGGTACTCTATGGGTAATAGGGAGGTGAGAATGACCCTACCTTCATTGAGGATGATGGGCCGCGATATGGGTGTGACTCCCAGTTGGGGATGAGGGACAGCTCATGACTCCATTAAGGAGGTCACTGTTTAAGTGCAACAGCCTGGGTGCAAGTCCACTAGGGATAGTGGTCGGGCATACACTGCTTCAAATACCACCGACGTCATGTGTAGCGCTGATGGTTTGTTGTGAAATTTCAATTGGCGTTAAGTTCACAATTTAACTGGCGCTGAGTTCTAACACAACCGACGTTGAGTTCTAACACAATCGGGGCTGAGTTAATCGGTGCTAGGGTCGTTTTGGAGACACACCCGGTGCTAAGGTTGTATTTAGAAACACACTTGGCGCTAAGTCAACGGGCACTAGGGTTGTATTTGGAAACACTCCCGACGCTAAGTCAACTAGCACTACTGTTGTTTTGAAATTCTCCCGATGCTACATCAATCGGTGTTAGGGATGTATTGATGGGAGTTACCTCGGGCCTCATGTCAAAGCTCGACCCAGCTTGTTATCGCTTGGCTTCCCTTGGATGCAACTAGACTTCACAATTTGTGAGGGGCATTTGAGGGCGGTGTAGTTTATATAAGGGGGTAAAATCCCATTTTCCCTTATTTTCACTAAAGGTTAAAAAAAAAAAGACTTAAGCACAAGGTTTCTTTAACCGTGAGGAGAGAGCGCTCGTTTGAAGTTTTCGACGAGCAGTGAAACTTCAGCAACAGTCTTTGAGGGAAGATTCTTCGACAAGCAGCAGGCTTTTGGTCAAGGGTCTTGCAAAGAAGACCTTCGTTGAACAAGCTTTGCCAGAATTTGGTGATTTCACAAAGAAAGCAGCAGGGAAAGGAGAGCTTTTCGAGAACTGGGAGGCTCCAGCTATCATTTTTCTTTCGAAAGAGGCGAGAAACACATCAGTGAGTATTTTTGCACATCTTGAGGGCTTTTCAGAGTTTTTAAGGGGTTTCCTTATGGATGTGGAAGTTTTCTAGCACTTTCGTGGTGTCTCAAAGGTTTTCGGGGATTCAAGGGAAGTCTACAGAAACCTTCCAGTGTGATTCTGGTAAAGTCCCAGCTAAAACGATAAGCAGGAAGTTTTTCTAGTTAGTTTTCGGCCGTGTGGGAGCAATTCCAGCGGAAGTCGAATGGCCATGGGAGGTGAAATGTCGTGGGGAAGGCGTACCGTCACTGAAGACGTGGTGACGGTTGGCCTTCATCCTTGGAAAGTGTACGGTTATCAGTCACACATGTGTTAGGCAGCGTCGAAGGACATGGCGATGACTGTCAGTCGGCACAACTGATTTTGAAGTGTCACCTCTAGGATTAGTGGCACGTGTGAGAGATTCACTTTCACCCAACGCTGGCCTTAGACAAGCTCAACCGGCGATGGGGTGATGGCATTCAACTGGCGCTGAGTGCTGAAAGACTCAACCAGCGCTAGTTGTTGGCATTCAACCGGTGCTGGGTATTGAGAAGCTTGGCCGGCGCTGAGTGACAAACTCACTGGACGCTGATCGTCAATACGCAACCGGCGCTAAGCATTGAGAGGTTCACTCGGCGTCAAGTGTTTTGACAGGATCATTCGGTGTTGAGCGGTGGACAAACTCAACCGGCACTGTTCCAGAGCCTTGGCAACTTTTGGGAGTGAACCACTCAGCCCTTTGTAATGGTTGGTTCCTCTTACCAAATCCCCAATGTGAAAAGGCTCCCCAGGGAAGGGGAAATCGACGCCCGTGACTTTACGAGTGAAGTTTTATCAAGAGGTGAACCCATTTGGCTGACCCAGCCGGTGCGTGAACCAGAGTGGCCTCTTAGTGTCACTTTCATTACTTACCCCGTATGCTTTGAAGTGAGGGAGGGCAATGGTGGCAACATCTGTATTGAATAAGGGATGGCACTTCTTCACTATATGCATCGGAACAAAGCTTACGGGGAGAACTTGCACACCTTGGGGAAGCGAATGGTTCAGGTGAAGGGATTATTAAGGTGGTTGGCAAAAGGCCTCTGGATTCAGGGAGAGCACTAATACCTGAAGTGGTCTAGTGTTCGGGTAGCTACTACGATCATTTCTCTAATACAGTAAAGGTATTGCTAAAGACGTGGAGCCATGTGAGCAATACCTGACTTCTTGTTCTTGGCGAAGCAGGAATCTCTTTACTGGATCTTCACTTTGTTAGAGGTCTCCCGATGCTAGGGGCTATGTATGACGAGTTTGTGCCCTCAAACTCAGTCATCTTTGGTATTATTCACTTGGGGGGGGAAGAGCTTCCGGTCAGTCTTCCCAAGATCTTTGAGGCCTACTAGTCAATTGTCCGCCGATCTAGCAATGGTAGGGTCACCTTTACAGACTGGGTGAAATTCTTTTGCGGGGATTATCTAAGGGCGGTCAGGGTACTCCAAAGGGGAAAAGGAAGGCAGTTGCAATGAAGACGCCTCCTATATATCAACTCGAGGCTTATGATAATCATGTCTTCCTGGCCACCTACCTGGCCTTATTCTTGTGAAAATTCCTGCTTCCTAACTGAGGGGACGACATTCACCAAGGGATACTATATGTGGCATGCGACATGGCCAGAGGGTGTGAGTATGCCCTTACTCAGCCAATCCTGTACAACATATACCATGGCTTGGGGGCCATCTCCTGTCGAAAGGCCTATAAGGGTAAGGAGGGAGGGAACAGAATCATAAGAGGAGAAGCTTTTCTTGGGGACTTTAAAACCCCATTCCCTGTGCATTACATGTACGGGGGTGGCTAGAGGCTTATTTCCCTGACACCGACGTCAAGCATCTGTGCTCAAGAAATAAGTTGTGGCCCTTCTTGATGGAGATAGAGAACCAGAGGACCATTTTCCATACCCCAGGGGAACCTCAAGGTTTATTTGAAAATAATTCTTTGAACATGAGGAGAATCCCTTTTCCGGACGGGAACTTCACCGATCGTGCTTTTGTCAATGAGTTAGGGAAGGAGCTGGACGGTGCCCCAACAACGATTAAGGAACTCATGTTCATGCTGAGCATCAAATGGGGAGTCTTACCTTATAGGACTCCACAAAGTGCCTGACTAGAGGGATATTTCCCCCACCGCTTCGCCCGTCAGATGGGCTTGAGCAAAGCTGCCCCTTCTCGGTATTCTTCGAGAAGCGCCAGAGTAAGGTGTATAAGGGGAGGGCGGAGGAGCTTGGAATTTTTCGAGAGTGTTGGCTGTTGGGATATATACGAACTACTTAGTCCATGTGTCTTGAAATGATAGAGACCAGAAAATATGTGCTACCTCACTTCGATAAGAGAGTCCGAACAACCAAGGCATATGCGAACTGAGAGTGTCTTCAGCAATCTTAGCTCGATCCTAGAATCGGATGAGGGACAGCAGATCCCTAGTTATGAGAAGCGCCCACCACAGGACTTGAATGCCCTAATCAGGAGCAGTCCCCACAGCAAATTGGCTGGAGGGCCTCCTCAAGGGGTGGATCTGAGGCGGCAGTTCCTACTCCGGTAGGGGGAAAGAAAAGAAAGCACCTGACTGCTGCAGACACCAGTGTAGCGTCTTCAGGTAGTGGGCATACTCGGAGGAGGAAGAGCGACAAGCTCCCTATGGTGTCAGAATCAAGAGGTTACCCTTCCACTTTTGATCTTTTAAGAACTCTTCTAATATCCCCATTTGTGCTTTATAAACCATCTTCTGCTTCTACTAAAATGTTTTCTTTTTCTTCAGAAATCGAGGCAGACGACTCCAAGAGCTCTGAGCCTATTGACATTGCTTCTGATTGAAAGGGGACTCCAGATCTTAGGGAGGAGCCCTCGAGTCCAAGGGCAGCTCCTGAGTCAAAGGCGGCTGGGATGGAGACTGAGGAGGATGAAAGCCCTAAAGAAACTGCTCCAGAGAGGGGCTCTGATGTCTATGTGGCCTCCATGCATGAGGATTTTAGTGCCTCGACCGAGGCAGGGGCTGCGGCACAAGAAGAAGAGCCTAGAGTTGATGACGTGCCTGAGCACCAAGAAGTTGCTGCTCCTCTGGTCCCAAGTCACAAAGATGAGGGGGCCGAGCTCTTTATGGCCGAAATTCTGGCTATTGAAGATGAGGGCTAATTGGAGGAAGCCATTACCAATCGGCTAGCAAAGGCCAAAGAGAAGGGGCATTTCCAGAACTTGGTGATGTTGAGGTGACAATTCAGGAATGTGAAAAACAAAGGAAACAGGTTCCTCTCCAACCTATTAAGACAGAAGTGGAGGTCCCTGTAAGAGAGGGTCAAGACATGGAGGCTGGTCTCGAAGAGCCTGTGTAGATTGAGACTGAGGCTACTGATGAGCCTGACGGGCAAGGAGCTCTAGGCTTTGCCCTCCTTTCAGAGGAACCAGTGGCTGGATATCACTTCAACAAGCCTGGTCCTTGAGGTCGAGGTGTCTTCAGCAATGGTGACCTTAGCAGCACCGTCCAGGCCTAGTTTTTATGGTGTTTGCAGCATGATTGAAGGCATGCTTAGAGCAAGCCTCTAGGGCTTGAGGGAGCCTTTCAATGAGCTGGGAGAAGGTTTGGCCAGGCTAAGGGAGTCTACTGGGACTACTGCGGTAGGGATGGAACCAGAGGTGGTTTCTCATTTTGATGCACCTCTAAATGAGTTGGAGAACTGACGGTTGGGAGTGCTGCATCGTGAGGAAGAAATCAAGAGGGTAGCCTCCTTGGAAGTGTTAATCTTGCACAGTCATGAGAAGATAGATGCTTGTATTAAGAAGAAGGCCCTGATAGTTGCCCGCCAGCAGGACCTCAAGAAGGCGGCGCAAGGAAGCTTTAAGAGAGTGATTGAAGTTCGGGAGGAAATGCCAATACTGAAGAAAGAATTTACAGGCCTTGAGACGGCGATGACTTAAAGGAAGGCCATGGAGACATCTTTGGTCATAGATTTGTCCGAACTCGATGGTGCAATTGAGTCAGAAACTATGGTGATGATAGAAGCAACTCAAACAGTGGTGGAGCTGAAGGCACGTGTTCAAGGCACTGAGACCTCTCTTGAAGCACGCAGCGCTGAGATCAATAGGATGATTGATTGTTTATGAGCACGTCATTCTCCTTTTCTTCTTCTTTTTTATCGACTTTATTGCATGACTTCATTTTCTCTTTACTTTTGTTGTGCTTTATTTTGAATGTCTGTCGACACTTCCATTGTCCTAAGAGACTAATACATTAGGCCTTGTTTAGCCCCATGGCGGGCTGCTGCGGCTTGGATAGCTTCAAAATAGGGGTTCGTTGCTTTTTCTCCTTTCAATGTATGATTGGCCAAAGGCTCATAGTTCATTTTCCTCATGATTTGGTGAGCCTGGTTGCTATAGATAGCCCAGTTAAGAGGGGCTTCAGCCTCCATTAGTGGCGTGTTTACTTCAAGCTCATCATATCTTTCAGTCTTAGGCACGAACTCTTTGAGATGCTTTTAAGCGATACGCATGACCGCCATTTGGCTCTGGAGGCTGCAGACTTCAGTTCTCAAGTTTGTTAGAGGATCCTACCCTTGAGGGGAAGGCAATTACCCTTCTTCGAACTTCTCTCTTGAGAGGTCGAGGAGAAGTAAAACTTTTCGCTGAACAACAGTCTGAAAAACATCCTCTAAACTTATAACAACCGGATTTTGAAAGACTTTTCGTAGCGGTTGTTGTGGTGCTTCGGCTTTCAATAGTGAATGGGGATATGCAAGACTTTCTGATGGTTCGGCGTATAGGTGACCCTTAAAGCCAAGAATTCTACCCCCAAGGCTTGCTAGATCTCAGGAATGACTTCTGGTTTATTTTTTGGCCAAGGTGGCTCAGAATTAGGGGCAGAGAGTAAGGACTCTTTTTTGAATGAAGAAGGAGTTTCTTGAGGGATGATAGTTGGGATGTTGAAATGAAGAGTAGTTAGGGGTAAAATTCTGCCCTGCCTTTCTTCTTCCTTGCATATGTTCACTAAAGTCCTCCCAACATCCTCAACATCTTCATGAGACAAGGACACAGTCTTACTTGTAGATTCGTGACCTTCTTCTCTCAGCTTCTGAGGTGACGCCAGATCTGTGAAGTAATATTTTTCATCTGCATAGTGAGTTTCATCCACAGGGAATGGTCTTTTATTAGCATAGACTGTATGCTGTCTCCCGTCTCGACTATACTTGAAACATTGGTGCAATGTTGATGGAACCACCCCCTAATCATGGATCCATGGTCGACCGAGGAGAATATTGTAAGAAGTATCGGTGTCTATTACATGAAAATGGGCAAAATCGTTCAGCTCACCAATCTTAAAATGAATGTGTATCGTGCTAGCCGGTTTCTCTCCTTATTGGTTAAACCCCTGAACTGTGATGGGGGCTGAGGTAAGGTCTTCGGACCCCAACCCTAATCAAGTAAGGATCTTTCTTGGAATGAGGTTGACTATCGAACCTCCACCTAACATGATTCGGTTGATGGGGCATGCATGTAATTCGTCAGCAACAAAGAGAGGGCGATTATGAAACTTTTCCCCTAGCTGCAGATCATCTTCTAAAAAGGTGATTGGAATACATCCCTGTAGAATTGCCGAGTGTACCTTGATAGGTTCTACTTTGGTCTAGTACACTTCTAGGTCAGAGAGAGCTTAAACCAAAGCCATCAGGTAATCCTTTGAAAGAATGAGGGTGTCTTAGACATTGAGAAGGGCTGAAAGCTTCCATAGATGCCCTATCACATAATATTTCACCATCTCTTGATCAAGGCCTTGTGCTCCTGGTCCTACCACTGGTTTGATGGGTATATTGGGTTGAGGAGCAAGTTTGGGTAAAGAGGGTTTATTTTGGCCTGCTGGCTGACTTAATTGCACAGCGGGCTTGGTTTGAGTGATGGAAGTTTGAGGCTTTAGGAGAGACTGAGTGCATGGGGTCAAAGGAGTCATAGGGAATTGAAGAATAGGTGTATTGGGATTAGGAAGTAGCCCAAGGAGCTATAGGATAGGTAGACTAATCTTTGGATTAGGGGGCAGTGGCGAACTGGGAAAGTTCAAGGTGCCTGACTTTTACGGTGAAGGATGCAGCATCCTCCCTGATCTGAGATTTATCTGTCCCATGGTGGGTATTGCTCCTGAAATTTGAACCATGTGGCAAGCTCCCTGAGTATAGAAGCTTTTCCCCCTTGACTCTCTCAATCTTTGCTCAAAGTCAGGCTCAAGGGGCCATTGGGGCTTCTTTAGCTTTGACTTATTGCACTTCTTTGTTGAAGATGGCTCTGCCTTAGCTTTAGCTGTCAAGGCATCAGCAACTGTTAAGAATCCTGCTGCCAATGCCAGGGTCTTTCTCAATTGTTCCACTGCATCCTGCTTATATTGATTCCTTCGAAGTCCCAATCAAGAGCCTCAAAGTCTGGGCACATCAAGGTCGTATCTGCAGAAGACATAAGAGAATGAGAAGCAGGAGAAGAAGGTGGAGAAGGGTTGGAAAGTGGGGGACTTTTAAGGTCATTCCCCTCATCAGACCGATCTAGGCAGCTTTTTACATCATCAACAGGGTTGGACAGGTGCAGGGGATCTTCTAGGTCTTTCCCTTGCTCAGACGGTTGGGGAGTGCTTTTAACGTCATCGCCCTCATCGGACGTGTGCAGGGAATCTTTTAAATATTTCCCTTGCTCAGACCGTTGGGGAATTCTTTTAACGTCATCACCCTCATTGAATGTGTGTAAGGGATCTTTTAGGTCTTTCTCTTGCTCAGACCGTTGAGGAATGCTTTTAACGTGATCACCCTCATCGAACGTTTGCTGAGTGGAAGATGTCACTGGAACGTCTTCTTGACTGGATGAAGAAGGAAAAAGGATTGTGCCATGGATGAAGTCCAACAAAGTTGGCAACGGAGGAAGGGGCCTAAGAAATTCCTACTTGACTATGGGTTGAGAGGTCATGTTTCTTCGATGAGTAACCCTTGGTGCCCATCTTTTTTTGGTTTTCCAAGGTAATGTGTGATTCGTCTCGATGGGCTGGCGAACAGCCTTAGCTTGACGAACTGTTTCTTGCCTCAAAGACTTGAGTCTGCTTCGGCCATGGTAGATCATCCATGGCTGGGAAGTTGAGGGTTTCGCAGGGTCTAAGTCATTGATGGTAAGGTCCTGCCTTGTGAGATATTCTTACCCTGATGAGGAAGTGATTTGAGAATCGCTTATGGAAAGATTGTAGAATTCTCGATACTCCCGCATCTTCTTTGAGAATATGTCAAGGAAATTTGTGCATTCTGACAAGTAATGACCTCTTATCTGTTGGTATGGACACCAACGATCTTCAGTCCCCTTAACAAGGCGAAGGGGTTGCCTTGCCTGCTTCGGTGTGATTATGCCTTCCTAAACCATTATAATGAAGAAGGAGTAGAGAATTCCAGGCACTTCATCCTCCTCCTAGATGGTTACAACATGGGAGGCCTCAGCTACTCCGAAGGCTTCTGAATCAGAACCTCAATGATGTCCTTCAGCGTGTAGCAGTCATATGTAAGATGATTAATCCTCTGATGGTAAGCACAATAATTCGCCTGATTGTCAAAGCCAGATTGCTTGGGGAACTTGGTTTCTAAAAGCTGGATCATATTCTGCTCCAACAATAACTGGAACAACATAGGGACCCCTTCCTTCTCGAAGTGATAGACCTTATTCCTATGCCTGGAGAGATAATCATTCTGATCAAAGTTGGCTGGTGGAGTTACCCTATTGTATAACAGTCGTTGCTTGCTAGCCTAGGGTGTTATTGTTACTGTGGTTACCCCTTTAGAGAGGTTCCAGGTTTGGGGGAAAGCTTTCTTTGAATCAGTGGCCATGACGGCTGCACTGATTAGCCCTTTCTGTTGGCTGCCGCGTATGTTATTCCGAGAGCTACCATTGCCCCTATTACTTGCTGAACTTGTAGATGGTTGTCGTGTCGCACCATGATGGCGTGACAAACTTTCTATGTGAACTAATTTAGAGATCAACTCTGACATGAAGCTCGAATTGGAGGCCTCGACATGTAGAGTGATTTTAGATCGCATATTTTGCACGCAAGTTTGGACTGCTTCCTTCTCAAGCATAGGATTAGGATGGCGGGAAGCGCAGTTTCTCCATCTCGATATGAACTGATCTATAAGCTCATTGGGGTCTTGAGTCTGGGTGAGAAGCTCTATAGTTTGAACCTTTTCTCTCGACCTCATAGTTTGAACCTTTCCTCCCATGTATGCACCGAGTTTGGAGGAAGTCGGGCACATCATTGAAATGTCGAGCCATCAAGGGTCTCGACGAACTGGTGGAGAAGAAGTCTCCCATCAGCTGTCGTTTCTCGACATGCCACCTGGAAGTGGGCGATATGCTGGTTTGGGGAGGTGGTTCCACTGAATAGAGGAAACTTCCCTTTCTTATAGTTAAGGGGAACAAGACTAAATCAATATAGGAGGGGTATGGTCTTTGATAAGGCGTCGCCCCCTGTATGCCTGGAATTTGTCTGTTCTTTAGGCTATGGGTGACCATAGCGTCAATATCAGGCTGAGAGACATGATGAGGGATAGAATTGTCTTGCGAGCACGATGGAGGAGGCTGTCATGGAGGTTTGCCATCAGAGTGATGGGAATTGACCTCATGACTAGCCGACTAGCGTGCAACATCAATAAGATCGATCTTTTCCATCATTGCGCGCACCATATCTTCAAACTTGTTCATGCGCTCCTCCTGCGCATCATTGGGCTCGCTTACAACCATTATGCTGACTGTTTCTCTAGGGAGGTCAATGTTAGTGGTGATAGAAGGCTTGCAATCTTGACCGGTCGGACATGGTAAGTCAGTCAGTATGGGGTCAGCATGCCCTAACTAAACTCGACTTTTATACACAGATCGTGTTTCGACCTGTTCTCGATAGTCTTGCGACCGTGGCTGCAGAGCTAGTTCACGACGGTCTTGAGACTGTGGTTGTTGAGTGGCTGGGTCTTCTTTTGCGATAGTAACCACAGCATAGGGCTCATAGAGCTCTTCTTCAGGCTTCATCGTCTGAAGGGGGTAGAAGGGATTCAAGTGAAGAGGGTCGTCAAAATTGGTTGTTATGACTGCCTTGGTCACCTCCCTAGTAAAAATTTGCAGACCTCTATCGCGTTTAGCCTTGAGGTTTTGATGGACCTCTTATCAAAACTGTGATCTAGGTCGTGGTTGGTCAACTCTTCTTGCACATGAGAGAGCTGTCTCCATCAGGTGTGGTAAAGGATGAGGGCCAAGAACTGGAGTCATCTTGGGCCGGGGAGGATGAAGAACTCGATCTTCTGTGAGGTCCATGCCCCGAGCTCTCTTATGAGCTCCAAAGACATGACCAAAGTGTTGGGGCTGGTTTAGGATGGTACTCTTGGGGAAAACCTTCAAGTTCCAAGGCTGAAGGTGCTTGATCGATGAAGGAGTGAGCGGGAGCAGGTTGACTCATGATGAGGCTTGAGTCGAGGACGAGGGAAGGCCTAAGATGGCGACGCTTGTGCTCCCTTTGAAGATGGATCTTGAGGGACTTGGGGATCCACCTGGGCTCCTACATGTGAGCTAGCCTTAAGAGGCCAAGAACCACGAGCAGGTGCTTGTTAGAGAACAGGTGCAAGCCTGCCCCTTACAGGGTGTGCTTATGTGTGCATAGGAGGAGGACGAGGAGGTCGTCTCCTATGTACTCGGGTTGGTGCAGTAATGGCGTTGCCTCTAGTAGTGAGATGCACATGAGTGGTGTGTGGAGGATCTGGCCTCGAAAGGTTCGATCTTGGACACGGACTCGAGGTAAAAGAAGAGTTGCCCCGAAGTTTGTCTCGAGTAGGTGATCCATGAGTCTTGTGATGTATGTAAGGGGTGGAGACCGTGGGGTTTCCGCCTCTCTGTGTTGAGCCGATAGAGATAAAGACCTCTGGTGTAGGAATGTGGGGGGTAGCCTCATGGCGACCCATAGAAGAAATGGCAACTCGCTTGCGTTTTGCAAAAAGGGACTGGGCAGCCTTCCGGCGTACCTCAGGAACATGACCAGTAAGTGACTTGCCGGTGGCTGGGTGCATGCTGTGTGGGGCAACATAAGTGCCGCCCATGCAAGGTGCCTTGGTGGAATTTCCACTAGAGAGAAGAGAAGGGGAGTGAGGGACCTTCAAGTCCCTCCTCACACCGGTCTAGGTTAAGATGTGGGAGCTAGACAATGGGTATTTTCTCAAGAGGATGGTTGGGAACAAAGTCGAAGGACCTTGTTCCTTAGGGACACTCTCGAATAAGGGGATAACAAAATCCCTGATCCGGATGAATGAGTTATAGAACCCAGCAGCCATAAGTGAATGCGAAAAGATGATGAAAGCAGATAAAGCAGAAAATAGCCAAACAAGAACGATCTGACTATGGGGTAGTAAATCCCCGATGGAGTCGCCAAGCTAGTTAGGTGCCTCGATCTCGCCCTCTGGATCCTTGGGGGATCCGGCGGCTCACGTCTGGGGTTTTAGGGAAGACTCGAGACGTTCGTGAGATCACTCTCTCGGGAACCTCATTCGAAAATGGGAGTAGGTGTTACCAACCGATGATAAAGGAATTTAAAGTTGAGTTCGAGACTTACTCAGGCTGACTCTCATCGGCACCCTCTTAGATCACGAAAAAAGCCCCCTAGTAATGAAACTAGATTGAAATCACCTCCCTTGGCTTGTATTCTTCTTATTTTCTGCTTTCTGCAATCACACACATATATGGCAAAGGTTATGGGATAGGTGGGTCAGGCCTCACCCTTTTCCTCTTTTATGAGCATACGTAAGCATGCGTATTCAAAAAGAAGAAAGAAAGATGGGGGGAGAGAAGGATTCGACCAAGAGAGACGGTCAAGGCAGTGACTAGGCTGTCGGATAATTGACATAATGCGGTGGCGAAACGGGCTCGATAACTGAGATCGGCTCACAGGATCACTACTAGACGTTATTGCCGATATCAACTAGATAGGCACGATGGTCGGTCTGTCGCGGCATTAAAGCAGGCCAAGTGAATCTGGCGCAACAACATTACGGCTAGACGACAAGACTGTTATGAGATGCTAACCTCAATTCCTTTTGGTCGAACGAGAGAGCAGCAGAGGAATGGTTAAAGAGAAGAAGGGGATAGACGGAAGGAGAGAAAAGAAGGATGAGAGGAAGGGAGCCAACTGACACTAGGTCTCACCAACTGAAAGAAGAAGAGAGGGAAAACTAGTTGGCGCTAGGTCTCGCCGATTGATAGAAGAAGAGGGAGAAGACCAACTGGCACTAGCCTCGCCGACTAATAGAGAGAGAAAAGACAATCGATGCTAGACCTCACCGACTCATAGAAGAAGAGAGAGAAGACCAACCGGTGCTAGGCCTCACCGACTGGTAAAGAGAGAAAAGAAAAATGACACTAAGCCTCATTGACTGGTAGAAGAAGAAAGAGAAAACCAACCGATGTTAGGTCTCACCGACTGATAGATGAAGAGAGAGGAGACCAACCAATGCTAGGTCTCGCCCACTAACAGAGGATGAGAGAGGAAAGCAATCGGTGCTAAGTCTCTCCAACTGATAGACAAAGAGAGAGAAGACCAACCGACGCTAGGTCTCATCGACTGACAGAGGAAGAGGGAGAAAACCAACCGATGCTAGGTCTCACCGGCTAATAGATGAATAGAGATAAGACCAACCAGTGTTAGGTCTCGCCGACTGACAGAGAAAGAGAGAGAAAACCAACTTCCTCTAGATCTCACCGCCTGACAGAGGAAGAAAGAAAACCAACTGGTGCTAGGTCTCACCGACTGATAGACAAAGAGGGAGAAGACCAACCGATGCTAGGTCTTACTAACGGATAGAGGAATAGAGAGAAAACAAATCGATGATAGGTCTCGCCCACTAGTAGATGAAGAGGGAGAAGAACAGAGAGAAAGAGAGAAGAAAGGGAGAGTGAGAAGAGAGAGAAAAGTGAGAAAGAAGAGAGAGAGGAGGAGAGAGAAGAGAGAGAAAGAGAGAGAAGAAGATATAGAAATAGAGAAGAAAGAGAGCGAGAGAGGAGGAGAGAGATAATAAGATTGAGAAGGGTAAAAAAGAGAGAGAGGAGAGAGAAAGTTGTCCGTTAGAAGGGTACCAGCCCTTTTTTTCTCTCTCCTCTCTTTCTCTCCAAGATGTACTCACAGGCTCAAGCAAGGAATAAAAATTTCTATTCAAACTTCAAAAATCAACTGAAGGCCAAGGTTCTTTGTGGGGGTGGGCTTATGTTTTTACAATGAGGCAGTGCCTGTTTATATAGAGTTGTGCCCAAACATAGGTGGATTGATCAAAATTAGACTTAATTGCTGAAAATTAAGATTTAATTGAATTAAAAATATTCTAAAGAATAGGTACAAAAGGATTGTTTTGCCCTTGCTTAACAATGTGTGGAATTTCAAACAGTCCCTGTGGCTGCTCGAGAACTTGCGTGATCTTCCATGGCTGACCTGAGTTTGTTTTGATGCCTGTTTGATCGAAAGATTATTGTTTTCTTGTAGGGCTCGACATGGCGATTGTTTTGATAACAACTTCGAGCCATGAATCATGTTTTTGAGTCATGATCACGAGACTTGAAATTTGTTTGACCTTAGAAACTTCAGATTGATAGTGCGGTCTTTCTTTAATGTTTTTCTGTGTTTTCTTCATCGTAGCACACTAAGCATGTCATTACGATCGCGTGGCAATAATCGGAGAGCGATTTGGAGCCCGAACAAAGATTTCACAACTTCTGCGTTTTGGCCGGAATCTGAAATCTGGCAATCGAAATTTCAGTAACTTTGTCGGATTCGTGCATGAAATTTTATCATCCATCATGTCCATGGTTCGATCCAATGACAACTCTGAACTTATGCACATAATGGAATTGGTTTTGTATCGATTCGTTCTACAAGCGTCGTGATTTGGTTCATCGAGCGAGGCGTGTGGCTGCTTAATTTTCTGCAACCTCTTCAAGGATCAGCAACTTCTCTCTAGCTTTTCTCCCTGCTCGGATATCCTCTCGAGGCGTGCCACATATCGAATTGTTCGTCTTGATGAGAGGAATACGCTTACCAAATTTGGGAGCGATTTGAATTGGAACAAGTGAGTTACGAGCCCCAAACGTGACTGCCCGTGACTATAAAAACAGCCACTTTTAATGGTTCATGCATGAAATTTGACCGTCCATCATGTACGTGGTTCGATCCAATGATAGCCCTGAACCTTACGCACATAATGGAATTAGTTTTCCGATCCGTTCTACGAGCATCATGATTTGGTTCATTGAGCGAGGCGTGTCACTACTAAATTTTTTGCAACTACTTCACAGATCAGTAACTTCTCTCTAGCTTTTCTCCCTGCTCGGATATTGTCTCAGGGCGTGTCACATATTGAATTGTTCATCTTGATGAAACGAATATGCTTACCAAATTTGAAAGCGATCTGATTTAGGAGCGAGTTACAAGCCTTGAAAGTGACTGCTTGTGACTGTAAAAACAGCCACTTTTAATCGTGTTTTGGTGTAGTGAGGCCATACGAGAATAATGTGTGAACTCTGTTGTTTCAATGTTTTGCTCATATCTTTGTTTTGGAGTGTCTGATCAAGCCAAAACTTGGCCTATAGTGCTTTTTTACCATGTCGGATCCAATGGTGGTGGTTCCACAGGGATTTGAGACACCAAAAATGTAGCTCCAGTTGTAGGGTCCGTTTCAAGTGCTAGCGGCCAAATTTTTTAAAACTGTTTCTTTGTGTTAGCTGCCTTAGACATGTCTGATCGTAATGAAACTTGGCAGGTGGTCTTTTGAAGTGTTGATGACAATCTTGAACAATTCTATGGTCATTTTGAGACTATTGACAATTTTCCACTATTTTATAGGCTTATTGACCTGCTTCCTATCACAGACCAAGGTGATGAAAATACATTCAAACAAGCCCGAGTTAGCCACGGAACCAGGTGAGGTTCGTCCCCACCTCACGTTCAAAATTTCTCTCTCACCAGTTGAGCACCTGCCCTTGTTCTGTGAACAAGGTTTCCGATAGAGCGGTCTTGGTCTCGGGTCTTTCGAACGGGAGACACGTGTCACCTGATCACCTAGATCCGGGGAGACGAGATCAAGGAATCCGACTAATCATATCTCAGAGAGAGATAGGAGAGAAGAAAAGTCTGGTACCTCTCAATAAAGGTAACTTTTTGTTTCCTCCCCTTTTCTCTCCCATCTTCTTTCTTTCCCTCTTCTCCTTTCTTTCTCTCTTCTCTTTTCTTCTCTATCTCTCTCCTCTTTGCTCTAAACACGTACGGTAATAACCATCACTGTGCATGTCTCTCTCTCCCTCTCTTTCTCTCTCTACTTTCCTTTCTTCCTCTTTTCTCTTTTTTATCTCTCTCTATACTTTCTCTCTCTTCTCTGTCTCTCTTTCTCTCTTCTCTATCTTTCCTTCTCTCTCTTTATTATTTCCTTTCTCTCTCCTCTTCAGTCATGCACGGTAATGTGCATCGTCGAGCATGACGTCCACGTTCTTTTCTTATCTCTGGAACATGCACAGTGAGTTGGGCCTTAACCCGATTGGTGGGCTGGACCTGGCCTCTGTTTGAGTTCCTTCTCCTCCTGTCATGCACGGCTATGCCCATCACAGTGCATGAAATTTCTTCCCCTATGCCATGATAAGGACATTGAATCGCCCTTTCTCAAGAGGCGGGCTGGGTCATGTCTAAGTCCTATCTGACACACATGGTAATGCCATCGTCGTGAGTGTCTTTTCTTCTCTCTCTCCTGACTCTCTCTCTCGTCATGGATGATGAAAACTATCATCGTCCATTTTTTCTCTTCCCTCCTTTCTCTCGTCATGGACAGTGGAACCTATCGTTGTCCATGTTCTCTCTTCCTCTCTCTCTCCTGTCATGGACGACAGAACCTATCATGTCCATGTTTTCTCTTCCCCTCTCTCTTTTCATGGACGGTGGGGCCTATAGTCGTCCATGTTTTCTCTTTCTCTCTTTCTCTCATCATGGACGGTGGAACCTATCGCCGTCCATGTTCTCTCTTTCTCTCTCTCCCTCGTCATGGATGGCGGAACCTATCGCCATCCATGTTTCTTCTTCCCCCCTCTCTTTCTCTCTCCTCTGTCATGGATGGTGGAGCCCCATTGCCGTCTCTGCTTCTTCTCTCTTTTTCTCTCTTCTGTCATGGACAATAGAACCCCATTGCCGTCCATGCTTCTTCCTTATTTCCCTCTCTTTTGTCATGGACGGCAGAATCCCATCACAATCCATGCTTCATTCTTCTTTCTCTCTGCCCTATCGCCATCCATGTTTCTCTTCTTTCTTCTCTCTCATCTTTCTCCTTTCTTCTATTCTCTCTCCTCTTTCTCCTTTTCTCTCTTCTTTCTTCTCTTTCGTCTCTATCGTTTCTTCTTTCTTCTTTCTTCTCTCTTCTCTCTCTTCTTTCTTTTATGTTCTTTCTTTTGTCATGGACGGCGGAACCTAGTCACCGTCCATGTTTCTTTCTCTCTCTTCTTAATTCTTCTCCCTCTTTTTTCTTCTCTCTTCTCTCTTCTTCCACATCATCTCTCTTTTATTTTTTCTCCTTTCTTCTTTTCTCTCTCTTCTTTCTCCTTTTCTCTATACTTCTTCTTCTCTCTCTTCTTTCTCCTTTTCTCTATACTTCTTCTTCTCTCTCTTCTGTCTTCTCTCTTATCTTCTTCTTCTTCTTCTTCTCTCCCTTATGCCTTCTTCATCTTCTCTCTCTTATTTCTCCCTCCCCTCTCCGCTCTTCTCCTCTGTTCTCTTCTTCTTTTCTTCTCCCCTCGTCTCTCTTACTATCTTCTTCTCTTCTTCTTCTTCTCTCTTCCCCTCCTTTCTCCTCTCTCCTTCTCTCCCTCTTCTTTCTTTCCCTCTCTTCTATTCTTTTCTTCTCTCTCTTCTTCTCTCTGCTTTCCTTCTTTTCTCCTTTCTTCTCTTTTCCCCTCACTTCTCTCTTTTCTCTTTCTTTCTTCTTTCTCTTCTCTCTTCTTGCCCTCTCGTTTGACCAAGAGATAGGCTAATTCCAGCACTCCCATGGTAGTCTCGTTGTCAAGCAATATTGTTGTTGTATCGATTTGAGTTATCATGCCCATCTTACTGCCATGACAGACTCGCCATCATACCAAGTTGGATAGTGTTGGTTCCATCGTCGAGTAGTATTACCGTCGTACCAGTCTGAGTTACCGTGCCTGTCTTGCTACCATGCCGAGTCAATTGCTATACTGGTCCAGCTATTATGTCGGTCTAGCCACTTGGTCAAATTCTTCTCTTTTCTTTCCTCCATTCTATCTCTTTTCATCATCTCAATATCTATCCTCTTATTCTTCCCTTCTTCTTTCGAATGTGCACATATGTGTGCATTCGTCCAAAGACAAGGTGAGGTCCCTTGACCCACTTGTCTTGTAAAATTAACCATGTGTGTGTGATCACAGAAATAGGAGAGTACATGTCAAGGGAGGCAATTTCGAACCAGTTGAAGGACTGAGGGGCTTTCCGTCATGATCTAGGAGGGCACATATGCGAGTCAGCCCGAGTGAGTCACAGACCCAGGTGAGGTGTGTCCTGCCTCACATTAAATTCCTTTCTCACTGGTTGGTGTACCTGCCCTTGTTTCTTAACAAGGTCTCGTGTCACGACCCCGCCACCTGACCCCTACCATTCCAAAACTGGAGGTCGCAAACGTCACTCAAGTGGGAGTGGCTCAACGCATATAACAGGCAAAACCAAGAGCAAACCACAAAAAAGCAGAAACTCCCACCAGAAACAACAACAAAAACTAGATAAATTAAAATCATTCATATCTATATGCATTCCCTCTAGTTTGGAACAGTAGGGGTTAGGGGGCGTGCTCGTGACATCCGGAGAGAGCAGTCTCAAGTCCTGAGTTCTCCTTGAAACCTGAGACACTGCCACCAGGTCAACCCGACTCGAAGGGCAAGATCGAGACACTTAACCAGCCTTTCCTAACTGGCCCATCCATGTGCACATACCACCTTCACTGCCTCCTCAGTGAGCCCATTTCCATCATCACCACCTTAATTACCTCCCCAGTGAGTCCATTTCCATCATCATCACCTTCATTACCCCCCAGTGAGTCCATTACCATCATCACCAGCATCCACCATCCACCATCCATACCGACATCATCCATCATTCATAGGCAGCTTTGTGCCATGTCCCAAAGCGAGTCAAACCACTACCATACTCACTTCATGGCCTCCACAGACTTCCATTCATTCCCACCAAGGTCCAAGCTATATGACCTTAAAACTATAACGCACGTCCTGGTTGCATGACGTTAAACTGCTTTGCATAGGTCTCGAAGGCATGACCTTAAAAATGCCCTCACAAAAAAATAAAAAAATAAAAGTGTATGGGCATGGTGTAAATCTGAATAAGGGAACACCATGAGTAAAAATAACGGATGTGCATGGTCACGAAACCATGAGTAAGAGAGTTCCGTGAATAAAAACAGGGCACGGTGAAAACTCAAAAGGGCACTGTGAGTAAGAATGGAAAAAGGGTGGACGTGACCGCAAGGTCATGGGTAAAAGATCTCCAAGTTAAAGGAGGTTGGTGAAAACCGTCTCTACAGCACCACTTCCTCAATCCAAGTGAAAACTCGCAAAGGGCACTTGAAACAATAAGCAGGTTGATGCAGCGCTCAACTCTATAAGCGGCTTCAGCAAGCATTCAAAAAGAAAAATCCCTAGTGTTAGAATGCCTTGATATCATGACCCAAAAAGAAGAGCTTCAAGAAAGAATTCCACAATCTGAGTCCATTAACAAAAGGACATAAAAGTCAAAAGAATTACGAAGAAGGTTTTAGCTTGATTTTGTGGGCCATGTCTTGGAGAGAGAAAGGGGAGAGAGAAGAAAATGTCTAGTACTCTTGAGTTAATGTAATTTTCTCTCACCTCCTCTTTTCTCTCTCTCTCTTTCTTTCTTTCTCTGTCCTATTTTTTCTCTCTCTCCTCTTCTTTCTTTCTCTTCCCTCTACTTTCTTTCTCTCTCTTCTTCTTTCTTTCCTTTTCTCTCTTCTCTCTTTCCTTTTTCCCTTCTTCTTTCTTTCCTTTTCTCTCTCTCCTACCTTTCTTTTTCTCTCTCCTCTCTTTCCTTTCTCTTCTTCTCTGTCATGCACGGTGGTATCTACTATCGAGCATGATATTTTTCCCCTTTTGTCAATCTCTTTAGGATGACTACAGTGAGCTAGGCCCTTTCCGGAGTGGCGGGCCGGGCTTCTCTCCAAATTCCCTCTTCTCTCATTGTGCACAGCTGTACCCACCACCGCTCATGACGTCTCTCACCCTAATCTCTGACAAGGACACTGAACTGGGCTCTTTTTAAAGTGGCGGGCTGGGTCGTGTCTGAGTCCTTCTTGACATGCACGGTGGTGCTTATTGCCGCACATGTCTTCTCTTCTCTCTCTCACTCGTCATGCACGTCAGCGCTTATTGCCTTTCATATTCTTCTTCTCTCTTCTGTCATGGATGGTAGAGCTTATCGTCGTCCGAGTTCTTTCAATTTCTCCCTCTCCTCTCCTGGACGGCAGAGCCTATCGCCGTCCATGTTCTTTCATTTTCTCCCTCTCTTATCATGGATGGCAGAACCTATCGTCGTCCATGTTCTTTCTCTTTCTCTCTCTTATTATAGATGGCAGAGCTTATCGTCATCCATGTTCTTTCTCTTTCTCTCTCTTCTGTCATAGACGACAGAATCCATCGCCTCCATATTCTCTCTCTTTCTCTCTCTTCTGTCATAGACGACAGAATCCATCGCCTCCATAATCTCTCTCTTTCTCTCTCTTCAGTCATGGACGACAGAATCCATTACCATCCATTTTCTTTTTCTCTCTCCTGTCATGAATGGCAAAGCTCATCGTCGTCCATGATTCTTCTCTTCCTTCTCTTTCCTCTTTTTCTCTCTCATCTTCCCTCTCTTTTATTTATTCTCTCTCTTCTTTCCTCTCCTCTGCTCTCTCTCATTTCTCTCTCTTCTTTCTCTCTCCCTTATCTCACTCATTTCTCTCTTATCACTCTTCTTTCCTTCTTTCTCATTTTTCTCACTCTTCTGACCTCTCTCTCTTATCTCTCTTCTATCTTTCTTATCTCTCGACTTTTTCCCTCTCTCCTTTTCTCTAGCTCTTCTCTAACTCTTCATCTTCCCTCTCTTCTTCTCTTCTCTTTTCTCCTCTCTCTTTTCGCTTCACTTTTCTTATCTCATTTGACCAAAGGACAGGTTAAGCATTGTGCTGTCAAGTTATTCTTATCGTCGAGCAGTTTAGTCGCAGCACTAGTCCGAGTCACCTTGCCCATCTAGCTACTACGTCAAGCTAACTGTGGTGCCAGATTAGTCAATGCGTTGGTTTTGCCGTCGAGTAGTTTAGCCGCAGTGTCAGTTTGAGTCAACGTGCCTGTCTAGCTACCACACCAAATCAGCCACCGTACTAGTCTTGCCCTACGACAGTCTAGCTACCTGGTCAAATTTCTTCTCCCTTATTCATCTCTATCATCCCTTTTCTCCTCTTCTCTTCCCTTATTATATTTCTTCATATTCTCTTTCTCTCTCTTAACTATATTAACCTTCATTTATTCCTAAAAACACACATTTCATCTTTAAAGTACTGGTTGAAAACCATACCAGTATTTAGAGTCATTCCTTTAAAGTACTGATTAAAAGCCATACCAGTCGTTAGAGCCATTCCTTTAAAGTGCTGCTTGAAAGTCACACTCTTTAAAGCCCTTTCTTTAAAGTGCTGGTTGAAAGTCAACCAGTCTTTAAAGCCCTTTCTTTAAAGTACTGGTTGAAAGTCATACCAGTCTTTAAAGCCCTTTCTTTAAAGTGCTGGTTGAAAGTCATACCATTCTTTAAAGTATTAGTTGAAATCCATACCAGTCTTTAAAACCCTTTCTTTAAAGTGCTGGTTGAAAGCCATACCAATCTTTAAAGTTCCTTCCTTGGAGTACTGGGTGAAAAGCAGACCAGCCTCTAAGAGTCTATTCTTCTCCTCTTTGAGAGATCCGTTGAAAGTCATACTAATCTTTCATTTCCTAACATCCTGCCCTTTTTTCCTCTCATCTTTATGCTACTCTCTTTTCTTCTTCCGGAAGACCAGGTGAACTTTAGACTGGTCTCCATCTCTTTATTCTACCCCTTGAATATATGCTCGTGTACATTCGCTTAAAGGCAAAGTGAGGTCCTCTTACCCACTTGTCTTGTATACTAACATGTGTGTGTGTGCAATTACAGAAACAGGAGAGAATGGGTCAAGGGAGGTGATTGCAAACCAGCCGTAGGCTTGGGGGGCTTTCTATCATGATCTAAGAGGGCTCCCACGCAAGTCAACCCGAGTGCGTCACGAACCTAGGTGAGGTGTGTCCTGCCCAAACCCTAATTCCTCTCTCGCCGGTTGGTGTACCTGCCCTTATTTTATACACAAGGTTTTCGAGATAGCTATCTCAAGTCTTGGTTTCCCTTTGAAACTCGAGATACATGCCACTAAGTTAACCTAACTCGAGGGCGAGATCGAGGCATCTAACCAGGGGTGTCTACAATTGCCCCTCTTGGGCATTTACCTAAGGTTCGAAATGAATGGCAAAGAAGTAGATACCTATGACACGATGGGAAGGAAAAGTTTTCCGAGGGATCATTCTTTTAAATGACTAGTACCTTTGGGTAGACGGTACGTCGATAGATGCTTTTGATCCATAAGACATCGAAAACTATCTTTGAGTCAATGTTGTTGAGAGTTATCTGACAATTGGGATCCGAAGTGACAGTCAACAAGAACTGTGCTATATAGCCGGTGACACTCCTTATTGTAATTATTCCAATGCTACTTGGGAAGCTGTCAGTGTAGTCATCTTTGACTTTAGACCTTTTTCTTGGGGTCTGGTTCTCCAATCGAGTGGGAGTTTGATTTAGAAGAAATGATGGGATGATAATTTCTGGTTAATTGAACTTCGTGTTCATCGTCGATTCTGATTCTTGAGTCCACAGGTTCAGGCCTTTTGGTTTGGGAACCTATGGATTGGTCTCTATTTTTCTAAGGGTTTGCAAACATGGCAACCCAAGATTTGGTGGCAGCGGATGCATCATATCCAAGCCTCCATGAAACTCCTTGGTTCTTTAAAATATTATTTAGAAGGCTTTGAAGATATATTGAATTTTGAAACAGAAACAGAGTTTTGGGCTACTTTTTAACCAAAGAAATTAAGGGTTTTGAAAACTCACGAAACACAGATGAAATTTTGAACATGGATGAGAAATTTTGACTAGTACCCTTTGGGTAGACGGTACGTCGATAGAGGCTTTTGATCCATAAGACATCAAATTGGCACTACTATCTTTGAGTTAATGTTGTTGAGTGTTATCCGATGATCGGGATCCGAAGTGACAGTCAATAGCAACTGTGCTATCTTTGAGCCAGTGACACTCCTTGTTGTAGTCATTTCAATGCTACTTGGGAAGATGTCAGTGTAGTCATCTTTGTTTTTATGCCTTTTTCTTGGGGTATGGTTCTTCAATTGAGTGGGAGTTTGATTTAGAAGAAATGATGGGATGATCGATTTTTGGCTAATTGAACTTCGTGTTCGTCTTCGATTCTGATTCTTGGGTCCACGGGTTCAGGCCTTTTGGTTTGGGAACGTATGGATTGGTATTTATTTTCCTAAGGGTTTGCGAACATGGCAATCCAGGATTTGGTGGCAGCGAATGCATCATATCCAAGCCTCCATGAAACTCCTTCGTTTTTTTAAATATTTTTTAGAAGGCTTTGAAGATAGATTGAATTTTGAAACAAAAACAGAGTTTTGGGCTACTTTTTAACCAAAGAACTTATGATTTTTAAATCTCACAAAACACATAGGGAAAATTTTGAACATGGATGAGAAATTTTGAAAAAGAGGCTCATTCTACCATGGAGCACTCCTCTCATCTTTATTTTTTTTTCTTTCCCTTTTTTTCTCTCTCTTTTTTGCCTCTTTTTTTCTTTTTTTCTTTTTTTTTCGACATGACCATGTCGAGCCTCTACTTGGGACTTTGAGAATGAGGAATCACTAAGTACTTCATCATCATTCAATCATGGCACTTATGTCACAATTCAAGGAAGAATTTTTATTGTTTTTCGAGCAAACTGATGTCGTGGAAAACATGGGATGCTGCCCCATAGTGCTCAAAATATCCTTAAACTTCCAATTTTGTTCATCCACTACCACTCCTTTAAAGTTCAAATAGTCGAGGCTCTTCAGGTTTACTTTGACTGATGTTTTCAATTTAGTTTTCTTTTTGACACCATTTTAACTTGAGAAGAGAATAATTTCTAGAGATTTGGAGAAGTGACAAAAGGATAGAAAAAGTCTAGATATTATTTTTTGCCTCAGGTCCCGTTCAGGTGTTCAGCTCAGTAGCTTTTTTTTTTCCAACGCTTTGAATTATTTTTTTCATTTTATTTTTTTTCCATCCCGATAGGATTTCTTTTTCTTTCTTTTTTTCTTTTTAAAGGAAATGAAGAAAGAGGAGAAGTAGAAGAAGATTCAGTGGCCTTTTTATTCTTTTTGGTACTTCGTCCTAGAAAACACATAATAACTCAATCATCCTACTTCCTTTTAGGTGGTAGGGATGTCCTAGTCTTGTTTATCTTTAGATTTTCCTTATCCCTAGTTGGTGTACAATACTTCTTTGACTAAGGTTGTTGAATTGTTATTGAGTCCTTCCACATTGAATTGCTTCACTCGAGCGTTGATTTTCAGACTCGGAGTCTTTCTCAGCTTCCTAGTCCTTTAGTCTGTTGCTTGATTAGCTAAGCTCATTTTCTTTCTTTTCTTCTTCTTTTTTTCATTTTTTTTCTTTTTTTTTAACTCCTTAGGTTGTTAATATGACAAACTAGGATGCCTAAGAAGAGCATAGATGCCCCACATGGCCTATTTGAAATGGAGGAGTACGTGATCACCCCACGCCTTTCTGTTAATCGTTTTTAGTTGCAACTTCATGTTGGTCTTGAAAAGTTGTAAGGACCAAGACTTTTTGGCATGATGAAGTGTGCCGGCGGGTCATTGGCATGAGTTAGACCACCGTGCACATGAGATGTCGTCGTGCGCAGCTGAAAGAGAAGACACCGTCATGTGCATGAGATGCCACCGTACACAGCTGAAAGATGAGACACCACCGTGCGCGTGAGATGCCGTTGTGCGCAGCCGAAAGAGAAGACACCGCCATGCGTGTGAGATTTCGTCGTGCGCTGCCGAAAGAGAAGACACCATCGTGCGCGTGAGAAGCCCATGCGCAGCCGAAAGAGAAGACACATCCATGCACGTGAGATGCCACCGTGCGCAGCCAAAAGAGGAGACACCGTCGTGCGCGTGAGATGCCACAGTGGGCAGCCAAAAGAGAATACACCGCCGTGCATGTGAGATACCGTCGTGCGCAGCAGAATGTGGTGTCGCCAAGCACAGAGGTCTCCTATGATTGTTTGCATGTGTCTAGTGTGTATCACAACATGATTATGACCTCCTTGTACCAATAATAAATGATCTCATAGTATACAATCCCTACTTTTATTGACTCTTATCATTTATTTTATATGTTTATGATATTGTAATTTGTTCGAGTACACATGTGATCTGATTACGTGTTCAAACTTGTGCACTAAGACGTGTGTTCATTTTGAGATAAAATATTAACAGGCTTGGTCCTCGTGCTTGACTACGCTCATTGTCAGGGACATTAGAGGATGAGATATATGTTGGGTGTGTGAGTATCACCCCTATAAGAGATCCAGATCAGATTCCACAGTTGGCAATTCACATGACTATATTTTAGGGTTATACATCTATTTAGGCCTTATAAGAGCATACAAAACTATGACTATGGTGATTTGATAACTCCAATTGGAGTGGGGTCTGGAGGGACCAAAAGATTAAAGGCCAGAGGTATCAAGGGAGACATTTTAAATGTTATGACCCACTTGGGTTTTGATGGGCTAAGCCCATGTTAATGTCTAAAACTCTTAGTCCTGGAATAAGGCACAATAAGGGTTTCGTGGTGGGGTCATCCCTTGATGAGGATGGAGAGATGCACAAGGTAGTTAGTTATAGATTCATGTGACACCTGTGTGTAGTGGTTCCTCGGATAGGACAACAGCTAAAGTCCTCATTATTATCATTGCACGATATGTACACTAGATAGTCATTGTGGAAGCAGCCCATTAAGGCATGTTGTGTACATGTGCAGAGGCGATATCTCCCTACAACATTGAAATGAATTAAAGGGTCCCATGAGATAGTGTGCGAAATGAGACGTGGACTTGCCCTCAAGGAGGGATCAGAAATTCATGGGCTAGGCTCGTGTACTCTTCATTTACTGATTGTTTTTTATTCACCAATCATAAATCCTTGCTATGCTATGTGGATCATGGGTTCTATTGGGTTAGTTTGAGAAGATGATAACAATGCACAGTTTCTAGAATAAGTGGAGTGCATTAATATATTTTTATAATCCTTGACCTTGTGGATATATATATATATATATATATATATATTATTTGAGTTATAGAATATTAAAATAAATTTTTAAAATGTTATGTATATTTTCTTTTATCAAAAAGAATTTTTAGAGGTCTAAAAATTGATTTTCAAGGTCTTATAAATACGTAACCATTTTAAAATACTTATTGGACTTTAAAAAAAAATTATGAATTTTAAAATTCATGGGAGAATTTGGGAGCCCACCACATTGGACCCACCTTGATGGGGCAATGGGCCCACCACATTGGACCCACCTTGATGGGGCAATGGGCCCACAAGGGCCACTGATGGGTGCACGCCTGACCTATTCTTTCTCTTTAACTTATCCTACAAGTCTTCTAGAATGAGGAGATATTTTGTTAAATGTTTTGATTGAAAGAAGAGAGAAGTTTTATTAATTCAAAAATTAGTAACTGGTTTCAAAACTTGAGATTTTATGACACATATATTTTATTTTTCATATATTATATTTGATGGGAATGGGCTAAGGAAATTGAGGGATAATGGTTCTAGTGCCTTCCCTATAATCATGATAGCTGATCTAAAGAATGGGTTGCTATGATCTCTTCACTCTATAGGTCTCTTAAAATTGTCAGTTAAGTTTAAGTCTCAATAAGATGATAGACCCTAGGCCCCAAACCCTAGCCTTGTATTATAAATATTCTTTATATGTAGATATGAGGATAGATCTCTCTCTAAGAGCTCTCTCTCTCTCTTTGGTAAAAGAGTGGTAGACCATTGCCTCTTCTTTTTCCCTCTCTTCCCTCTCATCTAACTCTCCAATTGGGTTATTGGAGGTTCCACGCCCCAAGTAAGAAAAATGAGGCACGCCCATGCTTGAAATCCTAGAGTAAGAGAGGTACCCATAAACAATCATACCCTGATATCCTTATGAATGATGGGTAATTTTGCTACCAAGATGGATTTCCAGCTTTTCACAAGTCTAGTGTTTCTTTCCCCACAATGTGATCCCATTATTCCTTTGTGTGTGAATTTTTTTTTTTTTGGCTGTTTATCCTGTGTGATACAGAGGCTGCTCGTGTGCATGTATGAGAAAGAGTGTTTCGAGATGAAAGGAGAGCCACACAGGAAAGAAAAATGGGACAACCAGCCTGTTGAGAGAGAAACTCGCAGGTTATCCTGCTTGAGACAACTTCTACAGTATCTTTGACCTCCCTCACCCAAACCAGTAATGTCCACAACTAAGTTAGAGCTCAAAAGCGAGTAAAAGAAAAAAAAACAACCAGTATGTCCACAACTAAGTTAGAGCTCAAGGACGAGTAAAAGAAAAGTAAAAACCCAGATTTACACTGTAAATACACTATCCTCAACCCTTTCACACCCACTCCTAAGTATAATAAGTTGGTCAGCAACAGCTGCTTGGATCTGCTCTAAGATGCTTGCAAGGCAACATTTAATTATGTTGTCACACGGTGTGGCAGAGGGAAAGGTCGGAGTGAAAGTTGGACGATGTGATAAAGCACTGTGTATATAAATTTAAATTTTTCTTTCCTTCCATCAACTAGATCACTTACAATATTCAATTATAAATAAAAGTTCTCACGAAATAAACATATAAAAACAGTTCTCACTTGCTACCGCTAAAAAACTTCTTTATTCAATAAATAAACTTGACACATTGCTTTATACGAATAGAATAGCACAATAAAAGAAATAAAATAAAACAAGTAAAAGTTATCGGAGATTATCTCAACTGGACTTATTACACTCCACACCGAGTCTCCTCCTCCTACTCAAGATCAATGATCGATCTCGAATCTACTATGGCCTCCATATACAAAATATAAATTTTCTTTGTAAAAAGTCCTTTGTTTTTTTTCATAAAGCCTACACCCCGCCCAATTTTAACCTTTTCGTTTTCCTTGACTTTTCTTTTCCTTATCAATAAAGTACTCAAGAAGGCCACTTGCTCATGAACACATGAGACTGCATCCCTTTCAAGTATGTCACTTTATTGTTTTTTGTGTGGAAGCAAGAAATTGGAAAGGTCCAAGCCACAAATGATATTACAATCGCATACCCCAACTCCATATTTCAATAAAACATGGTAAGGCCAAAGCGGTTCTCTTATCCTTAGAATGCATCTTAAGGTCAATCTACAATTTAGTTTGTCTATATATGGAAAATGGTTTGAGATGGCTGCTAAAGCCATTGAAAATTGCAATTCAGGCATTAGAAAAACTCTAACATCGATCATCTCGGCTTGAATGGTAAAAAAAAAAAATTAACATTTCTTCCTTAAAAATAGTGTATAGTATAACAAATTATCTAAATCGATCAATTTTACCAAAAATAAGTGTTCATAGATCCAAAAGACCGACACATTTTTTTGTGTTACAAATTTTTATTGTCCGTACTGGAAATTGACTTAGAGCCATTGGGAAATTTCCATTGCCAAAAGTGCTTTCTAGTAAGAGGATTTAAGGTGAAGCTTTTTTTTGTTTTCATAAAGCAGCCTTATAGAAACTTCATCCTTTATTTATTTCTAGCCATTTTACTTCAACTTCTTTGAGAAGGAAGGACAAATAAGGCATCTGAATTTTGTGAATTGGAAGGAAGAAGAGGACCCCTTCTCAACACGCAATCTTTTGCACTTGTTCACCAAACTAAAAATGAACAGGAACGGATTTCAGCATCTGAATTCATCGGGTTCTAATTATGGATGCTTAGTCCCCATGCATAGAGAAAAGCATCCAAAATCTTTAAACTAGTACATACATGCTCGCACACAGATTAGCATCAAGAGTATACTATACCAGATTCCAAAATACGTCTTGATGAGAAGGGGGAAGATAGTTTGACCACCTGGTAGCAAACACCTTCAAAGAAACTTTCTAGGGTCGTTTTGCCCAATATTTTACCACATTCAAACTATTTTGCCAATTTCGGAGCAACCTCAACAAAGTCCTTCACTTAATCAATCTCACCAGCATAAAGCAGACCAATCATTCAACAAAATCATAGTTTCTGAAGCACAACTGAATTGGCGAGTCCAGCCTGCTCAATGGTCTGTGTGGGATCAGTCAGTGGCTTTGGTGGAAAGCCCACAGCTTGCAACTGATATGTTGAGCGACCCCCAGGCCTCGCGGCATCTAGAAAGGCTCGGATGTCAGCAATCGTGTGGTGGTAATTAAATTGTGCCACCATGCGGGTCCCATCAGAGAGACGCAGCTGAATAGAGGTCGACGGCTTAGATTCATCCACAGTAAGGCCTCGTGTTGGTGTGCTAGCAGCAGAGGAAATAGGGTTCGAAGGAAGAGAGGCCGAGGTTTCCGAGGATGTGTGGGTCCCACTGAGGGTCCTCCCTGTCCCTTGGAATGGGGTGGGGCACTTCTGAGGTTCCTGCTAATGGCAAAAAAAAAAAAAACATTGAGAGGGAAAGTGTGTGCTACATAATCCAGTAATTGAGCGAAAACTGTAGCCCATATCACCATCCACTGATGTAATGAACAGCACGGGAAGGGGACTGGGATCCACCAATGGGATTTTTTGTAACTCTGGTGTGTCCATCACCCTGTCCATTGCCATCCATCATTTCAATGGATAATACGATCAATGGTCAATATGATCTTTCAATGGTCCATCGAAATTTTAGTAATGCATCCCAAGAACATACAAGGGACAAGGACATACTAAAAAAGTATACCATAATCCATGGAGCATCCAAAGAGGCATTAGACATCTGTTCCTGATAACGGGTAATGGATTTATTGCAGTAGGATCCACATTGAGATTAACCAAGATAAAGTTAATCTCCACCATCCATTATCAGGAACAGCCAGTGGATGCTCCTTTAGAAACTGTAAAACATGGGCCTATGGTAAGCTGTTCCTCTGGGGACATGCATATCAAGGAACGCACAGCATAGTCCTCATTCCTTCTGCTGAGGTTGACATGGACAGTGGTCCTCCTGTCTGCAGGTTCCAACTCTTTTGGGCACTCTGAGTTCCGGATACTCTGCAAAACACCAAGGGAAGAAATGTATGTCAAACCCCAGTATAATATGCACAAGAAGAATGAAATTGTTAATTGGTAAAATGTGTAATGTTTGTGTATGTATGTCCATCTAAAGTATATGATTCAAACTGGGATGGGCAGCCTATATTGGCAGAAGCAGGCAGTGAAGAGAGTTTTCATACATAGGAAACCATGCACCAAATGAGGTTCGTAAAAGCCTACAAGATTCTTGTATAGTTTTCAGGCTGAACACCACTAAATAGGCAGCGAATCCATATTGCCAAGACCGGACAACAGATACTTTCAACTGCATACAATCAAGAGTCGCATTAGTCTTTACACGTCTTTTCCCTCCCCAACAGCTTTCATCCATTTCTCCTCCAAGAAACAACTTTCCCATGAAAAAATCAACCTTTTCCTTTTCCCCAGTGGCCAGTACAAACAGTGCACAAGGCCTTTGAATTGCAGTTAAGCAACTTCAATAGCTCAACTTCCCTTGCTCCATTCCTCTGATCTCAACTAAATCAGCTTGTCAATTCAGACATCCAAATTCAAAGGATTATGCATTTTGAAGCTTCTAACCTACCAAATGGCTCCTCCTTCCAGGTCATGAGAACCTTCGCATTTGCGACAAGTACAAACATTACATCCGAGATTTCAAAAAACCATTACATCCGAGCATTAGGACACTAAATGTCAATAAAGTTTTCATTGAGCAATTTTAAGGGTATGTGGGGAAGAACTCGGCAAGGTGCTCCTAAAATATACATTGAACCCCGGATTCTTATGACCTTCTTCTTTCATGAAGTGAGTATATTCTGTTAGTTCAATTCTAGAGTTTAAATAAAGAATGTTATGAGCAATTTTAAGGGTATCTGGGGAAGAACTCAGCAAGGTGCTCCTAAAATATACATTGAACCCCGGTTTCTTATGACCTCAACTTCTTCTTTCATGAAGTGAGTATATTCTGTTAGTTCAATTCTAGAGTTAAAATAAAGAATGTCATGTAATTTCCATTATAACTGATGCAATGAATTATCAACAAATATATTTTCTTACCTAGATCTTGTACGAGATGTCAGGCACACAACTTTAATTTCCTCAATGCATTTTATCTTGATCTTCTGGCTAGCAAGCGAAGATTATAAGATGCACCAAGAGCCATTTAACATCCAGTGAGCTAGTCCAACTTAACAATATAAAAGAGCGACACATATTAATCGCTATATCCTCCTATTCTGTGTTTCTATTGGGGACTTCCAAATGTAAAAGTTGGCAATCCCAGTTCCAAAGCAGATAAGATGATAGGGTCTCATGAAAAATACTGGAGATGCCCGACAGAACATTTGGTTCACAGTAGTTGTTTCTATCTTATTGGTTCTGTACACAGTAGGTTTAGCACTGAGTTTCTAAGGCGTTAAGAATAATTACCCCAACATATGGACATAAGACGGAGGCATTTCATTCTAAGGAAATCAAGAGAAAATTAATGTTTTTGTAGGGGTCACTTCTTTCATAGCATTGGGGATGCCTATCCAAGTATTTTAAGGGCCTCATTCTTGGTACAAGTCAACAAAACCATCAACTTAAATAACAGCAAATCCACGTGGACTAAACAATGCAATTATCAAGAAGCACAAGCTATCATGTATTGTGCATTAATTCAGCTTTCAAAAAACCTGTTTCATTTTTCCAATTCGATTTAGTGTTGACCCGTGAGCTAAATGCTTTGAACAAGAACAGCCAGTGATCAGGGGAAAAAAGAGCAAACGGACATGTCATTCCATACAAGAAGATAAAGAAACCTTTTATATGGTTGCCTTTTTCACTTTCTACAGTCACCGATGCAGTGAGCATGGTTGAGGGGTGTCAATGCGGAACCCCCAAAATACAAAAACCCACCCCCCTACCGCATGAATCTTGCTGCTGTGATCAAACAAAGCTTGCACGCCACTATCAAGGGATTTTGATCCCTAACTATTTGAAGATATCTCAGTCCCTATTCAAGAGGGATCATGACTTGAACTAAAACAGGAGCACAATCCAGGTTACAAGGAGTGTTTCCAAAGTTTTTGAATTTTGAACCCAATGTCTTTGGTATTGTACTGAATTTTAGCTTCATGTGCGTGATTCTTCTTTTCTACTTTCATGGATGTGGTCTCATAAAGGGTTCAAACCAGCGGGCTGACTCACGATTGCCCAACCTGCTCAAACTTGGGGGGTGCTGGTTCCAGATGATCCGAAATAGGGAATCTCACGGATTGTCCAAAAGGAGTGGATCGTCTGATATCACCAGGTTCTACAATCTCATTTTTATCAAATTTTTATGGGAATTTTGGGCTATAGAGTTCTCTTTGTGAATGTGTATAGATAATGCAATTCTAAATATCACTTAAAAAATTATGTATATACATACATACATACACACACATACACACATACATGCATACATATATATGGGTGCGATTCATATAAGGTGTCAACCTTAAACAGTCAAAGCAAGGTGCACCTCGAAACCCTACTAGAACACGCAATTCGAGTGCTGAAAACCACTACATGGCTTGGAAATTCATTTCCACACCTAATTATGAAATTCAAAGCTCCAAAAAAGTGCATATTGAGCAAATCTATAAACACTACAAAAATCAGAAAAATTGACAGTCCAAATAAGTTTTTACAAAATTCAATATTTTTACATCTTGAAATCCTTTTTCCCTTTTCCATATGCATGCATCTCGAAGTCAAGATAATCAATTTAAGGGTTTTTCACCATCGCAACAACCTTTCTCACTGGCAATTTTGAAGTGCACATTACTTTTACAGTGTAAGATATATATATATATATATATATATATATATGAGCACTTCATAGGAGCTCACAAAGTGATCCTACATACCTAGGCTTCAGAAACATTAGGCAGCCCCTAGGCAGCTGGCCTAGAGCCCCAGCGCCCAATGTGTAGCTGGGCGCCTAGAACCTTGGATGCCCTGCTGTGAAATTCTTCGGATATAGGCATATATGTGTTGTATGCGTATATTTGTCTTAAATTTGCATTTTTTTGATATATTATATGGGAAATGACCTTGTGGGACCCTCCCACACCCATGTGTGTAGGACCCCAAAGGATCACCATTAAATTTGGCACAGATCTCTAAAAAGTCAAGTCCCACACCCATATGATAACTTTTATAGAGATCTGTGTCAAATTTAATAGTGATCCTTTGGGGTCCTACACACATGGGTGTGGGAGGGTCACATAGGATCATTACTCATATTATATATACATATAAATATGAGCACTTTGTAAGAGCTCACAAAGTGCTCCTACATACCCAGGCTTCAAAAACGAAAGGCGGCCCCTAGCGCCCTAGCACCCAACGTGTAGCTAGGCGCCTAGAACCTTGAGCGCTCTGTCATGAAATTCTTATATGCATATATGTGTTGTCCAAATGCACATATATGTGCATATTTGTCCTCTAGGTGACCTCCTGCTTTCTACTTCTCTTACCATCAATACAATGTCAACAGTATCAAAATATACGTATTTTCATACAAAACATATCACATGTGAAGAAAAAACATGTTAAAAACTTCAAATCGCATAAAATTAAGTGAAAAAACTGAACTCCATAGTGTATTATTGTATTAGTCTCCAACTCTCCATATTCCATAATCGCATGAACTCCCAGTCTTCAACAAACTTACAAAAGTATAAAACCAATAGTCCAAAAAGGCAAAAATCCAAAATCCAAATGTCCAAACCAAGATGGTGCAATAAAGATGAAATACAAAAGAAGAGAAATCCAGTTTAAAAAGTGTGTGCAAATAACATGTTCCCCTCTAATTCGATGAATCAATCTCACACAAGAGAAAAGAAGAGGACGGATACCGAGCAAGAGAAAGGAATATATACATATAAAGTTCTAGAGTAGTCCCTACACAAAAATAAAAATAAAAATAAAAAGAGACGAAGGTCACTTCTTTGATACTGAA
The DNA here is from genome assembly GCF_054954075.1 of Amborella trichopoda. Taxonomy (NCBI): domain Eukaryota; kingdom Viridiplantae; phylum Streptophyta; class Magnoliopsida; order Amborellales; family Amborellaceae; genus Amborella; species Amborella trichopoda. The sequence continues at coordinate 22,011,666 of NC_142345.1, read as the reverse complement.
TCCTCCTCGACCCCTGTTGTACGACTGCTGACCTCTCCCTCCAATCTCGGTCGATCTTGCCTCGGACCCCTCGTCATCTGAGTAGACGCCCAAGACTGTGACTAACTCCAAACAGAAGACGGTAATGAACCCGCACAATCAAGGCTGTCATCAGCAGAATCGTCTCCTTTGGAAAAAAATTTCGATTCACAGAGATGTAGGGCTTATAGAGGTTTTTTTTCTTTTTTCCTTTTTTTTTTATACTTTAGGGGGGTTTAAATTACACCCTAATACTCTTTAAAACAAATTCCGGGGTCCAGATTACATAAAATGCCCTTAGGAGCTACTTTAAAGATGGAAAACGGCCCACGGCCCTAGGCACTTGCCCAAAATTGGGCACTAGATGCCCTCCTGGGCTGCCTAGGCGGTCGCCCTTTTTCTGATATATACATACAGTCCATACATCAGGCGGATCCATGAACAAAACTCCCAACCGCTCCCAATGAAGAGAGCAATAAGCATGGGTTGATCCCAAACTCCTGCACCCACTTTTGCTTGTAATAACTATGGTCATAACTTAATAGACATTCACTTTCTAGGCTGATCATTTACTTGGTTCAATCACATTGACCACCCAACCCCACCAAATTTAATTGGCTTCTTGTTTCCCAACATTGGAAGACACAATTGCATGGTGTCCACTCTAGGTCCCTACCAAAAAATGTGTCTGGCTACACTCCTATCTCCTCAACACTCACCCCACCCCGCACAAACAGTTCCAGGACCATTCTGATTCCATCTGAGGTGGCTCAATGACAAAAGGCTGGCACACTTCGTTTCGCATTAGTAGTCCTCATTCCGAGTCCCTAGATGCGCAAGGTTCCGACGCTACTAGAAATTCAAAACAAAAACTAAAGACCTGGAACAGAGAGAACTTTGGCACTAGAAAAGTCACATACTATCATAGACAATCAATTAAGAAAAATTGAGGATACTAGAGACCTGGAACCGGATGAGAGATTGAAGCAAAGCATGGAAAAAACAAAGTTCTTAAATTTACTACGGCAGGAACATATATTATAGTACCAAAGCTCCAAAATGAAATGGCTCAAGGAGAGAAACCAACCTAAACACTCCGTTCTTCCACAAATTCAATCCTCCAAGTGAGATAGAGGGCACTTGTGTCACGACCCGGATGATATCTCAAGAATCATCTCATCCAATTTTTAGGAAATTGTTTTTTGTTGATGATTAGTCCTAGGCAAATTGATAGCATACAATTTCAAACGATCGTCGAAAATATCAAGGAAGGGCTTGAAAGACCTCACAAAATTGAAGATAACAAGATCCATTACATATATATAGGACAAGATAAAGCTCTAGAACCTGATGAAGATGTTCCAAGATTTTTACCATAAGGGCATCATCCACAAATACATGAACTTGGTAGTCGTCGCCTTGATCCCAAAGGTGGAGGAATTGATGAATTGAAGGATTTCAAGTCCATTATAGCCTAATTCATAGCTCTTACAAAATTATTGCCAAGTTGTTGACCTCTTGTTTGCAACATGTTCTTGATCAGGGGAACTCCCCCCATAAGAGGACTTTGTTCAAAGGATCTTCTATGGAGCGGGTCACTACCCTCCAAAAGCTCGATCCCTCTCTTTAAAACACGGATTCTCAATTCCGGGCAATTCCTTAATAGTTGGGAACTCAATTCAAGAAATCAAGGAACTCGCTCCCATGTAATGGGTCCAGATCCCTATGCCCAAAATCAAGGCTCCATGATTAAGCAGAACCCCAATTCCAGCAACATAGATAAAGCATCCTCAACTTTGCAATCGAGTTTCACTTGGCACATTTTTGGTTCGTATACAATGGACTGTGGATCTCCAATTTTTTATGAACTACAAACTTCCTGAATACCATGATTTCCTACATATTTTGCAATTCACAACTTTACACGCCTTGTGAATTGTGACTTGTGTCTAGTTTCAAAGAAAGGAAACAAGAGTGAGCAAGGAGACAGATGGAAGTAGTTGGAAGGAGATATTGCGTTGCGGTTCTAGTGAGGAATGAGGCCGTGATCCAAACACTCCTTGGGGCTAGTTCATTGGGTCATGTCTACGTCTCAAAGGACTTCTATTGCTTGAGTGTTGGTCAACCAAATCGAGCCACTCATGAGGTTATCTTGTGGGTGGTGGAATAACGTGTATAATCAAAATGTGAGGTCTCTCTCATGTACATGTCATTGAGCCCATAGCAGTAATCGACGAACAAGAGCTATTGGGAATTATATATGGCAATCCCTTTCCTTTTCTCTTATTATTAAATGGAATTTTCTCTCAAATTACAATGCATAGGATAAGTGAACTTCAGGAACCTCAATCCTAAACGTGGCGGTGTGTGATCCCATTCAAAAGGACTTCGCTCCTTTGTAGATATGGAACACCCCCCCTAATAGTCAGGGATCTCAATCCCTATACCTGACCGTGTGCGAACATCAGTCCCCCGACCATGGATCTTCGAGTCTACCCCACTCTGTGCACGCGCTATCTCTTGGACTGCACTTTAAGTGCCTGCAAATGTATCCGCCACCAATCTAAAACCCCAGGTCTAGTATATAAGTTAGATTTTAAGAAGGCACATGATCGTGTAAATTAGTGTATTTTAGATGAGATTTTGGCCTTGATGGACTTTAGCTCCAAGTGGAGGGTGTGAAATGTAAGGTGCATCTTGAATGTTTAAACGAGATTTTGGCCTTGATGGACTTTAGCTTCAAGTGGAGGGTGTGAAATGTAAGGTGCATCTTGAATGTGCATTTCTCAAGACTAATCAATAGAACCCCACATGACCTCTTTCCCTCTTTCTGCAGTCTCCCTTAGGGCAACTGGTTGTCACCCTTCCTCTTTGCCATCATGGCTGAGATGTCAATAATTCCATCATTAAGTTGTAGGACTGGATACTATTGTCAAGGTTCAATGCACTCATCGAGGAGACGAGGACCTCTAGTTTGACACCTCCAATATGAAGATGACACTCTAAATCTTTTTAACGTAATAGGTTGACTAACAACTCACTAATCTTATCTAGAGCTTCCCCCTAGCAAGTAGACAAGCTTTGGTTAGTCCTCAAATGTTTCACAATCTCTCATGTGACCTCGACTGAACATTTCAAAATAAAAGTCATCAGCATTACTTGAAGCAAACCAGCACGATAGCTCAAGATAAACACAAGAGTTGTAGCACTGACAACTTCCAAGTACCTATTTATGTCTCCCTTTGCATAGAGGCAAACCCAATAATGCCTTACAGGATTTTATGTAGAAAGATTTTAATGCTAGCCAGTTTCATGGAAAGGCTGCTTGTTGTTGCTCATAGACAAAATAACTCCCATCAAGTCCACCCTGGCGAATATCTTAGTCTAATAAACGTCCATTTTTCACAAATCGATGTTTTGACACCTCATGTGAACTTTCATATGGCAGCACAGTGCAAACAACCAAAAAATACATCTGGTCAACTGGATAAGGTATGCAAACCCGAACAAGATGAAGGGCCGAGTATCCAAAAGCAAGACTACAATACAACTCTATGGTCTTGTGCATACAAACAAGACCACCTCCGGTAGTGAGTTGATGACTTGATGGAGAACAAACCATTCTCAATCAATATGGCATTGATGCGTCGGACTAGATACCAAAGCCTCGTGCTCTCATTGCAGGACCTAAAAAGTAATTGGCAATATCCATTAGGACTTCTATTTAGCATAGAAACTCTAAACTAGAAAGGTTTATTTTTGGCAATGTTTAAAAAAAGGGACGCGGACTCCTAGATACATGGGGACCTTAAGTTTTTTTTTCTTGGGTGGGGGGGGGGAAGGGAGCATCTGTTTATGAGAGACAGAGAGAGAAAGAGCATATGGGCCCGTATGTGTGATAGAGAAGTCTCGCATCAAACACTTGGAGTACACATTCTCCTCTTCGTTCATTTTTAAATGGAGAGAGAGACAGAATATGAGTCCATGAGGGGGCCTCACATGAACATTTGGAGGCCATCTTCTTTTTCTTGCTCTTATATGTAGAGTGAGAGTGTAAGCGTTCATGTGAGAGTTTGTGTATGTGTGTGTGAGAGAGAGGTCTCGCATCAAACACTTAGAAGCCATCTTCGTTTTCTTGTTCTTCTCATATGTAGAGAGAGCAAGCCTGTGAAGGAGAGAGAAGGACCTTAACCATTTGTTATAGGCTTTAACTATTTTTTTTTTTTAGGGGACACTCGCCTCCCTGCCCCTTTTGGGCTGCACTATGCGCCTAGGGGTTTAGGGTGTTAAAATGCCACCACAAAATGTTTCCCCCATTTTTAGGAGGGAAAAAGTACCTTTTTTGCTCGGCCCTCAGCCAAGTTGCATCAAAGTGGCGCCTAGATGGCACCTAGGAGTAAGAATGCCTTGGCCACTGCCTATACGTGTTTTTGCCTGGCTGCCTAGGTGACGGACAGCATAGACATTTTGGGAGCCTGGCTACCATTATTTGAAAATTCAGCCGCCGAGGCAGCCGGGCAACCAAAACCTAGGCGGGTGCCCTAGCCATCCTTGCTCCTAAGCTCCCACCCTATGCAGCCTTGAAACAACTTGGTCATGGCCGATTGAGGGCCAAAAAAGTCCCTCAGCCAAGTGCAAAAAAGTATGTGCTGCCCCCCTGTTTCCCTTAGAGAGGGGAGAAAGGGTTTGGTGGGGCAATGGTGTAAGCCCCTCAACAAACATATTAAGGGGGCTTATGGTTTTTGGGATCATATCACGAATTTTTGGCTACTTCAAAGGAAAACTAATGGCTAATTGGGAGCAATTAATGGTAACTTGAGGAATTGAGTTGAATTTTTTTTATTATTTCAGAAAGATGGCTTCTTTTATTATTTAAACGTGATTTTGAATGATCGTTGATGATAAAAAGGACAAGTCATGATGATATGTGGTACTAAATGTGCAAGGGATCCTCACAAATATGGGTTAGTTGCATGTTTTGGTTAAGTAGAAGATTAATTATAAGAAAATTGGCAAAACCCCACAAAACATTATAAGAAATTTGACTATGGATTAGTGTAATATAGGATTGCACATTACACAACAAAGACATTGTGTCAAATAAGTAAAAAAGTATTGAGTATATCCCTTCATGTATGCATTTGAAGTTATTGAAATATTATTGTTCCGCAAAAAAAAAAAAAAATAAAGTGTCTATGCTTGAAATAAATAAACCATAACCAAGGTCTAATACATGCCGGCACCACCACAAGCCCCCCTCGGTGAGTGAAGGTCTTTTTGGGCACCAGCCTAGACGGCCAAGAATCCAAACCACCTAGATGGGTGGCCCCCACCTTCTTAAACATTGTGGGCCGCCTCGACGGTGGGCGGCCTAGGCGTTTTGTTGGTAAAGGGAAAAGAGAGAAAATAACACCTACAAGCAAGCAAACAATAAAGAAAATATGCAAGAAGGAACACATAGAATTTAAGTTGTTTGTCACATATGTCACTAAATCCATGGGTGTAAACGGTTAACGCTTTTCACTATTCCAAAGTACAAATAAGTACAAGATAGCTTTGACCGGAGAGAAGAGAAAATACACTTTTTCTATCTCTCACGAAGCCCTGCACCTTCACATGGATTTCTATTCACCTTTATGAAATATCTCTCTTACATACACCCCAAGGTTTCTCTACACCCATCAGTTCTCTATGTAGCAACCCTACATAGAGATGTCCCTAGCATGATCCCCAAGCTACCCAACTTGAGGTATCTTAGAGTCCTAGACAACCTCCAACAAATCTCCACCTTGGCTAAAATTCCAAATGAGATTCCATTCGACCGTCTTCTAATCTTCTCCACACGCACAAGCACTCACCATGGCAGAACGTTAATCAAGTTCAAGCGTTGTTGAACTTCTGTATTGGAATTAGCTTTTTCAACATGAACATCCTTCTTAGTATCAATCTTCAACAAGATATCACTCACAACTATTATCTCACAGATAAAATGATACATGATGTCAATATGCTTTCTCCTAGCATGATAGACTTAGATCTTCACCAAATGTATTGCACTTTGACCATCTGAATAAATGATAGTCCGATCTTCTTGTAAGCCCAAGTCACATACAAGTCCTCTAAGTCAAATAACTTCTTTATGCTTCCATAATAGCCATTTATTCTACTTCGATTGTAGACAAGGCAACCAAAGGACGTAACATTAACCTCCAACTTATCGAAACTCCTACAAGTGTAAACACATACCCTATGGTAGACTTTCTTCAATCCAAATCACCTGCAAAATTAGCATCTATATAACCAATAATATTCTTATTTATCTTGTTGTTATTGCTAACACCAGACCCACATCTGATGTACTCCTTAGGTAATGCAGTATCTATTTTACTGCATGTCAATGCTCCTTCCCTAGGTTAGCTATATACTTATTAACTACACTAACATCATGAAAAACATCTAGACAAGTGCACACCATCACCTACATGAGAGTTCCAACTGCACTTGCATGAGGACAAGAAACATTATTCCCTTTCGGCATGCCATCTATACTCAATTACACTTGTGTAAGGTACTCTTCTTGCCACACATTATAAAATGTCGTTAGTAATTATTGGGGCTTGCCTTGGAAGCAACCTTAGGTTTGGCCCAATGTAGCTTGGGGAGCGAGCTAGGGACCTCTATATATAGGGCTTTTATATAGAGAGGTAATAAATGTAGAGAGGCCTTAGGGTGAGTGTATGAGAGAACGGCTCCGTAAAATCAATTAAAAGTCTACATAAAGATGAGAGCCTTTGTAAGATATCACCGTAGTGTGTGTTCTCTTTTCTCTCAGGTAAGAGCTATCTTGTACTTCTTTTAACTCGGGTATAGTAAAAAACTATTGATCCTCTACACCCGTGGATGTAGTCATATATATGCCAAACCACGTAAATTTCATGTTCCCTTCATTATTTTCTTTTTTTTTTATTTGTTGCTTTCTTATTGTTGCTATTTTATCACTCTATAATTTTCCAAAATCAGCATGTTTGGCATAGAATTGTCACGCTCAAGTCAACAAGTAGTATCAAAGCACAAGGTGTGTATGGGGCTAAGGTTTGCATTTCTGATAGAGAAAAAGGCACATAACCAAGGTAGACGGATAAAAGGTTTGATATGCAGAAATTTGGACACAAAGTGCTGTGAAAACTCCACAATAAAGGCAACACTATCCAATGGATGTCAGCAAGATATATTGTGAAATTCCTATAAAGTAAATATTTGTTAGATTTAGTAGGAGCCAGAATCACTACTCCTATGATCCCCTAAAAAGATTAAAAGTACCATGGCCATTAGTAAAGAATAAAGGGTTATTCTTGGGGAGTAAGAGAACCTATTCGCTATATAAAGGAGTCATAGCACCCTATTGGGTCAGCCTTTTGAGGTCATGGAAAGGGACCTCCAAAAGAGGGATGGGTCTCCAAAAGTGAGAGACATGGCCACCTAGAGAGGTGTGGTACTCCATGGGGTTTTCAGTTTGTTCAATTTTCACTTCTAGAAAGAGAAAGTCACCCGGTTTCTCTCAAAAGTGAATGCAGAAATTACCCAAACTCATGACTCAACAAACATGCAATATACACACACATACACCCCAATACATAGAGGAAAAGCATATAAGAAAACCATTTACTTTTGGTACAAGGTTACAATCACTCTTTTCAATCGGATTTCAAATCACGTGGTTGCGAGTGTGTGATTGACTGAAGAAAAACTTTCTCAGACTTCATGACACAACTCAAGCTGTCCAATTTGAAATCGAAGGGCTAGAGGTATTTGTGACCTCCTTATAACAAAGGTAAATGATCTCAGAGTATACAACCCCATTTATATATATATATATGGGAAAACTTTATATACTTCTCCTATTGTATATAAGTTGTATACTTTTAACCCCAATCCAGCCGTCCAATTTACATCAAGTGAGCCACTGATCGTTTGATCTAGATCAAACATCTCAGAGTATTTCATTATTAATTTTTTTCCACAAATCATATGAATATGAAATTTAGTACATAACATCATCTCAATGGGGCACACCTAAAAAACATTAAAAAAAAATATTCCCAATAAAAGAAAATGACCAACGTACCCCTGAAACTTTCAGGGGTATTTTGGTCATTTTATTTTATCGAGAATATATTTTTATATTTTCTTAAAGGTGTGAGTTCAGGAGAGGAGTGGACGGCCAAAATTCAGTGTCAAAATGTTGCGGAAAAAAATTTAAAAAAATAATAGTATAGAGATGTGACATTGTGATTAGGTCCATCACAGTCATGCATTCAGATCGGATGGCTAGATAGGGGGAAGTACATAACTTATATACAGTAGGGGAAGTATAAAAAGCTTTTTCTATATATATATATATATATATTGAGGAACAAAATAATAGACAAAAATCAAAGCTGAACTTACAATTCAAGGGACATATGATGAATTATTTTTGGGGACATATGATGAATTATATTTCACACATTTATAAATAGTAAACCACTTCTTCTGAATCACAAATAAAACAAAGAAATATCAAACGCCCAAAAGTTGACAATGTAGGGGACGAGAAACCACAGTTTCGCAAGACAGGCTCTACCTAGAAAAATCCATACCACAAAAAAATATCTCTGAAAAAACCCAATCTTTTAAGTGTCCTGAATTTGGGAAAATTAAATGAAGCAATCTGTAAATTCCATACACATTGTAAACTAAACAAACCATCTCAACAAGAAAACATGAAGCACGCTAATATACAATCTGGGAAACATATACCTCCAAAAATGAAGCATTTTGAGGATCATTTAAGCTCCTTAAAGGACCATCATCAACAGTGAATCCATTACTCCAGAAAGTAATGTTATGAACCACAGACTCAGGTGGCAGAGGGGCAGTTTGTACAGTTTCCCCAGTGAGCAGTCTCGCAGTCCCTGTAAAACTTCTTGAGCTTGAAGATGGGCGAAGTTGATCAACAGGTCCGTCCAAAGCTCCTAAACGTCTTGCCTGATCGAATATAGCATCCACATCATCACCACCCTTAGTGGGATCTTGCACAAGCATACCACTGCAAAAACACAAGAGTAAGCTCAACAACAATTGGAAAATACTGTACTACTACAATAGACTATGGCCTAAACAAATAAAACTCAGGATGCAAAAGATAATCACGTTTAACAAAGGAAAAAACATATTAGCAGATCTCTCAGACTTATCTGACAAAACAAAATAGCCTTTGATATTATGTCCTAGATACAGACATCTAGAAAGTTGCCACAAGGAAAACATTCTAAAAAAGGGACTTATGATATTTCCTTTTCTGAATCAGATACATCCTGCTAGTAGACATGAATAGACCTCACTTCACTTGATGCCGTGTAGGCCCATAATCGCTCAAATACAATGTGTTCTCCATATATTGAAAACTAAAAGTACCTTGAAAAATGACAACTGAGGTAGCTGTTAGTGAAGTCTTCAAGAAAAGCAGTGGGACCCACATTAGGACCAAAGTTAGGAAGGAGATCCATTTAAATTGCCATGAAAAAATTTTAAGCACTTCACGTCTATTCAAGAACGTCGACTTTTACATGTCTAGACCATGTCAAGGAGACTGGCCTGGCATGCCTGTGGATTATACCAAGAGCATCTCCTTCATGACCAGGAAACAAACAGCCATTTCTCTTTAGGTCCTCACAGGAGATCCCTTTTTAAGCTAACTAAAAGCTCACTTGACAGCCACCATCAAACTACAACATGCTGGAAATAAAACATGGCTTAAAAGAAGTCATGCAAACAATAACACAGGCAATAGCTGCAGTGACCCAGCCCTAATTTATTAATATAAAAATCAAAACACAGAATGGAAATGCCAAAAACAACTTACACAGCTAAAAGATTAAATAGAATGAGAAATATCCATATTAAAACAAAGTAAAGAACTGAAGAATACATGTAGGAATATACTCTAGCCGTAATACCAGATGTAGTTACTTATCAAAAAAGAAAGAAAATGATTGGTGGCCAATCAGCGTACTATCATCCGAAATTAAGAGAAAAAATCAATTCAATTTATGGGACAATAATCATTTTGCACTTGGTGGGAAGAATTTAGCATTGTCGCATTTCAACATGAAAAGCACGAAGAGTATGGACAAACATTACAAGAAGAATTCGAGCCCATAACCTCCCTCACCTAAACGACATGTCTAATGCAAAGCTGAAACCTAAGGGACAAAAAGTATGAACAAATATTACAAGAAAACACTAAACTAAACATGTAAAAAATAATAATATATGAAATTACAAATCCATTAAATAGATTATACATCCTAAATTCAAATCTAGATCCATGCATCTAAAGACATAATAAATATGAATTGGAGATAACATGATATGTGCAGCTGAAGATCTAGAGCACCATGGACCAAAAGAATCCCGGATAATACAGGAGTGTTCAAGAAAGTTACATATCACTTTCCACATTAGATAATATCAACTCAGTTGTCACCATAGAAAATGAAATAAAATAACACTACAATATTCGTCTGCTTTAACTCGTCAATCCTCCCCTCCTAATTCTCTTCATCTGATAACATCAAAAGCCTAAAAAGGTGATAATCCCTAGGCCTTCTCATAGTCAAATTAGGCAAGTCCAAAAGGTCTTCCATAAAATCATTGAGTGCACCAAAAATATTTGGGAAAAGAAATCCTAATCCAAATCCTAACAATTGATTTTGACAAAAAAAAAAAAAAAGGAAGCCCTTAGAGTAATTAATGATTGATTTTCAATAAAACAATTATTTTTTTTTAAAAAAAAAAGAAAAGGTTTTAAAAAAAAAAAGGAAACCCTTATTATAGTAATTAATAATTGATTTTCAATAAAAGTTACTTTTTGTTCTTTTCAGAGTTACGACAGTATGCTACATAGGTTTTTCAAGGTCCTTATTATAATAGCCACAAACCACCAAACCAAATGCTTTTCCCTCCTCCATAGGGTAGATAATTTCCAACCAAGAGACCATTGCTAGAAAACACTCATAATAGGGCTAGTGGTCGAGGCTACCGCCTAGGCACCAAGTTGAGAAAGACAATAGAACCTACCTTCTCATGCTTAGTTAAGCCCCTGGGTTTTCTTGACAAGCAAGACTCGAAGCAACCCACTAGGCCAGGGACCTTACCTAAGTGTCATTTGCATTAGTAACAAAGAATTGACAGGCTGCTTCTTTCAGCAACCCTCACTGCTAGTTCATCCTCAAGTACTGAGCTCTTTTCACACCGTCATCACTTCATATTCCACTTTACTTCAACTCGCCAACATTTCCAGTCTCTTTATTTTCTTGGTAACAAATCCATTACAGTACAACATAATCAGAATGTGGCAAGAACACAAATGTTGCAGAAAAACATGGAAATAAAGCAAACAGAATCTTCTTCTACCTAATTTACGTCCTGAACAATGTGGAATGACATAGGCAGTAGCGAGCACAATTCAAAATAAGTTATCACCAATCAAAAATGAAAAAAGAAAGTAATAGACAGAAATATAGTAAACAGAATCTACTATCTAATTTGCCCCATGAAGAAGGGAAGACACAGTCACTAGCCCCATAAAGTTCAAAAAAGTTATCACTGATCAAAACATGAAAAAGAAAACCAAAGTGATGTCCATCAACCTCCACAAAGCCCTCAAGGTCTAGCAATAAGGTAGCAATATTATTGCAAATTCATAGAAAGCAGAAAGGCATGTAACAATACAATCCATATCACATAAAAAGATAACAAGGGGGACAACGTATGAAAAGGTAACAACATATAAAGGAGAAACTTTGAAATGCATTATTATCATAGTTCTAGAATCCTCTAATCAATTGAAAGCCAAAAAATAAATGATTAAGAAAAACGATAGTAGATACATGAGGAAATAGCCTTCAATTCAGCCCAATCCAGAAACAATCTGATCAATTTAAGCCCATGTCATATTAACAAGAAATGACTTAAAAACCCAAGATCGGATTGTCCAATGTCGGAATTGAGTTGAATGGGTGGCTATGATTAAATAGGAAGGATGGCGAGCTTTTTAGGGTTATGAGTTCTTTAAGTATTTGCTATTGAAGGGTTTGTCTTTTGGTGAATAAACTTTGGAGGCGGATTCCTCTTGGTTTTATGATTTTTCCTTCTCTCTCTATTCTCTGCAAATTAAGGTGATGAAGAATCAACCCTAATTTGCATCATCTAGAGAATTAAAGTGCTGATTTGTGAAGAATCAACCCTAATTTGCATCAATTTCTATATGTTGAAGAAAAAATAAAGCCCATTCCTTCTTGGCGTAAAGTGAGAAGAGAGAGAGAGCAACTTCTCCAAACTAGGTAGGTAGGGTTTCCATATGCTACATAAAATAACAGAGACCCATCGTAACAAAGGAAGAGAGAGAGCAATTTCTCCAAATGAGGAAAGGTTTCCACTTGCAACAAAGACCCATCGTTTTTTTGGGCGTAAAGCAAGGAGAGAGAGACCGTCTCTTCTCTGAAATAGCTTTGAAAGCTCCCTCCTCCTTCTGGACGTGCAACACGAAAATGAAGAGAAAGACAAAGAAACAGAGCTAGAAAGAGTACCTCTTTTCTCCGCCAGTGTAATACTCAGGAGGGCCATCAGATTCAGTGTCAGAACCAGGGCGATTGATGTCAGAGAGGGTACGAATGGAGCCCCGAAAAGCAGAAGCTTTTGTGGGCTTCTTCTTGTCACCAGAAGACGACGCCATTACTGCCTTCGTTTCAACAGCAGCAGAAGAAACAGGAAGAGGAGAAGAAGGATTGTTGTTGTTTTCGAAAAAGGAGAGAATCGCGGAGTCCAAATCCCAGTTATGGCTCTCCAAGAAGAACAGGGCTTCCTCTCTAGATGAGGACGCGATCCCTATAAACGACTCTACCACTCTCTCTCTCCCTTCTTCCATAACTATTCTCTCTCTCTCTCTCTCTCTCTCTACGAGTTATTGTTTTGTTTTTTCTTCTATTTATAATTCTCTCTTAGACGATAGTTTCCCTTCCTTTTATCATTGTCTCTCACCGCAGTTTCTAGCTTATCTCAAAATTAAATCACCTGTTGGTTTTTTTTCTCAAGACTTGGGATCCAAGAAAATTAAAGAGAAATTGGCATTTATGTCCCAGACATCCATTATTACCGATGCTTTCTTTCAAAATTTATATTTTATGTTCATATCTTTTTTAATTTTTAAAAATACCTTTACTTATTATCTTGAAAATCCCAATTAAAATAACGTGGACTTCTTCAGATCTTGAAAATCTAAATCAAGATTTCTAAAACTTGACTTCGATATACAAAAATCCAATATTGCAAATTTATCTATTAATCAAGGGCATTTTAGGAAAAAATAAAAAGGGAGAAAAATGAAAATGGACCATAAGCTTTTTCTTAATATTGAAACTTCATTTTTTTAAAAAAAAAATTACCCCCATATCTATATGCTTTTTTTTAATATCTGGAATAATTTTTTGTGGGCTTAATAGGTTCGTAGAGCTTTTAAAAACTTAGTATGGCTCTACCGACGATTAGGTCTACGAAGATGTTAACTTAAGGATCCACATTGTTTTTTTCTTTTTTAAACTCCAAGGACTGTGGCTGTCACGGATCTGTGATTTATAAAGCTATCAAGCATCGACTTAGGTGCTCCCTAAAATTCTAGGAAGCACCCGTTTAGCTGCTTCCATGCAAGTATCCAAATCACTTGCTTGGTGCCTTTATTGACATAATAAGACCATAAAGCTTCCAAGCACGCATTTAAGTACTCCCCAGAATTCTAAGAAGCGCCATTTGACTGCTTCCAAGGAAGTATCCAAATCACTTGCTTGATGCTTTTACGAACATAATAAATCCATAAAGTTCCCAAGCACCCATTTGGGTACTCCTGAAATTCCAGGAAGCGCCCAAGTAAGTGCTCAATGGTTTTATGGACCCAACAAGTCAATAAACATCTCAAGGTGCTCATTTACAAACAATACGCATGGTAAAGGTCTTTATGGACCTAATAGGGTTGTAAAATCCCCCCACGAAGTGCTAGCTGTACTTGGGGCCTTTACCGATCTAATAGGTCTATAAAAGGTCCATACTTCCTAATGGGACCGTAAAGGCTTTGCACTTGGTCCATAAAGCCCCAAAGCTCAAGGGCTTAAGGTATTTATCGACCTATTAGGTTTGTGAAGGACATTTTGGGAGAAAATAGAGAAAAAATAGTTATAGCATCAATTTTGAAGAAAAATAATAAATCCTAATATTTTGAAAATATAAGACATATTATTATAATTTTCCTAATGAATTTATGGGGGTATGAGCGCAGGTTTCTCAAAACTAAACAATCACTCGAAATGGAGTAGCCAATGCGTGCATGCGTCGTGAATGTTTTGTAAAATAAGATATATTTTAAAAATTACAATTTATGAGTAACTATTATTTTTGGGTAATTATTTATCAATAACTTAGAAGGAATATTATTATATTTTATCTATGGGTTGCCCTTTTATCTATTGGATAATTACATAGATCTCATTTTCCTTTCAAATCTCTCATATTTAACATTTACAACCAAGTTGTTCTTTTTAAGAACATATAGTATACTATAATTTTACCTTTTTATATACATCCGAATAAGTCGAAGCTTGTTATCTATTGGACAATTACATGAAGGTCTCGTGGATTCCCAAGGAAAGTATATGCTTAACACGAAGGTTTCTTAGATTCTCAAGGAAAGGAAGAACTTTTTTTTTTTTTTTTTTTTTTTTTGGGTGTTGTGCACCCACTACTCTTCTAACCACTCTAACCACTTAGGTTTTGAATCCATTTCTAAAATTACCATGTCTCCTTTATCTACATCGTTTGTTCCAAGATTAAGGTTCGTTATCACCTTTCATGTATTAAACGACACATGATAGATTATCATTAATAAAACTTGTCGGGTCACCTTTTTCAATGGGTGCGGTTTGTATAGGCCCAGGCTCTAAACAATCAAAGTAAAACCACCTTTAAATAGTGTTGA
The DNA here is from genome assembly GCF_054954075.1 of Amborella trichopoda. Classification (NCBI taxonomy): domain Eukaryota; kingdom Viridiplantae; phylum Streptophyta; class Magnoliopsida; order Amborellales; family Amborellaceae; genus Amborella; species Amborella trichopoda. The sequence continues at coordinate 21,996,581 of NC_142345.1, read as the reverse complement.
GAAATATGGTTTCAATACTGAAAATCATTGTGATAGCCTTAACTTATATTTTCATCTTTAATTATAAAATTTAAAACTTTAAAAGTAGTGTAGATAGAGCAGATCTATGAAAACTTGAAAAATCTTGAAAATTGACGGTCCAAAAATACAATACAAGATGTACGATTTTCAAAACTTGAATTCCATATTTTTCCATGTCCATGCATCTTGAGATCCAGATGATCAATTTGAAGATATTTGGGCATCAAAACAACCTCTTCTTTTGAAATTTTTGAGGTGCTTGTTTAGAGCCTCGCACTCATTAAACTTTTTCCTTTTTTAGATAGTTGATGCAATAACAAAAGTAGTGCCTAACGTTAAGTTAATAGTATAATTTGAGCATAAAATGAAAATATGACATAAATATAGATTCTTAATCTATAAAATGGCTTTTGGTTGGAGTATGAGGTTTTTGGGTATTCGAAAGATGCACCTGATCTCCCATTACCAATTACGTACTTTGATCGTGGCCAGACATTCAAAATTTTCCTCGACATGGTCAAAACTTCTTCAACTCATTTACTGAGGCCAAATGAACTTCCCTCAACCATGATCATCCGAACTTCATACACACGTTCATTCTAGCCATTCAACCACCAATCAGCGAAATGCGCTGTGAAACTTTAAGGAGCAATGCATCTTTGTTGAGGTTAACTTTCCATTAAATTGACATTAAACACCTCTTCTCTCATATCTAAAACGGCTTCAACCTGCCCTAGACTCATTTGGTCACACCAGATTGAGCATCGTAACTAATCCCACACAAGCTATTTAATTCTTAGAAGACTACTCCAGCTCTTCATACACACTGACATCTACCGCATCCAAGAAAATATAGTTCTCATGCACACCAAGAATTCATTTACAAATAATATAATATATCATATTATTCCTTTCCAAAATATTTTGCAAAAGAACACGTTGCATGAAACTTTTATGTCCTTGATTGTCTGGTGAGCATCATGTCACGTACTAGGTCTCTGGATCGTAATGTGGAGCCAAGGTCTTCTCCCAACCCTACTATTATTCCACTTTTGCTTAACCACCTTCCTAGTTGTGCTTCCACCCAGTCCAATCAGTACATGACCATAGGGAGAAGTGCTAAAGTGGTGACAAGCCTCCACGTCCCAATATAGTCTTAAGGTCTCTAAGGCACCCAGAGTCATATGGTGGCCAGCTATTCTTGCCCAATGTGATAGGAAACAAGGCTTATCCTATACAGGTATCCAGTGTTTCAAAAATCATCGATTCGATCAGGAATCGAGCGATCTGGATCGGGTATTTGTTATAACCGATCTAAATGCCGTATCGGTAAAACCAGACGGTTCCTACTTTTTTATTTTTCAATCCGGTTTTCTTTTTATGAACCCACCCTGGTTTTTTTGAAATGTGATTTATGCCAACTGGCACTCTACTTTACTACCCTCACGTGATTGACAAATTTTTGCCACCTTGCTATCCACTTTACTCCCCCACGTGATTGACAAATTTTTACAAATTTTTTCCAGCTTAAAAAGTCTCAACGTACAATACGCACGCTTCACATGGCCAAGACAACATATAACAAACCAACTCGTTGGGTTTTTTTATAGTATTCACTCTTCTCACATCGCTTCGATGTGGGATGTATATGTGAGTTGAAAAAACGCTGGCAAATATTATTAGCTTGGGATAAATTGCAGTGAGATAGTGTACGCGCGATGGTGTATGTACGACGATGTATGCTCGTCATGAATAAGAAAGTTGTATGTCCGATTGTGGCAGTAAAATTTGATGATAAAAAAAGAAAAAAATTATTAAAAATAATAATTAGGTGCCCATCACCCCTATATTTCACCAAAAAACTTTAAATTTACTTACCAAAAAAACATAAAAACTCTATTAAGCTACTATATCATGGTATTATTTCATTATATGAGTAATAATTAATTAATTAGTTAATTAGGATTAAAAAATTAGTACTAGCTCATAGGATAAAAAAAATAAAAAGTAATACAACAAATAAAAAAATATGTAGTACAACATCTTCTTCTTTTGTCAAAAAAAAAGAAAAAGATAATCAACAAGTATCATATTTTTCATGTTAAAAAAAATTAAAAGATAACACAATAAGTATTTCTTGTCAAAAAAATAAAAGGTATTTCTTAATACAACTTAGGAATAAATGGTCTAATTAATAACATGATGGTCTTTAACATAAATTTAGTAATATTAATTTAAAGATAGGATTCATACAATGAGGCCATTTGAAATCTCTCACTTTCTACTAACAATCTCTTCCACTAATTTATTCTAGAAAACTAAAAAATTAAAGAAAATCGATACGCATTCTAATAATTTCTACATTGATAACCAAATCTTTTATTTTATTTATTAATTTTTGTATTATAAATCATGTAGTGTACTATTTTTCTTACAGTTGTCAATAGTACATTTTAAATTAAATGATATTATAAAATATTTTGGATTTGTTATTATTTATATAATAAAATAATTATAAAATATTGTTGGTATATAATATTATAGTTAGTTAGGTTGTAATAATTTGGGTTTTTTTTAGCGGATTAGGGTTTTCGGTCAATTCGAGATTTTAGTGGCCAATTTTTCATCGATTTAGTCAACTCTTTATTGTAGTCCATATATGATTATATACTTAATCCATGATAATTCTATGATTTATTTTGTGATGTAAATTTAATAGTCAACATAAGCTCATACAGGGAAAGAACATCTCAATATTCATAAATTGATGAAAACAATGAAAGTTAATAATGTAGTACCCTCATTTCTTATTAGATTCCTAAAAAACAACATTTATAATGAATTTTAATAATTTTTTCGGATTTTTTTTAAGCTTTAGTCCGACCGATTCCCGATCTGAATCGCCGATTCACCGATTCGGATCGATTTTTGAGGTACCTGATTCGGGTCACCGATTTGCTTTTAAACCATTGTCGGTATCTATATAGACCAAGTATGTGTGGTACATAAGTCACACATCATAGAATAAATTATTCAAAATAATATGATCTATGTCAGTTTTGTTATTGAGGTGTCCAAAGACTGAGACAAGGTACCAAAATTTAAATTTTTTTGACCCAATCTCATAAAATATATCCATTAATTCAAATTACAACAATATATGATGTCATTTAACGCTACATAAACCTCCCAAATTATACAACACAATTCCTCAATTGGCCCACTACTTTCCACTCAATTCAATACCAATGTACAATATATAGCCCAAGATACACAAAATCAATCCAACACATGAGGACTTCAAATACATCGATGAACATACATATAAACTCATTAAAGTGCCAATATCCAAATACAATTTCAACCATCAACTTGTCCACAAAGTCTTAAAGACTATGGTAAGCCATTCGTAGATTATAAATTGCGGGCCAGGGTCTTAGTTATAATTCATATAATCACCCTACTTCTGTATCGCGATAAATATGATCTTACGTAAACTAACGATTTATGGGAAGCAATTGAATAGGAATGTAAGCTCCAAGACAAGATAAAATACACCAAATATACTTCGAACAAGTTTCCATGAATGAAAATTTGAGAAAAATGGTGCATGGTGCATAATAAAGGGCTAGGTAGCGGAAAATCCTCACTAGTATGGGAGGATCATTTTTGCAATAGCATCCTCATTACGATTTGATATTATAAAATCAAAGAGAACACAAGAACATCCTAGTTTCCAAGTGGAGGATGCAAAGAATTCTGACACCATCAAATGGTGAAAACTAGATCAAATGGTTCCAAATTGACAATGGGCAGCAAGAGATGAGCGGTTCATGAGGTTTCCTTTGTATATAGATTGCACCAAGATAGACCCAACCCATAGCTCCATGAATAGGGGTTCAAATCTCCATGAAGGAGGGGCATGTTTATCTTGTTGGTCTCTCTCTCTCAAGAAAATCTGTTAGGTAGCTTAAAGAAGGCTCATATTGGGGTTCCTTGGGGCTACTATTGCCTTATGTTCAGGTATTCATGAATTTTTTATTGCTTCTCTTTTGTATTTTTTCTTTCCATGGTCTCCACATTGCCTCACTTTTTTAGTTTCCATGGCCTCCACATCGCCTCACTTTTTTAGTTTCCATGGCTTCCACATAGCCTCACGTTTTTCGTTTTCATAGACCTCTCTTTAGCCTCAAGTTTTGGGATTTTTACAAATGTGATGCAGTGAAAGAAAGTTAGGGTCTTATAAGGTATAAATAAGACGGACCTAAGAGACATCCTATCCTTATATTCGATATAGACTAATGATCTTTAGATCAAGAGAAAATTAAGTACGGACCTGAAAAAAGATTTGAAAATACGGTATGTTTTTATATTTTTGGAAATTACAACTAAGGTCGATCAATACGGTCTTTTTTTTTTTTAATACAAAATTACCCCTCTCTTGAACGACATTTAATTATTATTATTTTTTAATTCTCATTGGTAGGGCAATGCCCGAAGGTTTGGGGGCACTTCCCAAGTGGTCTGAGGTTCGAATCCTCATGTTGTTTTGTTTTTAAGAAAAAATAGAGGTCCGAGGATGAGAACCTCAGACCGATGACTGGACTGAACATGTTTTAGACGGTCCGAGGTCAGAATCTTCAAAGGCTAGTATTTGTTTCAAAAGACATCGGTCCGAGGTCAGAATCCTCAGACCACTAAGTTGCACCAAATATGGTCCGAGGCATGCACCATCGAACCGCTTTGTGACCAATTTAAAGCAAAATTCTCTTATTTTCCGCCTTTTATTCTCTCTCTCTTTCTCTATCTCTCTCTAAACCGTCAACCGACCCAAGGAAGGACGAATTCGGCGACGGTGTCATTATACTAATGAGATTCTGATATTCAGTTTAGTATTATTATTATTTTTTATTATTTTTTCTTTGTTGCACTTTTTTAGAATCTTAACGCTTAGAGATAATCTTAAAGCTTAGATTTGAACTTGGGGTTTCTGAAATGAGAAATTACACTATTTTATTTAGGGTTGCAATCGAAAGGAGATGATTAGGTGTTTTAAAATCCATAATATCACCTAAAAAAACAACTGAAAATCCCTAAAAATGATTACAAAAAATCAATGAATTTGGGGCTTTCTTTTGTTTCTTGTTAGATTGGAATTTTTTCTCCTTTCGTTTAGTTTTATTGGAGAAATTATTGTGTTAATTTCAATTTTGGGGTGCCATTCCTTTTTTTAATATGTTTTTGAGGTTGAATTCAATCATGTTTTCGTATGATCTCATTCTATTTTCATGATCTGCTAATAATCGGCGACCTCTTTTGTAAATTTTTACATATTAGGATTCTTCCATGATTATTTTTTCATTAACTTATTTTTTGTAGGGTATGTTGACAAAACCGAATCTTCATTTTCAATTTTTTTTACAAATTGAATAAAGGCATTGCTGGAATTTCATATATTTGAAAGATATAGTATCTTGATGTATGTTAACTTGTGAATGTTTGGCTCACTACTTGTACTAAAATTTCCATTGCGTTTGACTTGGCAAAAAAAATAAAGATTTTTTCAATTTTCCCCAAATTATTAGAGCTTAAATGGAGCTTCTTTGTGCTTCCTTTTAAAACAATTCAATCCAACTAATGCTCCTTCTCTATGTCATCATCTGAGTTAACAACTCTATGTCGGCATCTAGCTCGCATGCATATGCTTGATTTCGGATGATAGGATTGGACACTGGTTTAACGGGTTACTTAGAAAGTCATGGCCGAATAACTGAATCAATATTAAATACAGAAAATAAAATACCAACATAATCATATAAATCATAATTATTACCTGGTCTTATTTGATGGACTACATGATGGACTTGCGTCATCTACTCTTGGTTGATGATCCATATGTGTTGGTTCAGAAGATGGGTTTGAAATACATACACGAATAATAGAAGCTACTAGTAACATGCATGTCACATCTCATCCTCATTTAATTCTAATAAATCATCATTTTCTTGATACATAACTGTCAAATTATTTGGGTCGCAACGTGCAATAGTCGCCATATGTGCCTTCAATCACTCCAATGAGTGATCTCCCCTAAACAATGTGGCTTTTATATTCCCACTCTTATAATAAATTTTCTCATCATTTATATTTTGCTCGAAGAGACCACCATAACGACACACCAGTCTAACTCCACCAGTGACCATTCTTATCACTCATCGGAGGGGCTTATAGAGTCAATGTAAGGTAACCTCAATTAAAGGCAACCTAACACCAACATAAGAGTGCAACTACAATAAATTGCATTGCATAACTAAATCAATAAAAATTAAATTATATGTATCAATGTAAAGAAACAATAATTTGTATAACTAAATTATAAATTAAAATACATGTATAAATGAAAAGATATCACACACACTATTGATTTTCCACTAGGTTTCAAACAAACAAAAAAAACTTAATGTGTCAAAAAATGAAATTCAAGACTTTGTTGAGGAGCCCTAATAATTTTTAGTAATTTTTGTATCTTTGTGAAATTACACAATCTAGAAACCCTACTCATCTCAATGTAACTTCCCATTTGAAAAACCCTAACTTCAAATTTATCAATCCAAGTTTCTAAAAAAATGTTAACAAAAAAAAATTTCACCTGATTCTTGGATTCTCCCTAGAATCAAATGATGGTGCCCAAAATCCACCCATAGATGCTTCATCGCTCGACAATTTAGAGAGAGAGAGAGTGTGTGTGAGGGTTGAGAGAGATAAGCGGTAGAGAGAGAGCACAAAATGAAGAAAGGGTTTGCTTCTTTTAAAGTGATCATTGGACGGTCTGAAGATAGGGAGCTCAGACAGAACTAGATATGAGTAACGCTCATTCCAGAGAGTGGTTTGAGGCTCCAATTCTCGGACCAAGGTTTTTTAAAAAGTTACAAGCGGTATGAGGTTATAACTCTCGAATTGTAGTTTTTCCCATAAACAATATGAGGGTTGAGGTGGTTGGAAGTAGTCTGAAAAGACATGAGGACTTATGACTTCACTGAGGATATGGCCTTTAATAGAGCATAATGGAGTATCAGGATCTATATAGCTGACCCCAATTAATTAAAAAAAGGCTAAAATGATGATGAATAAGCGATCCGAAGATGGAGACCTCGGACCACCTTAAAACTAAGCTCGACTCAGTCCTTGAGGCGGTCCGAGATTCCCATTCTTAGATCGTTGTTGTTTTCTATAGAAAACAGAAGGAGCAGTCCGAGGATTCAAACCTTTGACCACCTGGGAATTGCCCCCAAATCTTCGCGCACTGCCCTACCAATGAAATTTTTTTCTAAAAAATTAAACTATAGTATGAGGATACCATCCTCGGACTGAATGTATAGACACCCTCTCGAAAGTCCGGCTAAGAGAACTCTTAAAAAAACCTCGATTTTGAATCCAAAGGGCCACACAAACCTTAGTAGACCATAGGCAACCTAGACCCAATATATTTAACCAAACCTACCCAAAAACCTCTCCCAAATTGAATTATACCTTGGGAGCGTTCCAACAGTCCAAGAATCACCCAAATTGGACCAACAGTTAAAAAGATATAGAAAATGAGAATTTGGTCCCCGTGAGATCCAAGTTCGGAGCCTCAGAGCGGGCCGTGATGTGGCTCGACAAGCGCATATGCTGCCTGATGACACAGTAAAAATGTGTTTTCATTATTAAATAAACTCAAAAGGTTAAGATAAATAAAAAAAATAAGAAAATCCACCAATTGAATCCTATAAATATCCCCTCTATAACCAAAAGGGAGATCAATAAGTCTCTCAGAAATTCTCAACATTAGAAAAAATAGCCAAAAAACCCTAAAAATTAGGAAAAACCTAGAAAATTTCTAAAAATTTAGAAAAATGGTAAAAATCACATAAAATCCCAGAAATCATATTCAACTTTAGGAGATTCCAAAACCCTTAGAAAACTAAGGAATTTTTCCTCAAAATCCAAAAAAATCACAGAAAATCCCAAAATTCATATTCAACCTTAGGAGATCCCAAAACTCTTAAAAAACTAAGAAAATTACCCTCTAATCTCAAGAAAAGCCTAGGTAGATCCTACCTAAAATTCTTAGCTTTTTCCCTGCCTTAGGAACCTTAGATTTACATCAAGGAACCTTAGATCTATTAATTCCAACAAGCATAAGTCATTCGAAAAAATGAGATGGTGGCGCAAATCAGAAGAGCAGCTTGATCCAAACTTGAAACTCTGGGTTTCGGGTTCCTAGAATATAATTAAATAAAGAAGAATATTTTAGGCCAAAATACAGATTTGGAGTTGACGCTGCCAGTGGACTAAAAAAAAGACCGAATGTATATATCTGAGATTTTTCGAAGCCCATAATTCAAGCGACTCCACTTTCTCTATCTTTTTCAAAACTAACTTAGTTTTGCTAAGATTTGAGCAGATCTTATCCCTGAGATCTGCACATATCGGAGTGTAAACAGTTTAACGCCCACTGTTGGGCCCTTTAGCTTCATATCTGTATTGTAGAGTTAAAAAAAAAAAGCTTTTTTTTTTTCTCATATATATTTTTCCAATAAAAAACAAAGAATAAAAAAAAAAAAAAAAAATTAAGGTAGATTTGAAAAGATTTCTTTTTATTAGATTCTATCATTTATTTCTAGATTTTATATCTTTTTCTCTCTCCATAAAAGAATTAAAATTTTTTTTCTCTCTCAATCTTTATGATCTTTTGGATCAATCTTTATCAATTTTTAGATTAATTTTTATCATTGTTTTTAGATCATCTTCTTTTAGATTCAACTTTTATATCACTTTTTATCTAAAATCAGGTGATGGTGCCCAAATTCACCCATAGATGCTTCATCGCTCGACAATTTAGAGAGAGAGAGAGTGTGTGAGGGTTGAGAGAGATAAGCGGTAGAGAGAGCACAAAATGAAGAAAGGGTTTGCTTCTTTTAAAGTGATCATTGGACGGTCTGAGGATAGGGAGCTCAGACTGAACTAGATATGGGTAACGCTCATTCCAGAGAGTGGTTTGAGGCTCCAATTCTCGGACCAAGGTTTTTTAAAAAGTTACAAGCGGTATGAGGTTATAATTCTCGAATTGTAGTTTTTCCCATAAACAATATGCCGAATGAGGTAGTTGGAAGTAGTCCGAAAAGACATGAGGACTTATGACTTCACTGAGGATATGGCATTTAATAAAGCATAATGGAGTATCAGGATCCATATATCTGACCCCAATTAATTGAGAAAAGGCTAAAATGATGATGAATAAGCAATCCGAAGATAGAGACCTCGAACCACCTTAAAACTAAGCTCTACTCAGTCCTCGAGGCGGTCCGAGATTCCCATTCTCAGATCGTTGTTGTTTTCTATATAAAACCGAAGGAGCAGTCCGAGGATTCAAACCTTTGACCACCTAGGAATTGCCCCCAAATCTTTGCGCACTGCCCTATCAATGAACTTTTTTTCTAAAAAATTAAACTATAGTATCAGGATACTCTCCTCGGACTGAGTGTATAGACACCCTCTCGAAAGTCCGGCTCAGAGAACTCCTAAAAAAACCTCGATTTTGAGTCCAAAGGGCCACACAAACCTTAATAGACCATAGGCAACCTAGACCCAATATATTTAACCAAACCTACCCAAAACCTCTCCCAAATTGAATTATACATTTAGAGTGTTCCAACAGTCTAAGAATCACCCAAATTGGACCAACAGTTAAAAAGATATAGAAAATGAAAATTTGGCCCTCGTGAGATCCCAGTTCCGAGCCTCAGGGCGGGCCGTGATGTGGCCCGACCGGCGCATATGCTGCCTGATGACACAGTAAAAATGTGTTTTCGTTATTAAATAAAGCCAAAAGGTTAAGATAAATAAAAAAAATAAGAAAAATCGTCAATTGAATCCTATAAATATCCCCTCTATAACCAAAAGGGAGATCAATAAATCTCTCAGAAATTCTCAAAATTAGAAAAAATAGCTAAAAAACCCAAAAAACTAGGAAAAACCAAGAAAATTTCTAAAAATTTAGAAAAATGGTAAAAATCACTTAAAATCCCAGAAATCATATTCAACTTTAGGAGATTCCAAACCCCTTAGAAAACTAATGAAATTTTCCTCAAAATCCCAAAAAATCACAAAAAATCCCAAAATTCATATTCAACCTTAGGAGATCCCAAAACTCTTAAAAACTAAGAAAATTACCCTCTAATCTCAAGAAAAGCCTAGGTAGATCCTACCTAAAATGCTCAGCTTTTTCCCTGCCTTGGGGACCTTAGGTTTACAGCCAGGAACCTTAGATCTATTAATTTCAGCAAGCATAAGTCTTCCGAAAGAAGGAGATGGGGGTGCAAATCAGAAGAGCAGCCTGATCGAAACTTGAAACTTTGGGTTTCGGGTTCTTAGAGATAAGTATTTCTTTTTTTGCTTAATTTAGTTATTTTCTTCATTTAATTCTCTGCTTTATTTTATTTTTTCTGGAAATTAATTTATTTTTAAATTTAATTACATTAAGAAGATATTTTAGGCAAAAATACAGATTTGGAGTTGACGCTGCCAGTGGACTAAAAAAAAGACCGAATGTATATATCTGAGATTTTTCTGCGCCCATAATTCAAGCGACTCCACTTTCTCTATCTTTTTCAAAACTTACTTAGTTTTGCTAAGATTTGAGTAGATCTTATCCTTGAGATCTGCACATATCGGAGTGTAAACAGTTTATTGCCCACTGTTGGGCCCTTGAGCTCGAGATCTGTATTTTAGAGTTAAAAAAAAAAAAGCTTCTTTTTTTTCTCATATATATTTTTCCAATAAAAAAAAAAAGAAAAGAAAAAAAAAATTAAGGTAGATTTGAAAAGATTTCTTTTTATTAGATTCTATCATTTATTTCTAGATTTTATATCTTTTTCTCTCTCCATAAAAGAATTTAGATTTTTTTTCTCTCTCAATCTTTATGATCTTTTGGATCAATCTTTATCACTTTTTAGATTAATTTTTAATATTTTTTTTAGATCATCTTCTTTTAGATTCAACTTTTATATCAATTTTTATCCTAAAATCAGGTGATGGTGCCCAAAATCCACCCATAGATGCTTCATCACTCGACAATTTAGAGAGAGAGTGTGTGTGTGTGAGGGTTGAGAGGGATAAGCGGTAGAGAGAGAGCACAAAATGCAGAAAGGGTTTGCTTCTTTTAAAGTGATCATTGGACGGTCTGAGGATAGGGAGCTCAGACCGAACTAGATATGAGTAACGCTCATTCCAGAGAGTGGTTTGAGGCTCCACTTCTCGGACCAAGGTTTTTTAAAAAGTTACAAGCGGTATGAGGTTATAATTCTCGAATTGTAGTTTTTCCGATAAACAATATGAGGGTAGAGGTGGTTGGAAGTAGTCCGAAAAGACATGAGGACTTATGACTTCACTGGGGATATGGCATTTAATAAAGCATAATGGAGTATCAGGATCCATATAGCTGACCCCAATTAATTGAGAACAGGCTAAAATGATGATGAATAAGCGATCTGAAGATGGAGACCTCGGACCACCTTAAAACTAAGCTCTACTCAGTCCTCGAAGCGATCCGAGATTCCCATTCTCAGATCGTTGTTGTTTTCCATAGGAAACAGAAGGAGCAGTCCGAGGATTCAAACCTTTGACCACCTGGGAATTGCCCCCAAATCTTCGCGCACTGCCCTACCAATGAACTTTTTTTCTAAAAAATAATACTATAGTATGAGGATACCCCCCTCGGACTGAGTGTATAGACACCCTCTCGAAAGTCCGGCTCAGAGAACTCCTAAAAAAACCTCGATTTTGAGTCCAAAGGGCCACACAAACCTTAGTAGACCATAGGCAACCTAGACCCAATATATTTAACCAAACCTACCCAAAACCTCTCCCAAATTGAATTATACCTTGAGAGCGTTCCAACAGTCCAAGAATCACCCAAATTGGACCATCAGTTAAAAAGATATAGAAAATGAAAATTTGGTCCCCGTGAGACCCAAGTTCCGAGCCTCAGGGCAGGCCGTGATGTGGCATGACAGGCGCATATGCTGCCTGATGACACAGTAAAAATGTGTTTTCGTTATTAAATAAAGCCAAAAGGTGAAGTTAAATTAAAAAAATTAGAAAAATCACCAATTGAATCCTATAAATATCCTCTCTATAACCAAAAGGGAGATCAATAAATCTCTCAGAATCTCTCAAAATTAGAAAAAATAGCGAAAAAACCCTAAAAATTAGGAAAAACCTAGAAAATTTCTAAAAATTTAGAAAAATTGTAAAAATCACATAAAATCCTAGAAATCAGATTCAACTTTAGGGGATTCCAAAACCCTTAGAAAACTAAGGAAATTTTCCTCAAAATCCCAAAAAATCACAAAAAATCCCAAAATTCATATTTAAGCTTAGGAGATCCCAAAACTTTTAAAAAACTAAGAAAATTACCTTCTAATCTCAAGAAAAGCCTAGGTAGATCCTACCTAAAATTCTCAGCTTTTTTCCTGCCTTAGGAACCTTATATTTACATAAAGGAACCTTAGATCTATTAATTCCAGCAAGCATAAGTCATCCGAAAAAAGGAGATGGGGGCGCAAATCAGAAGAGCAGCCTGATCCAAACTTGAAACTCTGGGTTTCGGGTTTCTAGAGGTAAGTATTTCTTTTTTTGCTTAATTTAGTTTGTTTTCTTCATTTAATTTTCTTCTTTATTTTATTTTTTCTGGAAATTAATTTACTATTAAATTTAATTAAATTAAGAAGAATATTTTAGGCCAAAATACAGATTTGGAGTTGACGCTGCTAGTGGACTAAAAAAAAGACCGAATGTATATATCTGAGATTTTTCTGGGCCCATAATTTAAGCGACTCCACTTTCTCTATCTTTTTCAAAACTTACTTCGTTTTGCTAAGATTTGAGCAGATCTTATCCCTGAGATCTGGTAATATCGGAGTGTAAACAGTTTAACGCCCACTATTGGGCCCTCGAGCTCGAGATCTGTATTTTAGAGTTAAAAAAAAAAAGCTTCTTTTTTTTCTCATATATATTTTTCCAATAAAAAAAAAAATAAAAAGAAAAAAAAAAAATTAAGATAGATTTGAAAAGATTTCTTTTTATTAGATTCTATCATTTATTTCTAGATTTTATATCTTTTTCTCTCTCCATAAAAGAATTTAGATTTTCTTTCTCTCTCAATCTTTATGACCTTTTGGATCAATCTTTATCAATTTTTAGATTAATTTTTATCATTTTTTTTAGATCATCTTCTTTTAGATTCAACTTTCATATCAATTTTTATCCTAGAATCAGGTGATGGTGCCCAAAATCCACCCATACATGCTTCATCGCTCGACAATTTAGAGAGAGAGAGAGTGTGTGTGAGGGTTGAGAGAGATAAGCAGTAGAGAGAGAGCACAAAATGAAGAAAGGGTTTGCTTTTTTTAAAGTGATCATTGGACGGTCTGAGGATAGGGAGCTCAGACCGAACTAGATATGAGTAACGCCCATTCCAGAGAGTGGTTTGAGGCTCCAATTCTCGGACCAAGGTTTTTTAAAAAGTTACAAGCGGTATGAGGTTATAATTCTCGAATTGTAGTTTTTCCCATAAACAATATGCGGGTTGAGGTGGTTGGAAGTAGTCCGAAAAGACATGAGGACTTATGACTTCACTGAGGATATGGCATTTAATAAAGCATAATGGAGTATCAGGATCCATATAGCTGACCCCAATTAATTGAGAAAAGGCTAAAATGATGATGAATAAGCGATCCGAAGATGGAGACCTCGGACCACCTTAAAACTAAGCTCTACTTAGTCCTCGAGGAGGTACGAGATTCCCATTCTCAGATCGTTGTTGTTTTCTATAGGAAACAGAAGGAGCAGTCCGAGGATTCAAACCTTTGACCACCTGGGAATTGCCCCCAAATCTTCGCGCACTGCCCTACCAATGAACTTCTTTTCTAAAAACTAAACTATAGTATGAGGATACCCTCCTCGGACTGAGTGTATAGACACCCTCTCGAAAGTCCGGCTCAGAGAACTCCTAAAAAAACCTTGATTTTGAGTCCAAAGGGCCACACAAACCTTAGTAGACCATAGGCAACTTAGACCCAATATATTTAACCAAATCTACCCAAAACCTCTCCCAAATTGAATTATACCTTGAGAGCATTCCAACAGTCCAAGAATCACCCAAATTGGACCAACAGTTAAAAAGATATAGAAAATGAAAATTTGGTCCTCGTGAGATCCAAGGTCCGAGCCTCAGGGCGGGCCGTGATGTGGCCCGACCGGCGCATATGCTGCCTGATGACACAGTAAAAATGTGTTTTCGTTATTAAATAAACCCAAAAGGTTAAGATAAATAAAAAAAATAAGAAAAATCATCAATTGAATCCCATAAATATCCCCTCTATAACCAAAAGGGAGATCAATAAATCTCTCAAAAATTCTCAAAATTAGAAAAACTAGCTAAAAAACCCTAAAAATTAGGAAAAACCTAGAAAATTTCTAAAAATTTAGAAAAATGGTAGAAATCACTTAGAATCTCAGAAATCATATTCAACTTTAGGAGATTCCAAACCCCTTAAAAAACTAAGGAAGTTTTCCTCAAAATCCCAAAAAATCACAGAAAATCCCAAAATTCATATTCAACCTTAGGAGATTCCAAAACTCTTAAAAAAACTAAGAAAATTACCCTCTAATCTCAAGAAAAGCCTAGGTAGATCCTACCTAAAATGCTCAGCTTTTTCCCTGCCTTGGGGACCTTAAATTTACATCCAGGAACCTTAGATCTATCAATTTCAGCAAGCATAAGTCTTTCGAAAGAAGGAGATGGGGGTGCAAATCAGAAGAGCAGCCTGATCGAAACTTGAAACTTTGGGTTTTGGGTTCTTAGAGGTAAGTATTTCTTTTTTTGCTTAATTTAGTTATTTTCTTCATTTAATTCTCTGCTTTATTTTATTTTTTCTGGAAATTAATTTATTATTAAATTTAATTACATTAAGAAGATATTTTAGGCCAAAATACAGATTTGGAGTTGACGCTGCCAGTGGACTAAAAAAAAGACCGAATGTATATATCTGAGATTTTTCTGAGCCCATAGTTCAAGCGACTCCACTTTCTCTATCTTTTTCAAAACTTACTTAGTTTTGCTAAGATTTGAGCAGATCTTATCCCTGAGATCTTCACATATCGGAGTGTAAACAGTTTATTACCCACTGTTGGGCCCTTGAGCTCGAGATCTGTATTTTAGAGTTAAAAAAAAAAAAGCTTCTTTTTTTTCTCATATATATTTTTCCAATAAAAAAAAAAAAAAAAAAGAAAAAAAAAAAATTAAGGTAGATTTGAAAAGATTTCTTTTTATTAGATTCTATCATTTATTTCTAGATTTTATATCTTTTTTTCTCTCCATAAAAGAATGTAGATTTTTTTTCTCTCTCAATCTTTATGATCTTTTGGATCAATCTTTTTCAGTTTTTAGATTAATTTTATTAGTTTTTTTAGATCATCTTCTTTTAGATTCAACTTTTATATCAATTTTTATCCTAAAATCAGGTGATGGTGCCCAAAATCCACCCATAGATGCTTCATCGCTCGACAATTTAGAGAGAGAGAGTGTGTGTGTGAGGGTTGAGAGAGATAAGCGGTAGAGAGAGAGCACAACATGAAGAAAGGGTTTGCTTCTTTTAAAGTGATCATTGGACGGTCTGAGGATAAGGAGCTCAGACCGAACTAGATATGAGTAACGCTCATTCCAGAGAGTGGTTTGAGGCTCCAATTCTCAGACCAAGGTTTTTTAAAAAGTTACAAGCGGTATGAGGTTATAATTCTCGAATTGTAGTTTTTCCCATAAACAATATGCGGGTTGAGGTGGTTGGAAGTAGTTCGAGAAGACATGAGGACTTATGACTTCACTGAGGATATGGCATTTAATAAAGCATAATGGAGTATCAGGATCCATATAGCTGACCCCAATTAATTGAGAAAAGGCTAAAATGATGATGAATAAGCGATCCAAAGATGGAGACCTCGGACCACCTTAAAACTAAGCTCTACTCAGTCCTCGAGGCGGTCCGAGATTCCCATTCTCAGATCGTTGTTGTTTTCTATAGGAAACAAAAGGAGCAGTCCGAGGATTCAAACCTTTGACCACTTGGGAATTGCCCCAAAGTCTTCGCTCATTGCCCTACCAATGAACTTTTTTTCTAAAAAATTAAACTATAGTATGAGGATACCCCCCTCGGACTGAGTGTATAGACACCCTCTCGAAAGTCTGGCTCAGAGAACTTCTAAAAAAACCTCGATTTTGAGTCCAAAGGGCCACACAAACCTTAGTAGACCATAGGCAACCTAGACCCAATATATTTAACCAAACCTACCCAAAACCTCTCCCAAATTGAATTATACCTTGAGTGCGTTCCAACAGTCCAAGAATCACCCAAATTGGACCAACAGTTAAAAAGATATAGAAAATGAAAATTTGGTCCTCGTGAGATCCAAGTTCCGAGCCTCAGGGCGGGCCGTGATGTGGCCCGACAGGCGCATATGCTGCCTGATGACACAGTAAAAATGTGTTTTCGTTATTAAATAAAGCCAAAAGGTTAAGATAAATAAAAAAATAAGAAAAATCATCAATTGAGTCCTATAAATATCCCCTCTATAGTCAAAAGGGAGATCAATAATTCTCTCAAAAATTCTCAAAATTAGAAAAAAGCTAAAAAACCCTAAAAATTAGGAAAAACCTGGAAAATTTCTAAAAATTTAGAAAATGGTAAAAATCACTTAAAATCCCAGAAATCATATTCAAGTTTAGGAGATTCCAAAACCCTTAGAAAACTAAGGAAATTTTCCTCAAAATCCCAAAAAATCACAGAAAATCTCAAAATTCATATTCAACCTTAGGAGATCCCAAAACTCTTAAAAAACTAAGAAAATTACCCTCTAGTCTCAAGAAACACCTAGGTAGATCCTACCTAAAAAGCTCAGCTTTTTTCCTGCCTTGGGAACCTTAGATTTACATCAAGGAACCTTGGATCTATTAATTCCAGCGAGCATAAGTCTTCCGAAAGAAGGAGATGGTGGTGCAAATCAGAAGAGCAGCCTGATCGAAACTTGAAACTTTGGGTTTCGGGTTCCTAGAGGTAAGTATTTCTTTCTTTGCTTAATTTAGTTATTTTCTTCATTTAATTCTCTGCTTTGTTTTATTTTTTCTGGAAATTAATTTATTATTAAATTTAATTAAATTAAGAAGAATATTTTAGGCCAAAATACAGATTTGGAGTTGACGCTGCCAGTGGATTAAAAAAAAGACCGAATGTATATATCTGAGATTTTTCTGAGCCCATAATTCAAGCGACTCCACTTTCTCTATCTTTTTCAAAACTTACTTAGTTTTGCTAAGATTTGAGCTGATCTTATCCCTGAGATCTGCACATATCGAAGTGTAAACAGTTTAACGCCCACTGTTGGGCCCTTGAGCTCGAGATCTGTATTTTAGAGTTAAAAAAAAAAAAGCTTCTTTTTTTTCTCATATATATTTTTCAAATAAAAATAAAAAATAAAAAGAAAAAAACAAAATTACGGTAGATTTGAAAAGATTTCTTTTTATTAGATTCTATCATTTATTTTTAGATTTATATCTTTTTCTCTCTCCATAAAAAAATTTAGATTTTTTTTCTCTCTCAATCTTTATGATCTTTTGGATCAATCTTTATCAATTTTTAGATTAATTTTTATCATTTTTTTTAGATCATCTTCTTTTAGATTCAACTTTTATATTAATTTTTATCATCGTTTTTTCGATCGTCCATCTTTTAGATCGATGTTTTAGATCATCTTGATCATCTTTGTTTTTGTTTAGAACATCTCTACATTGATCTTGATATCATCTATATCATCTTTTTTAGACCTTCTTTCATCCATGCTTATCATCTTAAGATCATCTTTATCTTATTTAGAGTATTATTTATCATCTTTTAGATCATCTTTATCTTTTGAGTAATGATCTTATGAGACCCACCCACACCCATGTATGTAGGACCCCAAAGGGTCACCATTAAATTTGGCACATATCTTTAAAAAAGTCAAGTCCCACACCCATGTGATAACTTTTATAGAGATTTGTGTCAAATTTAATGATGATCCTTTGGGGTCCTATACACTTGGGTGTGGAAGGGTCTCATAGGATCATTACTCTTATCTTTTTTAGAACATTATTTATCATGTTTTAAATCATCTTGATCTTTTGTAGAAGCATCTTTATCTTCTTTAGTAACATCTATTGTGTTTTTTAAGTGCATATTTATCTTTTTAAAACACAAATTCTACAAAGAATCTTCATCTCTTTCCTAAAAAAAAAATAGTTTTTTTATCTCTTTTGATAAAATAATTTTTTTAAAAAAGAAAAAAAAAGATAGATCTATGCTTTCTTTGCTGTCTCTGTTTAGATTAGAAATATATCTCAGTTTTTTATTTTATCTTTTGTTTTTAAACCTTATCTGTATAACATAGAATTTTCTTGACTTTATCTTCTTTTTTTTTTTTAAATAAAATCTTTTTCTTTTAGAAGCATATTTATCTCATTTTTTAATCTTTCTTAGATAGATTAGAAAAAAAGGGGTTAAAATTAATAAAAAAAAAAAAAAAAGATTTTCGTGTATAATTTTGTAGTTATGTTCATAGTTCATGGTTACTCCATTATTAATTCCACTACATAGTCTAGACCCCTTTGGATGACGAGACGTACAAAACATTATGGCTCAGTTCCCTAGGTTTACCCTTTTTCAGGTCAGTCTATATCGAGTTCTGGTGGGTCCATAATCCCGCAACCAGGGCTATGCCTAGCTAGCCCATCTGTAGTCCAGCCAAAAGAGCTATGCCTCGCTAGCAAGTCTGCATGGCTCGAGCTACTCAAAACAGTCAGGGTATTCGACTCAAGACTAAAGAACCAGGGTTGAACCCACCTTCATCTTTTAAGTCTAGGTCTACGGAAGATGATGCCCGATCAGGGGCGCACCTCTCACAAATGTCCAAGTCAAAGAGTAACGCTGCTCAACTAGGGGCACACCATCCATCTATGATGGACGTGGCCATGAAGCCACGAGCAAAAGTGTTCAAAAATAAATAAAAAGGAAGTTGGTGAAATCCATTATGTGACATCAGTTCCACTCAATTCAGTTAAAAACCCGAAAGGGCGCTTGGACCAATAAGTATGTTGCTGCAGTGCTCACCTCCATAGGCGGCTTTAGCCATCTCCTTCATACAAATGTTTAGTACTACGAGATTCAATGCCCTTCACAAGGGTGCCATACTATTGGAACGAAAAATAGCTTAAGAAAAATGCTTTAACAACCTGAGTCATCCTCTAAAGGGCTCATGAAAGTCAGAAAAATCACAAAGATAGCTTGTTGGATCAGTCACTTGTCGAAGAAATTCCCAACTATGAAGTCAATCAAAAACAATAAATCAAGTCGACAGGGTGGATCTCACCCCAAATAGGCTTATCAGTTGTCAAGCTAAATCAGCACCTCGGTAGATTGAGTAATTGCTTTAAAAGGATCCCCTCTGCTATGTATGTTTCGACATTCGACGAGGAAGCTCTGATTGGCCCTGACTAGGCACTCGCGGACTAGGGACATGACCCAAATAAGCTGCAAATATCGACAATCCCTCATCATGGTGTAGCAATTCATATGCCGCAAAGAGGTCCTCTATTGTCTTTCAAAAGTAAAATGGCTCCTGAAGTGGGTTACAAGCACTTAATCAAGGCCTCCACCAGAAGACCAAAGACAGAAGCTAATGATTTGGGTCACAAACCCTTAAGCAAGGCGCCTAAACACTTGACTTCTTCACAAAACCTGACCGATTGGAAAGGAAGCCTCAAAGCAAGGCCCCCGACTGCCTGACAAATCATGATTATAACAAGACTGGGTAACAAGCTCTTAAGCAAGGCCCCCAATTGTTGGAGCCAAAATTCAGCCACTGAAGTGGGAAGGAAGCCCTTAAGCAAGGACCCCACTGGTTAGATGCTTCGATATTGCCCTCGGTTCGAGATGACCTGGTGGCACATGTCTTAGGTTTTAAGGGGAACCTTGGACTTGAGAAATCTCTCTCGGGAACCTTGTTAAGAAACAAGTGTAGGTACACCAACCGCTGAGAGAGGAATTTGGTGTGAGGCGAGACACCTCACCGGTTTTGTGCCTCACTCGAGCTGACTCGTGTGGGCACCCTCTTAGATCACGATGGAAAGCCCCACAGTTCTACAACTGGTTCGAGATCGCCTTTCTTAACCTGTACTCTCCTGTTTCTGTGATCACACACACATGGTTAATTTACAAGACAAGTGGGCCAAGGGACCCCACCTTGTCTTTGGGCGAAGGCACACAAGCGTGCGCATCCAAAAGAAAAAAGGGAAGAATAAGAGGATAGAGATTGGGGAGATGAAAGGAAGGAGGAAGAAATAGAGTTGAGGAAAGAGAAGATAAGAAAGGGGAGTTTGACCGAGTGGCTAGACTGATACAGTAGCTAGACCAGTACGGTGATTGACCTGGCGGGGTAGCAAGATGGGCACGGTAACTCAAACCGGCACGGTGGTAATACCACTCGACGACAGAATTGTAGACACCCCATTTCAATCTGGAAAATTATGTGGTTTCCTGAACCCTTAAGACTACATTATCCTAGTAAACCCAAATCCGTAGTCCACACAGCCTACCCTGTGACCCAGAACCATTTTGCCTACCCAGTACCCTGCAGATACGTTGTTTTGACCCAGAATCCTTCAAATGCCATGTTTTACCAAAAAAATCATTAGAATAGTAGAAAAATCATTTTTGACCCAAATTTTCTCTGAGAGCTTCACAAGAGTTTGAGGAACACACCTAAATGGAGAAATTCACTTTGGACTAATTTTGATTTGGACGACACTAGGAGTGTCGCCCAGCCTAGAGTGGGCGACAAGAGTGGTGCTGCTCAGACTTGGGCGACACCACTTGTGTCGCTTAGCCCTTTTTGGCCCAAATAAGAAATTTCCTTCTAGGGTCAATTTCTTGCCCTTTTTGAGAAATTTTTACCATATGTTTTTGGGCGCCGAAACCCCAAAAAAGGTATTTTTAGTTGGAGGATCTGTTGGTTATAGAAAGATGACCTTCCCAACAGATCCTTGGCCTTTATAAACCCTTTTTCATAGCCATTTGATAGAGGTCTTAGAAGGAAAAACTTGGTGAGCTTACCTACCTTAATCTAAAAGCCCTAACCCTAAGCTTAAGCGTAAGAAACCTTTTCAGGGCACAACAACCCTAGTTCTAAACCATCCTTAGGGCACAACAACCTTTTCAATAAGAGATATGCTAGTCAACTTCTGAAATAGAGAGGCAAAGAGGACGCCGGTTTTTATATGGGAGAGCCCTTAAAGGCTTGGGAGTCCCGGGCCATCTGTTCCGGAACATCTGGCTCGGTTTGGTATTGTTTTCTTCCACTGTCTTTCTTCTTCTTCCTATTGTTTTGATTATATTTTGATCTATTTTGATTAGCTTGCTTTGAAATCGTGTTTGTAATATCTTGGATCATGCGGGTTCTGTCATAGATTTAAGAGTTGATATGCTCGTTTCTGGCCTCAGATTTGAATTCGATCTGTCCCACTTTCTCTACCATATTATTTTTATCATTTTTATCATTTTAAGGTGTCGAGATCTAAGAGATCTTCATTGGAAGATCTGTCCGATTTTCATCGTAAATAGTTTAGCGCCCACCACGTGGCATTTCGTTCTTGATCCAAGTGCTAAAACACGAATTTTATTTACTGTTTTTAGTCACAAAAAAGTCCAAAAAATTGACTATGACCAGGACCCAAGGTTTCGGTGCTGCAAAACCCTATCTTTCCTGGGCGACACTAGCAGTGTCGCCCAGGTCCAAGGCGACATGCCCCTTGTCACTCAAATCTAGAAGTCTCAGATTTTTCTAAGACTTTGCAGTCCGGTTCCAAGGATCGCTTGTGACTGCACAAAAAATTCAGATAAAAATAAAATTTTTAACAATACAAATTTTTTTTTTTTTCTTGATACAAGTCTGTTTTATCTTCTCTTTTCTGTTTTACTTTATTTTAATTTATTTCATTAGAAATATTATTTTCCTTGCTTCTGCAAGTTTACTATAACCTTATTTAATCAAAAGTCATAAAAAAATAAAAAAAAATATTTTTTTTGGGCGACAGCCCCCGTGTCGCCCAACTGTGTGGGTGCCCGGGCGACACCACCAATGTCACTCATTTTTCAGATGTCCCATAAAAATTTTGGGACCCCACAAGCCTCTTCCAGAGACTGTTGGCTTCCTGTTCGCCAATTTTTGGCTAAAAAGAAATTTTTTTTTTTTTAAAAATATTTTACTTCAGATAGGTCTATTCTATTCCTAGCTTTTTGATTTTATTTTAGTTTGTTAATTTTGATTAAAATCATGTTTCCCTGCTTTCACCATGCTTAGTTTAACTGTGTTTCATCAAAGTTAAAAAGATAAAAAAATTTATATATAAAAAAAGTACATTGAGGGTTGTTTGCACCCTCCCTGAAACGTGTTCCATTCGAGTCACCCTCGACTCGGGCCACGCTCGACTTAGCACTGATTGTGCTTGGTCTCACTGTTTTGGCTGTACCTTCTTAGGGGTTGCCTACCCCTCTATCTATACTATGCTTCAAGAGAGTTTTGCCTCGAAGCGCGCATCGCTAGGCATGACTAGTGCCAAACACTCGCTTTATTTCTTCATTGCATTTTTTGCTTAACAATTATTTTTGATTGCGTGCTTCTTTACACACTCCAGCACACACTGGGAATGCTGGGGAAACCAACAAACAAATATTTCAAAAAATCCCAAAATCCGCGTCAATGGCATGAGGGGAATCTAGCTTTGAGAGTGGAGGAGATTGGGATTCGCGTAACTTTAACTGTGAGCACCCCTCCATAATCCTTTGCCTCAAAGAAACTTTGCGTATAGTAGGACCTAGTGAAAATTCTATAACAAGAGGCCAAGACCTATGTGGGGACCTATACTAGCCTAGCCGCATTTCAATAGTTAGGAACCCACTCTCAAGCCGAGCCTTATAATCTAGGTCAAAAGTTTTTCGTGTGTTGTGCTTGCTTATTTATGTTGGTTAATCTTAGATCTTAGTCCGAACCTGCTTTTGGTCCGAGCTGAACCCTTTGGGTCCAAGCCCAGGCCTGTACCCAGCTTAGCCCAGGTCCGAACCAGGTTTCGCCTTGGTTCGAACATGGGCTCCCTCTTGGTGCTAGCCAAAGGCACGCTCATAGCTCATCTTTGATCCCGTCCGGGTCCATACCTGGTCTGATCATCAAAACTCTCTGGGTCCAAGTCCAGGCTTGTACCCAGCTTAGCCCAGGTCTGAACCAAGTTTCACCTTGGTCTGAACTTTAACCCCTCTCGGTTCGAGCCGAAGGCTCATTCTTAGCTCATCTTTGGTCTAGTTCGGGTCCATACCTGATCTGATTATCAAAACTCTTTGGGTCCAAGTCCAGTCTTGTACCAAGCTTATCCCAGGTTCGAACCAGGTTTTGCCTTAGTTTGAACTTAGGCCCCCTCTCGGTTCGAGCCGAATGCTCGTTCCTAGCTCATCTTTGATCCAGTCGGGGTCCATACCTGGTCTGATCATCAAAACTCTCTGGGTCAAAGTCCAGGCTTGTACTCAGCTTAGCCCACGTCCTAACCAGGTTTCACCTTGGTGTGAACTTAGGCCCCCTCTTAGTTCTAGCCGAAGGCTCATTCCCAGCTCATCTTTGATCTAGTTCAGGTCCATACCTGAACTGATTATCAAAACTCTTTGGGTCCAAGTCCTGTCTTGTACCCAAATTTTGCCAAGTCTGAACCAGGTTTCGCCTTGGTTCGAACTTAGGCTCTCGTTCCTAGCTCATCTTTGATCCAGTCTGGTTCCATACTTGGTCTGATCATCAAAACTCTCTTTATCCAAGCCCAAGCTTGCACCCAGCTCAGTCCAGGTCCAAACCAAGCTCGCACCTAGGTTCGAACCTAGACCCGCTCTTGGTCCGAGCCGAAACTCGTACCCATCTAGTCTAGATCTCTGTCTAGGTTCTAACATAAGTCTGAGCATAGAGTTGCCTCTAGAGCTAGACTAAGCTTACCTTAGTTCTGGGTTTAAACCAAAATCCATTGAGTTTAGATTCCAGGTTAGTTCTAGCCTAGGTCTTAGTTAGGGTTTTGCCCCTAGAGACTAGGTCTACCCTGAGGCATCTAGTTTAGATCTTACCGAGTCTAGAGATCATGACCCAAGATCATAAACAGAGCAAGGTCCAACCTTATGGCCTCAGCTCAGTGTAGATCTAGAGATCCTAGTTAGTCCGAGAGGCACTATCACAGTGGTCCCTCACAAATCATCCATAGCACTCGTGTCAGTGAGCCGACTCTCGACCCACATGGAACCAAACCTAGCCGTCTAAGCCTCCTTCAAGGCCACCCTTTAGAAGTCACGAGCCAACAAGTTGATAAGGTTCGTAATCCGGGGGCAATCCTCCAAGACATAGGGGTTAACCTCAAATCCAGTCGGCACAACAAGAATAAGGCCCCGGCCCAAATCCCCGAGTCAGCCATATGAACCTTGATGGTCAATTAGCAGCCCAACATTCCAATCTTGGCAATCAAGCTAGTTAGTGCGAGAGTGGGTTCACATACAACTAGGAAAGTGTACCCAAGCAACCAATCGCCAATAAAGATCAGGGTTTTGACCTAACTCGATATAAAGACAATCCTAAGGTGCATGCTTACTTTCAAGACCTGCTCAATAGAGGATACACCATCCAGCGCACACAATCCAGGAAAGTCTGGTCAGAAGCTCAAGCCATAGGCCAAGTCCAACATTTTGGCTCAAATCGAGATAATCCTAGGGCTGTAGCCTGTCAATCCAACCCACTATGGGCTAGAGGTCTAATTCTAATCATCTCTTGAGCCCAAGTCTACCTCGAGGGCAGACTCCATTTAACAGTAGCCATGGAATTCCTTCACACTTTCAGTCCACTGCTGAGGCAAGAGAGTACCCTAACCCTAGGGATAGATCATCCAATCAAGGTCAGAGGTCTAATCGTCATAGCAGCTTGAGTTGTCCATCCTAGTTAAGTGGTGATCCTATCCTGCTGGCCTCCTTGCATGGCCAAGTTGTGCAACATCTGAGTAATGGATATGCTTTGACCCAATTCAACTCGGGAGAGTCTACAAGTCGACAACCGGCACATCAAATTAAACACATTCCTCATGTTCAATCCTTGGGACAACCCGTTACATGGGCCCCATAGCCAGTTTATATGAGCCACAAACCACAAAGTCAAGTTCCACAGACCATAAAACCAAGCCAGCTCATAGCTATAACGATGACTCAATTTGCTCGTGTGACACACCTCCAAGACTCTTTAGAGAAATTGAGAATATGGGATTTCTCAACTCCTAAAGCTTATGTACAAGAAATTCTAGGACACCTAGAAGATTTACTAGTGGGGTTTGTGATGCCACAGTTTAGAAACCTATTTTCAAGGAAAGAGGATCGTGAGGCACACATCAACGCCTACTTATTGATGGTCCACACATTGCGAGACTGACCTAACCAACTTAAGGTCATGTTCTCGCATATCTTATCAAAAGAACCCTTGATGTGGCACTGAAGATTCATGGAGGATGACCCTCAAGCAACTCATGACGAAATGTTCAGGCAATTTTCATGTCGCCACAGTGGATGAAGGCCAAGACCAGTCACCCTTGGTGAGTTAACTTCCACCAAATAGAAGTCAGGCGAGTCTCCTTCTCTGTTCATAACCAGATTCAGAGAGGCCGTTATGCGAGTTATTGAAACTCCACTCCCTGAAGCCGCGAAGCTAAGCATGGCATTAGAGAACATGACTTCAGATATGTCACGTTCCTCAGTATGGGGGTAGTCCCTTACTCATTTGATGTTACGCTTGAAAGAGTATCGCGATATGAACGAGCCTAGAAAGATGAAACCCCAGCTGAAACACCCTCTCAAGAAGGAGAGGTGAACATGATGAAGAAAAGAAACCCTTATGCAAACCACTCATAAGAAAAGACTAAAATTTATTCTACCACATGGAGAATGCAGACTTCCACACTAAGGGAATTCACTCCCATTGATGAGCTTATGACCGATGTCATTAAGAAGTTGCTTAAGGCAAGGCTCATGTAATTACCAACATAAGCCAAGATTCCTCCTTTTCATGGAGGCGATACATTTCGATGGTGCGATTGACATTAAAACTATGCCTATAGCACTGATGAATGTCGAGCTTTTAGACATAGAGTTCAAGATCTCAACGATAACGGCATTATAAGTGTCAAAAGGGAAGATGTTGACGTCAAAGAAGAATAAAAAACTCCATATGTCTCGACAAAGAATACTGATGCCAACCTTATTAACTCAGGAGAATCACAAGCTGTGCCCAAACCCGAAGAACATCTACAAAGGCCTTGGAGCACAAGAAGAAATCAACTAGAAAGTCCAGTAGATGAAGAATAAAATGAGCATAACCTCACCCAGGAGTTAGTGACTAACGATACTCAAGATCAAAGCAGTGAGGATGACTTTAGCTCCAAGCCCATAATCAAAGAAAGGGGAAAAGAAAGGGGTATCGCATATGGAATTCCACTCCAAGATACACTTATAAAAGTAGCACAAGAAATCCCCATTATCAGGAGTCACACTAGGGCATATGAACCCTTCAACCCATACTTCCAAGTTAACACAATAAATGGTTCGTACGTGTGTGGCAATGAATCAAACTCGCAAGAGCAATATGAACTCGAGCATAAGCTCAATCAAGGTTTTGAAGCTATAGATGCCCAAGCCTATAACAACAAGAAAAACCTTAATTCTGGGATAATAACTCGTGAGGGGGCAAATGAGTAAAGGGTTAAAAGGAAGCTCTTCACCTCAAAACCTTGACGACCCACTTAAGTGGGATCAATATGATGAGGAAGACATGCTAGAAATTGATGTGGTCCAGATCAACGAGAATGGATCATCTTCCAAACAAGGAGTCAACACCCCAAAGTCTCTCATTATGCTCCAAACAAGGAGCCAACACCTCAAATATTAAAAGAAGTCGAACCTTTTGAAGTTCTAAGGGGCCCACCTGGGCCACCTTCATCAGACTTCTTGGCCAACCCACTTATATGAGATGAGGAGCCAAGCTTAGAAGATTTAACCGAGCCACCTCTTGAGGTGAACCCTGTTATAGATGATGGAGAAGCAAAGAACCAAATTTGGCTATTCCCAAAGATTTGGCATCTTCACTAGAGTTGATAGAGCTCGAACCTTTGGAAATTATAAGAGGGGGCCCACCTGGGCACCTTTACAAGATTTCTTGAATGATTCACCAATCTGGGATCAAGAATTGGATATTGAAAATCCGATGGCATGGTGATGCCTATTGCCATGCGTGTCTTTTCTTTTCTCCCTTATGTCTCTTGGAGGAGGGAAAAGTGATCGAATTCTTACATGATCTTAAGGCTAATTGCTAAAAAAAAAAGGGGGCACATTTGATTCTTCTTACTCTTCCCCCGCTTCCTTTGTCTTTGTTTTCTTCTTCAAAATAAAGAAAAAAAAAAAAAATCTGCTGGGCTGACAATCCAAAAGGAATCCCAAGCGTTGGATAAAAGGCTAACGGGCTGAACACTCAAAAGGGACCTCGGAGTGATAAAAAAAAGAAAAAAAAATCCGATGGGCTGAAAATCCGAAAGGAACCCCAAGTGTTGGAAAAAAGCCTACCGGGCTGAACACCTGAAAGGGACCCCAGGGCGATGAAAAAGAAGAAGTTCTCTCCTTCCTTCTACTCTCAAAAGACTTTTCCCTCTAAATATCTTCTCTTCCTCCCCATGAGTCAAAGTGGTGTTAAAAGAAAATCAATAAGCATTAGCCTGACGGAATATTGTTAAGGACCTAAATCGTCTGAGACATTGAAAGGTGGGTGGTGGAGGAACGAAATCGAAAACTAAAAGAGATTCTGAACACCTAGGGGCGGTGTCCTATATTTTTAAGACTATGTTTCGCTCGAAACTCCATAGAACTCTCCTTGAATTGCAATACAATAGCTGAGGTTGGAAGATAAAGAAAGACTTGATGATTCCTCGTCCCCGAAGATTCAAGAAAGGACCCGATATGCTCACATATGGTCCACCAAAGGGGTTCACAAGTGGTTAAACTATAGGACCTACAATAAAAGAAAACCACCCCCTGATGATGATGATGATGATGATGATGGAATTATTAAGTCCTAATTTAGTTAAAGGTTTTATAGCCACTTGAATTAAACCTATATGTAGGTACTTATAGTCTTTATCGTTGTGTGATTGAATTACTTTATTAGATAATAATTGAAAGTTCTCTTGGTCACTTGTGACCGATAGACTTTGTTCTACAGTATTAATTGCATATCCTGTTTTTAATTCAAATTTTCCTTTTCTATATACATCAGATACTGGAACTTTAAGTATGTTCCAATTTTGAATTTGTTTTTCAATTTTATCTATAAAAATTTCTTCTTTATTCTTTATTCGTAAAGTATTACTAGATTGAGGTAATGCCTTATTAGATAGATTCCTAATGAAATTTTCCATTAATAAGTTGTGGATGAGTGCTTTTAGATCAACCTCTTACGTCTGTTTGACCTCAGCGGCTCTTCTGGCCTTAACGGTCTTTTAGACTGGGCGTCAACAGCCTCAACTCTCGGTCCAACTTATATTAATGAAAAATTGGATTAGGTTTCTAACAATTAAGATATTACTTTCAATATAGTAATATTTTACTAAATAATGTTTCTAATTAGGGTTTTATGGCTTTGATACCAGCAACTTCCAAGATCGTAAAACCAAGAAACATTATTAAATTAACATTCTAACATATCCAAGATATACTAATACACATAAAATAACAAAAATAGAAAAGGGAGCTATATCAAGTATGATCCAAGTTGTATAAGTAGCTTGACGGATTTTGATGCTAAAAATAACTTTTATTTGCATTTTAATG